>NW_023416284.1:17993492-19435992 GCF_014176215.1 Rousettus aegyptiacus | reverse complement strand
AAGTCAAAGAGAGCCAATGGGACAGCTTGGCCCAGGGCCAGGCCATCAAGGCTGGGTGATCTTAATGACTCCAAAATGACCTTGCCACCACTGGGTCAGACCTCAGGGCCTCTGACTCAGGTATCAGCACCTCCTACCCTTCACCCCAGCATTCCCTTGGTCCCCTTTCTACTGGACGCTGGATGGTCATCAAGGCCCCAGGACCAATGAGAGCCCCAGCAGTGGGTACCCCTGCTGCCCGCGGGGGCAGAGAGTTAATGACCTCCTGGAGTTTATGGGCATAGGGCATGGCCCTGCCCTATACTCAAGGGAAGAGGCCCACCGTGGGGTTTAATATTGCCAATCTGGGCCCCTCTACTCCACACCCCCTCCTACCACTCTCTTGTCTTCATTCCTGCTCTCCCAGCCACAGTGGCTTTCTTTCCGGTCTGTGATAAATCCAGTTCACTTTTGTCTCGAGGCCTCTGCCCTGCTGTTCTCTCTGCCTGCAGTGCTCATCCCCCAGATTCAGGCATGGCTGCTTCTTATCATTAGGCAGGTCTCAGCTCAAACACCACTTCCTCATCAAGGGAACACTGTAAGTGTCCTCCCCAGCTGG
This sequence comes from Rousettus aegyptiacus, assembly GCF_014176215.1. Taxonomy (NCBI): domain Eukaryota; kingdom Metazoa; phylum Chordata; class Mammalia; order Chiroptera; family Pteropodidae; genus Rousettus; species Rousettus aegyptiacus. The sequence goes on along the minus strand of NW_023416284.1, from coordinate 19,435,394 downwards.
ACGCAGAGGCAGCCCTTCTCAACCCCATGAACTTGTTGACATTTCAGACTGCCTGGGTCAGAACCCTACCCCTACTATTTATTAGCTTGGGTAACTCACTGAACCTCTCCGTGCCTCTACTTCCTCACCCACGAGATGAGGATAATCGCAGCACTAACGTCATTATGTTGTTGGAAGGTGTAAATGAAGTGACACAGGCATTCCAGAAATATGTATTAATGGTATTGATCTGTTTGCTTCTTTCCTAGCATTTTGACCTTTTTCTTCCCTCGCCCTCCCTGCCCCCTGCCTCCCGCCACCAATATAAACAGGTGGCCTTTAGGCAGAGTAGAGGACAACTCAGGCTGGAAAGGAGAGCAGTAAGGAGCTAGTGGCGAGGGAAGAGGCATCAGTACCCCTGAGAGGGCCCTGCTTTCGGCAGCTAGAAGCCAGAAGGGGTATCCACCACAATGACCCCAAACCACAGCGTGACCCTCAACTCAGCAGAACAATTTTTATTCCCTCCCGTATCACCCAGAAGTAAAGAGAGATGGTCCCAAAAGGTCCATTCAAAGCACAAGGAACAATAGCTTTGCCATGGTGACCCATGTGGACACGGGGCTGGGAAACACATGGATTCCCCCCAAGACTTAGCTGTACATAAATTCATCTCCCACCCCAATTTAGTAACAACCCTGGACTGAAGAAAAAGAAAGTTCTATTTGTTACACCCATGAGTCATGACCTGGCAATCATACCTGGCACTCGCCTAGAATGTTACATTATTTTTTGCTCACTGCCTGACCTCTCTGAGGGTCAATTCTGTCATTTCAGGCTCACCTCTCTCCCAGGACGCTCATGCAGGTTTCAGTCATAATTAAATGCTCCCCAGGACTCGATTTGCCATCTCGTTTAATCCTTTGACAGCCCTATGAGATAAAGACCACTATCACCTCTGCTTTACAGGTAAGGAAACAGGCAAAAAGAGATAGGAACCTGGTCTGAGGTTGAGAAGCTGGTCTGGCTGGAGCGCACCTCTGTCTAACCCCGGTTCCACCCTCTTCATACAAACAAAGCAGGTAAACAGAGTGTGAAAAATTTCGCTCGACCGCAAAGACCTGTGCTGATGACAAAGGGGCCAAAGGGAAGATGGAGGGTTGACTCTGGATAAGGTAGGGTGCGGCTCAGCACGGGTCACTGCGCCAGGAAGAGGTGCGGTGCCATGCCAGCCTGGGGGGTGGCTCAGCACAGCCTAACCGAGAAGGGCCTTCGCCAAGGGCTGTAGACCCTGAAGGAAAGGAGAACCCACTCCCAGGCCACATTCAGCTGCCCAGGGAACACACCTACCTGACTGGTGTCAGGAGGCCCACATCAAGTGCCAGCAATGTCTCTGGCTCTCAGGGTGACCTTAGCAAGACCCTCTCTCCCCAGGCCCTCGGAAAGGTTTTCCCGTCTGGACCGAGTACAGATAAACCAAAAGCTGAAGGCTCCGGTGAGCTGACCGCTCTCCTGGCTGGGCTCTTCCATGCCCCCTGGTGGACAAACTAGTGCATGCCTCCATCAGCTCTGTGATGAGGACCTCTGAAATCTCCCCTTCTCAGTCTTGACCCCTGGCCCTGAGTGCGTGGAGGAGGCACACACAAGTCTCATTTCCAGGTCCTAAAAGGAAAGGGAAGGTCCCGAGGAGATGTGGGTTTGCCAGGAGAATTCCCGGACCCCTCACTTGCTGTGTGAGTTTGTGCTCACCTTCCTCTCTCTAGGCCTGTTTCCCTGTCTCTAAGAACCCTGATCTGGGAGGCTAAGGCTTTGTTTCCATCCTATTTGTGAGTTGTGTGAGCTGAGGCAAGCCCCTGCCCTTCCCTGGGCTTGTTTCCCCATCTGCACAACAAGTCGATGGGAACAAATGGCCTCAGACCCCTCTGGTTCTGCCATTCAGGAGTCTAGGGGAGAACTGTGTCTTTAGGGAGATTAAAGGGATGTGCAAGAGCTTCCTTGAGGAAATGACTGGGTTGAAACCATCTCTAAGGGCTAAAGGAGGGCACATGGCATTGAACATATATTCAGGTTTTTTAATTTGATGTATTTATTGAGAAAACACTTGGTGCCAGACCCTGCATGACCATTGACCTCACAATAAGATACAAGACAGAATCGACAGCCTAGTCAATGGCACTGATTAGTAAACAAACACTCACACTCTTGTCTGAACGAGTAACAACAGGAATATGAACAAGTAATAGCCATAGCAATGCTGGAAGGTAAAATGAGAGAAGGGAGGTGACATGTAAGTAGAATGAAAAGGAGTATAAAATGTACTGTCTTTCAAAATTAAACAATTTTTTTTTGTCTCCTTGACTCATGCAAAAATATTGGTCTCCGTGAAAGTTCTGCCTTTTCCTGGAAAAGAGGATAAGCAAGCTGTAATGTAAATGGAAAACTCTAACAAGAAAGGCTGCTCCTCTGGGTGCCTGGGGTGGAAATGGGCAACTGTTGACCATGATGAGTGTGGTGAATCCCAGACACAGAGTGAGGTGCGGAGATGGACTGAGGCCAAGGGTCAGGAATGTCTGTCGAGCCCTTAATAATATACAGCAACAATTTCACCTTTTGATGTAGAGGAATCAAAATGGTCATGCTAAACTGGCCATGTCACTGTGTCTTGCCCTTGAATTTGATAGTCATTGCTTCAAGCTTCTTTCTCCGCTTCAAGGCACAAAACAGCTCAAACTTTCCCAGGACACATGGCTTTACTACAGCCTCTCCAGTGAGGGGGCCTCTTTCGTTGACGATATCCAGTGGGATGCCTTTAGTTGGGAACAAATCCAGCCTTGCACCAGGGCTGGCTCACACCAGCTCGCAAGAGCCAGTTGTTAACGTTTCAGAAATTTTGCACTCCAGTTGCTGGACAGTCTTATTAAAAATTAAATTGTATAAATGCACAATTAAATTATATTAAAATAAAGATAGTGCTATTCTCTATTCTCTCGAGGTCATCTACACCTACTGTATCTGTACGGTGGGCCTGTGCCATATTGGTGTGCTTCTGTACATCTCCCCTCAACTCAAATATCAGTGTTCGCGGACGTCACACTGACAACTTAAAAACAGCCACGGTGGGAGTATTTACGACATGGGAATCGGCAAACACTACACACTGGGACTTGATTTATTGTTTCCTTGACTTTCTACACTAAAAAAAGTGATGGGCAAAATGTGCAGGCTAAACGGAAGCGTTGAAGCTGAAAAAGGTTTCGGCCTAATGAACGTATTTGTAGGAGAGCGAGAAATAGTGTAACAGTAAATCAGGGATCATATTTAACTAATGAATGTATTGGGGAAGAACATAGACTGGACTGCAACTCCATTTAAACTTTGGTTGAATTGCAACCATAGGTTGACTACAGATACAAGAATTGGGCAAAAATTAATTAAAACACTCTGTGAAGACCAATGGACTATATGGGATTTACAACCAAGAGTTCTTACATTGTGTTGTTATTTGTAAATTCTGCACTACGCCTCTTTTATGTCAGTAAAATTTACAATGAACATATGTACGTCTACTGTGTTTACATTTGGATTTCTGAAGAACCAGTTGTTGAACATCTGGCAGCACACCACCGGACAGAGCCACATGCAGTAAAGTCCTCTTCAAAGTAAACTTCTGCTTAGGGAAGCCCTCTCCACTGTTTGAAATATTTTCATGCTTCCGCTGGGGACGCTCCCAGGACACAGGTTGCCCTGCGGCTTTCAGATCTGCCATTTTCAACAACGACAATAAAACCAACACATGCAGGGGCTTTGTGGTACTTTCTCCGGTCAATTGAAACAAAAGCAGGAGTGATCCTAAGTTTGAATGTCAGGGAGAAAGAGCAATCGTGGCCATCAGCTGAAGCACAGGCAGTTCCTCTCTTCCTCCCCACATATCTCGTCATCGCTACTTCGTTCTTTTCTTCTCCTGTACATAACTTTCTGCTTCTTCCCTATTGTGCAAACGACAGTGAAAGTGAAGGCGGCTGCTTTACAGTCAGTAAGCTTACCTGGTCTGAGGTCAGGAACCAGCCCCAACCAGCTGACAAGCCGACCCACAATCCCTAGACAAACCATCTGATTGGCCTGCTTGAATCAAGGGGGCATTCTTAGACCAATCAATCACGGCCTGGAGCTTGGAGGGGCCAGGTCACAGGATACAGACAGGGCCTCAGGGGTCACACCCAGTGCAGAAGGGCTACTCTGGGAGAAGAAAGGTGGGCATGGGCGTGGTAGGCGCTCCCCAGGTCTATGATATTCAAGGAGGCCAGTTGGACACCCAGGACTCATTGGTAGGGTGGGCTTCTTTCATTCCCATTAGTGAGAAAGTCTTCTAGATAATCTGCCACTAGTTACAACCAAAATGACTGTCTATTATCAGACCACATCCACCATTGTCAGTGAAAATGCCTTAATTACGGATTTCACAATTTTGTTTGTAAAAGGTAAAAAAAAAGACTGTCTCTTGCTCAGATATTTTCTAAAAATTGAGATTGTGATAAAAGACAATCATCTCTGTTTTCGCAGCGCGGTAACCATCTGGGGCTCCTGGGTTGTCCATAGATCCCAGTCAAGGTGATATTGTATTATAATCACCTTTATTCTTCATTTCACAAGAGTCCCTGAGCTCCTCAGGGGCAGGTCTGGGAATTACCGGGTTCATAATACCTGATCCACTCCTGATACAGAATACTGGCCAAGCAGGCTCTGCAGCAGACAGCCTGGATTCGGCTGTGTGATTTCAGACAAGTGACTTAACTTTCCTGTGCCCCAGTTTCCTTATCTTTAAATTCAGGATAAATAACAGCATCAGCCTCATAGGGTCACGAGGATTAAGTCAGCCTTTCCTATCTACTACAGATTTAGATTCTGAGGATTTAACCAACCGAGGATAGAAAACAGTTTTTTCCATCCATGGCTGGGAGCCCATGGATGTGGCAGGCCAACTGTACGCATTGTTCCAGGCCGTTGTATGTAAGGGACTTGAACATCCACGAATTTTGGTATCTGCAGGGGTCCTGGAACAAATCCCCACAACTACCGAGGGACAACTATAAAGTGTTAGAACAGTGTCTGGCTTACGTGGTAAATGTTCAACAAGCATCAAATATTATCATTATTATTATTATTGGCATTTCACTCTCAGCTGTGTCCCTGCAGACTGGCATGCAGAGTGGGTGGAAGGGCTGGCATTGCCCTCTCTCATTATCTGCTCCCAAGCCACCAGGTAGTTGGCGTGTTGAGTAGAAAGATAGAAGGGAGCATGGCAGCCCAGATCAGGGGTAAGTGTGAGGGCCTTGTGGGCCACCCTTCTGGGGGCAGCTGAACCTGCCCAGGTGAGAGGAGTTCTGTCTCAGTGCGAGGCTGCAGCAGCACAAGGGCCGGTGTGGTTATGTGTCTTGGGGGAAGGGACCGTGTGGCCTCAGTGGTGAGGGCTCCAGGACTGTGAATGTCTGTCTCCGGGTGAGTGTGTGTCTTGGCAGGATGGTGCTTGTGAGACCGTGGGAATGTGTCGGGGACAGGACCAGTGTCGTGGGTGTGAGATCTATGCAGTCAAAGAGGGCCTGGCGCTCAGGAGACCTCATTCTCGGTTTAATGCTTGCCTGTCACCCTCTTGAAATTCTTAATAATTTTTGAATGAAGGGCCCATATTTTTACTTTGCTCTGTAACCAGTCAAGGGTAGGAAATATGTGTGCATGTGTCTCGGGGGGGGGCCGGGGTGCGAGGTCACGTGTGTGTGTGTGTGTGTGTGTGTGTGTGTGTGTCTGAGATGTCTTTCCCTCTGGTCTCCATGAGAATTCCAGAAATTACAAGGCAAACCTACCCCACCCAGACATAGAGAAAAGCCTCTGTTCTCAGTTCCTCCCTGCACATCCCAGTCCAGCCTCATGCCCCCACATCGGGACCCCTCTGTCTCTGCAAAATCCCAGGGTCCTGTTGCACCCCTAAGTTTGCCCCTGTGGGAAAGTGGGAAGGGTAGCTGGGAACCTTTAAGATCACCAGTCCTGGAAAGAGCACAGGATGCTCAGAGAGGGGTGAGGAAGGGCGCTCACGCTGGCTGGGCTCACGCTGTGCACCACAATGTCCATAGGTGTCATCACCCGCCCCCCCACCCCCCTTCCTCCCCCACCCCCGGTGATTAGGAAGGATCAGCTTCCCCTCTTCTCAGACGAGGCTATTCCCTGTACCTCCCCATCAAGGCTTCCTGGGAAGAGAAGCTGAAATGGGTGGTCAGGAGTCCTGGTTCTGGTCTTAGTTCTGCCTTTAATCCATTCTGGGACTTTGGACAACCAACTGGTTGCCCCTCTCAGGCCTCAGTTTCCCCATCTATAAACCAAAAAAAGTTGGATGTTATGACCCCTAAGTTCCCTTTGGCAGTTGCATCCTACTGACTCTCGGTTTTTGTCCCCTGCTTGTGACAGCCACTTCTGGCTCTGCACAATGGGACCCTGGCCCTGGGTCAGCTCCAGGCCACTGCCCCAGTCTCTGACTCCAGACAGGCACAGACTCCTGGATCTGGGAGCATCTGATCCCCTTAGACAGATGAGGAAAGTGTGGCCCTGAGAGGGGACAATATATACACACATCAACTTAGTGACAGAGCCCAGGGTCAAGTTAAGTCTTCCTGCTAACCCCGCCCCACCCCCTCCATGCCTCTGATGATGCACCCACCATCACTACCTCTGAACCACGAGCAGGACTCTGTTTCTCTTGGGAAACTCAGCACCCATAGCACAATCTCCCCTCCCCCTCCCCCATCTTTCCTCCAGTCACAAATGAGAAAGGGTTTGGGGACAGTATTGTATTCCCTCATTGCCCAGAGAAGTGTGACGGCTGCTCCAGATCACCAACCAAGTGGCGCCAAGAGTCTTCTGATTCCAAATCTCGTGGTTTCCTCTCATTTTCCCTTTCCTCATCCTCCTACTCCAGGCCTTGCTAAGCACCCACAGGCCCTGGAATTAGAATCTGAGGGATCTCTCTAGGGACCTTTCCTTTAGCCTGAGGTGGGACCACTGTGTCTTCATCGGTGGTGGATGGTGCTGGCTCCCAGGAATAGAAGGGCAACTGGGGAGGGGCTCTGCCTGCTTTTTGCCACAATTGCTGGGACACCCCCCAATCCAACCCTTCCCTAGGCTGCAGAAAGGACAGGCAAAGTGGGGCAGCCAGGCCTGCGGAGGCCCAGAGAGCCATTCTAGCAGCAAGGCCCCACAAGTAGGTTCCAGGCCCCTTCCTGGCTTACGCTGGTACAGCTAGCTCCATTTTATTTGTTTCATCTCCTAGACTTCCATCTAAGAATTCGTTTCAAGACAGAATTCTCTGGTGTAAAATAGTTCTCAAACCATAGCGTCCCCTTGTGTTACTCAGATGGGGAAAATGCTATAGAGGGCAGGTGGTTTGTCCCAGGTCACAGAGCAAGGCAATGAGGGACCCTTGCCTGGGACCGTGCCTCCCAGCTGCATTTCCTTTCCCTCCAGGCTGCCTTTCAGATCTTATCCTTATCAGGGCCTGTTTCAGGGACTTCATGAAGGTCCAGTCCAGGGGACTGAGTCTGGGGTTAAATCAATCAACTCTGACAGCCAACCTGTTTTCCATGGAGGCCTATGTGGTACCCTGGGAAGGAGACGGAGAAGTGAATTAAGGCTCAGCACTTGCCCTCAGCAAGCTCCCTATCTGAGCCTGAATATGGAGAGAATGGGTTCCTTGGAATCTAACCCTAGATACCCCCTTTCCCTGCCCACGAGCCCAGCCCTCAGTCTTAGCATTCTGCCTTTTTCCTGAAGTTGCTATATCTTCCACCCTCTCCTACCTTTCACCCCAATGTTTCTGGGCTCTTGTTTTTTCTCCCACATTAGCTCTCTTATTTGACCCTGTTTCACAGCCAGTAGCCTGGGAAATGGAGCATAGGCCAAATGAGGGAGAAGGTAGGACAGGCAAGGGGCTCAGCAGGACAGAGCTGCAATGCTCGCCCTCCCCAGGAGGGGGCGCGCTGTCACCTGCAGCGACCTATCCTTCCCTGGCGCTCCACCCTGTAGCTGCGACCCAATTCCAGAGCCAGGACTAGCATCTAATCTTCGCAGTCACATGGTGGAAGGCACGGATAAGTGATCCCCACCTTCCAGGTGGGAAGACCCAGGTACAGAGATGGGCGGTGGTGGCTGGAGGCCTGGGGCCACACAGCAGCTGTGAGTCTGAGCCTGACGTCAAGTGCCCTAGACTCAAAACTAACCACCTCCTCCTGGGCCTGGCAGATCTGTTGTCCTATGAGACCAAGGGGCTCTGGGCTGGGCTGCCTCTGACACTACTAGGCCTAGGGTTATCTTTTCTTGGGCCACTTATTCTTGAATTCCCTCCAAAATTGACCTTTCTTTTCTCAGGACCCTTGGCCTCAGCTAAACCCTTGGTTTAAGGGATGGAAGCTCAGTAGCAGTCCTGGCTGCCCTAGCCATACACCAGCCTCCATATGGCTGCCTCAGCTCTGCTAGGGACTCAGGCAGCAACTGTCCCCAGAAATCCCTTTTCACTCAGAAACTAAAGATAGTTCTGGGCCTCACTATATGTCAGGCTCTACCCTAAAACTTGGTGTTCTTTCACTGTACCCTCCGATGAGGTGACTGAGGCACAGAGAGCATAAGTGATCTGCCCACACAACTGGTAAGTGGTAAGGTGGGGCTTAAACTCGGGAAATCTGATTTCAGAGAGAGACTTGTAACCATGGTATCAGAGACCTCCAGTTCCCTGAGACCCACTCCCTCCTTTTTCTAGACTAACATGCTGTTCAGAATAATGACCATGTTTCTCAGTCTCATTTGCAGCTAGATATGGCTCTGTGCCTAACTTCTGGCCAAGAGACAGGAGATGTGTGCGTTTGCCAGGTCACGCCTTTAATTAAGAGAGGTGTGCCCCTCTCCTGTTGCCCTTCCTGCTGGCTGCAAGCATGGGTGAGCAGACAGGGACAGCTGCCACAGTCACCTAATCTGTCTCCAGTCCAGCCTCCACACAATGCCAGAGAACTCTTGCAACACGAGTCAGATCACGGTGCTTCCCTGCCCTGAGCCCTCCATGCCTCCGCATTGCCTTCAGATGGGCTGGGCCTTTTCCGGCCTGATCTGAAACTATCTTCCCAGTCTCATCACTTGCCACTTTCATCCTCTGTTCTCATCCCAGAGGAATAATCAGGAAAATCTCAGCCTTCCTTAAATATCCCTTCTTTCTCTGCCTTCCTGATTCCTCTTACCATACCTGGCAGACTCCTATGTATCCTTCAAGACCCAGCATAGAGGGTACCTTCTGTGTGAAGCCTTTCCTGACCCTCCTGGCAAAATGAGCAGCTCCCTCCTCTGGTTTTCCATGTTCTGTGTACAGCCTTCTGGGGTAGCGATAGCCTTTCTGTATTGTCATAGTCTGTAGATGCATCCACCTCTTCCATCTCTCTATAAGGGCCAGAACCAAGTCTGGGTCATCAGTTGGTTGTCAGTACCCTGCATGGGGCCAGGAAGCAAGCTGGCAGCAGTTAAGTTCAATGGGAGGGAGGGAGGGAGGGAGAGAGAGAGAGAGAGAGAGAGAGAGGGAGAATGTGTGTTTATGTTTGTGTGTGCGTGTGCATGTCCTGAGTTGGCTGGAGGTTCAGGCCAAGGAGAAAGGGAGGACATCCAGAAATAACCTCATGCCAGGCCCTAGACCAGGCCTGGTGCCCAGATAAACTGACCCTGAGTGAGTTGGTGGGGGCTCAGAATGTCTGGGTGGAGACTAAGAGGTGTGGCTCAAGCAAGCTGTGTTCCTTTGCTCTCTGAGGTCTGCTAGAAGAGGCAGATGGGCCCTGCCTGATTGTTGGCAGGCGGTCCTGGCACTCAAACCTCAGTGACCCTCAGTGACCAGTGAGTATTTCAGGCTTGGGCTGAGTGTCACCTGCTCCCTTGGCCCCACAGCTTGTAGGGCAAAGGGGAGTCTGCCAGTCTACCCACTGAGGAGGAGGCAGGGATGGGCGGGGACACTGGAAAAGTTTGTCCTCTCCTTGTTTTGGCCCCACCACACTCTCTTCCCCATTTGGAAGTTCTCTCCCTGAACCATCAACTGCCAAAGTTTGAAGGATTAAAGAAATCATCTGGCTCAACTCCATGGTTGGGGACATTGAAAGAAAGAGAGTGGCCCAAGGTTGCAGAGAGCAAGGCAAGGTGAAGACTATACAGGGAAAGGCAGTGTGAATAGTGGTAAGCCATACAAGATCTAGAGCCGGTCTTCCTGGCCCCCATCTGTAAATTGGGAATGGGGACAGTAGGACCTACTTCACTGGGTTATTGTCAGAATTACAAGAATGGAAAGACAGAAGCTGCTAAGTCCAGCGCCTGGCACTTGGTAAGTGTTGTTGATGTTAGCAATCATTTTCTATTCCACACTTGGCAGCACACAAAGCTTCTCAGCACCCACAATCTCATTTGTTCCTTCCGACAACCCTGAGAGATAGACATTACTATTCCCATCACACAGAGGAGGAAAGAGGCACAGAGAGATTGATTGGGCTATTTCACACGGCTGGTATCATGCCTCTCAGACGCCCTGCCAGTGGTCTTCCTACTTCCTCCCCCTTGCCACTGACGGCTCATACACCGGTGATCACAGAGAGCCAGGTGGAGAGCCACCCCTTCATTCCTGAGGCTGCCCTGGGCTCTTCTTACCCCTGCACTGCATGACCCAATTGCAGGGAGGACAACTTTACCCATCTGACGTCACCCCCTCCTGACTCTGAATCCATCCTTCTAATCTCTTGGTCTTGCCTCCTCCCACCCTTCTAGGGGATGTCTCTCACCATAGGCTTCAGTCCTGGTCATCCCCCAGCCCACCCAGTCCTTCCTGCAAACTGCTCCTTCCTTTCCCTATCTAGTGTCTGTTTACTACAGAGCCCAGGGAAGCTGTCCCCGCCCCCCCCCCCGCTACTGACCCCCAATCATCCCCCAAATCCCAGGCCCCTACAACAGCCCAAGCCAGGCTAACAGCCTCAGCTCTGTTCCTGCTTCCTGGAACACACCCGGCCCCAGACTCCAAAGGCCAAGATCCACTCCCTGCCAGGCCCCCTGTCATGGCTTGCCAGATCTCAGGACACACAGTAGTAGTCACCTGTCTACACCAACCAGGCTCATCAGGCCTCCTGGAAACGCCTGAATTTTTCCAGAATCTTGAGCAGATTGCTCCTGAATGAAGTACACTGTGGGGAGAGACCACTGAACCATCTGTTTGGTGCCTCGGACCTCAGTGTGGTATGAAGTACTGTTTTATAGCATTAGGTTTACCTTTCTAATTATACTTTACTTATTCCAATATTATTTGTATTTTTGCACAGGAAGATTTTTCATTTAATAGAGCCGTAGTTTGGGGAAGGAGCCAGAGGCAGCCCCAAGTCTGGGATCTGGTTTGATTACTTCCTGGGAACGGTCCTGTCTCTAAGAGAGCTATTGTTGAGGTTCAGGCTACGTTTATGTGCTCAGGAGGGCAGTTCTCTCCAGGGACTACTTGGGGCCTTATGCCACACCGGAAATGGCCCGGTCTTGTGGCCCACGTGGATGGAGTGAAAAAAGGACATGAGACAGGAGACTTCAGCCAGAGGAAAGTTGAGAGTAGTAGTGGGAGGGGGCAGAATTGTCAAACAGAGAGGACACTGAAGCGGATAAGTGGCTTTTTTTGCTCTAGAAAGACTGTTTGTCCACTCCATAAATCCCTGTAGTAAGTAAGCTCTGTGGACATAGCAGAGAGCCACATCGACCCAGTCCTGGTGTAATAGGAAAGACAGATTCTGAAAAAAAAGAACCCCCATGAAAGCAGGATAAGTGCTATGATAAGTCCTGGAGGAAGGGATAGTTAAGCTGAAAGCTGAAAAGTGACTAAGAGTTAATCAAAGAGTAGGGGCTAGGGAGGAAGAGTATTCTAGGCAAAAAGCAAGCAAGAAACATGGCGCCCCTTCAAGGTACAAAAAAGACAGAGTGGCTGCAGTATGGAGAGCTTGCAGGCGGGCGCCAGAGCCTGGGAGCCTTGGGGCTGTGGCAAGGGATGGGAGTCTGTGCCGGGGGCAGAGGGCAGCCAGGGAAGGAGGCGGAGAAGAGAAACAATTAACCTTTGCACTGCACTCCCAAGCTTGTCCTACCTTATCTTCCCAGAGTCCTTGGGAGGCTGGCTGGGTTGGGATCATGATGTGTTTTTTTGAAGATGGAAATATTGAGACCCAGAGGGATGTGACTTGCCTAAGGTCACACAGCTGGTATGTAAGTAGCAGGGGCAGGATTGGAACCCAAGTGAGTCTCACTGTAGAACCCCTAAAGCTACTGATAGATTCCCTTTTCTTTCATTCATTCATTCATTCATTCATTCATGCCTACTATCTGTCAGGTACTATTCTTGGAGGAGGATTTCAATACTAAGTTAGACCAATGAGACAGATGGAGGCTAAAGAGCTTGGGCTTTATTCTGTCAGCAACAGGTAGGATAGCTGGTTTCTGGGAAGGCGGAGGTGACCACCCTTCACTCTGAGCTGTGCTCTTTCCTCCCTGGGCAGGAAAAGCCATTATTCTCCTTCCTGGGAGCATTCTGCCACAGGCATCAGCTTCTCAGAAGCAAACTGGTATTGAGTACATCTCTTATCTTTTGCCATCATTTGATCTCTCAGACCCACAGTATCTAGAACTCTTGGGGAACGAGGAAGTAACTTCCTAGTGGCAGAAAGAACACTCCATTCCACCCACTGTGGCTATTATCCCCCGCATTGTGAGCTCAGGGTGATCTGATCATAAATTCCTAACTGGGCAGGTCAAGAAGGTAGCCATGCTCCAGGCACATAACTTCTTCAGTAAAACACTTATCTTTGCCTTAAGCTCGACCGGCCCATTGTTTCTGTGTATCTAGGTTAACATACCTTTGAGATGCCCTCTTTCAGACCCCTCTTTCTAAAGCGGGGCCACTTTCAAGAGAGTATGGAATCTTTACTACCCTATAATCCAACACCCACCTTGCTTTCTCCCACCTTCATGTAATCTTCCATAATCTCAAATGCACAAAAGAAACTGCAAACTGTCACTTGGCAGCATTTATCTCAGTCTATTGAGATTTTCCTTCCAAGCTTATCCTCAATTTGGTTCAAATAAATTTTGGTAAAAATTCTCTACAGATTTGGATTTTTCTTAAGTTGACAGAGGGAAGGCGCCATGGTTCTGTTTACCCTGGATCTCCACTAAGTGCAGCACAGTGTGTGGGCATAGAAAGTGCTCAATTAAGGTTGGTAGAATGAATGAATTATTTAAAGAGAAACAGGAGCGATGAGGACACTTCTCTGCAGTATCTGAAGGCACCTGGTGACCTCAGTGAGAAGATACACTTGGATCCTTTTCTATCGGTTCAAGGTCTCAAAGGGCCTTGGCTCATTCTTGTGTACCCCCAAGATAGCTGCCCTGCAAAGGAAACCCAAAAGGGAGAAGGGAGTATTAGTGTGTGTTAGGCTTTCCACGTTTTCTATTTTCATCCTCATGACAGCCCTGAGAAGCAGATGGCCTTCCTCCATCTGGGAGGAAAGGAGACTGAGAAAGGGGAAGGGATTCGCTCTGGTCTCTAGCTAGTAAGTGGCAGGCTTGGGAGCTAGGCCTCTTCTCAAAGACAGTGCTTCCGAATACACTGTGCACCAAGGGGGTGTTTGGAGGGTTTATAGAGACCTGATGATTCCAAAAGGAACCAAAGTTTTGCCATCCTAAAGCTGCCTTTTTGGGATATTGATTTTAAGTGTTTATTAAGAAACAAGACTCAGAAAGAACCTTTGACACACCCCCTTTCCCTAAGAGATTCAGATGGAAAGGACTTCTCCTGAAAGGGAATCTTAGGTGGTTGCCTTAGACTAATTTGAATTAAGTGTGGTAAATAAGAGGGCTTCAGGCAGAAGCCTCTGAGCTAGATACCGTGTCCCATTGAGTTGCCTAGCAATAATCTGCCCCCATGTGTGTTCTGCTCTTTCTCAACTACCTGTAAATCGCCCATTCTCCCTTCTGAAGTCTAATATGCCACCCCTCCCCCTTTCTCCTTTGTACAAAAATGTCATATATACTCAGTGTTGTCTCACTGTCTTTGGAATTTTCATGCTTACATGAATTCCCCATGTACATGTATTAAAATTTGATTTTCTCCTGTTAATCTATCAGTGTTAATTTAGTTATTGGCCAGAAGAACTTAGAAAGGTGAAAGGAAAATATTAATTTTTTTTAGCCCCCACAGTTCCACGGCAGGCAGAAACTGAGAGCCTCACCACCATTACCAGCCAAAGAGAAAGAAAAATTACCAGTTGCAGGTACTTGGGGGTGTGGGAGGGGCAGTCATCATCCATAAACTTAGGCCCTGAAGAGACAAAGGGGGTCTCCCTGGGTCAGTGGAGTCTCCAGCTCAACTTCTTTGGGCTCTATCTCTCACATGTCTCCCTGTGCCATCAGCACCGCCCCCAGCGGAGGTGTCCAGATGGCAGGGAGGGTCCAGGGAACAGCCGAAGATGCTGAGTAGGCCTCCCTCTCCCGTCTCCCTATGGCCCCATGGATCACCCGGTGCTTCCGGCCCATCTCATTGGCTCTCTCCTGGCTACTCATCTCTCCTCTTTTCGATCTTCCCAGCCTGTGGTTGCCGTGGAAACAGAAAACAGTGACATCACCATAGAGTAAGGGCTAGGGAGATGCTGTTCATGGCAGGAACTGGTCCTGCTGCCTGCTACATGTTATATCCACATCTGGATCTGCCAAGGGCAAAAAAAAAAAGGAGGCAGGAAAAGCGATAGGGCCCACACTCCTTTCCCTTGCTCCTCTTTCCACCAAATATAGTGAGAATAACAAGGCAAGGAAGATGTAGATAATCGGAGAGATGAGAAGCCTGTACACACTTAGAAGGGAGAAGGATGAGAACCAGGTGGAACGGAGATAGGGTGTAGCTTAGGAATTAACTTGGTGACTGCAGGTCTGAGTATGGTGGGGGGATGGAGGTCAAGGCAGTGAGAATAATGGGTCTCAGGTTTGTCCAGAATTTCTCAAAGCATCATGCTGTTCAATACAGGCAGGGCTCAAGAGAGCAAAGCAAAAAAGGACTTTTTGGGAGTGTCCCTTCTCCCACAACCCACCCAGAAGATCTCTACAGCCCCTTCCTCACAGCTGCAGCCAGTGTCTAATACTGTCTCAGATATAAGAAAACTGAGGATTCGCGAGGCAAAGCAATCTGCTTTGGGTGACCCAGCAGGTAGGTGAGGGGCAGAGCTGACACCAGGTTTTAGGAATGCCGCACTATACATGGAGATTATAATGAAAGCAGCAGCAGCAGTGAACAAGTCTACCATGCTCAGCACTTTAAATGCATTATTTCATTTGATCCCCAAACACCTCTGTGGGGTAAAGACTATCATTACCTCCGTTTTTCAGATGACACTGAGACTTAGAGTGGCTTAAATAAATTGCCCACAGCCACACAGCTAGAATCAGAATTAGAACGCGGATCTATCTGCCAGCAGCAGTTAGCCCAGTCCCAGATCTCCACCTTTGCATTATAAGGACTGTGTAGGGAAACAGCTCTGGTCCTGGGGTCTGCAGCCACTGAGTCTTTGAGAAAGGAGGCCCTGTGTCTAAAGGCTGTGACCTGGAGTCAGAAACCAATCTACTGTCCTCCTTCCCCTTCCCCTTCCCCGCCACACCTGCTCCGGTAATAAGGTCACCAGGGCTCTATGCCCAGCCCTGGGGCCTGTCCTGTGGCTTTGGCGGAAATAGGACCCTCAGTCTTCTGGCAAGTAGACCTTGTCCAAAACAACCAAGACCTTGGTGGGGTGGGGGGTGGGAGGAAGAGGGCTCTTCCTCCACATCCTCCTTCCCAGAAAGTCAGACGAAAGGAGAAACAAAGGCCTAGGAAGGAGGTCCTGCCACACCGATTGTGGCAGAGCTGGCAGGAGCCCAGGGCTACTGGGCCTGCAGCTTCTGTGTGTCCCCCTGGGTGAACCTCTGCTGGCTGAAGTTCCATCGGGCAGCACCCCCTTATGCAGGGCCTCTTTATATGTCAGAAATTTGCTTATACCTTACTTCTTCTGGGAAGTCTCCTCTGAACATCCAATCAGGACAGGCTTCCCCTTAAAGTCACCACACTAGTTTTGTGTCTGCCTACCCAAAGGTGAGCTATGTGAATGTGTGTCTTATTCATGGTGGTCTCTCCAGAGCCTGGCACAAAGCAGGTGCTTTAATAACTGCTGAATTGAGAAATGAATGGCTCCTCTAAGCTTCAGTTTGCTCGTCCATAGGTAGGGATAAGAACATCTACCTAATGGACTTTGTTTAAAAAGTTCAATGAGACAATGGACTTAATGCCCTCGGCATGAAATAAACATTAATACAAAGGTGGATCTTATTATTAACAGTGCTTTGTAAAGTGTCAAAGAACCGCGTGGTAGTGCCTTTAAAGGAGGTGACTAATTGCTAGTGAGCAGAGGTCAGAGAAAGGGCAGCAGTTGGAGGCTGCAGCAGTCAGGCAGGTGGGAGACAGAATTTCTGAAGGAGGATAAGGGGAAACGACCTCAACAAATGCCCAGAGCTGTGCGTAGAGGTCAGAAAAGCCTGGCGCATTGGCAGGGTGTACGGAGAACTGGACCGCTGGGCGGAAAGGCTCGCGCAGCAGACATTCCTCAGGGAGGGGGAAGCACGTGTGGGGCGGGCATGGCGGGAAGGGTCAAGCTTTCGCCCAGGTACAGGGGCAACTCTGCCACCAATGGCGCCCTTGGTGACTCTCCCCGCCACCGGGTAGTGGGGAGTGGCGGGGGAGCGCAGGTTCTGGAGCCACCTAGACCAGGCTTGGAATCTGGGCTCAAATTCACCTTCTCATTACCCGTGACCTTGTCAGTTCCCTTCTTGGTCTCCTCACCTGTAAAATGAGGCAGGACCAAGATTCCTGCGCCGCGAAGTCAGCCAGAGCTTTCCCGGCGTGGGCGTCAGCCCAAGGACAAGTCTCTCATCTCTGCTCTAAGCTCAGAGAGGGAATTGGGGATGGAAGATGTATGCGGCGTGCGCCCAGCTCTCGGGCACCGTGCCCCTAGC
Source organism: Rousettus aegyptiacus (assembly GCF_014176215.1). NCBI lineage: Eukaryota > Metazoa > Chordata > Mammalia > Chiroptera > Pteropodidae > Rousettus > Rousettus aegyptiacus. The sequence continues at coordinate 19,418,312 of NW_023416284.1, read as the reverse complement.
TGCTTCCTTCTCAGATTCCAAAAAGCGCCTTGAAGCCAGAGAAGGGAGCCGGTCCTGCCAGCCAGGGACAGGGACTCGGAAGTCGGGCACCCGCTCTGACGCGGGGAAGCCGGGCGCTAGTCTGCCCCTTCCACTTCGGCGGGCTGGGGGATGGGCGGCCAGCCCCCGGAGGGTGAGAGCCAGTCTGGGGCTTCCTATTTCGGGAGCGGGGGGTGTGGGCCACGCCTCGTCACGTGACGCAAGGGCTATTTAAAGCGGCAGCGCTGGTTAGGAGCCGCGGGTGCTGGAGTCCTTGCGCGCCAGCTTTGTCGTTTCTTCTTTCTCAGCCTAGCCCAGCCTCACCATGGTGGACGCCTTCGCGGGGACCTGGAAGCTAGTAGACAGCAAGAATTTCGATGACTACATGAAGTCAGTCGGTGAGCTGGGGCTCAGGATGCTGGGCTGGGGAGGGGCTGGCCACGTGCCGGGCCCAGCGCAATGTCCTGGCTGGTACCCTGAACGCCTGCTGCATCCCTCTAGTCAAGGTTGGGGGATAAGGGAACAGGGAGACTATGGCAGCCTGGAATAGGGTATGCGAGGCCTGTTGGGAGGGGGCTTTCGCTGAACCTGGCAAGAGGGTTTTCCAGGTAGGATATGCAAGGAGACAGACTTGTGGGTCGATATTGAAGTAGAGAGGCGCTGTGGCCAAAGAGGGCTATATGATCAGGAGGTAGAGGTAAGGTTTGGATAAAAAGAAAGCATTCATTGAAGAAGGTGGGAGGCTAGTAGGTAGAGGAGGAAAAGCACAGGAGTATGAGTGACAGGAATTGGAAATTGTGAACACAAAGGTAAGTGGGGTGGATGGGAGAACGTACTATAGCCTACAGAAGAGGAGGATTCCCAGGAGGAAGGAGGTGGAAGAGTGGAGAACCAGGGTGATGGGATATGAGGAGGTGAGATAGGGGCCCATGCAGTAAGCAACAACCTTTGCTCCTCCATATTGGGTTAGGGAAAAGGATTTTCCTTGGAGGATACCCCTCTTTCTCACCAGTCTCTGACCTTGCTCTCCACTGGTGTGTAACCAGGCTTTAATCACTGTCAGTGAGTCTAGTGGTATGGTGAGACAAGAGGCCCTAACACCAGCTACAACCCAAGGCTCAGCCACTCCTTGGGCTGGAGTCCGATAGAGAAAGCCATTGGACTTCTGGGGTGCAGCAAAGGGTCATGGAGCAAGGCTAAGACCTGTTAAAGGCAGGGAGGGTCTTTGGTCTAGGAGAGTCTAGTGTTTGGATGTGGAAGGGTTACAATTCAAAGAATCTTACAGGTAAGCCTCTTGGAGATCCTTATACCTTGCCTAGTTCAACAGATGGGGAAACCGAGACCCAGAGAAAGTAGGAATTTGTCATAAAAATTCCACAGCAGAGATGAAAACGTGGACTTATAGATCCGCAGCCCAGATCAGTTCCCATATGGGCCTTGGGACTGCTTGGCTAATGATTGATCTCCAGCCTTTCTCCTCCTAGTGTGTGCTTTGATGCAGAGGGTGATACCCTTTCCTGAAATCCCGAGATGAGATTATCCTAGTTCTCCAGGCTGGGGCAAGGAAAACCAGAATGTTGTTCACGGTGGAGCTATGTTCCATGCCTGTTCCATGCCTTCCTCCCAGGGAAGGTGGCCTGGATTATGGCAGGTGTACTCCAGGCACCGCTCACCTGTTTCTAACTCTTCCCTGAAACAGGAACGAGTGTTGCCTCTTGAGGCCAAAGAGCCCCCACCCTATGCTGGGCACTATGCCTAGTGACTCCAGGAAGGCAGCCATTCTTGGAGAAGAAAGGGGGCTTTGGGCAACTGTTGGGGGAGTTGGAATGCCTGAGTTAGTTGCTCCTCCCAAGCCTCCCACAGCAGACATTGTAGCTGCAGATCTTGGTCCCTGAAGTAAGCTGCAACATCCTTACCATCATGGCTTCCTTATTTTGCCCCAACTTGGGCTAATCCATGCAGCCTGCTTTTCTTGTCATACAGATTGAAAGGCTGGGGCCCAGGGAAGAGAGAAGGCCCTCCCCAGCTCTCCCAGTAAATAACTTCATATCTAAGTAGAAGCCAGCTCTTCCCAAGCCTACTGAATTGTCAGCTCAGTTTCAGTCTCAAGTTTCTCCTTGGCTCAGTCCCTCCCTCACCCCACCGAGGTTTCCTACTCAAACACTCCACTCCTTCAGGTAGGTCCTATGCAAACAGAACTCCTTATGCAGCGACAAGCCCCTGCTGTCTGCTGGGGAGTGGAACTGGCCTGACTCACTCTGACAGCAGGGGGTGAGGCCACATCCCTCACTGGCCAGGAAGGGTGGGCCAGCTCCACAGGCTGCTCGTGCCCACCATTTTAGACCAAGAGTTCTCAGGGGGCAAAGAGGCCCAGTCTTGGTAGTACAAGTGATCACAGGCACTATCACAGGAGGCAGCATGGCCCAAGAGCAATAGTGAACAGCTTGGGAGCCCAGATTCAGATCTAGGTCACTTACTCTTTGACTTTGGGCAAGTTACTCTTCTCTGATCCTCATTTGTAAATTGGGGATAATAAAACCTACCGTTCAGGGCTGTTATGAGCATTTAAGTACAAAAACGCATGGAGGGCATGGACTAAGTACCTAACTGCCAAGTGCTATGTGGCCAAGGAAACAGTTTGGAGACTTTGTGCACCCACCTCTGCCCTGGAGGACAGCTCAGCATAGGCAGCTAAGGGCAGGGCATTTATGGAGGTTGTAGGCAAAAGGAGAGATTGTGGGGACACGCCTTACACTTTGCCCAAGACTCTTTGTTCTGCACTCTCTTGCAGGATTGCCCAGTGCCCAGGGAAGCCATGCTTGGGGTCAGGAGGGGAGTCCCCACAGGGCCTTAGACTGGGAGCCTGGAGACCTGGATTTGAGTGCTGTACCATTTCAGGCCTCTCAAAAATCTATGCTGACACACACACACCCTTCTGCCTACCTCCTAGATCCAAGAGGCTTTGAAATGTTTTGTTGCCCTTCGTGGGGGACAAGAGCACCAGTGCACCTCAGGATAAAAACTTCCAAAGGTGGAAAACTCTCATCCCTAAGGCTCTGGAAAGCAAAGTCCACATTTTTCTTTTTTTTCTCAGCCTGTGGCTTGAAAGCTGGTCAGGTGCCCTGGAAGTGAGTCCTGTGCTCCAGCACGGGAGGCAGTGTAGCTGAGCAGTTAAATGAGCTGTGTAGTTAATTCAGATTTGTGACCTGGGCTTCAGTTCCATCTCAGTTTTAGCGTCTGTAGATCAACCCTACAGGAAGGAGGGTTGAGATAACATGGGTACAGTTATCACACAGAAAGCGCTTAATAGCTTATTCTAATCTCAGCTCTGTCATGCTGAGCTGCCTGTACCTTAAGTTCTCATCTAATGGGATCAATAGTGCCTCTTGACCACACAGAGCTAACAGTAAGACTGAATTAAAAAGTAGCCATGCAAAGTCTTGGAAAGGTATCCTCTTCTTCCTCACATCCAGGCCTAAGAATTGTTCATTGCGCTCCTTATATCCTGCCTCTCCACTCTGGCTCATATACTCATAACCTTCCCTCTGCTCTCAGGTGTGGGTTTTGCTACCAGGCAGGTGGCCAACATGACCAAGCCTACTACAATCATTGAAATAAATGGGGACACTATCACCATAAAAACACAGAGCACCTTCAAAAATACGGAGATCAGCTTCAAGCTGGGGGTGGAGTTCAATGAGACAACGGCAGATGACAGGAAGGTTAAGGTGAGTCAAGGGAGAATGGGGAATGGAGGGCCTTCAGATCCTGAAGAGGAATAGGCTGATAGTTTTGCTTCTTATTATTGTACCTGAGGGGTAGGCAATTATGAGGGACTGAAATAAACAAGGCTCATAAAGCCTGTACAGTGCTGGAATGTCTCAGGTGCTAAATGCATGTTTGTCCTGCCTTCTTCTACATTCTTTGGAAGCATCTACTAGCTGCTCCTGGGAGTGGGCAGCACAGTCAGTATGTTCTGACCTCCATCTACTCCAACTCCAACTGGGTAACCTTGTGCATGGTATGCAATAACTCTGGGTTTCTGTCTCCTTCCATAGATGGGGGAGTGATGTTGCCATGGCTGAGAATTCTAGTGCTTTAGGAACAATGCCCAGAAGTCAGGGCCTTCCACCGAGTTAGGTCATCTGGCCTCTAGCAAGGGGGAGGCAGTTGGGGACATAGGGGTGAGACCCACCCAGATGTTTCCTCTTCTCCAACTTTCACTTCCTGGGATTGGCCAGTGACCCTGAGGAAGTATTTCCAATGCTGCCAGTCCATAGGTAGGAAAAGCTATAGTCTCAATAAGGCAGTCTTGGGTGTTTGTAGTGTCTTCTGACCAAGACTTAGTCTACCTCCCCTCAGGGAGGGAGGGGACATCTACCCCCAGTCTCAGGGCTTGCCACTCTGCAGTGACTGTCTTGGCAGCTTGTCTCATGCTTCCCAAACACAACAGCAGTCCTCTGGGATGCCTAGGCTGAAAATAATCCACTCTGAGAGGGCAAACAACTAAGGGAATGGGAATGAGTAAGGTGATGGTAAGGATGCATACCCACCCCGACCCAGCCCCAAACACATACATGCAATCTTCTCAGATTCTTCTACTGAACCTTGCTCAGTCAAGGTCCCTTAGCCTGGCCTAGAGCCCCCAAATTATTGGAGAAGAGATCTGGGAGAGCTGCCAAATGAGAACCAGCTGATGCAGGCTGGTACCCAAACTAAGTGGGCATTTGACCAGGGCTGTGAAACACTCCAAGGGCACCCAGTCCCAGGACCTGGCAATTGCTGCCCACTTGTCAGCTGAAGGGGTCACATGATGTAGGTCAAGAAGGGGTAGGAATATAGGACAGGAAGTCTAATTTTCCAATACCGCCTATCCCCAAGGGTCTTTTATACATGTGATCACCACTAGGCTGGAGATTCTCAAGACTCCTCACGTCTTTCCTGGGGATATAAAACAGTACGTACCCCTTACCTTTGCGACACTGAGGCTCTGGCATCACCTACAGTATGGGATAAGTGCCCACCTTGAATGCTGGTGGCACTTCTCAGAGCTAGGCTGTACAGTGCTGGTCTCTGATCCACCATACCGCCTGCCTTCCTCTTCCTACTTGCTCAACACCTGAAGGCAGTGGTAGAGGAGACCAGAAGTGAACTAGACATTTTGCGGGGCTAGGCTAGAGGTGGGCTACCTGAGCTCTGGCACTAGCACTGTCATTTGTTTGGGCCAGAGGCTGAATCCTCTGTGGCTCAGTGACCAAATCCCCATGCTGTCCCTCAATCCTGGGTCACATCACAGCTCAGGCCTCTTTCCACAGTCCGTTGTGACACTGGATGGAGGCAAACTTGTCCATGTGCAGAAGTGGAACGGGCAAGAGTCAACACTTGTGCGGGAGCTCGTTGATGGAAAACTCATCCTGGTAAGACGGACAACTTTGGAGCCTCACCTTGTTGGTTATACTGCTGCTCCTTCAGCCAAGCCTGTTGTATAAAGCCAAGGTTTTCCCCTGGCAGCAATGGAAGCTGGGACAATGAAGGGTGGAGACCAGGTCAGGGTGATGTTAGATAGGAATTTTCTATGTAGTGCTTTTTGACTCACAATTCAGGCCTAGGTGCAAATGTTTACAGGCAGTGTGACTTTGAAGTCACCTTCTTCAAGTCCAACTGTAAAACAGATGCTAATAACACCAACCTTGGAGGGCTGCTGGGAAGTCTGAATGAGACAGTGGATGCAGAGCACAAAGAATCACTGACATGGGCAGAGCTGGGCGGATGCAGCAGGTGCTCCACTGCCTTAGTTTCCTCCTTCTGTCTGCCTTGCCTTGATCCAGAGAGGTAGAAAGCAGGGCCAGATCTGATCCCAAGTCCATAGGAAAGTCTCCCATCTCCCATCACAGCATTCCCTTTCCCTCTCTTCCTTAGGACTGTACTGCCATATCTCAAGCCTTTGGACAAGGACAGGTTGGTGGGGCAGTAACTGACAGCATAGCCCTTCCTACCTCATTCTAGCCCCACCTCCTCTCAGTGCTTTTCATGCTTGGCCTACTTCAAGTACCTGAATACAGCCTAGGTAGGAAGTGAAACCAGGTTGGCAGGTCTGTGTTTAGAGACAAACTTAAGGACTTCACTCGGAGAATATAGATTTGACTGAACACCCCCAGACCCAGAGGCAGAGACGGCAGTCACTCACAGTCTCTACCTCCTAACTCGGATTTTTGCTTGAGCATGGTAGACCTTCTGGGGTCAGTGTAACCTGTTCACTGCATTCTTGTACCACATGGAGCAGGGCAACTCAGAGTTGAGAATGAGGTGCCTCCCTTTAGTGGGACTGTGATGTGCAGGACCAAATATTCACTGGGCAATCAGACTAATGAGACCATAGACCTGGCTCTACAATGCCAGCTAGATGGTGGGGGCTCAGGGCTCTGGCCCTGGAATTACTCCAAGTTAGGGAAGGAAAGTTGGTGGCCTAATGTAGTTCTTCCCCCAAGAGTCTCTGGATATTTTTATTTACCTATTTGTCTACTACATGCTAGGCACCATCTTAGGCACCACAGATGAAGGAAGAGGAATGGTGAAAAGGAAAGATAAACACTCTGAGATCCTGACCAAGTCACTTCCTTTCTCAAAACTCATTTTTTCCAAGTCTCTAAAAGATTACAATGCCTAACTTGGTATAAGTATTTGAAAAAATACATGTAAAGTGGCTGGCACATAGGTAGTCAATAAATGAAGATAAATAGGATAAAGGCCCTAATTTGACTCTCTTTTCTTCCAGACACTCACCCACGGCAGTGTTGTTTGCACCCGCACTTACGAGAAAGAGGCATGACGTGCATACTCCTCTGCCAACTGGCTGCCCCTGGACTCAGCACTAGATTGCCTCATTTTTAACTCTGGCATTTTGTATAAATCCACCTTGGTTGGGGAAACTCTTCTGGGATCCTTCCTGGATCCAGTTCCGGTTCCCATTTTGTTTTTTTAACTGCACCCAAAGGGTGCTCTGAGGTCAATAAAACAGAATCAAGACTACTTAGTTGCTTTTTTGCCTTTGGTGACATGACTCTGGGAGTCTCAGTTTCTTTGTATGTAAGAGAGTGTGAGCAAAAACACCTGCCTGAAGGTCACTCAGGAAGGAAGCACTGGATGAGACTGAAATGGATTGTTTCGGGGACAGGGTAACTGATCACCTTACACGTACAATAATACAACAGCTGTACCTACACCTTGCCTTTACACTGCCTTTACCTCCTCCCATGGCCAAATGAGCTCGTCCAGTATGGAATGATCAATCTGGCAGGGCTTCCCCAGTTTTGGCTACTGAACTATCACCTCAGACCCATTCTGCACAGTTGCTCTTCTCTGTACAATGCTGTGTGGTCTCTTTCCAGAATGCAGGCTGGGACAAAGAATCCAGGTTTGTGCCTTGGTTGGGGGAGAAAATGCCCAAAGGCCAAGATGACTGGTGAGCTACCACTAATGCCCCAGGCCATTACTCATGGTTACAAAGTCTTATTGATTCTCTAATCAGTTCTGGGGGAAGAGGTCATCTGAACATCACAGAAGGGAGGGCTTATAAGTGATCTAAGAAGGCTGAGACTTGCTAGTACCTCTGGCTCTGTACCTCAGCTGGGCCTCTTTCACAGTCTCAGGTAAAATATTAAAGTCTGTAAGTTACCTGGGAAGAGGTTTTATAGCAATAAGAACTTTCAGTACGTTTAAAACCAAACACACTTACATTTAGTGCCAGGAATTTAAGCAGAGACCTGAAGTGGAACCAATTAACTCACAGTAGTAAATACAAAGTAAAGCAATGATCTTGGCTTGAGCTGTCTGGTTTGGTGGTCTGGCAGAATGTCACACACAAGCTCAGTCACTGTGAACAATGATTTTCTGGCTGTGACCACTGACTGTCACTTCTAGCATAGTAGAATCATATGTAGAGGGAATGGAAAAAGTGAGCACCACTTCTTACCATGTTCTCCCTCATACTGCCAGTCTCCCTTCCTCTCCCTCTGCCTATGTGTTGGATGCAGCAGAGATCACCCACCAACCGATCCAGAGTAAACCAACAGGGAGGGGCCAATCACTCTGTTCTCCAACTATAGCTGGACTCACCTCCACAGCAGTAACCGTGGCTCTAACCTGGACTCCTATACAGGAATCAGGCTCTGGCAGTGGCAGCTGGAGAGGTTAATAGGACCTCCTGCTGAATGAAGGAAGTTGGGTGAATGAATGGGTAAGCTGCAGGGGTCAATTGCAAAGGGAACAGGAGTGGCAAGGAAACAACACATTCAGGCAGATGCTTTTGACTTCTAACTCCCAAACCTGCCTGCTGCATGAGAGGAAACCATCTCCCATAAGAGAGAAGTCATGGGGTGGGAGGCCATATTCTTACTATTGAGTCTTTCTAGGAGCCAGGCACAAGGCTCCTGGTTCTTTCTTCTCTCAACAACCCCTCTACTCTTTGCACTGTCACTCCTTGTGCTTCCTCTTGTGCTTCTTCTTCTTTTTCTTCTTCTTTGCTGCCTTGCTGTCTTTTGATGTGTGCCTTGCCCTCTTGCCTGTATCACTCTCAGAGTCTGAGCTGTCAGAGTCAGATGACTTCCTGTCTCTATGTTTCTTTTTCTTCTTGTCCTGAAAAGAAAATTTAAAAACTCAACATGTATGTGTAATTTTGCTTTTTAAATCATGGTATGTAATCAATTGGGGAGCACTTAATAAATTATAAAATAATAATTTAAAAGGATAAATTAAATCTTCAAGTACAAACAAGAAAAAAAGCCCAAAACAAGCTAAGTTCAAGAATCAAGACCATAATACAGTATGTATTCTAGATTCCAGTGTGTCCAACATGCATAATATGTAATGTGTGTGTGTGTGTGTGTGTGTGTACACACATACATACACATCCCTGTATACATTTAAGATACACTGAAAGCAACAGAAAGGACACAAACTGGTAGGTAACAAGTGTTACCTGAAGAATGTACTAATGGGGAAAAGATGGGTCTTTCACTTTTTCCAATGAGTGTCCAGTTTGATAAGGCTGTACCTGATGCCTTTGAATATTTATCATTTCTACCCTTCGCGACAACCTTACAAAATTATATTGATAAAGAAAAAGGCTCAGAACTTTCTCAAAACATAATTAATAAACTATCCACTATACCATGCTGCCAGACTGACAGCACAAACTCATACAAAGGATGGGAGGCAGATTCTCAGGCTTTTGTGGGGTGCTCTGAGCAGTTTTAAAGCTTTGCATAAAACTTTTCCTTGAACTGTAAATGTTTATATTGCCTCAGTAAAGTTCCTAAGAAGGATTATGGGATGATAAAGAGACAGAGCAGAAGAGGGCAAAGCTCCTGCTCCTCCTATAGGCTTTCGACCAGGATCCTGAGAGCCGTAAGTTTGCCTGAGTGATACACCAGCTCTTAAGAGCTGGCTGTGAGAAATCGTGAACAGAACATCAAACCAGGTATTAAACCAAGACCTGAGTTCTGGCTTTGCCATTTACTATTATTAGTATTCTGTAACCTTGGGCAAGTCATTTTTCCTCACCGAATTTCCTCAAATGTAAAACAGAGATAGAATAGCATCTAAGTCACATGGCCATGGTGAAGATTTAATGAGATAGTATCTGTGGCTGGAGAAGTTGAAAACCACGTGCCCCAGATCACAAAAGTAAGACTGTGATCTGCATATAAATCACAGGACTAGAAATCTGAATTTTCCTCTGTAGCACACAACACCTCTTCCTGTATAGTGGTTAGAACAACAATTTTGGAATAAAACAGAAGTTAGTTCAAATTCCAACTTTACACTTACTAGCTGTGTGTCTGGGAACAAGAGACTTAACTTTTCTGAACCTCTATTTTCAGCAAATTGCAAATAATAAAATCTATTTCAAAGGATGCTATTAGGATCAAACAAGGTAAGTTCTAACTATAGTGCCTGATACACAGTAGGGGGAGCTAGAAGTATTGTATTGTTCTCTCATTTCAGAGAACTCCCAAAACGTCCTGACAGTCTGGACAAGCGCCTTGGCAGATGAATCAAAGTTTTGAGAGGGGATTAACCCAAATTCCTTCTTGGAGTCTCCAATGGAGTAGAGAGAGGGGAAGCTTTTCAGGCCCACATTACCAAGCTCTAGGAATCATGGCCAGGAGGAGCTGAGGTGGCAAATCAATGGTTTGGCTTACAGTCCTGCAAGGCCGTCACATGTTATGTGGGCTTGGGAAGCCTCACCAGGTTCCGCCCCTTAGGAAGGGCAGCATCCTGGGAAGGTAAATAAGCAAATGCAGAGTCTAGCACCCATTCCCCCCAAGCCTGACCTAGCCTGAAAATATAAACAAGGTAGGAAAGTAATAATACTTCCTTATATCTAAGTAGCACTTTAGTTTATCAAGCTTTCTGCATCCCTTATCTTATAATAATAATCTGGTAAGGTCAAAATTTAGGAATTATTAGTCCTATTTTACCAATAAAACTAGAACTCAGAAAAGTAAAATGAGTTGACCCATGCTAAAGTGATGAGATGTATTTCTTACTCAGAGTTTGGCATTATTTCCACTTTGCTCTCTCTCAAAGTTGCAAAGAGAAAAACAAATCCCTAGTGGACCCTGGTGTGCTAAGATGCGGCCTTACTTAGCACAGAGGACGTGGGAAGATGGCCTTCTAGACCTGAATCTTGATGCAAAAGCTCTTTCTCAGCCTGGGCAAAGAAAATCTAGTTCTCTAGCAGGTGGCATCATTTTCGTTGTGTGTTTAACCCTGAGCTAGAGAACAAAGGACAATTGATCACCTCAGAAGTTGAAGTTAAAGAGGAAAGTTGGGAGTTGGGTGGAAGAAGATGGAGAGCAGGAGGTGAAACTAGAGTCTCCTCCTTGGACTGCATTCAAGGGAGAAATGGAGAAGCTAAAGGGTAAAGAAACGACCCAGAGGTGGCAGCCCATGGCAGACAGGACACCAGGGGCATGGGAAAGAAGCCATTGCTCAAAACTGCTTTCTGAAAAAAGAACACATACCTGTGCTACAGCAGCTAGCCCACCTATTTTCTCTCTAGTTCTGAAACAGAAGAGCAGCAACCCAGGGTATGAGAAAAACAAAAACAAAAACCGAGAAAGGGAATAGCAACTGACATTCATTGAGTACTTACTTTTCTAGATGCTGAGCTGGGCACTTTGTACACATACTAAATCTAACCTTCACATCAAATCTATTAAATGGACATAATTATCTCTATATTTTCAGGAAAGAAAATTAAAACTTCGGAAGGGTTTACTGAGATAAAATGACTTGCCCAAGTGGCAGAACCTGGATTTGACTCAGGCTGGGTCTCAATGTAAATATTCTTTTGAGCCTTATCTATATTAAAGGCAGAATCTAAATTAGCACTTCTCAACCAAAAGGTATTGATTTGGCCAGAAATCAACGAAGCAAGAATTTATTCTTTTTTCCTTATTAAAAATTATTCTTGAGAAATCATTATTTTCTTGAGAAGAGATTGGTTCTCAAGAGATAATTTGATTCTAAAACTGATTCTCTAGGATGGATTTTTGGGAGGTAGGACACAGGGTGATTCTTGGCTAGAATCTGTCTATAAAGCATCAGTTTATCATAGCTTAGAAAGGGTATGACCAGAAGAAAAAGGTTTATTAATCAATATGTACTATATATACTACCTACAAAGCACTTTAGAGAGCCAGAGTTACATAGTGTTGCTTAGGCGATGAGAACAGATTCTTAATAGAATTCAGAAAAATAGTACTATTTGTACTATAGAGGGAGATGCAAAATAAACACATTCAGTAGTGAAGCCTGGCACTATTCCTCCAAACCAAAGCCAACTTCAAGCAAGGGAAAGACTGACTCTTTATAACTACACAGTACAACAAATATTTGAATATCTTATATGAGCCAGGGATATCTATTAGTTAATTTGTCTTTTATAATAGTTGAGTGAGGTCAAAAATTAGGGATTAAGAGCCTTCAAGGAACAAATTATCTAAACACTAGGCAATCCATAGAAGTAATGGAAGAAGTACAAAAAACATGCCATGGACATACAAAAAAAAAAAGTATGTCTGAGGAATTCAAGGATGGCTTCATGAAGGATATGCAATGTGTTGTGCTTTTGAAAGATGAATATGGTTTTGACAGGTGGAGTGGTGGTGGTAGTACTGATAGGAGGGAAGTGAGGATGTTCCAGCCAAAGGGAAGACAAAACGAGGCAAATGCTTGAAAGATCTTTCAGATAGTGATAAATTATCCTGTGTGGCTTATTAACTATGTGCTGGATACCATCCCTTCTCTCCTACTCAAAGACAGAGGTCCAGGAATTGGCATCTCTCTTGTGCATCAATTTCTACCTCTTTACTGGCTCATTCCCAACAATAAATAAATAGGTTTTAAAAGTTCCCATTAAAAAAAAAAAAAAAAAAAAGCCTCCTGAATGATTTTAACCAGGTTGTGACCCCACCACTGTACTGGAACAGCTCTTGTCAAAGTTACTGATGACTTCCACAAGGCTAAATCCATGGTCAATTTCTTAGGTGTCATTTATTGATCAGTTGCATTCAACACAGTCCATCCTCTTTAGAACACATTGCTCACTTAACTTTCATCAAATTCTCTTACTTTTCTGCCAATTTCCCAGGCTGTTCATTTTCAGTCTCCTTTGCTGGTTCATCCACATTTCTATAACCTCTAAAAGTTGAAACATTCTGGAGCTGAAGTCCTCAAACCCCTTTTCTTCCCTATATTTACTCCCCAGGTGATCCATATATGAACTTAAATACCATCTTTATGTACATGACTCTCAAATTTATGCCTCTTTTTAAAATTGTAGTATAACTGGCTTACAATATTAGTTTCATGTGTACAACAGTGATTAAATATTTTTATATAATATGAAGTGATTATCATGATAAATCTAGTTACCTTCTGTCATGTACAAATGTATTACCTTATTATTGACTATATTCTCTCTAAATTTATATCTATTACCTGGGCTTCTCCTTTGAACTCTGAACTATACATCCAACTGCCTACTCTACACCTCCATGAAGATATCTGATAGGCATCTCAACTCCTATGTCCTGCTCCCTCCCAAACCTACTCCCCTTTAGCTTTCTTTCCCATTTTCATAAATAGCGACTCAAACTAAACTCCTGAATGCTCCCCACTCTCATACTCAACTTCTGTATTCCTCTTCCTCTTAGCTCAAATATTTAACTGTTCTCTTTCCTACCTCATATCTAACCACCCAACAAATTCTGTCAGCTCTACCTTCAAAATATAGCCACACTTAAACTCCCTTCTTACCACCTCCACTATCATTCTAGTCAAAGCCACCATCATCTCACTTGGATTGTTAATACTGGCCATTAACTACCTTGCTGCTCCCACCCTTGCTTTATGAGCATCTAGTTTATACATAGCAGGCAGAATAATTTTCTTAAATGGTAGATCAAAACATGTCATCCCTCTTGTCAAAACCTCTACTGACATCTCACTTTAAGCGAAAGCTGCAAGTCCTCATATTCTCCTATAAAGCCCTGGTTTCCTCTAACTTGCTCTCATTTCATTCATGTCACTCCATCTACACTGTTTCTTAAAAATGCCAGATTTATTCTCAACATCTGGCTATTGTACTTGCTGAAATGCTCTGAGTAGCTTGCTTCCTTCAAATATCCACTCAAATGATACTTCATGAGAAAGGTCTGCCTTTACCACCCTATGTACAATGGCAAGTCACCTATCCCCACTACTCCCCTTCTAATAATACTCCCCATCCCTGATAACTATAAAACATAAAACATCACTACTTGACATATTAGTATAATTTTGTATTTGTTTACTATTTCATTATCTGTGACTCCCATTAGAATGTAGGTCCTCCATGAAGATAAGGGTATTACCTGTTTTTTTCACTATTATACCTGCAGTGACAAGAACAGAGCTTGGCACATAGAAGTTCTTTTAATAAATGAGGTTGGAGTACAGTGTGTGTGGAAAAGGACTGTGAATGATGATGTTGGGAAGTTGGATAGATTGTGAAGAGTCTTAAAAGAACTCCACAGCAGAAGGGGAATCACTGAAGGCTTCTGCATAGACTACACTAGATGACTCTGTGCTCTAGCAAAATGGGCCTAGGGCTGGCAATCTCTTTCTCTCTCTCATAGATAGGCATCAAAGGAAGTTCTCTAGACAACAGGACAGAGACAGCACTGCAACAAAGGGATGATATTCCTATTTCTGTTCTTCTATATGTAGTACAGCAGAAAGTAATGATAGCTATGCCAAAAGAAAATTATAATCTAGATCAAATATAGTTTTACTTCACTACGATCAGTGGGCAGGCTGATCTCCAAGGTACATGCCTCCCCATAATACAGAACTGATTCAGAATGACCCACAATGGCATACAGTAAGTGAAAGAGGCCAGCAAAGCAGACCGCAGGTTCATGGAATATTATTCAGGGCTTCACTACAAAAATCTCTATTCCTATTTTGCCAACCACTTCATATCCCATTTCCATTTCTAACACACAGCTTCTTCTTGTTCTAATTATGCCCAATGAAAATGGCTTATAATCGTCAGACACTGAGATAAAAATGGTCATGGTACCAAATAGGTATATAGAACTAAACCAATGCCTACGAGATTTTTAGACAAGGGCACACATTCCGTATATGTATATTTGATAAAAAGGTGGATTTACTCCTACCACTTTGCTCCCTTCATTATTACCTATGAGCAGCAGGAGTCAGTCTCTATCATTCTCCAAATTGAGGGAGTAAAGGCACCTGAGGAGCTCCAGAAAGCAGAGATTATGGAATCTATCTATTCTAAGAAAGTTAGCACACACCTATTATGCGCCGAGCATTATGTGGAACAGGTGACACTCTTTCTTTATCCTGAGCCATTTCCTGGTTCCCCAACTTGCCTACCACCTTCTCCTGTCATAGAGACTCTGCATTAGATATTCTCTTCCATCGGACTGCAGAGAGGAGTGGGGAAAATGAATCAGTCTCGTGAAGCAGAGATGAGAACCCAACAGCCTGTTCCTGACTTTCCGATTCCAGTTGTAAGCCATACTTCATTTCCTGTTATTGGATTTCTATGAGGGCCAATACCTTGCAAAAGAGAGTCTTTTGCCACCAGCTATATCCTGGCTGCTTATCGTTCTCCTTATGCTATTAGTGACTTGAGTGTAGATGCTGTGCATGACCTTTATATTATCGTGAGTTGTCCATCACACATGTCTTCCATATACTAGGCATTCCTGCTAACCACAGACCTGTATGACAACATAGACTGCTGAAGGCATTTCCCTTCAGATGATCCCACTTGGTTCCACATTTGGCTCTCAGAGCCAACTAGTGCTGGAACAGGTATCTGAATCTGCCACTTTCACACGCTCCAAAACATCCACCTTGGGTAGACGCTATTACCAGTAAGGAAAACCAATCTCCTGTTGGAATCAAAGATTTAGAGGGCAAAAGGAAACAGACAGGAGGTCTGGAATCTTGATTTATGGTTGTGAACGGAAATAGATCAATAGATAACATCAGGTGGTTTGCTAAGGGAAGCTGATGATAGAGCGAAAACTAGCAAAAAAGGTAGCTTTATGTGGTCTGATAAATCAAGCGCAATATACAGCATACATGTTTGAGGCACTCAATACATATTCATTGAAGAGCTAAATGAATAATTGAAGTATGGTACACAGAAAAGAATATTGAGTTAGTAATCTGAACACCTGGGTTATTTCAATGTTATCTCTCATAACTGTGTGACTTCACGAACACAATTCCTCTTAATCACTATTTACCTAATGTATAAAATAATGGGATAACCTATTCTGGCTACCTCATAGAACTGTATAAGGATAAAATGCGAAAGTATTTTATAAACTGTAAATGTTAGACAAATATAGGGCATACAAGATAATGAAGGGATTAACAATGAGGCGAAAAGACAATGATGCTAGATGATATCTTGGGAGAAACAGTGGGCATCAAGGGAAAAGTTTTAATGGTTTCGACTCTCTAGAACATTTTTTTTAAAAAGATTTTTAAAAAAATATAGCTAACATACAATATTATATTAGTTTCGGGTATACAACATAGTTATTCAACATTTATATACCTAAAGAAGTGATCGCCATGATAAATCCAGCAACCATCTGACACTGTATGATGCTATCACAATGTTACCGACTATGTTTCTGATGCTGTTCACCAAATCCCCCTAAGATACTTTTTTAATCAAAGAGAACTCATGATTCAGAAGTTTATATACACAAAGGCACTTTAAAAAATAATGAAGGTGTGATGATTATTACTGCCATTGTTCATTAGACTATTTCTCTACTAAGTGAAGAGCAATGAAGGGTAGAATAATGGGTTGACTAAGCAGGCCATAAAGAGCTTTATACCTAGCAAATGCTTAATAATTGTTTTAGTGAACTGAAATACATATCTCAAAGGAACGTTAGAAACAAAGTAATAACTACTTGCACTAGGCGTATTAAGCAATGCAAAAACAACTTAACTGAAGACACACAGAAGTGAGATAACCACATAACCACTTTAGGAATCTGACAAATATCATTTAGACCCTAAAAGGTTGTAAAAGAAAAATTGTCGGAACATATAAATAGAATTACAGTTAAAAATCTAGCTCTACTAAAAAGTAAAATTACCTGTTTGTAGACATGATCTTATATATGTAGAAACTCCTAAAGATTCCACAAAAACTCCCTTCTTTGCCAAATGAATTCAGCAAAGTTGCAGGGGATACAAAATTAACACCCCAAACCACTTGTATTTCTATACATTAACGATGAGCAATCCAAAAAAAAAAAAAAAAAAAAAAAAATTAACAAAATAATTCCATTTACAAATAACATCAAAAAGAATAAAATACTTAGAAATAAACTTAACCAAGAAGGCAAAAAGACTTGTACTCTGAAAAGAACAAAATACTGCTGAAAGAAATTAAAGACAACACAAATAAGTGAAATAACATCTATGTTCTTGGTCTGGGAGACAATATGGTAAAGATGTCAATAATACACAAAATGATCTATAGATGTGATGTGACCCTATCAAAATCCCAATGACATTTTTTGCAGAAATAAAAAATGCATCCTAAAATTCATATGGAATTCCAGGGGACTCCAAATAGCTGAAAAAATCTTGAAAAAGAAGAACAAAGTTGGAAGACTCACATTTCCTGATTCAAAACTTATTACAAATAATCAAAACAGTGTGACACAGACTAATATAACAGAAAGCCAAAAATAAACACTCAGGTACATGGTAAAAGGATTTTTGACAAGAATGCCAAGACCACTCAATGGAGAGTAGTCTTTTTGACAAAGGCTGCTGGAAAACCTGAATAGCCACGTGTAAAATATGAACTGAGACCCTACTTCACACCATATACAAAACAAAACCAAACCTCAGAATGGATCAAAGTCCTAAACATAAAGAATTAAAACTATAAAACTTTCAAAACAGGAAAAATCTTCATGACATTGGATTTGGCAATGATTCCTTGAATATAACACCAAAAGTATAGGAAACAAAAGAAAAAAATAGACTTCATCGAGATAAAAATTTTATGCATTAAAAGACACTATTGTGGATTTACTTAACACTGCTACTGAACTATATACTGAAAAATGGCTAAAATGGTAAGTTTTATGTGTTTTTTTTTTATCACAATTCTCTAAAAAAAAGTAAATCTGAATAAAAAAACAGGGCATTATCAACAGAGTAAAAAGGCAGTCCACAAATGGGAGAAAATATTTGCAAGTCACTTATCTGATAATGGACTGATATTCAGAATATATAAAAGACTGCCTTAGAACATAATCTCTGACCACATAGCCTCTGTTTTTAAGCAACAGCTACTAGTAGCTGACATACATTGGACTTTGCTTATGTCTGGCACTGTGCTCAGTTTTACATGCATCCTAATAACCTTATAAAGTAGATGCTTATTATTCCCATTTCACAAATAGGGAAACAGATTGAGAAGTATAGTAATTAGGCAAAGTTCTACAATGAGGAGGGGATTGAGCTGAGACTGGAACCCAGGCAGCCTGTCTCTGCAGCCCATGTTCTTAAGTACTCCACTGCTTCCAAAAATGCAATTCCTCAGCATCCACCTGATGTAATATGGTGCAGCATTACAAATGAGCAGTAAAAGACCATGTGGCAAAAATGGAAAAATGCTTATGACAAAGCAAAAAAGCAGGAAATAAAATTGTACACACATTTTTATTACATCTAGGTAAAACATTTGAAAACAGATGGTAGAAAATATGTGCCACGATAATAGAAATTCTGGTAAAGCAGTCAGATTATGGACTGCCTTTCTTTTGTTTTATATTTCAGTAATGAGGTTACCTAGTGGAAACTTCCCTTTTCCCTCTTTTAATCAAGCCCTCAGATTTCTATGAGGAAGGCTCTAGAAACACTTAGCATGAAGAATAAAGGTATGGAGCATTTGAGATATTGTTTCCCATGAATTTTCAGTTTGGCTCAAATAAAATCAATCAATCAATCAATCATGCCAAGTCCTGTGTTCAAAATTAAGCAATATTGCAGGTAGGATGGATCCAGGGTTGCCTCTGTGAAGGAGCAAGCCTAAAGCTGGCAATGCTGAATTTCTGCAGAGGGCTTCGAGAAGAGGGCAGCACTTGAAGCAGGGGCTTTTGTTAATCTCTATTTCTTTAGTTCACAGGAGAATAGTACCAAACTAAAATAATATCCCCACTGCTCTAAATCAATGTTTTCCAAGTTTCAGTCATTGCCATAATATCACCATGATTTTTACTCCATGTGTTTAAAACCTGTTACATTTTTTTGTAAAAATTTTATTACTTTCCTTTTTACAGTTTTCCTTTTTAAAGTTTTTCTTAAAAGGGAAACTATACCACAACTGTAAATAGAAAACTTGCATCCCTTGCCATATGTAGAAGTTAACTGTAAAAATAAATATATATAAAAAAAGACAAAACAATGTTTCGTCTAGATACAATTTACTGCCTGCTAAAGGAAATAGCTGAAAAGGAATAGGGTTAGAAGTTTGTTTTCACAGGAGGCAGTTTAGATTTATTTAAAGTATAATGGGAAATCATTGAAGAATTTAAAACAGAAAGAGATACAGTCTGGTTGGATATTTTAACACTTTCTGGGGAATTAAAAAACATTAAAAGAAATGAGAAAAGATAAAAGAAGTGAACAAGTGAATAACACCACCATCCACTTTTACCTAATTAACAATTAAAAAACACTATACTCTATGGGAAACTTTTGCACTGTTGGTAGGAATGTGAAATAGTATAGTCACTATGAAAAACAGTACAGTGGTCCCTTGAAAACAAAAAAAAAAATCACAATTGGATTATCATATCTAGCAATTCCATTTCTGGGGATACACCCAAAGGAATTAAAAGCAGATCTCAAAGAAATATTTGTACAACTGTGTTCATAGGAGTCGAAAGGTATAAGCAACCCAATAGTCAACAATAAATGAATGAATGAGCAAAATATGGCCTATACATACAGTGGAATATTACTCAGTCTTAAAAAGGAAGGAAATTCTGACACATGCTATAATATGGATAAACCTTGAGGATATTATACGAAGTCAAACAAGCCAGTCATTAAAAGACAAATACTATATAATTCCACTTATACGAGGTTCCTAGAGAACTCTAAATCATGGTGGTTAGCAGGGGTAGGGGGTGGGGAGAATGAGGAGTTATTATTTAATGGGTACAGAGGTTCAGATTTTCAAGATAAAAAAAGTTCTGGAGATAATGTTATTGATTACACAACAATATGAATTTACTTAATGCCAAAGAAATGCACACTTCAAAATGGTTAAGATGGTAAAATTTATGTTATGCATATTTTATCACAATTTTAAAAAACCACAAACATTATACCCAAAGGTTGCAGATTTTGGCTTAAGATTCTGGGTGACTAGAGATCTATTCATTGAGATATGGTAGAATGTGGAAGGTGCAGCTTTGGGTAGGAAAATTTAAAATGTTTTGGGGTATGTTAAGCTTGATGTCAACTTGACAACTGGAGATGTCAAGCAGGCAGTTGAATGTCCAAATTTAAGTTCTAGAGAAAAAGTGAGGGACAGAGTCACAGATTTGGATTTTAAAAAGGATACAAATAATTTAGGGGACTATTAGCACATAAATGGCACTCAAAACCAGAGGAGAGGATGAGATTACATAGGCGGAAAGTAGTTAGAGAAGAGAAGGGAGTAATAAGAGCCTTGGAGCACTCCAGCATTAAGAATAAGGCAGAGGGTGGAAAATCATAATGAAGAGAATCAGTAAGTGAGATAAAGGAGCTTTAAAAAACTCAGATGCTCAGACCCAGGCACTAAGAGTTGGAGGGCAAATATGTATTTTTAAAATCTCCCTAGGCCAGTTCAAAAGTCTGAATAGGAATGAGAGATGTGAGGGGAGGAAATACATAATAGCAGTGGGAGTGGGAGGAAAAAATAGAATTGAGATACTTAAAAGATACCATCAACAGGATTTGATGATTGATTAGATGTGGGATAGAAAATAAATGACATATTGGTTTCTTTCATAGAAGACTGGCAGGTTACTAATGCCGTTTAAAAAAGAAATACAAAATAAAAGGAGAGAAACAAGGTTTTTGTTTTTATGGTGCTGGGGATGAAGGTGGGATATGCATATGTAGGAAGGAGGATTAAAGACAAGATAATATTCAATGACAGCTAACCATAATTAAGCAAGGAGTACTGTCTTCAAAGATCAGAACGATTCCACTTTGAAAATTAAGAAAGTGAAGTTAGAGAGCCCAAAATTACATAGCTGGTAAGTAGCACAGAAGAGCCTCAAATCTAGGCATGATGGACTCCAAGCCAAAGTTTGAGGTACGTGTGGGATACTTGTTGGGAATATGGAAGTCATCAAGCTAGTCTTAGAAAAGGTGTGATCACCCAGGAAGAAAACAGACATATCAATAAATTATTATTCTTGTACCTGATTCTTATAAAGTTACGATGGGACTTTTCCCTCACCTATAAAATGAAGTTAATACTTAACTTCTACTTTGTAGATAATGTACACTGAGGGCAAGGACCTTATCAGTTTTTGTATTCCTAGGTTTGTAATGCCTAGAACAAATTAACTGCTCAACAGAAGCTTTAAACAAACAAAACCCTAAAACTTAATAATTGGCCACAATTAGAAAAATACTACACGATATAAGAATCACTCTTTCCTGAGCAAACAACAGTTTTTTTCATTTCTTCTCTGTGTAGCATGCTACAAATTACACCAAATTACACATCTACTGTTTTTCTATACTACGATATCTATTTTATAAATTCTTCTGCTATAAGTAGTAGATAGGAGATAGAACTCAGTGAGACAGGCACTCATTCACTGCTGGGTACAGATAAGTACTTTCTGGAATGACAATTTGATAAAATTTATCAAGAGCTTTAAAGCCCTAACTCGGTAATCTTATTCAGGAATTTATACAAAGAAAACAATAAGATATGTGGCCAAAAATTTAGGTTGGAAGTAATCAAAAATATCCGACAATAGAAAAATTATTAAATAAAACATCATACAGCCATAGGGTAGAGTATCATATGCTGCTCTTAAATCAAGTTTTGAAGAACACTTAAAAATATTAGAAAATGCTTTTGATAAGTATAATAAAAAAAGTAAGATATAAACTATACCTAATATGACCATAATTTTGTGTTTATATGTATATATAGCATCATACATACGTGTGTGTACACACACACACTAAATAATACCTAGAAAAAAGATTAGAATATACCAAAAATACTATAAAAGTTTATCTGGGTAGAAATATTACAGGAAGGCCTAATATTCTTTATGTTTTTCAGTATTTCTCGCATTTCTATTAAAAATATTTTCATTTTAAAACAAAAAAAAAGATATGATTAAATAAAAGAAAGATAACACTCACCTTCTTTCTTTTCCTGGAAGAATTTTTCGTGGGGTTGGGCTTCTCAAACTCTGCTGATTTTGCCTCTTCCTTCTCCTCTTCCTCATCAGGTATCAGGGAGTATCTGGTCCCACCTGGTTGCATGAAACAATCCTTTGCAAAGTGGCCTGCAAAAGAGAAGTAGAAAAGGTAGGGAGGGAAGAAGCAGTCCTTCCTCTAAGCAGGTAGATCGTCCCCAGAGGCTCCAGAAAGGGGCTAGCTGATTCAGGAGATATTACTGAGTTCATTCAGAGCAGTTGTTGGATTCAGAGCAGATTTTCTGTCACCTCAAGATGGCATTGTTTGCAACCAGAGCCAGACTAGTAGCTGGTCCTAGAGCTGTGGGAAATACTAGGGCTGCTTTGAAAACAGCAGAGGATGTGAGGATGCTGGCTTGTGCTGCCTTCTATTAGCAATGGGGCTTAATAATTTTTAAAGATCTATTTGGAACTTATTCCTGACAACAAAAGGCTGCTCCAAAGAGCAGAATGCTTAGCAGAGGGAGCCGAAAGGCAGGCCAAGGCCCTGAAGGAAGAGAGATCTTAGGCAGCTGGCAGGAAGGCAGCATCCAGGCTAACAGATAGAGAGACAGGCACAGACACCTAGGGGCACTCAACATTCACAGACTGTCTGGCAAAGGCCTCAGAGATCATCAAATCCAACACTGCATCTGCAGAGGATATGAAGCCTCAGAGAACAGAAGTAGCTCAAGGTCACACAAATAGCAGCAGAGCTAAAACTTACCTGGGGTCTTCTGCCTCCCTGCCCTGTGCATTTTCTGCTGCACCAAAACCAACCACCTTTGGCCCAACTTTTGCTGACTGGGCCAAATTCCATCTCTCATTATTCTTCTCTGCCTCATGTAACACCTGGTGGACACAAGTTGAAGGTAAGATGACCCTACCCTCCCTGAACCTACAGTGCTTTTGAGGGCCCTTTTAACAGATGCTACAGAGCTGGTTTTGTCTGAGCTTGTTACAGATCCTGTCTCAGAGGCACAAAGAATTTGATAAGATTATAAAAACAATAATATATAAACTAATTTGCAACTCTGAGTCCAGAAGCGGGATGGTGCTTGGAAGGAAAATACAACATAGAATTTTCCAAATATCTCTAATCTTCCCACAATTACCCTGAGAAGGTATTCTTCTTCTTGATTTTATTTTTTCCCTTCCTCCATGTTAATGACAAGTAGGGGACCTGAACCTCACAACCTCAACCAGTTGTTGTAGAAAAATTGACAGACTGGGTAGATGGAAGACTAGGGAGAAGAGGTGATGAATTGAGGTCACTCTGAAAATGAGAAGCTTGCAATCCCCCTCATTATAGCTCCAACAAGGGAAGTCAGGCTGAAAGAGATCTTTAATAATTGAGTAAGGCTACAGGAAACCTGAGGAAACAGAGCTAAAAGGAAGTGACTAGTGTGTGTTCTTTATTACTAAAAGGATATTGTATTCACAACTCTGAAGTTAAAGAGATGAGCAAGAAAGGATTTAATTTGAATCCTTAAGGAATATATTTCTAACTAGCTTAATTCTTGCAGTAGAACATTAATAGTCCTTGGATATAAAATTTTAGAGTGTTAATCATAATCTAACACTCTTATCTTCTTAGCATAATACGTGAGGCCTTGTTTAGGTAGGGCATCAGCTGCAGAGAGTGGGGAGAGGTGGTGACAATATAGTATCACCACTAGGGCCAGCAGTGGGGCTGGCATTCAGAAAAGGAAACAGAAAAAGCAGCAAGCCATGAACTCTGATGTGAGTCTAGTATCACAAGCAGGTGAGGTCATCACTTGGCTAAAAAACAGGGTGAGCTAAACTCACACTAGGCTGCCTCCCTCATCCTGTAAAGGGTCCATCGACAGGGAGAGAAAGAAAAAAAACGACAGAGGCTTTGGTTTACCTTTACAGCCACACTTCTTGCAGGTAGTGTTCAGGACAGCCTCAAGGGTGATCTTCTGCCCAGTGTAATCCTGGAAGGACCGCCTCCGCCTCTCTTCTTGCCTATAATGAAAAAGATTCTGTCTGTTGGCCCCCTTAGGAGATGTGGCCAAAGATATTGCAAAGTAATGCTATATACTGGTTTTTGTTTTGCTTTTGGCAGATATAGGGGAGCAAGAAGGAAAAGCACTGGGCATAAAGAGACTGGTAGTGAAGGCAACGACATGAAATAGACATTTTTTTTCACTCAGGACAAAGCTCTGAATTAACAATAATCACGAATAAAACTAGATTTCATCTCACTGATGCATAGAGGATAAAGATATAATTACTCATCTTGCTAAGCCACCTACAACCCTTACAAGGTCACTCATGGGTTTAAAAGACCTTCAAAGATTTCCTGGAAAATCAAGTCTAAATTCCTTAGACCTTGGTATTCGAGGCCTTTCGCAGTCTGCCTCTAACCGACTCTTCCAGTCTCATCTTTTCTTGTACAATACACTTTTGCCAAACCAGACTATTTTACCTTCTCCAGATGGTTCCCTGCTTTTGCTCAGGTAGTTCTCTGAAATGCTCTGCTTTCCCTCCTTACTCCCACCTCATCACCTCACATAAACATTTCAAGGCTCAGCTCAATACTACCTCTTGTTCTACCAAGTTTTCTTCCCTGAGTCCCTCGGCCAGAATTAATCTTTGTTCACATTCCCACGATACTATTTAAAAATTCTAAACTTCTGACAAAATATACACACAGAAAACTGTTCATATATATACAGCTTGATTTTCACAATCTGAACATACCCAAGTAACCAGTACTCGGATAAAAAGATTATTACCAGTACCCCAGAAACCCCTCTAGTTACCATGCCTCGCCCAAGGGTAACCACTGTTCTAATTCCTAACACATAGATTAGTTTTACTGGGTTTTGTAAATTATATAAATGGAATCATAGAATATGGACCCTTCTCTGTCTGGCTTTTTTCATTTGTTTGTGCAATACATCCATATTATTTGTAGTTTGTTCTAATTTGCTGTAAAGTATTTTGCTGTTGGTGTAAAGTATTTGATATAATCTCTATTATGAACAGTGGAACTACCGAGTTGTAGGGCATCAGCTTTTAGTAGATACTGCCAAACAGTTTTCTATAGTGTGTTTACCAATTATACTCCTACCAGCGGAGCCTAAGCACCCCGGTTGTCAAGTGGCTGTGAGTTGCAGATTAAACAAACCCTTTTATAATCAATCCCAAGTCTCTGTGGACTCTCACATACCATAAGCCAAATCATACCTCCAGCTAACACTCGAATTCAACAAATGTGTCACTCACCACCTGTCTCCCCTTCTGCTCTCACTGCCATGTTAGTTTAGGTTTCGTTACATTTCACCTAAACAGTAATAATCCCTTCACTAGTCTCCCTGCCTCAATTCTCCTCTTCCAATCTATCCAGCACACAGTTGGATTAATCTTTCTCTTTTCAGTTCAACTAATAAGCGGCAAGCACCGATGCTAATACTAGTGATATGAGTAAGTATATTAAAATGATAGGACACAGTCCTTTTCCTCATGGAGCTTATACTCTAGAAGCAAAGGGAGACATATAAATGGATAATTATAGTGTGGTGAATCATAAATGCTCTTTCTGAAGACTATACTATGCTGGCTAAACCTAATGGAAAACTGGCTTTAGGCTCTTTCCGTTTGTACAATCACCTATTAGATGACTTTGTTAATTCCTTAGGGCCTGAGGGAATGAAATATATAAGACAGCAAAATTTTGATGGCAAATGAAAGGAAGCTAATTGTGGGTGACTAAAGACAACATGAAGATATTAAGCACAACAGGGCGAGGCCAGAGTATGCCTCTCCCACTCAAAGGCTAAACAAAATTCATATTCTTTGACTGATACTCAACTCTTCCTCTTAAAGCTAATTCCTAGAATCCTTTCTTTAAATCACTCTTTTAGCATTTCTTACATGTTGCCTTAAAGTTATTTGCATAATTATTTCATTACACTAGGCATTAAGGTCCTTAAGCAGAAACCTTGGTATGGCTACTATACTTCAGACAGTATATAAACCCGGTAAATACTTGTTGAATAAAGGAGTAAATGGATGCACTAAATGACTGCTACACATCGGGTACCACAGGTCACAATGATCCCCGACCTTTCTGGTGCCAGGAACCAGTGCTCCTATGAGAATCTAACACCTGATAATCTGAGGTGGAGCTGAGAGGGTGATACTAGCACTGGGGAGAGGCTACAAATACAGATGAAGCTTTAGTGCTTGCCCGCTGCTCACCTCCTGCAGTGCCGCTTGGTTCCTACCAGGCCACAGACCGTTACTGGTCTGTGGCCCAGGGATTGGGGACCCTTGCTAGAGGAGATAAGAAAGACAAGATGTGCTCTATGTTCTCATGGATCTTACATATTCTTTCAAAGGAAAAAGTGTGATAATCTCAGATATTAGAAAAAAACAAAGAGACATTTTATAACAATAACTACAAGTAGCTATTATATATTAAGTTTCTACTATAGACTAGACTATAAGCTAGGCTCTTTACAAATGAGATTGTATTTAAATCATTCATCTTTTCTGAGCTGTAGGTGTCATTACCTCCATTTTATAGTCAAAAAATTGTGATTCAGAGAGGCTAGGTCATCTGCTCAAAGGTATATACTAAGTTTGGGCAGAACTAGGACTCTTTCTGATTCAAGTCTAACTTTAAAACATGCCATCTTTCCACTGTGCCATGCTCCTTTCCTGGATTTAGCTTTAGAAATAATTTACAACAAAAGTTGTAGACACGTCTAGTGTAGAACCAGAAAGCCCTTTCCCTCTTCTCCCCTCATTCTGAGAAAGAGAGGCAGTTCTTTCATCTTACTTTTTGTATTTTACCCTTACAAGGGTGGCTTTGGGAAATTACATTGCTTTTTAATGAGTCTGTATAGCGGAAGATTATTTGAAGTAGAAGCAATTTATTATAGTGCAATTAGTAAATGTCAGAACTAGGTAACATTTCTCAGCTCTGAGTTATAAAAGATTTCCACCATAAACGGAAAGTGTTTTGTCAATAATCAGCCCTACCAACATTTACAGACTAAACTACAGAAATACGAAAAACTCAGTAAGTCACATGCAACAGGTAGAAGTATCATGTGGTGAAAGGCAATAGCTTTAATGTCAGGGAGACCTAGAGTAAAATCCCTGACCCATTATAATTTGTTATAAAACCAAGTTATTACCAAGCATCAAGTTATAAAGAAACTAAGGATATAAAGCAAAATATAGATAACACCTACTTTGCAGGTTGTTAGAATTAGATAACGGTACATAAATTGCCTTGCATAATGCCTGGCACATAGTATGTATTCAATAAACATCACTTTCCTTCAAGGTAATATTTCTTCATATCCAAAGCTGATTGCTGAAAACAATAAACATAAAGGCTTCCAAACTTTTCGCTACCAAGATCTCACTCAAACAACATTTATTTAGTTTTTTTTTTTTAAATAAATCA
Organism: Rousettus aegyptiacus; assembly: GCF_014176215.1. Lineage (NCBI taxonomy): Eukaryota > Metazoa > Chordata > Mammalia > Chiroptera > Pteropodidae > Rousettus > Rousettus aegyptiacus. The sequence continues at coordinate 19,390,784 of NW_023416284.1, read as the reverse complement.
ATAACTGCCACTGACAGCACCTGATTAGCATGAGATAAATGATGTGATATTTTATCATCAAATGCAGCAAAATAATGTCGTGGTTAACCTGAAGATAAATGTATGGTATTGGTTGGCTTTCTGAAACATGGAAACAGTCATTAAACCCCTAAGATTCCTTCAAGGAAACCTTAGGAATCTAGGAACCCACTGTGATATATTCAAAAAAGACTAAGACAGAAGGCAAATGCCCTGTATCACCGGGCATTATCCTAGACAGAAAATCTTGCATTCTTAAATGAAAGGTCAGAAGAGCCAATGAAAGTAAGGTGTTATGTTCAGAACACAGTGTATCCCAAGATGCAGGCGTCTAAACCCCACTGGAGTTGCTCCTAGACTACCCTACCTTCCCGTATAGTCTTTTTCAGCCCTAGTGATAGAGAGAGGCAAATAACAGGTACCTCATGAATGCTTGTTGGCTAACTGGTTAAAGGGCAGAAGCAGAAAAAGAATAAAGGGAAGGAAATAAAACGAATGATGGAGCACTTCTATGCCAGGAGCTTTGCATGTTAGCATTTCATCTTAGAACTCTATGTAGTAAAGTGTTACCTGTAATACTTCAAACCTCTAAACCCCCAAAAGCACAAGGTTATGTAACTCTAATATCTCAGTCTATAATAAATGGTAGAGTTCCCAGGTCAGCCTGATTCACTTTAGCATTCTGTGGTTTGAAAGGAAAGATTTTAGCCTCTCCAAGCCTTTTACCTACTCAATGATAACGTTGTTGGGATCGAGGTCTTTCCCAGTCCCTTGATTGACAACTTTCATGGAGAGGGATACCTTTATCCTATCATTTTTCATCTGAAAAAGACAAAAGCAAAGTCACCAAAAGCTCGAAGCAGATCATTTAGACTTCTGGTCTAGAATTATTTAAGAAGTAAAGTTTTGTCATTATAATAAACACTGAACTCCTCTAATAGCCAAGGTCCTGTGCTAGGATCACTGGGCTGGGGCCAGGGTTGGGGGTGTGGGGGAAGGATGGGTTATTAATAAGCATAATGGACAAATCCTGCTGCAGAAGAATTTTAGGAAATGGTTTTCTTCTCATTCTTGTACCTATTGGGGTAAAAGACAAAGATGGTTGCTCAGTAATCCAAGGCCTGTAGAAGTAACCAGGCAGAAAAGAAAAACTTTCCTTTAGGTAAGTTCAACATAATGATTGGTTCAGAGATTCATGAGTCCAGAATGGGCTTCAGAACATTCTAGTATACTTGATCTACTTTTGGACTCAGTATAGAGCCTCTTTAAACAATTGTTCGCCACAATGGTCTTATTTTGCTTCCTCCAGCACTCAAAGCCCCTTTTCACTTCAGGGTCTTTGCATCAACTATTCTCTTTGCGGGACATGTTTTCATCCCAACCTTTCTATATGATTAGTTCCTTTTCCTTTGGGTCTCAGTTAGTACACCATCTCCTCAGAAAGCCCATTCCTGAGTACTTTATCTAAATCTACCTCTGATATTGTTTGAACCCATTACAGCACTTATAATAATTTGTAATTATTTGTAATTATCCTAATTTGTTTAATTTTCATTTGTCTTCCAGTTATATTCTATGTAGGCTCTGTCTGGTTTACTATTATATCCCTTAGACCTAATACATACTAAGCACTCAAATATTTTTGAATAATATCTCTTTCAGACCTGTCTCCCCTGTCATTCTCTGGTAGAAGGGCATGCCTCAGTGTATGTTCATATTTCTCCTATAGTCTGCCCACACCCACAGCTCCATACCCTCAGGGGAGCTGTTAACAAGGTCTATCAGAGCTTTCTCACTTCATTCAAACTGCATGGTGCCAGATATTAGGAAAAATGACTGGAAACTGTGTCCTTTTGTTTTGCTCCAAATTGAAGTGTACCTGGTAGGAATTCTTTGAAGTTTCCTTCTCTCCTTTTAGTTCTTTACTTTTTTGTTTTCACATCCACCATTTGGATAAACTTCAGGGAGGGAGGTTTATAAACATGTACTTATTGTACCACGCTTATTGTAGTTCACACCATCCCTTCTGGGTTTGTAGGATAGCCAGCCAGAAGGTTTAAATTCAGGTCAGATTATGGTGGCAGGCTTCAAATCATGATCATCAGCCATAGTTAACAACCAACATACACTCACCATCATGAAATACCCAGAAAATCTCAGCTTTTCCTAATCCTTTCTAACCATATGAAAGCTGCAGAGAACTTTACCTCTCGGCCAATAAGCTTCACCCACACTTTGTCTCCAACGTCTACTATCTCAGAGGGCTTATCCACACGACAAGATGACATGTGAGTTCGATGGACCAGACCTGGGCACATGAAGAAAAAATAAAATAAAGCACAGGGTATATCTGGTATTTATACTCTAAATACAAGGTAAGGGGAAGATGGGAGCTGGGAATTCGCTGAAAAAAATGCTCATTCGTTTAAAACTTCAAATTAAAAAAATTTGAGATCGTTTTTTATCCCTTATCAATAAATATTCCTTAAAATTATGCTCAATGTTAGTAAGATCTGATACGAAAACTATAGTTGTATAATACTGATAAAAATATAGAGGTAAAATTCTTTAAAAGCACTGGGTATAAAGATGTGTTTATACTTTTGTTGCTAGAATATTATTACTGAAATTTTTCCAAAAGAAAAAACTCAATAGAGGCAAAAGCCTATGGGTATAAAAAAAGATTAGCAGCATTATTATTGACAAAGGTTAAAAATAAAAATTCTAAAACAATCTGAATGAGCAGTAATTGGAAAATAGCTTGGTAAACTAGAGTAAATCTATCCGAAGGAAGAGTAAGCAGCCATTTAAATTACAGAAACAGAAAATAATTATGATAGATGTTAAGAAAAAGAAATATAAATACAGTGCCATTTTTAATCTATTAAATTACCATTTAGAAAATAACAATACCCATTGTTGATGAGAGTATAGCAAAAATATTGCTAAGGCTAGTTTAAATTTTTAGAAATCATTTAGCAATGGCTATCAAGAGTGATAAAAATATTTAATAAAACTAAAAATTATAGTAATAATTATTAAATAACCTAATAATGACATTCAATAAAATATTTATTTTCCTATCTTCCCTAGGTTCTTTCCCAGGAGAACCATCTTTCTGACATTCTAAAATAAGTTGGTCAGTCCACATAATTTGGTTGGAGCTGACCTAACTCCCAACTGGGGGCATATGACACAGGCTTAGTCAATCAAGGCGCTTCATCCCCCACCCCCACCAGAGTAATTGGTTCAGGGACACAGACACTTTCTTTTTCAAGACTTTGTCAGGATTATAAACTACAAAGAGTTACCAATGTCCATCTTTACCACCAGGTGGCAAGAGTCAGCCAGAGGGAAGCAAAGCAAAGCATTAGTAATCAAAAGACAAAGTCCTGAGGTTGTCAACTGAGGCACCTGATACACCCCTGATGGAAACTAGATTTATCTAGCTTTCCCCAGCAAAATTAAGAAAATGTTCAACTGTGTGTTTCTGTCCCTTGCACCAAGTGTTCTGACTAATAATTAATTTGATCCATAATTGCTTCTGGACTTTGTCCTAAGAAAACAACTGTATATATAGAAAAAGTTATATGCATCTAGAAAAGCAATCTACATTAAGAAAATTTAATGTGTTTTTAAAACAGAAAAAAGAAGAAACAACCTAATATCTAACATAGGGTAATGGTTAAGTCAACTATGGTATAGCCACTTAGTGCATTAAAAACATTCAAAAGATTATGTAAAAATATCAATAATTCATTCTTAGTAATATTTATTGAGTGCCTACTATGTGCCAAACACTGTAGGCAACTAGCATTTTCCCATATACATAACAAAAATACAATGCAAAATTGCATAATAATTACGAATGCTTAAAATAGCTTTTAAATATTAGAAAAAAATGATTAAAATGATGTAACAATGGTTAAACTAGGATTTTGGTATATGTTAAACTATAGGTTAACTTTTTATTTTCAAATGTTTTAATAATAGAAAGAACTCATCTATTCTGAGGGAAGTAAATATAATAAACAATTACTTTGAATGAATATAAACCAGGCATTAAAACTACAGAAAAAAACCTGATAAAGAATTATATCTAAAATAATTACCTCCCTAAGGTTTCTTGAGATTTATTAACTTTTATTCTCTTTCTGTCAATCTCTCTCACACATACATGTATTCACATAGACGTTGGCACATGCCTGTAACTCTCTTATTGGAGCGCCTATTAGAAGCCACTGCTTTCTCTGACCATGGTCACTGAGTCTCCTGAAGCTACTTCAGCTGATTCTGGCGGTTGATAGCCTATCTCTTTTAATTTGCAAAATAAGCTAAATTAAGCTTTGCTTGTATGACTAAACTGGTTTTGTCTGCTCAGGGAATTTTCAAGGTTGGTCTCTGTTTTCATTTTATCAGATGTAAACCATATAGCGACAATGGATGAAAGGAGGAAATAGACTTTTAAATTCTATTTCCCCTATGTATTTCTTAACATGCTATGTTGTCTATCTCATGACTGAGGTGTGAATTTAAAACATATTACAATATTAAATTGTTTACTTATAATATTAATACTTCCACAGAAAATCTAGATTCTAAAGATAAATGAACCTATTTCATCAGATTCTGGAGGTTGATAGCCTATCTCTTTGAATAAATCTGGGGCCTTCAAAATGTTTTATATATGTTATGTAACCCACATTTAAAATTTCAGACCATCACATAATCTCCAAATTGGGTAAAATTCATGGAACTGGGTATTTTTTCCTTCCCTGTGATAGTGTAATGAGCAGACCAGCCTAACTGGAAAGTGTGGAGAGGAAATGCCCTGAAGGAACGGGAAACCTTTTACTGGAATGGGAAACCTTTTACTCTGACACTTTTTGGCTGCAACTGTCCTCTAATTCTAAAATTCACTTCTCTCTTCAAATGCTAATGGAAGTTGTGAAGGAAATGAATGTTGAACCTAATCTACTTGAGAGAACACCTTTTTTTCTTTCCTGCAACAGAAGATCTATTAGAGCACCGAAAACAAAGAAATAATGGCATTAACCATTTGCCCTTCTCCCACCTAATCCCAAAGCAGGGTATTTTTTTGGTACAGGCCTCTTACCTGGTTAAACATGGCATGTCTCAAAATATTAAATAGCAAAAAATTAGAAACAATTTAAGAGTACATCTGAATGATAGACTAATGCCATTTAATTAAATGTTTACAAAACATTTTAAAAGATGGAGAAATGTTTAAGGTTCTTAAGTGTAAATAGTTGTAAAATAAAGAGTATAATCACCACCTTAATGTTAAATCTTATATATATATATGTGACTATAAAGAAATACACCAAAATATCGAGTGCCTATCTCTGTGTAGTAGTATCACAAAATGATCATTTCTTTTGCAGTTTTCCCCTTATTTTCCTATGATAAGCATGTAATCATAATAAAATGATACGTACACTAAGATTGAAATTATGTAAAACTATGTCTCATGGACACAAACCAAAAGAGAATATAAAGTTATATTAGGATGTAGGATATTTTATAGTTGAGACATTAATGACTTATTACCAAAAGGCTTTATTACAGGGTGAATTAAAAAAAGGGAAATAGTCTAGCCCTCAGTCTTAAAAGCAAATGTCAGGTATGCAGTCAGATATATAAAGTCTGTAGCTCAGAGAAGGGGTATGAACTAGAGATGTAAATGTAGGAGTCTTCAGCATGCAAATGCTTATATACTAAAATATATTAACCAGACTGTCAATTTAGTGATTGGTTCAGGAATTTGACACAATTTGCCAATTTACTAATTTACAATAGAGGATATACTTTTCTTATACTTGAAGGTTCCAGTCCTTATCTAGGTAAATTACCCACTGCCCCAGTATCAAATACCTGAAAAATTAGATTCGTGATCAGAAATTGCTTCAAAATGGAATCAGAACAAAGGGGAGACAAATGTTTTGAGGTACTTTTCCAGTCCACGAAGGTTTAATGGACTATCACTTCCTCATAAAAAAAAATACCTCTCTCTAGTTCCTGTCATCAGATTCATTTCTGCCCTAAATAAGGCAAAAGAGACACTGCCAACTTCAGGCTCTCAAGCTTTCTTTTACTACGTTCCAGGCTGACAATCCCCGACCTGCTCATCTAATCTCTTCTTAGAACATGAGGCAGTCAATTAGATTTCAGCCTCCTAAATTACAATTTCCTTCCAATCCTAGAATTATACCCAGATTATTCTGTTGAAGTCTTAAGTGCTCTCATCTCTTCGGTCACAGATTTATAGGTAGTTACCTGGTATATTTCTATCTATGGCTAATCCCATCTTTTGCATGGAGGATTCATCATCATCACTTTTATTCTCAGAAGGCAGAATTATGAATTCAGAATTCTCTAAATTCTGGGGAGGTAATTCATTGTTAGCCACATACACCACCAGCTGAATTAAATATATAGTGCAAGGCATCAAATAAAATATTTAAAGTCACCTCGCTCTGTGCTTGGTACCTCATGAAAAACAGTGTATCGACTCATTCATTTTATCCTCACATCAACCCTGTGACATAGGTTCGCGTGAGAAAATACTCTACAAGTAACTTGTCCAAGGTCACAGAACTGATAAAAAAGAACTACAATTTGAATATGAGTCTGTCAGGTCTCCTACATCATACTGATATTTCTACATTTTCTTCTTTATTATTTATCTGTATTATCTATTAAATTAAAAAAGGAGAAAGATGATCTCACCTATAAATAATAGAAAAACATCTAATTCTGTTTTAGCATATGCTGCAAAACAAAACAGAAACAAAAAACGCTTTGCTTGTCATGCCAGATGGAAGAAAGTGCTTCGGGGCAGTTTATGCCTGGATTTCTGACATGAAGCCACAAATGCCTAAAGGGCAGATGAAGTCCATCTCATGTTCAATAAACTCACCATGACACTTAAATGGAATGAGTTCCATCTGAGTGTCTGCTGATAAAAGAAAAAAAAATTCTGACAGCTTGGAAAGGGCTAGCATTTCAATCACCATATGAGAAAAACAGAGTTAGCCTATTACAGTTCCCTTAAAGTACTCTTCCAACTGCGTTAGCTTCACCTATAATTTCTTTCAGAACTTCTATTGACAATAAAGGAAATAGGTGAAAATTACAAATCATTAGAGGACAGCTGCAGCCAAAAAAAAAAAAAAAAAAGTCAAAATAAAAGGTCTCCCTTTACTTTTGCGGGATCTGTATCTCTTTAGGCTTTTCAAATGAGTTATTTCCAACCAACGGTATATGACCATAATGTAAGCACATAAGTTAAAATGCTTTCATATTAGGATTCATTCAATCATTTACAGAACATCCACAATATTCTAAGCAAAAATGAATTCAAGGATAAAAGAAACATGATCCTGCCAGTCAAGAAGCTCTAAAATATGCACATCATTCCCATTTCACAGATAAGGAAATCAAGGCTCAAGAACTAAGCAACTTGCTATAGTCAAGAAGCTGATAATTGGTGGAGCTGGGACTAGAATTCATTTAATAAAATTCACTGAACACTATCTATACCTCAGGCAGCATGAGGCCCTGACTCATCCCAACAGCGTAACTACTCCACAGTTCTGTGGATTAACTACAACTTCACTCACTTTTTTACACTACAGTGCAATGTGTTCATATCTCTAGACTGAACAGTCTGAGAGCTGCAGAGACTATTTTCTTATCTCTGTGTTCTCACCTAATAGTGACCAGAAAATAGAACTTAATAGTTACCTGCTAAACTAAATCCATTTCTAAAAACATTTGAGCTTCTACCATAAGCGAGGCACTTTGAAAGTTAACACTGAATAATCTGCTCCCAAAATATTATAGTTTAGTGCTGGTGAGCAAAGAATAGTCACTAGCCACATAACTTTTTTAAGTTTCAATTTATTTTTTCTTATTTATTTTTTTAAAACACCTACAGCACCTGGTATTCCCAGGTGGTCTCCCATCCAAGTACTAACCAGGCCCAACCCTGCTTAGCTTCCAAGATCAGACGAAATCGGGCATGTTCAGGGTGGCATTGCCACAGACTAAGTTTGAATTTAAATTAATTACAGTAAACGATATTTAAAAAGCCAGTGGCTATTGCAGTGGACAGCACAGATATGGTATAATACAAAAATATATTTTGTCTTTGTCTCTGGTCCCTGCACAGAACTCCTCAAACTCTTTAAATTTGTGACTGAGTACCTTTCATTATTCATAACAAGCCCTTTCTTGATCATACCAGTTTATGCTAATGAATGACTTAGGCTGGGGTCGCTATCCAGTCTCTGAAGAGAGCTAGTCACCAGAACAACCAAGTGACTACAGAGTTAGAACTTTCAGTCCTACCCATCCTCCAGGAAATTGGGGGAGAAGCTGGAGATTGAGCTCCACAAAAATTCTTGAATAATGAAATTCAGACAGCTTCAGGTTAGTGAACAAATCAGCTTACTGGGAAGTGGTGTGCCAGAGAGGACATGGAAAGTCAGTGTGCCCCTTCCCATACCTTGCTCTAAGAATCTCTTTCTTCCATTTGCCTGTTTTTGATTGTATTCTTTATAATAAACCAGCAAACATAAGAAAAGTGTTTGTCTGAATTTGTGAGCAATTGTAGCAAATTGTCAAACTTGTAGAGGGGGTTGTGGGAACCCAATTCACAGCCAGTCAGTTAGAAGTACAGGTGGCTTGGAACTTGCAACTGGCAACTAAAGTGGGGGCAGTCTTGTGGGACTGACCTTCTTTAACTTGTAGGATCTGACATTAATTCCAAGAAGATGGATTCAGAATTTAATTAAATTGTTAAATTCAGCAAAAGCTGGTGTGTCAGAAAACAAATAATAGAAACAGAACATTTCCATTATCACAGAAAGATGGACAATTACATAAGAAGGGAAAGAAAATCTAGTTTAAATCTGAATACTAGGAAGAGACCTTCAGCTCAGTGGTGGTTAAAAATTCTGAAAAGTCTGAGAAAAATAACCCAAAATAGAGTCTACCAGCCTGAATCAAAAATGTTAAAATCTGGAGACCAGAGTTATTTCACAGCTCAGTCCTTTCAGGGTGAGACTTAATCCTTCCCTTTAAGAGCAAAGAAGCTAAAATATATTATAGGAAGTCAACTGCCCAAGTTATCCAATAAACCTACAGAAGAGTCCTGGATTAGAACTCAGAGTTTCCATCTAATTATTTAGCTCCTTGCGCTCTCCCTCCGAGGCTGGTCTCAGCAGTCAGACTGACAGATTCACCTGTAAATTGGCAGCCACAATCAGAGGTATCATCTGACAGGACACAAGTGAGTTGAAGAATGACTACTGGAAGGTGGCAGGCCTTTAATCCCCACATAGTCCCAAAGTATCACATAAATGCTCAAGTAAGGATGGGACTTTTAGGTACTGGCAGCTACAGCAATTTCACTAACAAGAAAATCTGTCTTCGGAATAAAAGAGGTGCATGCCCTATAGGCATGGGGATAAGTTCCACCTCATTACATCTCAGCCAACACCAAATGAGAAACTACTACAGATCACTGGCTGCTGGCTTGGAAACTATTGGTAAGCCGTTTCTAATGCCCAGATGCAATTTGCAGCACAGTAGTCTCCTCTGGTTTTATTAGCCAATGATCAACTTTTGGACTTTGTTTTAAAGAAAATTTTATTTTAAAAATTTGTTTAAGTCCCTCTTCCATGTACATCTATCCCTCAGCAAACTGAACTCCCCAGAGGTAACTACTGTTAACAATTTGTTGGAAATCCTTCCATACTTTCTTCTAAACATATGCGATAATTTAAAAAATACATAGGCATGCTATACAAACATGCTTTTCATTTTATTATCTTGGACATTTTCCATTAAGATCTACTCTGTTTTGTTGATTCTAAGAAGCACTCCCCCACCTCACTTTAACATCCCTGAAATCAGAATGCTTCTTATAATCAGTGGTGTCTTACAACTGCCCTCAGCCAGGTATCAGGGTTGTAGAATTGTATGGCAACTTTCCATTGACCTTTTCTGGTAAAATGAAGAAGGTACAAGCATCAAAGTATCTTAGGGTGGGCAGGAGGGGAAGATGGGGGAGAGGTTAATAGGAAATTTGGAGTTACTATTAATAGGCACAGAATTTCTTTTGGGAGTGCAAAACTGTTCTCAAATTAGATTGTGAAGATGGTTCCAAAACTCTGTGAACATACTGAAAACCACTGAATTGTCTATACAACTTTTGGTAAAACATATGGTATGTGAATTGTATCTCCATAACTGTAAAAAAAAAAAAATGTTCCATAAATGGAATTGTAAAGTGAATAACCTTTGGGATTAGTTTTTTGCACTCAGAATAATTCTCTGGAGATTGACCCACATTGTTGCACGAATCAATACTTCACTGTCATTTTTTAATTGCTAAGTAGTATTCCACTGTACAAATGTACCACAGCTTAAGTTTTGTTAAATCAAATTTAGAATAAGCATCTTTTAAGATATTTATCGATCAATTACTATTTTTTCTCCTATAAATTCTTTTCATATCTTTGGTCCCTTTTCCTACTTTGCCCTTTTTTATTAATCCTTTGTCATATCTACTATAAATTTTTTTTCCCAACTGTACTTTATGATAATGTTTGCAATAAAGTTTATGACTTTTATGCAATCAAATTTTATTCTATATTTTCTCCTAATAACATCCTTATAGGTACATTTCTCCATTAAAAACTTAATAAATCTTGCCACCCTGAACAAGTCTATCTGATCTCGAAAGCTAAGCAGGCTTGGGCCTGGTTAGTACTTGGATGGGAGACCACCTAGGAAGACCAGGTGCTACAGGCGTAAAAAAAATAAAAAATAATGGATTGTAAGCTGACAAGGTCCTTGCAATCTGTGAGGTCATCCAAGGGTTGCCTCGCCTTAAAAACAAAACAAAACAAAACGACAAAAAAAAAAAAACTTAAATAAATTTTTATTTTAGCACAAGAAATAACAAGTTAAGCTTGTGGATCCTCCACTAGTATGACACAGTAGGCAGTGCTTGAGACTGGGAATCCAGAGACTTGGGTTCTAGACCTAACTGTGCCACTACCTAGCTAAGTCACTCTGAGCAGACTACCAGTTTGTGGAACTTACTTTTCTACTCAACACAAATGTTTTGAGATACATTATTCTATAAATATTATTTTATGTATAAATATTATAATATGAAATATAAATTTTATATAATAAATAGGTGAGAGATTCTCCGAAAATGTTCAACAAATGCCTATCAATATGTAAAAAAATTTAAAGCATAATACTTGTATTGGTTATAATACTATTTCCTTTCCATGTGCCCTAACTAGAAAACTCACAGTGTCGACTTTAGAGAGTAAATAATTTGCTTTCTTCAAACCCTAGACATGCCTAGGGTCACAAGTGAAATTTAGGGAAGAGGTGGTTCCAGAAGAGAACCCAAGTACCTATGCCCTACCCCTCCCTCTAAGACAGAAAGCACCCTTCTTCTGAGTTAAAACTTGCTGAAAACGAATTGTCATCACTTGTTTGTATTTGTATCTCTAAACAAAAACAAAAAATTACTGCCTAAAAAATGTACAGCTATAAATGGGATGTAGTGGAGGTGACAGCAGAGAGAATAGAATGGGAAGGCTGAATTTCAAGTTACAGGCTCTCACCTTGCTTCCGACAGCCTGGGATTTTGATAAAGGCTCCATAGTCTGTCACCATAGCAACCTATAAAGACAACAAACAAACCAAAGAATCAATGTCACACAAATGAGACTCTCTATTCTGTAACATTTAACCTTGTCTTCCTGAATTTCTACTTGGTACTGACTGCCTCTGTCTACTGCAAAACTGCCTCAGAGTGACGTGGCAAATATCCTTTCTGGTTTTTTTTTTTAATTTAGACTGACAGGTATGTGCAAACCCATTAAAAACAATGGTGAGACTGGACTGTTGTCAAATGGTATGACAGTACGTAGGAATGCCCAAATCCCAACATTACTGAAATCTCCAAAGAGGTATATGAACAAAAGGAACAAATGTCAGAAAATCAAGTATTAATGTTACACTTTATACTAGCTGGGACTGAGGCTTCCGATCCCAATACAAAGAACTTCAATAATTTAGAATAGATCACATAGGACATGCCTTTTTCCTAAACTTCAGACCAAACCAGACCATACAGCCTGCTCTAGTTCACTTTAAACCAGAGTCTTAATTTTATCAAGATAATTAGAGAAAAAGCCAACACAGACATCTGACAGAACTCAAGAGGATGTAATCAGAGAAAGAGCTGACCTAAGATGGAGAAGTCAGAGGTTTGCTCAGTTATGTACTGTGTAATGTGTGATAGTAATAAAAGGCCCAGATCCCTTGCCAGATAAATCATTACTCCCTACTGTTTCTCTCCTCCCCTATCCTCTAGCCCGCCCCCGATCTAAGAAATGGCATTAAAGCTGTCACTACATACTGTATTTATTCTACATTCATTTTTTTAAATAAAATATTCAATATAATCTTAGACATATAAACTTTGTTCTTTTCAGTGACTTTGTTTCATCTTGGGCAATCAGTTTCAGCTTCACCACAACTAAAACAAGAGGAAGAAATAAGACAATCCCTGCTGTACTGCTATTCGCTAATATAACTGAATACTCACTACATGCCAAACACTATTCAAAGTGCTTTACATAATTTTCATGACACCATATGATGTTGGTACTATTAATATGCTCATCTGATAGATGACAAAACTGATGCATGGAGACTAAGTAACTGGTCCAATGTTCAAAGCCAGTAGGCAGCAGTGTTGGGATCTGAACCCCAGAAGTCCTACCTACATGAGAGCTGCTCATGGGTTTTCTTTAAATATAAAACTCTAGCAGCCAAAAGCAATGTGACAGTTGATGTCTTATCTGCTCCTGGCAACAATCTGAGGAAAATAGACGGTGGGTTTCCATGTTGTAGATGAGGTGAAATAGCATAGACGTAGAGGTGAAATACATGGCTTCTAATTCCAGCTCTGCCTGTTCTTACCTGTGCGATCTTGAACACAACTTGCCTTGCAAGGCCTAAGTTCCCATTATACTCACTTTGCTGCTGCAGATAACAAATGATGTACATAAAGCACTGGGCACTGGTATCTGGCACCCAATGTACATTCAGTAGGTTATAGCTTTTTAATAATTTACAGTCTAAGACACTGAAGTACAGAAAGGTAGTAACTAGTGGAAGGGCACACAACTTATTTAGAAACAAACTAGGCGCCGACGCTAGATCGCTTGACTTCTAGTCTAGAGCCTCCTACTTCACCAAATAGCATCACTACTCACTTCAATATCAGGATAAAAATAAATAAAAATATCCAATCTTCTCACTGTTAATGGGGATGAACACCTGAACTAACTCTCTAAGATAGAGCATTAAGAGTTGGTTAAGGATCAACTGTTTGAAACTCCTATTTTAACATGTTGTGCTGGGGTAGGGACCAGACAGTCCCAAAGAAACAGTACAATCAGGCAGATACTACATTTAAAATCAAAGCAAGGTGGAACTGGAGGAAGGACTTATGAGATTAGCTGGTCCTATTATGTTATTTTTCAAATGAGAAAAGTGAGGATCAGAGACATGAAGTGCTTATCCAAGTTCACAAAGCAATATGTTCTCTGTAAAACAGGCCCACATGGATAAAGAAGATGACTTAAAATTTTTAATTACAATAAAAGGCAGTTGGTTTTTGCTCCAGGGGTCTAGAAAGAAGGTAAGATGGATCACATTGCATAACATTATGAAAGGACATAACCATCTAACCACTTAAAAGTAGCAGCTGGAAGTTGGGGCCCAAATCACCTTGCTGCTGTAAATTAAGACAGTCTCACTTTTCAGTCCTGAAGCTCCAGCGTCACATTATGATCTGTTGAGGAAATATCATAACAGGCCTTAATTTTGGCCTCTCCCAAATGGAAAGGTTAATATGCTCCAGAATGGAGGCAGTCAAGTGTTCAGTTAGGAAAAGGCATTCTTGCCTATTTCTAGCACCAGGTGTTTCCATCACTGTGTCTCCTAGGATGCAGTCAGAGTTGAAATTAACAGAACGGCACCTGCTATAGATGATCACACAGTCTGCCCTCGTGTTCCAAGAATAATTAGTCAAATAGCTCAGGGGGAAAAAATTCAGTAATTAACTAAACTCAGGGCTTGGGTGAAATGAATTTACCATCCTCTGATCAGACGTTGCACAGGCCTTGAAATGAGTTATTTTCATAATGTACAGGAGGAATTTGAGGCTCGCAGACATCAGTTACTTGTCCAGCGTCATAAAATTAGATTGTAGCATGACCAGACAGAGAACCAAAGTGTTTTGACTTCTGTCCAATGTTATTTCCACCTTACAAACAGCCATTTCCCCTCAATATTTCTTTGGCTATGGTTAGGCTAAGCCAAATCCCAATTCCCACTGCTATGCTTGCACCCCCTACCATGTTTAATGGACTCCGACACCAAGATGCCTCTCAAAAGAGAAGACCGAATATTGGCTTCTCAGCTATTCAGTCACTGCCCCCATCTCCTAGCCCTGTTGAGCCCACTAAAGAGAAGAACTGCTAGATTATGGACTGCACTATCAGTTTCTTCAAAGGTAACAAAGACAATTTGGTGAAGACATACACGTATACAAAAAACAATAATACAAGACAGACTATAATTAATGTCATAATAGAGGTACAAAAAAACCATGGAACAACCAGATTTACCATCTACCTTCCTTCTATACCTCAATTCAGTCAAGAGTTCTCTTATGGATCTTTCTGTTCCTCGGTGCATTTATGTACAGTTGGATGATTCCAGCTGCAGTGTAGCAGAAAGCAGACTTGGAGAGAGAACTTGATTTAGAATCCTAGCTTTGCCATTTAATTATCATCTGGGCAACTACTTAACTTCTGAGAAGCTTCCTTATCCATAAAATGGGGTTAACAATTTCTTTGGATAGAGTCAACAACACAGAATGTGTGAAATACATTAGGCTTACAAATTTTAAAAAAATTTTAAAGTAATTAGGTCTTCTTTGTAAATATTACTCGCCCATTAAATGTTTGTTGGATGAATATTCTGAAAAAGTTTCTTCCTTCCAAGGTATTACGAGATTTCTCTTTTCCTAATTCCAGTCACTTCTAAACCATCATTTTTAAAAATGTGCTCCTGAACATTACCCTAACCCATCCATCCTTAATAGCAAAACATAAAGCCTGCACTAATTCAAGTCCCATTTCGCATAAGAAAAAGCTATAAGTCAGGAGCCGCTTCACTTGAAATCTGAGTCAGTCTGTAAAGGGCAGAGTGTTCTTCTCTTTCTTGCAATATCTGACAGGCAAGATCAAAAAGTCTATTTCATCTCCAGTGCTACCACTTCCTTTTCCTAAGCTGTGGTACCTTGACCTTCAGGGATAACATGAGCTTTAAAGGATGAAGGCTCTGAAGAGTAGTTTGCTATTTGTTAGAATGTTATCACCCCTGGTATCTTGACTATTATATTACAAGTTGGGATCGACAATAGTAGTCAAGGGTCGCAATTATCTATAGCAACTGGCAGTCACAAAGTGTGGCCTCAAAGGCTTCACATTATTAGGAGGCAAAACTTTTGTCAACCATATAATAAGTATAAATGCCATTCATAAGACGCTAAAAACAACTTTTTTGGCTTTACTTTTGCTTTAAGAAAAGGGAGAAATTAATTCCTACTATGTCTCAAGCATGTGTTTTTATAGATGACAGCTTATTTAATCATCATGGCAACCATATGGAAGTAGTTATTATCTCTATTTAACAAATAAGAAAACTGAGGCTCAAATGATCAAGTCATTGTCTCAAGGATCACATAATAAGTAAAAGAGCTAGAACTGGAATCCGGGTTTTGTCTGTATCAAAAGCCTCTGCGCTCAAAAAAATACAATCCCTTCTCCCTCAAAGGTTGATCATGCATCTAGTCACCAAAGATATATTGAGTACCTATTGTTTTCTATTCACCCACCTGTTATTAAGATAGACAACAGTGAACAGAACAGATAGGGCTCTGCCCTCATGGAGCTTAGTGTCCTGTGAAGAAGACAGATGTTAAACAAGTACACAAATAAATGCAGGATGAGTCTATTTACAGTGAGAAAAAAATGTGAGGAGATGACATTAGGGTTAAGGCTTAAAAGATAAAGAGAAGTTGGTGGGAAAGTGGGGTTAGAAAAAAGAGCATGTACAAAAGTCCTTAGAAGGAAGTAAGCTTACAATGTTCGGAGCTGTAAGGAGGCCAGAGTGGCTAAGAAACAAGTAGAGTAGCAAAACAACATTGTTAAATTAAGCAGAGGTTCAGTCATATAAGAATCAAGAAACCAAGTTAGAATATATTCAACTACAATAAGCCTAGAAGAGTCATGAAAAAATAGTATGCTCTAATCTTTTTTAAAACGTTATTCTGGTTGTGAGGTAAAGAACAGATTAGAGGGTCTACAAAAGAGGTAGCAATCTCAGTAAGGGCCAGGCAAGAGATGGAGAGATTAAACTAAAGCGGTTCCATGATAAAGTATATAGACCAGAGATATATCTGGAAGGTAGAAATGATAGAATTTGCTGATGGTCTGGAGAGAGAAAATCAAGATTAAATCAAGAGGAGAAATCAAGGATGATGTTCAGATTTCTAGCATGGGTACCTGAATGGACAGTAGGTCCATTTACTGAGATAGGAAAGACCAGAAGAACAGATTTGATGAGAAAACCAAAAATTCAGTTTAAAATATAAATAAGAGATGCTGTGAAGTATCCGAATGAAGACATCAAGTATGCAGTTAGAAGGCCCTAAAGCTTAGAGGAAATATATGTGATAGCCAGATGCTCCACTAGACCTTCCCTTTTAAACTACAATGCTCAAGATATTCTCAAATGGAAGGAGCTCCAAACGTAGCTGCTTTTTTACCCTCGATCTATGCTTAACATTATTGGTAGGTTTTCAAAGCCGAAGAATATACCTCTCCTTGGAAAATAGTGTAGAGAGCAGGCAAGTTTTCCATGGTCTCGGGTCTTCCTGAATTCATCGTTAACGTTTTATGGCTCCTCCATATCTCTTCTGCTAAGCTAATTCAAGTGCCCTGTCACAAAGAAATAAAACAGACATCAAATTGGGAGACAGCTGCATTAAAAGAAATGTGCAAGTAATTCACAGCTAGTCTTACAGAATAATACCATAGATTTACATGTATCCTATCTCTTTTGTCTGCTCTAATTGTGTGGAGTTTTGGAAACCTTGATCTTATTTCTTTACAATTTGATACTTACCCAAGGCCATTAGTTTACTGTTTTGTTTTGTTGTTTTTTAATTGCTATCATTATTTTTGGGGGGTAGGTGTGTGTGAATTGTAAACGGATCTTTAAAAAAGGGAACAGCGATAGTAATAAGAGCTAGCATCTATCAAGAATTTACTATGTCCAGGTACTGTGCTAAGCATTGGACATCCAATATCTCATTTAATCCTCAAAATTCTCAAGATGTAGCTTCTATTATAATCATATTACATAGATGAGAAGCCAAGGTTTCCCGAGGTCAAATTATTATGCTTATGTCAAAAGCCAGAAAGTGGTAAAGTCTAACTCTGGCGGAAACCAGAGTCCACGCTTTTAACCACTATGCTAGGTGTGAAATCTGAAGTGACTTCAAAAAGAGAGACCAACTTACTTTTTCCTTGATAAAATTAAAAATACAAATGCTCATTTTAAAAGTTCAGACAATACATTAATAATGAAGAAAAGGAAATCATTTATGATTCAATTTTATTTATATCCTTTCAGACTTTTTAATACATACAGTGGGTTTTTTTTAATAGAATCATGAAATCATTAACAGCCATATTTTTACTTAATATATTTTAGCAATTCATACACACATATACATCTTTTTTAATGTCTATATAACAAGCCATTGTTAGACATAGCAAATTTATTTAAATCTATTTACGAATCATGTTAAAATAAAGAGTACAATTCAGTAGGTCTAAAGTGGTACTTGAGATTGTATATTTCTAACACATTCCCAGGTGATGCTGATGCTGCCTTGGTAGCAAGTCTTACTGCTTTGCAGTAGAATGGGAACTGAGAGGTACTCTTGCTCAGCTTCCTGGTTTTAAACAGAGAGAAAACTAGCAATCTAGTAGCTCTCAACCATACCCTTTCCTCTGCTGGATAAATCACTGCTACATTTAGATAAATCTAATGGTATTGTCTTTAGTTCTCTTTTTCCTCCCAATTATACTTGACACTATTAAGACCTGAAACTATTTTCCTTAGGTTTTCATAAGCAAATACTTTCTTCTCTCCTCAAACCCCAGCAGAACCCCTCATTTCAGATGACTTCAAGTCCTAATTTTGTAAAGCCTTCTTGATTTATAATCACCACCCACTAACAAAACTGCCTCACTTGAAACAGAAATAAAAGAAAATCCTGTCAGTCTAGTTGTAGTATAGTATCATCCCAAGGCCAAAAAATATCCCTGTTCTCAAGTTCCATAAGACAATCTTGTATCCTTATAATAAACTCGCCCTTTTGTAGTTGGGTCAGCCAGAGATGGGTATCATTACTTTACTAATAGCATATATGTAGAATGGAGGCAGATTTGTTAGTTAAGAAATGGCTGATAAACAGGTTAAATTCAAGTATCACAGCCTAATTGGATCCTAACTTTTCTACTTACCAGCAATGCAGTCTCATTTCTAGTCCTTCCCTTCCCTTTGATCAACATCTCTCACATCACATCCTAGAATAGAGGTTATTAACCTGAGGCCAACAGCTCTATCAAGAAACCTTAATTATCCCTTCAACTCTTAGAGCATTAGTGAGGTACAGAATTCATAGAGGCAACAGTAGCTAAGGCATCTAAATTGAACTCAAACACCTTAGTCTATCTCCTGTTCCTCCCTACACAAAAGTCCAGGAAAGAGCAATAAAAGAGGAAACAATCTTAAGTTGTTTCTTGAAGATTTCTGCTGTGATAAAAATATGAACAGCTAAGTTTAAAGCTCTCCTGTTTGCTGCTCCTTCTGTAGAACAGTAGCTTGAGAAACCCTATGCAATTCTCCAAGAAGGAAATTGGCATGCATTTTTTTAGGGAAAGCCTAAATGAAATATGACAGCACCGGTTACAAGTCAGGAAAGGAGAGGGTTGCCATTTTTTAAAATGGGATTTAATTTTTTTTTTTTTTTTTCAAATTATGTTCTGTAGAAGCCTAGGATTCTATGGTGGTTATTCAGAAGCTGTTCAGTTAATTCGAGTTTATTTTTAAAAAGTCATTTCTAAAATATTTAAAGATCATAGGTTCAAGAAGGCCAAAGTAATAGGACTGTAGGCCAACCAACCAGAAGAAAGCCTCCATACCAAAGGTGCAGTGAGCAGAGCCCCAAGGAAACCAGAGTTGCGGGAGGTTCCATCCAGAGCAACTGAAAAGCTAGGTGCCTCTCCTAGGCAGAGGTCGATTATTGCTGATTCCCACTGGCTCTCCCAGTCTCGCAGTAGGCCACGGTAGCAAAGAAGAAGGACTAGGAAAGAGCTTCTATGTAAGATTTGGAAAAAAAAAAGTTTATAAAACACTGATATAAGAATAATCCAGTCAGGCCCACATCTGTAGACTTAAAAGAGCAAGTAAATTGACAAGGATTGAGGTACACCATTTGGAGTGGTCATGCAATAGTTCTAGAAACAGAAAATTTTTAAGTACTTCATTTTACTTGACTGTTTTAAACAATTATATTATGTAGAGAAGTTATAGGGACCCAGTTACTGGCCATTTCCTTCCCAAAGCAAGGGGCAGAGCAAGAAAAGAATAATGTGAGAATGAGAGTAGTAGCAGGGAGATGGTGGCCCAGAGTGGGGTCAAACCCTATGTTGGGTGAGGAGGAAATCTGCAAAGAGCGACCTAGTGTGGGGAGGAGCAAGATGATGAGGGCATCCACACCCTAAGCAGTCCAGAATGGGGGCTCAGTGCCCAAGCAGGGACTGAAGGTTAGCAGTAGTAATACAATGTTAATTTTCTGATTTTAATAGTTATACTGTGGTTATATAAAAGAATGCCCTTGTTTATAAGAAAACTAAAGTATTCAGGGGTGATAGGGTTGCAGGCCAGCAACTTAACTCTCAATAAATTTTTAAAAACTGTTATTTGTATTGTGTCTCCATAATTTTGTGATTATTTCAATTTTTTTTTTTAATAGTGCATGCAATTGGAAAAAAAAATAACCACTTCCTGTCCCTCCTCTTCTCAAGCAATGAGAAGTTTATGGCACAATATTAAATGGTAAGATACTTTATAGCCCCTTGGGAACTTCATTTCATGTGTCACCTTTCTGATCTAGCTATTTTCGTTGTTGTTTTTAAGTTCGTTTGGATTTAGATTTGTTGTTGCTACTTAACAGTACTAATTGGATAGAACCCTGAGAGTTAAAAAGGATTTTAATTCATCTTTAACCTATGCATATGAATTGAGAAGAGATAGGTTGATAAGTAAAAATACTGGGATATGAGCAAAGTAAAAATAATGACTACAGAGCCTGCATTCTCAACTACTATTCTATACTGCCTCAGAAAGAATTCAGTCCTCACCAAGGCTTTGCAGAGTACAGCTGTAACACTAACTAGGTCCCAATATTACAGATTTCAATTAGGAAAAATCAAAAGTAGTAAGCTACCATGAGCCAAACCTGAATTTATTCATTCAAACATGAATCCAAGGACCAATTCTTATTTGGTTTTGTGTTCCCAGTGCCTAGTACACAGTTGGTACTCAAAGTTTACTTGGATGAGTAAATAATGCCTTACTTTGTGCCAAACCAAGGTAGAGAAAGAAGGGAAAAAGAAAGCATTCTGGTCTAAAGAATAAAGAAGGAATTGAGTTCCACACAATATGTTGGATAGTTTAGAAGATGGAAGACTTTCAAAGTCAAGCTAGTGGCCCAACCTCCCTCCTTTCCACTCATTTTAAAGTGACTTATCGTAGACATATAGCTACTTCCTTTCCAAACTCCAGTCATGGATCTCTTGAGAAAATGGTCAAAGTAGAAAAGAACAATAATAAAAAAAAGAAAAACACAAAAAAGGGACTCATAAAATCTAAAAGCTGAATGGAATTACTGAGGTCATTCAGCCCATTACTCCTCTTAAAATAAAAATGAACTAACGGAGATCAAGTGACTTGATAAAGGCTGCTCACAATTAACCATGCTGGTACTAGACCCCAAGACCAGTGCCTACTCTACTACTCCATACTGTTCTGTTAGTTAATAATGCTGAAGGTCCCTTCCAAGTCCCCTAATAATAATGGCTAATATTTGAGTATTTCCTATTTGCCATGTATTAACCTAAAAGTTTCATCGTAACTAATTTAATTCCCTTTTTGACCACCCTATGTATAAAGCACATAGAAATTTATAACTGTTACTGAAATACTGAAGTACCTAATTTTACTCTATTTTAAATTGTTAGTTAATTCATCAATTCAGCACATTTATTGGTATTTATGTCAGGCCTGTGCTTAGCACTTAATAAACCTCCTTTCAACCCTTAAAACAACTCTACAAAGTAGGTATCCCTGCATTACAGGAATTAAGTAATTTGTCCAAAAGTCATAGCTAGAAAGGGACAAATCTCAGGCCATTCCAAAGGCCATACACACTTGCCACTAAACCACCCTTTAAAACAGTCACTATCCTCAAAGACTTCCTATTCTGGAAGGCATAATGGTAACCAATTACAATGCAGTATGATCAGTGCTAAAATAGTGGCTAGGTTCAAAATAATGTGGGGATGAGGCAAGAGAATTAAACATGTTTATCAGGCCAAAATCAGAGACTGCAATATGTTGATCAGCCCTGAAACCAGGCCAGGAGGACATCTTCAGAACAAAGGAAGATTTCCGCTGGATAACTAACAACCCACTTTTCAGGCTTGTGAAGGGGAAACAGGAACCTAGTGATTCCCTATGGCTAAAACCATGGGGAACCTATGGATTAAAGGCTAGGAACAGCCAGAGGCCTTTCACTCTATTCTTACCTACCACCCGCGCCCTGCCCCCCGCCCTGCCAACATACTACAATACTCTTCCCCTTCCTCGCTGTAAGTCCATATCAAAGGAAATGGGAACTAAAGAATGACATATATAGGAATTTCAGGTGTTGTAGGTGGTAAAAACGAAACAAAACCAAAAAAAATCTCTCTCACTTTGCCTCTGCGAGGAGACCACACTCTGTGGAGTGTTATCCCTTTTCTAATAAATTTTCTTTTTGACTCTAACTTAGGCTTGTGTATTGAATTCTTTCTACACTCTCCACAAAAGGACCCTCTTCTCTCAGTGCAGGGCTTGGTCTCCCCACATCAACTCGGGGAAATTTGCCCTGTCCCGCATCAAAAACACTAAAAAAAAAAAACAAAAACAAAAAAACAAACAAACAAACAATAAGAAGGACCTGGGGGAAGCACAGAGGTTTAAAGGGTAACAACTGAGTAAGCCTTTAAGAATAAAAGGAAGTCCTCTAAGCAGAGAATTCTGTTCTTTGATCTCATTAGAATACTGATCTATTGATGTCTATTTTCCTCCAATCAACCCTCTGTTTTCTTCACTTTCCTCCCTATCCAGCTTAGAATCCACAGCCCATCATTCAAACAATACTGTGACCTCTCTTTAACTGTCTTCGTAGTTTGGCTATATGGCAAAACCCTATGCTGAAGGAGTACAGTTGCAGACATCAGAACCCAACCTAGCTGCGTTAAGTAAAGAGGGATGTATTGCCAGGTATTATGTGGCTTACAAAATTACTGGAGGGGCTACAGGAACAGGCTCTGGTAAAACTTCCAGGAACAACTCCTAATCCACAAAATAACAGTATTTGCCACAACCCAAGAAAGTCATGGCTATCATCTTAGAAAGTCACTAAACCAGAAAGCTGCTGACTCAAGAAACTCACTGCTTCTGCTATATTTACCAGCAAAATTAGGTGTCTCTCACTCTCCTCTCCACATTTTAATTCAGTTCCACATTCAATTTTCATTTTAGGTGCAAAGGAGTCCAGGAGATTGTTTTTAGTGTACTAGGTTTTTCAGTAAGGAAAATGCACATTGGAGACGGGAATGTTTGTTAAATCAAATTCACATCCTTGCCATACCCGGTTGATTTTTCATGCCTGCATGAACAAGCCTAATATTGCTAGAAAAGAATTATGATCTCCAACTTCAAATGGGTCTTTAACTCTGCAAGACCATTTTTGATTTCTCTGGTAAACTCATTCTCTCATACTACAATAATTTCCGCATCTTCGATCTTCTCAAATATTTGACCTCTTCTCATTCTAAATACATAATTCCATCTCCTACATTACTGAGAAAATAAAAGCCATAAGAACTCATTTTACCAACACCAAATATACAAAAACCTAGATCTACTGCTTTCATTTTCTTCTTTCTTCCTTTCTGTTAAATGGAGAAACTCCATCTTCCTAAGGCTGTTCCCTCTAACTGTCCTTTGGATCCTATCCATTCTCATGTTCCCAGACCACTATCAGTGACCCAATTTCTTTCTTGTGTATTCAATTCTCCTCTCAATTGGATCCTTGGTGACTCCTCATCTCCTTCAGCTTCCACATCCCTTCCTCTCCTTTACAATTATATGTATGAAAATACTCTAGATTCACTGCCTCCATTTCCTTGTCTAAATCTCTGCTACATATCTAGTTTCTGGCTCCATCACACCAACAAAATAACTTGCTAAGGATACTATAAGCTCCATAATCATAAAGCCAATAAACACTTTTTCAATTCTCATGTTATTTAAATTCTAACACAGACCATTTCCTTGCTTCTGAGACTGCTTCAGATCCTTCTTTCTAGATCTCTCTTCTCTCTCTCTCCTGTAGGCTCATACTCCTGTTCTTGGCCATTGAATGGTGGAACTACTCAAGGCTCTGACTTAGGTGATCTTACCCACACCTATGACTCAACTATCACCTACACGCCAACAAAAATCACTTTTCTGAGTTCCAAAGCCATATCTCAAAACTGCCTCCTGGATGTCATGAATGACCTCTCTCTTCGCCTACCAAAACCAACACACACAAAAATTACCCAGTTGAATAAGCCAGAAACCTAGGAGTTACATTTGAGTCCTCTTTTCATTGCCTGAATCCAATCCGTCACCAAGTCCTACTGACTTTACCTCCTACATATCTCTATAATCTGCCCAATTCACTGCAGTTTCACCAGTATCTCAGTCCTCATTGCCAACAACTGTCACCTAAGTGGTTTATCTGCACCTATCTCTCCTCCATCTGTTCATACTACTGAGCTTGAGGGATCTAACTGCTTCTCCCACCAGATCACCTATTCCCCATGAAAAACAAAAACCCTCAGTGGTTTCCCATCAGTCTTATAGTAAAAGCTACAAAGTCCTGCAAGGTCTGACCCCTACCTGTCTCCAGCTTTATCTTGTACAACACTCCCCTTTATTCTCTTTGTATCGGCCACACTGGCCTCTGTGCTTTTTTGGTCATTTTCCTGCCATTTGTCACAGGGCCTCTTCACATGCTGTTTTATATTGAATATTCTGCCTTCCTCTCTTCGCTCCACTAAAATTCTTCCTTCAGGTATCAGTTCGGGTATTTTTTCCTCAGAGAAGCCTTCCTTATTATTTCAGGCACTCATAACATCAGTTCCTCTCCTAGGTCGCACTTATTTCACATTTATTTTTCAATGAGGTCATTGTTTAACATGTTTTCCCCTCTGAACTCAAAACTCTGAGATCAGGGACCGAGTTTGGTTCACAATGGATTCTCAATGCATTGCACAATAAATAACAGTTGGAGAATAAAAAGAAGGCCTAGTTTATAGTATGAGTCCAAATTGCTCAACAAGACTGTACTCTGGAAAGGCAGGAGTCGGCGATTTCCTTCATTTCTGTCCCTCGCAGGGGCATAGAGCAGACCTTAGTAAAAGGCTGCAAAATCAGTGGCAGAAACAAGCCGGCCTCCTCAGCCGGGACCCTAGTGGAGGCTGGGAAACAGGCTTTTCTCTCCCTGGAAGAGCCTGGCACACGGCTGGACACAGACGCTTGCTGAAGTCACACGTCGAGGGCTCCAGGCAGCCGCAAAGACCCCGAAGCTCTGCTCCAGTCTAGAAATGGAACTCAGGCTACAGCGTACCCGAGCTGGGACCTCTGGATCCGCCTCTGCCCCCAGCAATTAAACCTTCAGCTGAGAAAGGCCAGGCTCACACCACACAACCCAAAGACCGCCTCCAGATTCCGCAGCCACCCACCCCCGCATCTTTCTAATACTTACTCGGCGTCAGCTCCAAGTCTCCACGCCGCAACATTGCGCGAAACGCCAAAATCCAGTCAGCGCGCTTCCACCCACAAGACACAGCGCGCCTAGGCGGGACTCCAGCTCCATCCACCAATCCTGGAATCATACTCTCCTGACATCAGAAAGAGCTGACCAATAACAGGAGACTATCCTGGGGGGGGTGATGCAGAGGGGAGTATTGGAAGCTGATTGGTTGCTCCAAACCGGAAATTGTACGGAAAGGACTAAGTCGGAACCAATCGTGCGGTCCCTGAAGGTGTTGGCGCGGTCAGTGGCGGCGCTGAGGAGACCGGCTGCCGCCATGATAGAACAGCAGAAGCGCAAGGGCCCTGAGTTGCCGCTTGTTCCAGTGAAGCGGCAGCGGCATGAGTTGCTGTTGGGAGCAGCGGGGTCGGGCCCTGGAGCGGGGCAGCAGCAGGCGGCCCCAGGAGCTTTGCTGCAAGCGGTGAGTGAAGTGGCAGGTGGCCTTTGGCCCTCAGCTCATCTTCCTCTCTCTTCAGAGCGCTACACCCAGTGATCCCACACTGGCCCTTTCCCCGCAGTGCGGGGCGGAACGAGTCTCTCTACCTGAAGTTAAAGCAGAAAAACACTGTAAAACCAACCAATACCCTTTGGATGCTCCATACGTTCCCCTGTGAGGTGGCGTTAGAGTTAAGGACCCTGAGCTCAAAGTCGGGACCCGAATTTTCGCATCCTAATGTTTCCGCATAGAGTAAACCTTCAGAAAAGTTTGTAGAGTGGATGGATGGATGAATGAGGGAAAGAAGGAACTGAATGATACTGGCTTGCTTTGGGGCTTTGAACAAGTTGTTTTTCCCTTTATTTCTCTACACTTATTAACAGCAACTGAGGACTAGTTAACATTAATTAAGCCCTTGTACTAAGTGCTTTTTAAAATAACTCCATTAATATTGGCCTAAGAGTTAGGGACTTATCCCATTTTGTAGATGGGAAAACAAACTCTTAGCTAGTAAAAATGACAGAAACAGATTTTAAATACAGAACCCATGTTCTTAATTACTATATTTCTTGTAAGATAGAGGTGATGTCAAACCTCCTTCTAAGCTATTAGGCCCAGATTAAAAAAATACATGTCCTCTCTATCAACTCCGCAAGCAGTTGGTCACCAACCAAATCCTGCTAGCACTGTCCTCAAAATATATTAAGTGCTACCATGTTCCGCCATGTTCATCACTAGCTCCTGATCTAAGTTGTTATCCCACCTGGCATTATTCAGTAGGGTCCTAACTGGTATTCTTGTTTCTGCTGTTGTGTAATCAATCTGTTCTCAATCGGGCAGCCAGAAGATCTTTCTAAATGTCAGATCATGTTATCTGCTGAAAACTTTTAGTGGCTTTCCATTTCACTTAGTATAAAACCAACACACAACCTTTTGCCCTCTTTGCTTTTGTCTCTCTGATCTACCAGTTTTTCATTGCTCACTCTTGTTCCAGTCACACTGGCTTCCATGCTCCTGCCTCAAAGCTTTTGCATTTGCTGCTCCCTCTATTGCAATGTTCTTCCAAATGTCCACATGGTTTACACACTCAGCTCCTCCAAATCTTTGTTCAAATATCCCTTTTTAGTGAGGGGTATCCTGACCACCCTATTTTAAATTGCAATACCCTGTATTCACTAACCCACATTGCTCCTTTGTTTTTCTTCATAGCACATACCACCGTCTATACATTTTACTTGTTTTCTCTCTCCCTGCTTCCCAGTAGAACACAAACTCCATTGCTTATTTTGTTCAATACTGTTTTCCCAGTGCCTAGAACAGTGCTTGGCACATAGTATTTTTTTAATAAATGAGTAAACTGGAAACTACTTTAGAGATTTGGGGATTATCGATAATATCATCTGTCTACAAGAGTATCAGCCTGGGTTTCAGTGCATTGCCCAAGCCTAGGCTTAATACGAAGACCATAATCAAAAGGACTTTCTCCAATAATCTGTTCTCTGCAGGGTTGTTGGGAAGCTCATTTTCATCTTTCATTCATTAAACAGTGTTGAAGGACACAGGCAGGATCCCTGCATTCACAGAGCTGCTTTTCTAAGTGGGAAAAAAGACAAAGTATGTCAACAAATACATAAGGAGGGTTATTTCAAGTAATGATAAGTGTGAGGAAATACAGTATGGTTAGTGGAATACAGAGGAGAGATGGGGTGGTGTTTGAGTTTGATCAAGGAAAGACTTTCTGAACAGGAAACATTTGAAAGGAGCCAAACACAGAAAGATCTAGGAGAAGGGGATTTCTGTCTTGGTCAACAACGAGTATAAAGATCCTGAGACATGTTAGATGAGTTTTAACATGTTTGCCTGTATGTAGTGACTACCCTGTGTGTCTTTTTTGTTTAGGGGCCTCCAAGGTGTTCTTCCCTTCAAGCCCCAATCATGCTTCTCTCGGGACATGAAGGAGAAGTGTACTGCTGCAAATTTCACCCCAATGGATCCACTTTAGCATCTGCAGGATTTGACCGACTGATATGTAAGGCATAGTTTTTGAATCTAGAGTAATTGTTCTCTGCCAAATAGTGATTATTTTTTAAAACCTTTGGTGCCATGGAAGGTATCAGTCTGAGTTGGTCACATAACAAACTGTGGCTAACACACTAAAATAGTAAAATAGGGTCATGAAAATGCTGGATGATCTTGGTTGTAGAACTCAGGGTCTATATGATAAACACAGAAGGAGTTATGTTACTAGTTGGAAAGTGAGTTGCTCTAATTTGAGAATATCTTCCTCATGGAGGCAAATTTGGAGCTGATTTAGTAAGATTAAGAGATCTAAGTTTAACAGGTTAATGAGAGTAATGCAGAGAGAGAGAACTTTTCTCCAAAAGTGAGATGCCCTCCTCTTGAACCATTCAGAATCTTAGCATATGGAAAGGAAGGAGGGGATCCTACTGTGGCACCCACTGGGATAATGTACATATACATCATTAGGATCTACTGGCTTCTCAGCTGTGAGCCAGGAATACCCATTTTTGAGAAATAAGTAGAAAAAAATCAATTTGAGGGAGTATGAGAAAAAACAAGAAAGAAGGTAACGGAAGCATGACTTTTTTCTTCTGGCGTGATATGCTACATTGTGTGATGAAATGACACTGCATTTCTTTGGGCTACAAATGATCCAGCATTCTTTGGCTCATTGCTTTTTAACTCTGTACCTCAGGGTGGATGGTAATTGTTTTAATTGAGGTGTCCTAGTTTAGGTGTTCACTGTTTTGATTTAGGTGTTCTAGTTTCATGATCTTTAAACTTACTGATAGCCAAGCATCTGGAAGGCTGAGGTGTCTTTGCAGAATATTCTTGAATTGTTGATATGCTTCATTTTATCAAACAAACTAGAAAGTTTTCTCAGCAAAAAAATTACTGTATACATGTACCTTATTATGTATAGAGCTGCTCCTGAATAATTCTCATAAAACTTAACTCCTTGCTAGAGCAAGCTCCCTGAGGATAGGAACTATGTCTATTCATTTACCTCATTTTACTGCAGTACCTAGCATGTTATAGATACTTACTACATGTGTATTGACTAAATGTAACATAAAGTCATTGTCATGTGGCCTTCAAGTCTTTAGCGGCTTTCTATGTTTTCCATAAGTGCCAATATTTTGCAGTCTGCTTATATTCATAGGAGACAAATAATACTGCCAACTTTTTAAATACATGAAAAAACCTTAAGATTTAAAATATCCATTAACTTTATTACCTCGTGAAATGTGAAAATATTGTATTATCTTTGTTACAGTGTCAGGAATATTGGTCCAGCTGGTAGAACCAATAGTGTTCCAAGGGAGTATTATTTTCAGAACTGTTTTTCTGGTAAATTCATAAGGACCCTTTCCCTGGCCAGTAATGAATTTCTTTTTGCCTAGTAATGCTCACAGAACCTCTGTCTTCCTGACAGTATTGTGGAATGTCTATGGTGACTGTGATAACTATGCAACATTGAAGGGACACAGTGGAGCAGTAATGGAACTGCATTATAACACAGATGGCAGGTGAGATTATTCTGCATGTGGAATGACAACTGCTTCTTATACTAATTCTTGTTGGCATCTATTCACATTTCGTTCTTGAGTTTTCTCTCTCAGGAGACCATGCTGTCAAAAACTGGTACATTTGAGCAATTTATTATCCTATCATTGTCACCTCTAGTAAGGTGTTTATTGTTCCATATATACATTTATAAATACATCATCTATATCATCTAACATTTCAAGATTGCAAACTTGTTTTCTTAAGACTTAAAATAATTTTTATATGTAGAAATTAGCTGTTTTTATTACAAAAGTAATAAAATATTTTGAGAAACTAAAAGCAGAACAATGAAAAAATAGCCAATATTTCTACCACTCCAAAGATAATCACTATTAATATTATTTTTCTCAAGCCTTTTTCCTACTCAGAACTGTTTGATTTTTCTTATATGTTGGAGTTACGTGTGTAATCTTGTCTGCTGCTTTTATTTCCTTTAGCATTATTCACCTAATATATCTGTTGATCATAACATACTATTTATCATAATCATTTTAATGTTTTTTATAATTTTAGAATAACTAGATAATATAAAAATGTGTTTCTACAAAGGCAATTAATCTCATTAGGTATTTCAAGTAAACTATTATTTCACACCTTTAACCTCTAAAATCTTAGAGTTCTTTGAATCAACTGGTACATAGCCTATATACACTTATTTGAGTAAAGAAAGCTTTATAAAATAATTATAACTTAGAAATTATTCTCAGAGACAAAATAAAAACTTTGATTTTTAGAGAAAGGGTTGGAGTTGCTGAGCTGTTTGGCTAGGAATTGCCAGTCTATCTTACCTCTGCAGCAAGTGGGAAGATGTCTTATGTGTAAAGTCTTAGCTATCACAAAGGAGGGAAAGATTAAGAAAACTGCTGTATTAAATGTGTAATATGAGGACTGATAGAAGGAATTTTGTTTTTAATGTTTATTATGGTATGCCTTGTGACTGGGTCTAAAACACCAATAGGATTTTGATAGGTGAGGTGAAGCAGGCATTCCAGTATCATGTGCCAAACTGTCAGGGCACAACACAACAGTGATCTTGAAAAGTTTGGCACATTTTGGTAGGTGAAAAAGATAGATTGCTGTTGTTCATATTTACTTATTGATTTTTTGTTCTTCCTCTTATCTTCTAGTATGCTCTTCTCAGCATCCACAGATAAAACTGTGGCAGTGTGGGATAGTGAAACAGGTGAAAGGGTTAAAAGGCTAAAGGGGCATACATCCTTTGTGAATTCCTGTTACCCTGCCAGGAGGGGCCCCCAGCTTGTCTGCACTGGCAGTGATGATGGTACAGTTAAGGTGGGTGTTCTTGATGTCTCTGTTTTGCAATTTCTGAGGTGACATAATGTGAATTTTATCTTTCGTTCCCCTGTTGTGCTATACCCTCCTTGCTACAACTTTGTCATTTCCAAAAACAGAAACTTCGAGTATCCTACAGAATAATATTAGAACTGAATCAACCATTGTGACAGAATAAAATGGACCACCTGAGTCGCATTCTTGGCTCAGCTGCTTACTTAATTGTGTGATCTTGGGAAGTTCACTTTTCTGATCCTCAGTTTCTCAATCTTTAGAATAGTAATAGTGATACATGTCTTACAAAGCTGTTGTGAAATTAGTGTATAAAAAGTTCAGTACAGGATCTAATAACACAGGATGGGATCTTAAAGATCATTTAATTCAATGATTTCCAACCCGTTTGTATATCAGAATCACCTGAACAACCTGTTAAAAAAAATTCCCAGCCAGATTCTGGTTCAGTAGGTCCGAATGGGATTTTTTTTAAAGACTACTTTAAAAGCAATTTTAGGTTCGCAGCAAAATTAAGGATAAGGTACAGAGATTTCTCATATACCCACTGCCCCATGTATGCATAGTCTACCCTATTATCAACGTCCTCCACCAGAGTGGTATATTATAACTGATGAATCTGTATTGACACATCTTAGTCACCCAAAGTCCATCATTTTCCTTAGGGTTCACTTTTAGTGTTCTATATTCAATGAATTTGGACAAATTCATAATGACATTTATCCATCACTATAGTATCATATGGTATTTTCACTGCCCTAAAAATCCTCTGTGCTCTGCCTATTCATCCCTCCCAACCCCTGGCAACCACTGATCTTATTACTGTCTCGATAATTTTGCCTTGTCCAGAATGTTATATAGTTAAAATCTTATAGTAGTTATCTTTTTCATACATATTGACTTTTTTCACTTAGTAATATGCACTTAAGATTCTCTGTGTTTTTTCATGGCTTGATAGCTTATTTCTTTTTAATGTAGAATAATCCATTGTCTGAATATACCACAGTTTATTCACCTACCGAAGGACATTTTGGTGGCTTCCAAGAGTTGGCAATTATGAATAAACATTCTCGTGCATGTTTTTATGTAGACTTTTAAGTTTTCAACTCCTGCGGGTAAATATCAAGGAGTGCAATTGGCTGGGACGTATGTAAGAGAATGTTTAATTTGTAAGAAACTGCCAATCTGTCTTCCAAAGTGGCTGTACCATTTTGCATTCCTATCAGCAGTGAGTGAGTGTGCTTGTTGCTCCACATCCTTGTCAGTTTTTGAGTTGTCAGTGTTTCAGAGTTTGGCTTTCTAATTGGTGTGTAGTAGCTCATTGTTGGTTTAATTTGCATTTCACTGGTGATGTAGAATGTGAAGCATCTTTTAATATACTTAGTTGTCGTCTGTATGTTATCTTTGGTGAGGTGTCTGTTAAGGTCATTTAACTCATTTTTTGATTGGGTTGTTTACTTTCTTATTGAGTTTTAAGAGCTTGTGTATTTTGAATAACAGTCCTTTCTGGTACCAGGGACCAGTGCTCCTATGAGAATCTAATGCCTGATGATCTGCAGTGGAGCGGAGGTGATGATACTAGCTTTGGGGAACCACCGCAAGTAGAGATGAAATTTCTCTTGCTTGCCCGTCGCTTACCTCCTGCTGTGTGGCTCCATTCCTAACAGGCCACGGACCAGTACCGGTCCACAGTCTGGGGTTTGGTGCCCTCTGCTTTAGCAGATGTGACTTTTGCAAATATTTTCTCCCAGTTCATGGCTTGTTTTCTCATTCTCTTGATAGTGTCTTTCACAGAGCAGGAGATTTTGATTTTAATGAAGTCTAGCTTATCATTTTTTTTTTTTATGGATTGTGCCTTTGGTGTTGTATCTAAAAAGTCATCACCATACCCCGAGTCATCTAGGTTTTCTCCTATGGTACCTTATAGGAGTTTTGTATTATACATTTTACATTTAGATCTGCAATCCCTTTTGATTCAGTTTTTGTTAAAGGTATAGGGTCTGTCTATACTCATTTTTTGCGCGTGGATGTTCAGCTGTTCCAACACTGTTTGTTGAAGGGACTGTCTGCTGCATTGTGTTGCTTTTGCTCCTCTGTCAAAGATCAGTTGACTGTATTTATGGGGGTCTCTTTCTGTGCCCCCTCTTCTCTTCTACTGATCTGCTTGTCTGTTCTTTCACCAGTACCACACTGCCTTTATTACTGTAGCTGTATAGTAAGTCTTGAAGTCGGGTAATGTGAGTTCTTCAACTTAAGTTGTTATTCTTCAATACCGTGTTGGCAATTTAGGGTCTTTTGTCTCTCCATATAAACTCTAGAATAAATTGGTTGATTTTCACAAAATAAGTTGCTGGAATTTTGGTTTGAATTGCACTGAATCTATAGATAAGTTGGGAAGAAATGACATCTTGACAGTATTGAGTCTCTATTAATGAACATGGAATATCTCTCCATTTATTTAGTTTTTTTTTATTTCATTCTTCAGAGTTTTGAAATTTTTCTCATGTAGATCTTGTACATAATTGTTAAATTCATACTTAAATATTTCTCCTTTTTTTGGATGCTAATGTAAATGGCATTGTGTTTTTAAGACTTAGAATTTTAAATGTGTAGCAGATCTGACATTGTGGGAGCCATTGATCTCATCCAGCATCCTCATTTTACAAATTAGGAAAATAAGACCAATTAATAATAATAATAGTAGTAACTTATTTCAAGAGCACAGAAGGCCACACTGCTTTGTAGTACCAACCATTTTATTTCTTTGGCACTAATTTTGGACTGTGGGTGATATTTTAATGATTAAACGGATGGACTTCAAAGGAGTACATCTGAGCAACCCCTCTAAACTTGCAATTGTTGCTTTTTTAAATGAATTTGCTTTTTTTCATAATTAAAGGGGTGATGACACTGACAGATTATCTGCTTTATGCTTTTCTATTAAGTGGTTTTTATACTAAATCTAATCAACTGAAACCCCTTGATGCTTGGCTAGGAGGAGAGTCTGTGGCTTAGGAATTGTTCCAAAGCCCAGAGCTCTTAACCTAGGTGTAGTATAGTTGGAGAGTCTTAACAGTAACTAATTTGCTAATTGGCATATCAAAAGGCAGTTAGAGATGAGAGTACCATAATGAATTTTGTTAACAAACATTTATTGTGAATCTATTATAATAAACATCTAAGCCCTACAACTAGGTCACCTCAAATCAGTAGTTGGTGCGGAGACACTATAAACAGCCCAGTGCCACAACCGTTTGTGGCGATCAAGAATTGGGAGGGTTATTCTGGCTGCAGAGCCACCTCCCTCACCTGAGGACCAAGGGATCCCAGCTGCATACTGAGTTCCCCAGCCCAGGATTACAGTGCCGGGAAGAGAACTCCCCACAATCAGTGGAGGTTGTGGCTGAGTGAGGCAGAGGGATGCGGAACCAGAGACCTTCCTCTTAAAGTTCATGCCCAGCCTTACTTGCTGGCAGACTCGCTTCCTCTGAGCTCTAGCACTGGGGCAGCTGCTCAGGGGACACCAGGGACATACAGGGAGATGCTGAGCTGTCGTGCATCAGGGTGAGGGCTGGACAGGCGGCTTGTTCTCGGACCGGTGCAGGCAAAAGGCATTATTCTTTTGTTGAGCTCTCCCACCTCCCAGCCTGCAGACGCAGGTACCATCAACATGAATAACACAAATCGCTCCACCCAGGGGATTCCCTGAGACTGCCTCTTCCAACTTATCAGCCCGCCTAGTCTGCTTCCAGTGATTTTTTCCATACAAATGGGCTGTCTTGGCTCCTGCTGTGAACTTTCATAAAATCTCTCAAAAGCTCACAAAACCCAAAGAAGCAGCATTTGGTCTCAAGCATGCACTGTACATCTTGCTGAGCAGCCCCAAGTCCCACACTAATGGCAGCCGGCTTTGGTTTCTGACTTGGCCCCTCAAGGTACCTATAAGCCCAACATGGATGGCAGCCATATGTGGATTGCTTGATAATCTTACCATGTGGCCCCAGACTTGCATAGGCTGTGGCTGAACTTGACCTGCAGCTGGACCCCTCCCACGACTGTGTTGCTGGGCCCCACAGCACACCTACTACATAAAGCCACTCTACTAAGACCTTGAGACTTAGGAGCCCTACCTAATACATACAAACAGACACAGGGAAGTAGCCAAAATGAAAGAACAACATGAAAGAACATGTCCCACATGAAAAAACAACAAAGCTCCAGAAAAAGATTTCACCAAAATGGAGACAAGTAATCTACTGGATGGTGTTCAAAACACTGGTTATAGGGATGCTCAATGAACTTAGGAGAAGAGTAGATGAACTCAGTGAGAACTTTAACAAAGAGATAGAAAACGAAAATGGAGATGGAAAACAAAAGGGAACCAGTCAGAAACGAACAATACAGTATCTGAGTTGAAGAGTACATTAGAGGGGATCAACAGAGTGGACGTATTAGAGGACCAAATAAGCAACATAGAGGATGGAGTAGCAGAGGACACCCAATCAGAACAGCAACAATAGAAAATCCAAAAAATGAAGATAGTTTAAGAAGCCTCTGGGACAACATCAAGCGTTAGCAGCATTCTCATTATAGCTTTATGGGAAGGAGAAGAGAGAGCAAGGAACATAGTTGAAGAAAAAATGATGGAAAACCTTCCTAACCTAATGAAGGATATAGACATATCCCAGGAAGTTCAGAGTCCCAAACAAGAAGAACTCAAAGAGATCCACACCAAGACACATCATAATTAAAATGCCAACTGTTAAATTCAAAGTGAGAATCTTAAAAACAGCAAGAGAAAGGCATTTAGTTATACAGGAGCTCCCCTAAGACTGTCAGGCCGACTGTCAACGGAAACTCAAAAGGCCAGAAGGACTTGGCACAAAATTTTCAAAGTGATGAAAACCCAGGACTTACAACCAAGATTACTTGACAAATTTATCATTTAGAATCGAAGGACAGATAAAGAGCTTCCCAGATAAGAAAAAGCTAGTGGAGTTCATCACCACCAAGCCAGTATTACAGGAAATGTTGGAGGAACTTCTTTAAGAAAAAATATATATATATCAAAAATGTGAATAAAAAATGGCAATAACTACATATCTATCAACAAGTACTTCAAATGAAAAAATTAAATGCTCCAATTAAAGGTTAGGGTGACTGAATGAATAAGAAAACAGGACCCTTACATATGCTGCCTGCAAGAGACTCAGTTCAAATTAAAAGACACACAGACTAAAAGTAATGAAAAGACATTGCATAGACCTAGAGGGTAGTGTGCTGAGTGGAGTAAGTCAGATAGGGGAAGACAAATGCCAAATGATTACACGTATGTGTGGAATCTAAACAATGAAATAAACGAAAAAACAAACTCATAAATACAGAGAACATTTTGAGAGTTACCAGATGGTAGGGGACTCAGGGAGGTCGATGAAAAAGGGGGATGGGATTAAGAAGTACACATTGGTAGTTTCAAAACAGTCATGGAGATAGAAAGTATGGCATAAGGAATATAGCCAATAATTATGTCCAGTGTGAGAGAGGCACTAGATTTATTGGGGTGATCACTTTGTGAGTTATACAGATGTGTAATCACTATGTTGTACAACCGAAACTAATGCCAACTATAACTGAAAAATAAAAAATAAGTGTTTAGTTTTTTAAATAAGTATATATTACTTAAGTAATTATAAGAAATTAACACACATTTAATACTTTAATACATTAATAGAATCAGACTACTAAATTCTAGTCCTTTTGCTGTTAACATGCTAAGTGTTCTTCAAGTCAGTTTCTTCTTTGAGCTTTAGTTTCTTCATTTATAAAGGTTGGGGTTAAACTGGATAGTCTAACCACAGTAACTTTTAAACATTTTTTTATCATTATCTACTTTAAGGAATATATCTTATATTGTGACCCAGTATATACCCCTCAATATGTCTACTCTGTGAACTAACCTTTTGTGTATGTGACATTCTCTGATAACTTCTTTCCTATCATTTTTTTAAAATTGATGTAAAATTCATTGAACATAATTCACCATTTTAACCATATTAAAAAATGCACAATTCAGTGGCTTTTAGTACATTCAGTGTTGTGCAATGCCACAATCCAGTACGAGAACATTTTTGTCATCTCCAGAAAGAAACCCCATACCTATTAGGCAGTCACTACTTTCCAGCCCCTGGCAACCACTAAACTATGTTTTGTCTCTGCATTTGCCTATTCTGGACATTTCATATTAGTTGAATCTTATGTAGCCTTTTGTGTTCTGCAGTTCCTTTTACTTCGCATAATATTTTCAAGGTCCATCCACGTTGTGAGCATGTATCAATATTTCTTTACTTTTTATGGCTAAATAATATTCCATTCTATAGATATACTACCTTTTGTTTGTACCTTTATAAGTTGAT
Organism: Rousettus aegyptiacus; assembly: GCF_014176215.1. Classification (NCBI taxonomy): domain Eukaryota; kingdom Metazoa; phylum Chordata; class Mammalia; order Chiroptera; family Pteropodidae; genus Rousettus; species Rousettus aegyptiacus. The sequence goes on along the minus strand of NW_023416284.1, from coordinate 19,353,616 downwards.
AGATATTGGGTTGTTGCCACTTTTTAAAAAAATTATTATGAGTTATGTTGCTACACTTGTGTAAGTTTTTATTTGAACACTCGTTTTCATTTTCCTTGGATATTTAGTAGTGGGATTGCTGGGTCATATGGTAATTCTATGTTTAACTTTTTGAGGAATGTCAGACTCTTCCTTAGTAGCCACATCATATTATACTCCTACCAGCAATGTATAAGGATTCCAGTTTTTCCACATACTCACCAAGACTTGTTATTTTCTGTGCAAGTTCCATCATCATCATCATTATTATTACTATTACTATTATTATTACCATCCTAGTTAGTATGAAGTGGTACCTAATTTTTTGTTTTGCATTTCCCAAATGATTTATATTCAGCATCTTTTTGTGTGCTTATTGGCCATTGTTCTATCTTCTGAAGAGATGTGTTTTTTCAGGTCCTTGCTCATTTATTAATTGAGCTCTTTGTATTTTTGTTGTTGAGTTATAAGAGTTCTTTTCTCTGGATACTAAATCTTTATTAGATTTATGATTTGCAAATATTTTCTTCCATTGTTTTCATTTTCTTGATACTACCCTTTGATGTATAGTAGTTTTTATTATGAAGTCTAAGTTATCTATTTTTTCTTTTCTTTCATCATTCCTGCTTTTGGTGTCATTTAAAAATTCATCACCAAATCCAGTCATGAAGATTTACAAATCCATTTTTTCTTCTAAAATTTTTATAGTTTTAGCTTTTACATTTAGGTCTTTGACCCATTACATTTTGTATATAGTGTGGGATAAGGGTCTAGCTTCATTCTCTTCCATGTGGTTATCCGGTCGTCCCAACACCATTTATTGAAAAGACTATTAATTTCTTTTTTCTTTCTGTGTGGACTATACTTTTTTGCTTCTTTTCATTCCTCATAATTTTTTGTTGAAAACTGGACATTTGAATATTATTATGTGGCAACTCTGGAAGTTAGATTCTTCCATGGGTTTGTTGTTGCCGTTTGTTGTACCTATTGTTTGTTGGATGAATTTTCTGGCATTTTATCAAGTCATGTATAGCCACTGAAGTCTTTCATTTGCTTAGTGGTTTGCAGATAGTTCAGCAAAGATTTCCTTAATCACCTGGGGGAGAAGAAACTCTCCCATTGTTTGCAAATTGGCTTTGTGTGTATGTGTTGGCACCTGTCTTCACCCCTCAGCTAGGCAGTTTACAGTTCTGCATTAACCTTTATTTCCTGCTTGTGCAGAGCCTGAAGGTTAGTAGTGGTGAGAGTATAAATAGTCTTTCTCAGGTCTTTTCTGAGCATGAGTGACTTTTCAGAGTCCCAAGAATATGCCAGAACTTTTCAAAGCCCTTGTTCTCCAAATTGCCTCATTCTCCACCTTCCCTCCCAAACTGTTTGGTTTGTCTTTTGTTTGTCCCAACTGTTACCCCTGGCTCCAGAAAGCAGAAGCTAATGCCTTTGCCTGTAAATGTTTTCGACAAATGCCTCTGCCCTGGTAGAGTTCCAAGTTAGGCAAAATAAAGACAAACCCTTTGAACTCATCCTTCGGGGAGCCACCAGACAGGTAATAACAACCACAGTTCTTCAACAACAAGGAATAAGGTCTGTTCAGTTCCCTCCAGTACTAGGAACCTGTACTGGGAATATGGGCTATTGCCTTCAAAGGTATTGCTGAATTAGGAGATGGAGCCAAGGTAACTTAAAACACTACAGATCTCTTCCTAAGACGCAGGTAGCTCTTTCCTCATTAAGTGTTTGCCTGGTTGCTATAAACTTTTGATTAGTGTCTAGAGTTCTGATAAAGTTGATTCTGCCAGGTTTTTTGCTAGGCAATTTTTTGCTTTTGTAGGACAATCTTTTGACAGTCCCTACTCAAATTTTTGCTGAAGTAACCTTCTCTCTTCATATATACATATATATATATGTTCATGTATTTTGCCATTATGTAAATTGAAGCCCACTAATAAGGTAGCATCTACAGTTTCAGAACGCTGGTGTCCTTGCTATGCTAAGGACATCATGAGCTAAGCCAGTAGAGGATTTCCACTCTTACGGGCATATTGATTAGCTGTGTTTTTCAAATTTTAACAAAGGAGTCAAAATATAACCAAAGTGATTTGTTCTGCTAACTTTCAGATATGTTGGCAAAATTGTGGTCACTTCTCACCATGTTACTAGTGTATCCAGAGAAGTTTCTGAAGGGGCTCCTATTAGAGATGTATTCACCTCCACAAAATCCTTGGACTTAGGAGTATACTGTGCAGTTATTTCTAGAGTGCTGTTACTGTAGACTCTCCTGTTTTTCTGCTTCAGCTTTGGGACATCCGGAAGAAAGCAGCCATCCAGACATTTCAGAACACCTACCAGGTGTTAGCTGTGACCTTCAATGACACAAGTGATCAGATTATTTCTGGTGGAATAGATAATGATATCAAGGTATGTTTGGTATTTTGTTATATTTCCCTTTCACTATCTCCACTCACTGAGATGCATCTTTTCAAACCTGTGAGAGTGTGGTAGCTTGCACTTAATACCAACTAAAAGGAAGATAGTAATTTTGATCATGTTTTCTTTCTGTCCTATCTTCATTGACTGCCTTAGTCAAGGGTTGCTTTACAGCTCCTGTAAATGCTGTAAGGACCAGGCAATTAATGTGAAATGTGCGGTTCCTGTGTGGGGACTCTGAAAATGAAGAATGCGTTCTCTGCTTAAAGACATTCAGAACCTTTGTTGTTGCTATTGTTGGCTTAATGAAATCCATTTGTGACTTTTTTTTTCCCCTACCCTAATGTCTTAGTGTGTCTTTTTTTTTTTTGAGACTATGGAAAGGAAATTGTGGAGAGCCTGTAGCTCAAAATGAGTAATGGTGTTGGAGAAAGAGGTACTAGACCATGTGGTATTATATCTAACACTTCGATAGTGTTTACATTGTTCTTAGAGCTTTACATTATTCACTTAATTCACAACAATCACATAAAATAAGCACTATTAAAAACATTTTGTTGATGAAGAAACTGAGCTAAGAGAGGCACAACAACTTAAGGTTATATAGCTAATAGCAGTGGAACCTCAGAAAGCTTAGTTCTAGAGTCATGCTCTTAGTACCTGTGAGAATTCCCTGAAGATTTTTCTACTCACTGTCTTCAGTTCCCTACCTCCCTTCCATTCCTCAATTCCATATTTTCTGATCACTCCTCAACAGTTTGGCTTCTCCCTCCATTGTTTCATTTACACACCACTCTTCCAGGTCAACAATCTTCTCGTTACTGAATCCAGTAAATTCTTCTAGTCTTTTTATTTTTAACTGGTATAACAACATACTCTCCTACCCCTCTGGCATATCCTTCCCAGGTACCTCTCTGAGCTATCTCTCTGTACATTCTTAGGCGCTCTTCTCACTTTATACCTTTTCCCTAGACAGTTCTCAGCTATTGCCATGACTTTGTCTTCTCTGTGCTGTTGATTCCTTACCTGCCCAGATCTTCAGCTTCAGAGCCCTGAGTTCAACCAGCCACTCAGCATCCCCTACTTGGGTGTTTCATAAGTACTTCAGAATTCACCATTTCCAAAATTTAACTTCCCATCCCTTTTCTGCCACACAACTATGATAGAATATGTGGAATCAGAACATGGGAACTTAATTAGATCATCTTAATAACTAATGCACTATTTCCCAGAGTGAGGTTTGGGAACTCCACTAGCAGTAGACTCACTAGAGGACTTACACAGATGAAAGTAGATTAGCATCATGAAGCTATGATAATTTTTTATACTTTGAAAGTGTTAGTATTAAATTTATATACAGTGAAATTAAGTTTTTTTAGTGTACAGTTCTGCGAATTTTAATGCTTGCCTAGATTTGTGTAACTACGGCAAACGGTACAGAACAATTTCTGTCACGACTGCCCCCCTCCCAACATTTCACAGTGCTCCTCTGGTTCAAACTCTCTCTACATCCCTAATCTTTACCAACCATTAATCTGTTGTTTATCCTGTAGTTTCTTTTCTAGGATATATAAATGGAATCATACCATATGCAACCTTTGGAGACTGAATTCTTTTATTTACACTTTGAGAGTTTGATATTCTCATCTCTACTGTGGGAATAGACTAACCTAAGAATAATACTCTTGTGCTGGTAAGGTCTTCTTACCACAAAAAGTGTGATTTACTACAGGCTTTTTATTCTAGACTGTTCCTGGCCCTTCAGTAAACAAATATATTCAATTGTGCTATAGTCCTGAAGGGATGCCCAATGCTTTTTTTAGGATTTGAATGTTTTCCATGTCTTCTCAAACACACACCATATGATGTAGCTACCCTTAGGGTTGGTTATTTCTGCAGATAGCTAATTCTAGTCATTGTTGATTTATATCAGTTTTATTCTGAAATCCAAACTAATCTCAAATATGCGGAAGTATAAATTTAGTCCCGTGAGTATAGCAGTTATGTTCAGCACTAGCATTTTTCTAAAATATCGTCCTTTATATATCTTTGAGAAGTCTTCTGATTCTAGTTTTGTACAATTTGGTGCATTAGTTCCCAGTTATCCTATAGGTTTTACAAGTTTACATCATGACTTTGTAGTCTTTGTTTTTTTAAACTAAAAAGTCTTTATTCTGTCCACAGACACTCAAATTTTTCTGTTAGTACTTCATTTTCAGGGAAAATTTTTTGAAAAGTACACAGTGTATTCCAAAAACTGGGACATCTTATTGCATACCTGGTCAGTATCACTGCCTTCTCTTGCCAGTTTTGGGAGCTTTCTGTTTGTGCACTGTATATAGTGTATCTTATTTTCCAAACTGAAAATCGGGATGGACTGTCTTGAGTTGCCTACTTATTTACCTTAAAAGTTTTGCAGAAATGTAAAAATTGCATTCAAATGTGTATTTAAAAATTAAGATAAAATTGTTTACCACAATTTAAATGTTTTTAGTAATGAAAATAACTTTTGTTCATTGAAGAAAACTTAGGAAATTTAAAAAAAGGTAAGACAAGTAAATCACTTACGGCCTTATCATCCACATTCACTCTTTGATATTTTAGTATACTTCCAGTCTGTTTCTATGCTATAATGTTTTGTATGAAAACATCTTAATATTCACATGTTAGATAAAATAAGCCCAATCTCATCTGATTTCAGAAGCTAAGCAGGGTTGGGCCTGTTAGTACTTGGATGGGAGGCCACCTAGGAAGACCAAGTGCTGTAAGCATAAAAAATAAAGGATTGTAAGCTAACAAAGTCTTTGCAATCTGTGAGATCAACCTTGCCAAAATATAAAAAATAAAAATAAAAAAATCTTATATGACATTCTTTTTACTTAATAGCATATAACTAATTGTTTGTCTGGAACTACCCTTCTTCCCCCTGCCCCAATAGTACCATAATTAGCTAGCTAATTCTTGTCTTCTAATCTTAGCTCAGATATCTCTTCTTCAGAGGATTTCTTAGACTAAACTAGACCTTCCTTCTACCTGATTTCTATTGCATCACTCATCTTATTTTCTTCTTAACATGGTAGTTAGAATCGTTTAGGATTATAGGATTATAGTTAGGATTATTTTTCTTTTTTTCTCTAGTTTTAATGGAATATAATTGACATATAGCATTGTATTAGTTTCAGATGTACAACATGATTTGATATATGTATATATCATAAAAGGATTACCAAAATAAGTTTAGTTAATATCCATCACCTCATAGTGCTACAAATTATTTTTTCTTGATGAAAACTTTTAAGATCTATTCTTTTAGCAATTTGCAAATGCACAATACAGTTTTGTTAAATTTAGTCACCATGATGCACATAACAACCCCAGAACTTAGAATCATTTTTTCTGATTCTCCTACTTTACTGCTAGCTATGTAGTCTTAAGAAAGTTATTTAACCTTTCTGAGTTTCCACTTCTCATCACTAAATGGGAATGATCACCCTACCTCATACAATTATATGGATTAAATGAAGTAAAGAATATAATATTCCCAGCAAAATGGTAGTTACTTAGTAAGTGTTCTATATATGTTAGCTGATTTCATCATCATTTTACTTATTAGAATATTTGATAATGTAGTAAGTGACAACCATGTCACTGGATGTTTAGGCTATTTCCTATGTATCACTATCACAAATTAAACTGCCATGGACATATTTGTGCATGAACTCTTTCCATGTTAATTTTCTTAGAATAGATTTCTAGATGAAAATTAATATGTTAATAAATATAAGGATATTTCATATCTTAGATACAGGTTCCCATATTGTCTTCTGGCAATAGCAGTTAATACAGACAGTATTTAAAATAAGATTGCTATAGCTATTTGACTTTGTTTTGGCTCCTATGTAACTAAAGGGTATGCTGGAAAGGTATGAGACTGTTAGGATTGCAGTCTTCTTTCTATCTAACACCTCCTATTCTTAACACGCTTAGGGAAAAATAACTACCCCTGGACCCAGAAAGATTCTTAATTGTCTTCAGGCCCTCATAAATTTCTTTAAATATAAAACAGAGCCTTCTTTTCAATCAGAAGGAGACTCAGAGAGTGTTAAATCTGAAAGGGATCTTAGACATGTAGTTATCTCTCTTACTTTACAGATGACTAAAGTGAAGCCTGAACGAGTGATTCGGCCAGGATCACATGGTCAGTCACACACATAGTCATTGGTAGAGCCAGTACCAGAACTCAATTTTCAGAGAGCTAATACTTTTTCCACTCTATCGAATTGTCTCTAGTTGATTAACAAGTATCTTTAAGCACTTACAGGCCTACCAGTCTTGAGCACTTGTTTGACAAATCACTGTAGTCCCTCACTACATCAGGATGTGCTCCTGAAAGAGCCTAGTTTTTGTTTTGCTTCTCAGTCTCTTACTTAGCACCACCTATTCTAAGAAAGGGGGAACAAATAGGGAGTGGGAACCCCATTTAGATTCTGAGGTGAACAAATTCTTTGTGCGTTTGTTAGCAATTATGTTCTTTCTGCCAACCTCTTGGGATTTTTCTTTCTAGTTATAGTGTTGGGGCATCAGAGGAAAATGAATAAAAGAAGAAAATGTGCTTCTGTTTGATGGCTTCAAGGTCCAGCTAGCAGTTCTTTGGCATTTCTTATAATTCTGAGCTCTGGTCAGAATGGGAGTTTAGTTGATCATTTTTTGTTTGTTTTGTTTTTAATGTGGGATGGGTAAGGGGAATAGAAGAAATCCTCACTGATTTCCTGGCCTTCGTTCTCATCCTTTCAATTATCTGGGCCTAAAGGATCTTTCTGGAATGTAAGTCTAACCAAATCATTCCACTACTCTGAACCCTTCTATGGCTCCCAGTGACGAAGATAAAGTCCAAGCCACACATTAAAAATCTTTCATGAGCTGGTCTCTGCCTGCCTACCTCTCAAGCATTGTCTGCTGCTTCTCTGCCTGATTGCCTACAGTCCAGTAATTTTTTCATGCCTCTATGCCTTCACACATTATTTTTGCCTAGGAATACTCTTCTACTTTGTCTAAGTAAAATATATCTCATTCTTTTTTCATACCCTGCTCAAATGCTTCTTTCTCTATGAAACGTTCCCTCCCTCACTCCCATCTGTGGACCACAAGAGAGTTAATCCCTCTTTGGTACTGTACCTTGTATAGCATTCTCACCTCTTAAAACTAACATGGCTGTTTTTCCTGCTGACTGAAATCTTCCTGAGAGCAGGGATTATATCTTTTTTTTTAATCTCTAACAGCGCCTACCACTAATGACATGCTCTGATGTTTACTGAGCAGTTGATTAGGACATTTGTAAAATATTTTGCTTAAATTAGTGCTTTATTCATGCTTTCTGTGGGAAATCCCAAATAGATTTTGGCTCTGCACAATATGTGCAGGCCTCAAAGAGGAAAGTCTGGAAATACCACCGAAGTACTGTGAGAGATGGTGAATTGCATTCTCTCTTAGTTACAAAGCTAAAGATTTCAACAGTGTCTTCTCTAGAGGAGGATCAACAGCTTGAACAAAAAGATTTCAGCTATTTTAAGCTTTCCTGATTATTTAGGTAGCAAACATCCAGACACAAAAATGATTGTTTATATAAAGTATGTTGGGTTCCACACATGAATGAGCTATTGACAGGGAACGAGGAGTTGTCTATTACGTATTTCTTTGACATATAACACTGAACTCATTTCTAGATGAGGAAAGTGCCTTGCTTAAAGGGACAGGAAAAATGAAAGTGCCTTGCTTAAAGGGACAGGAAAAACAACTTTTCACTTAGAAAAAAAGTACATGGCGAAAGTAAATCAGATTTGGAGGAAATTTTGTGTAATACCAATGATGTTAAAGAAAATTGCTGTTCTTTTTCTATGTGACATTTTAGACCATTTCTGTTGGCTTTAATATATTTTTCAAATAGTTACAGGTTATGTAAATATAAACACTTTTGTATTTTCCTTATTTACTTAATAGCTCATTGTATAAACATTTTTATATTTGGTCTTCAGAGTTATTTTTAGGAGTTGTTTAACAATAGGTACCAATTATTGAGGACCTTCTGTGTGCCAAGCACATACTATTTGTCATCCTCACAACAACCGTAAGAAATAAATGTTGTTATTCCCATCTTATAGACCAGAAACAAGTTCAGAGAGGGTTAGTGGACCAATAACACATAACTTTTACATAGCAAAGACTAGTTCAGTCTGACCCTAAATCCCCACTCTTTCCACTCTGCTATCCTATCTCTAGCATGAGAACTCATAGTGTTACAATGCGTTTATGAGCCAAAACTTAATAAACTGTATATTTTTTTCTGTTTGACATTAGGTTATTCTCAGCTCAGCTGTTTCTCTTACCTTTCCTACCCAGACGTATTTTAATAAATATGCTTTTCCATAGTGTATATACATATTATGACATCAAATGAAAATTTTTTAAGCCTCTATCTTTGTTACTTTGTTATATAATTTTTTGCATGCAGTCATAATGCCTTTTTCAAATGACATGTTTACTTGTTTTTTTGCATAGTAATAATAGTTTATTTTTAATTGCTAAGAATCAGAGTTTGAAGCATTTTTTAGTTTTTTAATTCCTAATTTATTTTGTCATGATTTGGAAATAACTTATACATTCTATTATTTTTTGCTAAACTTTATCTTAATATTTGACATTCATTAGTTGTTATCTATCTAGTCAAATATACTAACTTTGACTCTCTTTTTAGAAAGAGGAGAGTGTTACATCTTTGGTAGAAATCCTATATTTTGTGGTAAAGTAATTCTTGGCCCAGTGGTAGTTTAAGAAGGAGTTACCAATTTCTCTAGGCAGTTGACTCTTTAGTAACTAGTTTATTGCTGTTTATAACTTGATTTCTGAGAGCACCTTTTTGTTTTACAGGTGTGGGACCTGCGCCAAAATAAGCTTACCTATACGATGAGAGGCCATGCGGATTCAGTGACTGGCCTGAGTTTAAGTTCTGAAGGCTCTTATCTCTTGTCCAATGCAATGGACAATACAGGTAACTTTGTAAAGGAAAGCATTCTTAAGTTCCCAGTCATTGCGGGTCATAAAGAAAGTAGGCCTTGGGTGCTAGAAGTGTGTGCTGGGATACATGAGGGTCCAAGGAAGGAGGGCAGCTCACAGATTTTCACCAGGGCAATTAGGAGGACACGTAATAGAAAAAGCTTTGAAGAAAGAGATGGTCAAAGAGCCAGGACTCTAGTCCCAGAGATGCCATCTAATCCCTGAGCAGCTTTGCACATAACATTTCTCTAAGCATCAGTTTCTACATTGGTAATATAAGAAGATTGGACTTTACTTTTAAGGCCCATTTTAGCTCTGGCATACTGTGGATTCAAGTAGGGGACAAGAAACTCTTGGTAATAAGTATATTGAAAAAGATGAGGGTCTTAAGATTTATCTTAGACAGTTCTCAGATACTTCAGAGAGCACCAAACTTGGATGATCAGTAGACCTATTGATATCTTGATTTTGCTATCTGCCAGTATGTCTTCCCTCCCCACTCCAAAGCAGTGGTGTGATAAGAGAACCTCATTAAAACATGTCAGCTTTCTGAATTTACACAAACACTCTTGTCTGTTTTTGAGTTGTCGTGTGGCAGGATGGGTATCGCAGAAAAGGAAGATGACTTGCTGGATTATATGCTTAATTGAGAAGAGGTTGGAAATGCCTCTCTGATATGTAATTTCATAGGTTTGTCAGGAGCAAAAATGTTTTCACTGGCATTTAAAAATGAAAACAGTGTATAGGCACTCACTAGATGCTTAATAATGTGTCGAATGAGTTAACATTCTTACCATATGACTGGATTCTTAGGTCAGTAGCAAACTTTTACACATAACTTCGCCTTTTTATGCCTCTCTGAGTTCAAGGATTATTATTTTTTCCACACTCAAAATGATATCACTCAGATTCTACTATAGGTATAGCTTTAATTAACAACAGCTGTAGCTACCGCTTAGTGTGGGTATTTATACACATATCCTGATTTTGATGGATTTACAGTGATATTCTGGCATTGGTCACAGTAGAGAAAGATGAGATTCCCTAATTGGTTATTAAAATAATGAGAACTTTTTGTTATGGCAATATAATAAAATTACAAATTTTTTGTTTATAGCCTCCAATCTTTTAGAGCCCTTTCACATATATCATTTTATTTGATCCTTAAAATACTCTTACTAAAAAGAAAAACAAAATAAAAAGTGATATTCTCATTTTACAGAGGAGACCAAAACACAAAGAATCTCACTATTTACCTGATAACACCCATATATAAAACAGAGCTAGAATTAGAATCAAAGTTCACTTTTAATATGTTTGACTTTGTTCAAGTTTAGGCTGTCAGGTGCTCATGAGCAAAATTAGAAAAGGTTAGTTCTGAGTTTGTTTTTTATAGACTGAATGTCACAGTAGTCAGTGGTAGTTAGATTGTCATATGATAACTTCGCTAGATGTGACTCTTTGGGTTGGCAGAGGAATCATTTGCAGAATGTTTTGTTTAGTGTCATAGCCAGCTACTTAATGTCGTACATCCCTAGCAATAGGTTTGTCATTTCTCCTTCCTACCCCCTCAGCTTTCCTTTTTGTCATTAGACCTAGTTAATGGAACTTGATTGCATTTCATTCCTAATAGAAAAATCAAAGAGCCTCTCCAGGTAGCAGTATACCATGTTGGACCTCCTCCCCTCAGAAAATAGTACCAGTCATTGACATGGTACTGATTTTAGCTGGGTTCTCAGGAGGCTGTGGCTAATAACTATTTTACTTGGTTTATTCGAATTTGCAGTGCGGGTCTGGGATGTCCGGCCATTTGCTCCCAAGGAGAGATGTGTAAAGATATTTCAAGGAAATGTGCACAACTTTGAAAAGGTGAGTTCTACACAGCAAAGGAGTTCTACTGTTCATTTGATTCAAAGAAACATTTAAGGTGGTGCTAAGGTGCAATATCTATGTATATCAAATCATTATGTTGTACATCTAAAACTAATACAATGTTACATGTCATTTATATCTCAATTTAAGAAAAAAAAAAGATGATACTAAGGCTAGAGAGCGGTAGTCCACTAAGAAGGGGTTATATTCCGATAACACTGTTCTCCCTCAAAACTGTTCTTGCCAGAAATAAAACTAATAGAAGGATAGAGCAGAAGGCAATCACGTAGATTGTGGTGAAGCCAACTCTCAAATTTAGAACTACTGATTTCGACAAGACACTCTTACCCTTTTAATTCCTTAGTAACTTTGACCCTCTTAGGTCAGTGTTCTAAATGAGACCCACACTCCCATAGCTGTTAACCAGATGGGCTCTCTCACCCTCCCAGTGACCAGCTCTTAGAGCCCTGAGAATACATGTCTCCCCTCAGTAAGCATCACAGCCCAAGTTCTGAGAGACAGAAATTTTTTCTAAACTGTCAAATCCAAGGTCAGCTCTTAAAAACAGCTTTTTCTTCAGATAATTTGATATAGAAACTAATGTGCTTCTTTTGAGAGCACATTGAAATTCACTTTTACTTTATAAACCAAATCTTATTTTTTTGTTGCATTTTGTTTTGTTTTTATTTTCCTTCAAGATAAACACAACATGTTTTTAATGAGGATCACGATAAATGGAGCAAAGGGAGCTTCCATTTGTAGGCAAAACAAAATTTTGTTGCTAGGTCCACTCTACTAAGAATTCAGCATTTTCTACGCTTTTTATATGGTATGAAGTTATAAAATATGCTCTCTTGGGCCACAAAATACAAGATAATTGCTGATCATCTTTTTGGGGAGAATAATTAAAACTACTTAAGAAATTTAAAGTCTCTTAGTGATTCTATAGTCTAATAAAGAAGGGTTTGGTATATTACTGTATTCATTGGATTCCTGCTTATTTATCATTTTAGAATCTTCTGAGATGTTCTTGGTCACCTGATGGAAGCAAGATAGCAGCTGGCTCAGCCGACAGGTAAGGATTACTGGGCTTAAGGTAAAGAATGATGGGGCTGTGTAGGTATCTAATGTTTAATACATTAAGTGCGGATACTGAGCTACAATAGACATAGAGTTATAGCTGTATTCAGAGATGAAGCCATGTGCAGTACGAAGGTTTTAAAAATCATGTCAGACAAACACATCATTTCTACCCTCTTTGGATACATTTTAGACCCAGAGAGTAAACAGTTTCTTTGATTCTGTTGTGTCCCTTTGCCATCATAACAAAATTCAGACTCATAATCTGACTCCCGTTTTTTTTGTTGTATTCTTCTGCCATGCTTCAGTTCCTTCAAACAGCATGCTCTCCTCCACCATCCCCACGGGGCTTCACTCACATGGAACTACTCCCTTTCTTACATCTCTTGTGCCTCCAGGCTTCTCTCTCAGGTCTCCTCTTCTCAATTATCCAAACTCTTATATCTCTCTAGTAATCACCTCTATGTTATGCCTCTAAACTTTCCCTGGCCCTCTCTCTCCCTTACCTTTGGGCATAACTAATTTCCCTTTGTTTTGAGCTATAGTCACACTTGGTACATCTAACCTTTATTGGCCTTTATTACACCTTACAGTCAGACAAACAGTGGGGCCTGCTGTTATTTGCTCCTGGAGGTCAGAGAATGATTCTTAGTTATCTGAACCCAGGGTAAAGCTTGACCTATTCATGAATATTACATGAATGAATTCCTTGCTCAAGGATGGCAGTTAAATTTTGGTGACCTGTACTTTGAAGGGAGTCAGAGGTTAAATAGGGATGCCCAGGTGCCCAAGCTATTGGGCCACAGATGTGGAATGGTAAAGAATGAGAAAGCCTTCTGACGGCAAGCTGTGGATCTAGCTCCCATCTTTCTCGCCCTTTAGAGCAGGGGTCCTTGACCCCTGGGTCATGGACCGGTACAAGTTCATTGCCAAGAAAAATGGACAATTATTTAGCTACTTTCTGCAGGGGGGAAAGAATCCAGGTGAAACAGTACCACATTGATAGTTTGAGTCCTGATGGATTAGAGAACTGCCTTGAAGAGAGGATCTAAGGGATTTTCAGTTGTTAGGTTACTAAAGATCTTAAACAGGTCCACAGCCTAAACTATCTTACATTCTGACAGAGTAGGCACCATTCTAAGTATTTTTACATTATTCTCAGCAGAGAGATTGTATCTTATGTAATTAAGCTTTTAAATGATATTTGCCTGTGCTTTCCTTTTAAATAGTTTGTTTCTGACATTGGTTCTTCTGACTTTCAATGTCCTCTCTTTCCTCTTTCCTTCCCCACTGTTCCTTTATACCTTACATGTGGAAGCATGGCTCTGGTCTGGGGAAAGTCTGCTTGCCTACCTGCTAGGGGTTGGCCAGATTTCACAGGCCTCCTTGCCAATTAGCCCCAAATCAGCAAGCAACTCTGTTACATAAGGAGCCTGGTTCCTGCTGAATGTTGCCATGCCAAAGTAAGGAGAAGACATGGAACCCCTCTAAATTTAGCACCTAATTGGCAGCCATGGAGAGTACGGCCTTGAAGTAAACCTTTGGAGATCTGGGTTTCTGTTGGCCTTTATGTGCCTGGGAAATGTATCCTTCTCAAAAAATTGCTTTTCAGCTTGGCCTGGATTCGGCACATTTCCCCTCTCTACTTGCAAATCACCTACCTCCTCATGTTCAGATTTGAAATCCATCAACAGTCCTATCAAAGACTGCAGGAAAACTGGCCAGTCTTTCTGTTATGAGTGATTCACTCAGCCTATTGATTTCATGTGATTCTGTTTTGAAAACAACTATATTTGTCATAACAATAGCTATCAATTGTATATGCCAGGCACTTTGCATACATTATCTTATTATTTCTCTCAACCAAGCTGTGAGATCAATATTGTCTTTATTCTTACAGCTAAAGAAAGAGAAGCCTAGAAAAGTTAAATAAATGTCTAAGGTTACTTAGCTATATAAGTAGTTGGATTGAGACTTGAACCCAGGTCTTTCTAACTCCAGAGCTCATAGATTTTTTTCACTATGCCACATCGTCCTTCACTGGATTAATGAGGACAGTTATTTGTGCATGGCAGGAGAGAAGACGGTAGGGAGAACGTGAGCATCGGAGCCAAGGAGTCTGTAGCCATATGGGGTTCCTGCTTCTCTTCCATCTTGCTTGGAACTCATGTTTAGTTCCTATGGAGTCCAGCTCTTTTATATAATTAAGAAGCTCTTATTTATTTACATTTTAGACCATAAGTGTTTGAGCAGAACTAGGCATTTTATAATCAAGTACTGGCGAGTATACCCTTTTAGGTATAGACTGAACAAAACAAATAATGTAAATAATCGAATAACCTGTTTGAAAACCACCAGCCCTTTGAATTTACTGACAAATTATTTTTTGCATGGTCTTATGAAGATAATATCTCTACTTTACCTTAAGCTTAAAATGACCCAAGCAAGGTTGAGGGTCAAAGGAACTTCTTTTTTGGAGGGGGGGGGGGCAGGGGGAGTGAGACAAGGTGTTTGAGGGTGGTAAGAGAAAGAATACTGGAATATATTAAGAGTTCTAGTTTTAGTACTGCCACTGATGAACTGTATCACCTTGGAAAGGTCACTGTACTTTAGTTTTCTTAATCTATAAAATGAGTTTAGACTAGACGATTTCTGTTGGCCCTTTCCCATGCTAGAATTTCATATTCTTTCTGTTCATGAATTCAGTGCAAGATTTGGGTCAGTGTATATTTGGGTTATGTTTATATAACATAGATTTCCTGTTTCTTCTCTGGGCTCTGTGATTTGAATACAATACTAAAAAGTTCAAGTGAATCTACAACCTAGGCTCCCAACCTGCCATGAAATGGATTACCTTTAAGACATTCCTGGATGAATATAACGTTAACTACAGCTTAATTATATTGGGTGATCTTTGAGAAAGATTTCTATGTGGGGTCTGTAGGAAAAACTTTGTCTTTTTCATGTTCTTCCCTTTTTCAGAAGCTTGTGTTTGAAAATATCAGTAATGCTCATAATTTTGGCTATGCCTCTTTCTCCACTCAGTTGCTTACAGTCAGGGTCCATGCCATTTTTCAATATCGGTATTCCTAGTTTCTAAAAGTCAGAATACAGTTCAGTAGATAGAGGGTGAATAAATAAATTATTGCTTTTATTTCTCATAAAAAGCCATGCTTCTACTTTACTCTCAGCTCTGGGAGGCCTTAGCTTTGCTCTTCATGATACCTTGCAGGTTTGTGTATGTGTGGGATACCACAAGCAGAAGGATTTTGTATAAGCTGCCTGGCCATGCTGGCTCCATCAATGAAGTGGCTTTCCATCCCGACGAGCCTATCAGTAAGTCTGTTCAGACTGTGGGGGAAAAGAAACTATGGGAAACTTCTGACAGGGGCCCTGAGAATACAGAGGCAGAGCTGGATGTCTGTTTTCTGTGAATGTTCATGCAGTCAGTCTTTATGGGCATCACTGACGGTCTCGCTGTTATTCTAAGTAGTAAGGGTAAGCCCAGTGTTTTATTTTCTTCTCAGTCTCAGAGGGAGCTTGATTAGTCTAGTTCTTGTGAGTTTACTTGTTTTAGGTCGGTTTCAATGAAGTATTAGGATAAAAGAATGATATTTCTTAATACTCATATTTAAATTGTAACTTAACTCATTTTATTGGCTAGCTAAACTAAATAATGGGCCTTGAATTTAAGGAGAAAATGTAACTTTCTCCAGGGCTAAGAACATTTACAAAATGACTGGCACAGACACTGATTCTGCTCTTCTAGAACGACTTAGAAGGTTTTTTTTCTTAGGGTTTAACTAACAGGAGACATCAGGATTTAGAGACTGATCATGTATTCCCCATAGCACAGTTCACCCTCACAGTTTTGAGAGGACGTGGATTGAAAAGCCAGGCTATAGTTTCCTGTGAATGGTGTTTTAAGAGGAGGGGGATTTAAGCTAAATCCAATTGCTCTTTTATACCAAAATTGGCTCTTGACATAAGAGCCCTTGAGCACCAACTCTCTCTGAGCCTTCATTATTTCCAGTTATCTTCTCTGTTCTTTTCATCTCAGTTCTATCAGCATCCAGTGACAAGAGACTGTACATGGGGGAGATTCAGTGAAGATAAGAAATGGAAGACTCCAAGGCTGCTTGACCTTGAGACTTCAGACTGCATCTTGGCATCATATGGTGCCCAGGCCAGTATCTTCCCTTCAGATGAATATCATTACTAGCAAGAAACTAAGAGGAGGCGGCCGTATTCCAGCAACCACACGTATCCAGTTTCAACAGAATGATTAAGGCAAGCTTACAGTGGCCTCTGAAAACCACCTGCCAGATTTCAGGGACTCTTTGGTTTTTTCCTTTTGTTTTGTTTTGTTTTCTTCAAAGGGACAGATATTGTTTGGTTTGTAGTTTCCTATTTTCTAATTCAGGCCGAAGCCAGAGAACGTGACTAAAATTTGTTGGGGATTTTTTTTTTAATTCAATAACTGCATTGTATATTTTCTTTCTGTGTTTCTCTGAGTCATTTTGTATTAAAAGCCAAATAGATGCCTTTTTACAAGAGCCATGTAGATTGGATTTATTGTTGTCCTTTCTTTGCTGCTTGATCACTAAATTTGAGTAGGACGTAATATGGACAGGGGATACATCCAGTTAAACATCCGAGAAGGTGTTTACTGGGATGTTTTGGGCTTTTTTCCCCCTTTTCTGTTTTTGTGGGTTTACTCACTCATGAAAATGACAAACAGAATAATTATCAGTAGCAAATACTGCTCTCCTGCTGGAAGCATAGTAGTAAAGAGGTGATAAATAGGTCTGAAAGAATCTGGTTCTCATTTACTTTTCCATGATCTTTAATGAACAGGGTTTTTGTATACTCTGCCTCCTGCCCAAAACACTTCTAAGTGGTAATCCCTACACTGAGGGTTCCTACGGTGGGCAGATTTGGGGCTGTCTCAGCTGGTAGAAATGACATTGGCTGGAAGACTGCATCAAACTCAACTCAAAAGGAATATGAAAAAGTTTCAGTGTAACTGGGCCGTGACATTAAGATTTGTTTATGATTTTGCTTGCCTGTCTCTCTTTCCTAAATTGACAGGGTTATTAAGAAATGCTATTAGTTGTCTTCTACCCCCAAGACAGATTACTGTCTCCCTGAATCACTGGGTGACTATGGCTAGCACACAGACCAGCACTAATGGATTCCACCTGACACTAGGGAGTGGCGTGTGTCTTTTCTGAATCTCATATCTCATCACAGAGGTGTTCACACCTCTGACCTGTTCTGAACATGATTGGTTTTATACTTTTAGCTCACAAACCTGAATCATCTATGTATCTTAAGTTGTAAGAAAGGGGATAGTTTTAAGTGAGCACATGTCCAATATTTAACTCATTGATGAAGGAACCAACAGGATGATAAAGCTGTCAAATCAGTTACTTTTAATACAGTGAATGAAGTTTGAATAAAATATACTGGAAACATCAATTTATTGTGCCTGAGAGAGTTAAAGTTAAGTTTCACAGATTATGTGATTGTGCTTAAATTGGGACTTAGAGAATGAATAGGACTTTTTCAGGTGGACAAAGAATGTATGCATCAAACTTACACATGGTTAGAGATGGGAGCAGCATGTAGTAAAGTTATAGAATTAAGTAGGAGCAAAATCCTGGAGAGCTTGTATTTCATGTACTTGATCCTATAGGCTAAGGTTTCCTAAAGTGTATTGCAGAGAACAGTGTTTCCCAAGTATGTTAGATACATTGGGGCATAAAGATTCCATGCTCAAGTAAATTTAGGGATTCCTGTGTCAGATAAAGTCAAACAGGTTTCTTTACTGGAGGACTGCTTAGAGCCTTTACCGTACAAAGTGTAGTGGGATCTTAAAAGGGAATGATGACTCAGATTTCAGTCCTGAGCAATAATTATATATAAGGTCATGACTTCAACCAGGAGAGATTTGGCAAAAGATGTTTTGCAAGCTGCTCCTCACACCTGTAGCACTATGACAGGTTACTCCTTAATCCCTGTGAATATCCACATACCTCACAATTGGTCCATTACCCTCCACTCACCCATTTTCTTGGCTTGAGGTAAAACAAGGCTTGAACCTTGACATTGCACTTTTAAAAACCTACCAATCCCTTGAGAAGTTGGCAATGAGTGGGAAGAACCAAGGCCCTGGAGACTGTAAGGGCTTCCCTCTAATCGTAGCATCTTCACTCTTCCCAAGTGTCTTTTTCAAAGGCTGGGTAGAAGCCATTAGCAGGAGATGACAGCACCACTTAGACTTTGAAGGAAATAGAGGCCCCGACTTGGGGAATAAAGGTTTGAATATAAAACATCCCCAGAGGGTGCAAATTGTATTCTCGCTTTGGGAGAGAGAGATTGTTCCCGGATGAATAATGGCATCTCTGGGTTTCAGTTAATTTTCCTTTATGATTTCCACAGTCTCTAGCACTTAATACTGTTGGCACTTAAAAGAGCTAGATTTTTTTCTGAGTGGTTGAGTTTTATGGACTGACTTGTCAGGGAGGTGGATTTGGACAGCTCAGGGCTCTTATCAGAGTTGCCTCTTTACAGCAAAGCTATAGTTATTTGTTTCTCACAGATAGACCTAGAGTCTGCTACTTTTTAACAGTTAAGGTGTGTGAATGGGAAACTGAGGTCAGTGAGAGCTCTGAGCAATTTGAGGCTGTTGGCAGTTGAGCCTGAGGAAAAGGCTGTCGGGCCATTTAAGTTAGAACAGGATTGCTCCTTCCAAGAGACTTTAAGACTTGACAGCTATGTCCCAGGACAGAGGGAGGAGCCAGGCTTAAAAGTCAGCCTTATTCATGTGGGACCAAATGAAGCCAAGTCTGATTTCGGAGACTGCCCTCTGGTCAATTGTCTCTGTCCCCAAGACCCATAAATGACCCTTCTCTGAAAAAATGCTGCATCAAGCCCTGAGCTATCCCAAACTCTTTTTTTCTAGACTTCAACTTTTCTCACTTGCATCTGCAACCCACCTAGACTCTTAGATTCTTTTCAACTTACATCCTCTAGAGCAGCGGTCGCCAACCTTTTTGTGAGAATCTAATGCCTGATGATCTGAGGTGGAGCTGAGGCGGTGATGCTAGTGCTGAGGAGCAGCTGCACATACAGATGAAGGTTAGCTTGCTCACTTTACCACTACTCACCTCCTGCTGTGTGGCCTGGTTCCTGACAGGCCCCAGACCATACTGGTCCGCAGCCCTGGGGCTGGCGACCCCTGGTCTAGAGCGGTAGTTCTCAACTCTGTGCAATTTTACCACCCGAAGGACATTTGGCAGTGTCTGGAGACATTTTGATTGTCACAACTGGAGGGATGCTATGCACATCTTATGAGTAGAGGCCAGAAGTGCTCAAAGAACAAGTGCCCCAAAATGTCCTTAGTAGTGCTGTTGAGAAACCCTACTCTAGAACTGTGATTCTCAAAATGTGGTCTCAAACAGCATTATCAGTATCACATGAGAACTTGCTAGAAAAGCAAATTCTAGAGCTCCACCTGAGACCTACTGAATCAGAAATTTTGGGGAAAGGAAGTATTCAGCAGTCTGTTTCAACAAGCCCTCCAGGTGATTCTGATGCAAATTTGAGAACCACTGCTCTTCACACACACAGTTTTTGTCTTTCCTAGGAACCTTGTCTATTTATTCATTAATAGTTTTCTGTATCTATGTTCTTTTCGGCAGTGCTGTACATGAATTATCTCATTTGGTTGTCATATATGGGGATAATGGGACAACAGGTTCAAAGAGAAGTAACACCCAAGATCAGCTAACTGTTAAGTGGCAAAGCCAGGATATAAGCCCAGCTGGAGCTCTTATCACCACGATGTAGGCTTTAGTGGCTTTCAGCCTTAGAGTGCACATAGAATCACCTTGGGAACCTTTAAAAATCCAGATCCTTAGATCATACCCCAGCCCAATTGAATCAGAATCTCTGGGGTGAGAATCAGTCATTTTTTAAGCTGCTTTAGTGATTGCAATGTGTAATCAAGGTTGAGGATAGTGGTGTTAGCCATGGTTATGACTTGCCAGAAGGGCAGTATAAAGCCACAGTGACTTCCTCTGTCACCCCAAGCTCTCAAGGAAACCACTGCTCTAACACATGCTGTGGGTGAGCTTAAGAACACTTCCCAAAGCCCATGGCTTAGCTAAAACTTAGGATCTAGGCCAGAGAGCAGAGGCCAATCCACTGTGGTCTTCTCTACCTGGTGGGACTATGGGGCTTTGTGTAGAAAAATACCATTGACCTTTCTTCAAAGACCCAAGTATAGCATCTGGAGGGACTAGGGCTGCAAAGGACCTTACTTAGGTCATCTAGTCCAACCTCCTTTTATGGAAGGGGGGACTGGGAGAAGATAAGGTTTTCCCAAGGTCACATGCATATTGTTAGTTGTTTTGCTCTCATTCAGGGAGCATTTATTCAACACCCCTCTGTGCTGGGCCCTGAGAATACAGAAGCAACTGAGTCATAGCCTCTGGAGGTTCACAGTGGGAACAGAAACAAAAATCAGGACTTCTCAAATTTTCCCATAAGTGTCTAATGGCAGGGGAGAATGAACTAGGACAGGGACTCCTGAAATTAATAGCTTTGAAAGTTTACCATGAATCTTTAAACTCTGATTCACCCCCAACTTTTTATTTTGAAAATTTTCAAACAAAAATTATATAAAGACAATCCCTGACTTAACAATGGTTCAACTTAAATTTTTTCCACTTTACAATGGTACAAAAAGCATTTCACATTCAGTAGAAACCAAACTTCAAATTTTGAATTTTGATCTTTTCCTGGGCTAATGATATATACAATATATACAGTATGATGCTCTCATGATCCTGGGCAGTGGCAGCTCCCAGTCAGCCACATGATCATGAGGATAAACAACCGATACTCTACAGTGGTATTAAATGCATTTTTGGCTTAGGATATTTTCAACTTATGAGGGGTTTATCAGGATGTAAACCCCCATCACATGTTGAGGAGTATCTGTATGTTCCACCTAGATTCCATAATCTCTGTCTCTCATACACATATATAACTTTCAATTACTATTGGAAGATGGTAACATAATTCTTTACTCTTAAATATTCCTAAATACTTTAGCAGGTATCTCTTAAGAATGTTCTCTTTTATAACCACAATATCATTCCCACGCCTAAGAAAATTAACAGCAATTCCATGATACCATCTAATGAGCCAATTAAAATTTCCTCTGTATCAAAAACCTTCTATAGCTATTTTTTCAATCAAGAATCAATAAGCTTCATGCATTTGACTATTCTGTCTTTCCAATGTATCTTTAATCTTAAACAGTCTCCTTACCTTTTTTCCCAGTGAAATTGACTATTTAAATGTATGTGGTCTGTGTGCTGCTTCATAAAAATAGTTGTGCTTGTTTTATATTAATAAATGTTTTAAATCACTGAGCACCAAGTAGAATTGACATTTCAGAAAGATGTACCGCATTTATTTGTGCTTTGTGTCTTATGTACATGTTTTAGAAACATATAAATAAGCAATTCAAATACAATCTAATACATACTGTCAGAGGTATACCTACAAACTAGAGGCAGTGCCTAAGGAGCAGTTAGGGAAAGTTTTACTGAGGAAATGACACTTATAGTGAATCCTAAAGGAGCGTTGGAAATTGGGGAGAAGAGAAGGAGCTGGGATGGGGGAAGGTGTAAGTACATATAGTCTAAGTAATGGAAAAAACGTAGACAACTGTACAGATCGCCAAATTTAGTATATTCAAATCGACACAGCACGTGGTAGTGACAGCATGTTGGGGGAGTGACAGATGAGTAGAAACCTTGGAGAGCGTTGGAGCCAGATTGCAAGGGGTCACGAAAGCCAGCTTGGTAGATTTGGGTTTTGTGCTATGAAAAGGGAGCCAGCAGAGGTTTCTTGGTTGTGGTTAGAGGACCACACCTGAGGACGTTTTTGGTTCTGTATACTCTTTGAGAAGATTATTGTAGAGCACAGTTGTGGGAACAGAATATAGATAAGATCACTGTCTTTAAACATCAAAAGGATTCCTTGGAAAAGAGGAAACACTCTTATTCTGGGAGACAACAAAGTGGATTATAAGAAGGCACTTTTACACTCAAGGAAAGCAACTGAATCAGAGCTGTCCATACAGAGAATGCTACAAAGTTCCTCCCCTCTGGAGGTGTGCTAGCGGAAGCTGGATGAACATTTGACAGGAATGCCTGTGGTGTATTGATTTAGAGGTTTAGAGCTGCTCAACAGAATGTCTAAGGAGTATATTTTTAAAATACCCATAATCAGATCCCACCTCCAGAGATTTTGCTTGTGTTGGGCTGCTGTAGGGCCCTGATTCAGATGTAGGTCTGTATACTAACATTTGGGAGGACCTTTATGGTCTTTTTCAGCTCTACTGTTCTATAATTGTAGATGCTATTTTCCTCTGACTCTAAAATGGTAATTTTAGAATTCAATGAATTGTTTGCCTATGAAAGGATGCCTGGGTGAGGACTTAATAGAAAATGATAAGGGGTGTGGAGCCAGCAGGGGTATTGAGATGCCTGTGAGGGCATTTGGTACCTGCTCGAGGGACCAGGCCTGAGCTGCCTTTCTATCCTTGTTGGCCCTTGGACAAGCCTAGTACAACATAATAAAGGCCCAGGGAACCATGGGGCCAATTGTAGAGGGCCACTTACCATCTCTCAATGTCCCCAGCTCAGCTGGCCTGCTGGCAGACTTTAGCTGACAGTCCATGTGGTCTTCAGGGACTAGTGGAAAGGGAGATTTATCTTGGCTGTCAGAAGATTCTGAGCTAGTGATTCTGGACCCTACAGCCCCAGACAAGGAGATTGGACTTTCTACAAGCTTTACTGCCATCAGAGGTGTTCACAGAGTTTCATGACCTAGAACCCGCCCGTTCATATACACCCTCTTCTATCCTCTTCCTTTTCCCCTATCACTCCTCAGCAGAGATTTTTTTTCTTTTAAGATTTGCTCTGGAACTTAGGTTTTAAAGAAAGTTGATTGGAGAAGGATAGTGGCAGTAAGGAGGCAATAGGAAGTAAAAAGTATGTGCAGAAGTGTAAGGAAAAAAGGGGTCACAGTTCCTGAAATGTACCTTGCTATTAGACACTTCTGTGTCTGTACTTTTTCTGTCTGGTAACCTATATTTCAGCCATTATCTTTTCTCTGAAGTTTTCCATCACTATCCCCCAGCAAAGTTAACCATTCTTCCCACAATTCTGTTTGTGTACGTAGTAGATGCTATGCCATTCTGTGTGTTGCTTGTAACTATCCTTATATATTCTGCCTCTCCCACAGGCCCAAGAGTCATAAACTCAGATACATCAGGGGCCAGAGAGGAAAGGCGAATGGGTGAAGCCACTGGGTTTAAGAAAATAAGCAGTGGACGGTTTCACACATTGGTCAGTATGCTAACCCCCAGGCCTTTCTCCCAAGGATCCTCAGGGGCACCTGTGCTGTTCATTTTTGGTTCCAAAGCTTTTAGCTCAGTGCCTGGCACAGTAATGGAACTGGCCTGGAGGTTTTGAGATCCAGCTCTGCCCTTCACATGCTGTGCGATTTTATAGAATTCATTCAACCTCTGCCCTTCAGGTTTTTCCTCTATTCATCTCTCCCCTCTTCAAAAAAGGTGCCTTAAAGATCATCCAGACCAGTGGTTTTTCCACTTTGTTCCTGAAACCTTGGATTGAGGTATTGACTTGGAGGTCATCACAGAAGGCAAGGGCAGACAGTAGATTGCCAGTCCTCTCTCTCCATATAACCAGAGCAGTTCTACATTTTCCAGTTTTAGAAATGTATGATTTCTTTTGAAGATAAGGGTCTACTGCTAAAAAAGAAATGTTTGAAATCTGTAAGAACTGGAATAGGAATGGTATAAGTAAAGTAGTTCTGCCAAGGTGCAAATCCTGATTCTGCCACATCCTTGTATGACCCTGGGCAAGTGATCTTACCTCTAAGCCTCAGTTTTATCATCTAGAAAATGGGGATGGTGATAATCATACCTACTTCAGAGGTTTGCTGTGAAGTTTAATCAGTTGATGTGTAGAAGTTTCTCAGAACAGCACCTGGCACGGAATACTTAACAGGTGTTAGCGATTGTGATATAAATCAAAACAATGTTTAGTCTTTGTCCCATTCCTGGCCTAAAGCTTCCAAAACTCTCTAATGGCCTCAGTGTCTATTGTTACTCGTGAGCCTCTTTTGATCACACTTGAGTGTATTCTAGGGAGGTGACTTAGGATGAGACCCCTAGGTAGACTCAGAATGTGGCTGGTACCAAAAGACCAAGTGATTAGAGGGTGGAAACTTTCTGCATGGAGACTAAGCTCTATAAAAACTCTTGAACAATGAGATCCAGAGCAGCTTCTGAGTTGGTGAACTTGCTGAGAAGGTGGTACATCCCCACTGTACAGGGACAGAAGTGCCCAGCATCTTTCTAGACTTTGCTCCATATACCTCTTCATCTGGCTGTTCATTTGTATCCTTTATAATAAACCAGTAAAGGTAAGTAAAATAGTTATGTGAGCTGTTCACAAGCAAATTATCAAACCTGAGGAAGAAGTTGTAGGAACCCTCGATTTATAGCTAGTTGGTCAGAAGTAGGAGTGGTTGGAGACTTGCAACTGGCATCTGAAATGAAGACAGCCTTGTGGGACTGAACCCTTAAGCAGGGGGTCTGTGCTAACTCTGAGTAGTGTCAGCATCGAATGGAATTGCTGGACAACCAGCTGGTGTCAGAGAATTGGCTGGTGTCAGAAAACACCCCAGAAACTAATTAGTGGGCATGTTCAGTCCTCCAACTTGGAAGAAGGAGAAATAGGTGTAACATTTTGGCTACCTTATGAGTGAACTTTCTCAGAGGTTTTCAGTGTTTTACCCCATACAGGGACTGTAGTGGGAGATTCAGACACTGAAGCCAGGAACTTCTTAACAGCTCACAAGTCTCATCACTTCAGGAACTCCTACTGTGCCCCTCTCTGGGGCTGACCATGATTCTGCCTTCTCACTTGGGAGGCGTGGGTATATTCTGAATCATCTGTCCTTTGTTACTAAATTCTGCTTCATTCTCCCTACAATCTTTCCCTAGTTGAGGGGTTAGTCATCCTTTATGTCAACTTCTGCAAGTCCCTCCTGACGTCATCCCCAGCTACTAACCCACCCCCCAACTCCTTGCCAAAGCCGATGCCATCTGTTCCTACAATTAGATTGCCCTCCCCCTTAGTATCCCGGACTTGCAGGTGGTAAAGAGGACACAAGGTATACTGGGGCCCCAGGCTGGGAAGATCATTCATTTACCACATACTTGCTGACTCCTGACATGATCCGAGCCCTGTAGGATATAGAGAAAATTTATGACACAGTCACTGACTATGTAGAGCTCACAGTCTCTTGGGGAAAACAAACAAAATCAGACAAGTACAGTAAATCTCAATAACAGCTATAATAAAGGTGTGAGCCCAAAGGCAGGGCACCTCCCCCAGGTCAAAGTGACAGTTGAGCTGAAATTTGAAATTTATGTAGTTCTCCAGGCTAAGAATTTGGATGGGAGACGCAGTCTAGAAAGAAAACAACATTCACAAAGCGTGATGTGGATTCATCAGGGTGAGACTTGGACTAAGTAGAAACAGCCAAGGGGCAGAAGCTAGTTTTGCTGATGTCAGACAGGCCATCATCCTAGGTCGCATAGGACAGAT
Source organism: Rousettus aegyptiacus (assembly GCF_014176215.1). NCBI lineage: Eukaryota > Metazoa > Chordata > Mammalia > Chiroptera > Pteropodidae > Rousettus > Rousettus aegyptiacus. The sequence goes on along the minus strand of NW_023416284.1, from coordinate 19,327,448 downwards.
TTAAGAGTGAGTCAGCCAAGTCTTGGAACAGAGAGTCATAGGCATGACATGATAGAGACAAAAACCTGGCAAGGGCTGGTCACAGTCCCAGTGGAATCTACTATTACCACAAGGATTAAATGAGGTGATGTACGTAAAGTACCTGGCTTAGAGTAAGCACTCAATAATTGATAGCTATTATTGTTATTATTACTGAATAGCTTTGGTAGCATCACAGAGGCAACTGGCAGAGACTTTACATGGAAGAGGCCCCAAAGAGGATCTGGTAAAGAACTTTCGCATCTGGGCTAATCCTTTCTGGACTGGTTCTTATTCTTTTGTGGGAAATGGACTCTGGAGAATCTCAAGAAAGTTATGGACCCTCTCCTCAGAAAAAGGCACATCTGCTCACATGAAGCTTTGCATATTATTTCAGGGACTTCACAGACTCCTGGATGCCTGTCTGGTCATGGAATCTGGTTGGACACAGCTGTTACTAGCCCAAGTATGGCGGAGAAAGTTCCCACTATTCTTTCAGCTTGTTATTCCAAGTCTCTAGTTTTCGCCTGCATCCATTGCCTCTCTTTCACCTCAGCACATGTAGTTTCAACTCTACTGAGTATCCCGTGTGCTTTAAAATACCAAGTGGCATGCTGAGGAATGGATGGAGGAGGGAGACCAGTAAAAGAGACCTTTTTAGTAGTCCAGGAAGGAGATAGGGCTGGCTTCAGGAGCACAGTGCCATACCTGTGCTTGGTTTAATGCTCTGCTATGTCGTCATTCTTAATTTTTAACAAGGAGCCTTGAATTATTATTTTACACTGGACTCCACAAATTATGTAGCCAGCCCTAGGAACAGGTAATAATGTATTTGATTACTATGTAAGCAGCATATAAGTGGCAGTGCTGAGACTGGAACCCAGGCTGCTTTGGTTCAAACTGTAGTCTTAATCTATGTCATACTGCCTTCTGGGTCAAGAGGGCTAGTGAGAGTGGAAAGGAAGGGCGAGAATAAGAAATGTTCTTTCTTCTGCTAGAACACTTCTCTACTCCTCTGCCTTTCCTTCCCTTCTATTTTCTTAGTATCAATGTCATTTCCTCATGATGGTTTTTCCTGATCTACAAACATAAATTATGCCCCCTTATTCTCTCTTTTGCTCTTAATTATGCTTTCAGGCACTCACTAGAATTTGTCATTATGTATTTATTGGTGTGTTTTCTTGTTTTAATGACAATCCCTCACTAGACTGTTCTCAGTGAGTACAGAGATTGGTGCATTTCCATATCCCCAGTGGACAGCCTGGTACATAGTAGGTATTTCATAGATATTAGCTAGACAGTACGGTTCATAGAATGTAATGACAGGTTAGATGGGATAGAGAAGCCCAGAGGATGACACAGAGATTCCCAGTTGAATGATGCTAATCACCAAGATGACCATGAGAAGTTAGGAGTGAGGCAGGGGTGATTAATGGGATTTGGGATGTGTTTGATAATTTGCTTTTGGTGTGTGGAGGGGGGCTCTTGGAGAGGGCTGTTTTATGCTGGCAAGCCCTTCCTAAACCCCCCCCCCCCACACACACACACACATTGCAGCCTGGGTTAAGGGTCCTGCACAGACTTGGCCCTGAGAGCCTAACTGGGAAGCTCAATGGGTTCTGGCACAGTGCTGCAGGGCTCATCTCTAGATCCCAGGGGTGTGTATGCAGTCAGGGCTCAATAAATACCAGTAGAAGAAAAGAGGGAAAAAAGGAAATGCGACCAGGCATTCCGGAGGGAGGCGGGTTGCCGAGCAAATCTGGGAACTGGAGTGGAAATAGAGGACCAAGGTTGGAACCCCGAGGCCCCAGAGACAAGGTGGAGAGCTCCAGCACCCTCAGGAGGCCAGGCACAGGGCTGTGCTTTGTTCACATAAATGCATTTCATCTTCCTGGCAACACTGAAGCAGACGTTATTATTCTTACTTTAAGAAAACTGAGGCTCAGAGAAGTGATGTGATTTGCCCAAGGTCACACAGACAGTGAGAGAGCAGTGAAGTTCGGGTCTGACCCAGGGCTGTCAGCCCCCAAGCCTGCACTCTTCGCACTTCACTCTCTGCCTCTCCCCCAACTCTCCACTTCCCTACCTCTTCCCACCTCCCCTCCGCTCTCACGGCCGCTCCGCCCCACCACTCCCCTTCCCTCCCCTCCCCTTCCCTCCGTCCTTCCCTCTCTTTGGCTGCGACCGCGGCAGAGCCACGTGGTGGGGCTGGGAAGCCGCGGCCGCCGAGCGCCCGGGCAGCCGCCCCAGCTGGGCAGTGCTGTTCTGCGCTGCCCCGCGCTCTGTGCCTGCGCTCCCTGCTCGGCGCTCCCCGCCAGCGGCCCCGCGGCAAGAGGCGCGCCTGGCGGCCGGCGGGATAGACAAAGGAGGCGCGGCGCGGCAGAGCCAGCGCGCGGGCGCACGGACCATGGACTCGGAGCGCGGGCGGGCCGCCCCAGCCCTGGGGACCCGGCGCTCCCGGGCCCGGCCGTAGGCTCCCGGCCCCGCCGCCCGGGGCGCCCTACGGGAAGGACGCGGAGCCCGTGCGGCGCGGAGGAGGCGGCGGCCGCCGAGCTTAAGAGGCGCCGCGGCGGACGGCCCGCGCGGCCCCTGGAGCCATGGGCAAGTGCAGCGGGCGCTGCACGCTTGTCGCCTTCTGCTGCCTGCAGCTGGTGAGCACTGCGCGCCCAGGCGGCTGGGACTGGGTGGGGCGCGGCGGGGCGGGGTCCCGGGGCTTGCGGATGGGGTGCTGTGGCTCCGTGTGTGTGCGGTGCGAGTGCCCTGGTGGTGGGGGGGTGGTCTGGAGTCACGGTGCGGACGGGCGGAGCCTGCTCCTGCTGGCCCGGCTGTCTCTTTGTGTGCGCTTCTCGCCTGGCGCTTCCCGGGTCCGGAATTGCGCCCTGTGCGCGAGTCCCCGGGCCGCCCGGCGTCTGGGGTTCCACGCGTCTGGCCAGCACTGTGCCAGTGGCCTCCTTCTGCGGGGTGCGCTGTGGGACTGGCTGGCTGGGGCTGGGGGTGTGTCCGGGGCTGGTTTGTGGATCTGTTGAGATCCCTGCCTGTGTGTTTTTCTCTAGATCACTCGTTTGCGTGGGTCTCCCTTCCGGGTCTCTCTGCCTCTGGTCTCCGCCCCTGTGAGTGTTTCTCACAAAGTCTCTGCTCCTGTGTGTGTCCCTCTCCGGGTTTCTCTTTGGTATGTCTGTAGATCTCTGGCCATTTCTGATCCATGTTCATCTGTTTGTGTTGGGATCTTAGACTCCAAGAACCGTTCACTCCTTTGTGCTGTTTCTGCCTCCCTACACCCTCCTAAGTGGGCAGGCCTGGGAATGGAGAGCCACCTCCCTGGAAAGGGTCGCAGGGTACTGGGCCAGTCTCACCTACCGGATACTGGACCACTTTGGCTGTGATCACTATTCCACCAGAGCATCAGGGGTGGGGACAGGCAGACCAGTTCCTCTGCCTAGGTTGGCACTCTTAGGGGTGGGGGTACTTGGGTGCCCTGGGTAGTATGGAAGCATCTGGGGACACTATGCCTCACCCCAGCTTAGGGAACTCCAGCTCTTGTATCAGGGAGGCCAGTTGAGTGAATTCAGGGGCAGAAGGAGACCAGCTCTGCCCTTCAATTCGGGCTCTGGCAGGTGAATTTAGGAAGGTGGTTTAGGAGGGGCCAGGGTCTCCAGCTGAGGTGGTTTAGGAGGGGCCAGGGTCTCCCGCTGAGGCCCAACAACCAGAGGTTTAAAGCTTTGCTGCTCTGCTAGATAGAGGGACATGGGGAACTCCATGGGAAAAACTGAGGTCTGAGTGTCAGTTGTGCCTGTCTTTGTGATCTAAGTCTCTAGTTTTCGCCTGCATCCATTGCCTCTCTTTCACCACAAGTGCATTCAATAATATAGTGAAGCTTTGCACTTGGATATGCAGACTTCCTTATTCATCTTTCTTCTCACCTCTTGGGGACACCAACCCTAAACTTGCCATCCACAGGCCTGCCGTCTTGGGCAGTGGTACAAACAGCCTGGCTTGGAGGATTGTAGCCCTGCTCCCAGCTGTGGGATGCAGGCAAGAGACTTCTGCCTTGGTCTGCCTTGGTCTCTAAATTGCTCATCCTTGAGGGTTGCAGAAGAGATTAATTAAGATGAGGTAGAATGGAAACTCCAGAAGGGCAGAAATGATCTGTTTTGTTCCCTGCTAAATCCCCAGCAGCTGGAACAGTGCCTGGCACTCCATTAATATTTGTAAAATAAATGAACAAATCAGTTATTTGACAACTCCTGGCTCACAATAGAAACATTTTTCTTTATCTCCGTTGAGGAACATAAAATGCCAAGTGCTGCAACTTCAGAGGATTTTTTTCTCTTTGTTCATTTTTAAATTTTAAACTAGATGTTTTTATTAGAGGTAACGTATGCATATTAAACATGAATAATTCAATAATTAAACTGGGCAAAAGATTTTTTTAAAGTTTTCTTTTATGACCAGTCCCACACCCAAAGGTAAGCACTGTTAATAGCTTGTCTCATGCTTATATTCTGTTGGTGATAATAACAAGAGTTAGCTTACTAGGTGCTGGGTACCCTCGCAAGCACTTTTTTATGTATTAACTCATTAAATCCTCATAATGACCTTATAAAGTAACCTGCCAAAGTTCCACAGTTAGGAGCCAGGCTCTGAAGCCAGGCAGCTGACCAGCACCCTCTGTCATCTGATAAGTCAAGGGTCCCTTGGGAGATGTTTACTACTCTATAGAGACTTGAAGGTGGTAGAGGTGGTCTTCCTGCCTCCCACTCACCTGCCTCCATAGCTCTCCCCAGCTAAGCTAAACCCACCCTCCCACTTAGAGAGTTAACCAGCACAAGGGGCTTTGGAGTTAGACAAGGCCTGGCTGGGAAATGTGGGGAGGTGCCCCAGGAAGAACTTGAAAATTGGTCTCTTGGCTCTGTTGCTCTGTCAGGGTTGATTGCAGAGTGGGTCCCTTCAGCTGTCACTAACCCCTCGGAGCCTCTGCTGCCTGGCACCTTCCATAATGTGCTCCTGGATGCTGGAATTCAACCCAACATCATCTCAGGGAGAAGAGAGACTGTTTTCTCATCCAGTGTTAAGGGGCAGAGAAGGAAAAGACTGTTAGTTTCTCAGCTGAAAACTCTACAAGAGGAACTGTCATTTTTCTTTTTCAAGTGGGGTTTGATCAGTGCAGTAAAACAGGCCTGTTCTAAACACTCTTCTGCAGTTGGGGTAGACTTGTTTTGGGTGAGGGAGTAGAGCATGAGGGTGTACTGGAGAGTAGAAGAAGCAGGTGGGGGCTGTGCCATTCAGCTGGACAAGTATAGGGAGAAGGCTCTGGAGTTTGAGTCCTGACTGTCACTTCCTAGCTGTGTAATTGATCTTAGACAAGTTGCTTACCCTCTCCGAGCCACAGTTTTGTCATCTGTTAAATAAAGATAAACAGTTCCCAAATCTTAGGGTTGTTGTGAAGATTAAATGTATATAATGAACATAGCACTGTGCCAGGCCCAGAGTGAGATTTAATAAACCTTAGCTTTTTATTGTGGCTATCTTAATGATGTATGTATACCATGGGATGTTTCCATGGACTTGTGGCCCAAACATATTGAGGTACCCCCTACCCCTGTCCCAGCTCAATTCCTTTGTGGGAAGCAGCAGGTATTGGACACTGAGCTGAGAGGTAGAAGGCCTGGATTCAAGCTTGGCTCTGCCACTGACACCCTGTGACCTTGGGCAAGTCTTGTCCCCACTGCAAGCCTTGGTTTTTCTATTTGTGAAAGGGAAGAACCATTGGTCTATGTCTCTAGGGTCCTGCCAGTTCTGCCCAGCTGGGACTGTGGGATGAGGTCTGGGCTGGCCTGGAGGTTTTGATGCATCTTGGTCTGGTTCCATTCCGTAGAATGTCTTGCTTTATCTTGTCCTTTGCTTTCCTGGCTTTTACTTGGTGTATCATCTTAACATTATTAAAATATTCATCTCTAATTTTTATGTGTTTCCCTTTTCCCTCTCTTGTCCAGACCCTGCCCTTTTCTCATCCACCTCCTTCCTGAAACCTTTCAGGCCACTCACTCTGTTCTTCCCGTACAAGATGAACTGAGCATATTTGCCCAAGGGAGTCATCATCAATTTCTTCATCATCATCATCATCATTATTACTCCCATTTCTGGAGTCCTGTGCTAAGCACTTTATATGCATTACCTCATTTAACCAAATGAGCTTACTACATATGTAAAGTGCTTGGCAAAGTGCCTGGTACATGTTAAACAATCCATAACTTAGCTATTTTACAGTTTTTTCCTTCTTATTATTGTTATTCCACACAATGGGAGAGGTGTTATCATCCCCCTTTTCAGATGAGGACGTTGAGGCTCAGAAGTGATGAGGTTCGCCTGCGAGCACTCTTCTGCCTGAACGGAGAGCCACCCTCTGTCCCCTGTGCCGCTGTGCCACTCTGCTGCTCCCGTGTAAGCACTGTGTGACCTCAGACAGGTCTGTTCATTGCTTCAGGCCTCAGTTTCCTCATCTGAAAATGAAAACGGTAATGTTCTAGTAGGATCGTGCACACGCCGGGCACTGTGAGCCAGTGAGTGCTCACTAATACATCATTGCTATGGTTGTTCCTGCCCCAGCTCTGTGTGACCTTGGACACATGCATTCACTCCTCCAGACCCCAGTTTCTTTCTCTGTCAAAGAGAATGAGTCATCTGTACCTGGCAGACTTGTAAAAAGGGCTCAGCCAGGTTCTCTGCACATAGTAGGAACTTGGAAAAATGTTGGTTTCATTCTCTTTCCTTCTGGAAAGCTCTTTACTTTCTGGAAAGTGGTGGGTGAAGGAGGAAGTAGTAGCTTCCTGCTGAGCTGCGAGTAATGGTGTGAAACATGGACAACCTGATTGATGTCGTTATTAGTGGTAGTGATGGTGAAGACCGAGGGAGATGGCTCCTGCAGGGGTCTGTGCTCTGAAGCTGCTATGTCGGCAAGCGCTTGCTTCCTGGGGAGGGTCTGGCTCTGCTCTTGGTGCATCAGGTCCTTGAGCCAGGCTTCAGAGTCGGGAGCATGAGATTGTCCAGGCCACTGACCCTTTTTGTTCCTCATGCTCCTTTGGATAAGTGGGGCTGGGTGACAGACTCCTTTGTGCGTATGAACAGACTGAGGCCAAACATCTCTCAAGACCCCTATGATGTGGGCAGAGCTGAGTAGAATGGAGAAGGAGGCCTCCAGGGAGCCATTCAGAGAGCCTGGGGGGAATGGCTCCTTTTGCAGGTGGGTAGGCAGGTGGGCGATTTTGAGATAAGTATCCCATTAATGGCATCTGCTCTAAAATCTGGCACAGGGTTTAGGAGCAATACACCTGGGGTTAGACAGACATTGCTGCCTTCAGAAAGTCCCTTATCCTCTCCGAGCCTCTCTGCCTCTTTCCTATAAAGTAGTCAGAACAATAGCTCCTACCCCATGACAGTTTGGGGGAGTCCACGAGACAGTGCCCACACAGCACCCAGCACAGTGCCTGGTCCAGGTGACATGTTCCCTGTGGCTAGCTATCATTTACCTTGTAGCTTGGACAAGTCACATCAACCCCCTCTCTCTACCCAGACTAGAAATGTAGTGGTCAGAGTCATTTCCATAAACTCTTTTAAGTCTTAGGTACTTTATATGGAAAATGTATGGTCCTGTGGGAAATAATAATAACAACAATAATAATGAAAAACTTTTTGTTCGGTGTCTGCTATGAGCCAAGCACTATGCTAAGCACTTCATATACCTCTCTTGTTACTGTCTGGCTTATTCATGGCCACATATATAGCAGGAACAGAATGAGGATTTAAACCCAAATCTAGCACTCCTAGCTTCTACCTTGCAGGCCCCATTGCTCCCCCTGTAGGATTGTGGGATTGCTAGATGTAGAAGCAGATAGAGAAATCTAAATCTTTCTTCAGTTATAGTGGTTGTTACTAGATGCCAGATCTCCTGAGCTGCTCGTTCAAATGCCTTCCTCCCCGGCACTATCCCCAGTTCTTCACACCTCAAGGCTTGTGTTAGGTTTAAGGGGAAACTATGATACAGGTTGAGAAAAAGTTACCCAGGAAAGAAATTAACCTGTACTGAAGACTTACCAGCTCTCATAACAACTCTGTGAGGTAGGTATGGTTTTTAGACCCATTTACTGTTGGGCATACTGAGGCTCAGAAGAATGATTTGTGACCAAGGAAACAGAAGATACAGTCTAGGCCTCAGATGAGTGATCAAAGGAAAAGGATTTTAGAACAGTTATAAAATCTGGACCATGTAAAGATGGTCATCTCTGGTCATTGAAGTCTCTTCTTTAGTTTCAGAGAGGAGTGGGTGATGGGAGAGCCACAGGGAGTGGAGCTGACTTTGGTTCACAGGACGCCAGTCCCAGTACCCTTGGCCTCTCTCCTGGATCTGGAGAGGGAGAGGAATGGTGATTTGGAGACTTAGGGAGAGTCTCGGGCATCAAAGCGAGCTTCCTGAGACACCTGCTTCTGCCAGGGAGCGCCAAGGTTTTAGAACAGCTGTTACTGTGGTCGCAGGTTTTTATCTGTTACTCTGGCCTTCTGGCCCCTGCCTCACAAAGCAGCTGGCGAATCCTGAGGCAGGGAGATAGACTGGGAAGAGCTTGGGTTTTGGGGTCACGCTGGGGTTTGATGAGTTCCATCTCTGCCTCTTTGTAGCTGGGTGACTTTGGGCAAGACGCTTAACCTCTCTGAGCTTCCACCTGCATTTCTCTAAATCAGAATGGTAATAAATATGTCTCAGAGAGTTTTTAGAGGCTCTTTTGAGGCATCTTTTGAAATGAGATATTCTGAGTAGGAGCTCACAAAGGGTTCACAGTCTTGAATGCCCTGGAGATGAGAAGGCAGGTTCTAGGAATCTGAGTACTATGGGGTAAGAAATGGGACATGTCCCCTTTTTCAACCAGTAGAAGGCCCAAGTTGGAGCAGAGGTTCTGCTAAATCTGTGTAGCCTTGGCCTTGACTATCCCTCAGTCCTCTCTTCTGTAACATGGGAATAATAATAGCATACTCATGAGACTATAGTGAGGATGACCTGAGCCAGGCGCTCATTCAAAGGGAATCAGAGAGGAAGGTTTGGCCTCTGTGTCCCCCTTTGTAAAGGAAGAAGGTTAGACTCCTCATCTCAAAGGACCCCTCCAGCTCTGAGTCATCAACGAGTTCCCTTCTTTCCCAGGTGGAAATCAGAGCTGCTGCCACATCGGCCCACCTTGCTGCAGGCAGTGGTGACTGATAGGAGTATCAGGCTCTAGGGAGAGGAGGAGACTCCTGCCTTTGATGACCTGTCCCAGCCTTTACTCCTGGGTGTCAATTGTCAGGGGCTCAGGTGACATCATCCTCTGTCTGTGCGAATGAGTGTCTGTATTATCCCCATCCCAAATGCCCACATGGCATCTTTGGTTGTAAAATCAAGTCTCAGACCACAGAGGTTCAGAGTAGGAGGTTCTGACCCGTCACTAACCCCTGGCTACCACAGGTGGGCTTCCTGAACTCCAGAAAGACTAAATACCATCGGGTCAGAGAGTAAGAATTGCCATCGCTAACCCTACCCAGAGTAGCATTTAGCAAAGATTTGTGAAGCACTCACAAAGTGCTGGGCACAATATTAGGTCCTGAGTAACCTTAGGGTACAAAATTTCCCCTCAGCTGCAAGTCAGAATCCCAGGGTTCTGGTGCTCACTTGCTGTGCAACTTTGAGCTGTCCCTGTCTCTCTCTGAGCTTCATTTTTCCCAGTCTGTGACATTGGGGGATGGAGGAGAGAATGTTGAAATCCATCAGTGGTTTTCAAACTGTAGAGGTTCTGCCGTGACAGACTGACAATCTGGTGGTAATCTCCCGGTCCCTGGCAGCGATTAAGAATTTATGGGTAGGTTGGATGACCACTTGTCTGGGTAAGTGATCTAATGATAATGCAGGTCCCTTGGAATCACCAGGTGCTGGTTGTGGGCCCTGAGAGGACAGTGGCAATAGCACAAAATGGTATCTATTATGAATAATGAAAAGTGTGAGCATTTTTGTGCTTTTGCTCTGTCCCTTTACCTTACGCATGTTCCTCCCACCCCTTACCCTAAATCACGGAGCCTGGCTGAGCTCCTGGAACAAGAAGTAGGGGGAATGGGAGTCTATAGGCACTTTACCTGCCATGTCCTCTCTGGCTATCCCTTGCTCTGAAAGGGGAGGCAGGCCTAAGGTTTTCAGGGCAGGGATGCCTCCTAAGCCTCTATTTTTTTTTTTTTTTTTTGAAGGTGGGGTAGGTTCTGCAGCCCCAGCCTGAACCAGAGATGTGGGTTTTCAATTACACAATTAAATGCACAATTAGGCATAATTACCAGTGCTCAGAGCCCGAGACTGCTCATAATAGGCGTGTAATCTACTGCAGCCTCTGTTTATACTACTCAGCGCACTCCCTAATGATGCCAGGATGCCTTCACATTGCACTGTTGCCATGGAGATGAGCCCGCCACCACCATGCAGGGCTGACAAATGGTGTTCCGGTTCGGGCCCCTTCATTGTTCCTGAGGCCTCTGCAGCTAGCCTTGGAGTGGAGGGGCCGGCCAAGTGGGCCAGGAAGGCAGGTCAGTCCTCCCTGGCTTCTGACACACTCACTGGTTTGAGCCAGCCTTGGAGCCGCCATGGAGAACTTCAGCTTCCCCTCCTCTCTGAGTACTCAAGCCTGGAGCAGGATGGCCCAGGGACTCTGAAAGGTCTTGTAGTCGTCCCTGCAAGCTGAGGTCTGGACAGGGGACCCTACGTACAACTGGCTCCCACACAGGCCTGGCTCTGCTGTGAACTGGCTCTGAGACATTGGACAAGTCCTCCATTTCCCTATATGTGAAATGAACTGCAGGCTCTCAGCACGTGGTGTGCTGTTGTAGAGGAGATGTACTGAGCACTTAGGACACACTGCCTACTGTTGTAACTGCTTCACCTATAGCGGCTCATTCACCCTCACTACGCCCCTATGTGGTAGAGTTTTACAGAAGCAGAACCCGCAGCTGCAGGCGGGAGCAGAGCTGGGATACGAACCCAGACAGTCACTCTGGGCCCCACTCCCGGGCTCTAGCATGTGGCCTCACGTGTGTCATCTCATATCCCCCTTGCAGCAGCCCCAGAAGTGGCCTGTTGTTATACCCATTTCCTAGACGAGGGCTCTGAGCCTCGGAGAACTGAAGTCGTTTGCTGAAAGTAACACAGCAAAGCAGTGGCAGAGCAGGTTCTGGCCATTGACAAAGCCAGGATTCCTAACTTTGGCACCTCAGTAGAGGTCATGAAGAGGTAACAAGATTTCCTGCCACGAGCACATACCAGGGATGCCCATTATCCCACCTGGCCTGTCCCCAGCCTCTGAGGAGGCAGAGAGTCCTGGGGTTCACCAGACCCAGCACTTTGTTTTGACCTTGAAAGAAATTCTGGTCACTGGAAACAGAGCCTGTTATTATACTCATTTTTTTTCTACATTTCTCTGTCATTCATCTCATTATTATGAACATCTACTATGCCAGCTCTTGGGGACCAGGTGGATCAGACACAGTAGAACAGCAAGACTGGAGCGCAGAGGCTTCAGGGAGGGTCAGATGGGCCTGGGTTCGGATCCTGCCGCTTAATGCATGATTAAGAGCAAGTTGCTTGACCTCTCCGTGCCGTCGTTTTATTGGTAATGAGGGAACCAGTCTGCACCTTGCAGGGTTGTGGACAATATTAGCAATCACAACCACTACTTGCCAAATGCTCACTATATACCAGACACTCGCCTAAGGCCATCATATGCCCTGGGTGAGCCTTCATTACATATAGTGTGTCATTCTCATGTAATAGATTAAGCAACTGAGGCTTAAGAAACTCAAATCTCTTGCCCAGGGCCTCACAGCTGGTGAGTGGCTGAGCAGACATCAGAGTCCAGAGCCCCTGCTCTTCCCGGCCAGGTGTCCCGCCAGCGTGGAGATGGTGGGTGTCCCTGCCACCACTTCCCCGTGGCCCCCAGCAGCTTGGCCATTTCTCAGAGAATGAAGCATCCAGATGAAAGGGCAATCTGAGCTTGACAGTGCCTGCCTGGGCCGAACCTGGATTCTGTGTAGCTGGATGATTGGCATACTGGAGGCTGGGTTTTCTGAGACAAGGCTGTCAGACATTACCTTCACTCCTACTTTACACAGCTGAGAAAACTAGGGTTTGCCCAAGACCGCAGTGCAAGTCAATGGCAGAATTAGGACTGAGACCCAAAGTCCGTTTAGGACACTTCTTACTTTCCTTTTAACCCCTACCCCCACCCCCGCCCTCCACACCAGTTACTTGAAGAGAGAGGTTTGAGGGCTGTGGTGTATGTTCGTGTGTTTGTATGTATGTATTTAAAACTGCACACAGCTCCATGCCTAAGCATTTGTGGGACAGACAGTGGCATGTCAAGATTTGTGGATCAATAAACATCCCTTCTCGTTTCCTCCCTCTTCATTTATTCATGAACTCTGAACTCCTGGGCTCCAGAGAAACTGCCTGGAAGAAAGCAATTAGAGCATAATTAGAACCACTCCTATTATCAACTCTCAGCGGGAGGGGAAGGGGGCGCTGCTAGGGCGTGGGGGGTGGCCCGGGAGTTCCCTATAACCCCAACTCCTGCAGCTGCTCATTCAGCGCCTGCTTACGCGGTGGAGCTTGGCCTCCCCGGAGTCCTGGGCACAGGTCCATCTTCAGCAGAAAATAAGGACCTCATCCCCAGAGGCATTCGAGCGCTTGATAAGCATAGGGAGGAGGGCTTTCTGCCTTGCATACTAAGGAAGAGTAGATGATTTCCAAGTCCCTTCCATGCTGAGCTTGGGTGCTCCCTGCCAGGGCCTGGGCCAGGTATTGCAGGAAAACTAAGAAGCTCATGACTCCTGCTTTCTAGAAAACATCCCAGTGTCAGATTGTAGTGAATGAAGACTACAGTGACAATAGGAAATGTAAATTGCCGGGAGGAAGCAATTTACCAGGCAGGGCTCCATTCATGGCCAGGTGATGAGTAGTAAGAGTAGCAGAACCAGCAGTCAATGTTTATGGAATGTCTCTGACCCCAAAGCCACTGCTTTTCCCCACCAGGTGTCCCACCATCAGAGAGAGGTCACCCAGCAATAACACTCCTCCCTCCTCCCCTAGTCACAGGAAGACAAGAAAGACACAGGGAGGTGCCAGGCACTGTGCTTCTCCCTTCAGATGTGTTTCCTCACTTACTGGTGCGAGAACCCTGGGCAGCAGATACTAATATCGTCTCCTCTGCACAGGGGAGGGAACCGAGGCTCAGGAAGTGACAAAACCTGCCTGAGATTACACAGCGTGGGTGCAGGACTCAAACCCAGGCTTTCCAGACTCTAAAACCCTCATGCTTTGCGCTCTACCAGGTTTGAGGGTGCAGTTTGCTCTCTTCTAAGCTTCGATTTGGGTCTGAGTTGTTCTGACATTCCATGTTGGGCCATCTTTTCGTTCCTCTTTTTCATTGTGTCAGCTAAAGAGAGAGTGGGAGAGCCCCCAGACAGGGGTCACCGCCCCCAGAACTAGCCTTGGCAAAGGAAAGTGAAGGCCTGGCAGATGAGTCTCTTGGGCCTCTGGAGAGAAGGTCACCATGGATACTGGAGCCCCAGATGTAACCAAGGAGACAGCCCCCCAGCCCTTCGGCTGTGACAAGGAGGATGTGGTTTCATGATGGGAAGGGGAGGCAACTGCCACCTGGAGCCCAAATGGACAGCGGAGGGGATGATGGGCTAGATGTAGTCAGAGGAGGACTGTGGGGTCAGTGGGGCTTCCTCCTGGGTGTGGGGATGGGGTACCTGGGAAGAACCAGGCTTCTTCCTTCCCTTACCCTGTCCCACCTGAGGAGAGGTTGCCATGATAACTGGCTCCCCTTCACTGACCCTTTATAAGGCGCTGCCCCCTTTCTCCCAGTGATAGGTGGTCACTCTGGCATTAGGCCCTGTGCCCAGCAGGGGTCTCTGACTTCCCAGTGGTTTCTTCCCTTACATGGGAAGACAGGTTGTTTGCCCCACACAGCAACTCTGTCCAGCTGGAGGTGAGAGTCCACATGGGGCCAACTTTCAGAAGTGGGTTTTTTTTTTTATCAGCCCCTCCCCAGACTGCTGGTGATAAGATACCTTTCGGATCCTCCCTCCTCTCTGTTTACAACCTGTCCATGACTCCTCCTTGCCTTCAGGAGAAAGTCTAATGGGGCAGGGGTGGGGAGATGTCAAACTTCAGCATGCATCAGAAGCAGCTAGAGCAGCAGTACCCAACCTTTTTGGCCACAGAGACCGGTGCTCCTATGAGAATCTAATGCCTGATGATGTGAGGTGGAGCTGAGGCGGTGATGCTAGTGCTGGGGAGCGTCTGCAAATACAGATGAAGCTTCACTTGCTTGCTAGCCCTCTGCTCACCTGCTATACGGCCCAGTTCCTAACAAGTACGGACAGGTTCCAGTCCACAGCCTGCGGGTTGGGGACCCCTGAGCTAGAGGGCTTGTTAAAAAATACATTTTTGGATCTTGCCCCAAACTTCTGATTTAGTAGGTCTGAGAATTTGCATTTCTAACAAGTTGCAAAGTGCTTCTGCTGCAGCTGGTCTGGAGACCACACATTGAGAATTATGGTCTAACCAGTGGGACACTGGGCTTTCTGGCTGGCCCGCCAACCCTAATGCTCACCACCGCCAGTCCCTGTGTTCTGGCCATATTGATTTAAGCATAACAGCTGCACCTCACACCTCAGTGCCTTTGCACATAATGTTCTAGTCTCTGGAAGTCCTTTCCGTTCTGTATCTCTTTAAGACCAGCTAACCCATTCTTTCCTCTTTGGAGCTTCTCTGTACTCCTGCACGCCCACCACCCACTGACATCTTCCTTCAGACTCCGGCAACCCACTGCCTCCATTACAGCATCATAGTGTTGGAATCTATTTCCACACAGACTCCCTCTCCCTAGACTGCGAGCTCTGTGAGACCTGGAGAGCTGTCTGAGCTGTCTGGACCTCAGAGCCAGGCCCTCAGTGAATGTATGATGCTTGAATGAACCCCACAAGCAAACAGAAAGCCTGGTAAATAATCACAAAGCTTCTTCATTTACACAGCCAGTCAGATATTCATTGGTGCTTACTCCAGGCCAGGCACTGTGCGAGGTGCAGGGGTGTCAGCCGTGTGGGCTCAGTGATTGTGCTGGGATATGGCCAGTGCTATACGAGAGAAGATGGTGAAGGATCTGGGTGTTACGGAGAGGTCTTCCTAGAGACGATGGTCAGTGTGGAGTTGAACAGTCTGCGAGCAAGGCATGAACCTTTGTGCAGACCTGATTGCATTTACTCTTCACTGCAACTCTACCAGGCAGAAACTGTCATCCCTGTTTTACAGATGAGCAAAGAGGACCCAAGAGGGGAATTCACTGGACCACAGTCACAGCAGGCACGTGGTAGAGCTGAGTTTTACCGGGATTCTGGACACTGAATCCCAAGCTCTCTCCATCCCCCGTGCTGCTCCCAGAGTCCAGACGCCTGCGTGGCCCGAGGCTGTGCTTTGAGAACGTGTCTCCAGTGAGGATTTACCAGTTTGCTCACGACAGACCCTAGAGTCCCTTGTCCACTGAAGCCCACTTTCAGGACCTGCCAGGGCTTCTCCAGAGGGACAGTATATGTGTCCCAGGTCCCAGGGTCAAAGGCCAACTGTGTGGGGGAGATGGACATTGTGGATGTTGCCTACACACGTGTCCAGACCTGTGTATGAGGCCCCTGCTCGGAAGGGAGGCAGAAGGAATGCCGGCTGGGACCGCAGGATGCTTCTGTCTTCCAGCACAAAACTCTTAAGAAGTTTGGGAAATTTAAATGCACACCTGGCCTTCCAGACTATTATGTCTAAGTAAGAAGATAAAACATATTTTATTTAAGAGTTTGTTAGCTTGGTTTGTACCTTAAATACTTAGACACATGGTGCTCTCTTTGCACTCTTGGCCTGACGTTAGAGAAGGGTCAGGACTTGGTGTAGGGTGTAGGCAGAAGCTCCCAGGTGTCTGATCTGCCTCAGGCGATTCCAGCTGCTCCAGTCTGTCACTGCTGGAGCAGCCCCGTGAGCCATCCAAGTAGGCAGTTAGTTGTCCCCAAACTGCTACTAGCTGCCATCCCCAAGATTGGTCACCAGGAACACAGGAATCCCCCACCAAAATGAGAGGCTGTCTGGGGCCCATCGTGGGCATCACACTGTGGTTCTCAGCTGTGACAGGCTGTGATGGGACGAGACAGGTGTTGGGGGGAGTGCAGTTTATCAAAGCACGCACCAGGCAATGGTGAAACGTCCTGCTTCTGCTGCTCCCTAGGGGTGCGGGCACAGTCAAGTTGCTCAGCTCCTCTGAGCCAAGTTTTTTCATCTGTAAAATGGAGATAATTGTACCTGCCTCTTAGGGCTACTGAGCAAACTCGATGAGAGAAGCCAGGAAAAGAATACAGCACAGCATCTGACATGTAGTGAATGCTCAGAGCGTGGTGGGCACTGTACTTCCGGCCCACAATCAGGATTAGGCCCCTGGAGGGCAGTGTGTGTAGCTGGCACATGGTCATGACTGTTTGCTGAGTGGGAAGCTGCCAGGCAGAGGACCCTAGAATTTGGGAGCCAGGAGGATGCTCCCCAGAGAACATCCCTCCAACCCTTTGGACAGACACATACATGAAGGCTCAGGGAGGCAGGGCTGTGTCCTGCTGGGTCCGATCCAATGCCTGGCATCGGGGCCCTTCATGGACTGTTCAAGGAAGCGGGCTGCTGCCATTTCTGGAAAGGACCGCATTTGGGCATGTGATTTCAAACAAAAATACTGTGAACAAAAATACACACCCCCAGGTGGGCGGAAGTGGTCTGCTCTTCTGCTCAGTTCTGGGTGGCTGTGGGCGAGTCTGCTGCTAGAGCTATTCACATGGTCCATATTTCCAAGCAGGAGCTGGTGGGGAGCAGTGACAAAGGTGCCCATCAAACTAGGAGGTCATAATATCACGGACATTCCCAGGAGATGGGGCTCAAACTCCACTTTGATACCTGGTGACCTCAAGAAATGGCCTTACTCTCCCCCACACTGGAAAATGAGGACACCACTCCCTTAGCAGGACTGTAAGTCTGTTCCTCATGGATCCTGGGGCCAGAAGACCTGGTTCAAATTGCTATTAGCTGTGTGACCTTGGCCATGTTACTTCTCTTCATTATGCTTCAGTTTTCCCATGTGCAAAGCAAGGATGATCTCAGTCTCTCCCTGGCATGTTTTCTGTGAGGATTAAATGAATCAAAGCCTGCTGAGCATTCAAGAGATACTTGGCATATAATAAGTATTAGCCATTATCTCTTAGTTTCAGTCAGGGGATAAAATGAAATGCCACCTTTAAAGTGCTATGCTGAGCATATGCACATAGTGGGCACTTTAGGAACTGTGTCCTCCCTTTCCCTCCTCCTGTAACCCCAGGCTGGAGATCAGGCAGGGGTGTAGTCCTTGGGAGGGGCCCACCCTCCATTCTTGCTTCCACAGTGCACCTCTTCCTCCAACAGGTTCTGCCAGCAGCCTGCTGGCCCTGGGCCAGGATACGATTGCAGGAGGCAGCTCCCCTCCCTCTGCGAAGCTCCTCTTTCCTCCCTTTAATCTTTCCAGCCAGCCTACGGGTGGAAACGGGAGGTGAGGAGGAAACCGTATCTAAGAGCAAGAGCCGGGGCCCTGAGGTCAGACCCACCTGGTTTGCCACAGCTCTGCCTCGTCTCCAGCTCAGAGATCTCCGGCTGCGCCCTCCTCTCTAGAATGGGCGGTAACCCATCCCTCACTTGTGGTCGTTAGGGCTAAATGAGATGGAGCACACAAAGCACTTGGCAGAAAGCCTGACACAGAGTAAGTGCACAAAACATTAGCCGTCGTTATTAATACTAGCATTAAAGTTCAGAGCCAGGCACTTTGAAGGGAAAATTTCAGCCCAGTCACCTGGGGTGGGGGATACCCCCTCAGGGGCCAAGGCTGGACTTCTGCACAGGGCTTCTAAGTTCCTCACTTCTCCAGCTCTTGTAGGTCCCAAATGACCCCTCCTCCAGGCCTTTCTTGAGCTACACCGGAAAAGGGCACCCATACCCCCCACAACTGGTAGATTACCAGGAAGGAAAGAGGGTGACAAGGTGGAGGGATGACATTCCTTCCATTAATTTGTTTCCTAATGCCACAGGTGAATCAGAGCAGGAGACCTGCACAGATTAACAGACGTTTACCGTACAGGAGAGTAGGGGCAGTGCAGAGGGAAGGATACTAGGCCGGCAGGCACTACCCGCCTTTGCCTCTCTGAACCTCAGTGTCTTCGTCTGTCCAGTGGGGCTAATAATCCCACATTACAGTAGTGGTATAAATCATAAACTGAGCCGTTGGTGGCTGCTGTGATTCTCCACTGGAAGAATCAGGAAAGCTGGGATCTGAGCCAAGGCAGGGATGTTAATGGAAGGGGGAATCTCGAAGTCCCAGGGGAGGGGCTCCTGGTGCCCACCACTGTTGCTAGGCAGACTTCCCCACCTGGCCTTTAGTCAAGAGGAAAGTCTGAAGTGGTTGCTGTTGCCATAGCAGTGAGGCTGGTTTTCATCAGTATTTTCTTCCTGGGAGCTTCGTTACAGAATGTGCCACTAAATAAGTCAGAGAATTGGATATTTTCCACTATCAGGTCACATGAAGAGTGGCTCAGCCAGGAGGAATCACCTCCCGACTCCTTCCAGGTGTTAACTGGGAGCACATGACCTCGCAGGAAGTGGTCGATACTGCCAGTATGATGCTTGACCCAAAGGGGCGCTGAGAGGGCGTAGTGCCTCCTCTCCACTCGCAAGCGGTTTTCATTGCCCAGCCTCTATCCCTGCTACATTGGCACCAGGACACAGGACGCAGAAGCCCTTCCAGCCCTTCCCTCTGGTGCCCTGTTCCCTCTCACTCCCCCTGCCCTAGCCACAGGGTTTTTTCTGGATCCTTCTACTTGCCAAGCTTCTTTCCACCACCGGACCTTTGCACATACTCTTTCCTCTGCAGGAACCTTCTCTCTCCACCATGCCTTGGTAACCCCTCTTTCTTCAGATCACTTCCTTTGACCACTCCCATCATAGGTCTCATTCTTGGCCCCCCTCCTTCAGAGCACTTAGCGCAACAGGAATTTTGCTATGTATATATGTGTGTGTGTGTGTGAGTGTGTGTGTGTGTATCTGCGTGTGTGGTTCCCTTTCCCTCAACCCCCCACTGAATGTAAGGTCCATGAGGGCAAGTGCTGTGTCTAGGCTGCTGTTTCTCTTTTTTTTTTTTTTTTTTGAGGTATAATTCACATACCATAAAGTTTTGCCATTTTAAAGTGTATACTTAGGTGATTTTTATTATGTTCACAGAGTTGAGCAACCACTATCTAACTCCAGAACATTTAACCCCTCAAAAAAAGAAATCTCAAACCCATTAGCAGTCATTCCCTATTTCCCTTCCTGCCAGCCCTTGGCTACCACTAATCTATTTCCAGTGTCTCTAGATTTACCTACTCCGGACGTCCATATAAGTAAAATCTTACAATATGTGGTCCTTGATGACTCGCTTCTTTCGCTTGGCATAATGGTTTTAAGGTTCATCCATGTTATAGCATGTATCAGTATGTCATTTCTTTTTATGGCTGAATAATCTTCAATGTATGGACATATCACAATTTTAACCGTTAACCGGTTGACGAATGTTTGGGTTTGTTTCCACATTCTGGGTGCTGTGAATAATGCTGCTATGAACATTCCCGTACAAGTTTTGTGTAGACTTTGTTTCCAATTTTCAGGTGTGTGTGTGTGAATGAAATTGCTGGGCCGTATGATAACTATGTTTAATATTTTGGGGAACTAGCTGATTTTCCACAGCAGCTGCACCATTTTACATTTCTACCAGCAATGCATGAGGGTTCCACTTTTTCCACATCTTCACCTAAACTTGTCATTATCTGTGTTTTCTATTTTTAGCTACCCTTGTGGGTGTAAAGTATTATTGTGGTTTTGATTTGTGTTTCCCAAATGACTAATAATGTTGAACATCTTTTCATGTGCTTATTGGCCACTTTTATATCTTTGGAAAAATTTCTGTTCAAACCCTTTGCCCATTTTTTAAATAAGGTTATTTATCATTTAATCATTGAATGGTAGGAGTTCTTAAATATTCTGAATTCGGGACATTGATCCCATCTGTAACTTGCGAATATTTTTTCCTATACCGTGGATCGACTGATCATTTTCTTGATAATATCGTTTGATGCTCAGAAGTTTTCTATTTTGATGACGTCCAGTTTATCTGGTTTTTCTTTGGCTGCTGGTGCTTTTGGTGTCACATCTAAGATGTCCCTATTCCAAAGTCACTCACGTTTACACCATTGGTCCCTTCTCAGAGTGTTGTACTTTTAGCTCTTACATTTAGGTTTGTGATCTGTTTTGAGTTAGGTTTTGTATTTGGTATGAGACAGGAGTCCAGCTTTATCATTTTCATACAGATATCTAGGTGTTCTAGCACCATTTGTTGAAAAGACTATGCTTTCTCTATCGAATGGTCTTGGCTCCCTTGTTGAAAATCAGTTAACTTTAAATGTGTGGGTTTTAGACTCCCAGTTCTATTCCATTGATCTATATGCCTATCCTTACGTCAATACCACACTGTCTTAATATAGTGTTATTATAAGTCTTGAAATCAAAAAGTGTAAGTCCTCCAACTTTTTTCTTTTTCAAGATTATTTTGGCTATTCCAGGCCCCTTGCACTTCGATGTGAATTTTAGGCTACCTTATTCATTTCTGCAAAAGGGTAGTTGGAATTTTGACAGAGGTTGCGTTGAATCTGTAGATCATATTAAGAGTATTGCCATCTTAACAATATTAAGTCTTCTAATGCATGAACACTAGATGTCTTTCCATTTATTTAATTCCTTTCAACAATATTTTGTAGTTTTCAAGATAGGAGTCTTGAACCTAAGTTCTTTATTCTTTTTGATGTCATCATAAATGGAATTGTTTTCTTAATCTGAGTTTTGATTGTTCATTGTTAGTATATAGAAATACAACTAATTTTTGTATATTGATCTTGGATCTTGTAACCTTGATGATCTAATTTAGTAACTCTGAGTTTTTGGTGGATTTTTAGGGTTTTCTGTACACAAGATCATGTCATCTGCAAATAGAGCTAGTTTTACTTCTTCCTTTCTAATCCAGATGAGTTTGATTTCTTTTTCTTGCCTAATTGTCCTGGCCGGAACCTTCAATCCAGTGTTGAATAGAAGTGAGGGGCGTGGACATTCTTGTCTTTTCTTGAATTTAGGGGAACACTTCAGTCTTTCACCATGAAGTGTAATGTTAACTGTAGATTTTTCATACGTGCCATCGACCAGGTTGAGAAAGTTCCTTTCTGTTCCCAATTTTTTGAGTGTTTATTTCATGAAAGGAGCTGTGTCTCTTTTGCTTTTGCTTGCCACTGTATCTCCAATGTCTAGTATTGTGACTGACATTCAATAAATGAGGTGCGAATACAGGTCTACTCATGGCTGATAGAGCTAGTCTTCTCAAGACCCTTCCTACAGTGTCTCCGGCTGTCCATGTCCCTGACCTCAGGCTTTGACCCATTCTCCTCACCTACTCCTCTCAGTCTTACCCTGGCCTTGAACCACAGACTTGGGTTCTAGTATAAATTATCCCCATTTCAGATGAGTAAACAGCCTCAGCCATGCTGAGTGGCTTACTAGCCATGTGGCCTGTGGATAAGTGTAGAGGCGGTATTCGCACCCTTTCTGGTGGCTTCTAATATTGCAGTTCTTGTACCTGTCAGGTTGAGGGGAGGAGGACATTAAGCCACAGGATAAAGATATCATGCCTCTCTACAGAGCATTGATTCTATCCTGATTTTAGGGGAAATGAACTAAATAGGAGGCTCTATTTCAGAGTAGAATTTTGGATACATATTCTTTGAAGATAAAACATTCCCAAAGGAGTCCTTTTTTACAGCTGACTCCCTGGATTCTGCTGTTGGGGATGCTCAGGTGGGAAGGAGGTGAATCCTGGACTTTGTTGTGCTGCTTCTCTTGACCCAGCTGGAAGAGGAAGTATGAGTCCTGGGGTCTCCTCTATAAAGGAGAGCTTGATGATTCTCCAATGTCAGTTATCCCATCGGATCTACCACCAACCCGGGGGACAAGAAGAGCAGGGATTATAGTCCCCACTTTACAGATGAGGAAATGGAGGCTCTAAAAGGTATATGATTTGCCCAAAGTCTCAACAACTAAATTCTGAGTCAGACCCGCTGTCCCAGACCCATGCCAGAGCCCAGCAAGGAAAAGCCAGTGCCGGAAGGAAGCGTGGAGTGAGGAGGGTTTGCTACCGCAGCATGTCGTCTGCTCTCCTGTTGGACTGCTTCTGCTGCAGGCAAGGCCTGACTGCTCTCAAAGGCCAATCCAGCTGGGCTGGCCTGGCATTAGGGAGCCCCAGGTCAGCTTCAAGGGAACCTTTTGAGGGGGCCCTGAGGCCCAGCAAACTGTGCACTTACACAGGAGGTTTCTGGGTTGCTGTGAAGGCGGCCAGGTCACCTTGCTTGAGGAGATAGCAAAAGGGCTGCAGGAAGAGCGCTCTCTGTTTTGTCTCATTAGCAAGGAAGAAATGCCTCCAGAAAGAATGAAAGAAAGCTTCCCCGAAGGAAGCCGGGAATGAGAAAGCTTCAGCAGAGCTGAGCTAGGTCAGAACACAAATCTCCAGGAGCAGGGATGGGGAGTGGGGAGAAGGATTGGGCTCAGAATTGATGAAAGAATGACAATTATCAGATGTCACTTCTGTGCCAAGTGCCATGCTCTGCATTCTTTAATATCAACTCTGAAAGGTAGGTTTTAATCTTTAATCTTTTCCTTTTTATAGATGAGGAAACTGAGGCTTAGGGGCATTTAGATGCTTGCTCATATGGCTAGAAAATGATGGATTTGAGCAGAACACATTTCAGTATCATCGGTGGCACTAGTGGATCCCTTGGGAGGGTTGCCAGTTTCATCAGTGAGGGAGTCAAGGCCATAGTGGGGGTGCTCTGAGGGCCCAGCAGCCATTCATGGACCAGAAGAGCTAGTGAGGAAATGTGGGATGGTTGTGGGCAGGCTTCAGAGCCCATATGTTTCTTTTTGAATCCTGCCTCTGCCACGTACCTGCCATGCAAGCTGGGGTCTGTTACTCTGCTCCCCGGGCCTCCATTTCTACGTATGGAAATAACACCACTCAAAGAACTGAGTGAGTGAAATGGGCGTAAGCCAGTGTGTACAGGGCAGGCTCAATGAAAGTCTCCGAAGGCGAATCCTTGCTCTCTGGGCTTGTGCAACACTGACACTTGAAGGCCGTCATCTGTGCAGCCAGCGCAAGTCTGGCGCGGAGTCAGCGTCTATGAATGCTTGCTTGGTGGGTGAGGAGAGCAAGGGTGGAGCAAGGGGCCAAGAGGGGCCAGGCAGCTGCCAGGCCAGATGGGGCGGGTGGGGAAAACGCCACCTGGCCTTGAAAGGGCCTTGCACACCAGGACAACAGTGGTCTTCTCTCCTTCAGAACGTATGGGGGACTCGGGTCCAGAGTCTTCACTGTGGGTAACAATTATCACAGCTAACGTGGCTTTTTACTCATGGCTCCAGGCCGGGCAGTGTTCTGAGCATTTTACACATATTCCCTCATTTAGGCTTCATGACAACCCCGTGAGATAGGTACTAATATCGTTATCCCCATTTTACAGACAGAGATATTAAAGCACAGAGAAGTCAAGTGACTTGCTGAAGGTCACACAGCTAATAAGTGTTAACGGTATAATTCAAACCCAGACAGTCTTGCTCCTAGGCCACACTTTTGACCACTACACTATACAGCTTCTCAAGAAACAAGCATCAAAATCTGACCTTGATTTGAGACCAAAGACTTAATAATTATGCTAACAATGACAGATGTGGGCATAGTACTTCTCAGTTTAAAAAGCACATTAGACTATACATATTGCTTTCATTGTTGTGATTTTATTTGATCCTCCAATTTCTCTGTGAAGAAGACAGGATGTTATCATCCCCTTTTTGCTAGTGAGAAATTAAGATCTAGAGAGGGAAAGTGACTTGTCCAATTAAAGATAATTTACTGAGCATCTACTATATGCAAAGTTCTTTACTCACATTACCTCATCGAATCCTCACACAACCCCAGATAATATTATTAGTAGTATTCCTATTTTATAGATGAGGAAACTGAAGCTCCAGGAAGTTTCCCAGATCCCGCAGTTTGTAAGCGAGAGCTGGGCCTCCATCCCAGGTCTGCATGACTCCCAGAGCCTGAGCTGGTAACTGCTCAGACCTCAGTCCCATGCTGGGCAGATGTTAACACCGATTATTTTTGTCTGCCTTCTGGTCTTTACCACTCTCCCTCCATTGTTATAGCCACTCTTGAAACTTTCACACTGCCTCCTTAATTAATTCTCCCTGCCTAAGTGCCTATTCCATTAATGGGCTTTCTGCCATGAGTTTTTTGGCTTAATTATATGGTGTCGTTTCATTGTACTTAATGGGGGGATCAGATTAATCACCTTTATATTTATCTAAATGTCCATTTGTCTGCAGCCAGCATCTCCTGGGAGAGCCTGGCTTTTGCTGGGTTTTCTCTGCCTGGGTTGTCTTCCCCTCCATCCCTGTCTGAAGTACTCCTCTTTGGGGGCGGGGGTACCCTCTTCCCAGGCCTTTGCTGCTGGGGGTCTCAGCCTCTGAGGCCTAGGACTGGGGATGCACCAACAACTTGGACATGGAGACACAGGCAGACATAGAGTGGACATAATTATGAAGGCCGAAGTCCTAGAGGAGTGCGACCCCGAGCATGGAGAGGGATTCTGGGCCCTGGTCTCAACCGTCCAAGGAAGGCTCAGCATCTATCTTCACCTGATCACCCTGCCCACCTCCAGCCCATCCTCCTCCCCCAGCTAGAGAGCAGTGT
The DNA here is from genome assembly GCF_014176215.1 of Rousettus aegyptiacus. Classification (NCBI taxonomy): domain Eukaryota; kingdom Metazoa; phylum Chordata; class Mammalia; order Chiroptera; family Pteropodidae; genus Rousettus; species Rousettus aegyptiacus. The sequence continues at coordinate 19,302,450 of NW_023416284.1, read as the reverse complement.
GCCCGAAGCACCTAGCTTCCATGTCCATCTGCTCAACCCTGCCCTGGCTCCTAGGGGCCAGGGAGATAAAGCTCCGGGTCTGAGGCCCAATTGCAGGTCTTGCCCACCCAGCCACCTCTCACTTTATCCATCCAGAGCCACCCCCAGGCCTCCAAGTTGTCCATACCCTCCCACATCTGGGGCAGGACGACCAACTTGTCCTAGAATACCCTGGACTTTTGGGTTTTATCCTTTAAATTACTACACCAGAGAAACCGCACAGTCCTAAGCAAACTGGGACCGTTGGTCACGCCTCCCACATCTCAGGAGTTTGTGTGTGTGTGTGTGTGTGTGTGTGTGTGTGTGTGTGTGTGTGTTTTGCCCATACTCATTTGTCCCTAATTAATTTCTCCTTTATTTTGTTTTCTTATAAAAGTATTGCCCCGAGTGTAAAATCTTACAGAAATATCTCTGGTTGACTCTCAAAGATGCCCCCCCAATCCACTCTCCAGATTTAAGAGTTTGGTGATTCTTTTTCTTCTTTCTTTTGTTCAAAAATAGGCTCATAGTACTTACTCTGTGTCTCTGCAGCCTGCCCGTTTACACTGCACAGCTTGGCCCTCTTTCCACACCCCATAGTAATGACTGCATTGTGCCCCACCATGCGGGGGTGCCATAATCTACTGTGTGCCCTGAGGGGTGGCCAGAGTGTTTCCAGTGTTTCATTATTATTTCATTATTTGTCAGTTCAAGGGCACATTTCAATATCACCACTTCTGTAAACCCTTCCTTGACCCTCCAGGCGATTTCAGGTTTTTTTCTCATTACTGTCATTATTTTAATGGTGATAGTTAACATTTATGGAATGTTTACTTTATCAGTACCTGACGTACATTATCTCGTTTAATTTTCACACCAACTCCAGGAATTGTGGAGACTGTTATCCCCATTGTGCAGATCAGGGTATTGAAGCACATACGGATGGTGAACTCAAGCAGTCTGACTCCAGAGCGCCCCCTCTGCCCTGTCACCCTGAACCGCCTCTTATGGTTTTCCAAAGGAGTGGGTGGTGCAGGGGGCCAGACCCAGGTCAGATACCCTCTGCCCAGCAGCAATGCACCAGCACAATGCCCAGAGGTGCTAACGAAAGGCCAAGGCTGGTTAGCCTCCAGCTTCCAATCCACTTCCTGCCAGAACCCAGAAATTAGGGGTGAAAGGCCTGGTGGGAGAAGCTGGCACCGTAGTCCCACATTGAGAAACAGATTCTCCCGGGCTCCCGTGGACTTACCTGGGCCTGTAAGAGGGGCCTTCTCCATGAGCAGAAAGCAAGGAGCTTCGGGAGTGGAGATTAGGGGTTGGAGGGGACAGGGCAGGACCTTGGCTTGGGAATGATCTCAACAACTCCTTGGTCTTCTCAACACCTATGAGAAGTAGGCATCCTGTCCTCATTCTACAGAGGAGGGGGCTGAGTCGGTCACTGGCCTGACGGCCCCTTCTCTTCACAGCTCACACTGCCTCTCATTGTGGGTTTGGACCAGATGGTAGATGAGGAGACAGGCCCCAAGAGATGGAGGGACCCTTTGATTTTAGACTGACTGACCTTGATATCACCCTGGGTTGCTAAGCCCAGGGTTTATGCAAATTAATGTAGATGTATGCTAATTAACCACTACCAAGCCCCTCAGTTCTAATGGAGCTGCCAGCGTGGCAGAGGTGCAGTGGGATAGATCTGCCCAGAAGGGGCAGGAGGAGCCCCCTGGCTGGGGATGGGTCAGCAATCACTAGGGTGGGGTTGCCATGGAGACCAAGGCCAAGCCCAAGTGGCTTCTGACAGGACCAGGGCTGGCCAGATAGTCCTGGGCCTCTCTAACAGCTCCGAGCTGGTCTCCAAGGGCTAATTATCCAGAAGGTGGTGACCAGCTGCTCTCTGGCTCCCCAGGCCCTACAGGAGATGAGGGCTGGGCCAGAGCAGGAGAGTGTGAGGGCAGACAGATGGCAGTTTAGGGGCTTGGGGGCATGGGGAACTGTCTTGAGAAAGAGGGAGTAGGATGGGGTGGGGAAGACAGATTATCCCTTAAGAGGAGAAGGCTCCCTCCAGCAGGACTATAAGGGGTGAGATTCTCAAATGCCAGGGCATCCGAACAGGCTTGGGAACAAATCTCAGGGAGCCATTAAGTAGGGAAGAGTGAGGGTTTGGCCCCAGACTGACTGGTTGGAGCCTCAGCTCTTGCATGGGTCCTTGGGCAAGGCCATTCACTTCAGTTTCCTTATCTATCCGTGGGGGTAGGATTAAGAGATGTGATATGAGTATGAAGAATAATGTACAGTAGGTGCTCAATAAATGACCCTACAGTTCTAAGACCCATTGAGAGAGCGTGTTAATCTCCTGGGAGAATTTTATTTTCTAATGGGAAAGAATTGCCCCTCTTCTTGCCCCTCTTCCACTGCTGTCTGGGCTGGGGCAGGTGTCCTGGTACCTGCACTGAGGAAGGAACAGAAAGGTCTGCCATCCATGAAGACAGGAACTGGATCGTCTCTTTTCACCACTGAGTTGTCAGCACTTAGCACACAAAAGGCACTTGAGAGCTGTTTGTAGAATAAACGAAAGAACAGATGTGAAGTGCTCAGAATAGTGTCTGACACTAATGGGGGATTAATAAATGTTAGTTATTACATCACTGCCCACTGGAGGCCAGGCTGGGTGACTCATGAGAGGCCCTTTGATCCACAGCAGACTGTGCCCCACCTCCGCTCTGTCCCTTCCTGTACCCTTGTCTCTGGAGAGATGGCTGGTGGGTGGGAAGAGCAGTGGGTGTAGAGATAAGGACTCAGATCTTGGCTCTGCCACTTCCTGTCTAAGTGACTTCAGGAGATTCAGGTGACTGCTTTGAGCCCCCTCTGTAAAAAGGGAACCTTCATGTTAAGGTGGCTGCAGTAGGGCTGTGGGGAGAGGGCCCTCTTGGCTGGCAGAATCTGGAGGAGGGGTGGCGATGGGTTTGGGTACAGTCAGGCAGGGGAAGCAGAACTGTGAGGAGATGATCCAGGCAGAACCTGGGGACAGGCTGTATGAGGGGCCCACAGAACCAGCTTCTGGGGGGAATGGCCATTTGGCTCTCAGCAGAGGTCGCAGGACTCCAAGGCCAGTCCGCCTGCAGGCAAGCAGACTGCAATGACATCAGGCCTAGAGAGTGATAGGGAGCTACAGACGGCTCCATGGTACAGATGAAAACACTGAGGCCAGGAGAAGGAAACCAGCCCAGGGTCCTACAGCACATTCCCGTCAGAGAAGGAGACCGCTGAGCCTCTGAGCCACTGCAGTACCTCTTTAGCATGATCTAAGCGATGAATCAACGTTTAAAAACATTTTTTCAAAAAATATAACTTTGTTGTAAAAAATTCTAGACATACGGAAGTGTGTATATTTAAAAGTCTCCCTATCTCCCTGTTCCTACTCCCTAAAGAGAACTTATAACCATTCGTTGTGTTTCCCTGGTTCTTGATTCTGCATTCACAGTCACACACTTTTCCTCCCACTCTCTGTCCCTATCCCCGCCTCTGGCTTTTGCTTTTACACAAATGGAATCGTATTGTTCTGCAGCTTGTTATTTTCACTTAACACTTACAGCTTTGGCCATTTTCCAGTGGGATCCAGGCTGAAACAGAGAGAGGCGGAAGGGCTATGGGAGCCCTGGAAAGGAAAGGGTGTGTGTGTGTGTGCATGTGTGTGTGTGTTGTGGGGTAGGAAGAAGTCCCCACAGGTCACTATACACAGTAGGGGAACCTGGCAGAGAAGACTTATCATCAGCTCCCAGAGAACTATAGTATCTGTCTCTAGACTTGCATTCTCTGAGGCAGGAGCCACACCAGCTTGTTCATCACCATATACCCTGCACAAGGCCCGGCACATAGTAGGTGCTCAAGAAATATTTGTTCAGTGAATTGAGTCCCTACAAGGCCCTTCTTTCTGATCCTGACAAAGACTATTGGGTCTCTGTGATTGTACTCCTTTTAATCTCCATTGGGTATTTATTTCAACTCATGCTCAAATGGCATTGACCCCAGATGGACCCTAGAGATGGGAGTGGAGCTCAGGGAGAGTGAGACCTTCCCCTTAGACAAGTCACCGCCCGTCTCTGCTGTCATCTCTGCTGTCGGTTTGCTCACCTCCCTAATGAGGGGGTTGGACCAGCAGCTCTCCAGGGGTCCTTCCAGCTCTGCTTGCTGTGGCTTCAATCCCACTCCCTCATTTCACGGATGAGGGCCTGAGTCGACTTTAATTTTGTCAGCTGCCTCAGAAATCCATTGGGAAGGGGGGAACTGGAGTTTAAGGATGAAGCAAAGGCTGTTGCCGTAGACTGAACACCAAGAGTGTACCAGGCACCAGGCTGAGAGCTTTTACATGCACTGTCTGAATCCTGAGGGTATTTTCCTGGTCTCAGAGTGGGTGAGTAACTCTCGAGGTCACACCAGGACTGAGCTGGGGATGGAACCGAGGTCTGCCTGACCCCAAATTGAGAGCTCTCCCCAACTCAGCCCTCTGTGAACTAAAGTAAGTAAAAGAGACAGTACCAGGCTAGACCAAACCATTCTCCTGAAACTTCAGGGGCCCCTCCCTCATCACTTCCCAGACAGCCTGACTTCTGTGTCTAACTCCTGGGTAACAAGGATGGAATTTTGGCCAGGAAAGTAGTTGACTTGCCGAATTAGCTGGCAAGGGCTTGGGCACAAGAGACTTCTTATGGGTTCTGTGGCCCTGAGCCCAGCCCCCTCCCTGCCCTCTCCCCTAGCCAGCTTCCTGGGGTGGGCCCATCTACATTATTCATTCCCTTGCCCCCCTACTCCCCACCCCACCCCCCACCTGGTGTTGGGCTCCTGAGGTTGGCGTCTAGACAGACAAGAGCCTCCTACTGAGAACAGAGGCAGCCCTGACTCGGGGCTGAAGGTTCCCATGGCAACTGCATCCCCCTCAGCTGGCAGCTACCCGATAAATAAATAATTAGGGTGGGGGTGGGGAGTTAAGGGCAAGGGGAGGGGCAGCAGGAGAGCCTCCCGGGGGCTTCACTCTGGAAAGAGAGGGGCTAGTTAGCTTGAGGTAGGTGGGGGCGGTGAGGATACTGGTGTTGCAATGGCCAGGTGAGAGAGGACAGTGGAGGGAGAAAAGTGCCCAGATGTGAGAGATTCAGAAGGTCAGAGAGCCAGGACTTGATGACAGGCCAGGTATGGAGGTGAGGGAGCAGAAGGGAGACCAGGACCTAAAGTTTAGCTTTCCAGCTCATGCAGCTGGCCACATCATAAGACCCAAAAACACTGGAAGTAGACTGGGTTTAGGCATATTAAGTTCATGACAAGCCATGCAATGAGTAGTGGGTTATACAGGGGCTAAAGCCTGAAACATGAGCAGGTAGTCACTGAAGCTCCAGTGGGCATGTGTTTGCTGAGACAAGTGGAGCATGAAGAAGGGCTGGATATTGCCCCGAAGCACTCTGATATTTAGGGGCCTGAGTGCATGGGAGAGTGGGCTGCACGGAATCAGGGGAGTGGCCAGGGAGGGTGGAGAATGAGTTTAACTTTAGCATCTGCAGTGTGCCAGACACAGCCCTTGCCACTGAAAATACAGCAGTGAACCTCTCAGGCAGAAATCCCTGCTCTCGTAGAGTTCGCCTTCCAATGCAGGAGACAGACAGTAAGTGAGGAATGAGCAGTATGTCAGTCGATGATAAGTGCCACGGAAAAATAAAGCAAGGGGCAAGGCAGGGAGTCCTGCAATGGGATATAATTTTAATACTCTCCTCACAACCATATGAGGGAGGAATTGTGAATCATACCCATTTTGTTGGCGAGAAAACTGAGGCACAGGGAGGTTAAGTGACTTGCCTTAACAGAGTTGTATGAAGACCAGCGGCACCAAGATTTTAACCCAGGCTCTGCTTCTAACCACTAGACCAAATTGTGGTAGCAGGTGAGCAGAGGCGCTAGGGGCCAGGAGGCTGTGGCGACCTTGAATAGTTTTGGATATAAGCATTGAGATAGATAAGGCATTAGCCAGAGCAGGGTGGGGGGCCTTTTTTTTTTTTTTTTTTTTTTTTTTAATGAGAAGGGCTTGAGCATGTTTCAGAGCCAGTTGGAAAGATTCTGGGCAGGGGAGAGACTGGGTTTACAAGAGAGAAGGAATCATGGATGGCATCATCTCCTGAGAAGACAGGAAAAGATGGGGTTCAACGTGCAGGAGGAGGCATTGGCTTGGGTGAGAGGAGGATCAGTGCCTCAAATATAGCAGGTCAGGGAGAGGGAGACCAGATCCTCCCTGAGAGCGAGGGTGGAGGGGTCCTAGGAGGGTAGAGGACAGTGAGATCTGAAATAGTCATTAGGGAGAATGAGTTTCCCAGAGAAGCCTATTCGGGTTGTGGCTCAGCATCAGGGTACCTCTTGAAGTCCATGGTGCCAGGTCTACAGTGGACCAGTCTGCCTGGTGGAGTGCTTTCCTCCAGCAGCACTTGGTTTCTTTGCAAGCTCTGAGAAAACTGTTTACTGGGTATATCCAGTTGTGAGCTTTTCTTGACAACTGTGATGAAAAGGCAGAGGAGTGCGAGAGTTTGGATCGCAGGCAAAGCGGATGCTGGAGTGAGGGTTTGTGTGATCCCAGCAGGCCGTCCGTGAGTCAGGATACAGGATACGAAGAACCACATCATGGGAGAGAGTCAAGGGCTCGGGGCCAGGGGCCTGATGCACCAGGCTAAGTTCACCATCGCGAAGAGTGTTGGGAAGCCAGCTGGGGTGCTCCGAGTGGGGCTGTCAAATTGGTGACTTTGGAGGCAGGGCAGTTACAGGTGATGACACAGCCTAAGGGGTGGCGATAGATGAGGAAGAATAGAAGGGAAGGTCGTGGGGGAGGAGTTTGAGAGACTGAGAGGTCGGGGGGTACTGGATAGAGTGGCCCCAGATAGCAAAGTCAACCAGGATGATGCAGGAATGAAACTCGCTTTCAAAGAACGGGCAAGACCCAGCAGCCGGTGAATGAGGAGGACAGCAGTGGAAGACGATGGCAAAGCCACGGGGTTGTACAGTTCTGCGAGCAACTTAAGGACCCCAGGGGATACCAACCCCAGCTTTGGGCCTGGGGAGCATGGGATGAGAGAAGAGGAACAGTGACTCGAAAAGACTATAGAGAAAGTAGAACCCTGGGTGCACCATGGAAAGGATTCAGGGACCCCCTCAGGGAAGGACCTGAGGTATTTGGGTATTTATATAAATATCTGAATTAAAGAAATAAGAAAGAACTTTGGCAGAGGCTGTAGGGATTACTCCAAGCTCTTTGGGCTGCTTTGATGACAGTGACCGGACCAGATTTGTATTTTAGAGAAAGCACTTGACACGGTAGTGACCAGCCTCCCTCTGCCAGGAGACCAGGAAGGAGCCTGCATCAGTTGCCCACAGACACTTCTATACTGGACAACTTAGGAGAGAGACTCAGGCTAGCTTGACCTGGCTTGCAGGCTGACCAGGTGAAAATATCCCTAAAGTCGGGTTTTTCCCTTGGTGCACGTGCACTGAGAAACCTGCAAAGGAGCAGGTTTCTGTTGTGTCCACACATTTCCTCCCAATCAAAGTGAAAAAACTCATGAAGGCCAGTTAAGATTTACAATCACCACAGCCCTCAGATACTGTTTCTAAGCTGGTACAACCAGGCGGGGAAGATATTCCTCCTCTTTTTGTTCTTATCTGTATTTGTTAATTAGCTGCATGTTACTGCTGCACAAGAAGCAATTTTGGAATATTGAAATATTTGAGTATTTATAAGACACTGAATCTCAATTAAAATATATATATATATATTAAATCTATCTCTGCACTCATCATTGGAGGGAGAGACAACTTCATTTGGGCCTAGGTTATAGCACTGACTGCACTGCTTTGTAACTGTCTGATTTTCTAATCCTCTCCTCTCTAGACTCTGAGATCCCAAAGAGCAGGGACCACGGCTTAGTCACGTCTGTATCCCAGGGCCAGCACAGGGCGTGACACAGATGGGATGTTCTATGACTAAATAACAGAGGGCCCCTGACATGTCAGATGTTGGAAGGATGGATATGTGGATGTGGGTGGGTATAGATGAATGAGTGAGTGCGTGTTGCATGTGAGGATGGAGGAAATGGAGAGGGTGACAAGAACAGCCATTGTTCCTTATTTAGTGGAAAGAGAGACAGACCCCTTTGGGCTGGTCATGGGATCTTCCTACAACAAGAGGGAACTGTGCTGTATTTTGAAGACCACGGAGAACTGAGATACAGGAAAAGGGAACTGAAGGTGGGACTTCAACTCTTATTTCAGCTGCTTGGGGCAGGAGATGACCTGGAGTAAAGGACTGAGCCAGACCCGAGCAAGCCTTCGATGCCAAACTAAGAAGCTTCGACTATTAAGTCTTCTACTAATTAGCCACTATATATTAAGTTTAATTGTCTGTTAGTTTATGTGTCGTCTCCATATCCTTACAACCACTTCTCAGGGGAGGGATTGTCTTCCTTATTTATAGTTGAGGAAATAGGCTCAGGGAGAGAAAGTAACTCGCTCTAAATCACACAGCAGAGCTGCAATTTGAACGTGAGTTTTAGTGACTCCAAAGCTTTTTGGTTAACTGTCCCATGCTGCTCACTCTATCAATAAGGTCCCTGAGAACACAGAGGGGTTTTGAGGAGGGGCCAGGGTGGAAGTGGGGGTACTGTCTTATTTTATAGACAGGCATGTCTAGGCAGGGTGTCTTCCCAGATACACTGTGAGCCTAGGCAACTCTGTCACAGCCCTGTGTCTTCCGGTGGCAACCTCCTTGCCAGGACCAGGTACCAGATGAGTTGAGATCATCAAGCTGGACCCCAAACCACCAGGGCTCCCTAAGGCCTAGCAGAATCAGCATGGAAAAGAGAAAAAATGGAAGTGGTGCAGGTGCTTTTGGGAGGGGGAAGAGCCTGGGGAGATTCTCCCCCAAGGTCAGCAGGCCACTGCAGTCAAAACCAGAGGGCCCTTAGAGGTCATTTAGTCCAGCAGCCTCTATATATAGAAGAAAAAACTGAGACCCAGCAGGAGGTGGCCTAGTTAAGGTCACTCAAGAATCGGAGTCAGACTCTCAACTAGAATCACACTCCCAGGCCAGTGCCAACTGGGAGAGGTTGTGTGTTGGTGCCAAGATGGGACAGGTGGCAGAGAAAGCCAGGATGGTTGCCTGTTTCTGCCATGAACCTGCTGTGTGACCTTGGACAAGTCACTTCCCCTCTCGGAGACTCATGGTCTCCTTCTTCAAAATGAGGTAATGGACTCAGCTTTGCCCTCCTACCAAGGAATATCCAGTGAGAGATGAACTTGGAAAGCTCTTTATAAGGCCCTGGGAGGGGAGTCACCACAGGAGGCAGGCTGGCGCCAGGTGGGTGGGTGCCAGGGTTGGGCCTGCAGCTTCCTGGGTCTCTGCCCAGCCTTGCCATCTGTGTGATAGCATCAGCTCCACCTCCTCCTGCCTCCCTACTAAGAAAAAAGGCTTCTGGGATCTTCTCACTTTTTCAGAATCTTCCCTCTCCCTCCCCAGCCAGACCCTTGTCTCCCCCTTCTATTTTAGTCAGGACTCCTAGTTGCAAGTGACAGAAATCACAAGGAGGAAAAATTCGTTTTAGGCACAGCTGGACCTAAAATAATGTAACAAGGCACTCTCCTTGCTTCTTCATCTTCCTCCCTCCCTCTCTCTCTGTCCCTTAGCTTTGGTGACTCTCAGGAACAGGGTACAGGGTGTGTGCCCATTTACCGAACAGGTCACTATGTGTGGATTATTTGGTTAGGCCTGGGTCACAAGCCCACCATGGAAATTAAAAGTAGTCTCATCCCCACCCTGTGCCTCACCTGGACTGAGTGCCTGGGAGGCAGCTTCCAAAACAAAGAGATGGGTTCTGTCACCAGAGGAAGGGATATTATACCAATTGGTGTCCTTGGCACCTTTCTTCCTAAGAGTATCGGCTAAAAGATGGAACCGGGGGCTGCTGGAAAGAGAGTGTTGATTACATGCTATATCAGTTAACGTTTGCTGCATAACAAATTCCAAATCATCATGGTTCGAATGGACAATTTTATTTAGCCCATGATTCTGTGGGTCAGCTAGGAGATTCTTCTGGTCCGGGCCATATATCTATGGTCTATGGCTAGCGTCTGAATGATCTACTCAACCTCCTCCTGATGGTTGAGGAGCTGTCAGCTGGGGTGCCTCAGTGCCCCTCCATATGGCCTCTCATCCTCCAGCAGGTCAGCTTAGACTCTTTTACAAGATATTCTCTGTGTTACAAGTATAGCAAGTGGGCAAACTCCGGTTCACAAGCATTTTTCAAGCCTTTACTTGCATCGAGTTTGCCGAAGTTTCATTGGCAAAGCAAGTCACATGACCCAGCACAGAGTTAGTGTCTGAGGGCACTGCCAAAGAGCATTTAAACAGGGAAAGGAAGAATTTGAGACCAATTCTGCAATCTACTACAGCTCCCTTGGGGATGGGGAGTGAAAAAAAATCCCTTTCTCTGTGGCCCATGAATCCCATAGGCCAGGGCAATCTCCGGATAGAGGACCTTGGAAGAGGTGACTCAGGCTTAGAGGCTTCCCTGGGCCCTCCAGAGCCAGGACTCAGACTTTGGCCAGGCCTGGGAAAAGCAATCTGGATCCTGCCTCCACTAACTGAGAGCCCCACATGGGCAAGGTGTAAGAGCTCGAGCTGGTAGGGAGGAAGTGTTCTGAACCCTGGTTCCCATCTCCCTTCAGTGCACCCCAAAGTGATGATCTGGGCTCAGTGCCCCCTCTCTCACACACACACTTGCCCCCACCTCCCACATCCCTTTGGTACCGCGGGGCTGGGATGGCTCTGAGAATTGTGCACAATCAGGTCATGGTGCCTCATCACCATGGTAACTGTTATCGCCTCCTCCACAAGGTCAAGGAGGAGTCCCTGTCCTTCCCTTTTAGGGGGTGACTGTGGCCTCAGTCTGCTCTTTTCCACAGGTGGCTGCACTGGAGCGGCAGATCTTTGACTTCCTGGGCTACCAATGGGCTCCTATCCTAGCCAACTTCCTGCACATCATGGCAGTCATCCTGGGCATCTTTGGCACGGTGCAGTACCGCTCCCGGTACCTCATTCTGGTATGGCCCACTTGGCCCCTTCCAAGCCAACCCCTTCTCCTCACCCTCACCCATCCCCCCTTCTCCAACCGGAACTGTCCCCCAACCCCCAGATACCCAGACTCCTGCTCTTTCTTGCCTCCAGCTTGGCTAGTGGTGTGAATGCCCAATCCCAATGTTTCTTTGCTCAGCAGAGACAAAGTTGGTATTTTTCCTAAAAGATTTCCTAGAGAAAAATCCAAATATTAACCAGATATATCATTTAGTGAATGCCTACCATGTGCCTGGCACACTGCTATTTCGTACGCCATCAGGTCTTTACTACAGCTCTGCTAGATATAGTGTACCATCTCCATTTTCCAGATGTGGAAATGAGGTTCAGAAAAGTTAAAAGGCTTCCTAAGATCACACAGCTAATAAGTGGCCGAGCCAGGACTAGAGCTTCAGATCCGGAGCAAAGGCTCCTGCCACATCACCACACTGTCTCAGAAAGCCAGTGGGAGGAAGGAGCCATGTTTAGTTTCTCAGGTTGCTTCAGAAAGGCTTAGCTTTTGTCCCGTTGTGTTAATCAAGGATGTGGTCTAGAACAGCTACTGTGGCTTTGAGGCCAGTGCCTGTGCACCCATTCCAGGAGTGGATTGTGTCCCTGGCTCCTTTCTCCTGCTTCCTCAATCCAAGTCCTGGTTCTCCATGGTCTCTGTCAAACTCCTGTTATCAGCTAGGCTCACCTTTGTCCCCTGCTCTTCCTCAGTGACCTAGTCACATACCTCTTCTGAGGGAAAAGGCTTTCCAGTGGAGTTGCTACATAAATGATTGACCCCCACAATAGCAATGACACACAATGTCCTGCTGCCCCCAGCATTCACTCCCACTCATTCTAGGGCTTCTCCCGACCTCCCACAGGCTCAGCCCCCAGAAGCCCAGTGAACGGACGGCACCCTTCAGAGCTTTGTGTCACTCGAGAGAGATAAGAGAACCCTTCTCTCCAGTTCTCAGGAAGCCCAGGCACCCATGTAAACAGCCCTGGCTGCCAGGCGGTGGCCACTGGTGGAAATAGCCAGCTTCTCTTTGCCATGTCTGGTGGCTGTTCTCTGCGGAATGGATAGGATTAGCCACCCAAAGACTCGGGTTTGAGTGCTAGCTCCACTTCTTTCTATCTATGTGATCTCGGGGAGCAAAGATCCCCTCTAGGCCTTAAATTAGTTACCTCTGAAGAGAGGGTAGTCAGTGCCTTCCCTGCAGAGCTATCGTAAGGACCAGATGGATATAAACTAGAAAGTGCTCTGTGAATGAGGTATTGTCATCATTTCTTTCCCCTGCTCCTTTGTCCCTGAGCTGTCTCCATGGACATACCCCAAACCCACCCTCTCAGGCCCCACCCTGACCTGACCTGTGCTTTCTCCAGTATGCAGCCTGGCTGGTGCTCTGGGTTGGCTGGAATGCGTTTATCATCTGCTTCTACCTGGAGGTTGGACAGCTGTCCCAGGTAAGCCTCAGGCCTGGCAGTGCCCGAGGGCAGAGCCTGACCTTTCCCATCCCCCACCCAAGGGCGCCCCATGTAGTGTGGATCTGGGGTATCATCTCTTGAAGAGACCTCCCTTTACACACCCAAATAATCTGTGCTCCCATCCCCCACCCCACATTTTTGTTTCTGGCTTCCTCTGCCCTTTCTCAGACACAAATGATGAAACAGATACGTCTGAAGAGCAATCTGTGTGAAGATGGGCTGGGGTCCCAGCTGATCACAAGCTCAGTAGAAACCAACAGTGTGTGGTGACCCAGAAAGCTACTCTTAGGCTCCATGCGTGTTTAGTGCAAGGAAGGTGAAAATTCTGTACACTCTGTACTGCTTAGAGCACAGAGATTTGAGTCCACTGCTAATCAATATTTTTCAGAAGAGAATGAGATTAGGTAGAGTTTGTTCGAGGGAAAATTGAACAGACCATGTCATGTGGAGAAATATCAAAAGAAAGTGGGAATATTTGGCTTGGAAAAGAGCAAACCCAGAGGGCACAGCTTCTATTTTCAGATATAAAGAAGGCAAAATATATGAATGAGGGCAATGGCTTTAGTTTGACTCCACTAGATTCAAATCTCTAACAGTTTCCAGCTGTGTGGCCCTGGGCAAGTAACTTACCCTCTCTGAGCTTCAGGTTCCTCATAGTAACAATCCCAATTTCCTGTGGTTGCTGAGGGGGATAAATGAGATCACACACCTCAGTGCTTGGCACCTGGTCGGCACGAAGTGAGTGAGTGTTAGAGGTCTGTATGCGTTCATAGATGGATGAACACACGGATGCACACCATGGATAACAACATCTGATGTAGGCCAGCCCCTTCTCCATTTCAAATGGGGAAACTGAGGACCAAGGAGGTGAGAGCTTTGCTCAGGGCCACACACAAGGACGGCAGTAGAGAGGCTGAATGGGCCATGAAGAGACCTTTGTTGTGGATTTCACCAATGACTGGAAAATTGTATTCGGTCACCGTTAGTGTCATTTCCAGCCCTGAAATTTTAGGGCTTCTGTGGGTCAGCACCAGCCCCTTCCATCGGGAGGCATGCATGGTCATCAAGCGCCACCTACTGTCCAAATGTAGATTTTCAGATACAGACTCCCCCAAACCCTTTACAAATCAAGCCAGGGGAGAGGAGGTTGCTGCAGCAGTTCAGATGTGAAGAAGGCTTTATATAAAGTCTCCTGGGACTTGGGGAGGATCCCCCCGCACCGGGCTCAGTATCCTAGGCCCCTCCGCCCCCAGGACCGGGACTTCATCATGACCTTCAACACATCCCTGCACCGCTCCTGGTGGATGGAGAATGGGCCAGGCTGTCTGGTGACACCTGTCCTGAACTCCCGCCTGGCCCTGGAGGACCATCATGTCATCTCCGTCACTGGTTGCCTGCTTGACTATCCCTACATCGAAGCCCTCAGCAGCGCCTTGCAGATCTTTCTGGCTGTGAGTCCTTCTGTCCCCCCACCTCACAATGCTCCCAGAAGTGGTATCCACAAACCCCTTTGTTTATCCTTAGTTAAGAGGGTGGAACCTAGGTCTTCCAGCTTGCCTCTGTTTCCATATTCTGTACTTCCTTCACTCCTGCCATAGCCCCCATTCAGGGAGTGAGCATGTTAATGAACAGGATGAGGCATCAGATCATGAGTCAGTCCTGAGTTTAAATCTCCAATATACCCATGTGACGTTGTGTGACATCGGACGAGTCACTTGCCCTCTCCAAGCTTGTTTCCTTACACACAAAAAGAAATGACGATATCAACCTCAAGGAGTTGTGAGAATACAATAAGATAGTAATAGTTCCCATTTTTAGAAGGGACGGGCAGCCCTGCCCAAGGCACTTTACACAGGCAAAGTCACATAATCCTCTTTCCTCTTAACAAGCCAGTAAGGTATTACCCAGATCCAACTGGGGAAACTGAGGCTTGGAGAAGTAAAAGAGTTACTTGTTCAAAGTCAAACTCCCAGAGGGAAACTAGAATAAAGTTTGTTTCACTTTAAGTCCCAGTCATTAACTTGAAGTTGTTATGAGTTTGCCTTCATCTTAGCACACACCGCCCCTCCAGTCAGGGTGGGCAGGGCCAGGAAAGGGGTGGAAGAAGAGCTTCCTTCTTTTTGTTCCCTTCCTCCCCCAGCTGTTTGGCTTCGTGTTCGCCTGCTACGTGAGCAAAGTGTTCCTGGAAGAGGAGGACAGCTGTGAGTGTGCGGTGCCCCGGGGAAGTGGGGAAGCCTAGCCGCGCGCAGCCCCGCGCCTTCAGCACCCTGGACAGGGGCCTGAGCCGCCTCGGCGGTAGGGAGCCCTGGATTGGCCCCTCACAGTGGGGAAGAAGAGGCGGCAGGGGTGGGTGGGATTTGCATAGCTTTTCCGTTTGGGGCTGAGTTCTAAACGTCCAGGTGCCCAGTCCACACGGCTCCAGTACCGCCCCCTACTCTCCCTTCTTAGGCCCTGCCCTTGGTGGAGGGGCTCGGTGAGGCCTGCCCCTGCCAGGTACCAGGTGTTCCCCCTCCCTCTCCCCCCCCCCGCAGGTCTTACCCCCTTAAGTGGCTTGAGCCCTGCCACCAAGAGCCCACTCCCTTAAGGATGCCCCGCCCCCTAGGCTCTCTATCCTCTTAGGGCCTTGGCCCTCTCCTGGTGAACTTCTCAGAGTCCTGGCCCCCACAGCCCTATCCCATCCCTCAGGCTCCGGCAGAAAAAGCCCCGCCCCTAAGGCCCTGTATGGGGTCTGCCCTTCAGATTCTTTCTTTTCAGGGCCCAGTCTCCCATAACACCCCCAACAGGCCCCTCCCTAATTATGTGCCACCTCCCTTTCCGCAGTTGACTTCATTGGTGGCTTTGACTCCTACGGATACCAGGCTCCCCAGAAGACGTCGCATTTACAACTGCAGCCTCTGTACACGTGGGTCATGGCGCTTAACAGGGTGGGGTGGGGAGACCAGAGCGTTAGTGTTGGAAAAGAGGGATGGGGAGGGCACCTGATCTCTCCACGCCCCCATTTTTTGGGGTCCACTTTCCTAATCTGCCTTTGTTTTCTCCAGGTCGGGGTAGCTTCTTCCTCGCGCCCACCCTGGCGTCCTGTGCTTTGTGGCTAGACTGACAGCCGCTGCCATGAGCTCTGACCAGGATGGCAGGCACGCCCCCTGGCGGCTTGCGAACCGACTGCAGCCTGTGCTGCTTGAGCTGGGTCTGCGGTGGACTTGGACTTGGCCCCTCGCAGTCCGGACTTCAGGGGTGGGGCGGGGCGGGGTGAGGGTGGGGAATTCCGGGGTTTGTATTTTTTTTTAAATCTCAGCCTTGGCGTGTGCTGGGGCCTCCCTCTCTTCTCCAGCCTCTCCCTTTTCACCCATTACCCAGCATCCTGTTCACTGTCCAGAGAGTAAAAGCAGGACCGTCGGACTCACCCCATCTCACCACACTCATTCACCAGCTCTGGGGAAAGTTACCATGAACTAGGGGCAGGAGTCCTGGGTTCTAATTGTAGCTCTATCACTGACTCTCTGTGTGACATCTGGCAAGGCCCTTGCCCTCTCTGGTCCTCAGTTTCCCCACCTCAAATAATAAAAATAATCCCTTAACAAATGAGGCTCTTTCTAGCCTTCTCATTTGGCTCTCAATTCCCTGTATTAGACTGGGATTACAATTCCTATTTTGCAGATATGGAAACTGAGGCCCAGAGATGTGAAGCAATTTGCTTGAGGCCATGCAGCTAGGCTTTTGGTGAAAGCAGGCCTTGAACACAGTGTACTTTCTGTATTTTCAGCCTCCAAAACCCAGCGTCTGGCCCCTGAATTCCATTTTCAAGCCCCCTTCCAGGTTGGACACTCTAGAATTCATGTGATCTACACCGCATTTACACATCACCGCCATCACTCGCCAACACCTTTCTTAAAGCAATATACCCGTTCTCTTGTTGGGAACCAGATGTATGGAGCCCAGAGCCCTGAAGTCAACCTGACCCACAGGGAACCCTTCCTAGACTTGGCTTCTGTCTTGGCAAACCTTTCACGCTTTCTCCAGGAAAGGGGGACCACAACTCAGTCACCACATTCCCTTCCAGGTCCCTGAAGCTGCTACACCCATGATTCTCCTACCCCCTCAGCGACTCCACCAACCCCTGATGGCTCCATTTACTTCCCTGGTTGGAAGACCTGTGGTTTCATAGTGGAAAAGGGCTGGTCATCACTACCTGGTCACCAGTGCTCACAGAACACTAGCGTTTATGACCACACCAAGGTCCAGGAGTACTAGAGGCAGAATGGAGCTGTGGGTCATGGTGGGTGGTTGGGAGGGCCAGCACCTTTCCTTGAGAGCAAATAGAGATAAGCTCATTCTCCCCACCTCCTTCCGCAGACACCCCTGAGCACCCTGTGGACTATGCCCTGGCTGGTGAGACCAAGAGCAGGAGGACCAGGTGTCAGGTTCCAGCCCTGAAACAGGAGTGGCCCTAGGTTAGGAAGGAGGGTGGGAGGCACCAGAGAACTGGAAGGAAGTGCGGACGGTTAGCACAGCCGAGCCTGTTCATGGTGACCATTTTGTTCCATGCTCTCCACCCTCCAAACTAGGATTTCCTATTGTCTAAGGCCAAAATATCCTGAGCTAAAATTCTGCCCCACCATCCCAACTGCGGTGCTGTGCCAAGGAACCAGCCCCAGGAGTTCTCTGGTCACTACAGGCTCTGAGGCCCCAGATGCTCAGCCCAGTTAGCTGATGGGTACAGATTAAGAAGGGCGTAGTTCCCTTCAGGCCTTGCTGCTGCTCCGCCACTGGGCCAACTGCCTCCAGCCCTCCCTTCCCCAACCCCAAGCCAGCTGTCATCTCTCCCCCAGTCCCCCAGCCCCCTTTCTACTCTAAAGGGTTTAGCCACTGGTGCTTTGAAGCCTTTTGTTTTTATAAGACAGTTTTGGCAAGGAGACCAAGTCCTCACTGGGACCTTGCAAAGCAGGGAGTGTTCCCCTGGTTTCTGTGCAGGTGGGTTGATTAAAGATGGTGTTTTCTTCTCTATCTTCCTGTCCTCCTACCCTGTGAGTCAGCAGTGTCCCTACATGAAGGTGGGCAGGGGCTGGAAATCCATATCATTGCCGCTATCAAACATTCCTGGGGGCAGTGGCCTGTGCCTCTGACTGGTTGTGTACCTTTGGGCACGTCACTCCCTCTCTTTCCTCAGCTATAAAATGCAGAAGTGGGACTAAAACAGTGGGTTCCCAAACCGGGCTTCACAATCCCTCGACGAGCTTTCTATTTATTTTTCTGATTAACTGTGTTTTCAGTTTATGTTTCCAAATATTCTTGGAATCTTGGCTCTGCCTTCTTCCTGACAATTCAGTTCCTGACTTAAAATGAGCTGGCAGACAGTGCTTTAGACACAAATTCCTGTGCCCCATCGAGGACATCCTGGATTCTTTCTGGTGATACACCAGAATCGGTATTTTGATTTTTAAAATTTTATTTACTTTTGTAAACAGGTAATGTGTACAGGTGGTACAGAATTTAGAAAGTTCCAGGAGGTCATATCCTCTTATTTTTTATATGTTTCCAAAGATATTCAATTCTTTTAAAATTATGTAAATATTTATTTTTTCCGCTTTTTTACACAAATGGCAACATATTCTACTCACTCTTCAACTCCTTATTTTTTCACTTAACTTTGAATCTCAGAAATCTTCACCCAATAATACATGTGGAGCTCCTCCCCTGCTTCCATGGTGATTTGGTAGAATTAGGGTTTTTGTAGAGATCCCCAGGTGGTTCTGATGCAGCTAGGGGCTTAGAACCAGAGGTTCTACGTAAGGATACCTCAGATCCCATGGGCAAACCTCTGTGGACCACTCCTGGCCTTGGAGTCCAAAGGAAAACAAATCACAAGCATTGCTTTCAAGGAGCCCACAGGATGGGCAGGCAGAAGGATGAATACTGATAGCAGGTGGTCGATGATGAGCACAGTGTAGAGTGAAAGTCGTAAATAGGAGCTCAGGAGAGAGGCAATCTGAGTATTCCAAACAGGGCAACAGAATGAACAAAGGTGTGGAGAGAGGAAGACACCTGGGATCTGCAGTAAGACTAGCCCGAGATGAACTGGTTGGAGGAAGCTTCAATGGGAAATGTATTAGTTTCCTCTTGCTCTGGTAAATTACCACAGCTACACTGTCTTAAAACAGGACAAAGTTATTATCTTACTGAAGTTCAACATGGGTGTCACTGGACCAAAGTCAAGATGTCTGGAGGGCTGCATTTCTTTACTGAGGCTCTAGGAGAGAATCCATTTCCTTGCCTTTTCTAGCTTCTAGATGCTGCCCTCATATTTTGGCTCGTGGCCACCCTTCCTCCACCTTCAAAGCCAGCAATGTCACATCTCTCTGACATTTCCCTCATCACATTTCTCTCTAACCCCAGCTAGGAAAGGCTCTCCACTTTTAAGGACCTGTGTCATTAGACTGGACCCACCCAAATAATCCAGGAAAATCTTCCCTTCTCAAAATCTGTAATCACATCTGTAAAGTCCCTTTTGCCATGCAATACATTCATAGATTCCAGGGATTCGAATGTGGACACCTTTGGGGGCCGTCATTCTGCCTTCCACAGGGAAGGCATTGTATCCAGGTTACAGCAGCCCTGAATGTCAAACCGGTGCGTCGGCCCAATGTGATGACAATGGGAACCATCAAAGGATTTTGAGCAGAAGCTAGAAAAGAAACTCAATTAGAGCTGTCCTTTAGAGATAACTGGCAGGGCTTGGAGGATGGGTTGGAGGAGGAAAGCAGAAAGAAGTGTTTCATCTAGAAGAAGCTTGGGGTTTTTTACTTTTCTGTGTAAATGTGTATTCTTGGGAGTGCGTGTGTGACCATGAACTCTGTGTGTGTAAATTTGGGAGGGCTAATACTGTAGTGATGAGCATGAAATGCAGGAGTCAGGTGTACCTGGGTCCAAATCCATCACAAACCAGCCAAGCTGGTTTTCTCATGGAGCCCAGTGAAGCTCCCCCAGCTCCTGCCATTCTGGGGCCACCTCCCAGCAACCTCTGCACACAAATAATCCAGGTAGGACAGACCATCTTGACTAACTGATCAGTTGCAAAGGTACCCAAGTGTTTCTTTAAACAGACAGAATATGAATTCTCCAAGGTGCACTTGATAAGCACAATAGTCTACTGGGATTTATAAGCATACTACTGTTTTCTTTAACGTGCTGGAATTGGGTCTTGCATTAGGAATGAGGGAGGGCCTGATGCCAAGGCCTCATTGCCTTACAAGATTTATTACTCCACAGGCTCTTAGCCCAGGGCAGTGTTTCTCAAACTTACAAAGCATAAGAATCCCTTAAAATCCAAATTTCTGAGCCTAACTGAAACCAACATCTGGGCAATGACAGGAACCTACCTTTTTTCACAAATTCCCCCAGGTGACCCAGGTGGTGTGTGAACTCCTAGGCCCAGGTAAAGAGGCATGCAAACATTTTTTAAATCTACCCCTAGGCCAGTGTCATGGAGGCCCCACCAAATTACACATACCAGCTTCCTCATATCAGAGACAGGCTTTAGTTATCTCCCTGAAGCTCAATTTCATTTGCAACTGACAGTCTTAAAATTTTTTCTAAGGGTTACACATTTCAAAGGCTTTGATCGACTCTTGAACTTAAACATTGACATAGTTCACCTCTAAGGTAGTTTAGATAAGGGTGGGACCAAGCTCTGCCTTTATCAGCTTCATTCACCTGGGAGAGGTGTGGGCAGCTCCAAGTTGCCCCACCGGCACCCGAGCTGGGCTATACCCCGTGCTGAGCCTGGGTTCCAGCGACTTCAGCAGTTTCCCTCTTAGTAGGCCCTAGAATCAGACTAGGCAGGCCCAGGCAGACTGGGACTGCAGAGAGATCTCTGTGCTGGGTGTCCAATATCAATTCTGCTTCCTCTGCCCCACCCACTGGGACCTGGGGTAACTCCTCCCACCTCTGGCCTTGGTGCCTTCATCAATGAAATGAGAGAGCTGAACTTTGCATGATATTCATGGACTTCTTATCTGCTGACATCCTCAGATAGGGCTTCTCAACCCTAATGTACTTGGGATGCCTTTGTAAAATATGAAATTCTGGGCACCACTCATATACCAAGTACTAATTCACTAGGACTCAAGCATCTGAATTAATCCTTCAAATATTTATGAAACAACTACTATGCGTCAGGAATTGGGGATACAACTGAAGAAAACAGAAAGTGATCCCTGTTCTTGTGGAGGATATCTTTTTGGAGGAGATATACGTAAATAAACCAGCAAAATCTGTGATATATCAGCTAAGTGTCACAGCAAAATAGGATAGGGAAGGGAGTGCAGGATAGAAATGGATTCCAGTTTTCAGTTGGATGTCAGTTCAGTTAGGGAAAGTCTCACTGAGAAGGATTTTTGATAAAAGACTGTAAGAACGTTAGAAAGCAAAGGGAAAAGCAAGTGCAAAGGCCCTGAGGTGGGAGCATGACTGACTATTGGAGAGAAGCAAGGAGGCCGGTGTGGTTTAAAACAAGGAAAGTGGTAGGAGATGAAGTCAGAGAGATGGGGGGAAGCACATCAGACCTGTATTGGCCTTAAAGGGCATAAGGGCTTCAGCTTTTAATTTGAATGAGATGGGAAGCCACTGGAGGAACAGTATAGAGAGCTGGGAAGAATCCCTTTGGATACTATGTGAACATAGACTGTAGAAGGTCAGGGGCTAACAGGAAGACCAAGTTAATATAGGTAAAAGGTGGTTCAGTCGGGATGGTAGCAGTGGAGGAGGTGAGAAATGGCTGGATTTCAATACATTTTAAGAGTAAGACCAACAGAATTTGCTGGTGGATTGGATGTAGGATGTGAGTTAAAGAGAACCAAAGAGGACCCCATGCATTTGGCAAGGAGAAGGATGGAGCTGCCCTTGAGATGGGGATGACAGCAGTAGGAGATGGTTTAGGAGCAGATTTCAACATATTGTTTCGGGACATGTTAAATTAAGTTAGAGATGCCTTTTAGACTGTCAAGTAGAGATGTCAAGTAGACAGTTGAGAGTTATAGGCTGAAGACAGAAAGTTTGGAATCACTGGTGTTGGGATGGTATTTCAAATCACGACAATGAATAAAGTCACCAAGGGGTGCATGTAGACAGGGAAGGGAGAGGCAGAGGGGCAGAGAGACGAGGAAGCCCCAATATCAGAAGTCAGACACTATCACTTCCACCTTCCACCACATACTGCTCATTAGAAGTGAGTCACTAAGTCTGGTTCACACTGAAGTGGTTAACAGTTAGTCTCCACCTTTTGAGAAGAAGATTGTCAGAGCATTTGTGGACATACTTTAAAACCCCTACAGGGACTCTGATTACTGATACATTATTTTTAAGAAACCAAACAGGTGCCTTGAAGAAATATAGACAGACTGTCAATCTCCTTCCACTGTGCCCTGTGCCCTGGATTTGAAAGCAAAAACTTGGAGCAATGGGGGAAATGAGGATCTGATCTGTTCATCGGTGGAAAGTGTGTGGTGCCCGAGACATAATAGACACTTGACAAATATTTATGGAAGAAGCCTGCTGGGGGACCTCGAATAATCAGGCCCAATCCACCAGCAAATTCTGTTGGTCTTACTCTTAAAATGTATTTCCATGGATGTCTATTGCCACCTCCATATGTCTGTGTTCTGGTGCCAGGGTACAAAGATAGATCTGACTGACCCCCAGTCTCACCAAACCATGGGCCGCATCCGTGACTGTGATCTTGAGGCTCCAAACTTGGGCCTCAGCGTCTCTGCTGATAAAATGGCGTTGGGGTAAAAAAAAAAGAGGAATGAAACTAGACTAGTGGCTCTTAACTTTTAAAGTGACCGCCTTCATCCAGGTTCCATTTTAGAAAACAGAGCACTGATTAATTATTGATTTGTTTTCCGTTTGCCAAGACAGCTGTCCCAGCTCCATGGGGCAGGACTCACCACGTGACCTCCTGGAGATCCCAGCCTAGGACAGAGATTCTTTCATTGGCTAGCAACCTCTCCCCACTTACATATGGGATGGTCTTCTGGCTCTCAGAAATACTGTAAGGGCACAAAGTCCCTATTCTGCCATCAAAGGCTCCTGAATGTCGAATGAAGAATGCAGATTGATGGGTGATTTATGAGACAGCAGGGACTCCTAAGCCACCAGTCCCGTGGCTACTGTGCCAGGCACTGGGCTAGGGAGTTAACATACACTACTGGCTTGTTCATGGATATTGTCACTGTTTCATAGACAAGGAAACAGATTCAAGCAGTGATGTCACCTGCCAAAGACACTGACTTCCTAAATCTCTCACTCTCCTTGTGAACACGCTTTTAATGCATCTCTGTCCACCTTCTTGGTAACCTGGCGTTGTGTCCTGGGCATGACCAGGGGTGTGTGAGGGTGATAGGAAGTAAAGCCCAGGGGCCAGTAGGGCAGGTTGTTGCTGACGGGAGGGAAAGAATCAGCATTAAACACTCGTGAGTCCTTATAACGTGCCAGACTTACATAACTCTAACCCTCACAGTGCCCCTGTAAAGCAGCTACTGTGTTACCTTTTTATAAATGAGGAAACTGAGGCATAGAGAAATTAAGATTTCACAGGTGGTAAGTGAAAAGACAACACCTGTTCGTTGAGCGCATGACGGAACCTTTTTCATAAGTGATATCCTCCATCTGCCCCACCATCTCAGGCAGAGATACACACCCTGTTTTTCCATTGCTATCCCTTCCTCGTTTTCAGTCTTAATCTTGATCTGGAGTTCTCTGCCTCCTTCCGTCAGAACACTAGGGAACATGGCTACCACAGCGACACCTGCTGGTTAGCGCTGCATCTGCATGGCTATCAGATACCAAGGTTGGGAGACCACCCTCCCCGCCAGTCAGTGGGGCTGCCCTATCCAGACACCCCTGAATCCCTGGATGCCTGGCCATTCTTCTGCTCAATCAGTGCCCTCCTTCTCCCTCCTCTTTCTTGGTCGCAGCCTCGAAGAGGTCCTGGTCTCTGGAGTTAGACAGACCCAGGTTTGTGTCCAGGCTCTAGCACTTACTATCTGGGTAATCTTTGCCAAGTCTTATAATTCCTTAGAAGTTCAGTTGCTTCACTCATAAAATGCATCACTGGGCAGGGTTCTGTGAAGATCGCAGGTGGTAGTGAATGTAAAAGATGAAGTCTGAGTTCCCCTAGCATCCAGCATTGGTGTTTGAGGGGTAGAGGGAGCTGGGGGACGAGGAAGACATATTTGAGCACAGAACTGTGTCCTCTCTGGCTGCCTGGAGCCAGAGTGTGATGCAGTAGAATTCAACTCCAGCCTGCACACCTCTGAATCCTTGCCCTTCCCTGACACCTCATTCCTCTTGAAAGATGACAGCTCCTGGATCACCATGAATGTGGATGGGGGTGGGTGGGTTTCAGGGCCCCAAGAAAAGGGTAGGTGGGGCATTGGGGTTGCGAGAAGGTCAATGGGGAGATGGGAGGCGTTGGGATGAGATAGAGCACTGGAAGTGACCAGGAAGGTGAGTTCTTGTCTTAGTTTAATGGGTCGCTTTAGGAAAGTTGACCTATTACTCTGAGCCTCCTACAATATTCCTATCTGTAAAATGATTCTAATGATGTACATTTTTGAGCCATAAAGAGTAAGGATAAGGGCTCTGGAAATAGTAAAATCTGTACACAGAGCAAGAACTCATTATATTTTAGGTGCCCTGAGACTTCCTTGCCAGATCACACTCTGAAGCAGTCAAGAGGGACCCGAGTCTCAGCTCTGACTCCTAGTGGGCCTTATAGAGGCCTCCTCGGTCTGGGGCAGCCCTGGGGGCTGCCAGACCCAGCTTCCTCCATCAGCCTCTGCAGCCCCAGCCTGCCATCCTGCGATGGCAATGGGCAAAGGCCCATCTCAATGTCACAGAACTTGGCCCTGAGACCCAGCCACCATCTCCTGAATTCTCTCCATCTCATGATCTGCTCGCCTCCCTACTGCCTTTGCTCAGAGGCTCCCTGAAGTCTCTCTAAGCCTCCACTGTGATAAGCACTCCCATTGCCTAGAGGTGAAAACAGAGCCCCTGGAAAAGAAAGGAACTGTTCCAGGTCTGGGGACAATCATCTCTTCCTCCCACATGGCCTGCAAGGACTGGCCAGGAGTCTGGACCTTATGGGCACACTACTACTGGGAGTGTACCTTCAGTATCCAGCCTGGTCCTGTGGCACTAAATGGGTGTTTGTTGAGTAAGTGAATGAATGAATGAAGAAAGGAATAAAAGAATAGCAGGGTAGATATTGTGGTTATTCTCTTTTTATAAATGAGGAATAATAAGGCAAGTTCCCATTCCCTCACCAAGTCACACAGCAGTGACTGGACTCCTGGTTTCTGATTCTAAAGTCTTTGCTCTCCCATCTAAGGAGATTCTGCTTTTTAGCCTGGGTCCTACAGCATTTCATGCTCTCCTTGGGCATAGTAAGAACATTGACCTAATTCCCTGGGTTATAAGGGACCTGGGCTCTCACATCCCTCACCTTCATCTCCCTGGGAAAGATATATGAGACATCCTGGCAGAAGGCACCACAGCCCCTCCTCTAGGGTTAATGCACACGTGCTGGTGACCACCCACTCAGCCGCACTGGGAGCTGTGGTTGCCACCACTAGGATGTTTCTCAGGGCCTCTAATCCCTCCAACTTGGCCAGGCCACAGTTCCATAGCTGGACCTTTGTTTGCCTCAAAGGCTAATCACTTTCTCTCTCCAAGCCTGTTTCACACAGGTAAAATGCAGACCCATTATCCACCTCTCCCTCCCCCTCTTTGTTTCTGTTGCACAAGGTTTATAAAAAGTTATGCATCACTGAACTCATTTTTTTTTTTGTTTTGTTCCCTTTCTGCCCTGTGTCATCAGTGTGAAATAAATCAATATTTCCACTGTGAGGCCAATGTCATGGATCACCAAGGACTTGCTCAGCTTTGGCTCAGCCAAGGAGAGGTGAGGTGGCCAGTGACTGCCTGTTCCTCCAGCCATAGCCCTGCCAAGATGCAAATAAGGCTCTCATTGCTTTCCTTTCCCCATCAGAGTATCACTTGCCTTCCCTCTTGAGTCCTGGTGGTTGCCCAGCCAGCATCCTTGCTCGGGCTTGTTTCCTCTGTTCCAGTTCTCTATTGCTGCATAACAAACCAGCCCAAAACTTAGTGGCTTAAAACATTTTAATATCTCACAATTTTGTGTGCCAGGAATTCAGGCAGGATTCTGCTGGGTTATTCTGCTCCATATAGCATCAATTGGAGTCACCTGGCAATATTTACTGGGTGGCTATTCTGGTATGAGAGTCCAAGACACCCAGTGCCTTGGTCGCATCAGCCATAAGACTAAGCTCAGCTGTACCCCTGCCCATGTAGTCTCAGGGTCTTCCCATAAGATCTTAGACTTCAGGTTTAAGTGCTCTGCCACTTTCTGGCTGTATATTAGCATGCCACGTAAGGTTTTCTGAGCCTCAGTTTTCTCAGCTGTCAAATGGGGACGATAATATTAACTATTTTTGTGGATTGTTGTGTGGAATAAATGGAAATGTGTGTATGAAGTAAAAATACAGCTATTAAGACCGTTCTTCCTAGCAAGGACAAAATACATGTTAGTTAAAGGGATGGCAATAAGCTTTCGCCTTCACTTCCATTCTCTCAACCTACCCTCCAACAACCCTGAGAAACAAGAGCGGTCATCCTCATTTCACAGAAGAGGAAACAGTACACAAACAAGGGAAACACTTGCTCCAGGACTGGCGGAGACCAGCAGACGGGGCTGCCGAGCAAGCAGCGCACAAGAATCGCCACCAACCAATCGGACGCGCAAACTCCACGACCCGCCTCACGCCCCACCCGCTATACCCCCTCCCCCCTCCCCTCTCCCCCCTCCCCCCTCCCCCCCTCACTTCCCCCGCTCCCTGCCGGATACCCCTCGCTCCGGCTCGGCCCGCTCCAGCCGTCCGGTCTGAGCCTATAGAGTCCCTCCCGGACCCTGTCACTCCCCACCCAACTATTCCCGAACTCGAGCCCCGCCTCCCTCCCCGCCCCTCCTTGTCTCTCCTGGGTTCCAGGGAGCCCCCTCCCCCCAGCCCCACCGTGTCCCTGGGATCGACCCCGCCCCACTCTGCTGAGTACCCGCCTTTCACCACTTCTCGCTCGCCGGGTTCCTTCGTGTCCATCTTTTGCCCCTTGGGGCTCCGCGCTGGCCCCCGCCGCTCCCCGCCCCCTCTCCCCCGGATCGGGCCCCGCCTCCCAGTCCCACCGCCTTTCTTTGTTCTAGCGACGAGCGCAGTCCTGTTGGGTTTGGGGAGCTGCTGATTCAGCAGAGTGGAGTCGGACTTTGGTGCCCCTATCCCCACCTCACTCTCTCTGGAGACTTGGAAATTAATGCCTGGGGAAGTGGGAGGTGCGAGCTCTCCAGCCCAGCCCTTCTTTTGTTCTGTAGAACATTCCTTTGCTCCAGCGCTCCCAACCTGGAGAGACTGCGGGTACGGTTTCAGGTTATGTTTCGGTAAACCGACACCAAGCATGCAGCCCTAAAACCTGGCTCCTGTCACGTCCTAGTTGTTGGCCTCGAGCAAGTCCTTTGACCTTCCTGAGCCTCAGTTTCCTCACTTTATAAAACGGAAGCCAAAATGCTGATATCGAAGGGTCACGGTGACGTTAAATTAAATGCGAAAACAAATAGGAACGCTGGAGGCACAAGGTGACTGTTAGTTGACCCCTCCCCCCATCCCACTTTGGGCCGACAATTTGTTGTCAAGCCTGAAATCTCACATTCTCCGTAAGGGCCCTCCCTGATCTCTCCGTTCCACCCGCACCCTGGCGGAAGTATCCTGTCGCACATATCCGTTGTATGTAGTAACTTTCCTTATTCAGATACTTTTTTTTCTAGATTGAAGTATAATTTTCGTTCGACGAAATGCACAGAGAGAACTTAAACATGCAGTTTCGTGAGTCAACAAAAGAAAACGCCCGTATAACTCACATCTTTATCCAGATAGAACTTCCAGCTGCCCAGAAAGTTCCCTGGAGTTCCTTCCCAATGAATCCCATCCCCACCCCAGGCAACCACTGTTCGTATTTGTCATCCTAACTAAGTTTTGCCTGTTCTAGAACTTAATATAAAGTAAAGCAACAATTTTTTTTTCTTTCGAGTCTGGCTTCTTTCAGCATAATCTTGAAAGTCAGCCATTTTGTTGCATTTATTAGCAATTTTTAAAAATTGGTATTTCATTATATAACTCTACCATAATTTATCCATTTTGCTGTTGATGGATATTTGGGTTGTTTTCAGTTTGGGGCTAGTATTAAGCTATAAGCAGCCTTATGCAAATCTTTTTGTGACCATGACTTAATTTCTCTTGGGTAAAGGAGTGGAATTGATGGGTCATAGGATAGTTATATGTTTAATTTTATAAGAAACTGCCAAGCTGTTCTCTAAAGTGGTTACACTTTTTACGTTCTCACCAGCAATGTATGAGCGTTCCCGTAGTTCCTCATCCTCCCGAGCATTTGGCATTGCCAGTCTTTTTACTTTAGCCATTCTAACGGGTATAGTGTATTTCCTTATGCCACTACTTTTAAAATAATGAATCATTATTTGAAAAAAAAAAAAAAATAACACACGTACCCAATCCCAAAGATACAAAAGGCTATTCAGTAAAGAAGAGACCCAGGCCGCCTGATATTTCTCCCTAGAGTGGTATCAGCTTTATGAGTGGCTTGTATGTCCACTTACTTTCTTTTTCACTGTCTCGTTTTCTACTAGACTGTAAGCCCCAGAAGATTAGGGACCACCTAAGGTGCTCACAGCTGTGATCTGAGCTCCTCTCCAATGATAATTAAAGCCCAATAAATATTGCTGAATGAATGCCAGGCACTGTTCTATACAAGTCTTATAATCTATTACATGATTGCATTTTTGATTCAAGAGAGTAGCAGGGTCCCTATGGACGGCGCCTGCAATTGAGTGATATCAATAAAAATGTGTTAAATGAACGAGTGTCAATGAAGGAGAGCCGGGGTGGGTGGGAGATTTCTTACAGGCAGTGCAAGCTGGCTTTTTTCTTTTTTCTCTCAAACACCTCTTATGTCAGGCACTGTAAAAATGCAAAAAATAGACATCTGTTATTTTTGCTGCCCAGCATTACTTCACCCTCCGGTAACAGGACCTCAATTTCCCCCTGGGGAATTGCCTTCCTCCACTCAGCCCTCACTTCCATTAGCTCCAGCTACACATGTGACATGTGCCTAACCAATCAGATCATCGCAGCCCCTTGGCAACAGTGTCTGGTTCAGGGATGTGCCCCAGTGTTATATGGGCCAATGAAAGCTGCCTCTGGACTGGACTTGTGTCCAACCTCTTGAGTAAGAGAGCTCTATTTTTCCTACTGGACTTGGAATAGTGAGGATGGAAGCCTGGGAGAGATGATTCAAGGGAATTAAGTTATGTATGAAGTTAGGGAGCAGGCCAGAGGGGTGAGTTCCCGGCAGAGGGACACACCCCACATATACCAGAAAAAAATGGGAAGAGGGCCAGTGCAGTAGGGTGAGAGAGTGGGGAAGCAGGAGATGAGTTCAGGGGGTTGGGCAGAAGCCAGTCTTGATGGGCTCTGTGGGTCATAGAGAGAGATTTGAACTTTACTTTGAGAAACTATTGGAAGGTTTTAGGCAGAGGAATCATATGAGCTGTTTCACATTTTTTAAGGACCACTCTCTCTGTGAGATGACACTGGGAGTGAGGGTAGGAATATAGGAAGAAGGGAGACCAGTTAGGAGGCTGTTACAGTCATTAAGGTAGAAATGTTGATTCTTTGGACTAGGTTAGTAGTCGCAATGAAACATAGAGTGATAGCTTCTTAGAGAATGGAGCCAGAGCAAACAAACAGAACCTAGAGAGTTTTGTGGGTTTTTTTTTTTTTATGTCATCTTTTGAGCCCCTGGACCCAGCTATGCCTGAAGCAATTTCTCGCAGACATTTCAGTTACATGAGCCAATAAATTCTTTTTTAGGATTAAAGATAGTTCAATTTGAGACTCTTGTCACTTAGAAATGAAATGAATCTTGGCTTATGTGCATCATTTCATTAATCTTCAAAACAAATAGATGGGATTGCCACTATTATCAGTCCAATTTTGCAGTTGAGGAAACTGAGGTTTAGAGAGGGAAAGTGAATTACTCAGGGCTATAAAGAGATTTAAGTGATAGAGATGGGATTCAGACCAAGTCACTACCCCAAAGCCTGAGTAATTAACCCTACATGACACTGATTGTAAACAATACCCTTCCCCTCTCCTCTCTGCCTAATATCACTTTCCTGGCTGCTATTCAGTTCCTTTTGCTCTGTCTACAAAACTCTCAAGTGGTACCTATGCAAAGATCTCAAGCGAATTTTCAGTACTGACCCTGCATTCCACATAGAGCATCTTTACGTATGTGAGAAACTGAGAGAGCATATGTGTCAGTATTGGAGGCTGTATGATAGGATGATTCTCTTTAAAAAGACAGAAACTCTGATCAAAGAAGCCAAAGAAAAATTAGATTAGAAAACAAACTATAACACAATTGGCTTCAGGTATGACTGGATCCAGGACCTCCGATGACATCTTCCATTCCTCTTGCTTTTCAGGCTGTCTGTGTGGAAGGTACGATGGCCTCCAGCAGTCCACAATTTAGCTTAGAAACTCAGGGAAAAGAGACAATTTTCTTCAAAAGCTCTGGGAGAAAATCTCTCTGGAAGACTCTATTTGACTCAGAGGTAAGGGCTCGTTCTTTCCCTGATCCAATCCCTGAGATTAGGCTAATAGGACACTCTGTGGAGCAGGATATGGTCATGTGTCCACTTTTACTATCCAGGAATAGATGGGTTAGAATCAGTAAACACAGAATTGTTCCTTATAAAAAAAGGAAGTTTTCGTCTCCAAAATATAGAGAAGGAGTGATAGGCAGGATCAGTGCAACAAGTCTTCAGAAAACTCTGGCCATTCCATTATAACTTTATGTAGTTGAATTTGGGAGGTTGTGCCTTCAGTTTGTACTGGAAAGAGGCTGGATTTTGGAGGCAAACGGGCCTGAGTTCAAGTCCAGGCTGACAATGAGCTCTTTGGGCCTCCATTTCTCATTCACAACATTGTTATGTAGTAGTGATTTATCCTTGATCTCTTGTGTTTGCTTCACATTTTAATTTTAAATAATTTTTGATAGCTTGAAAGAATTAAAAGACTGATTATCACGTTGCGCAAGTTTAAAAGACTGACAATCACGTCATGCAAGTTACAAGTAATTACACTGCTCTATGACCACAGAACCTTGACAGTGCATGAAGTTCACAAGTATCATTCTGTGAGCCATGTGCCTATAGTGCTGTTTTACTGTTCGAGAAGAGTAATTTCCTGGCTTCACTGTGCCCTCTCATATTCAAAAGGCCAAGATCTTGCATGTTATAGTCAAGACAGTCTTAGCCATCTGTCTGGCAAACAACATCATAACAGTATGTATCCTCAGGTGAAGTATAGTAAATGTTTTTTTTACATATTGATCCAAATTCACCAGCATACCTTGTGAAGACTGTATAGTGAGAGACAGTTGATAGTATTAACATGAATCAGTTGCAATGCCTTCTGTTGCACCTAGCAGAAAACCCAACTCAAAGCTGGCTTAAGCAATAAGGACATTTTTATTTCACATCAAATAAGGTCCAGAGGTAGGATGGCTTCTGGTTTGGCTGTTAACTCCACAATGCTATCAGGACCCAGGTTCTGGCTGTCTCTCTGATGGGCCAATTTTAGTATTTACTTCATCCTCAGTCTTGTTGAAAGATAGGGCTGTAATTCCAATGCTAACATCCAAGCACCACAGTGTTCAGGTCAAGAGGAGAGTCCATACCATTCTGTGGCTCTCTCTTAAAAGAAAACATGTCCCAGAAATCATCCAAAGAGCCTTCCTTGCTCCCATTGGACAGAATTGGGTCCCATGACCATTCCTGAGCCATCACTGGCTAGGGTAGAATCACCATGATTAGCTTGGACACATCACCTGCATGTAGAATAGATGTGGAAGTTGAGGACTAACCACATCAGTGCCGACCAATTTAGTAATAGATGTCAAGGGCCTAGTAGGTGCTCAACTACAAATGGGTTCCTTCTCTTTTTGTCTTGGACTGTTACTGTGCTTAGATGTGTCTGAAGAAGTCAATGTCAGATAGCAGTTGCTCTAGGGACACCTTTGATAAGGACCTGGTGAAGGCCTTTTGGTTGGGAGAAACTGAGTTCCATTCAACCAAGAGCAAATAAAAACGGAGGCACCGGGGATGGAGGGTAGAGATAGAGGCACAGACTCGTCCCCCATGGCTGCTGCACCAGAGCCAGGGAAAGGGAAGGTAGAATTAGAAGATCACGTGATACTGGAGTAGGAGGATTCGTCTTGGTGACTTTGGGATGCTGGTTCCATTGTAGTTAGAATTATGCAAAGCTAAGAAAATAAGATTTCGTATGGAAGTACCCACCTTGATTCTGAAAGAAAACAAACCAGTGGCAACAGCAGCAACTGAGCAGAGTCTTGAATATAGAAAATCCAAATACAACTCACTGAAGTAACTAAAGTCAGTGTGAATAAAGTTGAGATCAACTGTATGAAACATCGTATGTACCATAAGAAGGCTTTCAATCAAGTGAATAAAGTATGTGTAAGTTGTAAAAAAAAAAAAAAAAAAAAAGGAGGAGTTGTGAAAAGATCTGGGGAAACTGTAGGAAGGACCCCAGTCTTCACAGGAATCCCTCTACTTCTCTTCAAACAGTCACTGCCACCAACCACCATCTTCTCTTCCCAAGACCACCCATCATCTCCTAACTCAGCCCCCAGCCCCAATTGCTCTCTATATCCACTCACCACACTGCAGTTATTTTTAAAAACAAACACATTACTTCAGAATGTGTAAAGTTCTTTTTCCTCTTTTCATAAACTGTAGTCTGCTTTTCGCTTCAATGCCTAGGAAGACAGAAGTGCCAAATGAAAAGAAGTAAAAGACTTCTATGGATGATGCCCTAATCTGTATAAAATAACCTGTCAGGATTTTCATAATTTTTGGTGGGAGTCTAATTCATTATCAGGCCTATGGAAGGCAATTTGTTAATATCCGCTTTAAAAATTTAACTGCATATAACCTTGGATCAAACAATTCTACTTCTATAAATTTGACTTACAAATATACTCATATACACACACAAAGACATATACAAAGAATATTTATTGCAGTTTTGTGTGTCGTAGTAAAGACTAGGTAGGTATAATCTAAATGTCCCTCAATAAAAGAATGCTTAAAGTAAGTTCTCTTCATATAATGTAATACTATGCAGTCACTGGCTCACTGAGCATGTCCAAATAAATGTATTGCTATGGTACTATCTCCAAGATGTGAAATAAGAAAAGTAAGGAATAGTACGTTATTATTTGACTCATTTTTCTTTTTTAAGAGGGTAGGAAATGTACATTCATGCTTGCACATGCACAGAATATCTCTGGTAACATAGTTCTGAGGCCAAGCAAAAACAACTAGGGACAGACTATTCACTTTGTACTGTTTTTTATTTAACCATGTGCACATATTACTAATTAAAATATTTTTTTAATTTTCAGGGGACATTGCTGATGCTCAGTCCAGACTCTCCTGGATCCCTTCCATCATTTCTGTGTGTCCCTCTCCTGGTTTCGATGCTGATGGTTTAGTTTCCAGTGGCTGAACCCTGAGAGCCTCCTTCAGAAGACTAGAGTCAGCTGCTGGAGCCGCTTTGCCCTTCAGAGAGCTGGAAGAACCTGGAGTTGAAGTTCCAGCCCCCCGCCCCATACCTCACACCCCACCCTGTGGGCATGCTTTAGCCGATGACTGACAAGAATGGAATGAAAAACCCAGGTCCTTGGCCTCAACTCCAAACAACTCAGTACTTCCACTTTAGAATTTCCCGGATCAGGCGGGTGCTACTCCCCTCCTCAGGATTTTGTCTGAAATCAAATCCTTGTTTGCCCTCTTCCCCTTCCCTGTCCTACTTCCCACA
The DNA here is from genome assembly GCF_014176215.1 of Rousettus aegyptiacus. Lineage (NCBI taxonomy): Eukaryota > Metazoa > Chordata > Mammalia > Chiroptera > Pteropodidae > Rousettus > Rousettus aegyptiacus. The sequence goes on along the minus strand of NW_023416284.1, from coordinate 19,268,784 downwards.
CCCCCTTACCAGTTTCCCTGGGAGCCCTTCCTTAATAAATCACCTGTATAAGAATCTTCATCTTGGGGTCTGCTTATGAAAAAACCAACCTATTCGTTTATTCGCTTTTATTAAAGCAAGATATTTATTTGTTTGTTTATTTGATGAGTTATTCGATTAAATAAGCAATACAGATACTTTATTATCACTGTAAAATCCAAACAAAACTGAGCACAAAGCAGGGCTTAATCTCACCAATCCCAAATCCACTGTTCCCTGAGAGAGAAGATTGTGCTTTTAATTACATGAGCGTCCTTTCGGACTTCTGTGCTATGAGTTGTCATTCAGTCTTGCATTTTGTTTGCTTGTTTTTTTGGTAACTGAGATAGCTCTGTGTGTTTCCTTTGGCAACGGGCCTTTTTATCTTTAAGAATCTGCCTTGAATGTTTTTCCATGTCAGCACTTCTAGACCTGCCTCCAGGGTGACTTCATGCTGCTCCCCTGCGTAGAACCCTTGAAGTAATGCTTCCCACGGCCCTTGAAATACAATTTAAACTCCTTACCACAGATATAGGTGTTGTTTGATTTGGCCCCGCCCACCAGTTCTGTCCCATTTCACACTTATCTCCTCTTGCACACTATGCTCCAGCCACACTGGACTCCCCTCAGTCACTTGAATGAGCCATACTCTTTATTGCCTCAGGGTTTGTTGCACAGCCTAGTTCTTCTTTCTAGAATACGCTTCCCCCTCCTGCTTTGCCTGGCTAACTTCTACTTACCTTTGAGGTCCCAGAAGAAAAGCTTTCCCTGGGGCCCCAGATTGGGTGTCACCCCATGTCATAGGTCATTATAGCCCACTCTATTTTACCTCTGGCGTACTTGTAAATAATAAATTCGTCTTGTCATTAATTCCCATGGGTAAGTACGCTTAGAATTAATGAATTAATTATCCATCGGACTATCATTTCATGTTTTCTTCCCCACGAGGCAAAGCCCTCTTTTGTCTCATTTATCCGCATCCTAGTGACCAGCAGAGTTCCAAGCAGGAAACAAGCTGAACAAATGGTTGCTGAGTAAAAGGAAGAGCTGGAAAGCTGTCAGACAGCTTCTCTATTTCCCCCTCCCTGAGGCAATGCTGTCTCTTGTCTCTGCTATGCTCTTGGGCCTCCTGGGTTCTTCTCTCTCTAGACCAGTGTCTGTGCTCACAGTTAGTGGCTGCCTTCCCATCACTTCGACCTCCACACAATTTGGGATTTCCCTGGTCCAACCAGGGCCCTGACTCTACAGCAGCAGAACCTTTCTGACCTGGAGCCCACCACCAGTGATCCATTCCAGCTGCTCCTCTCTGGCCAAAACAGCGCTAGGAAGAACTATGGGACCCAGGGCAGGCTAAGTCAGAGGGGGAAGTCGAATGTGGCAGGAAATATGACTGACATTTTGCCACAAATATAAAAGGAACCAAAAATACAAAGTTCTTCCCCTCGGTTTAAAAAAAATTGAGAAAGTAACTAATGCTTTCTAGATGAATTTTAGGTTGGTTTTTCACATTCACAGATTCATTTTGGGCTGTCTCTCCAGCCCATGTTCTTTGGGAACAGACCCCTACTACAGAGAAGGGTGTGTGCATATAATCCCACCCAGTGACCACAGCTAACTGGTCCAGGGATGAACATCTGACTTGAACTGGGCCAATCAGAGTTCTTGTGCTGAGAATTTGGAGTTTGTCAGAGTTCCAGAACTGAAGGAGAGGGAGAAGGGGGAGAGGAAGAAGAAGGAGAAAAGACAGACCATGGAAAGAAAAGAGGGAGGCAGACTTTTGTTGGCTTGGTAAATATCCATTGAGCAACAACAATGCGTCAGACAATATTCTGTGTTCTGGGAATACATCCGCGAACAATGAAAGCAAAAAATGTGGCTCTTTTGGAGGGTACATTTTAGTGGGGGAGAGACAATAAGCAAGATAAATAAGAAACATATTAATTTTGATGGTGATAGGAGCTAAGGAGAAAAAAAAAATGCTGGGAATTAGGATAGGAAATGTAGGGCAGAGGAGAGCAAGTATTGAAATGTTAGCTAAGGTGTCCAGGAAGGCTTTACCAAAAAGGAAGAAAGGAAGCAGGTCATGTGGCTTCTGGGGAAGAACAGTCCAGGGAGAGGGAACAGTAAGCATAGAGTCCCTGAGATGGTCGCCACTGTGGCAGGAGCAGAGTGAGCAAGAGAGGGAGAGATAGTAGGAGACAAAGTCAAAGAAGCCACAGGGGCTGGATCTGCAGAGTGAGAAAAGCCGCGGGGAAGTTCTGAGGAGAGGAGCAACATGATCTGACTTGCCCTTTAAAGCATGATCAGTATGGTGGCTGCAGGGGCGGAAGCAGAGAGACCTGTTAGGAGGCTACTGCAAGATTCCAGGCACACGGTGATAATGACTTGGACCAGAGATAGTGGTGGAGCTGCTGAGAAGGGTCGCGTTCTGGACATATTTGGAAGGTAAAGCCGACAGAACTTACTGACAGATCGCAAAGAGGTGTGCGAAACAAAAATCAAGAATGACTCCGAAGTGACTAGAATAAAAACAGGGCCTGTGTGACTGCCAGTGGACAACTGCAAACAGATGAGTGGCTTTGCTGGTTTCTGAGTCCAGGGCTTCCTGCTTTCATATCTTGCCCTGGGAATTCATAACATGCATTCGTGTCATTCTAATAAGTTCTCTCATCCCCTCGTTTTCTTAAGCTGGATTGAATGGATTTCCATTAGGAGCAACTGAAGGATAGTCCCCTCCTCATTCTCCCTCCATTTCTCATTTCAGTGGCCTAAAACCTTGAAATTCTTTATGTACATGTCTGTCTCTGCCATTGGACCGTGAGCACCCTGAAGGCAGAGACGTCGTCGTCTGCATCTGCCTTCACAGGAACTAGCACAGGGCCTGGCCGAGAAAAGATATGTTATTGCTGCCAATTAATTGAGACAAATTGAGTCCAACGAAACCTTGGTCTAGAGATTAATGAACTCAGAAATAAAAAAAACAATCCATGTGAAGAGCGCCTCATTCTCATCGCAACCAGAGAAACTCCATTTTTTTCTTTTTAATATATTGGACTTCGAGTGGTTTCCCAATGAAGAAAAGATTCTCCGGTTTAAAAAGAGTTTGGAAAAATCATGATTTCCAGTTAAATATGGCAGACTGCACACACAGTTTAATATGTGTTTCTTCTTACTAAAATGAGAAGTGATTGAGCAGGATCTAAAGCCAGCCAGGGAGCAGCTAAGAAGCCACCTAATTTCACTGCTGTGTACCCCCATAGCTCGGAAAGGCTAGAACCAGGTGGCCTTGGCCTATGAGTGAGAGTTATGCTAGGAACTGGAGACTCGGTGACATTCTGTCTTGGAAGAGTTAGACCCTAAGATCCCTCTCCTGTTCTACATACCACCAACATATCATTTTTATCTAAGTTTCCCAAAGTTGAATTTTGCCTTGAATTTATGAACTTTTTCTGTGCCGGTTAATTATTTTCATGCCATCTTTTAAATTGTTGATTAAACTGAAGCAGGCTCTCCAAAAAATGTCAAATGAACAAAACCTTTAAAAAAAGACAAAAATGACCTTCAACAAGTTGGAAAAGTAAGAATTATTCTTAAACAGTTTATAACTTATGTAAGTTATAAACTTGTCCCTTGGAAGCCCATGTGAAATATCAGAACTGGTATTCTCATTCTAAGCAGAAGAGATTGTACCAGTTTGTATGATTTAGAGTCACCATTTTTGATAACCTTATTTGATGCAAAATTCAGATCTATAGGCAAAATTCTACATGCTTACATAGGAAGCCTTTTTCACCAATAAGTAATACTTGATTCTTTGGTTTCCTAGAAGGAATTCTTGATGCAGAGCTGTACATCTTCCTGTCTGCACCCTCAGACTCACACAATGTTTCCAAAATATTTCGTGTGTTTCAAAGTATTTGTTACCACTTTGACTATTTCACCCCCGGCAGATTGTCTTGGAAATTCAGATATTCTTCCAGACATTTTTCTTTGATAATTCTAACTGGTTCTATATAAATATAACAGTGACAGAGGTCTGTAAGGTCATTGATTTACAGAAAAAGCTTTATTGTGTTTAACAGTTTTCTAGACTGAAGCTAAATCACTGACATGTCTAGGTGCCTACTAAGGGCACAGTATTGGTCTAAAACGACATCTTTCCCATTTCCATTGCTTCCGAATGTGATGTTTCTTTTGGTTCAAAATGCAGTGTTGGCTAGCTCTATGAAAGCCAGTAAAATCAGCATTTTGGGCAATTGCATGAAGGCATCTTGGTTTTAGCTATTAATTGTGTTAAGCTGAAAACCAGCTTCTTGACCTGGACTTGATACTGTGAAAACCAATAGAAAGAAGTTTACTCTTTATTTCGTACATAGAGATACTTTAAGAAGTTCAGATCTTTTTTTCCTGTGTCAAATAATGTTTCACACACATATAAAACAGCTCTTGGAATTTAAGTTATAATAGCAATGAAAATTAGAACAAAAGAGCTGGATATAAAGTTATGGATGTCACAGAAAGTAGAGCAGAATGACAAAGAAATGGAAAATAGAACAGAAATTATCAGAAAATTAGAGTACCAGTCTAGGATCTGAGTTTCGGGAGTTCCAGACAGAACAGAGGAAACAGGAGAGGAAATCCTCAAAGAAACTATTCAAACTCTGAAGAACATTCGTTACCATAGTGAGGTGCACTAAATTCCCAGAAAATTAGATAAAACTTGGTCCATGCCAAGTTACATTGGCAGGAAATTTCAGAATAGGGACAAAAAGAAGATGTTACAAGATTCTGAAGAGAAAAACAAGTTTTCCACAGGCATGCACACGCGCGCGCGCACACACACACACACACACACACACACACAGTCTGGTTGTGATATTAAATCTTGGAAAACAAAGGATATTGACTCTTACTATGCAAAAAGCAGTATATGCAAGAATGTCCTTTTGCAGGGAGTGAATAAAGTTTGGGTATGCTCTGTTGTTTTGCCTGCCCAGAACTATACTTCATTCTTCCAGGAGGTGGTCTTGTCTCTCTCCCCCACATATATCATATGTTTCAAATAAGTGCAACCCAGTATTACAGGTCCCCACCTCCCTGGCTGTGTTTTATCAGAGCTTCCTCAAAGTTTGTTTAGACTCAGAGCTGGAGAGAATGACTCTGACTTCCTGCTGTGTGGTAAAGATAGGCAATTCTATAGCTACTGGCCACCATGACCTTAATGAATATTCAAACAGTAGAATTCAGGAAAAGATGAGAGACTTTCCAGTGTCTGAGCCCTTGAATCCAGCTCTCCCTTTAACTATTGCAGGCTAGACCCTGGCACTTTCCATGGCCATGCGAGTCTTCCAAAACAAAGCAAAAAACATACGTTTGTCTGAACTGGGTTTCTATCACTTGAAACAAAGATTTGTACCTAATACAGAAATGTAAGCTATACTTACCCATGTAATGATTAATAATTATAACTGACATGTACTGACACCATGTGCCAGGCAGTGTGCAAATGCTTTTAGTGTAGTATCTCATTTAATCCTTCCAATTAGTCCCTTGAGGTAGGTCCTATTATCATTTCCATTAAACAGATGAGGAAACTGAGGACAGGTGGGTTACTTTTTCGTGGTCTGAGATTAAAACTCAAGCACTTAAGAGACCATCAGAGACCCTTTCCTCAATGAGACACTCCTGGCCTGCCCACAATTCCCCTCTTCTCACTCTCTCCAGGCCACATTCAACACTGCCACCTTGGTCATGCTTTGTCTTCTGTTAGAACGCTCTTTTCTACTTAGCTCTGCCTGGCAAATCCTATTCACCCTTTAAGACCCACTCGAAAACGTCCTGCCTTGCTCCATCTTGAACCTGTCATCCTCGAATGTGGATTATTTCTTACCCTCTTCTGTATCCTCACTTCATATGCAAAATATTATGAAATTAAAGACAGACTCTATTCAGATGAAGTTCATATCCTAGCTCAACCACTTACTTGTTTGGATAAGAGTCTTAACACATCTAGACTTCAGTTTCCTCATCTGTAAAATGGAGTGAATTAGTACTGCCTTATAGGATTTTTGTGAGGATTAAATGAGTTAACATATGCATATAACGAGTTCTTAGAACACTGCCTGCTTTGTAGTGAGCATTAGGTAAGTTAGCTCTCGAGATTTTAACATATGAACTTATCCTCAAGCAAGCAACTTAACTGTCTAAGCCTTAGATTCTTTATCTATAGCATGGAAATAACAATAGGCCAGCTTCCTTGCAGAGCTGTCATGAGTTTTAGATCTGCTACTGCTTGTTAGGCGCCTGGCATTATCATCAGCACACCGTGAACAGGAGCTGCTGCCGCCAGCAGTTGATGTCTCCATCTATTTTGAGAGTTTTCACAGTGTACTTTCTGTGGCTCTGTCTCCTCCCCTGGGCTTTGGCATCTTGCGGGCGGATACCCTATGCAGTGATCCAAGTGGCTGCTCACTCAAGACTTCTTTCCTTGGCTTCCAACTTACTGGCTTCCCAGTTAGAAACTGAACATTTAAGTCCGATTAGGCTCTTTTAAAAATAGTTCCTGACTGCATGTGAAATACACACACCTAGTCTCCTTATAAAAAATGCATACATTAGAGCTAAGGCTGAAATCATGCTGACCCCAGCCCTTTCAGAGGTTACTGCTGCTATCAGTTTGATGTTCCTGATGAATTATTCTTATTGAAGTTGCTCAGTATTTGGGTACTTTCAATCTGAATGCTAATGTCTTTTTTCTAAAAAGACCCATCAGCCCTCATTTCTTCAAGTACTGTCCTATTGCCGTTCACCCTTTCTCAACTCCTGGAATGCTTGTTAGATGCTCTCAGTCTGGCCTCTATTATCTCTTAATTTCTCTCTCTTTACTTTCCTTTCTTTTTCTTCTTCTCTTTTCCTTCTGGGTCAATTTCTTAGTATTAGCTTCACTTTTTCCCCTAAATTTTGACTGTGTTATAATACAGCAATAAAGAATGCTTTTGTGCCTACTGATGGTTCATATATTCTAACACTTCATCACAATTTTGGAAAGCAGATTATATTATGTAAAGTTAAAAATGTGGCAAGATAAAAAGTTTTATAAATACACAAATGTTAAAAGTAAAATGTAGTTGTAATCTTTTTGAAAGACCGATAGTGAATTAAATTATGAGAACCAATTGCCAGCATTTGTATTGTAAGTGCCTTGAGTAAAATATTTGGAGGTAGAACAGTTTTTCAAAGGCAGGTAGTAACATTCGGCTTGTGAATGTTAATTTGATTTAGCCCAAAGCGAAGTAAGGGTGAAATGGTATATTTTATGCATAGCCAAGTGACCCCCTCCATCTCTAGTGCACTGATCCCCAACCCCACCCCATGTCTGGTGTAAGCACCCACCCTCTTTCCCTCATTTAGGAGTCCAGTACCATAATGACGACAAAATGGCTGCTCAGATTACACTCAATAGCCCCGAATGGGAGGCTCTGAAAGGTAGCCAGTACCAACTGTTTTCACCAGGGACAAAGATCCTTTTGCAACAAACTAAAATACTTTCCAAGACCTCTTTAATCTGTGACTCTAGCCATATAAAGTCTTTTTATTGCTATTCTTGTTTACTAATTATGACTGTAATTTGTGTCAAGAGACTTTTCTCCTCCCAAATATGTTTAACGTATTTCTATTTCCAAACAATGGAGAATGCTGGCTGTACATAGTACCTGGAGTCATCTTTTGTTTCTTTTATTGTGCTTTGGTGTGTTACCCATTGGAATGTTTTGGGGCAGAAAGAAACACTGGGAAGTGGATTAAAACCAACACATTCTTAAGCCGAGTAACCTCTGATAATACAGGATCTAATTTAGCTTGCCCTGGAGGAAAGTCAAGCAACTTTGGTGCTTATTCAAGCATTCATATCATGGTGTCAATTTCTAGCATAAATTGTCACACATGTACTTTCAAAGGAATATTAAAAGCAAGTCATTTAAAAATAATATTTTCCAAAGTGTCACCGGATGGATTTTTATAGCAGATTGACTATTGAAAATTCTATCTGGGTTATTTTTGAAACAGATGAATTGAAAGTGTGTTCATCAACAGAATTAAATCGGTATATGTGGCCAACTTGTTTACAAGTTTCTTATTTTAAAAGCACTAGTGCATTTATGTTCTGCAATATCCAATCTGCAAGTCAAGATGTTTTTATTTGGAATTGCATTTTTTTAGATATAGAGCATCACAAACTGTATCCTAGAGTAAGAAATATTTTTTTTTGGCATCAGTCTGCACAAAAACCCCTGTTGAGATACTTTTCCCAAATTAGTATTACGTAATTTTTTTTATTACATAGTACCTGGAGTCAAAGAAAAAATAGGGAAACATTATAAGCATATTATTCTTACAGATACAGAGATAACATACAATTGCTCTTTTATTCTTTACTGCAAAAAAAATTTAAGTTTGATATAAATCTATGTTTAGACATTTCTATATTAATCGTTCACATGCAGAAGATAACTAAGTAAACCACATTAGACTCTTTTAAAAGAGAAATCTTAATATTGAACTCTTTTTGTCCATCTTTTGGTATTCAGATTAAAATCCATGGAAATGAAATGGGAACACGATATGGAAGAATTTATACCTGCTAGGCTCTTAGGCCAATTATCTTCTGAATGATGGGGGAAAAAAGTTCTGGTCATCTTACTCATTACTTATTTTCATCCTGAAATAGCTGTGGCTTTCTGGCTTATTTGGGGAAGTTTTTTGTTTGTTTGTTTGTTGTCGGTAGGAAAGAGTATACACAAAAGAGGCCAGATTTTATTGTTTTTTGTTGGGGAAGATGTTTCTGGCATCCTTTTTTATTTTTATTTTTTCTGTTAATATGGTAAGACAGGTTTCTTTTGGGCTTCCTAAGCCTTTGGTATCTTGGCAACTGTCTCTGGTCAGATCACAGATACCAACAGATTAAGGGGGGCAAATTCAGCACAGTACATGGGGCACTGGCTGTAGGAATCCAGGAAGCAGGAAGGGATTGCTTAATAATCTTCAAAGGCATGCTTGTGTTGATTACTATGTGTGACAGACAAACTTGGTCCAACAGCCAGCTCTACTGGGTGAGATTTTTTAGCTGAGTCACATGAACAGGATTTAGCATCCCTTGCATGATGAAAACATTGACTAGGCACTGATTTCTGGTTCCTTCAGCAGGTGGTCTTGGAGCAGTGGCCTGACGGAGATATGGTAAGCGGTGTGTGATGATGCCTGACAACATAGCACCTTTGCCTAAGCCCAGGACTCCCCTTGTCACTGTGACCAGCAGTTAGTTGCCTGGACACTTCCATGCTGGAGAAAGAGATTCAAGCCACCTCCAGGCAGGGCCAAAAGGAGGGTTTTAGCCTGGCTTGGCGAGCCTGCTCACCTAACTCTTTCTCATATCCACTTGTTAATTTGTATGCTCTTTGAAGTCACTCATAATCTATAATTAGGCTCCCTTCCCCCCTTTTGTTTTTCATTTTAATAAAGGTATAATTTCCATAGAATGCAATCCTTAGCTTGTAAGTGTATAGTTAGATGAGCTTTGACAAAGTCATATACCGCTGTAATCCACACCCTTCTCAAAATAAAGAATATTTTCATCACCCCAGAAAGGTCCCTCATGGCCTTCTTCATTAATCTCCCCACCTCCACCCCAGTGCCTCCCTGACAACTAAGCATTGGAGGAGTTAGGTGTTCTGACTTTTGCACATAATGTTATATCATAAAGTCATGGTAATGTATGAAAGGAAGTCATATTGACTATCAAGTACTTCATAAATATTATCTTATTTATTTCTCACAACAACGTTGTTGAGTATCAACATCCTGACTTTACAGGTGAGGTAACTGAGGCCCAGATTGGTGAAGTTGCTTAATCGGCAGCTTGGGTCATAGTGGTAAACTGCTACTGGAAACCAAGACTTTGAGACTTTGAGGCTCCCAAGCTTCTGTCCATTTTGCTCACGTTTCCGCAACAGAAATCCCTACCAGTAACTTTTTTTTTTTTTTAAATAACAGGGCCCTGCCCAGGTGAAATGGAGGTAAGACTTGACCCGGAATGTGTCAGAAACCTGGTCTGCATGTCCTCAGGAAGGGCCCCCAGGTTACTGTGAGGTGCTGGAGTCTGCTCACCTCAGCTCCTGATAGCAGGCTGTTCAATTTTCAGGTTAATGTTGAGTTGGAAATCAGACAGTGAGAGTATTTGCACCAAGGAAACTGGTAAATGCTACAAGCCAGAGCTGTCTTTTCACCCCTAACAGCCGGTTCTTAGACACTACCAGCACACCGCTAGTAGTGTCTAAGACATAGTCACACTGACTATCCTTTTCCGTGCAGAATCATCCACAGTCAGATGAGCCTTCCTAAATAGTCAAGTGAAAAAGGCTCAGGAGATTGGTGCTTGATCTGCATTTAGTAGTCCACTAGATGAGTGGCTCTGAGCTCGAGGTTGCTGTAAACAAGGGGAGGGGCAAGCCAAGACATTTTGAGTTTGGGTCCTGATAGCACCTTTGGCTGGGCTTTCTATTTTTCCAGGCTGTGGGTCGAGCAGGACCAGGCCGGTTTTAATGGTCTCTTAGCCATTAATAATGTAGAAGATTGCCTGGTGAGACAGATCTTAACTTTTGGTTTGGCAAGAGAAGTTGCTATTTTTAAATTGCAGTTTGCTTCTCAGCATAGATGGACGCAGAAAGTCACATAGGGGCTGAGCCGCCCAGGGAAGGATTCTTCGAGCCATCTCTATTAGTTATATAAATGCAAGGCTAGTTTTCTGGCGCGCGCGTGTGTGTGTGTGTGCATGATATCCTTTGTGACCTAATAGGGGATGTCGGGGAGCTCCAACATTTAGAGGTTGGAAAAGAGAGGAGAATTTAGCGAAGAATACAGAGGAAGAGGAGCCAGGTAGGAGGACCAAGAGTGTGGTGTCCCAGAAGCCAAATGAAGAAGGGGTTTCTGGGAGGAGGAAGTGGTCAACTGGGCCAGATGCTGCTCATCAGACAAGTCAAAGGAGGCTGAGATGTAAACATTGGATTCAGCAGTGTGAAGGTGGGTCATTGGTGACAGTTTCAGTGGAGAATTGGAGACCAAAAGCCTGACTAGAGTAGGTTTAGGAGAAAATAGGAAGAGAAAAAGTGGAGGCAATAAGTCTAGACAATTATTTTGAAACATTTTGCTGTATGAGTTGGAAATTACAAGGAGTCTGAAAGTAATAATTTTATCTTGTCCTTTGCAATATTTATACTGATTATTTCATTTTCTTATCTAATTGAATTTGATAAAATCTCTGAAAACAATGTGAAATAATAACATGTAAGCAGAGATCCCTATGTTTTGCCAATTTTGATGGAAATGGTTTTAGGGTTTGGAATGATGCCTGCTGCTGAATTTTGGTAAACAAATTGTTTTAGGCTTTAAAAAAATAATATTTAAGTCTATATTTAAAGGAATTAATTGTATAGATACAATACAATACACAAATCTTAAATGTATATCTCGTTAAATGTTAGAAATGAACATATCCATAGAACTATCTCTCAGATAAAAACAAAGAACATTTCCAGCACCCTAGAAGGTTCCCTCTTACCCCTCCCAGCAATACCTCTTCAAAAGAAATCACTTTCTATCATGATAGAGCATTTTTGCATATTTAAAAATTTTATATAAATGTAACCACACAGTATATACTCTTTGGTGTCTGGCTTCTTTTGCTTAACACAGTATCCATGAGATTCACCTATGTTGCTATGTAGAGCTGAAATTGATTCTTTTTCATTGCTCTATGATATTCCACTATATAAGTATGAAACATTTATTTTTCAGTTCTCCTGTTCTTAGATATTTGAGTAGTTTCCATTTTTTTGCTCTTATTGGTAAAACAGCTACAAACATGTCATTTAATTTATCCATGTTTTACTTAAGAATTTTTTTTAGGAACAACTGATAATGATAATGCCTTTTCAGCCTCAATTTATATAATCTTATAGATTTTCTTTTTAAATTTATATCAATATATTTCCTCATAGTTAATGAATTTACATACCCAAAATTAAGTCTATTTGACCATTTGACCAGAGTGCATTATTTTCTTAGTATGTTGCTGGATTTGAACTGTCAAGGTTTTATTAAGAACTTTAATATCTATATAATGTAAACTCAGTATATAGTTTGGTGTACTTCTTCACATATTAAGGTTATGCTAGTTTTAATTTTGTTATCTAAAATAGCATTAGATATACTTGATTTTCAATGGTTAGAGAGAATTCGGCTGTGAAATCATCTGATCTATCTTTAAAAATGATTCTTCATTTTGATATAATCTTAGACTTATAGAAAAGTCATAGGAACGGTACAGTACAAGGGAGTTCAGATTCAATAATTGTTGACATTTTTCCCTACAGAATTATAATTCTCTAATTTTTTTATCTCTCTCCCTCTCCACCCCTTTGCCTCTCTCTCTTTCTAAGTAACATAAGGACATTATATTATATAACCACAGAACAATTATAAAAATCAGGAAATTTAATACTAGTGCATTATTATTGCCTAATATACAATCCATATTCAAATATCATCAATTGTTGCAGTAATATCATTAGAGCTATTTTTTCCCTAGGTCCAGGAACTTATCCAAGTTCACAAATTTTATTTAATTGTTCTTTCTTTAATCTCCTTTAATCTGGAATAGTTCCTCAGCCTTTATTTGTTTTTTTGACGTTGGCATTTTGGAAGGGTCCAGGCTGTTATCTTGTAGGCTGTCCCTCGGATGGGTTTGCCTGATGTTCTCTCATGATTAGATTCAGGTTATGCATTTTTAGCAGGAATATCACAGAGCGAGCGGTGTCCTTATCAATGCATAAACTCTGATAATTTGTCCCAATCATGGTGATGTTAACTTCAACATTTGATTCAGTTGGTGTCCTTCTAGTTTCTTCACTGCCAAGTTACTGTTTTTAAATTTGTAATTAATAAATATCTGTGAAATATTACTTTGAGACCACTTAAATATCCTGTTGCTCATTAAACAACTGGCCTCATACCTTTTTGAAAAATAATAAAGCTTTAATCACTTTTCAATCTCTTCTTGATGATTGGAGATTCAAGTTTTCTATTCTATTTATTCTTGGGTCAGCTCTCAAATTTTTTGCCTGTCTTCTTAGTTCTATGTTCTGCGAACTTTTATCACTTTTTATTTAAAATTCTCCAAATACATTCTTTTTAACTTAAGCAATTACAGTATTAATTCCAGTAAGTCTTTCTTGTTCTCTGTTCATTTTTAAAAGCACGCTATTGTCGTTTAATGGGTTATAGTAACTTCTAACTAAGGTCCCCTAAATTATCTTTGTTACCTCCAATTTCATTTTTTTCTACTTGTTTTTCTTCCTCTTGTTGGTCTTCCTCTTTCATGGAGCAGGCTTTCTGCATATGTCTGGCAAGTCTTGTTTGGTGTGCATTTCTAAGTAGAAGGCAACATAAAGGCTCTCTGGGACTTGCATGAACTTGCTAGAGGTTTTCTGACTGAAGCCTTCGTTTTTGGAGGGTAGGAGGGGCCTTCATGGTGCTGGAGGACCTCTAAAGGAGAGCTTTATACAGGACACTTAGCTCCAACTCCAACTGCCCTCATTGTTTCCAGAGAGTTTGTTCAATTGCCTTAGAAAAGAGCCCTCACATCCTAGCCTGCCATTCTGTGAGATGAAAGGGCATTTGGGTGAGACATTCAATTAGTACCTAAATTTACAACCTATTTCTGACTCCAACCCTTTATCCCAATTCCCATTTCCCAGTCAGGATTCCATGAGAGAAATAGATGCTCTGTCTCCCTGCAGCCCCCTCCCCACCTACTCTAATTTGCTGCTTTCTCCCATATGCTTCATCAATGAGTCAGCTCTTTGCCCCTTATTTTCCATCATACTGAAATTTGTTGAAACCTCTGGTTCACTGATGAATGAATCCTTCCCTTTTAAAAAATGCAGATATACAATTTTTAAATACTTTACTATCATTTTATTTGGGTCTCCACACAGAATATAATACAAGGGCCAGGTTTCCATCTAGAACCACAGCCTCTCCAGTAACCTTTTAATAAAATTCCTTCTACTACTTAAGCTGGCTGAAATTTGCATCTGTTACTTGTAACTAAAACATTTTAAAGATAGAAAGGCATTGTCAATATTTATCTCTCTGCTTTAAGATTAAGATCCCCACCCATTCCCTCAGCCTTTCTACAAATCGACTACAATGCAATGAAGAGGGTCCCTGCTTGTTGCATGTGATCACTCCTAGGTCATCTGACACATTTTATTTACTCTCAAATTCAAATGCCTCGATGAGTCGAGCTGATATTATCAATGAATGAAGTGGGCCAGTTGGGGACAGAGGCAAACTGAGCGTTCATGCCTATTGGCAGGGCAGCTGCCACCAGACAACTCTTAAGATCTCTGACATGTGGTTATGTGACTGAAGTTACCAGGTCTTAAGATTTTTTTTCTTTTTTTCTGTTTTTATTTGCTGGTTTGCTTGTTTGTTTTCAGGCTTCTGGCTTTTAAGAGAAGCTCAGAATCTAAAATTAATGTAAAAATTTCAGATTTTTAAATGTTGCCAACTAATTTTTTTTTAATTTCAACAACTTTTGCCCAAAGAAAACCTACTTCGAGGCCACATTTGTTATTTCTGATTTATTCCCTTAGGTGTCTAATCACATCTGATTGATGGTTGCTTTTATTATTTCTACTATGGATAACAATCTTACTTACATTTACTCTTAGAAATTGTGTTAAGAGGTTTATGAACATAATTGTACCTCATTGCCACAGCAACACTGGGAAGTAGTTATTACTTTTCCATTCTATAGATGAGGATGTCTAAGCAATAACAGTGATCCTTTTGAAACATAGCTCTTAAATCCTTAAATATTTTCATGGCTTCCTGTTATCCTCAGAATAAAAATCAAATTCAAGATTCCATAGCTTGGTTTATAAGGCACTTTAACGCCCAGCTCCCTACACCTCTCACCTTGCCTTGCACACTTGGCTCCAGGAACACTGAAGTTTTCTCAATTTCTTCAAACATAGTAATCCTTTATATGATATATTTTACATAGAATTTTGGTTTTAAATACAAATATAAGACCATTTAACTATAGTGCAGAATCACTAAATTTACATAATTTGCATTTCATAGCTTGTACATACATATATACATATTTACCAGAACAAAACTAATTCTACTGCTTTTATTTCACTTCTTGATATGCACATATTCCATCAGCATGGCTTACTAATGAACAAGTAAGGATATGACATAATTACTACCACTAACAATATTAGCTTTTATTAATAATAATCACTAATAATAATAATCATATGACATAATTACTGATGAATAAGGAATGAAATAAACTGCGGGTTGCCCTATCTTTCCCTTTCTTTCTATGCCATCATTCTCAGAGCAAGTGGCTGGCTAGTACAGGGAAGTAACACGAATAAGAAAGGCTCTGATAGGGTCCCCTGGTCTTTTGTGTTTCTAAGAATGCCATTGTCTTCAATTTCATTCGAGCAAGCTCTGGTTTGAACAGGAACTGTGGCCTCTCAGGACTGATATCGGAGCTCCCACTACTCAGTTGTGGATGTAACTCGCTTTCTCTGTACTTGCTTGCTGTGAATCTCAATGAACTTTTGTGTATCATGAGTCCACTAGAATTCTGTGCTCGAAGGGCCTCCTGAACACTTTATGCAAATGGGGCGACTAGGAATGGCAGTCACATTGTGCTTATCTGCCCTGCTCTTAATCATGCACCATTGTCCTCTCATATTTCTCGTGTAAGACACAAGTTCAAAGATAAAATTATTAAGGATTTCAAAGGGTAGCTCCATAGTGTAGTGATTAGCATGTCTGCTTTACACACAGAAGGTCCTGGGTTCGTGCCACAGGTGGAGCCACGGACCGACCATACACTGGGTGCACCAGGCCCTGGGTGCAGGCTGTCAGTGTGTGGGAGGAGACGCCCCGCCTTCAGAGATCCAGTTCTTAAGAAAAGGGAGACAGCAACATCCCTAGGTCAGGGGTGGAAGGCTAGGGGAGGGAAGAATTTCATGGTGGTGACAGCAGAACATTAAACCAAATCTGAGATGGTGCTCTGTGAAACTTTGGAGTTCACATGCCTGAAGGTGGCCATATCTGGAGGTTCCCCAATTACTGTGTTTCTTTTTTAGAATTTGAGGCACTAACCACCTCTTTGTCCCACTTTAGGGCCTAATACCCGAATCTGGTACACCAGAAACGTTTCCATGAAATTTCCTGTTTACTTGCTTGCCAGAGTATGCTAGTTGTCCCCTCTTCCTCTCTGATAATAGAATTCCCAATATTCAACTGGGTTCAAAGCCACCTAGAATAAAGACTACATTTCCCAGACTTCCTTGCATCTAATGTGGCGTATGATGATACTCTGGCCAATGGGATGGAGGTGGAAGTGTTCTATTCTTAAGAGACTCTTTTTAAGAGTCTTAAGTGTCTTAAGTGTGACCTTTTCTTTGACTCTGTGTGTCTCTTCACTTCTTTATTCGTTCCTGGAGCATAGATCTGGCTTCTTGCATCTTGAGGTTAAGATTACACATGGTGGAGCCATAACATAGAATGACATAGAAACCCTGTACTACCACCCAGACACAGTTGGTTTAGGCATAGTTGCATTTGTAGCTAAACCTAATCCTAATAAACATAATTTGATTTATAGTCTGTTTTTCCTAATAGACTAAGCTCTATGAGGGAAAGAACCTATCAGCTCTGATTGTCCTGTTTGCCATTATATTATGAACACCCAAAACAGTGCCCCACAAGGAGTAGGTGTTTAATAGCCAGATGAATGAATACATCAGAAAGTTGAGGGCCAAAGTTGTTGATTAACTTGCTCAGGGTCACACTGGTAGGAGATAATTTGATTCCAGGTCTACCTGCCTCAAGAGTTTATGCCCCTAACATGCTCCATTGACAAGGCTAACTCTCAGGGCAGCCCTACTACCCATCTTTCTACTTTCTTGAGGGAATTGACACTCTTGAATGACTTGGCAGTTTTCCCAAACACTTCTTGCTGTTTCAATGCTTTGGATTTTCACCTAAGCTGTTTCTTCTGCCTAGAACGCCTCAACCACCCCTCCCCACCTTGTCTTGTCAGCTGGGTAAACATCAACTCATCTTTCAGAACCCAGCTCATGTGTCACCTGCACCTCCCAGGAGGAATTGCCCTTGCTTTCCTCTTGGCTCCTACTGTACTCTCAACAGATTCCTATCAACCTACTGATAATCTTTTACTACACTACAAATCCCAACAAATTCACACTATTTTGCCCCCACTGTGATCTCTCCATGGGCTAGAACTAGATTTATTCACTTCTGAGTCCCCAGGGCCTGGACCATAATAGGTGACTGAAATATTTGCTGAATTGGTAGAATCCTGATTGCAATTTATAGATGAGGAAATTGAGTTCAAGATAGGATTAAGTGTTACGCAATTAACTTCAGTTGGGGCTGGAATATGGGTCTCCTGGGGCTCAGTTTGCTAGGAATACCATAACGAAGTACCGAAAAGGTAATTGAAACTGCCAACCAACAACAACAACAATAACAACAACAAAATACAAAGTACCACCAAGTGGTTGGTTTAAACAACAGAAACGTATTGTCTGACGGTTCTGGAGGCCAGAAGTCTGAGATCAAGGTGTCCCCAGGGTTGGTTCCTTCTTATGGCTGTGAAAAAAATCTGTTTCATGCTTCTCTCCTAGCTTCTGGTGGTTTGCAGATGCAATCCTTAGTATTTGGCTTGTAGAATCATCACCTAATCTCTTTCTTTATCTTCCTGTGGTGTTCTCCTTACCTGCATATCTGTCTCCATATTTCCCCAACTAGTCATTTTGGATTAGGGCCTACAATGGTGATCTCATTTTAACTTTATTTCTCTGTAAAGACCCTATGTCTAAAGAAGGTCATATTTTGAGCTACTAGGAGTTAGGTCTTCAACAGATGAATTTTGGGGGGACACGATTTAACCCATACAAATTTTTCGACTGCAAAATGAAGGCCTCAGCCTGGATAATTATTAAGATTCCTTCTGCCTTTACACCCAGGGAGAGGAAATATCTGGCCCAAGGCCACATCAATAGTGGCTGGAACTGGGATTCAGATCCAGGTCGGCCTGACTCCAAACCCTGAGCTTTTAATCCAGTACAGATTTATAATGCCCGCTTCACAAGGAGGGAGCCTTGCTTCATGGGCACACAAACCTCTGTTCTGGGGTCAGTATGCTGGTTATGCCTCTTGTCTCTGCAGCTGTTCTCAGCCTGCACCCTTCAGCCGAGCTTTCTGTTTCATTCTGAGCTACAACTGTGAGGCCCTGAGCGGGAGTCCACCAGCTGCTGCCTGTCCCACCCTCAGCCCCAGCAGGGGGAACAGTGAAGCCAGAATGTGTGCTGAGTGGATGAACTCGATTGCTAGGATCCCCAGACTGACTGAGGGGAAATCCGCCAGGAAAGGGAACTTATGCCTCGCCTCCCATGCTGAGGCCAGAAATCCTCTAAGCCTCTTCTAATATGGCACCCGAGGAGTGGTTGGGCAATGACCGAGGAGTCACCTAAATGTGTGGGCCCCAGGGCAGCCTCATAAAGTCCCAAATATCCCAGAGTGATGCTGTAAGAATCATAGGAGTGGCCGCAGTCACCTCCCATCTCTAAACTTCAATTTTACCATCTGTAAAAATAGAGATAAAAATGCTTATCTCTTACTATTGTAATAAAAAGTTAACATTTATTGGGTCAGGAATTATACTAAACCGGGCTTGGGAAATTTTTTCTGTGAAGGGCCGGATAGTAAATATTTTAAGATTTGCAGGCAAAGAACCAAAATCGAAGATATGATATTGGTACTTATGTAACAAGGGAGAAAACAAATCTCCACAAATTTTTCGGTGCAATTAAAAATGAAATAAGCACTTCGGCTTGTGAGCTGTATGTAAGTTGGCAGCAGGGCAGATTTGACCTGTGAGCTGTAACTGGCTGACCCCTGTGCAAAACACATTATGTGTAATGGCTCAATTAGCCCTCACATGACGTGTGTGCTGTCCTTATCCTTGTTTTTTTTGATGAAGAAACTGAGTCCCGGAAAGGTTAAGTAACTTGCCCAAATTCACACAGTCCCAAAGCAGGGGAGTTAGAATTTGATCCCAGGCAGTCTTTTCTGGAGTTTGCAAGCTTAACCTCTTTTAGGACAAACCTAATGCGCATGTAGGACTTGGTGCTTACATATATTGACTTATATGTGATTGCTTCCCTTTCTCCTCTCAGGGGTGCCAGGCTAGTAAAAAGGTATTTCCAAAACAGAATAATAAGTACAAAGACAGAGAAAAACACATGGGATTTTGGGAGCAAGAAGTCCTCCAACACTCCTACTTTCATGCTCATCACCTCTCAGTAACCCTGTGACTCAGTGAGGGCAGACTTTACTATCTCCATTTTATAAACATCAAGTAGACTCTCAGAGAGGTGAGGTGACTTTCACAAGGTCACACAGCAAGTATGTGGCAGAACCAGGATTAGAGCTCCAGTCTCCTGGACCTCATCTAGGGTGCATCCTGCCCCTCGCCCCACCCCCGTCCATCACACTGTCTCTCAGGCCCAGTCCAAGTTTATGATCAACTCTGCTGGTGACCATGTTATCTAGCACCTGGCTTTTCCAGAGAACATCACATGTAAATCTGGATGATGCACCAAATCCCAGAACATTAGAATCTGGGGGATCCCTTCATGAATTGTATAAATGTCTAACTTTTTTTAAATGTAAGAAAAAAAAAAAAAAAAAAAAGAATCCTTGGAAGATCAAAGTGGCAAGTCCAAGAGAAATCATCACAGGACCCTCCTACTCCTAGTAGCTCTCCTCATGCCGGCACTGCTGACTGCTTGGTACCCATTATCCCATTTAATCCCATGAAAGTCTCCAAGATCTTTTATTTGCTAATCTGTGGGTGCAA
This sequence comes from Rousettus aegyptiacus, assembly GCF_014176215.1. Taxonomy (NCBI): domain Eukaryota; kingdom Metazoa; phylum Chordata; class Mammalia; order Chiroptera; family Pteropodidae; genus Rousettus; species Rousettus aegyptiacus. Next base: position 19,248,728 of record NW_023416284.1, on the reverse strand, counting down.
CAGTAAGTCTTAGTGAAAGGAGCCAAGGCTCTGGGGCCAAACTGCTGCCCTTGCCAATTCTGACTCAATCACTTACCAGCTCTGTGACCCTGATCAATTGCTTTACCTCTCTGGGCCTCAATTTCCTCAACCAGAAAAAGAGATAATAAAACATATCTTGCACAGCTCTTGTAAGAATTCAAAATAATATTTGTACGTCAAATTGTTCTCAGTGGTTAACACTAAGGGCAGGACTATGGGAGACAAGAATTTTTATAGACGTCTATAATTATCAATATTTTATCGATCATATTCTATGATCAATATTTTAATGATTATAGTTTGTAAGCAGCAAAATATGTATAGATGAATATGTCATATATACCTATATATGGTAAGTGCATACAGTAAGCATTCAATTTACTTGTTTGTTTATGTATTTTTTTATTCAGCAAACATTTAGGGAACACATACTGTCTACCAGGCCTGGCTGTAAGAACTTGCACCTTGAACCTGAGATCTGAAGAAGTTCCCAGTGTGATTCATAGGGTGAGCGTGGGAGGCATCTGCTGTGGCGGTGACAGGGCCAGGCCAAGAGTATGAACCTCTAATTGCTGGTTAAGGGTGCTAAAGACACTGGGAGAAGCAGGGACCCAGAACAAAGGGGAGGTTTTATGGGTTAGCAGAACTTGCTGGAGGGCAGACTGGGAAGGTAGTTTCCCACAGCCGGCAGTGATTTATTTATTTATTTATTTATTTATTTATTTATTTATTTATTTATTTATTTTGCAAGATTTAACGAAAGGAGTTCTTTGTTTGAAGATGGCTCAATATGTGTCAACCTCTGTAGCAGGGAAGTCAGTGCACTTAACATTTAAGTCCCCATCAAGTCCCTGAAGGTTAAGAGGGACAATTCTCAGAGAGAGGCTGGATTGTCACCAAATTGGAGTCCAGCTCCCTTACAGATTTAAATGTGAAACTTGAAACTATCAAAATTCAGGAAGAAAATATGTGAATAAATTTATACTGCAGGATTGAGGAAGGTGTTCCTAAAGAACCTAAAACAGAAGCCTTGATGAAAAACTGATTAATTTGATGAAAAAAAGAGTCCAAAACTAAGTTTAAAAAAATGATAGATGGGAAGTGAATATTTATGAAATATATAACTGATATACATAGTATAAGGACAGCACACCTATAAATAAATGACAATAAAAAATAAAGAATACAAATAGTCAATTCACAAAAGAAATGGCCGAGGAACATAAAATATGTTTAAAATCCCAACAATGCAAAGTTATGAAAAAACCAACAAAAGAATACATTTTTTTTTTAATCTTTCAGATTGACAAAATGTAAAAAGGTTCATGATAATCTGCGTTGATTGTGGATTGTTTGTGTGTATTTGTATACCCTTACATTTTTACTAATTGACTTGAAATTGGGCAACTACTTTGGAGAGCAATTTGGCTATATGTATTGTTGACATAAGAAATGTTCAAACCTGTTGAGTTTTTATGAGTTTATTGGAATCAAATTGACAACAACTGCCAGGCAGCAAAATATCAACAGATTAAGAAAATGCTCCAGAGAATGGCAGTTTTGCAGTTTATTTTATGCATTACACTCAAAGGAGGAGGCGTAAGGAGCATACATGAAATTCACTGGTGGTAAATTAAGTGGGTGGGAGAAAGCAAAACAGGAAAACCTCTGGGATTAGATAAAAAGCAAAATGGAGGGACTCATACATCTTTTACATTGGTGGGTACAGGAGCGTGAATAACGAACATTTACAGATCATAAAGATGGTGTTCCAGTGGGGACGAGATAACAGTGAGGGGTTCTGACGTCTGTCTCCTGCTTTGGTGCAGTTGTACCCTGAGGGGTCTGGAGAAAAGGGATTACTCTGCTATTTCAAGGATATGTTATCTTAGATGCAAAAAGACAATAGACGGACTCACTTAGGTAAAGATTGGCCTTTATCAGGGAAGCTACAGGTCCAGGATGTGACTGCCCACAATGACCTGCTTTTAGTTAGGAATTTTTACATTCAGACCATCCAACGTGGTTAGTTTCAGTCTCTGAGTTTGTAGGGCCCACCGTGCTGGCCTTTCTTGAGCTTGTCAGGTTTAGTATGTGGCCCTTTTTTCGTCCACGGTATTATGTTATTTGCTTTCTTCCTCTCCCCTGACCTCACAAGAATGTAAGATGTATGAAGGTGGTAAGGATCTTATCTGGCGTATCCACTGTTGTATTTCCAGCACTTGGAAGAGTTGGAGACACAACAAATCTTTCACAAATATTTAACTCCCTGAATGAAAACATGAATTTTATAGTTACGTTTCATTAGGCACAGAAATTATATTCCAGATGGTCCATACCATTGAAAAATACTTGCATCAGGGGACAAAGATATTTCTATAAAACTATTCATTGGATCATTATATGAAATAGTGAAAAGCAAATTACAAACCAAATAAATGTTCTCCAACAAGAGGGAATGCATGAAAAAAAATTCTGTTATGGAATACTATGTAGCTACTGAAAAGAATGCGGTGGAAGGTGAACATAGTCTGATATTTTATTGAATAAAAAAAAAAACAAGTTATGCAACAACAGTTGTGGGGTGAGAGAGAACTTCCAGGCTTGATTTCTTTGGTTTCATTTTTCATGGATTTATGTTTAAATAAAATGTTTAAATAAAATTATATATATTTTAAGGTGTACACTATGATAATTTGATATACATATTCATAGTGAAGTAATTACTGCAGTCAAGTTAATTAAGATATCTCCTCACATAGTTATCAATTTTGTGTGTGTGATGAGTGCACCTGAAATCTCCTCTCTTAGCATATTTTAGTGCTCAATGCAGTATTCTTAAGTATAGTGTCTATGTCTGTACGTTAGATCTTTAGACTTATTCATTCTGCATAACAGCTACTTTGTACCCTTTAACCAACACTTCCCCATATAAGTGAAATTAGAAGTATTTATTTGTCTTTCTCTGTCTGCCTTATTTCACTTAGCATAACATCCTCCAGGTTCATCCATGTTGTTGTAAATGGCAGGATTTCCTTCTTTCTCAGGGCTGAATAACATCCCTTCATCTGTCAACGGACATTGGGTTGTTTCCATATCTTCGCTATTGCGAATGATTTGCGATGAACATGGGAGTACAGATATCTCTTTGAGACCCTGATTTCATTTCTTCTGGGTACATAAACAGAAGTGGGGTTGCTGGATCATATGGTAGTACTATTTTTAATTTTTTGAGGAATCGCCATACTGTTTTCCATAACGACGGTGACTTTTTAAATTTTGTTTGAAACGTTTATAAAGAGCACATTTAGAATCATAACTTTGAAAAGAATAAAGAAGCATAAGTGTTATTTTAAAATAAAAGCACCAAAGAGAAAATTTCAGCAGCTGCCTAAATCACCAGGGCCTGTTTTTGTTCGTTTGTTTTTGTTTTTTCTCCTCTCCCTTCTTTCCTTCTTTCCTAGTTTTCCCTATTCTTCTTCTTTAAATTCAGTATGATTCAAAAAAATTTTGTTTAGCATATGAGAACTTCATCATGTTTGCGCAGCCGGAATGTCAACTGGGTATGACCATGATGACAATGATGACAGTGGACTCGTGTACTGAGAGTTTTTCAAGTCCCAGGCTCTGAGCAAAACACTTCACATTTCCTATCTCCTTTAACTCTAGAAGAGATTCGCCGAGTACAGTAAACGTGTTTTTCTCATACAAGCACTAGAACTTAGTGGTGCCAAACTGAGTGGGTGCAAATCCCAGCTCTGCCATTTTCTATGTGACCTTAGTAACTTCCTTAACTTTAGATTTCTCTGTAAAACGAAGATAATAACAGCACTCCTTCCTAGGGCTGTGGTTCGGATGAAATGAATTAATACATATAACGCCTGTAGGGCAATGCTTGGCACAGTTTTTTAAGTGAGGAAATTGTGGTAAGCCAGCAGGGATCCAAGCCCACACCCACTGGCCTGCCTCCGGAGCCTGAGAGCTCAAAACCTGCTCCGTCCTTCCAGTCAGGGTATTTTGAGAGTCAACCTTTCACTTGGACTCTGAGGCAGAGAGAGAAGGTGGAGTCGGGTGAAGTCCCCTTCTTGACCCTTCCTGTGTTTCTTCAGCTGTTGAGCACAGCAGTGATTTCCTTAATTAAATGGGAAACAGCCTTAGGAAAATTATAAGCCAGTCTTCTGCACTCCAAAATCCTCAGAATTTTTATGCTGGTTGTAAAATGAATTTGTGCAAAACCCTGGGAGGGCCTTGGGGGTCATGCGTTTTGCGGGGGACTCATTTCCTTCTTGGCCAGAGGAAACCGGGGCTGCCTTCCGCTAAGGTTCCAGCCAGGGGAGACAGGCCCGGTTGGAACTCCTCGGGGCCTGCCTCTCCTCACCACAACCCCCGCTTTCCTCGGTGAGTCCTCCCCTCGGCACCCCCCCTGCCCCGCCCCACAGTGAAAAAAGTGAGAGTGCTGTTCAGGAAGTTCCTTTGAAAGTCATATTTTTAAAATATTTCAATTGTTTTGCTTCAAAAATTTTAGAAGGTGCTTATAGAAAAAAAGAGCAGATGGGAGATTTTTTTTTTTTTTTTTTTTAAAGCGAGGCCACAGAGACAATGTAGCAAAATCCAAGACTTCCATGGGCTGCCCCTACACATGCAGTCCTCCCAGCCCCCCAACGCCCTGCGACCTCTCACTCCTCCACGCCCCTCATCTCCCCACCCTCCTAGCTAGGTGTGGCCAAGCTCTGGGGCCTAGGGGTAGAGCCTGTACTGAAGTAACTGTCTAGAGCGCACCTGGTTGAACAGGATCTGCTCAAGTTCTGACCCAAGGCCCTTTTCACACCCTTACCTTTCCGGGACCTGGGCTCCTACTCCACCTCCTTCTTCCTACTTGTAATTTTGTACAATGACTGATTCCTGGGGCTTGTGTGTGCGCAGGGAATCAACGTGTGCATTGGAGAAGGGAGGCTGGCTTTTACTCAACTGAAAGTAAAGAATAATAAACCACAAAACCAAAACATATACACAAAAAGACAATTTTGAAAGCAGTATTTATTCCGGTTTTGCTTTTGCTTTGAAAAGTAATATACGAGTTCTAGACGGCACAAAATAGAAAACACAAAATGAAAATGCAGCTATTTATTTACTATTTACCCCTTTGGCTAGGTCCTGTGTGAAGAGATGCTCCCCTCAATCCCTGCACCCCCTCCAGCATTGAAAGGGCAGTGGAGTAAATGGTACAGCTCTGGGAGGAATCACTCCAGGGGTGGCTGGAGCTGAGGACTGGGCAGTGACCAGCATTGATTTGTCGCTTTGCTGCTGTAGTTAAGGTTTTGTGAACAATAAATTGACCAGATTCCATCTGGGCTCCTTAACTCAGCAAAAAGGATCCCAGAAGGCTGAGAATAGGCCCCTTTTCCTGCCTCTCCCTTTAGACTATATTCCTTCAATCACTCATTAAACATTAACTGACCCCCGCCCTTCCAGACTGGAGCCTCTGAAGTGGGGAAGCTGCAATCTGGGTCTTTCCAGAGCTCTCAATCTGCTGGAGGCAAGGAGGAAAGGAAGAGACAATGAATGTAACCTAGGAATGTAGGGGGAGGGAGGTGGGAAAGCAGAGAAGGAAGGGCATGTAGCAGAACCCCCAGGGATATGTGTGGGCCATTAAAAAAGAATATTATATAACAGCATTTTCATGTGGAAAATGCAAAACGAATCTAATTTTTTTCCTTAATGCAGACTATACAAAGTAACATGAGAGGAAATCTGGTCAATAAATCTATTTTTAGGATTATCACAAGTTTCTTAGTGATCCCAAACCTGGTGAGGGTAGTGAGGGGCAGGGCCTTGCCTCTTTCCAGATGCCAATCAGGAATGGATAGATGTGACCTATTTCTATTTACCAGAATGGGGAGAAGTTAAAAATGTCGGTGATACCCGAAGGATGAGGTGGGCAGGTGTGCGGGAGGGGGAGAGGGCCTTCTTGATTAAGAAGCAGAGAATCTGGGCCCTTAGGGTCAAATTCAGGGCCACACAAGGAGCTGGAGGGGCAAGGTGCTGAGAGAGGCAGTGGCAAGGGACTAGGCTGGGAGATTGTCAGGGTTGAGCACCTAGGCCCCTGAGTCTTTTCTGACTTATGTTCCCAGGGCAATGAGAAGCCTCAGAGAATATTAGCTAGAATTGTTTGGTTAAAGGCCATAAAATTCTACTCCAGCTATTTTAAGAAAGACAACAGGCTCTCTTAAAGAGAGCTAGAAGAACAAACAATCAGGCCCAGAGAAAAGGAAGAAGGAGTCACAGTTACAGGAATTTGTGTGGTAACTCAATAGGGACTCAGGATAGCTTCCTTTAAGAGGCTCCCATCATAAGCCAAACATTGCTCTCAGTGCTTCACGTGTATGAGCCTATTTAATCCTCAAGTAGTGAGGCCTCAGGACATGTGACTTGTTATTCTGATCCCCATTGCACAAGTGAGGACACCTAGACCTAGCTATGTGACTTGCCCAAAGTTACACAATTTAGTGAGTGGTGGAGTTGAAATTCGAATGTAAGCGGTATGGCTCCGGAACTCACACCCAAAACTCTACCCTATAAAGCCACCTTGCATAACAATTGACTCAGCATTTCTATGCATCTACACTCAAGATTAAAATTTTCAGAAAAGAGAGTATGATGAGCCCAGTGTAGTACTCATGCCCAGCTAGGGGTGGCTCATGGGGCCACACGCTGCGATTGTCAATTTCATCATATTCATACAGAAAGAGGCCAGAGGAAAGTTAGTGCCATGAGCAGAAGAGATCATGGATAGACAAATGATCTAGTTCTCTACTGTGGAGGGGATTGAAGGAGGGAAATGACAAGGTCAGATTTATATTCTAGGAAGGTCACTCTAGCTATCTGGTAGAGGATGGACTAGACGGTCCAAGAGGAGGGGCCATGATCCTCACTGAGGACATTGGTCTAGTCATTCTGCAGGAAAGGCTAACTTTGGCCAGAGTGGTTGCTAGAGGTGTGTGAAGAAGGGAGTGGATTTTGAAAGATACAAAAAAGATGATTAATGGGATAGAGGAACAGGGACGTTCAGGTGGAGAGGATTCAAGAATAACTGTAGAGGTCTGGCTTGAGTAACTGGGTTGATGAGGTTGCTACAAGGAGTGGGTATGGGGAAGATATGGACCATGCTGAATCGAGGTATCTGTGGGCCATCAGAGTGAGATGCGCAGGTGACAGCCAGATGTTTGGGTGATCTGGAGGGAACTTTGCTTGGATTCAAGTCTCTATAGCACTGCCCAAGCTTTATAGGGTGCTTTTAGACCAGGGTTGACAAATGTTTTCCATGAATGGCCAGATAGTACATATTTTAGGCTTTGTAGGGCACATGATCTTTGTCAAAACTACTCAACTCTGCTGTTGGAGTGTGAAAGCAGCCACAGAAAATACTTAAACAAATGGGTGTGACTGTGTTCCAACAAAACTATATTTATGGATACTGAAATTTGAATTTCATGCCATTTTTATGCATCAAAAATAGTATTCTTTAGATTTTTTCCAACCATTTAAATATGTTAAAACCATCCTTAGCTTGCAGGAATCATAAAAAGAAGAAGCAGATTAAGAATTTGACCCACAGGCTATGCTTTGCTGATCCCTGTTTGGAAGAATTAGGAAAAGTCACCCCATCTTACAAGACATTTTATAAGTTAATTATTTCTCATTAATAACAATTATGATGAACATTAAGTCATTTTGTATAAATTACACAGATAAAAAATTGAACATGAAAGAATAGAAAGCTATCACTGTTGCGAATATAGTGTAATTCTTCAATGGTAGTCATACTTGATTTTAGAAAAATAACATGATATTTGGTTCTTGCTACATTAATGTCATATCGAAATTAATTCTTCTGTGTATACAGTTGATTTCAATGATAAATTTTTACAGAATTGCAGTAGCCTATATTTTCTTCATAACTCTTTAGATTATAAGTATCATAAATCTTTCTTTTGAGGACGTTATTAGTGGACCCAGTATAGCAAAATAAAATGAAATAATTTTGAAATTTAGTTTTGGATCTTGGAAATCACAATAAAACAAATCTTCCTTCTTTTTCTTAGCTTTTCCTACATGGATAATGGCATCATTTTTGAAATCCTGTTATCTGACAACAATAACCAATAACTTATTTTTCATAAATTTTGCTTCCTTTTAAAATGAAGGATACTTTAATTTTTTCAGCGCTTTTATTATGTATGTTAAATTTTTGTTTCTGTATGATTTATTTATAAGATTTTACCTAAACACCATTTCATATTAGCCCTGAGCAAATACATTTAAAGTTGAAATTTACTAGAGTATACTTTACATTGTAGAATCCATATATTTTTTAATATAATTAACAATTCTTAAAAGGATTTTGCATCACACCTTTTGAGTTTTTAGTGACATGACATCCACTTGACTTTCTCATTGTGAATTCAACATTAACATTCAATATTTGAAATTTTATTTTTTGAAAATACATGTTCAAAACACTCTAACATTTTGTCAAAATTAAAATTTTTCTAGGTAGTTCCTAGACATTATTTTAAAATTCGGTTATGTCAAAAGAACTTTTTACCACATCATTCACTATCAAGTTAAAAGAATACACAAAATATAGAAGAAATATTTCCCTAAAATTATTTTTCAACTATCTTCTGTTAAAATCTACTATAATTTTCCATGTATTTTTGTTGCATTGTCATATTTCTGGCCCTCTGGGTTATTTTTGTCTAGATTCAGTTTTTGTAAGTAGTCTACTGAGAATGTAAAATCCTTCCCTAGTTTATTATGCATTTCACTTTGTTCATGTTTATTAGGAATATGCAGTAAATGGTGCCAATCTTTGCATTCATTCTCATTTTAGTGTTGATTTGATTTTTTTCCATTCCCAAAGACTTTACAATGTAGACAAAATATTGAATCTTTTTAGATGGAATAAAGTAACCAAGATTTTCTGATTATTTTTTTCTCAAGAACTGTGAGCATTGTTTCTAAAACTTTTCATCTGTGTCGTTATCTGAAAACAACATGTTTTTCTTTCTTTCTTTCTTTCTTTCTTTCTTTCTTTCTTTCTTTCTTTCTTTCTTTCTTTCTTTCTTTCTTTCTTTCTTTATTTCTTTCTTTCTCTCTCTCTCTCTCTCTCTCTCTCTCTCTCTCTCTCTCTCCCTCCCTCCCTCCCTCCCTCCCTCCCTTCCTTCCTTCCTTCCTTCCTTCCTTCATCTCTTTCTTTGTTTTTGGAAACTTAAGATTTCTTTCCAGAGATAGATCATTTCAACCTGAGTTACCTGTTTAATATGCATAGTTACGTGGTCAGGTTTCTAATAGAGAAAAAGTGCTTTTGGTTAAATGGATTTTTTGTTTTTATTTGTTTTTGAGGTTCTCCCCTTTCTTCTAGTATTTTTTTTTTACAATATTTTTATTTTTCAATTAAAGTTAGCATACAATATTATATTAGTTTCAGGTGTACAGCATAACGATTAGACATCTACATAACTCATGAAGTGATCACCCAATAAATCTGACACTGTACATAGTTATAAAATATTATGGACTATATTTCTTATGCTATACTTTATATCTCCATGAATATTTTGTAACTACCAGTTTGTATTTCTTAATATTTTCCCCCTTTTTCACTGACTCCCCCACCCCCTCCCATGTGGTAACCCTCAAAATGTTATCTGTAACTGTAAGTTTGTTTGTTTGTTTGTGTATTTTGTTCTTTAGATTTCACATGTATAATATATTTGTCTTTCTCTGACTTACTCCACTCAGCACAACACCCTCTAGGTCCATTATAAAAGTTTTTTCCACCCCTTTACTTCGTCTGTGTGGGTCTTTTAATCTAAAGTGAGTCCTTTGTAGGCAGCATATGTAAGGGTCTTGTTTTCTTATCCATTTAACCACCCTACCTTTTGATTGGAGCATTTAATTCTTTTTCATTTGAAGTACTTGTTGATAGATATGTTGTTATTGCCATTCTTTATTTGGACTTTTGATATATGTATTTTTCTTCTTCTTAAAGAGGTCCCTCCAACATTTCCTGTAATACTGGCTCGGTGATGAAGAATACCTTTAGCTTTTTCTTGTCTGGGAAGTTTTTATCTGTCCTTCAATTCTAAATGATAGATTTGCTGGTTAGAGTAATCTTGGTTGTAGGTCTTGGGTTTTCAACACTTTAAATACTTTGTGTCAAGCCCTTCTGGCCTGCAAAGTTTCTGCTGAGAAATCAGCTGACAGTCTTATGAGAACTTTCTTGTAGATAACTAATTGCTTTCTCTTGCTGCTTTTAAGATTCTCTCTTTTTATTTAATCTTTGACATTTTAATTATGATGTGTCTTAGTATGGGTTCTTCTCTTTAGGTTCATCATATTTGGTACTCTCTGAGCTTCCTGGGGTTGTATGTCTATTTTCTCCACCAGGTTAGGGAAGTTTTCCATTATTATTTCTTCAAATGGGTTTTCAATTCCTTGTTCTCTGTCTTCTCCTTCTGGTACCCCATGATGTAAATTTTGTTACGCTTGATGTTGTCCCAGAGGTTCCTTAAACTATCTTCATTTTTTTTTTTTTATTCTTTTTTCTTGTTGCTGCTCTGATCGGGTGTCCTTTGCTACCTCATCCTCTAAATTGACGATTCAATCCTCCACTTCATTCACTCTTGATTTCCTCTAATGTACTCTACATCTCAGATATTGTAGTCTTCATTTCTGACTGGTTTCCTTTTATGTTTTCCATGTCCATTTTTGTTTTCTATCTCTTTGTTAAAATTCTCACTGAGTTTATTTACTCTTCTCCTAAGTTCATTGAGCATCCATATAACTACTGTTTTGAACTCTGCATTTTGTAGATTACTTGTCTTCATTTTGTTTAGTTCTTTTTCTGGAACTTTGTTCTCCTCTTTCATGTGGGACATGTTTATTTGTCTCCACATTTTGGCTGCGTCCCTGTGTCTGTTTCTATGTATTAGGTAGGGCTCCTAAGTCTCCTGGTCTTAGTAGAGTGGTTTTATGTAGTAGATGTCCTGTGGATCCCAGTGGTACAGTCTTCCCTGGTCACCTCAGGCGCTCAAAGTGTTTCTCTTGTGTGGGTTGTGTGTGTTCTCCTGTTAAAGTTGAGCTTTGGTTGCTGTTTGCATGTCAATGAGGGGAATTGACCCTTGGGCTGATTGGTTGTGAGGATTGGTCAGTGAGATTGACTCTATATAGTAGGATTCACTTTATCAGGGCTCTGGTGCCTGCCCAGTCCACCCTTCAGGTATGTCCTTCCTCAGATGCAGCCCTGGGGGGGAGGGTGCTCTGGCTCTGGTGCTGGTAGAAGCAGGCCACTAGATATACTGACCCAAGGGCCTTAGCTACAGCCTGTGCAATTCCAGGGCTATCTGGTAAGAGTTACCAAGCAATCTGAAGATGGCTGCCACCTGTGCTGGGCTTATAGGTGACTCCAGAGTACAAGCCAGGAACTGAGGCTGGCTGCTGCTAGTGTGGGGCTAAGGGAACCTCAGCAAGAGGTACAGGGTATGCTGAAGCCAGAATGCTGCTGCTTTGGGTTTTGTGAGTCTTTGTGAGATTTTAAGAACATCTACAGCATGAGCCAAGACAGGCTATTTACATGGAATAAACCAGCTTGAGGAAGCTTGGGTGGGCTGCCAAATTGGGAGAGGCAGAATCACAGGAAATCACATGGGTGGAGCAATCTGTGTTATACAGGTTGATGGAGACTCAGATATGGCTACTGCTTGTATCTGCATGCAGGGAGGAGGAGGGTTCAACCAAGGAATTATGGATACTGTCAGCACTTCTGTCTGAGAGAAAGCCACCCCTCCAGCCCTTGTCCTGAAGCCTGACAACTCAGTGTCTCCCTGTATGTCCTTTGTGCTCCTCGAACAGCTGCCCCAGTGCTGGAGCTCAAAGCGAGTGAGTCTGTCACCAAGTAAGTCCATGCAGGCCCTTTAAGAGGAAAGTCTGCAACCCTCACAGCCCTCCGTTTCACTCAGGCATGATCCCCGCTGGTTTTTCACAGACAGAGGTTGTGGGGACTTCTCTTGCCAGCAATGGAATCTTGGCTGGGAAGCCTGGTCTGGGACTGGGACCCCTTTCTCTTTGGTGAGGGAGGGGGATAACTCTTCTGATTCTTGACTGCCACATGCAGTTGTGGGACCGGGCCATTTCATGTCTCCACCCCTCCTATTGGTCTCAAGGTGACCTCTGATGTATATCTCCAGACCTCACACAATTCTTCATGATAGTTGCTCTGTAGTTTTATTATAATATCGGTGTGATTGTGAGAGAAGTGCACAGCATCTACCTTCTATGCCATCTTGACTGGTCCTCCCTCTTCTAGTATTTCTTGAATTCCCTCAGTTATGGAGTGTAGAAGTCCAAGATAAACTCATATCCTGCCCCATCAGCGATGTGTTAGTGCTTCATTTTGCTAAAACTTTTGCTAAAACTAAGTGTTTTCTTTTCTTCTGACAGTCCATCTAATTTTTCCAGAAATCCAGTCATCTAGAGGAGTCACTAAGGATGGCCAGTGGAACCAAAATGCTGAAGATAGTGCCTAAATTATTGTAAGCAATTATATACATTTTTTTAAATAAATAAAATTTAACAGCTTTCAATTTTTTTTCTGGATCTCATGATGCTTTAAACAATTTTTTTAAATATCTGGAGGGAAATAATTTCATAATTTAGTATTTTATCTTATTCATTACACTTTAAATATAATCAATGTTATATGCTAATAAAATTTAACAGTATTGAATATTTCTAGTAATGAAATTTCCATACCAATAAATACAGAATTGATATAATACAATTAGTGGGTCATTACATAATAATCTTTAAATTATATCTGTATAATTCTTTATAGATTTTTAATGAAAGATTCATACTAGTTATTATATAGTATTTTGTATCATAATGAAAGTAACTAGTAAATTTAATTGGAAACTCAATAACCTCATGGTACAGAAACAGCAGATGGTGTGAACTATAAGATAAAATATATCATATTTGTTGAGGACACTGATACCATTGGGATTCTTTCTTCTTTTTTTAAAGATGATTTCTGGTCAATACTGTAATGAAAAAAGCTCTTGTTTAAGTTATTTTAGGTGATATTAGAGCAACAAAGTTTTCTGATTATTGTCAAAATAGAATTATATATGGTGGTTTTGTTAGGAAAAGACACTTTACTATATGCTTGAATACAAATCACTAATCTTTGGAGTCAGCAAAATTATAATAAAATATTTTTTTAAATTCTAAATAGCAAAGATATCTACCATTTGAATGACACCCCCTTAGATATGGTGGTGTTATATAGTGTACAACCTCAACAATAATACTCAAAGACTCTGCTGTGAGAGTGGTTAGGTGGAGGATGATGATTAATGCCCTGGGAGGGAACATCGGTACCAGATGAGGAGCATTATTGTATCCTAATCTCATGACAAGTACTGCCAGGAGAGGGAGAAAGGGGAGATAAGAGGAGGGCTACAGACAGAGCCAGAAACAAATCCTTGCAATGGTCACTCCCAATCATCCTGCAGAGTGCCCTCTCTATTCTCATTTTCTCTGACCTGAAGAACTGAGCCCTATTGGCAACCTGGTCTCTACTCAAGCTTACCTTGGCTTTCTGAAATACAGCACTATCTTGGTTCATTTATTCCTACTCAAAGCTTTTTAATTGATTTTGTTTCCAAAACCTTCCTCAAGAGCACGATGATGTAGTCTTGGATTGTTTCTCTAGTCTTTCTCCCTATACCATCTTGTCAATCATTCATTCAATCAATTAATCAATTATTAACTTATTCATTCAATAAGCATGCTAGTCCTGTGCTAGACTATGGAGGTATGAAGATAGACCAGTCATAGTCCCTGTTCTGGGCCTAATGGAAGACACAGGCAGGTAGACTTACTATGCTTCAAACCCTGTTTTCTAAATGCTTTACATGGGTTATCTCATTTAATTCCTGCTGCATACTCAATAGTGGATTGGGGAAAAGAATGCAGTTAAAAGAGGTGGAATGACCTGAAATTTCTGGGCTGATTGGATGAAACAGAGAGCAGTCTAGTATAATTTTTCTTGGCAACTAGGTGCCACTTACAAATATGGAGATACGTAAAAGGTCTGGGGAGAGGGATGAAATGATGAGTAAAGGTCTAGACAAATTAGGTTTTCGTTATCTTTGAAATATTCTTGTGTAAGAGCCTAATAAACAGTTGGTGGCTATGAGAGAATTTAAACATAATTACTATATAAGTTGTCGCTGCATAAATAGAATCACCCAAGGAGAGTGATAAAAAAGAGAATCCAAGATAAAAAAAAAAAAAAAACATGGATAATAGCAATATAAAATACTCAAGCTGTATCCTCCAAGATTCTTTTAGTTGTAAGTAATAGAAACCCAAATAAAACTGACTTAAGCAAAAACGAAACAGAATTTCTTGACTCAGGGGGAGGACTAGCTTTTGGGTATGGCTAGAACCATGGCCTAAGTGTCATCAGGTCACCAGTTTAGCAAAGTCCATAGGAAGAACAGTTCTTTCTTAATAGTTCCAGCAAAATCCTGGGAGTGATTCTTAATGGTCCATACTGAGTGGAAAATGTCATATTTATGACATTTCCTGAGCCATGACATGATGATTTGGCCAGGCTTGGGCCATCAGTGTATTCCTGTGTCGATGGTGAGACTGGTGTCCTCAACCAAAATGGGCGGAAGGATGATTCCCCACAGGAAAATGAAGCCTCTCTTAGCAGTCAAAGGGGGAGAGGAGCCTGGATATATAAAAGCCACCAGTGTCCATTACATAGACAAAGGAGGTGAAAAGGAGTTGGTTGAGGAGTAGAAGATGCATCTCACAAGAGGGTGGTATTACTGAAAGCAAGGAAAGAGAAAGTTTCAAGTTGATCATTATCATCGGGGTCAAACAAGAGATTAGGGAGAATGAAGACTGAGCCACATTTACTGAAGCTGGCTTTGAGAGATTTTAGCTGGAGTGGTGACGGTGAAGCAAGATTTCAATGAAGAGTGAATAAAAGGAAAAAAAAGTAGAGTTGTTATGTAGACAACTGTTTCAAGTACTTTGGCTATGAAGGGGAAGAAAAAAATTAGATGGTAGACAATAGGGAGAGACTTGAGCCTACTGAAAATAAAAAGGTAGGGATATATAAATTTTTTAGCATTTACGAAATGCTCAACATTTTGCTATATTTGAACATAAAACTTCGGTCCATGTGTTTTGACTTCAGAGTGAAGATTTAGTTAAAGAAATGGTCTGGAAACAATGGCAATCTCAAAATCTGCACCCATAGACAAGCTTCTCGTTGCTACATAGATGAGCTCTCTCTTTGTTCCTATCTAAAGCCAATCTCTCCTCTGACTGGACAGACTCAAGGACATCGCTGCAGTGATCTTTCTCTCTCTCCAGCATCATCAACTTTCGCTCTCTACTGGATCATTCCCATCAATTCGTAAACATTATGCTATTTCTTCCATCTTAAAAAAAAAAAATCTTCCCAACGGTTACAGCTTCTTTGAAGCCAGTCTCTTTCAAATGAGTTGTGAATATTCATTGTCTCTAATTTCTCTCCTCTCATTCTCTCTTAATTCTCCAATTTGGTTTTCATCCCCAGCATTCCACTAAAACTGCTCTGGTCAAAGTCTCTGATGACCTCAACTTTGTCAAATTTAGCGGTTAATTTTCATTTTTCCTCTAGTTTGACACATCTGCTCACTCCTCCTCCTGATATACTTTCTTCTCTTGGTTTCCAGGACCCACATCCTCTACCTCCCATTTTTAATCTGTCTCTTTGTGGATTCCTTCCCTTTTCCAAGAACTCTTAATGTAGGAGTGCTCCAAAGCTCAATGTTTGATCCTATTTTCTTTCACTCCCTTCCTAATTTCATCCAATTTCATGATTTAAATACCTATGGATGCTTGCAACTTCCAAATTTACATTTCCAGCTCAGACCTCGTTCCTGAACTCCAAATTTAAAATGTTTGAAAAACTGGACTCCTAATTTTTACTCCTCCATCCCCTCAATTCTTTATTCCAAAATAAGGACAACTTTGCAGTATTCAGTCCTCTAAATCCTCCAGTCATCTAAGTGGCATATCAAAGTTAGAGGGTGAGGGTGGGACAGACAGTGGCATGATGGGGAGGGAGTATTTTATAACTTTTTAGACATTGTTTAAAATTGCTGGTGCATGATGCCATTAAACAGACCAACATCTAGTCCATTTTATTATGAATTAAAAATACTCTGCAGACAAGGCACACTCTTATGCCTCATTACCTAAACCTAGAGAAAACTATCTCATCATCATGACCACCACATTGGTATACTACCTTCGTTGATTACTCTGTTTTCTTTCATTCTCCACTCCCCAGCCTAACCCCCAAACCCCATTCCTTCATTTAAGAAATCCTATTAACTCCACCTTTAAACAAATATCTAGAATTTAGATTCTCCTTACCATCTCCACAGATGCCTCCTCAGACTTTTGTCTGAGCTGCCATCATCTCTTTTAGGTTTATTGTAAATATCCTCCAAGTAAGAGTCTATGCTGCTACCCTGGCCCCCACTCAGTCTATTTCTGACACAGTAGCCAGAGTGATAGTTTTTAGAAACGTAAGTCACATCATGTAAATGCCCTGCTCAATATCCTGCAATGACTCCTCATCTTAGTCTTTGCAATGGCGTCTGAGGCTCCATACAGTCGACTCAGTCCCTTAGATATGACCTGCTCTCTTACTCTTCCTTCTCTCTTTCTTGCTCTTTCTGCTCCCACTCTAGGGACTTTGCAAGAGCTGTCTGCATTGTCTGGACTACTCTTCCTGCAAATGTCTACTTGGCCAACTCCCTCACCTCCCTGGTGATTGTTCAAATGTCACCTTTTTAGGCTGACCTACCCTGATCACCCTCTTTAAATGCTGCACCCTGTGCTGCCCTCCCCTGCCCTGGCACCCTTCATCCTCTTATCTCAATCTGTTTTGCTTTTCCTTTTTCTTGAGAGCTTGCATTCTCCAATGTACTAGACAATTTATTTATTATATTTATTATTTATCGTCTTTGTCTCAGATGATGTTATGACCCTCGTAAACATTTCTTTGGAATATAAAACAGGAGATGAATTGCCACATCATAGAATGTGCTTATCCTTAATCTGATGAAGGTCAGATAAATTGATCCCTAAAATGGCTACGGGTCCTGAGGGATCCTATATACCTCTCTCCTTGACAATGTTCAGATTTTTGGGCTTTTTAATTTTTGCTACTCTCAGAGTATGAAGTGACACCTTACCATGGTTCTAATTTTCATTTTTCTGATGACTAATAAGCCTGAGCATCTCTTCATATGCTGGTTAGCCTTTGCTTTTACTTTTTTGTAAATTGCCTACTCGTATATTCTTTGCCAATGTCGATATTACAAATATCATCTTCTATTCTGTCTTGTCTTTTAACTTTGTCCATTGTATAATGCTTTGAATAGAACTCCTTCATTTTAATGTGATAAAAACAGTCTGTGCTTTAACTAACGTCATCATAAAAAATTAATTAATTAATGAATTAAAAAAATAGTCTGTGCTTTTGTTTAAGTTTTATTAAGGAGTATTTATCCACTCTTAGGTCACAAATATATCCTGTTAATTCAAGACTTGCTTTTCATGTTTAGATATTTATTCCTTTTGGAGTCTACTACCTTTGTATATAATGGTAAGTAGTTACTATGTTTATTGTGAGCCAGTTTTCCCAAATCCACCTGCCAAATAGACCATCCCTTCCACATTGATTGTGGTGCCGTTTTTCTTGTATATTAAATTCTCATATCTACATGGATTTGTTGCTAACTTTCTATTTATTCCATTGGTCTATTTGTTCATTCTTGAACAAAAATGTGTTCTTGAACAATGCTACAATATATTTTATTCCTATGGTTTTATAGTTTTTCTTAATATCTGATAAAGCTAGTCTCCCATTTTAACTCGCCCTTTTCAAGGTTGACTTTTATTTGTAGACTTTTAATATGGAATTATTATTAAGATTAAAATTGATTTGTAGACTGTTGGGGAGAGTTGACATCTACATAATCCTGAGTTATTTCTTCTAAGACAAGTCTCTATTTATTTGAATTATTGCCTATCTTCATTATCATGGTCTTAAAATTGTCTCTGTAGATATCTGCATATTCTTGATTAGTTCTTAAATACATTAAGATTTTTGTTGCTGTTGTGACATATTTCTTATCTTTTTTAAATTATATTTTCTAGTCAGTTATTGCTGGTAGAGAGAAATTCAATTGATTTTGGTAGGTTAATATTCAGCAACATTGACGAGCTCTCTTATAGATTCTAATCATTTTTCTGACTCTTCTGTTGGTTTTTCAGACTGATGCAAGTAGTGATAATTTAATCTCTTTGCTTTGAATTCTCACTCCTGTTAAGTCTTTTTTCTTTTCTTACAGCATTGGCCAGACCTCCAATAAGGTGATAAACAATAATGGTAACTGGACACCCTAGTTTTGTTCCCATTCTTAAAGGAATACACTCAAAAGTCTCAGTTAAGTATAATATTTACTGTTGATTTTTGGTATAAAATCTTTACCAAGTTAAAGATGTTTTTATTCTTAGTTTGCTGAGCTTAAAAATATTGTAATAATAAGGTAAACTTTACAAACTACATTTTTTCCAACATCGATTGCAATAATCTTCTGTTATTTCATCATTACTATATTAATATATAAATTACTTTGATAGATTTAAAAAATATTGAACCATGCTTTTTTCTGTGGGGTTAATTCTACTTGATCAAAATGTATTATTTTTTATTATAATTATAGACAACACTTATTGTTCTACTTTGTTACATTAGTACATTTAATTGTCACAAGAACCTTATGAGGTATGCACTATTGTGATACCCACTATTCAGACAGAGAAACAGAGGCACAAAGAGATTAGATGATTTGCTGAAGGTCACTCAGGAAATGATGGAACATGAGGTGTACCAGGCAACCTGGTTCCAAAGTCCACACTCTTAATTACTACACTATAGTATCTAATTTTGATTTGGTTAGCTAATATTTTATTTATGTGTTTGTGTTTCCATTTATAAGTGAAAATAGTTTTTACTTTTCCTTTATTAGATTACCTTAAACTTATTTAAAAATTGAGATGTAATTTACATACTATAATATTCAACCTTTTAAAGTATACATTTCAGTGAGTGTTTGTATAGTCACAAACATCACCACTATCTAATTCTAGATTTTTATCACCCAAAAAGAAACCTGAACCCCTTTAGAGTTATTCTCCTCTTTTTCCGGCCCCTAGCAACTACTTGTATACTTTCTGTTTCTATGGATTCTTCCATTCAACATTTCATACAAATGGAATTCTACAATATTTGGCTTTTGTGGCTTCTTTTATTTAGCATAATATTTTCAAGGTCATCTACATTGTATCTTTATTCATTTTTATGGTTGAATCACATTCCATTGTATGAATATGCCACATTTTGTTTATTCATCAAACGAGCACTTACGTTGTTTACACTTTGTGGCTATTAATAATATCGCTATGAACATTTGTGCGTGAGTTTTTGTGTAAACTTATGTTTTCGGTCCTTTTTGATATACACCTAGGCATGGAACTGATGATCACATGGTATGTTATGTTAATTTTTTTGAGGAAGTTACCTTTCTCCCAGATTGGAATTAAGATTACACATGTGCTTCTAATTTTTGCTAAAATGGCAATATGGTATAGGCTGCTGCTCCCTCAAGTCTCCTCCTGAAGAAACTCAAACTGAAACAGATCCAGAAGATAAGGAACCAAAACAAAAGGGAGAAACCTTTGGGAGGACTATTTTTAATTGGTGTGTACACACACACACATGCATCTTGAGACAGAGTATAACCCGTAGGGCTAGGAAAGGATTAATTAGTAAAAAGCAGTGTAAATTCTGCTCATGTTTCCCTTCTACCATTACCTTGGTTCGGTTGTTCCCTGGCCACTCACTGTATAAATCTGGGGTCATAGCCCAGACCTGTGACAGTGGTCAAATTAAGATGGTAGAGTAAAGAAGAAGAAAAAAAAAATAGTAGGGAACAGATGAGGCCTAAGCAGCCTTGGGTATTGACTCCTCCACTCCTACCCATCCCAACTTCCGAGTGCAGTTTCAGTTTGTTTCTCAGAGGTTTGAAGGTAAAGCCAAAAAGGTTTTGTGATGTTCATTGAGACTGACTGAGACTGGAGCTGACATTTCTCCCTTCCCCCTTTTCCGGGAAGCATTTCCAGGCAGAGTAATCAATAATCCCAGGAGACTATGAGCTGACAGGCCAAATTAAGACAATATCACATGAATGTAACTACCTCAAAAGAAAACCAACAAACCATATTAGCTATACAATCAGAAACAGAGGTCTTAAAAACAAAGGGCAGAAAGATTTAAAATAAGAAAGATAAATATACTAAAGAGATAAGAAAAGTATCAGCAATATGAAATATAAACATGAAATAATAATAATAATAAACAAGAACCAAGTGAAAATATTATCCAGGAAAAATATAATAGATAAAATAAAGGACATTATAGAAGGGATAAATGGTTGATAAACACAACTGAAGGATGAAATATTGAGATTTAAGATCAGATTGAGGAGGCCTCTAAGAATGAAGAAAAGAAAGATAAAGTAATGGAAAATAGAAAGAAAGATATTATGAAACATGAAAAAAGAAGTAGAAGTGTCAATATTTGTACTTTAGGAATATTAAAGAAAAAATATTTTTTAAAAAAGAATTTTTTTAGCAGTAAAGGAAAAAGAAAGAGCTCAGATCGAAAGAGCTCTTGTACAGCCAAAAAAAATTGTAAGAAAAATCCTAAATACATTTTAGTAAAATTTAAGAATATCAATTCAAATGAAAAATTCTAAAACTTTTTAACCAAGAAGAATAGAGAATTTACAAAGAGATAAAAAATAGGATTGAAATTAAACTTCTTAATTACAACACTACAATACATAGTTGTGCTATATATTAAGCAGTATGATAGATACAATAGATACAAGATGACAATAAATAAATCTTTTAAGAAATTAAAGGAAAATAATTTTGAACTATTTAAATTATCATTCAAATGTGAAGATGGAATAATAAAAATAGTCTGAGGTACACAAAGCCTCAGAAATATTCCACACAGACTCACATAAAACATGCTCTTGGAAAGAATTCAAGAAGAGAAACAAATCTGGAAGATACTGTAAAAGATAAAAAGTAAGGCTTGCTGTAGTCTTAAAACAACAAAACAAAACTAGAAACAAATGTCTCCCTTCTCCTAAAAAAATAAAAGAAAATTTTTTTTAACAATCCAGAATTAAAATTTCAAACTGTATCATCATGATAGGTGAGGAGATACCAAGAGATATGAAAGCATACTGAAGTTCTAATCTTGTTAGAAGAACAGTATAGATATCAGGTTAAAAGAGAAAGAAGGGAAAACAAAAAAAAAAATAGGTCAAATTAAATAAAACAATGGTAGTAATGTCTAACTATATTAATAATTACAAGAAGTATAAAGGGACAAAGTTAAAAGTTAGGATTTGTCAGATGGGATTAAAGGGACAAAGTTAAAAGTTAGGATTTGTCAGATGGGATTAAAGAAGAAAAGACTTTTCAAAAGTAATCTTGTGCAGATATATTTATATCAGAAGAAAAATAGACTTAAAGACAAAAAACATTGAGAATAAAAACAGTTCACTATATAATAGTAAACACTTCGGTTCACCAAGAAAATATAAAAATTCTGAACATATATGCTCCTAATAAATAGCATAAGCATACAGAAAACCAACATTATTAAAACAATATGGAAAAGTTGCTAAACCCACTTTCATATAAGAGTATTTCAGTACATCTTTCCCAATTAATGATAGGACAGCAGCCAAAAATGAAAATTAGCAAAGTTTAAGATTTGAACAATATGATTAATCAACTCTTTCTAATAGACATATGTAGAATAATATATTCAACTATTTAGAGAATTTACATAGTCTTCTCAAGTTACTTGAACATTAACAAAATTTATGTCACAAGCATTGGTGAGGATATGGACAAATATGAACTCTCATACACTGCTGGTGGGAATGTAAAACAGTTCAGCTGCTTTGCAGTTCCTCAAACAAGGAACATAAACAGAGTTACCATATGACTAAACAATTACATTCCTAAGTATATACCCAAGAGAAATGAAAACATATGTCCACACAGAAACTTGTACATGAATGTTTATAGCAGCATTATTCATAATGACCAAAAGTTGGAAAAACACAAATATCCATCAACAGACCAATGGGTAAACAAAATGTGGTATATCTGTGCAATAAAGGAATATTCTTTGGTTAAAAAAAGGAATGAATTACTGATACATACTACAACTTGGTTGAAACTGAAAAATATTATGCTAAATGAAACAACCAGTCATAAAAGGCCACATACTTTATGATTCCAATCATATAAAAGTCCTGAATAGGGAGAACTGTAGAGAAGAAAGTAGATTAGTGGTTGCTTAGGACTGTGGGACAGGTTAGGAAATGGGAGGTTAGGATGATAATAGCTAAAAGGTACAGGATTTTTTTTTGAGGTGATGAAAATGCTCTAAAATTGACCGTGATGGTTATTGGAGAGATCCTTAAACACACTGAAAAGCATTAAATTGTATACTTTAAATGGATGAATTGTATGGTATATGGATTGTATCTCAATAGAGTTGTTAAAAAAAATTAATTTAGTTCTAGCCATGAAGTAAGTCTCAACAGATGTAAAAGAATAAAAATATTTTTTAAGTCAATTTTATCTATCTATCTATCTATCTATCTATCTATTTATTTTTTAACATTTTGTTTTTTCCCCCATCCCCTCTCCTCTCTGGTAACCACTAGTCCATTGTCCATGTCCATGAGTGTCTGTTGATTTGTCCTGTTTATTTGTTGTTTTTAGGTTTTATATCCCACATTTAAGTGATATCATGTGATTTCCAACCTTTTCTGTCTGGCTTATTTTGCTTAGTATGATTATTTCAAGGTCCATCCATGTTGTTGCAAATGGTAGTATTTCATCTCTTCTTATGACTGAGTAATATTCCATTGTATATATTTACCATAGCAAGAATAAATATCTTAAGAACATATCACAACACTATTAAGTTATAAGTTAGTACAAAGATAAGTTAAAATATTTGTATATTTCAAAATTTAAGGAGAAAATTTTAAATAAGTCATAAGTCAAAGAAGAAATCACATATGAAATAAAAAATGCATAGAACTAAATTATTATACAGATACTACATTTAACATTTATAGATGCAGAGAAAGTCATCTCAAGGGAAATGTATAGCTTTAAATATTAATATTAGAAAAAAAGCTGAGGATTAATGAGTTAAATATAAAAGAAAAAATTGACAGGATAAACCCAGAAACACAGACTTAAGGATATAATAACCAAAATGATTAAGGGTAGGAATCAATGAAAAAGAACCAAAGTAAAAAGTTGTGTTGTTTTTAATTTGAAAGCAATTGCTGTTTATCAGCTGACCAGAATATAAAAATAATCATGGTAGACACCTTAGTTTATCCTTCTAATAAGGCTATTAATCTGCTTTTCTCTGTTGCCAGCATCTCTCTTCATTCCACCTGTTACAGAAGATAATTTGAAAGTTCAAAAAAGTTGCTTGAGTGTTTTCCAGCAGCACAGAGCTCATGAATCATGTTCTCCCTGCAGATGATGCCGTATTTATCAAGAGATTGAGCAATCAGTGTGTTATGTCAGGAAAATTCACTTCCTGTTTATTTTGCCATAACCACGTTTATAGATCAGTTCATTAACTGACTTCAGGTTCTGGTACCCCTTGCAATACACTTTAACTGAAGCCTTGTTGACTTAACAATGGTGCCACTGAAGATTCAGCAAGGCCAAAGGACCTCCAACATCTTTCAGACCTTTGAGCTCACACCATCGATCCCCAGATCCTGATGACAAATACCAGTTTGGATTCTGCAGGTACAGAGAAATTGCCAGCTTTTCTTGCCATTCTAGTCATTCAAATATCAGGCTGTACACCTGCCTGTATTTCTTGTAATAGTGCTTAGCTTTTCACAGATAAGCTTCCTCCTTGCCTTTCAAAACATCTTTTGGGCAAACCTCTATCTCCGGTGCTTGATCATGAGCTTTCAAGGGTTTCTGGCACATCAGGAACCTTCTTTATCTTCTCTTCTATACCCTCTATGGTTCCAGCTAGAAAAGAAGAAAAAATGGTTTGTTTCTTTGAAAAGCTAACAGAATATATATATCTCTAATAAGATTTAATGATAATAAACAGAGAAGCACAAATAAATAGTATTATAAATAAAAAAGGAATATATAGAGAAAACATAGATTTAAAAAACAAGACTATTTTAAACTTTATGATAATAAATTTCCAAATTTGTATGAAATAGACAACTGCAAAATTTGTATAAATGAACAACTACCTAAAAAATATAACAACTAAAACTGAATCAAGAAAGACCAATAGGCAAGTAATCTTATGATTACAATTGTACTCTTGAAATATGTGGTGATAGAAATCTATGAGTAGTGAACACACAATACAATATATATATATGACATACTGTTGAATTGTACACTTGAAACTTATTGAATTTTGTTAATTAATGTAACCATAATAAAAAAATAAAATAAAATAAAATTGTACTCTTGGGCATTTATCTCAGAGAAATAAAATTACATTTACAAAACAAAACACTTGTACACAATGGTTCGTGGCAGATTTACTTGTTATAGCCAAAAACTGGAAACGACCAAAATGTCTTTCAGTGTTTACATCTGTGGTACATCCATACCACTGAATACTGCTTATTCAGCAATGAAAAGGAACAAACTATTGATACATGAAACAACTTGAATAGAACTCAAGGGAATTATGCCAAATGAAAAAAGCCAATCTTGAAAAGTTATATACTATTTGATTCTATTTATATAATGTTCTTCAAGTATCAAAATTATAAAGGTAAAAAACAGATTAGAGATTGCCAGAGGTTAGAAATGGAGGGAGGGGTAGTTATGGCTATAAAGGGATAGTGGGAGGGATCCTCGTGGTGATGAAACAGTCCTGTGTCATGATCATGGTGGTGGTTACTCAAATCTACAGTTGGGATAAAACTGCGTTAAAGTGTATAAACATACACCCACAAATCAGTGCAGGCAAAACTGAGAAATCTGAAAGAGCCGTATAGGCTGTACAAGGCCAAGTTTCTGGTTTTAATACTGTATGGTTATGCAAGATGTTACTGTTGGGGAAAACTGGGTGAAGGTACACAGGATCTTCCAGTAAACTTTTTTTTTTTTTTTTACAACTTCCTATGAGTCTATAATTATTTCATAGCAACAAGTTTTTAAACTTCGAAGCAGTAAACAACTTTCAACAAAGAAAACACCAGGCCCTGATGGTTTTACACGCAAATTCTGTGAACTTTTAAGGCACAGACCATTCTAATCTTATACAACTTCTTCCTGCTAATTCTGTTAGAGTAATATAACCTTGGTACCAAATCCAGATAAAGAAAAAATAGAAAAAGGGTATTACAGATCCATTTCATTTGTGAATATAGGTACAAAATCCTAAACAAAATATTAGTGAATAAAATCCAACAATGAATAAAAGAGGCAGTATACCATGACTAGGTTGGGATTATCCCAAGAATAGTATATCTTAATGTTAGAATACATATAGATGTCCTTCACTATAATAACAGATTAAAGAGAAAAAAATCATATGAACATTTCAATAAATGAAAAAAATTATTTGGCAAAATTCGATATAAATTAGAAATAGAATGGTAACCCAAAAAGAGCTCCTACAAAAAACTTACGACAAATGTTATCTTAAACGTAGAAACTTTAAAAGCATTCCCTTTAAAATCATAAACCTAATATGCACGCCTAGCTGATGCACTAAGATAATAATAAAAATAAATTCATGGCATAACTATTGAAAAAATAAATTAAATTGTCATTATACTGAGATGATATGATTATCTTTATTTAAAAGCACGAAATAATTTATAGGCAAATTATTAGAGTAACAGAAGAGTATAGCAAGGTAGTTGATTATAAGGTTTAAATACAAAAGCTAGTTGTAAACTATACACCAGCAACATCATATGAGGTAATTAATTATATAAAGAAACCACTAAAATAACAACAAAATTATGACATATTCAGGAATAAATTCAACAAAAGAGGTGTAAGATCATCTGTACATAGAAAATTATAAAACTGTACTACAGGGTATTAAAGGAGAACTAAAAAAGTAAGAGCTATTGCATATTTATAATAGGAAGACAAATCAGAAAAAGACAATTCTCTATATATTAATCTATAGATTCAATAAATTTTCAATCAAAATAAGATAGTATTGGATTGAGAAACTGATTCTGAAAAGTATATGTAAGAATAGAAGATCAAGACTAGCCAAGACTAAATTTTATTTTTTAAATTTTATCTAAGAAAAAGATTTTAGAATCTTGTCTGTTCTTGGTCTCTTATTCTTATTGTAAGTCACTCGAATTCAATAATTATTAATTCCTGTACCACCTTGTTTTATTTATATTCTCTTCTACTTCCCCCACTCCAGATTATTTTGAATCAGGTCCCAGACATTACATCATTTTATCCTAAATAAGGAATTGCTTTAAATGTTTTGACAACATAGCTAGCTGCAAAAGGAATCTTTCAGCTCTCCAGTTAAGTTACTCATGCATTCCAGAAAAATAAAACAGAAGTGGAAGTTAGATTGTTTCCCTTAAATTATTTTTAAATTTCTCTTTTATCTTGCCAGTTTAATAATACAACCCAAATTTACAAATAAATACAAAAAAAGATGGAGTTAGTTACCCTTTCTTTTTAAACAATCCAGAAGGAAAGGATTAATTAAAATATATCAGGCAAATGGTTGTGAAATTGATTTGTCTGAGACATGATGTATTGAATTTTAGCCTTAAATTTTGTTTAATGCTTATCATAATTATGGAAAGTTTTGGCTCATAATGAATTTTTAACACCCAGATATGTTTAATTTTATTATATGTAGAAGATTATTTTTAAAAATGACACATAGACGCACACTTCAGAAATAATTTTGGATACAGAGTGAGGTTTTCCCAGGCGTTATCAGTAGGAAGTAGATCGGGATGTGCCAGGTAAAATGATGCTGGATGCTGGGTCAAATTAAAGGAAGATTTGAAAGTTTCATCCACTTTCATAATAGTAACTTTATTCCTGCAATGACTACAATGATAACAGTAATTAGGTACCCTGAAAATGGTAGCCACATTTTGATAGAGACACCTGTGATAAAGGTGATGATCACAACGTATCAGTGGGAGACCACTGATAAGGTTAAATGTTTGAGAAATGTATCATCTAAATGTGTGATCGCTTGGAGAAATAAACTATATTTTATCATCTATACAGACTATAGAAGCCAACATATTAGCAAATAGATCCCTAAAGCATTTCTAAATGTTGTCATTCCTATATGTTATTACAGTCATTTAAAAAGGCAAATATTTGGGTAATTTTTCATGATCTCACAATATTTGTAATACGTTCCAGACAACATACCTTCAGTGACACACTGCTCGTGTCCGCTAAATCATACTATTTATCTATATACTTGCCCATGAATAGGTAGTTTTGTCTGGTGATTTTCCACAATTTTAAAAAAGTTCTATAAGATTATATAATTGACCATGGGCAGGTATCTCCAGAGTGTAAGAGCCAACAAATATTATAGCTGTGAGTTTTGTTATTATTGCCTTATTATTACTATTACTAATGTTATATCATTTTCTTATTATTAGCTTTCTCTCATAGGACCCACATCGTCCTCCTTTCTTTTTCCTTTGGGCTTGCTCTGTAACTTTTTCTAACTTCTTGAGTTGGAGTGTTTGTCCTGCTCATTTTGATCAATTTTGTCTCCTAAAAAATATATTATAAATAAAGCATATTTAAAATTATATACTTCCCTCCAAATACTGTTTTTGCTTTGTCCCACAATTTTGATGTATAGTGTTTTTCTTATTATTCATTTCTAAGTAATTTCCTTTCTGTGTTTTCTGATGCAATGGTTACTTAATAATGTAATTTAGTTTCCAAAAGTATAAAAGATTTGTAGCATTTAACAATAAAAAACAAAGTTTTTAATTTCTTATTTTATGGTTGGAGAACATGGTCTATATGATATCAATTTTTTGGTTTGTTGCTGTTTCTTTTATAGTATTGCATATATTGTATTTTTGAAACACAATATATTGTTTGAAAAATCTTTATGATTTTCTGTTGGTTGGGAATAGAATTCTACGGATAGCCAGTATGTTGAGCTTATTAATTGTATTGGTCAGATTTTTTATATTTCTACTTAATGTTTGTTTACTTGATTTACGTATTTTGAAAGAAATTATGTTAAAATCTCTAATTTTAATGATTAATTGACTATTTAGTCCTACAGTTCTGTCAATTACTCTACTGTATTTGGAGGCTGTGATGTTGATGTCTAAAACTTTTCAATATCTATAGTTTATGTTCTATTAACTTTTTAAAACCAATATATTATATATAGTCTTTTGGTTCATATTTAGCTGGTATTTATTTTTAAGTGTATCTCATAATTTCATCCAATCATAGACTTCTTGCCTTTTATTGGTAAGTTTAACCTTTTTATGTTTATTGGATTTGACTTTTTCCTGCTACATTATTTTATATTTTCTATTTATCATACTTTCTGTTTTTATTTTTCTTTGTTTTTTACTTTTTATAAAGAAATTTTCTTTTGCTGTTTTAAAAGTTATAAATGCTATTTTTATTTTTGGATAATTGCCTTTACCTTAAAGCCCATACTCAGGTTTATTTAATTCCTATCAATTTCTAAAATCTATACATATATCTTTCCCTAACAAGCCAGTACTTCTGCATCTTTCTCATGTGCCACTGGATTCCTCCAGCATAAGGTCATTTATGATCATATTGTCCAGAATTTTAGTTTTGGAATTTTATTAATAAACTTCTAATTCTTATTTTCTTTGGTATTAGTTTTTCTCCTTCCTTCCTTCCTTCCTTCCTTCCTTCCTTCCTTCCTTCCTTCCTTCCTTCCTTCCTTCCTTCCTTCCTTCCTCCTCCTTCTTCCTTCCTTCCTTCCTTCCTTCCTTCCTTCCTTCCTTCCCTCCCTCCGTCCTTCCTTCCGTCCTTCTTTCTGCCAACAATGTACTTTATTCACCACCTTCCATGTGTTGAATATGCTTCAGTTTTGTTTTCACTGAGGCTTTTGCAGTGCCCTGCTTTGATCCCGTGTCTATTGAGGATGGTGAAAAAACAATTGCCACTCCCTTACCCCTTACCTACATACCAGTCATAATTGTCTTGAGATTTGTTGTTTACAGTTCATAGTGTGTTTTGAATCTGTGACTTTATTTTTTCAACAGTTTTAGCTCCTTCATGTCAAATGTTTCTTCTGCCCCACTCTTTCCTTCCTGTCCTGGTTTTCTAATTACTGTACTGGTAGTTAAACTGTATCATTATATTCTCTGTAACACTTTTCTTTCTTTCCTATTCTGTTGCCTTTTTATGTTTCGTTTATTTAAATTTTCTTCCTATCTATAAGTTTACTGATTCTCTCTTCAGCAGCATATGATCTGCTGTTAAACACAATCCATTGGGTTATTTATTTCTATTATATATTTTTCAGTACAGAATTTCCACTTGTTTGCTTTTAAACTTTCTACTTTTCTGCCCAAATTATCAATTTCTATTCATCTTCTTGAACATAATGAAGGATTTGATGACAACCATATCTGGAGTTCTTTTGGGTCCTTTTCAGTTATCTTTAGTTGGCACTCGTTTT
The DNA here is from genome assembly GCF_014176215.1 of Rousettus aegyptiacus. Classification (NCBI taxonomy): domain Eukaryota; kingdom Metazoa; phylum Chordata; class Mammalia; order Chiroptera; family Pteropodidae; genus Rousettus; species Rousettus aegyptiacus. Next base: position 19,218,718 of record NW_023416284.1, on the reverse strand, counting down.
ATTTATGTTATCTCGCCTTCTAGTGTGTGCGATTATTTTTTGGTTGTTGACTGAATATCGTATTTGCATAATTGTTCATAGAAATAATTCAAGGCCTAGGATGATAACGATATTTTTAACCAGGGAGGATTCACTTTGTTTTCTGCCAGATTGTGGAGGCAGCAGCACTCTGGGGTCCCTTCAATACAATTTTAGGTTTTGAGATGGTTTGAAGCTGTGTTTTGATCTCTGTTTAAGAGCCTGTCTATTCTATTCACCTTTGCTTTTAGGATGCAGTCCTTTGGGATCCTAATCCAAAGTGAGAGTCGTTAACTAGGTGCTTTCCTTCTTGGCAGGTTCTGGGCTCTAGTCTCCATTTCCCTAACTATCCAAGGGTGTTAAAAAAAGCACCACTTGATCTCTTAACTACCTCTTAGGAAATGCTTCACCTAGAAAAGTAGTCTTAAATATGGGGCTTTGATTTCACAAATTCTCTCCTTTTCCAGATCCTGGTTCAGTAATTCTTTACTGATTTGTTAACTTTCCAATGATTTCATGAAGAGTTTTAGATTTTCTCAGTTTTACAAGTTTTCTCTAGAGGAGAGTTGGTCAGTTACCAAAACTGGAATTATCAGTATTGGTTAGTTACCAATATTGGAAGCCCAAACTCTGCCTTGCTTCTAACTTACTATGGAAAAAAACACTCTAATAACAAAGATTTGTTAAGAGACAAAATGACAATGGAAATGCTAACAGTGTAACCATTACCCAGGCACCAAAACAATGAAAGGAAGTGCCACTCAAGGGAGATTCCACAGATATACAAAAACACAAGTGTAGCACAGTTGAAAGAGAGACTCAAATAAGCACTGATAACAAAATATCTTTTCAGGTAATTGGGAGTATCCCAACTGTATTTGAGAATGTTTTATAGTCAGTTTATGATCACAGCATTATAGTAACTTTTACCAGCCAACAGTGGATGGCTGTAAGAATGAAAGTCGGTGGACCTGAACAGCATTTGTCCATTCTGAGATTTGTTCTCAGCTGGCAACACGATGAGGTTGGCTGACTCACCAGTGAGCCTCAGACCATACTTTGAGAGCCACTACTGAAGGAAGTGGTAATACTTAAAATTCTTGAACCAAGGCTTTCTTGAATGGGGTTCACTAAATGTTTCTGTCCTGAGATCTCAGTCTCTCTTTCTCTGATTAGGTTACAAGATGGATTGTGTTTCTACTGATTAGATTTAAAACACCCTTCTCCAATCCACCCTACTCCTCACCCTAGCCTGATAAATTTTTTTGTTTTCAAGACCCCTGAAGGCTGATTATGTTATCTATTATGTATGGGTTTAACCAGATGAATTGTGAAGATTCCCAAGTTTTAGGGATGATTTCGACATCCTCCAGACCAGATGACTCTCAGCAAATAGCCTTAGATAACATGTTTGTATAAATGCTAATCCTGTTCCTGAACTTCCCCAAGCCTCAGTTTTCCTACTTTTAAATGGAAATAATAATGTTGTCCACGTGATAGGTATTTGGGGAGTTTTAAATAATATAATGAATGTAAAAGTGCTAGCACAGTGCACGGCACACAGGTAAGCATTCAATAGATAACAGGATGTTTTATGAATTTGTTAGAGGTGATGCTCTGCTCTGATAGGGTTACTTTGGGGCTGGGCAGAGGCCTCAGGTCCTTTAGATTTAGAGCAATTCCTTAAGGGAGACCAGGGATAAGTGATTAGTATTCTGCTGGGATTGCAGCATTTGACGGGGGAGGGCCTTGATGGGCGGGCAGAGGTACCACATGGCTGTGACTAAAAACTGATAATAGAATCTCTATGTTTGAGAAGTGAAAGTTAAAACTTAAGACCAAGGAGTTAGTTATGGATCTCCGAATGAAATCGTGGGACAGAGAGCTTGGTAAGATTCTGGAAAATTTTTAATTTTCTCGTATCTGCTATGTTTCCTTCTCTCAGTCCTTGTCCCATGAGGCTAAATGCTTTATCTGCTTTATTTCATTTAAGTGTTGTTATATTAACCTCATGTTCCATGAGAGAGAGAAAAAAAAGGAACTTTAGAGAGGTTAAATAATTTCTGTTCAGGTTTAAGAGGTGGATCTCTGGATACAACATATTACTTTTAGGGTTGTAGAATTTGAGAGTTGATACTCTAAATGTCTGTTGAATTCATTCATCTAACAAACATTTAATGAGCATTGGCCACATACCCTGGTTTCTAGATTTAGAAATGAGTAATAAAACAGCTACATGCATTGAGTACTAATTCCGTGTCAGGCGCTTTATTTCTGTTAGTTCATTTAATGATTGTAACCACCCTGTGAGAAGAGTATTGGTTTCCTTATTAAGGAAATGAGGGAGCTGAGACTTACCCAAGGTCATACAGACAGGAAGTAGCAGAGCTCAGGATTTTTAACTTTCAAGTTTTGCCTTTTTTCAGACATATAAATTTCACTCTAATTTTTAAAATAAAATAACGTTATTTAAAAAATAAAAGTAATATATACTCAAACAATTTAAACAATATGAGTGCTAATTTTCTCACAAAACTTGCCAAAACAGGGTGTTAATAATCATTAACATTTTTACCAATGTACTTATTGATGAAAATATTATATCTCACAGTTACATTTCTTTTTTCTCATTTTACAGCTTTATGAGGTATATATTTAACATACCATAAACTTCACTCATTTAAAGTGCACAGTTCAGTGGTTATTAGCATATTCTCAGAGTTGTGCAACTATCGGTACAATCTAATTTTAAGACTTTTTCTACGCTTCCCAAAGAAACCCATACTCATTAGCATTCCCTCCACGTTCCCCACTCATCCACCCCTCAAACCCAGGTTAGTTATTTTTTATGTGTTTAACGGCCATTAGTGATTTTATGTCTATTTCATTTGGACTGATCTTTTATAACTGATCAGAGAAGTTCTGTAGTTATGAAGATTAACCATTTGTCTACCATGAATACTGCGATGTTTTAAAGCTATTTTCTCATTTGTTCTTTGTTGCTGGCATCTCTTACTGCACAGTCTAATTTCTTTCAATTTTGAAAATGATTTATTGATTTTGATTCATTATATACATTTCCCTCCTCGAATTATAAAACTTTCCCTGTGTATCTTCTGGTCTCTTATAGTATCGTGGTTTCCCTAAGCTTTCAGTGCATCTTGGGTTTAGTTTGAGAGAAAACCTGTATCTTATCAAGTACTACTGATTCGAAAAATCACTTTAATCACATGGCCAAATTTCTGTTCATTTTCGAAACTGGACAGAATGACAACAGCTAACACTGATTGAATCCTTACAAAAAGGGTCAGCCGTATGTTTTTGGTTTAATGTTTTGCTATCGCCCTCTTGAAATTCTTAATTTTGGATAAATGGCCCCGCATTTATTTTGCGCTATATCCCGCAAATTTTGTACAGGTCCTGCTTACAAGTCCAGGTACTGTACTAAGCTCTTCGAATATATTACTCCACTCAGTCCTCACGGCATTTTGTTAAATAGCCGTTTTCATTTTCTTCTTCATTTTACAAATGGGGCAATGAGGTCGAAAAAGATTAAATAAGGCTAAAAGCCAAAAAGCTGCAGCAAAGGAGTTTGATCCCAGGACCTGTCACGTCAGGGCCTTGTGAGGAAGCGTCCATTAATGCTACAGCCTGTTACAATCTGGGGATGAACGAGGGAGGGTGCGGGGTCAGGAGGTCTCGTGTATAAACTCGCTAGTCCACTCTGTGGAGCGTCACTGCCCTGACCCCGTGTGCCCGGCTCGGTGTTGCGCGCTCCTGTGCAGACCCGCGGACCCCGCCTTCTACCCGCGGCGGCGCGCGCTCGCTTAGCGGGCGGGCACTCCCGCGCGCAGCGGTTGTGTTGCCTGCGAGTTTCCCAAGTTCACACAGGCCCCGGGTTGGCATGGCAACCAAGCAACCTGTTCCAGAGCCGCCTGCCTTCTCCGCACATGCTGCCGCCACCGCCGGAGCCTGGGGCCAGAGCCTATCCCATGATGCACCGCGCCAGCTCAGTCCCCAGTGGGCCGCCATGTTGTTGGAGTGAAAGGTAAGGGGGAGCGAGAGCGCTGGAGAGAGAAGATCGGGGGGCTGAAATCCATCTTCATCCTACCGCTCCGCCCGTGAGTATCCGCACCCCGCCGGCCCCAAACGGTGCTCCGGACCCCCAGCGAGCAGATTGTTCCTTTGTATTGGTGTTTGATTACGGTTGCGGGAGCGAGAAGGGCTTTGGAAAAGCCGCCGGGGCCCTGGCTTAGGCTTCTCACTCGCTGTTCCTCGTACATGTTTTGGAGTCAGCAGCAAGGCCCCTATTGTTATCAAAGGAGGGAGGGGGTGGGGACGGGGTCGAAGCGAGGAAAATGCCGGGGGTTTAGGCCCGGGCCCAGGGCATAGACATGCCTCTACATTTCTGCTCGACCCCGTTCGAACACGAAGATTGATGTTGCCATTCGGGTTGCTTTTTTGATGGGTTTGCGAAGCCTTGAGTCTCCTGTGTGGCCATGAAGTGTAATTCTGTGCCACCCTGGATTTCTTTGACTTCTTGAGCTTCCGTGGCAGCGCCGAAGCAAGAGGAACAATAAATCGCTTTAGAAGCCGCCATGGCCCTTTTCTGCAGGCGAGACCCGCCATGGGGGAACTTTGCGAACCTTAAACGTGGAGAAGTGGCGATCAGGAAGTTTCAGATCGCTTTTTAGGCTCCTGGATGCTTGTGGCCTTTTGTTTCCGTGAGAGCTTGTGTTTTTGGTGGGTTCTTCCTCTTTGAGCCTCTGTGTTGGTGCGTGTCTGTCTTAACTCAAAGAGGGGTTCACCTCTCGGTAGTAGGAAAACATACACAATACTAGATAGTTTTGGCCCTTACAAATGTTCTTGGTAAACATAGATCATTTGTTATAGTTGTCAGTACCACTCCCACGACAAGTGAGGAATCTGCTCCGTAACTTTTCCCCCCCCACTTTAGGTGCCCCCCCCAAAACCCCAAACACCACACACACACATATACACTCGCGCACACACACAAACATTGTCAGGAAAGATTTTCTCACCGTAACTTGGAGGATCGTTACTTTTCATTGTTCAATTAAGAAGATACTTTTAATTGTCGATATCCGTTCGTTCACTTCCTACTCTTCCTGGGATTAAGAATGTGAGTTTAAGAGGCTTTTGGGGGGTTCTGTTTTAAAGTCAGTTGCTTCCGAAGCAATAGGCTTGTACCTTTAGCTTTTTGTTTTATGAAAACAAAAACTCACCAAGCCTCTAAGATATGTGACTCCTGATGTAGTTTTAGTAAGCAAAATACTAAAACATTTGACCCATTGCTAATTTTAACTTTATAAAGCACTCTTGGGGGCTGTTGATTGTTTATCTGGCTCTTTGGGAAATAGTCACTGGATTCTGAACTTTGAGTTAGTATTTTGCCTTAACCACAAATGAATTCATTTTCAAGGCCACAGCTTTTTGAAGTTGGATTTGAAGTTTAGTTTGGGTTTGAGATGAACTGTTTTAAAATAAATTTATGACTATCGAAATTTATTTTCAGCGTGGTAAAAATAAACTTTAAAAACGCTGTTATTAAAAAAAAGTGAGCTGTGGAGTTAGGTTAAACCGTGTTTTTTTTTGATAAATAAAATTTATTAGTGATGTAAGAAAACCCTTTGATGTAAACAGTTTGAAAACTGAAAGAGTATAACTAAAATTAGCATTTATTTCTAGTTAAGATACTGATTTAAAAAAATACTGATTTTTATAATGTGCCATTTGCAAAAGTCGTATTTCAAGTGCTACTACACACATTTTAATGGGCTCTGAGAGTTCTTTAAAAGGCATCAGCAATATGGTGGTTTTCTAATATTTAAGTGACTGATTTTTAAATTTTTGTACCGTAGTTGCCAACATGTTACAAAACCGCCCAAGACACATGTTAACTGCTTAGGTATTTGCTCACTTGTAAACTGTCCTTTCTGCCAGGTTTTCTCTTGTTTGAGAAACTGCCTTGCCTCATTAGGTAAAGCAGGAAGTCTCAGGGCATACAGACAGCTTTACAAAAGCCGATTGTTTTGTTTGAACATTTTTATAGGAATCTCCACCCACCCCCCATCCCTTGTTAGAATAAAGTTGTGTTCCTGGTGTTTCAGTGGTAAACACATTTTAAATGTGGAAATTCTTTGCTAGATAAGTATTATGGCAAATCTTTTATTTCAGAAAGATTGCATTTGCTGTTTTAGGAATCCTCAGAGACTGGAGTACCATTGCCTTAACTGGTGGTAACAATTCTGGGAGGTCTCAGCATGGTGACTTTAAATTTACCAAAAACTCATATATCTATTATTTTATTTTTATTAAAATACGAACTTGTGAGGCATAGAGGGAAGGATTTTTTTTCATACTCTAGATGAGGAAACAAGCTCAAAGATGTTGCTAATTTATTGGTAAAACTTGGGTTTTGGGACTTTAGTCTTGTTCTAGAATGAAGACTTTTAGATTGATACTACCTTGTAGAAAATGGAACTGGCTACTGTTGGTAATAAAGGCTGTGAGTTCTTTTGAAAATCAAACCGGAAGGCATTAGGTTGGTTAGCACTTTGCAAAGACCTGTGGTGAACACAGCTATGACTTTCTGATTTTGGCACTTAAGCATAAACACAATTCAATTCATGAAAGCAGAAACTGAGGTCTGCAGAGCTAAACTAGCCCAGTAACATATAGTAAGGTTCTGAGGGATTGGAATTGTTAACTGAGACAGACATTTCCAAATTAGGCTTTGAACAAATTACAGATTCCTTTGTGTCAGGCTTCAAAACATGAATTAGTTGTGAGAAACAAATGCTTTCTCAGGAGGTTTAATTCTATAAAGAAATAATAGATTTCTCATAAATCTTACGTCTGTTTTGAAATGTCACAGTTGGGCTGGGGAGAGATAAGGTATTTGTAGCAGTGGACTGTTAGGTTGAAAACCTGAAATTAGATTCTGCTGGCTATGGACAAATGTGTTCTAATTGGTCACTGATCGATTACTTCGTAGCAATTTTTTTAAGCACCTACAGGGTGATAAGTGTTCTCTTATGTACATAATTTTTGATTTTAAGAAACTTTGTTTCATAGTAACATTTTGGAGATTCTCCTCTAGAGAAGAAAGAGTAGCAGATGCAAGTGATAGAAATAGTACTTGTATTGATTTACTGAGGTATAGCAAGGGGTTGGAGTTCATAGAAAGAACTAGCCTTGAGTGCAAAACATTTAGATTTGAATTCCTTCTGTACAACTCACTGTGTGAATGGCCTTGAGTACATCACATAACTTTTTTTAAGTGTTTTCATCTGTAAAATAGGGATGATTAGATGTCTGCAGTATATATCCCACAGTTATTGTGTTGAGGTTTATTTTTATTTTTTTTACAGTGAGACTTTATACACTAGTAAAGTGTTTGGTCTCATCTTGTTTATAGGAGTCAAAGAACTAATAGAATCATAATGCGATTACAATTATAATAGTAAATTATTGATAAAAACTTTAAATTTTTTCCCCCCCATCATTGGCAGCTGAGGAAAAGTTTCAGGCTAGGAACACTCTTGCTGTTCCTGGTCAGGAGGTCTTATTGTTTCTTCAGGGAGCATCCTTTGAATATGCTGGACATTTTTAAGAGTCCTTTGAAGTTTTAGACAGTCTGAGTCATTGCTAATTATATGTGGGGTTTGGATTTTTGTTTGGCTTATTGCCATATGTCTGCTAAAGTTGTAAAGTGATATTTTATAAAGCTCTTGTTTAAAAAGTCTCTGCCACAGTTGTCTTAGGTGTAAATAATTTGGGTAGAGGACCGATTGATTGAAGTCTAATTCTATATTGTTACCTTTGATAACAACAAAAGTTTCTCTGAAGTTGCTGAATTGAGTCTTGATTTTAATATTTTGAGTACCTCCTACCAACTATATGTGTTTCCATACACAGACGCACACTTAGCAACTTAAAAATGGAGGTTTCAGTTTAGAAAATTATATATTATAAAACATTTAGATGCTTGGTATAAAGTAGTTGTAGATGATATATTTTAAAAGATGTGGCACTCATTTTTATCTTGGTGTATGTCAAGTTTTTCAAAATGCAAATTTTAACCATATGTAACCTGTTTATCCTTAGGTGTTGGTGGAATGAGCGTTGCATGTGTCTTGAAGAGAAAAGCAGTGCTTTGGCAGGACTCTTTCAGCCCCCACCTGAAACATCACCCTCAAGAACCAGCTAATCCCAACATGCCTGTTGTTTTGACATCTGGAACAGGGTCGCAAGCGCAGCCACAACCAGCTGCAAATCAGGCTCTTGCAGCTGGGACACACTCCAGCCCTGTCCCAGGATCCATAGGAGTTGCAGGCCGTTCCCAGGACGACGCTATGGTGGACTACTTCTTTCAGAGGCAGCATGGTGAGCAGCTTGGGGGAGGAGGAAGTGGTGGAGGCGGCTATAATAATAGCAAACATCGATGGCCTACTGGTGATAACATTCATGCAGAACATCAGGTAAAAAAAGTTCACTATTTTATAATTGCTGTCCACTAGGGATATTTGCTTTTTCAGTGAATGTCTTTAAAAGTCTAAATTGCTAATTTCATTTGGTCTAAACTGAATAGTCACTTGTTTTAAAGTATGATTGTTTTAATATTGTCACTGGATCATTTATTCTGGTGCTAAATAGTAAATGATCAATTCATTTAAAAAAGACTTAAGGTTGCTTTAATGTGCACGCTGCATTTTTGGGTAAACTTTTTCTTTTTTCTTTAAACAAAGAATACTTTTTTCCCTTTGACATATATTCTTTTAAGAACTCTTTGGGCCAGATACATATTTTAGAGCCTTTCCTGTTGGGCGTGGGTGACTTGTTTTTAAGATGTTATAGTTGAAAATAGTAGGAAGTTGATAACAAATCAGCTGTTCAAGTGAAATTTATTTGAAATGGAACTGATACGTCTGTTTTGTGTCAGAGAGGAGTGGTTGTGGCTTTTAGGTTTTAACCAATTTTGTCCTCTTGTTCCAAGCACTTGTTTCATTTGGTTAATTTTAACATACTTATTTACTAATCCAAAACCATAGCTGGAATCACAGCATATTTTACTGAGAAGAGTTTAGCCTGATCTGTGTTCCCTAACTTTCAGATAGTGATGAAAGGATTAGAATGTTTGAATCAGGCTATTATTTATAAGAAATTGGGCATAGGTCGAATTTGCAGAAGTTCATTTTATATTGCCACTATTTGAGTCCTGACTAGCAAAAAGAACTGACATCTTTCATTAGGCCTCTTCTGCTTCTGTTCTGCTTCAGAAGTAAACCAGGCGCAAGCATACCTGCAAATCTGAATTCTTGTGCCTCCCCTGACCCTTTAAAAAGGTAGCTCATGTAACATAGCTCTTTACCATGGTAAGAATGAAAAGGTAGAATTTATCTTCTTATTTAACAGAAATTTATTGAGCACATTGATCATAGGTCTTTGGTTTACTGGAACAATCATCAATATTAATGCTTCATCAATACCTACTATGTGTAGGTAAAGGATACTAAGAAGTATGAGATACTAGGGCTTTTTGTGTACCTAGGGCACTTTTTATTTTTATTAGGTATCAGTTAAGGCACTGTATTTCTTTCCTGTTTCCTTGGAGTTTTGGAGGTGGGATCAAATTTTATTGATCTCAATATCTTAATTCCTGTAATTTGTCATAGAGACTCAGAAGAAATCTATTGAATGCATGAGTCCCTAATACTTTGGTCTTAAAGTTGTGTTGAGAGAAAAAGGACATTGTCACAAAGATATGGACATTGAATACCAGGCTAAGATTTAATTCATTAGTCTGCAGGGTTTTTGAGTGTGTCTGTATAGAATGGTTTTTATCCAGTGGTGTTTTGGGAAAATTGATTTGACAATAAGAGATTGGAGTGGGTAAGAGCTGAGACTGACTAGATTACTGACAGCTTTGGTGTGAGCAATAATAGAAAAGGTTTGGCACAGAGAAATGCAGAGATTGAATTGGTGATTGAATTAGAAATCTTAGGTCCCTGGGAAAATGAATAGAGGGAAGGGAATATAGATTGGGGTATGGTTTGGGGACAGGGTAATTAAATTTGGTAGTATACATGTTGAGTTTGAGAGTTTGAGATTTAGGCAAGTGTACATGTAGAGAGGGAGAGACCAAGGTAGGAGTTGTTTGGTTTGGTCTGTGTAATGGGTGAAAGTAGAAAGCCTATAATCTTTGCCTTATTTGGCAAACCATTGTTTAAAATCTGTGTATCTACAAAATCATGTGTTGGTTATTCTAATGATAGGCTGAATCAAGGTGCTTGCCTCTCTTTGCAAGGCGGGCAACTCAAATTCTGGGTTAGTTAGTCCGTGGCAGAACTCTTAAGATCTACAATCTGGTTGTGTGTTTGTCAACAAATGTTTATTGAAGGCTTATTTGGAGCTCTGTTATGATCCCTATCATAGAGAATCACATCTGACTTACTGAGCATATTTATCCAGGTCATCTAGCAAACCAGAGTCAATGTTAAATGGCAAAACCTGTTTCATACCCAGGGGGCCTAAACCAGTGACCCGGCTTGGAATTACTCATCACAACACAGTTCATTTGGGCTGGGCACCTGATATAATGAACAGCTTTAGGGAATTGAAGGTACTTGCTGTGTTGCGGATGTTGGCCACCAACACATTACCTCTTACAGTCATTGAAGTGTATTCTAATTTATCGATTTTGGTGTTGAGCTCATCTCCTGGACTAAACTGTTTTAGGGCAGAGGCTGCTTTGTTTTTCATGCCCCCTTCCCAAGAGGTGTCTGAAATTTCTGTGTTGCTTGAGGGAAAGCCACACCAAGATCTTCAGATTTGCACCAGGCAGGTTAAAATGGATCTGAGAGCTCAGCTTATTTCTGGGAAACACGTGGCAACAGGTAGAAGAGACCACTTAGACAAGCAGCGGCGGTAAGTGTAGTTGTAGCTGAAGTAGCTGAAGTAGCTGAAGAGCGGAGGGTCATATCTCTACGGTGGAGAATCACTGCCCTCATCAGCTACTGTTAATGATTTGAGTAGGAGGATATCTGATCTGTTAGGTGGCAGTGCAAAAGAGGTTGAGGATCACTGGTGCTGATAGGTACATTTACTGAGCATTTATGTTCTAGGCACTGGGCTATATACTTCCTGCGTTTAATCCTGGGAACAGTCCCATGTGGGAAATAATATTCTTTTTTGAGAGATGAGAAATGAAGCTTATTGTTACCAGGTGGAACCTAGTTTCGAAATCAGGTCTTTGTGATTTCATTACCTGTGCCCTTTATGTATTTCTGCCTCCCTAAGAGTAGTTCTTGCCTTAAAAACTAAACCAAACCAAATAATTGCAACAGAGTAGCACATTCTAAGGTAAAAGAATTATTTCTCTTGAATTTTAGAGATGATAAATTTGATAATAAGGAAGTGAATACAAATGTTGACTTTTCTCCTATAAATGCCCCTCCCCACAAGGGCAATAACATTAAAGTCCTTTTTTTTTTTTTTCAGTTTTGTTTTTATTATATGTGTATTCTAAGTAGTAATTGTTGAAAACATTGCTATTGGGACAGAATGACTATAAAGTGATCCTTTAGCCAGCACATTCTGCAGTACCACTGGGCTTTATTCCTTTTTGCTAGGCCTCTTTCCTTAGCCTTATTATTTTTTTTTTTATTTTTTTTTTTAAGACCTTTTGGTATACTGGAACAGAATTAAGATCAGATCATTGGAATGCTTTTACCAGTGAGCTGGTGAAGTAAAGAATATCAGGCTGTGATGCCAGCCAGCAGTGTTGTAGGGAAGGGAACTATTGTGCCAGATAGTCTATATTCATTTCTCTCATTATTGTCCTCATTTGTGAGCAATCACTTTTTTATACTATATTTGTTTTTAAACCTTTTTTGAAGTTAGGATTTTTCTGCCAGATGTAGAAATTCTCTTGGTCTCCGAGTTTCCCTGTATTAATAGTGAACTCTTCAAGCTGTGCCTAAATAAATATATGACTGATTTTTTGAATAGTTATACTTTGTTTTCTAAGTATGAAATTTGACAGATAATTAGATTGAGGCCCTTTAAATGAAAGTTTAAAACATTAATAGCTTGAGAACATGTGTTGTGGTAATGTGCTATACTTTAAGAATCTTGCAAACAGATTTAAAAACTTAGGTGAAATTTAGAAACTGTAAAATAATATTTTGAGGTGAGGAAGGGTGTTCAGATTTGTTTGTATGTTTATTTTAAAATGTAACATTTACAAACTATGGCCTTTCTGTATTTATTTTTTTTCTACAGTAAAAATATAAAGATATTATCACTTGTTTTAATACATAAAATTAGTGTACTTGATATAGTCAGAAATTTCAAAGAGCCCCCACCCTTGCCATTTTTGGGCCAAATTGAGGTCTTTGAATAAGAGTGAGGAAAAGGAGTCCCATGGAAAATTTTTTTTTGCTCATTAAATTTACCCGTAGTAAATAAGACAATGGATATAGATCAAGATATTACAGAACACTAGAAAACACATCTTCCTAAGTGAATAATATTATTTACAATGTTACCTACAAAAAAATCACATATTTTTAAATAGTAATTTATATAACTTTTTTTTCCAGAATGGTTTTAAAGGTTTTATCATGCAAAGCCCAAGGTCACATCTTGACTTGTAATAGTTTTATTCTCTTATTGTGAAATCTGTTTTCTCTGTAAACTTCTGTGAGATAAAGTGGGTGATGAAATAGGGTAAACATTTTAAGGTCAATCAGATCTGTTGAACTATGGCCTCTATACAGGATTTTAAGAGGCAAAGAGGTAGAAGCTTAGCTTTGGGAGAAGGGAAATTTAGAGGACAACTCCACAGAGGTTTCTTACTTTTGTTTATTGTCTCTTGGTGTTAGGGTGTATCAGTATTCACCATAGAGTGACAGCAAGTAGGAGATAATTCTTGATAGCTGGGCAGAATTCTGTGGATGAATCTTCTCTTTGGCTCTATTTGCACCCCCTTTTTCTTTCCCTTATTATTGCCATCTTCTAGTGGTATCCTGACATCCACTTGACATGTCTATCCTTCTTGCTCCAATAGCCGTGAGATAATCCTTACACTTTGTAATTAACAAATACTGTGTTAAACTGGGAGGGAGCCTAAGTATTCCCATACTGGGAATTTTGTCATGCTCTAAACATCCTTTTCTGTTGTCCTTGCGGAATGACTGTTAGACCATGAGTCTTGAGTCTTTTTCTGGGTAGATTGTTTAGATGCCTCAGGATTTGGGCCAGTGGCATTTAGTTAACATCTTACAATAAAGCTGAGTAATCCATACTTTTATATTTTGTTTTCTCTTATACCTGTATTTTTTAGAGCCTTTAAAAAATTATATTTGGAGTTCACAAAGATTTAACATTATGTACTTGGTTAAAAGGACCATCAGTAGGTCTTCTTTGATTAACTTTATTTTCCAGTTTCAAAAATTAGGTTCCAGTGTTTAAAAAAAGTATTCATAAAGATGCTGTGTGTCATTTGATTTTATGTGCCTTATAGATGGCAACTTGCAGAGATTTATGATATATCTTTGTTTTGTTTCAAGAGATTTTTGGTGTGGAAGTAGGAAAAAAATTATAGGATAGGTGGTAATGAGATATAACAGCGGGAAAATAAGGGTATATCAGGTAAATGAAGGGGAGAAATTTAAAATTTAGAAATATGTACCAGAGATGTGGTGGGTTATAGAATTTGCTCTGGGTGTCTCTGTGGCCAAAGAAAAGAGGAAAATGAGATGAATCATGAGATTTTTTTAATAAGAGAAAAACAGTAGTTACTGAGAGCTGTGTTTCAGATTTCAGTTATGGATGTGGTTGAAGTGCTTTGTAAACTGTAAAGTAACATTGTTTTTCATCACACTTCTCTGTACTTGCAGAAGAGACACACATCTTTTGTGCAGGTGTCCATTTTTCTCAGGCAATAGCATTTGCTGAGTACTTTCTGCAGGCTGAGCCCAAGTACAGAATTATGCTTCTGGGTATTGTAGAAAGAATACTTTTAAAGAAGTTCTAGCCTTTGCTGGGAACCTGTCTATTTACTCCGGGGAAATGGCTTAAAATCCTCAGAGGAACTTAGGACTGACAACACAATGCCAAGACAGCAGTGAGTGTTGGGGATAGGGTAAGTAATAGCGTGTTTGTTGTTGAGGGATATCTCACCCCTTACTCCCTGTTTTTTACATTCAGTTTCTTTTTTTTCTGGGTATAGTAAGGGGCCGAAATGGGAGCCTGGCTTCAGCTTAGTTGACTGCTCTGGCATTTTGCTCCCTGCTGTGAATATTGTGAGAAGTGGTGGTCAGTGATTGGCAATAGGCTGGGTGAGTTTAACATTTGAGTGTTTGATTAAAAAACTTGGACCTGAAGGGTTGTGTATGGCATTGGTGATAAAACCTGCAGTTGAGTTATTGGACCTTCTCCAAAGGAATGTTCATGTTTTTTTTTTTTAAATGTAATTTTTTGAAAACTGTCGATTTTAAAGTGCCTCATTAATGGTTCCAGAAGATTTAGCAGTTATGGATTTGTCTGTTTATTGCCTTTATAAGTGCTCTTTTATGGTTAAAGTACCTTTCTTAATGTTTTTATGAATCTCATCAGAAAAACTTTTAGTTTAAAGAACTTGGGGGCCCTAAAGATTTTTTAAATAACTGCTTTATTGATATATAATTTATCCATTTCATTATATAATTCAATGGCTTTTAGTATATTCATAGAGTTGTGCAGCCATCATTAGTCAATTTTAGAACATTTTCATTATCCCAAAAAACCTGTACCAAGTAGTAGTCACCCTCCAGCCCTAGACAGCCACCAGTTGACTTTCTGTGTCTACGGATTTGTCTGTTCTGGACATTTTGTATAAATGGAATCAAACAATATGTGGTCCTTTGTGACTGCCTTTTTATAGTCTGCAATTTTTCAACAGTCGTACTGTTTTTATTTACCTAGTTTTTCTCTACTTGGAACCCCTTTTCCTCCTCATCCACCTAGCCACTCCCTCATCTTTCAAGCTCCAACTAAAGTGTTTTTTATCTTTAGTAAACCTTCCCCTTTACTCCCTCTTTTCATAAAAGTTGAGTGTACTCTTTTGGTGCCACCATCACATTGGGTACACACCTTATTAAAGGATTCAGTTCTGTGTATTGGAGTTGAATATTTACTTTTTCCTTCAACATTGGGTTCTAGGAAGCTGTTTTCTGTAAGCAGATTCTTGGGCTTAAGTCTAGACCTGCTGAATCAAACTCTCCAGTGATGAGATGCAGTTCATGTATTTTTTAAAAAGCACTCCCTTGTGATTCTAATGTATAGCTTGGTTAAGAACCACTGTGATCCTCTTGAAGAATCTTTCAGCCTTGTATCTTCAGCACCTGACAAATAGTATTTACCTTATAAATGATGCATGTATATAGTGTGTCACCAGGGCATATTGAAGAGACTTATTGAGTGTAGTATTTTATTTTGAAGAGTATTAAGATGTCATTTTGAATTGATAAGGTATAAGGTGTAATAGAATGTAAGGTCTTGGATGCTGAGAGGCTTTTTGCCCTCAAGATAAAGAAGGAGCCAGTAAGCATTTTTTTGAAGCGTTGCATTAAACTTTTAAAGTAATTTCTATCAGCTCTGGTTTTAGGCATTTTTGTTTCACCCCCCCCCCTTTTGAGATTTCTTGAAACCATATGAGAGAGAGGTAAACAAGGGGCTATAGGAACAAGATTTACTTTCTTTAATTTGGAAAACATTGAAATTTTCTTTCTGTTCCAAGTCACATCACATATTGGAAAACAGTATCATATCCATTTCAAGTTTTCAAGGTTTGTTCATGTTCTCAGAAGTGAATTTTATTGACTAGGATAGTTTAAGAAGATAATATCCTTATGAAGATAGACCGAAGGTTGTACATCCTATATTGTCAATGGTTAACAGCTCTTAAGGCTAGTGAGTCATTTTTCCCATTTGAAACCATTTAAGAGATGCTGTTTGGGTTTAAGGTTTCTATTGGGACAGTATAAAGTACAGATGGTGCAACTATTAAAATGCAGAGTTTTTGTTCTATGTAATGGTTACGGGTTTTGTTCTGAAGTGGAATTTTAAAAACAGATTTATTGAGATACAATTCACATACCATACAACTCACCAATTTAAGTTGTGTTATTCAGTGGTTTTTAGTATATTCACAGAGTTGTGAAACTATCACAACAATCAAAATTTAGAGCATTCTCTTCACCCCCAAAACAGTACCCATTACCAATCACTTTCTACTTCCCCATTCCTTCAGTTCTAGGCAACCACTCATCTTTTTGTCTAAAATGGAAAAGATTTTCGATAGTATGTGATTGTTCTAAAAAGTTTTCAGTAATCTTTTTCAGAGTTAGCTACTTTTAACAGTTTGGTTTGATTCATACCCTTCCAGACTTTTTCTGTGCACTTACAAATTCAGATTCATGAATGTGTTGTAGTTTTAAACCAAATGGCATCATTCTCTCTATGTATACACTGTGTGGTAGTCTACTTTTTTATACATTGTGGCATCCTTTCAGGTTAATAAATACCTTTACTTTTTTTTTAAGGGCCATAGTACATAGAAGTAAAATAATTTATTTTGACTGATTTATCCAAGTTTAATGGACTTTCAGGTGGTTTTCAGCTTTTGACATTCTAAACAGTGCTGTAATAAACAACGATTTTGTACTCAAGACTGCATTTAAAGTGTCCGTTAACTGTTTACTCTGTCTTTTGCAATTCAGAGTTTTAAAAATATATGTAATCAAAAATGTTGGTCTTTTGCTTTTGTCTTCTTTTCTTTAACTTTATGCTTTTAGGTCATCCCTAACCCAGTCTCTTTTGTTTTTTTTTGTAATATTTTTATAGTTCTATTTTTAAATTTTCATCTTTAATTCGTCTGATTTATTTGTATTGTATAACATGTATTGTATAGGCAGGAAGCCATAATGTCATTTTACTTTTCTCAGACGGATAACTAGTGATCTTAGCAACATTTAGTGATTTGAAAGGCCTTTATAATAGATTACATCTTTATAGATACAAAGATCTATTGTGACTCATTTGTTTTATTGATGTGTTTATTCTTATTCAAGGGCTAGAATTTTCTTTAAAATTTAACTTTATTGATGTATAATTGACATAATAAAGTACACACATTTTACATGTGTAACTTGATAAGTTTTGTCACCAAAATATCACTTGTGAAACCATCACTACAATCAGGATAATGATAATTCCCATCTCCTCCAAAGGTTTTGTCCACTCATTTTAATTTTCTCCAGCAGCAAGCATGGATCTGCTTTCTGCCTAGGTCTAAACTTTTAATTATTGTATTATAAGAACATTTGAAATGACATTAAAACAGTTGTTATTTTTAGAATTACAAGCATGCCCTGTCCCCCAAGGTTTTGCTTGCAGTTCCATTTGCTTCCGTGCTCTTCTCTCAGGTTATTTAGAAAAGTTACTCCCTCACCTCCTTAAAGGCCTTTGCTTAGTTACCTTCTCAGTGAGGCCTTCCATGAACATTATTTAAATTACAGTTCTGTCCCTCTTCCTTGCTTTAATTTTCTCAATAGCCTTTATCACCATTTTGTAATTTTCTGTGCTTCCAAAATGTTTACAAGTGAAGATTTATTGTTTTTAGAATTCAGAATTACCTGAATGCTAATTTTTAATGTGAGGAAAAAAATGTGTGTTATTGATATTTTAAAATCCATTTTTAAACATTATTCCATGGCATCCATAGTCTCCAAGTTGGAAACCTAATAATTTTAATAATTTGGCTATACCTTAAGTCTTTTTCAACCCTAAGAGGGAAAACTTCCATGCTTATGACCTCACAGTAATAAAAACGATAGGTTAAGAAACTGAAGATGGTCGTAGCTCTTTTCAGAAAGTAGCAAATGAAGGTTTACTATTTCTATAACATCAGGTGGGATTCTGTAAAGAATGAAACCACAGAAATTAATGCATATCAGTGCTTAAAAGATTATTAAGCTCTGCCTCTTCCATAATGTTCTTTCTCTTGGTTAAGAATCATTTTGGTTAGTACATTAAAAGAAAATTTAGGGAAGATAGAACTCAAAATACTCCCATATGTTGTTTTGGATTTATTTATTACGTACTGTCTTAGGATCATAAAGCTCACAATGAGCTATTTGATGTGCTTTGGTAGCTGCCCTCTTAATTATGTTGTGATTTATCTGGATAGACTTACTCATTGAAAATTCCTTATTCTCTTTGATGCTACAAATCACAGAATGGCTAAAGGAGGAGTGAGGGTTAGTGTCAGGGCTGCCGAATAGATGGAGACATTTTCTAGACCTCCTGGCCGAAGACCTGTTAGATAGAGAAACTCATGTTTCCTTTGCCAACTGTTTAAAAATGGATTTTAAAAATCAGTAACACACATTTTGTTGTAATAGTGATAATGTACTGTTCAACTTGAGAAACTTTCTCTAAGAAATGTTAGATTAATATAGATTGCCTTTGTTAACACACCAGTTTGTTCCCTTTGCATCTAAAAATGTATCAACCAGCTTTGCAAATATGTTAAAATAAAGCAAGGGTCATTTTTATTGGTGAAGATAATTTTGCTTCTCAGTATTATGTGAATTAAGGACTCTTTCCATTGCCTCATTTCATTCTGCATATCATAAACAGTGATTTAAAAATCAAATAAAATGTTTTCCCCTCCCATTAAAAATAATGACTCGTAGGTATTTTTAAATTCTAAAATCAATAAATACTCACTATAAATATTTGGGAAAATATAGACAATTTAAAAAATTATAAAAACACCCAAGAAACAAACCTAAAACCAGCCAACCATTCACCAAATGTAATTCGACCTCTACGATAATCTATTATTAGTTTATCTTTTGTGACATAGCCATCCAGTATTTTTAGTCAAAACTTTAAAAAAATGTAAATAAATGATCATATTATATAGACAGGAAAAGAATCTGGTCTCAATAACAGGGATGATTGCTGCTTAAGCTTTGCTTTATTAAAAAAATTTTTTTTTTCAATTTTAATTTTTTAAAATATAGTCAGCATGCTTTTAAAATAATTCTGATGGGTAGTATGAATTTTTACCGATTTATTTTTCTGTTTTGGTTAACTATTGGCATATTTCTAGCAAGTATATAGGACTTAATTGCATATGTTTTATAAACTAGGCTCTTCTCATTTTTCCTCTTCCTTAATTTTCTTTAATAGTTAAATAGTTAAAGTTACTTCATTTTGTAATCACTCTAAATCCTATGTGGAACAAGTTCAGACAAAAGAAAAAACATTTCTGTGATTATAGTTTCTGTCTTTTTGGTCTAACATATCAAAATATTTTCTAATGACAATATTTCCATAGACAATTCTAAGGTTATCTGGTATTCCATTCTATTTAATGGCCTAATTCTTTTTGTTAATATTTCCTAATATTAATCATTTAGGTTTCTAAATTTTTACTATTGTAGGTGGTGCAGCAATGGATATTTTTGTTTATTAATACTTAACAGTTTGTATTACATTCTTCACTTAAGGTGGAATGGGAAAATACTGTTAGTCCTTTATAATAATATTCTTCCTCTTGTGTAATTAATTTTCCCATTTTAAGCTATAATTTATATACAGTAAAATTCACCATTATTTTAGTATATACACTTTTTTAGGTTTTGACAAATACATATATGTTCCTGTAACTCCCACAGTCAAGTTTATAATACAGTTTTAATGCTTCTCCAAGTTCCCCGCCCCTGTTAACCACTAATCTTTTACTGTCCCTGTAGTTACCTAAAAATGTCATGCTATAAAATGTCATGTACTGTAAATGTATGTAGCTTTTGAATCTGCTTTCTTTCACTTAGCATAATGCATTTGAGAATCTGATGTTAGTATGTAACAATAGATTGATTATTTTTATTGCTGAGTGGTTGTATGACAGTTTATCCATTTTGTGTGCTTAATTTTAATTCTTTTTCATTTCATGGCACGTGGTAACATTTACTTGTTTATATATGGTGGCTCTATAGCCTCTACACACAAAAGACAGCGTGTCATGAGATAAAATCTTTGGGCCATGGACAAAAGATCGTACTGTTTTTGGCATGTAGTGTTTTAGAGAACCGAAGGTAAACTGTATTTTTTTTTTTCCCTGCTGGGATACTTAGAAAATCTTCCAACTTTCCCTGCTGGGATAGTTACAGAATCTGCCAACTGTATGGGTGTGACCCATTAATCTGCATAGTTTTATAGCTTGAGAAATGTTCCTTTGGTTATATATTTGGTTTTAGGTTTCTTTTTTTTTGTTCAGGAACTATCATCTTTAAGTTGTATCTTCGTTATTATAGCAATCTTCTTTTTAAATTGAAATTTTGATTTAGTTAATTGTTGATTCTCATGTAGTTGTAAGATTAACAATACAGAGAGATCCTTTGTACACTTTGCCCAATTTCTCCCAAAGGTAACATTTTATAGCATGACATTTTTAGGTAACATTTTGCATGTAACATTGTGTATTATAACATCACAGTTAGCTTATTGACATTGATAAAATGTACCCAATCTTACTCCAGTTTTACTTGTACTAATTTGTGTGTATGAGAGAGAGAGAGAGAGAGAGAGAGTGTGTGTGTGTGTGTGTGTGAGTGTGTGTGTGTGTGTGTGTGTGTGTGTGTGTATTACATTCAATATACTTGTATCACCCATGTAGATTTGTATATTTACCACCACGGTCAAAATACTAAATAGTTCTAAAACCACAAAGAACTCTTGAGTAGCCCTTTTATACGCATACGTACTTTCCCTTTTTCGGGTTGTGGGGCCTCCCTCCCAACCACTAATGAATCCTATCCTCCATTTCTACAATTTTGTCATTTCAAAAATGTTATATAAATGGAATCATATGGTATATACCTTTGGGTATTGGCCTCTTTTGCTCTGCAAAATCCTATCCACATCAGTGCATGTAAGTTTGTTCTTTTTTTATTGCTGCATAGTTTGCTGTGGTGTGGATGTACTACAATTTGTTTAACCTGTTGAAAAACATCTGGGCTGATTCTAGTTATTAGTTATTATAAATAAAGCTGCTACGAACATTCATGTACAGGTTTTTGTATGAATATAAGTTTTCATTTCTCTGAGATAAATGTACAGGAGTACCATTGCTGAGTGATATAGTGGTTGCATGTTTAGTTTTTTAAATAGTTGAAAATAAGAACAAAACAAAGAATATATGATAAAGACCATATGTAGCCCACAAAAGCCTATATTATTTATTATTTGGCCTGTACAGAAAAAGTTGTCCAGTTCCTATTTTTCAAATAACAGCTTTATTGAGATATTATTTACCTACTATAAAATTCATCCTTAAGTTTATAATTTGGTGGTTTTTAGTGTATTTATAGTGTTATGCAATCATCAAACTAACTAGAACATTTTTAGCATTTTCAAAAGAAACCCTGTACTCAATCATTGTATATTTCCCCCTTTCACAAGTCTTTGGCAAAGACTAATCCACTCTTGTCTCTTTAGATTTGTTTATTATGGATATTTCATATAAATGGAATCATAAAATTCCAATGTGGCCTTTTATGTCTGGCTTTTTCACTATGCATATTTTTAAGTTCATGCATGTTTTAGCATGTATCAGTACTTCATTTCTTTTTATGACTGAATAAAATTACTTTGTATGATATATTTTGTTTATACATTGATCAATTGATGGACATTTGGGTTCCCTTTTTTTTCCAATTATCTTTTATTTTAATCTGTCCTTTCCTCCAGATTGAGTCTTTCTCGTTTGTTTGAATTATTAATTTGGCTTACTATTCTTAACTGCCTTATGGATTTTAATTTTGCTAGGAATTTTTGTCTATATATCTATATTCTCTCCTCTAATTTTCAGAAGTCTTCTCTCCTAAGTCTTCAGAATGAGATTTCCTTTCCCTGGTTAAGTAGTTTCTCCCTATAGTTTTATGATTTATTTCCTTTTGCTCATCCTTGAATTAGCAGAGAAGAGTCCTAGAGTTTTGGCCAGAGTTGGGCTGTGTGTGGGGTTGTTACAGCTTCACATGATACAGCTGGGTGGCAAGTGTAATGTGCACCGCTCCTTCTCCACTTTGGGGTTTCTCGCAAGCTTTCATCTGGCGCAGTTTTTGTTGGATCTGGATGGATCTTTTTGCCTTTACTGGCTAAACAGAGTACCCTAAATTCGTTTTGATCCCCAATATAGGACAATGATTAAGAGATTCTGGAGTCGGCCTGCCTATGTAACTTGGGACAAGTTTTTTAACCTTTCTCTGCCTGTGTTTCTTCCACTGTTAAAAAAGTAGGGAATGGAGAATAATTAGGAGTATTTCATAGTTTGAGAATTATATAATGCACATTGCTACCCAGGATATAGTCAGTAAGTACTAGCTATTATAACAGCTAACTATGTATGGGATAGAAGGCTCATTCTGTTTCTTTTTTTCACAGTACAGTCCCTGTGTAAACTGCTTCTGGATATACCAAAGCCAACCTTTTTATTTATTGTTGGATGTCCTACCCCCTCCCCATTTCTTATTGTTAAAAATAACTGCAATAAACACCTTTATCTCAGAAGATTGTGATTTTTTTTTCATAGGCATTATAGAAAGTTTAGAAACTACTGAAGAAGTTTTAAGTTACCATTTGAGTACATTACCTTCCAGTCCTATTTTTGTGTATGTCTCTATGGAAATATATTCATATCTTTTTATATATACACATTTGTAGCCTACTTTAGAATCCTTAAACATATACTTATTTTCCTCTGCTTAGGAATTGAAAAACATTTTAAATAGCTGCATAAATATCTATAAAGGAATGCATGCTATATTTAATAATTCTTGCTATATTTAAACTTTTTTATCATAATGGCAGGTTTAAGATCTTTGTTGCAAATCCTTGACCATATTTCTGATTACTAAGGCTAAATTCTTAGACATGGAATTACTGGGTCAAAGGCCATGGACATTTATAAAACTTAATGACATCCTTCTCCAAGTTGTAATTGTCATCGAAAAAGGCTGACAATGTATTTTATAGACCATTTTAAGGAAGTCTCAATTCTGTTATTTTGTCATTCCTAAGACTAAGGGTTTTCTCATATTACAAATACTTGCATGTAATGCCTGTCACTACCATGGCATTATTGATAAAGTGCAATTTTGCTGCTTAGTGGATGTTATTTCAGGAGTTGGTTTTCTCCAACTCCTAGTCTGTCAAGAAAGGAGAGCAAATTAGAGAATTTGTCTTTGTATAAGTAATTTCCCTCCACTCCCACCCCCAATTCACAGAAACTACACGGGAGGCATGCCTTGTGGTGGTAGTTTCTCCTCTGAACTCATTTTTCAGAATTGGTAGTTTTCACTGATGGTTTAAATTGTACATCTGTTAAAAAATATTCACTGTTATAATTTGTAGAAAATGTATATCAGTGGCTGTGGAGGCCCATATTTGTTTTCTTTCACAAACTATTCTTGTAAAGCTGTTATGCCTATTATTATATGTACATTTGTGAATACGAGGGATGACAAGTGAATTTCAAAAAAAATTTAATATTAGCAAACCTTTGGAAAAGCCAATTCTGTGTATTTGGGGAACAAATATTTGTGCTTTAAATTACTTACATAATTCTTATACTCTGTTAGTAAGATTATTCCTGAATCTACTGAGGGCAGATACATTAAATTTAATTTCAGTTTTTGAACAGAGCCCGATATTTACAGATTTGCTACAACTTGATTTAAGAACTTTTGGATGAAAATTCCAAATGATTCATCTTTTCTTTTTTTTTTTTTTCTTTTTCTGTGTGCCATCTGTTGAGATTGGCATTTCAG
The DNA here is from genome assembly GCF_014176215.1 of Rousettus aegyptiacus. Taxonomy (NCBI): domain Eukaryota; kingdom Metazoa; phylum Chordata; class Mammalia; order Chiroptera; family Pteropodidae; genus Rousettus; species Rousettus aegyptiacus. Next base: position 19,194,794 of record NW_023416284.1, on the reverse strand, counting down.
AATGAAACTTTTTACTGCTAATGAAGACCCTTTGATGTGTTCTCCATATGCAAATAACTTTTGATGTAAATAAGATCTTTTATAGAGTTGTATAGGAGTCTCTCTCATGTTTTTAGAATTTATTCTTTTGGAAGTCAGGAAGGAATATGCCATTCAGATAGATGGCTATAGACAGAAGTTTCCAGACAAGCAGAGGTAAGACTTATCATTAAGTTTTATACTTTTTATTCTTTGATATCATTAAACAATTTCTCTAGTTAAATTGGCATTGCCCTCATTATTGGTTTCAATTTGATCATGATTGGTGAAATTAAGAAGAAAAAGACTGGCAGAACCAGGAATTGTGAGGTTTTTGTATTTAAAGGTCAATGGTATCATAGATTCATTAGCTGACTTTGAAAATAGAATTATTATTTTTACCTTCTAAATTTTTTCTTTTTCTTTTTTTTTTTTAACATCTAGGAAGTGCTAACACTTATATGAGGTGTATATATTCTGGTAGTCTGGTAGCAAAACAGTTTTGATTACCTAATTATAGTTTATCACCTAAGTCTGTTAACTGTCCTAGCAGAATGCCACCAACACATTAAATAATCTGTAACTTTCATATTATTTAATTGCTAAAGGTAGTAGCAATTTTAATGATAAACAAAAATTACAAAAAAGGAAGTATAGCCTAATCCTGGCTCTTGGTGGTGACTTCATTTTCCTCACTGTGTATCTTGGAAGAGAGCATAAAAATAGCATTGTAATCATTAGCAGGAACAACTGTCTAACCCAGATGTGCTGGAGCTTTTATGTTTGCCTGTGATAAGAGCAGAAAAATAGTAAATGGTACGCAGACCTGAATTTGAATTCTGCTTCTGATCTTTATCAGCTATATGACTTTGAACAGATTAACTTCTCTGAACCTTGGTTTCCTAATACGTAAAATAGGATAATGTCTATTTTGCACTATAGTGTCTTGAAACTCAGCAAATGCAGATATTTTGTGTTGTTACTGATAGTGAATAAATAAAAATGGAGAATTCATAAATAAGATTATATGATAGAGTGCGCGATCACTTATGCCAAGAGTCGTTTTTTGTTTTCTCATTCACTAGTGAAGAATTCTGATTTATTTATATTTTATTTAAGCAATATAATAACTTTTTGCTTTTCTTACAAAATGGGTTAATAGTACCTGCATTTTCAGACTATTAAGAGATCATAATAAAGCCTGTAAAGAATATATAGGACAGGGTCTGGCACAAAGTAAACCTCAGTGAATATTAGTTGTTGTTATTTATAATACAAATATTTACGTGAAGCAGAAGATGCTGTGGAACAGACTTATTATCAGGATTTTTTCCCTTTAATGACTAAATTCAAATTAGTTCTCACATTTCCATTTCCTCTTCTCATTGCTCAAGTTTCTCCTGCTTTTGCCCAGCTTTTTCTCACTGGTATCTCCTTCCTGTAATGGTTCTTGGCACCAGCTCTTCTGCTTATATTGTTCTGGATCTATGTTTCTGAAATGGAGCCATCATGATCTAGGCTTGCCTGTGCAAAAAATTTTCCAGGAGAACAAAGAAAGGTAGGTGTGGAGGAGGAAAGTGCCTGACAATTTAGATTCAGTGGTTGAGGAAATAAATATTCCAGTAAAGGTGGTTTTAGTCTTAAGGTCTAGAAATCTATTCTACTTAGCAAAAATTCAGGGCATTAAATTAGAGAACACCAGGGATTCCGTCTGAACCCCAGAGCAGAAAATAACATACGTGGTCCTCTTGGCCACTGGGAGACTTTCTGTTCTCATAGGGGTTCCATAGTCTCTTGTCTCTACATTTTCCAGCACGTTTTACTCTTTATTTTGATTGCCTTTTGCTTATTCACCAGATTATACTTGACCCAAAATGACAGCTATAACTGCCATATCGTTAGGAAGTTTATTTCTCCATATCTATCTGGCCCAAATGCTCAGAGAAGAATCCGATTTGGTCAGTTTATCTTTTCTGACCCGATACTAGGGGAAGGAATACTGTTGGTGTTTGTGGCCAGAGGTGATGGGAATCATGAAGTTGCCGTTTCTAGGCAGGAGGCTTAAAACATGTCTATTACAGAAAGTAATCAAAACGTTTTGATTTGTTGAATTTTATTTTTGTAAGTACAGTATATAGCTCTGAGAGATTTTATTTTAAAATATAAACTTACAGTGTGATTTAATAATTACTAAGTAAGCGCTACCCTTGTGTCTGAGTTTGGTTCTTTTGTTAACAAACAACAGAGAACTGGTCTAACTGGCTCAGGTAAAGGGACATTTATTATAAATACACAGTGAACAGTTAAGAGACAGTAATCCAAGGACAGGAATACCAGCAAAGAAAGGCCAAGAACTGAACCGGAATCCTATCAAAATCTTCATCTTTTTGGATTTTTATTCTGGGTGGTCTACCATGGTATCTGCTTTATTCTGTTCTTTGAGGAGGTTTAATGTGCTTGAAAACCTGATGAATTATAATTTATAAAGTATTTGGAACAGTAACTTTTTACGTTTGGATTCCTCTGTGCCTAAGTCTTTCATTTTTTTTTTTCCCTTTGACTGCAGTATTGGTTGGCAAAAAGACAAAAATCTAAATAAATAGAAGGAGAATCAGACCATAGTGGTATGGAAATCAAGGAATGAAGAAATTTTAGGTGACTTTACTGGGATTTTTTTTTTTTTTTTTTTTTTTATGAGAAGTAAAAGAACATGGGCTTGAGCCAGTGATGAATTTTTAAGTTTCTGAATGGATGAAAATAGAGAATGGAAGTTCCTCAGGACTGATTTAGCTGGGAATTAAGAGATAAAAATGGATGTACTTTTAAATGCTTAGTTTTAGAAATTAAGTTAGATGTTCACATGATGTGTAGGTCCTTCTAACATACTGATTATGGAAATGCTGAAATAGGGAGAGTCTCCTCTCCTCCCCCTCCTCTGCCAGGAATGAAGAAAACATGCCCTGTACTGAGGGCAGAGAAAGAAAAAGGGATGAATGTGTGAAGGAGGCATTTCAGTAACCTAAGAGAATAATCTGTGAGGTAGATACAGCTGAATAAGTGCCTACTAAATTGGATATTTTGTCTTGTAATAATAATGAACTTGAAAAGTAGCCAATGTTATCTCAGTTTTACAGATGAGGAAACAGTCAAATGTATATTTATTATTCACTGTTGATTTTGTTATTGTATGGGACACTGGGTATGATAAGTAGGGCTTCTCAAGGGGTGATGGATAGTGCAGGCACTAGAATATGATTCTTAAAGATTTGTAAAGTGATGCTTTTGCTTCGTTTTTCATTTTCCAAATGTGGTATATAGTTCTGGGTTTATCCATTTTGATTTTATAACTTCGAGTGAGTTAAAATACTAATTTAATTTGCTAAATTATGTTAGCAAATTATGTTAGGACAGAATTCCTTTTAGGAGAAAGGCAAGTGTTGAGACAAAGAAAGTTCTGAGACCTGGGAAATGGAAGGAAAACGCAGAAGCGTAGGTCATCATGTATGTCGATGGTATTCTTGGGTAGGATGATGAGGAATATAGAGGTAGGTCAGGCACCGATGTGGTCATCTTGCTTTGCCTCTTTAGTAAAGAGTGGGAGGGGATTCCTTGGGAGGGGTAGCAGTAAAGTCCTGGACTGGCATGAGAAAGTTACATATTACTGGCAAGTAGCCCAAAGAGAAAAATAGGAGTAATTAAGTGAAACCAAAGGCGATAGTTACTATCAGTTAGTGCAGGGTTCCCCAACCCCTGGGCTGCGGACCACTGCCAGCAGGAGGTGAGCGGCAGGCAAGTGAAGCTTCATATGTATTTATTTGCAGCCGCTCCCCAGCGCTAGCATCACTGCCCAGCTCTACCTCAGATCATCAGGCATTAGATTCTCATAGGAGCACCTGTCTCTGGTGCCAAAAAGGCTAGGGACCACTAAGTTAGTGGAAGGAAGAGAGTCTTAGGGACATTAAGTAAAAGTGAAGGAATTAGTAAGTAGTACTAGAAACTTAACATTAACTGATCACTCAGATTGAATTCTAGGGAAAGGAAAGTTTGAGTACAAGAACTTGAAAAGATTGTTCTGTCTTGATGGAGCATTTACTCTGATTTTAATTTACAGCCAGCTTTTCTATGATAGAAAAAGCTTCTTTGTTACCTGCCTAAAGTATTTCTTACAATCCTCAATTTTTGATTTCCTTGATTCTTGAGCATCTTCTTCTGATCATTAGTTTTTTTTCCTAGGAAGAATTTTGTCTGGAGAGTCTGCCTGGTGTTGATGATCATACCAGGTACAGCTCCCATTTTAAACAATAAGTTCCTGACAAGAACAGTTTTGTGAGAATAATTTGGATTATCTAGTCTAGTCAAGTATGGGCAAATGGTTTAAAATGGAGTTTCTGGACTAGCAAAGAAAACTTCATAAAGTGAGATTGCTTTCTTAACAGTTGTTTACAGGAGGTAGGAAGGAAGTATATAGAGGTAGGAGGAAGAGTGTTTCATCCTGTAGGTGAGGCAGGAGACACCCTGAAAAAGAGGGGGCTGGAGGAGGTAAAGGGAGAGCTGAAGAGTGAGAGAGACCAGAGAGAGTGAGTGAGTGAGCTAATAAGTGGTAAGAGAGAATGATGGGGGTGGGAAAATAGAATAGAAAAGAGTGGAAATTGTGACAAGTGGAAGATGGACAATTTTGAAGGTAGGGGGAGGAGACAGTGGAAAGCAAAGGCCAGACCAAGAGAGCATACTCATCAAAGTCCACAGCAGAAACAGAGGCACTTTTATTTGGGGATGGAAACTTCTTGCGGCTACCATGGAGGAGGTAGCTTGGCTATGTAGAAAGGACATTGCTTTTTAAATTGGAAGGTGTGAATTTAGATGCTAACAGTGCCATTTAAGTGCTCTTCCTTACTTAATGGTTAGGAAGTCATTTCTCTGAGGTTTTCTAATCTCGTAAATGGGGATTGTTGTGATAATTATTACATAAATATGTATATTACATGTTCTGTCTTTTCTTACTACTCCTACATTTTCCTTGGGAAATATAAATAGAATTTCCAACATTCTTGGTTAAAACTATTTGTAGATTTTTGGAGTTTTAAGAAATGGCCTAGCTCCAGTTAAATGTATGATTAGATTCCACAAAAAGAGCTATATAGAGAGCTGCATGCATTTGATTTATGTGCTTTGTAAATGTTTACAGTGACCTGAAGATTCAAAATGATTTCATCTAACATATGTTGGGTTTCCAGTTAATATCCCCCCCCCCCATTATTTTTACAGTTTAGGAACTTACTCAAAATGCTTACCAAAATACCTTCCAGTGTGATCATACCTTCTGTTTCAAGGCCTTTTCAAACTTTTACCACAATAACAAGGCTTGTCTCCTATGTCTTTGTTCTCATAGGCTGAATTTTAACTTCATTTTGAATTTTACAAATTGACATTTTTAGCTAGCATCCCAAAGCTGTTACATCTTAGTGACACAGTGTATCATTTGTAGCATAGTATCATCTCTGGGTTTTGAAATTATGTAATTTAAAACAGTGTAACTGTATTTCTAGGTGGTGTCAGTCTAGTTAAATTAAAATCATTGCGTGATACACAGGCATCATGTTAATAAAATCATTAAATTGGTTCCTGAAGCTGTATTTTGGTCCATGCTCTTTATAGTCCTCTTTCTGCCTGGCTCTAGCTTGACCTTTGTGTTTACCCACTGCTAGAAATTATACACTTACCTTGGGAGGTAGTGAAGATCAGATGAGGGGGTTTGAGAGACCCTGCTTCAGCCAATCAGCAGTCTTTCTCAGGGAGGCAGAATAACCTATCCCCTTAGTAAACAAGGAACTGTACTCTAGCCTAAGGCTGCAGAGGTGGCTTGCTGCTCATAACTGAGAGGACCAAGCAGGCCATTGGCAACAAAGGCTTTTTGAATTATGGTTGTTTTGAATAATCTTTCACACTTCATCCTTGATCTTAACATTGCTTTGTAGTAATGACATTAGAGATAAGTTCATTGACACCTAGAAAGATTATTATGATGAGGGTAGTACATTTAATGATAAGTAAAGTTTGAAGGAATTTCTGTGGTATGTGCTATTTTTTTCTCTTGATTTTGAGATTCTAAGAGCCCCCAGAGATCTTTTAGTATTACTAAAAGATCTATATAACAGGGCACTCTGTTATATAGTTTGTAACACCTTTCTCTGAAGTTCTCAAAGAAATACTGGGTTGGATTAAACGAGTCTCCTGATTTGTACATACATAGTTGGGGGCAAACACTGTGGGCTTTGACTCAGTAGCCAGGTTTAGTTTAGGTCACATAATCATCTTTATGCATCATTGCCCTTCAGCATGTTGGTTTTTACATAGTAAGTTAAAATGTATGAAAAATAGATAACATTTCTTGTAATAGAATTTGCCTTTTCTTTTTCTCGATTATATGTTTTTCATATTTTGAAAACAAGGTAGTGGGAGGGGAGAAAGCAGAGGGGTCATTGCTGAACCCTGATGGTTAAAGGTAAGTGAATGTTTAACCTGAGTCACTTGAAAATTGTTATTGTCTTATCGGAAAGTAAACTTAGAAACGCTTTTCAGTTGTGTTTAGTGTGTATGTAAAATTCAAGATGCTAATTTGAAACTTTTTTTTCCTCTTCTGTTCTTGAACAATAGGTACGTTCTATGGATGAACTGAATCATGATTTTCAAGCACTTGCTCTGGAGGGAAGAGCGATGGGAGAGGTAAGTAAACTTGTGTCAGAAAAGTGGGCCTGTTTTTCAGGGAAGGTCGGAGCTGTCTTTCATCAGATGTGTCCGAATCTAGTCTTTCAGAAGTATGTGCTTGCTTTTCCTTGTTGCCATCCTCATGATAGGAATGGAATATCGCAGGATTTTGCCAGAATGATCTCATTATAAGAATGTTAACCTTAGCCTAATGTCTTAAAAACAAAACAAAGCAACCAAAATATGAGCACAAATTAGTGAATATTATATAAACCAGTCAATTGTAAATCGAGGTGTTAAAATTTCACAGAATAATTTCATTATGTATGTATCAGACGTCCTCCTTACCTTTGCCTCATTTTCAAGTTCTTAGATTTGTTTGCAGTGGAAGGGAGTCTTAGATTGGTTGCTGCTCAGACTATGTTGATAAACTATTTTTAGAGTAGTGCCATGTTTGAGGAAGTTGTCTAAAGCTCCATTGCAAAGAAGTTAGGTTTATGGTGAAAGAATTCCAGAAGGTAGAGGCATGAACCAGTCATCCCTTATGTACATAGAATTCAGAAACAAGAATTTTGGTTTGTTTGTAATGTTTAAGGTTTGCAAAAACAAAATTTGCTATCATTCATTATATTGATAGAGAAGATTGTCATAATTCTAAAAGAAAGGGGAGTATAAAATACAGCTGACTCCTGTTTGTTCTTGTTGACAACAAGAATGTATTGGTTTGAATTATTTGCCTAAGATGTCACAGGTTCATAAATTGGGGACATTTCCTAGTGATTCTCTTGTTCTGGAGAGTAACCTTAGGCTTTCTTCTTCTGTTTTATTTTTTTGTATATCTAATACTTAAAATTTCCCACATCTATTTTAATGTTTAAAGTGGAGAATAGCTATATTCTGGATTCTTTTTGATGGCATTCATTAAATACATTCGTTCCTTGATTTAGCCACTACTCTTTGATCCAGGCACTGTGCTAGGTTCTGAGGATTCAAAATTAAGATAATTCATGTCCTGATTTATAGCAAATATTCGTTGACTGCCTTTGTGATTAGGTATTAAATAAACTCTTGGTATTTTGGTTCTGAGATTCTTGCTTCCTTTGTAGGAAGATTTTATTTCCAACTTTACTGAGTCACATTGTGGCCAGAATCCAGTGTCCTGTCATCTTTGGTTCTTGGGATTTCGGTCTGTTCTTGCTTTTACCCCAGAGCTTTAAGGGAAGATTTATAGGTGTCTTTGTGTTTCCTATGCTTTCCTGATATCATTGCAAGAGTGCACATCAGTAAACCTATAGGGTTATTGGGTAAAAGATTTTCTAAATTAACTTCTGTAACAAAGTTTAAACCGAAAGTTAACAGCTATGTCTGAGATTAAGTGTAGATGGGGAAATGGGGAAACCATGTTTATCTTCTTCCTCACTCCTGTGATTCTAACCTGGTCCACGCCACCAAAAATCCAATCACAGGTTTTTAAAATGAATTACACAAAATAAAAATAATGGCCTGTTACTGTTTTGTAAGCAACACTTCATAATCTCTAAAGACAATTCTAATTGAAGAACAGTGAACAGAATTGAATAGAAAGTGAGTTTTATTTAAATGACAGTTTAACAAAAACATTTTTAAAATTGATTTTTCTTCCAAATATGCCTCCCCCCAAGGTCTTTAAACTTCACCCTCCTGTTTTTGTTAGAAATGATATTTTTTGATATATGTATATAATTTCTCAGACCTGTATGTAAACACAGTAAATGACTAAAAATGCTTTCCAACAGTAATGCAGTTTCACTCTTCCTTCTTTCCTCATTATTTATTCATAAAGTAATAACAATGATCATTTGTCAACCATCTATTAGACAAATGATAAGGGGTTTGCACATATTATCTCATCAATTACTCTGAGGATGGTGCTATTATATATGTAGATAAGGAAAAAGGCTGAGAGAAATGAATGAATTTGCCCAGGGTCACATATAGTAAGTAGTGGCGCTGGGCTTCCGATCTGGCTTGTTCTTCAAAGCATGTGCCCTTAGGATAAATGAAGCCAATGCTTGTAAAATAATTGACAGTAAAAACCTGATTTTATTAAGTTTTATAAAAATCAATTTTGGGGGGAGGATTAAAAAAATGCTTCCCTCCCAAAATACAGATACTGAAGTTATTCATTGAAAGCATAACCCAGTGTCTAGGGAACAAACTAAGTATGGAATAAAGTTTCTGTCCTCAAGGAACTCTATAGCTAGTTGAAAAAGCAGTTAATACATACCATAACAGAAACAGTGCACAGTTTTTTTCCATGTATGGCAAAGAGGTGGTCAGTATTGGCAGGACTAGGTTGTTGATTACTTGAATGGAGAAGGTATGACACTTGGGAAATGTCTCATAGTTTAGTCAGAATTTGCATAGGTACAGGTTGGGAGAATGTTTTTTTGCAGCGAAAAAAGGGAGATTGGCACAAAAGAGAAATGAAGAAGATAAACTTTTATAATAAAATTAAAAAAGCACAACTTCTACTTAGTTTGACTTCATTAAATTCCTTTTTTTAGGCACTGAAACATCTCTGGGAGGTGATGTGTATATAGTCTTTACTCATGTAAATACTAAAAGTTCAAGTAATTGCATGGACTTCTAAGCCAGATAGGTTTTTTTGCTGCATTATTTTATGTGTGTGGGGTGGAGGAGAAAGGGAGAGCCACCTCATTAGGCAAACAATACCTATTTTCAAGAGTGCAGGAATCTTTTTTTTTTTTTTTTGAATCTTTTGAAGTCAAGAAGAATCAACTCCATTACAAGAAATTGATCTCTTATAAAGTTTGGGCTGCTTGGTTCTTTTTTTTGTTTGTTTTTTTTTGTTTGTTTTTGTTTTTTTTTTTTTGGATCAAAGCCGCTGCTAGACTCTTGGTGTCACTTTGCAAGATTTAGAGATCTTGCCAAAGAAGTGGCTTCTTAAAACATCACTTTCAAACCTTGCTGGTTGTGTGAAGTACAGTTCTTAGCTGAAGGACTCACAGTACAATGCTTTACTCACCCCCTATTCTAAAAAGTAAGATAGGAAAATGTCTTAGGATTAGGGCCACAAATTATTTTCAGATATTTCATCCACTGCTTGCTAGCCTCTTTCATTCAACTTAAAGTCAAAAGGTCTGAAAAAATTTAAGGGCACATATTCCAGCAGCTTTGTATTTACATATGAAAAGATTAGTCAGTTGAGTATTCAAGAATGTATCACTGTAGTACTGAGGAAGGCTGGCTAACCTTGGGTTTTGAGGTGTTTCTGCATTGGTTTTGTTCATGAACTTGCATGGCTTATTGTCCCACCTGTAGGAGGGTTGTATCGTTACTGTTCATGTTCTGAAAAGGATGGATTTGCAAAGAGAGTGGTTCTAATTGTAAAGTACTTTGAGAGTCTTTGACAGATAAGGTACTTTATTCTTCCTAATTGGTTTTCTAACTTTTAAAAACTAAGAACCTTTATTCTTTTCAAGATTTTAATGTTTTACATGTGGTAAACTTGACAGTTTTCAGGAATGTTAAAGATAGTAGTGATTATTTCTGGAAAAATTGATGTATTTAGATATGTGGCCCTTGGTCTTTGTATTAAACTGAAGCATAGGAAAACTTACCCTTGGTAATAGGTTTGTAAAACTGAGGAAGGGAATCTGGAAAGTGTTCTTGTATATGGAGTAATAATGAATCCTAACATGTTCCCTGGAAATAAGAATAAGGTAAGATGTATTTAAGATATAGCTGCAGGTTCTCATTATTTGATACATAGGAATTCTATTCATAAGTGTGAGACAGCAGAATGAACGGATTGTAGACAGAGGAATTGGATAGTGATTTGGAGAGCTGGTAATCCAAAGAAAGGTATAACTTGGTCAGAGAGATCTCATTGGACCAGAACTCTGAAGCCACAGTTTCCAGTCTTAGCTCAGACATTCATCTTCTTTGGACTTTGCTTTTTTCCATTTGTAAGACAAAGTAGGACTAGATGGTTTCCCAGGATCCTTTCAAGTCTAAGATTCTCACCGTTTTCCCATAATTCTATCTTTAAAAATATAGAAAACAGGATTAGTTCTGCCTTTTTTAGGATATTCCAGAGGGCATCTAAAAATGCGTTTTTAGAATGACTTTCTCCTTGTTCTGTAGAGGTTCTGTAACTTTTCATGGGCTTCTCTAAGTGTCTCATTTCCTGGTTTGCAGCTGTCTGAGACGTTGAAGCACCTGTCCTTCAGGGCCCATGGGTTGGTAATTCTGAAGTCAGAGCAAGTGGGGGCTTAACGTGGCTACCAAGTCTGTTAAAAATTATTTTCTACATCTTTCCATCATGGCAAACATAATGGCTCAAAGGACTGGCTCATAGAATTGGAGGCTTTCGGGTAGCTAAAAGTACTTTTAGGATCCCCAGTCCTAGAAGGGCTACCCCACACTGGCAGTTCCTTGAAGTTAGGATCCCATAATAGTAACTCATTTGACTTCAGAATGGATTGGATTTTGGAAAGAAGAAATATTGTCTGCCAGCAAGATCATGCAGCCTTTCTTGTAGAAGGGAAGAAAAACTAATGTTTTCTTGTGGTGTATTAATATAAAAAGATGTGACAAAGTAGTATAACATCCCTTTTTTTCCTCAAAATGTAGCTTTTGAGTACAGATAGGAATGGTGAAAGCTACCTAGTTCCATAACTTTGTATTAATGCCTTTAGTTCTTGTGGATTTTTGACATCTTGCTGTTAAAATGAAATGTTTACTTTAGAGAAAACATAGCTAGCTAGGCTAAGTGACTGGAAGAATAAGATCTTAGTTACTAATGTTCCTGTAATAGATTAATGACTGTGGGTTAGAGGTGAAGTGACCTCTTCATAATTCTTGTTTGGGAAAGTTCCTGGAATCTCATAATAGTTTTGGGATTGGGTTTGGGCATTTTGAGGAACAAGATTAGAAGAAGATGTCTTCTGATTCTGAGAATGTGGGTGTATGTGTCATTTGGAACCTGCTTCCCAATTCTGTCTGGTCACTTTGAGACCTGTGTGGAACTCCATTCATTCCAATTTCTGCCTTCTGTCCTGCACTGGAAAGACTAGGCAGACGTACCATCGTGTATGTTGAGTAGTCTTAGAATGTTTGAGTGCAGTAGGATATAGCTGATTCAATCTACGTAGTGTCTAATCTGTCTCCATTTAATTTCTCCCTTTTAAAAGTCCTCCTTTGGCTGAAATATTATTCTTTTCACCCACATCAGTATGCTGTATTTGAGGATAATCCAACTAAATAACTACAATATTACATTAACACTTCGGCATTGGTTTCATTACCTATGTGAATCTCCAAGCAGGTTTTTGAGAAATATCAATACCATTTTTTTACGTGAGTAAAATGGGTCCTAAGGTTAAGTGACTTCCTGCTAAGGTCGTAAATGTCCTGATGTGGATTCACTTCAAGTTCTATTTCATTAGACTCAAAATAATAATAACTTCTGCGTAATGAGTATATGTGGTTTTCCAGGTCCTGTGCTAATCACAATCACTTCATATCCATTACAGTCTTCACAGTGGTTCTACAATATTACAGTGCCCTTTTATAGGCCAGGCAAAAGAGATCAGAGAAGTTGACATGATTATGAGAAAGCTGTTTGAACCCAGTCTCTATCAGTCCAAATCCTGAATTTTTCTGTTGTTTCTGTATGTCCAGAATCTACCCATAATTCAAAATCCAAAGCTTTCTTGCTCTCATCAATGAGAAACAATGGAAGGGAATTCAAGTATCATTCTTATGACCCTAATTCATTTTCTATATAGTGATTTGTGTAAATGTTTTCTATTTCCTTGCACATAAATTAGTTGAGGGCAGGGATGTCAGCTAATAAGGTATTTTGTAAACAATAGCTGCCTAATATATTATTTTGTATGAATCTTATGCCAGTAAATATCTTTTTCTAAGCACAGATTCCTTTTTTATTTTCTTTTACTTTGTGAGATGGTATCACCCTCCCCTCAAGGGACCACAGTTCAAGAAATATTTATTACCGGTATTCTCTGTTCAGATTACTTTTCCACCCTCAGGGATGTGGGGGTGTGCAGGGGAGGATGAGGAACAGATACAACTGAAAAGCATTTATTCAACCTCTGCAAATTTTTATATTTTTAAACTATTAGATAATTACTTTTGCAAAGAGTACATAAGATGAATAGTAAATTAGCAGTGCTGTTATCCAAGTTGAATCTGATATAAAGGCATTTATTATAAAGGATCTTTTGTTTAATATAGTTGTAACTGGATCAATAGGACACGTTCTCTGTGCCATCTGCTGGGACATGGAAATATCCTCATATATATACAACCAGACATAATGGAATTTAGAAAACTGAAATGACTTTTGTTATATTTCTTGGTTGTGTGTATTAAACTATGTTGTACATAATTCTCGTTTACTGTTATTTTACTGATGAGGAATCAGAACACCAAAGTTTAATTCATTGTCTTGATTAATTAATGCATTCTGTGGTTTCATAACAAAGCATATAGAGGAAGTAGTTTAATTTCTCTGTTGGTCTTGCTTGTATACATAGTAGCCATACCTATGAGATATGCATTTGGAATTCATGAAAAAGGGAACTTGTCCATATCTGGCACACTGAGGTCCTTGTCTTGTCAATTTAATAATTAAAAATACCCTGAGGCTGACTTGATGTGGGGGATAGGTTTGATCCCATCTCCTTTCTTAGTTTTGAGCTATTTGCTTCCTTCTTTGGGAATATGAGAGGGGTAGCTCCTGAAGCGATTTAGATATTTTCATGGTTTTATTCATGAACTTCACAGGTTTCCTAAGTGATCTGGAGGCTTATCTTTTGCACACTGAGCTCTCAGATACTATTGCAAGAGTAATTTAAATTATTATTAAAGTCTAGATGTAATGAATGTGGTTGTGTTACAGATCAAACCATGTAGTTTATACATAAATAACAACAAGTACCCTTATTTATAGGTAACTTTCAGAGGTAACACAGTCCTCTTTTTCCTTACATTCTATATCCTGCAGAAAAGCCTGGGTCACCCTAGTTATTTCTTCATTTTCTGAATATACCGCAGTCTATCAAGTTTTATGAAGATAGAGAAAAGTTTCTTTTGGCTCTGTTACAGTAGCTAGAAGTGGGAGGGTATAAAGAAAACATTACTTTCAGTGGATTCAAGAGAGTATGTGCAGTGAAGAAAGGATTACTGTGGAGCTTGCCCTAGGTTAATTTATTGTAAAATAATGTGGAGATTGAAGTGCAAACAGTATCTCCAAGTTTTTTTGAAGGGCATGTTTTACGAAAATACGGTGTCTTTTGTGTGTTTCTTTTCAAGGATGAAGTTAACAGTGTGCCCTATGCTCCTGTGGAAGGGAGTACATTTTAACAGTAATCATCAATTGGAGAACCGTTTGCAGTTCTAATCTGTGGTTCTCCCAAAATTTAAGAGCTACCAAATTTTTCTTATCTCTGCTTTTTCGCTCTTACTGTTCCCCAGCAACCCACAGTGGATTTCAGGACAGTCATACAACTTTACCCATTGAACCTGTAAACTTAAACTTGCAACACGATATTCATTCTTATACTTGGATCCTGATTTCATCTAGCCTTTGCATTCTTTGGCTCTATAGAATAGATCTCTGATTAAAAGAACTTCAGTGATAGACTGACTGCCTTAGTGACTTCATTCATAATCATCATGATGGGCTTATGACTCTTCTCTTTTGAAATTATATAGCTTTTAAAAAAATGCTTTGAAACAGAGAGGCATCTGAGCAGCAGTTTGTACCTTCCTTGCCCCCATTTCCACGGGTCCTTTCTTTTAACATTTCTTGCCTAGATCACTGCAGTGATCTTTTTGCTTAGCCTCCCAGCATCCATTTGCTTTCTCTCATCCCATTTTATGGAGGAATGTTAGATTAATCTTTTAAAATTTGTTGATACTCCCCGTTTCTGCCGGTTGGTTTAGGTGCTCCATAAAACCTCACTGGCAACTGGACTAGTGCTTTTTCACCCTCTCCTTACTCCTCCTTATGTTAATGCCAGGCTCTTTTTTTGTTGGTAGGCTCTTGCCCTACTTGCTTTCATTTTTACCTTTGCTCTTTGTAGAAAGTCCTTAACCACTGTGCTCTCTCTCTCTACTTCTCACCTCCTTTAAGGCATTCCTTCACTGGTCCTATCCCAGGTTATTGTTCCATCCTTCATCTGTAGTAGGTTGTAAAGTTTAAGGATCTGTACCCCACTATTACTGTGCTTACCTTGAAATGCTTTGTAACTGTATCAGTTTGATTCCTGGTAGGTCCTCCTCCCTCTCCCTAATCTTTTCTTTCAGGGCAGAGAAGTCTTACTACTTTCATTATTTCCAGTGGTGGCTAATGCAGGCTGTGCAAGTAGTGCTGTTTAAGTAATACTTTGCCGTTTGACATCAGTGAGTACTTGTGCTGAAACTTTTTTTCAGTGGCCAGAAAATCAGTATTGGTTTTCTAAATGTGGGAGAGATCAAATTACCTCATATTGGTCAAGCCTAAGTGATTTATTTGATTTTGTTCTTGTTGGTGGAAATGTTATTAAAGGACATTAGATACAACTATTAACAATGCTTATGAAAAATACTTAATAGCCCTGGAAAATATTTTGAAAATCTGTTCATTTTATATACTGTATAATTATAATTAGGCAAAAAACCTTTTTTTTTTTTTTAAGGAGAATATGTTAGATTTCAACCAAAAGAGATATTTAGTTAAGAGACCATTAATATGGATTTTATTTCAGTAGTAACCATCTTGCCATGTAAGCTAAAAATTTTGAGCAGTAATTACTAGATGCCAGGAGATAATGCTGCCTAGTAGAGAAATGTGAAAAATTTATAGCAAATACTGATTCTTAGTTTTTTTTGTGTTTTGAATTAAATAGAGCAAAACGTTTTAGCATTTAAAAACCTTTACATATTAAGTATTGAGTAGCCAATTAAAAAGAAGGAAGGACACTTCCTTATCTGTAGATACACAAATGGGAAGTGATAATTTAGATCATATTTAAATTGAAAGAGAAGAAAATTAAAACATAGTCTTTTTGTTTATATACTTATTTTTAATTTAAAAAAATAACTGGTTTGAGATTAAACTATTGAACATTTCTAACATTTTTTATTTAAGCTAGTTTTCAAAGTGGATTGCAAGTTGTTTGCTTCCTTAAAAATACTTGAAGCATATGGTGTAAGTTTTCCTTTTAAAATCACCACTAAATTGTCACTTTAAAATAATGTTGAAGTGAAATATGTCTGCTAAAGAGAAAACATTTGAAGTGAATTCTGTACCACCATAATCCAATTTTTATTTATTAGAAAATTAGTTATAAATCATAATAAAAGTGTGTTTTGTAACAAATCACCTGTAAACCCACTACCCCACAAGTAGCTATTTTAGTTTTTATTTTTCTTTCCAATCTTGAACTAAAAGGGAAGGGTACATGAGGAACAGTCTTTACATCTATATTTTACTTCTAAAATTTAATGTTATTAAAAAAAAATTTTTTTTTTTTAGGTGAGACAACCCTTGGTTGACCTCACAGATTCCAAGGACCTTGTCAGTTTACAATCCCTTTTTTTTTTTTTTATTTTTTACACCTACAGCACCTGGTCGTCTTAGGTGGTCTTCCGTCCAAGTACTAACCAGGTCCGACCCTGCTTAGCCTCCAAGATCAAATGGAATCGGGCTTGTTCAGGGTAGCATGGCTGTAGACTAATGTTATTTTATAAATATCACTTATAGTCGTTATGACTCTTGGATGAGCTTATATTGTTGTATTTATGGCTACCTTATTGCACATTTAGTTTGCTCCCAACTTTTTTGCTCTTACACTTTGAATGTAGAGTTTTTCTTTTGATTTCTTTTTTGTAGTTTCTCTTTTGTTGAGATAAATTCTCAGGAATGAACATGACTTTTGATGTATATATTTTCTTAAAAAGACTTCCAAAAATTGTCCTAACAGTGAATAGTTGTACCTTTTCTTTAAGCCTTGTAAAGAATATTGATTTAATATTTAAACTGATTCTTGTTAAAGCTTTAATAATAACAATGTGTGTAGTTCATAGTATTTGTGTGAAAGCACATTGTATACTCACTTGATTTCACAGCTACCCTCTTATTGAATGGAGAGCTAGATAAATCTCCTTAGGGAATTAAGATTTTGAGAAGGGCTTTAAGAAAATTATACAATTCTTACACATTAGACCTCTGACTAGAACATTTGACTGGCAGCAGTAACCAGTACTTTATTTCGGTCAGTCCTGAGCAGTCATTTTTCTGAGTTAATGTCAGATTCTTTTAATGTAATGAGAAAATTACTAAGAGATTTAAAAAAAAATAGAGGGACAGGCTATGTCTTACCAGCTAGTTAAAATATCAGGTATTTGACTTGGGCATTGGCTACATTCCAGCGACACTAAACTAGTGTTGGAAGTTTGCATTTCTAGGTAACATGACCAAACTGGTTCATGCCTGCAGGGCTGTAGCATTCCTGTGACTAGGACTCCTTAAGAAGCCATATATCTGCTCTGAGAGACTGCTCTATGCAGCCTGTATTAAGTGTGTAAGCAGTTACCTAATATTTTATTCCTCTTTAGTGCAGAGTACTTATTGCAGAATGTGGTTAGTGTTGACCAGCAGAAAACCTCATTGATACTTCCCTATGCAAATATTAGTGGTGGTATGGCCAGACAAGCCCAGTCTTAAATAATCATCCTGCTCCTTAGTTTCTGCAAAGTTGTAGTCATGGTTCTTTTTGTAGTGTTTTCTTAGGGCTCTTAATTTTATGGGATTTATACTGGAGTGGGCGGGGTGGTACTGTGCTCACATTTGCTAGCTGAGTACATGGGAGCATTTCATTGGTTGGCCATTAGTTTTGTGAAGTCTGTTGGTTATTTGTTCTTAAATAATAATAGCAGGTAATTCTTTGAGTGGTTCATTGTACATCTTTACACACTATCTTATTTAATGCCCATAACAGTTCATTTTATAGGTGAGAAAGCTGAGGGTAGAGGGGTTAAATTCACACAGTTGGCATGTAAAACCAGTTAAAAAATGATTGCAGAGCACTTACATGTGCTTTACCACTGTATCGGCTTTTAAAATAAGAATCCTAGAGGTTCTTGACATTCTCAGCCTCTTATTGTCTCTACTTCTGCTTAAAGAGCTCTTAGTAGGGGTTAATGTGATGATTGCTTATGCAAGTGTGGCTTTGTGTATTCTGTTTTGTTAGACGATACAGTTAAAAGGTGTTTCCAAACAAAATTTACAAGTTTTCCAGTAAGTGGATAACTTTGTTTATAAACCAATGCTTGATTTCTGTTTTGTTTTCCAGAAGACTCATGAATAAGCTTACTTGATTTCTTTGCTTTCCTTAAGTCTTTTCTTTTACAAACCTATGGTTCAGGCTGGGATAATAGTGGTGTGTTTTTCTCCCAAAGATTTGAGAGCAGATAATATATTGGATGAGTAAATAGGAATCCTGTTCAATGGGATAATGCAAGGAAGAGTTCAAGATCTGTTGTATTGCAGGGGAGGATGTAGGATCTCCCAAGCCCTGTTTTTGTTTAGCAGGTTGTGAAAGGGACGCAGACCACTAATTCAAAGATGATTGATTGGATTATGGGATTAACACCCCCCCCCCAACCAGAACCACAGGAGACTAACGTATAAAAACCATAATGCAGTTTACTAATTTATAAGGAGAAATAACTCTCAAGTGGATAGGATAATTGCATTCAGTAATCAGCATGCTTGGCTACAGGAGGAAGCCAAGTTCTCATTAGAAGTTTGCTTGGTAAGCAGAGCCTGAGCCAGGGAAGTTACTTGGATGGTTTTAGTGGCTACTGTAATCAAGCTACTATCTCGCCTGATACAGTGATTGCTTTTTAAAGATAGACTTGTTTGTGCATCATATGTCCTCTCCCTCAAGGTACCAACTGGATAATACTGCCTACATCTGACTCCCAGGGTCTCCTTTGCTTTTATTGGACCAGTTTCTATTTTGTTAATCTTCCTTTAGAATTGTCAAATCTTTTAATCCTTTTATTGCCTAATCTTTCTTTAAAGTGAATTTTGTCAACCTCTGCTGTGATCTGTTCTTTTTAGTCCTGTCAAAAACAGTAATTTCAAGTTCTTCATGGGAGTAAGCATGAACCATCTTTTCATCCACTAGTTGCATTTCAGTTTTTGGTGATTGCATTTAGGTGTGGCTTAAGTGAAGGTTTGATAATTTCTGGCATTTATGCCAGTGGGTTGGTGAGCCAGAATGTTTTAGCCAATGCTGTAGATGATGTCACCTCCAGAAAGGTTGCTGTTGGATTTGATATAACAATTGGATGCTCAAATCACTTTGTTTTTATAAATCAGTAGGTTATAGTATTGCTTCTTTTAATATGATTAGATTTGAACAGTAATGTCTCTATTTTAGTTGAGTTTTGGATATGTATGTGATTGCTATTAGTTCTCAGTAAGCTTATGTCTAAATTGATTTGACTTTGCATAATTTAAAAAGCCAATCATCTTTTTGATACAGAAGGACTATAAGACAAAATAGGGAAGAACATGAAATGGAATAATTTATTTTTCCACATTGTATTTTAGATGTTAGAAATGATACAAAAAGTGCTTCTTGAAACAAACTCTTAACGAAGTGTTCTGAATATAAGAAAATGCCTCCATGCATTCACAACTATATCAGCTACCTATTGCTACATAACACATTTCTTCAGAATTCAGTGGCTCAGAACAACACAGTGTTTAAGCCTCACAGTTTCTGTCGGTTAAGAACCCAGTCGTGGGCTCGCAAGACCCTCTTATTTCACGGTCCTTCACAAGCTGCAGTCAAGATCTCAGCTGGAGCTGCAGCCATCTCAGTTCAGTTGGGGAAGGGTTGGCCTCCAAGCTCACTCATGTGGTTGATGTTAAGATTAAGTTCCCCTCAAGTTGTTGGACTGATGTCCAGTGACCCCTCATGATTCCTTGCTACATTGGCCTCTATAGAGCAGCTCACAACATAGCAGTTAGCATCATCAAAGGGAGCAGCCAAGAGAGATGAGAGAGCAAGAGAGGAGTAGAAACAAGACGGATGTCAGTTTTCTGTAACATCATCTTGAAAGCTTCAGCCCTTCACTTTTGCCTTGTGTTATTCCTTAGAAGCGAGTCACTAGGTCTAGCCCCTTCTAGGGAGGGAATTTCATAGGGCACGAGTACCAGAAGACAGAGGTCATTAGGAGTCATTTCAGATTCTGCTTCCCACATAATTTAGGAGAAGGGGATGTTTTGGATGAAAGAAAGAAATCTAGGTTCTCTGTACGATCCAGAGTATGACGAGATTTGCTAAGTTTGCTTCTGTCTTTGCTCAGGTACTTTGCTGTAGTACTTTCCTTTCCTTCCCACTTGCAGGGTGCTCTTGCAACCCACACTTTCTACCTTTTTTCTCTCTTATAACTTGCATACTGCTGCCCTCTCTCCACCCCCTTTTTCTTTATCTCTTACGGACTTGCCTTTTTAGTCCCTGCTGTTTTTATTGATAATAGTTCATTGAGCTTCTTGCAACTACTTTGCCAAAGCATATGGAGTTCTATTACTTTTTGGGCTGTTGCTAAAGTCTGTTTAGGATTTATGTTTACCATTTTTTAATAGTGGGAGATATGGTCGCTTCTTGGTATTAGACTAGGGTCTTGAGTTTTTTTGGTGTGTATTATTCTGAGACTTGTTGGATCTATTACTACTTTGAGAAGTAGTCTCTCCACTTTTTAGCACCTTTCTACATGTATTGTTGTTTTCCTTTTGAGAGAAGTTGGCCAGGAAACAGTCTTGATTTTGTATTCACCTGCTTTTGCTGGCTTTGTGTGCTATGACAGCCCAGTAAACTAAAGTGAAAGACGACAGGATCCCAGAGTCATTTTTGAAGCCTTGGGTTCAAGGGCTTCTGCTTTCAGAAAGCACTTTGACAAATTATGGACAGACAACATTTTGCACATGTAGGCTGGTACTTACAGAAGCTTTTCCTTGAGTTTTGAATAAAGATTTCCAAATTTGTGTGGAGAGGGATAAGTACCATAATGAATATTTTTGATCACCTTTGTTCTTTCCACTATTATATGGAAAATAAAATTAACCAACAAGTGAGGTGTTCCTTGTGCTGACATTCTTTCTTCTAGTACATAGAGAAGTTGATGTGGACTCCTATTTGCTCACACTTCTTAGAAAATAAAGGAGAAAAATCAGAATGTTAGTTGTAAAGGGTACAACCAAGAGGGAAAGAAATTCTGTTTGCAATCTTGTGAGAGGGCATTTTTGAGACTAAAAGGGGAGAAAGAAGTTTAAAAACAAGAATTCTTGAATTGTGCTTGAGGTAGTTTGCGTAAATTTTCAGTATCCCTTCTGTGATTTACAGTTATTTTGCTTTGGCGTAATGTCACTAAGTACATTCGTTGAGAACCTACTATGTGGCAGGCATTGTACTCATCAGCAATACTTCTAATCATCACAACAACTTGAAAAATATCTCCTTCATTAGTTAAAGAGAATGAGGAGCAGGGCAGTCCAGCAATTTGTCCTAGGACATATCAAAGTGGTCTAGGCCAGGGCTTCCTTATTCCACCTCTTAGCTGTGTCTGGTCTGTCTTTCCTGTTGTACCCCATCCCCCAGTCCCTTCAAATTACAGACTAGCTACCTTCTTGTTAACTTCAGAGAATGAAAGGGAGAGGCTTACTAAGAATTGGCTGCTTGTAACTGTTCATCTTCAAGTAAACTTATGCATCTGTGCAATTAAATGCTGGACCCAAATATGTCTTCTGTCATGATTGCTTTGATTAGAAAATAAATTAGGGCCTGAATTAAAAACTGCGTGGGAAACTGCTTTGGTCCAGGAACCCTTGTCTACCAGATGGATTTATAGAGCTAGAGTAAAATTATGCTGAAAAACTGAGAATTTAGGTTTAGAAAGGTGAGATTTATTTTAGTAAGGCCAAAGTTGAGTTATTCCTCTATTATTATTGGGTTATGGGACATAAATTGGAAAGGTAAACCTTTATTGTTAAGTAGAAGAGCAAATGTTTTATGCTTTCTGGTTTTTTCTGTTTCTCTGAGAAAATCAACTCCCCAGGTGTGCTTTCAAACACCTGAGTTTCTTGTCTGTCTAGTAGCAGCTTAAATGAAAACATAATTAGGGGAAATAATAGGGACATTTTAGTTAGTATATGATGACCAGAATGAAGAATGATGGGATTCTAGTTTTCCTTTGTAACTCTGGTCACTAATGCTTTGATTTTTTGCAAAACTGTAATGTGTTTTGCATTTCTTTGGTTGAAGTTCATTTAAACGTCTCATATTAGATTAGAGCCAGTGATGCCTGCATTTCTAAGAAGCATAGAATGTTTTGTCAAGTCAGTTTAATGACATTACTAAATATTGTTAAAATTAATTGAGATTAAGAGATTCTTATTTTCCTTTCAATAATAGGGAAAGCCGGCTTTTCTTTCCTTATCTTGGAATAAGTTAATGATGTGGTTGGGAAGTGTGTTTTGTTTTTTCTTTCTGGTGATGGAAGTGTTTTTGGTTAACAGAATCTCTTTATATTCCATACCTAGTAGCTGGAGTCTGAGTTCATGCTCTAGCTTGAGTAACTTTGTATGGTCAGTCAGTATACATCTAGACTGTTTTAGTAGTTGCAGGTACTTTCTTTTTTCAGTAAGAGTCTTCTTAGGAAGCAGTTAGCTGATAGGCCTAATATTAGTCCTCCCCTTTAAAAATCTTGGTGAAGGTTAAGTGAATAATTCTAGATATTTAAGCTGAGCATCTGTTGCTTGCAATGGGTTGATTTGTGTGTGCGCCCCCTGCCCCACCCTGCCTTAGGTCTCTGTGACTTTTACCAAATATATAGTAGTGCTCTGACCACAATCTGTGTAGCCAGAACACTGTGATTAAAGACCTTCAGGGCACATGAGCATCTTCAGTACCCTTGTCTAAAAGAAAGTGTTGACTGCTGTACTTTCATCCTTTATGAATTCTTTAAAAGCATCTATTATTTTTAATTTGCAGCAGCTCTTGCCAGGTAAAAAGTTTTGGGAAACAGATGAATCCAGCAAAGATGGACCAAAAGGAATATTCCTGGGTGATCAATGGCGAGACAGTGCCTGGGGAACATCAGGTAATCTAGATCTAGCATCTGTACTGTGATTTATGCTTGTCTTAGAGCTCCTTTTCTCAGCAATTGGCAAGCCATGAATTTTATATCAGTGACATAAGCATGTCAAGCAATGTCTTGTCTTGCAGTATAATTGCCACGAAGGAGCTTATATGATGTAATTTATTAAAACATAATTAACACAGAATCAAATCTTCAATATTTTATTGAAGTGGTAGCCACAGGGGAATGGTCTTATTTGAAAAGACCGTAATTTCACCTAAAACTTCTTGTTCTGTACTGCTGTCAGTATACTTGGAATTAGAAAACCCATGCCTGCCATTTGAAGTCATGTTTCTTTTTCCTCCCCTTGCTGGTGTAATGTGTATGGGATGATCAATCTATAAATGTGGTTGGGGCCAAATCAAGTCACTGGGCATGGATGCTCTTCTGAACAGACTGTCCTTGAAGAGGAATGAGGAAAACTTGTAGAGACAGCAGAAAGAAATGACAGATGATAGGGAGGAAGGAGACAGAAAACCCAAAAGCTGATGTGCTGTGTTACAGCATAGTGTAAGAATGGAACCTCAGATGACACTGAGTCATCAGAAAATATCAAATTATGTTGATTTTTAAAAAGGGCGGTAAAATCACATTTTGTTTTAGTAATAATATCACCAATAAAATATATTAAAAAGAATTTCTGCTACTCAAAAGGGGCAAACATTAATTTATCCACTGAACTAGATAAATCAGTTATATGAACTGCTGTATTGCACAGCTATCCTGGATATGAGGGGTGTATTCTGCTTCCTTAGCTATGTAGAATATTATACTTAGGGAAAACCATAGTAGGAGGTTTAGGCTCAACTGACCATGGCAGGTTTCCTGATTCCTAGTCATTGGTTTATCCATGAGACATCACTCATAATTTGTTTGAGCCTCTGGCTGCACTATATCATGCTTGTGTATCTTTTTTGTAGATCATTCAGTTTCCCAGCCAATCATGGTGCAGAGAAGACCTGGTCAGAGTTTCCATGTGAACAGTGAGGTCAATTCTGTACTGTCCCCACGGTCGGAGAGTGGGGGACTAGGCGTTAGCATGGTGGAGTATGTGTTGAGCTCATCCCCGGGAGATTCCTGTCTAAGAAAAGGAGGATTTGTAAGTTGGCTTGAGGAACTTGTTCCTATATCTCTCTTTTTTTTTTATATCCCCTAAAACAAAACATGCCTGTTTAGTTTCCTTAGATATTCACAGCACTAGTTACAGGGTATTATAAAACACTTTTATTAAAATTAGATTTCAGCAAACTTGTAGGAGATGTAAACTTAAAAATAGAGAAATAATAGTTTTTTTGGGATTCACTGATAGTAATGTGAGGCAAAAACTGAAATCCAGATCGCATTTCATTGGTCTACCAGAAAATACCATTTTTGGTTTAAAACACACAAAGAAGTAAACAGTTGGAATTAAAGAAAGCTGAAGCTGAGGTATTAGTATTGACTAGATTGGAGAGCAGTGATTTGCCAGTACCCAAGAATCCTTAAAATGGATCAGATATGTAGGATCACTCTTGTTTTGCTAGCTAGGCTTTAATTATGGGATGGTCTTTGGCCATTTTTAAACAACCTTGCCTTTTACATCCAGCCTGTTAGGAAATTAGAAATTCTATTAATTCTATATTTGTATTTTTTTGTCGGGTTCATCATTCATCTCTCTAATGCTAAATTGTAGCCAAAGCACAATCTGTCTATATCTTCTTCTTTTTTTTAAGTCTAAACATTCTTCCTCAGCATCTTTGATAGCCTCTCTCAAAACTAGTCCTTTCTTACATCATTGACTTTTTAGGTCTAGAAGTCTTGAGATAAAAACATTTGAGTCTTCCTCATTCTGTATTCTGCGACTGGTTTTATATTCTGGGTTATAGACAGGAAGGCCATGAGAGGCACCCTGAATATATATGTCTTCCCCTTTTTGGAGCTCGTACTACCTGTTGGCAGTCATTTAAGAGACCTTTTTTTCTCTCAAGTTATATTTAAAATGTTACCTCCATGACTGTCTTTCTTTATCTTATAGCATTTGTTGTTGATATTTTTATTGGTACACGTCTGTTGCTAGGTGTCAGAGGCTTGGTCTTATTTTTCCCTTTCCACTTCAAACTTCTTTAGAGTAACAGTAGTTCATTTTTTGGTGCAGCATACTCAAGTGTCAAGTACAATTCTTTAATATATTAATGGATATTAAACGAATGATTGTTGCTTTGGTCGGCATGAAGAGAACGGGTCCACATGGAGTTAGCTTTATTCTAAGGTTGTCAAAGGTGATGCTTCATCTGACATTGACACTTGACATGTAGCTAGAACTTTTAATTCCACAGAAAAATCAGAAAAAAATGAAATGAAATGAAATTTCTTTAAGAGACTGGTTTGGATTTTTTCCAGTTCTACACCTAGAAGTTTGGTGTGAGGAATTTAGCCAGAAGAGGATCTTTTACTTTTATAACTGCAGTTAGGATTAGGGGACTAAATTGGGGTTTTTGTGTTCATCTTGACTTCTAGCCATACCAGAGCTGAACTGATTGCTTTTAGATCTTTTTGACTCTGCAGAGATATAGGTCAGGTTTAGTGGCTTGTGGATCATATAGGAAAAGGCTTCTTTTATTTGACTCTTTCCAAGAGGCTGCATGAGAAGAACAAGGTCTCTACCCTTTGGATGTGGGGAATAGGATCAGGCGAATGTGATTATTTGCCTGTTGTCCCATGGGAAGAATGATGTTACTACTTCTCTCTTTTCACCTTCTCTCCTTAACACTTTCCTAGTCTTATGAATATAGAGTCCTTACATGAAGTGCTGCCTATAACTTAATTACTATAGGAGAAAAGTTAGTGTCTTGCATAGGTAAGTTGTTAGTATGGTAAACTGGAACCTGTATGACTTTTGCCATGAATTCTGTCACGTGCATCAGTTAATCTTATGGCACAGCTGTTATCTTTTACATTCAGTGCCTTGTATTTATAAATGCTACTTCCATCTTTAGTTGTCTTGGGAGACTGGTGATTTTTAACTCTTACAGTATTATCACCAGAGGAGAGTAAAACTTCAGGATAGAGGTCAGAAAATTGAACTCTAAGAACCAGATAATTTACTAAGCTTCTGAGGTTTGCACTAAAATAAATGAAAATTCTGCAAATCTGTGTCCCAACTTCTCAGAAAGAGAGTTGTAGGTAACGAAATCTCTCGTATTTTGACTTGAGTGGCATCTAAAGGGTGATGCAGGAGGACTGATCATTGATATCAAGCTACCATATTCAGTATTGTTGGATAAGGCCTGAGGATCAGTGAACTACTTTATCAGCTTTTGGTTGTATGCTGCTGATCTTATTATACCTAACCTGCCTTTGCTCTGCCTGTTGGTTAGGATGACATCTGACCAAAGCTCTGGTCAGGGAAACCTGAATTACTTTTTGATTGTCATGATATGCATGCATCTTCTTGGGAAAGGTGAGCCTTTAAAAAAAATTCTAGTCTGTCATTCAAAGTGTTGAGTTCAGAGGCCAAGAAGATAGAACATCTGTTTCTGATAGTTAATTGTTTAAAAAAGTGGGCAATTGGTGGTTTATGGGGTCAGAGCACTCAGATGTTTTTACTTTTTGGGTGGCTGTACCATGGAAACCATTGAGAAGCCGCATTTTACCCCTCTGAGAGCTGAAAACATTTCTGATGGCATATGGAATGTAGACCTCAAAACAAGTAGTAAGGGGTCAGTCTCATACTGACAGCAGATAATCCTGACTCTGATTAACTTTTCAGTTAAAGATGGTTTAGAACTAAAGTAACCTACTCATTCTACAGTGGTTTTCCATTTTCTGTAACGTTTCCTGGTTACAGCTTGAATGAAGCTATTTAACTCTTTGTCTAGCTTTCCAGAGCTTGTACAAATGGACTCAGTTTACTAGTTTGACTTTTGAGATAGGAGTACTTTGAGGCTGACAGTAAGAATCTGACAGTAGTATTTTGTTCTTAGCACCCACTGTAAAATTTTAGTAGTATTCCACATAGGAACTAGGAACTTTAGGAAAGCAGTTTTCAGAATGAAAAAACTCAGAATACCAGTCAAGTCAGAGTTGAGTCTTTTAATTTAACTTTTTGGTATCTTTTATTCCTAGAATAAGACAGCTGCCTGTCCGCCGCCTCCCCCCTCACCCCCCCCCCCAAAAAAAAGCATGGTTCGGAATGGTTATAAACTCATATATAACTACTGTATTTTTAGGCCATTGGGTGAAATTGCCTATCTAAAGACCCTGTTGAACATTTTTTGAAATATCAGCTGATTTTCAAATAGATTGAAGCCTAGCCAGTCAGACAAGTGGATCGTAATTTCTGTCTTTCTGGTTTATGGTGTCTAAGGAAATGAGAAAACTGCTCTACACTTTGATTATGGTGTGAAGACCACCCTAACCTTGGAAGAAAGATTCTTAGAAAAAACATATCAGGAAGGCCTACTACTTGTCTGTATAGACTGACTGCCTTCTGACCTGGAGGCTGCATGCAAACTCACAGCAATTCATTTGGGTCATAAAACTTAATGACTTGCTTTTCTAGTCTTCACTGCATTTATTTTATTATAACCAGTGCTACTTGATTTTGTTTAAAAACTTGGTGCAATGTAATACAGGTGGAAGCCAGGTGTTTAAGTCTCATCTGGACCTTAATTTCCTCATCTGCAAAATGGGGGTAATTAAAAACACCCAAATCTAATAAATATGGTTATATAATAATATATATGAAAATGGATTGTAAACATTGTACAACCTTTCTCCACAAAGTCAACAGCATTGATATCACCTGGGAACTAATTAGAAATGCAGAATCTCAGCCCTTACCCCAGACCAATTAAATCAAAGTCTACATTTTGACAAGACCCTCCGGTTATTTGTATGTATATTAACGTCTGATAATTACTGTTATAAGACAATTTTCTTGGAAGTGTAAATTACCAGGAAGCTGTGAATTAAATTCAGAAAATTTTATCTACAGGGTGGAGCCCCTTCAGATTTGAGCTTTCTTTGAGCAAGAAATCTACATGCTCTACTTTGCAGAGTCAATCTTTCTAAATATAGACTAGATAAAAAATTGGGGGTGGGGAGGAAAGACTTATAGAAAACTTTTTTTTTGGTTTGTTTTCATTTCTGTAAGAACAACAGATACCATTCTACACATTTAAAATATATATTCTTTTTCCTCCTGGATCCGATGGTTATTACCACAGTTTGAGGGCAAGCAATACTCTTTACCTTTCTGCACACCAGGAGTTAGGTGATCATAGATGCAGTGCCTGGTACATTTTGTGTTCCACTCTTTCTGAAGTGCACACCCCTTACTTACTTTGTTCATTTTGAAATTGGAATGCATCTTTTTAATAATATGTCATAGTTTAATTGCCAGTGTTTCCTTCTTAGCACATAAAATGATGGTATGTCTTATAAATCGATGGTACCTCAGATTTGATGAAATGTAGTT
Organism: Rousettus aegyptiacus; assembly: GCF_014176215.1. Classification (NCBI taxonomy): domain Eukaryota; kingdom Metazoa; phylum Chordata; class Mammalia; order Chiroptera; family Pteropodidae; genus Rousettus; species Rousettus aegyptiacus. The sequence continues at coordinate 19,166,383 of NW_023416284.1, read as the reverse complement.
GGCGGTGGCTTGATTCTGTACTCACATCTCAGAAAAATCAGTGAGACAAAAAGGGTCTAATGTTTAGAGCTAGAAGAGTTTTTACGGGGAAAAACGTAAGATGACTAGCAATATTGAAGCTTTGGTAGACTAGGGGTGAGGGTTGGTGTGTCTGAAAAAAAGCAGTGGGGAAAATGTGAAAACTGCTGAGAAATTTTTTTGTAAAGAATTGTACTTTATGAATTGCCTTACTTAATCTTTGAAACAGATACTATTGTCCCAATGAATTCGTAGATGAGAAAAATAAGTCTTAGAAGGGAAGTGATGGGACCTGGATGCAAACTTTGACTAATTTTAGTTCTTAACTATATTGTTTTCTATTATGCTATATTGGCTTGTTTATTAGTTGAGGGCCTTACTAATATTTAATGTCACTTTAAAAGAGTAATTCACATGGCTAGTTACTCATTTTTTTAGAAGAATTTTTTTACTAGTGGAGCTATAAACTGCTGAACTTTAAAGGAAATTGATATTTCAGGTTTTTGGCATTTTGTAAAAAACAAATAAGTGTATATAGGAGAGACCATTCTTTTAGTTCATGTTATAGTTTCTGGACTCAAATGTATCAAGCAAATATATAAAATATTTTCTTTTAGAAGAGAGAAAAATTCCTAATTTCATTAAATTGAATGTTAACTCCTGCTACGTGGAGCTGTGTGGTCAGATCCCTGCAATAAGAGAAATCAAATTCTCATTTCTCTGACTTCACTCAGAATTAGTAGATATTCTCTGAAATATTCCTTCTGTTTTGTGAGGCTTCGAGGAGGTTAAGCCATAAATGGACTGTGATTTCCACAATATGTGGTTCTTTATCTCTCTTCTGCTCTTCTCTCAGTTTTTTGATATTTAGCAGTGAAACATATTCCTCTGCCTCTGTGTAGATCTGACGTCTCAGAGCCCTTCTTGGCATCACTCTTGAAATTTCGATTGGCCTTGGCCACTTTTATTTTGAGCACTCACAAGCCTGTATTTGAGAACTGTAGGTTTGGGTTAACATTCATCTAAAGGAAGCCCTCAAAAAGATGCTGTTAGTCCTTCTTTGTTTTTTTCTTTTATTTAGCTAATAGACTTTCAGTACTATTATGTACTAGGTAATATATGACAAGCAGAACATAAACTTTACCATTATGATGCTTACGTTGGACTTAATTACAGCAGTTCTTAATTGTAAGTGCGAGTGCTTACTGGAGAACTGTTTATTACATTAATTGGTCTACAGACCAATTAAATCAGAATCTCCAGGAGCAAGCCCAGACACTTGTAAATTTTAGAAAGATTGTGATCCCCAACATCAATTATAGAGCCATTGCATTGTGGAAAAGGTAGTGTCCCTGGTAGGGCCAGATTGCCTAAACACTTGTATTAGAGTTAAACCACTTAATTGGGACATTTAAGCTTTTTAATCTTGATTTATTAATAATGTTACATAAGAAATACCATCCCAGTGTATAGCTTTTACTAATATTACCTTTGTATAAAATGATTTATACTTTACAAATTTTTGCATGTGTGTTATTGCTGTTTGTAACAAAGTTCTGTTTTAAAGAAAATTACCCTTGTTTATGGACGAGAGCACTAAAAGGCTCAGGTATAATAACCTGTCCAAAGTCCTATGACCAGTAAATGTCAGCAGTTGAGATAGAACATAGGTTCTGTGTAATCTGAGTTAGCATTTTCTTAAAGATCATGTAGCTATAGATCCCTTATCTTAAATATTTAAAAAAAAAATTTTTTTTTAATCTCATAAAATATACCAGCCCATTTATACCCCTCTTGTCTCTCTGGGGCCTTCCCATATCTGAGAGACCAGTTTTATGATCCTGAACCCTGCATTTTCTTTTAATAACAAATTTTCGACTCAGTGTCATTCAGAAATCAGACTTCATGTCAGCCATTTTAGGGCTGTTGTTGATTTACTGAACTTTTTTCTCTTAAGTAAACTTATTATTGAAATAGGACCTGGGTACAGAAAAGTGAACAGGTCATAAATGTTCACCTTTATGAATTTCCATAAAATGAATACACCCATGTAACCATCCACACCAAGAAATGGAAGCCTCCCTTGGGGCCTCCGCCTTCAAATAGGACGAACCTACTATTCTACTGAGGCATTAATAGCTTATTTAGAGTAGAAAACCAGGTAGGTATATTTTATTTGAATGGAATATATAATATTGCCTTTGAAAATCTAGCCGTTGGCAGTATAATTGAGAATATAAGTATCAGTGGCCAAGTTTCCAGGCTAGAGTGGTTGGCTTCCAGACAGGCTGAACAGCTTCTCAAAACGCCCTTGTGAAGGGTCACTGAGGAAAGATAACACAGAGTTGTCTACCAGATTTCTTGCTTGTTGGTGAAACTTCCTACTGCTTTTTAATCCTATTTTCTTCCTATTTTTGCCTGTAAACCTTCTAAACTCCTTGTGAGAAATTGGAGCTGAACTGTTCTTCTTGAGCCAGTGACTTGATTTATAGATTTGTGGGAAATGACTTAGATGTGTTAGTGGGGTGATTCTTCTAAAACTCTTTTATTATTGACACTGATGATGTCTAATTTATGAAGAGTTGTTTGATATCTAAACCATATCTCCCCTGCGACTCTTTATCTGATGATAAAGACAATGAGAGGATCCTTATTATTTTAGCAGTTCAGTTTGGGAGGATTTTTTTGTTATCCAGTTTTCTTTGTCATATTTTTTAAGCGTCTGTCAGGCACTGTGTTTAGTGCTAAGGATGTGAAAATGAATACACAGCTTCTGTCAGTTTACCTTCGCAGTAGGAGGGAGCTGTTGTTTCTGGACATTTAGAAAGGGCTTTCTGTCTTCAGAATCCTGTCATGTTTTCATTTCTGCCTTGGGATCTCAATGTAGTGCTTAATTGGCTGTCACTCTTTTTGAACCACAGTCTTATTCTTTAAATATTCTACTCTGAAAGTCACATCTCAGTGACTGCCAAAACTATAATTTCTCATCTCGTTGCCAGTTATAACTAAGTTGTTTATCCTTTCTGAGTTCCTTCTTGTATATGTTCCTTTGTTCATATTAACCATGAAATCTTTTTCCTGTGTTACATTTGAACAGAGAATGATTTTGAAAGTTAAATGGGCTCTGAATTGGTAGTTAAAGATCTAAGAGTGTCAGGGTACATGAGTACCCCTTTCTGGGCCAGGGATCTTTAAAAAGCACTCTGAGGCCATCTGCTTATTTTACATTTGTAGGCCTACCCATTCACAACTGAGTGTCTGCTGCTCCAGCCTCTGTTATTGATTTTCCCCCAATGAAATTTGGTTGTGACTAGAACTGCTGTGCAGCGGCTCTCATCTTCTGATTGGATCTTGTGTTTTAGCAGAAGTTTCAATTTGGTCTGAGTGTATTTGTTTCTTCCTTAAACCAGATGTCAGTGGTGGGGACAAGCAAGGTTCCCCCTCTCTACTTTTATAAAATCAAAGGTTCTTAACCTTTGGTAAGGTTATACCAAGTTCTCTGTACCATTTCAAGTCACTATACCAAATCTTCTTTTCCTTTTGGAAATCAAGGCACCTTTGCTTTATATGTCCAGGTCTTAGTGTTGTTGGTAAGATGAGTTAGATTGAATTTCCTTTGGAGATAGGATATCAACATGCGTGGCATCACATCCATTCCTTTTAGGTCCATTCTTTCAATATTCATAGTTTGAAACACTTCAGAGATAAAAAATATCTTCCATCAGGATTTCAACCTAGCATGCTTCCGTATACTCTCAAAAAGAATCTTGTATGGGACAGGCAGATAGTGGAAGACAAGAGGTAAACACTTCTTGGTGAAAGAATTTCACAGCCAGATTTAACATGTGTTGAAGAGTTAAAAAATTAAAGTTAAGGACGATTGTTGAATTTGTGATACAATAAGGTACGAAACATAGGGTGGAACTGGGTGGTAGTGGTAGTGCAAATTGGCAGGGTGTGTATTTCAAGATAAAATGTAGAATAATTGAATTGAAAGATGTCAGACCACACTTAGCTTGTCAATATTCGGAAGTAAGGAGGAATTTACATAGGCATTGGTGAAACGAGGTTTGTTTATTTATTTATTTATTTCTGGGGGTAGACGTAACACTTTTTCAACTATACTCTTAGCTGCCATACCTTGGGTTTATTAGGAGTCGTGTAGTTATATTGAGTTACATTTGAGAGTAGAGAAATGAGACCATGAGATAAGTTGTAGCCAGGCTTTGGGTTAGAAAGAAAAAGAATGGGGTTGGAGGGTTATTGGGCATGGTAAAACTGTCCTAAACTCTGTAACATAAATGTATGTCTGTCTCCCTCATTTGGCAAGACTTTCTGCAGTGTTCCTGCCTCTGTGTTGTCTGTTAATTAGATTGTAATATCTTCAAAGGCCAGACACTATCCTGTTCTAATTAGCATCTAGTGTAGTCTGGTGAACACAGTGGTTGCCCACTATTATTAGTTGATGATGATTAGTGAAGCTGAAGCTATTTTTTAAACAGGGCCCAAGGGATGCAGACAGTGATGAAAACGACAAAGGTGAAAAGAAGAACAAGGGTACCTTTGATGGAGATAAGCTAGGAGATTTGAAGGAGGAGGGTGATGTGATGGACAAGACCAATGGTTTACCAGTGCAGAATGGGATTGACGCAGACGTCAAAGATTTTAGGTTTGTATGTTTTACACTTCCGATTTTCGAATGGGGTTATGGGTTTTTGTTTTGCTTTAGTTTTATTTTGATTTTGGTTTTCTTTTTCCCTCCTTATTTGTCCTTTTTAAGAATTGGGTCTAGTTGTAGGCCATACCACCAAGACTGGTAATTAACTAAAAAGGTGGAATTTTCTAAGAGCTGTCAATGCCTGGTGCTTTGCCAAAACAATAGATTTTGTATTTGTATAGGGCTTTATAATTTGCTGATTGATTTCATAAAGAGCATTTCATGATTTTTAGATATCAAAAATCATCCAAAATGGACTTTTCCCAAATTTGTCCCAAATCACTATCTTGGGATAAACTATAGTTACTAATGGAAATTTGTCATATCTCTCAGGTATGTTAGAGGGAAAACCAGTCGAGAACTTATTTCATTTGAGACTCATAAGCTCCCTCTGAGGAAGGTCGGTCAGATACTATTTTCCTCATTTTGAAGAACCAGAGATAGAACTTAAATGACTTAATTACGTTCCTTCCACCAATGCCTCTCTCTTTCTCTGGTCATGATTGATTCTCAGGTTGTACCTTATAATCTAACATACAGAATATTAAAGTGATATTTTATATTTGTCTTCCATGTTTGGCAAGTATTCTTCATTAATGTAGATAAATTTTAGTGATGGTATATAATTTTAAAAATCTAAAAACTTTGGTCAGTGGCGTACAGATAGAGAATTTAATTTTGAATAATTTTAATTAATGTTAGTTTAAAACTAATATGTGTATGTCTAAACACACATCTAATATTTACCAAAGCCAATATTAAATATATATTTTGGATCATTGTAGAACAATGTTCATTTAGTATTTCTAATTGAATTTTTGTATCTTGTGAGTGTAAATAATTATAATCTTGTGAAGAAATTTGAGGCACAGAGGTATAAACACTTACCTGAGTTCTTTCAGTGAGTTTGGATAGCCTCTCCATCCTGAATCTCAAGCAGCCTGTTAGCAGCGTTTTGTGATATTTGACAACAGGGCTGGTGATGGTGTTGGTAGGGCCTGTGTATTAAGGAACACGACTGTAGCTTTACTTTGTACCAGCTGTAGGATTTCTTTTAGGGATGAAATGCATATAATATAGGCTATAATTCTCTGACTAGATTATAATATTATTCTGTATTAGTCTGATTTGGAATCATATAGTCCTGCAATCCTTTTACATAGGGTGAGCACATGTTCTGGGTTCCCCAGGACAATCCTTGTTTATGCCTATGTCCTAGGATATTTATTAATAGTGCCCCTTTTTGCTATTAGGAATGTCCTGGTTTGGATGGTAAATTATATCCTCATAATAATTCTTGGAGTTGTCTCCTTAGCAGGGATATATGCTGAACAATAAATTTATTTTGTACTGTTTTGTAATAGTCTGCTTCTTCTAGTTTCTTAGAAGTGGGAAAAATGACACAATTTTAGCATTGGCCAGTATGCCCAGATAATACAGAAAAAAATTTTCACTTATATAAAAAGTGTAATTTTAAAAAATAGAGTCATTCTCAGATGTAGAACTTCCCCCTTAGAAACTATTTCCCATTGTTTCTATGTTTAAAGAGTAGAAGAAGTTGCTTTGGGGGGGGCGTATTTTACTATCTGCATTTTGTGATCTGTTTTCATGGATGCCACAGGCAGTGTTTTTTTCTAGTTCATCCAGTGTTCCTCAAAACTGAGCCCCTTGCCCCTTGTTTAAAGGGATTATAAATTAATGGCAGTGAATGTGAATTTAAGGGATGGGTTGTGGTGGGAAGGCAAGCAATAGAAGAGTCACTTTGGAGGATATTACATGGAAGCATCCTAAAGGGTCTCTGGTTGTTTTGTAGAAGTAGTTTTAAGTACTGTTGATAATAAGCTGTATCATGGACATTGTCCTTAAACTTGGGTGGCTATAGTGTCCCTCCCCGCTCAAAATAAGGTTTAATGCCCTTTACTTTCTCTGTTTAGCCGTACCCCTGGTAATTGCCAGAACTCTGCTAATGAAGTGGATCTTCTGGGTCCAAACCAGAATGGTTCTGAGGGCTTAGCCCAGCTGACCAGCACCAATGGTGCCAAGCCTGTGGAGGATTTCTCCAACATGGAGTCCCAGAGTGTCCCCTTGGACCCCATGGAACATGTGGGCATGGAGCCTCTTCAGTTTGATTATTCAGGCACGCAGGTACCTGTGGACTCAGCAGCAGCAACTGTGGGACTTTTTGACTACAATTCTCAACAACAGGTACTGTGTGTGTCTCTGTCACTTTCTCTATTTTCCCTCCAGCCAGCCCATTATTCAAGTAACTAAGAATGGGGGGAATGGGAGGAGGGTGGCATTATTTTAGGCTATTGATGGCCAGCCCTTCTTAACCCAGCAGTTACGTGGGTTTACAAAGTCTCTGTGTCTTCTCCCTCAAGAAGCTGATTCTCGTTTTGAGGTTATCAGCAAGAGACTACCTTCCTCTACAACTAACTTCCTTTGGCTTCTCTCTCTCTCCAGGGCCTGGAGAGTGGGTGAGGTGGTGTCACCTCTTATAACACAATCCTCTTGGATGCTAACTTAATCTTTCTGAAGATTAATGTGACTGTGATGCTGTTGATTTGTTTTGTTTTTTAAAATATTAAAATTAAGTGAATTAGTGCTTTTTAAAAGGGAATGTCATTAGGGGAAAAATACACACAAATCACTATAGTGAAATTACTTGGCTCTTTTATTCATAACCCATAGAAATTACTGCATCTATGCCTTCTGGTTTTGAAGTCATGATATGACTCACACTAGGGTTTACTGATTCTTCTCTTTTTTGAAAAAGGAAAACCAGCTGTCTGAATTATGAAAAGGGAGCAGGTAGCTTCCTGATCTTGATAAGTACCACAGGCTCTCCCTTGTGGCTGGAAGCAGTTTAATGGGCCATGGATTTTTGATAACACCTTAATTTTGGACTGGAATGTAAATGTAAACTTCTAGGTTTGAAAGGTTAACATCTCATTTTGAAGTTTAGAAATTCTTTAACTATGGGGGAAATTGACTTACGGTCTTTTGGAGATACATTGTACCATAATGTTCCTTTAGTTGTCATAAATAGCTGATTTTAAATAAACTTTGATTGATAGACAAGTGGATAATAAAGTTAATCATATGCAAGTTTGCAAAAAGAAATTTCTTTAAGGGATTTTGTTATGTGCATATGCTCTGCGCTCCTATCAGATGGATATATTAGATGTAATTATAAACTCTATCCAGAGAGAGCATACTGATACAGTGTACACTGTTCTCCCTGTAGTTCCTAGTAGGTTTGCCCACCTTTTTATAGGAATTGACTTTCTGTGCTTTTTCTTTATAAGAAATTGTCGTCTTTCATAGTTTTTCTATTTTTCACAAAGAATCCTCAAACAGCAATTTTGAGTGAAGCTAGAAATTACTTTAGGTACTGAACAAAATATTTTGTTCCACACCAACAAATATAGGGACATGATATTACTGTGTAGATTTCAACTTGTCCATCTTAGAATATCAGTGTGGCAATTTCTCTGTATAAATTGAGGTTCGTGAGTGTAGGCTGTTCCTAATCAGGATCCTTTAACCTAGAATATCAAAAAGTTTGTCTAAATTCTTTATTTTGCTCTGTCTTTTTGGTCTGAATTCCCTAACAACCCTTAGAATTGTGGCCATTTTTGGTTCTTAGGCTTCCATTCCCAATTTAACCCTTTGATTGTTATTTAAGAAATGTTTGTCTCCAACCTCTTAATGAATGAAAATCTGATTCACTTTCATTTAGTTGTTCTTTACTTCATAATCAGAGTTGAGATTCTCTTGATTTACTCATCTCTGGTTTCAAAATAGTTCTACCAGCTTTTTGAGAGGCTGGATAAGTATTAGAACTTGAACAATGGATATACTTTTCTACACCCACAAGTAGTTAACACGATTAATAAAACACAACACCCGCTCATTTGAAAACCTGATGCGCCTTCATCATGAATCCCATTTCAGCAAATTTTGAAAAGGAACATTATAATTTTATAATTGTTTTTAGGTTCTGGCTTCACATAAACATAGTGGTTGCTGCAACGTAGGGGCATTGTTACACAGAGATACCATCATCATATGATGTGATTAATTGTTATCCCATGGACCCATAATCTTTGCTTTTCTGAGTTAATTGTTTTACACAGTCTCGTACTGGACACCCTAATAAGCATGCCTGGGAACCACTGGCTTAAGACTTCTAAGTATCTTCAAGACCCATAACCTCTCAAAGGTTTCTACGTAGAAGCCAGTAGTAGTTAAGAAGGAAAGATTCATTTTCTACTAGAAATTGTTGTTCTTACATTTTATCCCTCCAATCTTTCTTACCCTTTTTTCTTTTCATCATGTTTTATTCTCCTTTCCATTTCTATTAATTTAAATCATTCTCATTCTTCAAGGTCCAGTGTTCTTAACTTCTCTTGATCTCCAAATCAAAAAATTGTCATGTCAGTCTTGCTCTTTCTGTTATAAAATAGAACAGATACAGAAATCCACATAAAACAGCAGCTAGGTAGGTGGATTGTTGTAAGACCACCTGAGGAGCTGTCCTATTTATAGTCTCCTTCCTTCTTTCCTCCTTCCAAGTGTTTTGTTTCTTGAAAACTCAAGTGTTGATTCCCAGGGGGCGCTCAATTTATAAGTCAGGGAACTGTGCACTTAAGGTAGGTGCACTTTTCTGTATACGTATTATGCTTCAATCAAAAGTTTAAAATGTCAAAAAAAAAAAAAAAAGGCTCCTAAAGTTGTCATGTCTTCTCCTTTGAATTCTGTAGTGCTTTGTACTTTCCTAAAAGGAATCACCACATTCTGCCTTGTGTTTTGATTTACTTGTCTGATAGCCCTTGCCAGATGTAAGTTTCTCGAGAATAAATCCTGGGGCTTGTCCCCTCTGTGTCCTCTGCTTAGCTTTAGCGGACCCAAGTTTTTAGGGAACTTTTTCCATATCCCTTTTATAATATCTCAGAATATCTCTCATATTTAATACGCTTCCCAAAACTAAAATTTGAAACTAGCTTTCTAAGAGGTCTGGAGGTCACTTTTTGAGGCCTGGCATATTCTAATATGTGTCCTTTAGATCTAGCCCACTAGCCTGTGCCTCATACACAAATAATTAGACCTGTATTATATCGAGGAAATTTACCTCCTGAATCACTGTGTAACCTTTTTAGGGCCACAGCCCTCTGTTGTCATCTTATCCAAAGCTATAATCTTCTCATCAGAAAAATATATGTAATTCTTTTTGAGACCAAATTTTGTGGCAGTTTTAGGGAGATCACGTACGTGGACTGCAGATTTTGTCTTCTGTTCACATTTTTTGTTCTCACCTGTAGCCAAGCATATTTCATGAATGGAATAGTCTTCCCTCACCCCATGGCTCTCATTTTTGTTACTGTGACTCATTTAGTCATTTAAATAGTGCAAAGAAGTACTTGATGACAAGAGATAAGGCAAGTCATGCCAGTGTCCTAGGAACTGTAGAGAAGAGAGAACATAAACTCTGTTCTCTGGGGAAGGAAGGACTTATGGAAGAGGTGATCATGAGCTGTGCCTTGCAAACTTGTTTATACCAGGAAAAGAATAAAAATCTCATTGGAGGAAGTAGTAAAATTAAAGACTTAACATTAGACACTTAGCAGGTATATCTGTTCAATAGATAATGTAGAAGCAGTCACCCTCGTTGGTGGTTGAGGTTGAAAAACAGTGAGGTCCTATGGATAGTGCTGTGTGTCTTACCTGCTGTGCTGTGCTGCTTTATAGGCAGTGACAAAACATTTTAAAGAAGGAATGACTGACTTAATTATTATGGTGTAGTTTTTTGCACTGTTAGTTTAGACATTCTCTTACCTATGTTAATCTGTTATCCGTTGACTATTGTGTTTTTCCAGGAACCTTAGGTTCTGCACATAGCGAACAGAGCAAGTGTTCATAGTAAGACTATCATACATGAAACAGTTGTGGAACAGTTGAGGAACTAAGTACTAAATTAGTTGGTCAATCATGCTATTAGATTAGGGGAGGGCTTGATGAGGACCAGCGTTGCCTAGATCTAGCTTGAAAGACAGGTGGAAGTATATACTACTGCAGTTAAGAGAGAGGTATGGAGATGGAAATGACCGTGGTGTGGTTATAGGCTGACAAGAATAGAAGATAACATGTGGAATGGGAAAAGGAGATAGGTCTGGTTACTAGTCCAGATCACAAAGGCCTTGGGAGCCGGGCCTGAGTCCCAGGCAATATTAATGATTATGAGCATTGAACCAGATATCTGTTGTGGCGTATATATTTCTGTACATCCTCCTCTCTTTTCTTGGCTTTCTTAAATAGGTATGAAAGGCTAACTCTTTTTGGGGGAGGAGGTTATTTGCTACAATTAATAGGGTAGCTTTCTTTATTTGTGATTTTATGAGGGAACCTTGTTTGGAAATTGCCAAAATAACCTTGTGTCCTATATCCTTTTAATCAAGATTTCGATTTGGCTTAATAAGATGGTTTTATAAAACTGTGTTAATATCAGCTTGTATTGAGATATGTAATATAGAGCAGCCTGAAATATAGAAAAGACTTTTTATTTATTACACACTTAATGGAACTTGTCTAGTCATTGTTAATCATAAACTTTATTTTTCTAAGATTTATCTAGAGGAGAGATTCCCTTTTTTTTGTGTGTGTGTGTGTGTGTGTGTGTGTGTGTGTGTGTGTGTGCGCCATGAACCGCTTAGCAATTAGGTGACATCTGTGAACTGAATTCCCAGAATGCTTTAAAATTTGTAGTGTAAGTGTAGTGGAAGCCAATTATATAAAATATTTAACAACAAATTTAATGATGTGCTTTATCATATGATGAATGAAAAAGTAGGTAAATTAGCTATTATAATGAGCATAAACACGATTTTGGGGCGTCTAACAATCATGAAGTAACCTGAAAATGTATGTGATTTTTCTTGGTGATTAAGTCACAGATGTTAATGTGGTATGTTACTTGTAATCATAATTGAAGGACATTCTAAATTTTGTGAAAATAAAGATAATTTTACCTGTCCCAGGTACAGAGACCTACCTGGGGTTAAGAAGCGTTAATTAAGGGTAGTTTAAAATGCTCATTGACGTTTCTGAAGTATTCTCCCCTTTTCTTCATACTCCCCTCATTGTCTTCTCCTTAATCCTGGAAAACATAGTCAGCAGTTCATATGTAATGTGTTTATACCGTTTTGTGTCATGATGCTTTAGCAATATTCTTCGTTTTAATAAAGAATTATGAAACCATTATATTTCCCTAAGTGTATTTTAGAAAAGTATTACTAGCTTTCATTATATTACAATCCTACATAGCAGAAAGCAAAGCCAGGATTATGTCAGTATAGATAATCAGATTAATTGTTGATAGTCTTTATTTAGAATCTAAAAATAGCCGAATGTAGCATATTTTATAAAATTGTATACTACTGTACTAAAACTGTTACATGTTAAGCATGAATTTTAACAAAGAGAAAATAGTCTGAAAGTCATAATTGAAATACTATATTCATTCCTTCACAGTTCTGGTCAGATGGAAGAGGAAACTGGCATGCATTGCTTTTATGAGGCCAAGTGTGTGCATGGTTTTAATGTGTATATTTAATATTTTTGGCTTTTCAATTTACAAATGAAATGAAGATTGTTCTATTAGTGTCATGTGCATAATCACTGTTAAAATGTTGATACTAGCTAGCATTCGGTCAGTTGAAGCTTACCTTTATTGTTATTTGACTGTTGAAAGTTTATGATATGATTTTCTTCAAAAGATATTAATTTACTTGGAAGAAGGATATGTTTTATTTTTCCCCACTGTATTTAGAAATGATTTATTCTGGAATGAGAGTCTTCATCTGTTAAAGAAATGTGTGTAAAGAATTTTTCTAATTTTTAAAATTCATTAGCAATGTTTGTATGTACCTGTTAAGCCAGAAATCATTGTAATTGTTAGTTGATCATTTAACCTGGTTAAATGTTAAATGAAAGGAAGATTATCTTATAAGTGTCTTGAGCATAGTCACTATTAAAATGCTGATGTTAGCTAGCATTTTGTTAAGAGGTTGTTCAGATAACCTGGTCAAAAATGGGCTTTGATCCGGAAGCTTTAAATAGCAAATTTTTACAAATTTATGTACCGAAGACTGGCTCTAAGATAAGCTTCTTTATTAAAAATTAATAGTCCCACTGTTAGTGTAAATATTTTTAGTGCTCCAAAGGGCTTTTCTCTGTCAATCCTGACAACAGTCCCACAAGGTAAGGCAGCTATTATATTTTTTCAAATAAGAAAGTTAAGACATTATGAAGCTAAAAGACTTCCTAAAGTTCATATTCTACAAGCTTCCAAACATCTATGTGTGGTTTCTAGCTCCAGGCTGTTTCCTTTGGACCTAATACTAGAAACAAAACCTTTTGATATGTGGAGTTGTCTCGCTTGCAGATTCAACTGCATTCATAGTTTTTTTCTACATGGAGATATTATCTTCGTGGCTTGCTGAGAGTAGTTGGTACTCATGAACTCATTGGGATTTGGACTTTAACAATGACCCTTGACTTGTATTGAACTTAACACTGACTTAACATTGAAAGGTCTTGACTTGTGCTTTCCCCATCCTGGGCCGCCTTGTTGGGAGAGGAGCTGTAGGGGCGCTTTTCCATTCATCAGAAAGAATGTCACACATAAAAGACTGTTCTAAGCGTTTTACATGTATTAATTTTAGTACCTACAACAAATAACCTTATGAGTTAGACGTATCTTTATTGTCCCTCTTAGAGAGAGGAGGAGAGTGAGGTACAGAGAGGTTGTCTTGCCAAAAGTTATATAGAAAGTCAGTGGTGGAACTGAGATAAGAATCCAGGTTTTTTGGCCCCAGAGTTTGTGTTCTTATTCCCTATCTGCTATATAATGTTGTAAGCCGGTAAAAAGCCAGGGCTGGCAGTACATTGTATTTTGGGGAGGGGGTGTGGAAGGGGTTGTTTTTTACATTTGTTACCTCCATATTTACATATTACTCCTTCATATTCTGAACGCAACACCCAATTTTTTTATGCCAACAATTGTTATGGACAACAACAGTAATAATAGTAGTAACTGTATTTTATAAGATGCCAGGTAAATGTCAGTCCCTACGTTGAGTGTTTTTGACTGCCCAGATTTTTTTCTGGAATAAAAACCCTGCAGGTATCTTCTGTAAGGTCATATAGTGGCAGAGAATGGAGTCAAAACAGCTTACTTGTGTAATCCCCAAATTTCTTTTTTTATTTCTTTTTAAGAACCTTGATACACTTGAAATTGTTTATATTTTTCTCTGTATTCAGTCTCTTGAACAACTTATGAATTCTACCCAAGTGAATTGTAATCAGTAGTGGCACGTTTATCATTATACCGTCCTTAAAATAAGAATTTTCTCTTAATCTCACAGTATTATGTTTCTTAGTTAGGATTAGCTTGCTTTGTGAAAATCATGAAAATGTTTACAGAGCTCAGTGCTTTGCCCAGCAGATGGCATTCGTATGCATTTTTCAGGATCCTTTGGAATTCATCACTTGCCAATTACCCAATTTTGTTTTGAATACCCTCTATTTCCAGTTAATATTGGACCATTTACATTAAGAGAATTGCCAGAATTACTGTAATCTATGCTATAATCAAATCTTCCTGCTCTAGATGCATAATTTACTTTTGTTAATTGTTTGCTGCAAAATGTACTAAAAAAAATAATTCCGTATTTACCGTAATCACTGAGATATTAATCAACTCTCAAACACAGGATAGATGGGAATTCTTGGAGGGCCTATGTTTTTTTAGTTAAAAATAATGGATCCTACTTTCAAACTGTGATAACTTGGTTAGAACCACAAACTCATGTTATACAGAATGATTTCTTTGATGGTATTTACACACTGTGTATTTGTATATATATATATTTACAGATATAGCACACATATAATGAGTGATGTTGAAAACATGAAATGAGAGGTCAGATGGAATGGCATTAGAGTACTCTTTTTGGTTAATGAATCAAGATAACTTCGATATTTATGTTCTGAATACACCCATCTTTATTTTCCTATCTCCATGTCATAGTGTTTAGCTAATAATGTGCTGAGAAAAATGTGTGTGGAAAGAAACGAGTTACTTTGTTCATAGCAGGGTAGAGGGAAGGGGTTAGCCGTGAGCAATGTCTGATACCTTAAATATTTCAAAATGTTTTAGGCTAGGAAAGTTCCAGAGACCGATTGATGAGACAGTAGATATTTAGTAGAACTATGAAGTATTTTTATAACCTTGGAAAAAATTTTAAAAATCAACTTTCCACTTTTTTACTTTTTTCTGCCTCCTGGCTGCCCCTTTTAGGTGGGCTGTCTTCTATTGTTAGGGGTACTATGAGACTGTCCTTCAGAAAAAAAACAAATGTGAAACCAACTTGGCAAAAATCCCAAGATCACAGTTACCACATAGTACGGATTAGCTCCCTTCCTGAAGTGAACAGTAGTTTCGATATGTTTGTCAGCAGAGTCCAATATTTTCTTTGAAGACATGATATTTAATCAGTGCCTTTTAAGTAGTACTATCTTTTACCAGCATCATAATGAAGTTTTTCTTTTCTTTAACCTTTGAAAAAAAAATACTCTAAAGTATTTTTGAAGTCTGTACATGATTTTGACATTCATACTGTGAAAGCAACGACTGGTTTTACTCTGGTTTTTAGAAAGATAAATATATAGAAAGAGAGGTAATGGGTGAAGTTGGCCAGTGTGTTCACAATATTTACTTTTTTCATTTTAAATCAATCTACTCATTTCTTTGAGGCATAGAGGTGACCAAATCTTAGGATAAAGTCTTCCTTTTAAAAGTTCAGTCGTGATCATAATTAAGCTGAGTTGGTGGAATGACATTGTCTCCTAATGTCTGAAACAGTTGGGTCTCTTTATGGGGACATCTGTAATTCAAGAATCGTGGTGTCTGTTATATGTCATCCAGTGATGTCAGCTGAGCTATTGAAAAGTGCTGTAGAAAGAGCAGGTAGGTTGAAGTCCTTTCTTGGGAGTTCCTTTCAGTCTGATTGCCAGCAAAGGAGTATTTAGTGTGACTGCTTGAAAGGAGATGTGTCAAGATATTGCAAAATCAGGTTACTGGCATTCCCTTTCTTTTCACCAGTACTATTCATACTAAAATGTGTGCACATTTTGTTCATTGTTACATCCCTAGCTCCTTGCACAGTGCCTAGCAGGTATTATTTGCATCATAAATATTTGTAGAATAAATGAATAAGTAATTGACTTTGTATTAAGATAGAACTTTGTGATATTCTTAGTGTCAAGGCCTTTGAACACCTTTCCTTTCTTGGAAACTAAAGTATACTGGATCTGAGCTCATAATTCAAGTTTCGTTAGTAGCAGCTATACTTATGTCAGTTTATTTCCTATTTATAAAGAATAGATATCTAAGGAAGCTCACGAGTCCCCAAAGGTTGGACAATTGTCTAGTTTGCTCATTATGATAAGCCACTAGTTGAGGGGAAGGAATCAATATCATTTCCCTGGGAAGAGGCAGCCTGAGGAAGAAATGAATACTTTGCCCTTTCCAGAATGTGAGTAGGTGAGGATTAAATCACTAGGGGTGTCAAAAGAACTGGAGGGAGATAACAGCACTAGGGGCAGCATCCTAAGTCATTTTGAGGTACCTTTGTTAAATTTTTAAGTGTGCTTTGGGTCAGGCAGGGGCCTCAGACCTCTTGACAACCACTAAGGCATTTGTGTGTGTGTAAGTGTATGGTTCAAGGAACATATAACCTGCAAAGTCGTCAGCACATGGGAAGTGGTCATAGCACATTAGGTAAAGAAAGAGAGGAAAAGCAGAACTGTAACAAATCATGATGCTATGAGAATGGAGAAGAGCATCAGAACATTTTTGTTTAAAGTATTATGCCTAAACAGGGTTTATGGAAGTTTTTATTCAGAGAGGTTTTGAAATTAATTCATGAGACAGTTTCTCTAACCTCACCATGTCTTTTTCTTACCTCAGCTGTTCCAAAGACCTAATGCGCTTGCTGTCCAGCAGTTGACAGCTGCTCAGCAGCAGCAGTATGCACTAGCAGCTGCTCATCAGCCTCACATTGGTAAGTCCTTAAGCCTTCAAGTTCCCTGCTTTTCAGTCTGGCCACCATTTTAGTATACTGGCTGCTCTGAAATTCAGTAGTGTAGACCAGGGATCCCCAACCCATAAGCCATGAACTGGTACCTGTCTGTGGCCTCTTAGTAACTGTACTGCACAGCAGGAGGCGAGCGGTGGGACAGTGAGCGAAGCTTCATCTATATTTGTAGACGCTCCCGAGCGCTAGCATCACCACCTCAGCTCCACCTCAGATCCTGAGTCAGGCATTAGATTCTTGTAGGAGCACTGGTCCCTGTTGCCAAAAAGGTCAGGGACTGCTGCTGTAGATTGATTATAAAAGTCCAGACAAATCCCTCAAAGTAAATGATGACCTTTTCCTCTCATCCAGTTGGTTCTAGCTATGTTCTTTATTTTTGGCACACCCTCTAGACCTCATAAGATTTCTTGGTTCTTAGTATCAGTACAACTATTGCTCTATGTCAGCTGTTTCAAGATTTAAAAGTATTACAGTAGTGACTAGTAGCATCAACTCTGTTAGTGAGATTGGTTGAATCGATTGAATGACAATAGTTTTGTCCATGTTGGGGTTTTGTAGACTGCAAACATACCAACTCCTCTTCTTATTAAATAGCACCTATAAACTCACTTTTCTAGCAACATATTTTGAAAGTTTTATAATGTATTTCCATGTAATTACTGGGTTTTAAAGTAGCTTTGCCCTTCTATAGAATTGTTACAGTTTTGACATGCATATTTTGCCCTTCCCCCAATCTTTTAAATGTCTCTGAAACAAAGTGCTGTAAATATAAACAAGTATAAGTAGAACTTTTTTTTTAATGTGTCAAAATGATGTGATGAACAGAAAGGTGATCACCAATCATGGATAGTGGTATGCAGTGAAAGAGAGACCTGCTTCCCACCTAGATATATGAGGCCGGGTGTGAAGGCCTTTGCCCAGGTCTGGTGTTTTATAATTGTAGATATCGTCTTTAATAAGTACCCATATATTTTCTTTGAGGGAAACTGGGAAATTGTTTTAAATGGAAATAAAACCTTCCCCTCATCCTATTAAAAAGTCTTTTAAGTTGTTCTGTTTTAGCCTGTTATAACTTTAATCTTTTAGAAATTGTGCTGAATTTAAAACTGCATAATTTTAATTATAATTTTTTAGCAGAGGTAGAAAAAAAAGATGAAAGATAAACGTCACCACAATCTTTAGTATAGGGATGATTTTATCTTTTTAAAATTCCTCTCTAGTCTCAAACTATCCTTTCTTCCTTTTTTTTTCCTTTTTTTTCTCACCTACAGCCTGGAATGAATAGCCCAACTGTGTAGGTATTTGGTAGGGCTGCAGTTTTAGTCAAATTTGTTTTTACTGACAGGTATGTTTTCAGCAGGTTTAGCTCCCGCTGCGTTTGTCCCCAATCCATACATCATCAGCGCTGCTCCCCCAGGGACGGATCCCTACACAGCTGGATTGGCTGCAGCAGCAACTCTAGGTGAGACATTCTGCTATGCGAGGGATTTTCTCACCTGCTAAAAGTCATTTGAGATGGGCATGTGTTCTTTATACTCTCTCACAAATTCATGTCTCCAGTGGGAGTCTCTTCTGATTTCTGCCATCTACCTGCTGGTTGGATATCTCTGTGTAGTTGTAACCTCACGCTTGAACATGTCCAAAGAAAAACTAATCAGCCATCTCCTGTATAGGTATTTTGGATCTACAGAGTCGCCAGTTGCTCATACATATTTTGGGAATTTCTCCTGTTGTCCAGGTCTCTAGGCTATCACAGTTAGGGTTCTTATAAGCTTTGCCGAGACTTTTGCAGCTGTTCTTTCTCATGTAGTCCTAATTTCCGTGCCGCTTCTCCTTCCTCTACCTTCCTGATTGTTCCAGAAAACTGTCTCAAACACAGATGTTATCCTTTCTTTCATCCTTCGTTGCTTTTTGTCTTATTCATCCTAATGTAGCGTACTGTGGTTATTATCAAACATGACTGATCATTATAGTGGTGGTGGTGGTGATAGTGTGTTATTCTTTGGAATCAGTATTTTTAAGGAGCTGGCATGGCATTCCGAGGATTAGCGAGGATTGGAACCCACTACGTATAGGGGTCTCTCTGTGACTTATTATGGATATCTTTACATGTGTGCCACTTTCTTCCCTCCAAATTGGCTACCATTGGCTCACACTATACACTCTAGCAATACTGAACTGATTTTAGCTGTTGTAGATAATCATGCTAGTCTAGGATTCCGAGTCTTTGGACACTATGGTCTCAGTCTTCTGTAGTCAACTCTCCTCCCATTCTTTGCTTGGGAAGCATCCTTAATTGTTATTGCCATCTCTAGAAAGCCTTTCTTTGCTAACTCTTGCCTGTTCATTCTCTATTACTTATTATTGCTTGTGGATGTATACGTGAGTAGTTTCCCCCTCCTGCCCTTGAGACGGAACTCTTTCAAAAGCAGGCACTTTTGACAGAGTTGCTATCAACATAGTGGGGTCATAAGAGTATGGTAGATTGATTTCAACATTAGGACAGACTAAATGTCTTCCAAAGTAAATATTCTTTGGGGGACAGATCCCTCCAAGTCATGTTAATCATGACTAAATATCCCTGTGAGATTTCACTTATTATATAGCATGCGATTTGCAATTATGAACCCAAATGCAGTATGTAAGTTTGTATTTCTTTAGAATTGTGTTCATTTTGGCATAGACTTATGATGGGAACATAGGTAGTTTCATTCCCCTGCCTCCCTTAGTCTTTTGGGGAGAAATAGAAAGCTCTTCCTAGCAGAATGATTTGTGCTAACCACTGTTAATATTTATAGAACTTTAATTATTTGCCAGGCATTGCGATGAGTGCTTTTCTTTCATTTGAGTTGTCACATGATGATTTTACAAATTAAGAGTTTGGGGCTCAGAGAGCTGTCTTTTTGAGATCACACAATTTAAATGTTGTACAGTTGGGGTTTCACCCAAATCTAACTCCAAACTCATGTGTGCACTATACTGTGTAATATCTATGTATCTTAAATTGTCTTTTCTGTACTGTCTTCCTCTACAAACTTACAGCTGAGCCAGACTGAAAATGACTTAAGTGCTTTCACAGAGAACTGGAAATGTTATACCTTTTGACATACCTTTCTGAGTTTAAAAGTTTATGTAACAGTCTGTGCCTAATTGAGAGGTTGGTTTGACTTTTTGAGGGGAATCTTGAGAATATCATTATAGGTTACAGCTCAACCTTTTACGGTAGATGCGGCACTACCCTAACACCTACACCCATTTTGTAGGTGAGGAAACTAAGGCACAGGTCGAGTCTTCATTATATTTTATCTTTTATTCTTTAACTGCCCAAGATCATTCCTCTTTGTAAACACTAGGTAGATGAGTTTGGGGGGCCCACTACTCTCTTTAACTTGGAGGAGGCATGGTTTCTAGACTATTTAGGTTCTGATAAAAATCATTTAACCCATTTGCTTATTACAATAAAATAGCTCAATTGTGACATACCTTTTCTAAGCAGATGTAGTGTTTCACAGTGGACACCTTTAAAAACAGCTTCTTGATTTTGGCCCACAGGTACAGAAAATACAAAATTAGAAATGTCAGAGCAATGTTAGATAGTGATACATTTCTTTTTTTTTTTTTTTTTGTACTTTAGAAGCTTAAAATGGAGGAACAAAAACTATACCAATTTATTTCGACTTAAGTATATGTTTCTATAGGATTAATATCAGAACAGCTGAATTCGAAACAGCTCTTTGGATTTCCATTGTAAAGCAGGATTATTATTAACCAAGCTGCAAATATTTTGAGCTCTATATTTTAACTAGGGCGGTTCTAATTGGAGATGTGTTTCAGCAGATGTGAGGAGCTGGCTTTGAGTCTTTGTCTTGGTTGGCAGGTAGGCAGCCTTGATGTTTCTAGCCACCAGCTTCAGAAAATTCTATGGTTTAGATTTCTGTCATATCCAGGTTGCTGTCTGTATATCTCTTATCTCTGCATTGCCTACTCTGTGTGGCAGAGACTGTAGCTGTAGCTTGTTGAAGATGAACAGATAATTTAGTTTAGGGCAGAAAGCCTTGTTGTGTTTAGGATATACTCAGTGGGTCTATAATAAGTCAAGATGTTACATTATTTTGTTTCTCTTTGTTTCAGCTTTAACTTACATTTAAAATTTCATATGTCAATGTCTGAATGTAGTTGTGTCGAATGACTTCTGTGACTTTACAAATAGGAAAACCAAGCAACTTAGAAATTGAGCAGTAGAGTGGAGGTTCAATGATGTGTCTGAGTTTGATTGTCAGAAGACTGATGGATTTTCATGCTTCTGAAGTTAATGAAGTGCTAGTATCTGCGTCCCTGTTAATCACCTCAGATGCCATTCTTACATTGAGAGCAGGGTACAACTTAATCTTTGGTTCTGTTTACATCACTCCGAGCACACACATTCCCAATTATTTCCCTTCTAACAGCATACTTTATCTATATCTTTCTTTCCTATGTCCTTTCTTGGAAAAAGCAAGCCTTTGCCTTCTTCCTGACCAAGGCCAGTTCCTCCATGTGTTCTTAAACTGACCCTTTCCTACTTCTACTAGTTATGTTCCCTTTCGCTCTTTCCCGTATTTTATCCTTCACTAGCTTCTTCTCTAGGGCTGGGGTATGTTACTGACTTCAGAAGAGTTTGATGCATGGGGATCATGTGCAATGTTTTCTATTTTTTAAAAATAATAGAATTAGTGATTAGCTAAAATGAACTAGTATATTCTTAATATTTTACAGTAGGATCTCCTGAGTTAGATGTAGTTTTTGGAAACTCTGAGATGATTTTTACTAGTCTAAACTTTTCTTACACTTCTCTTGCTATTTTTAGGCCCGGCTGTGGTCCCTCACCAGTATTATGGAGTTACTCCCTGGGGAGTCTACCCTGCCAGTCTTTTCCAGCAGCAAGCTGCGGCTGCAGCCGCAGCAACAAATTCTGCCAACCAGCAGACCACTCCACAGGCTCAGCAAGGGCAGCAGCAGGTACATGTTAACAGAATTTGTCCCATGTAATAATTTTAGTTACCTTGTATAATTAAAAGGTAACATTGGTCTGAATAGAAAAATACTGAATGAGTGAGTTCCCTTTCTTTTTTTGTATCTGAGTTCAGGCTCAAACTTAGCTGAATTTACTGAATCCCTTTCATGTATCAGGTCTTTGGTCAGTATCACCAGCTGAAATACTATTATACGATTTACATATGAGAAAACTGCTTAAAGAATTGTCTAGTTAAGGGTATATAGTTAGCAAGTGCAATGAGTATTCATACTGACAGTAAATTTTCTTTCTGCCATACTATAGTTAACTGCTAAGCACCATTCTCAGATTGCTTTTGGCTCTCTTACAAGTAGCTTGCCACCAGAGGGGGAGGAACTTGTTCTTCAGACTGCTTATTTATAACATCTATTGGATTGGATGTAAATCTTAAACCTGTTATATCTGTTTTATAGTAATGAGAGGTTTTAAATTGAGTTGGGAAAGAATAATTAACTGCAAAACCAAGTATGTCTTTTTATTTTAAATGGCTGTTTTTTCTTGCCTACTAGAAAAACACCTATTTATTTGCTGAATATTGTGATGAACTGGAAAACAAAAAATACTTTTTTTGTCAGAAGAAACCAATCAGTATTAATGTTTGGTATCTATCACTCTAACTTTAATTAATTTGTTATAAATTGGGATTTTTTCTGTCCATGTGGTTTTACATCCTGTTTTAACAGTTGTTATTTAATAACATTTTCTAGCTGTATTTAAATCCATCAAAGAGTATCCCATATTTTATTTTGACTAGTCCACTGTTTTTTGATATATAACTTAGCAATGTTTTAGTGTTATAAATAAGACTGATGAATATCCTTTACATAAGTCTGTGATTATTTGTATAAATTCCTGGGAATTGATTTCTTTTGAGTAAATAAAATGAGTATTTAGACTTTTGATATGCATTGTCAAACTAAAGGCAAAACACCATGCTTATATATGTGCAAACAAGAATTCTTTGCTTTTTATCAATCTCACTAAGAGAGAATACAATTATAGAATAACACAGGTCTTAAGATTCCAGCTAGTTTATCTTGTGTCAGTATTTTTATGGTAAGATAACTGGGTGTGGGGGGAGCTAATATACGTTTTCTTTGTAATAGATAGAATTCTAGTACCAGGTATGCAAGAGAATTCAGCAGATAATTTGTTGATAGAATGGGTGATTTCTATTAATAAATTTCTTAGTAGGTTCTCTCTATATAGCTTGTATCAATTTGTTTGGTGCTCTTTGTGTTTAAATGGGTCTGACAGCATTGTGGATTTGAAAATCTGAAGTAATTGGCATGTTTTAAAATGAGCTCTAATAGAGTGAACAAGAAAAACAGTAATAGTACTTCTTATTAAAAGTTTTCTTTTTAAAGCTAAATGTTCTACATATAATTTCTTTTACTTACTCTAATTCTGGTAAATAGATTATATGACTTTCCATGTAAAGGTTGAAGAAATGGAATTTATGTGCCCACGGTCACACAGATATTAAGATTTAAACAGTCTATAATTTCACAGCTTGTTTTGTTTTCTGATCATATTGTGATGTTCGGAGTTAATGGAAAACCTGTGATCTGGTCTTAGTTCAATCACTAACTGGTCGCAAGTAGGGCAAGTTGCATAATTTCTATGTATATATATTCCTTAGCTATAAAACGGGCATGATAATCATTTGCATTTCAGAGATTTCTGTCATCTGTAATCACAAATCCTATAAAAAAGTTATTAGCATTCATTTTTAATAAGCAGCCATATTTTAGGTCCATTGTTATTTTTGTCAGTTTTTGGTTTCATTCATTTTAGGAAAACAATGATTTTCTCGGTGAACTCTTTTGTCATAGTTATTGAAATGAGAGGCTCATATTAAACTTTGCTTTTGGCCTTTACAATTTATTGGAAAGCATTTGTTGTGTTCTATATACACTAACTATTCTAAATCTAATTTGAGCAGAGCCAGTGACATTCTAGCCAAACATCTTATCTGATTTCTTTTTCATCCTTTTTGAAGGTTTCTATGACACCTGATTAAAATTTTACTCTTTCCCATTTTAAAATGCTTGTTAAAACAAAAGAAAAGAAAAACCCTGGGTATTGGATAGAACTCAAGCACAGGTGGTAAACTTGGTGGTGGTTTAATGTTGAGCATTGCATTTTAAGAGAAATTGTTCAGAGTGGTTTCTAAATTTTCTAGATTAGGAGAGATTGATGATTCTATCAAACATGGTGAACTAGAAGGATGGATGATTTTTAATTAAAACATCCCTATTGAACATATACTTGCTTACTTATTGGTAGATTTCAAACTGTTTAAATCAGTACCTTTGAAAAGAAATGAAAAGTTAACAGTTTTTGTGTTGTGAAGATGGGTAATAAACTAATTCCTTGGATAGTGTTTTATAAATAGATATTCAGACTTCTTAAAAATGATTTTTAGGAAATGTTAATTGTGAAATTTTATGTATTTGTTCCCATAAAACTCAGACTTGATGAGATTAAAATATATGAATATTGGCAGCTGACTTAAGAACTCCGATTTATTGTTAAGATACTACATAGATTTCTAGAGAGTGGACCAAAAGGAAACATTTTGTTCTCCTCATTAAAACAGGGTTCAACAGTCAGGACTACATCTTTCTTCAGGCACGTTGTTTACTCCCCTGTCCTTTCACATGACTCATAGACATACATAAGTTTGGTTTATTACGTCTTCTGAAAACGAGGCTTTCATTGATATTTTGTTAGTTCTCCAGTAGTTTTGAACTATTAGTATTTGCCAAATCTCTGTACATGCTATTTACTTTTCCTAGAGTGAGGCTCTTCTGGGTTATTGGTTAGGCATCTTTTTCTTTTTCTTTTTAAAAATTTATTTATTTTAATTAGTTTCAAGTATTCAGTACATTGGTTAGACATCTATATAGTTCATAAAACGATCCCCTCAGTTGCTCCCTCCCTCCCCTGACCCTCCACCTAGCCAACGTATTAATGCTAACTGCATTCCCTATGTCGTGCTCCCATTCCCATGACCATCCATCAGCTACTAATTTGTACTTCTTTAACCCCTCACCCCATTCTCCCAGCCCCCCAGGTATCCCTCCCCTCTGCCCATCACCAAATTATCCACTATATTTGTGAGTTTGTTTTTGATTAGTTTGTTCTTTTATTCCTTAGATTCCACATATAAGTGAAATCATATAGTGTTTCTCTTTCTCACTTAAATACCTTCTAGGTACATCAAAGCAATGTCTTTTTCCATCCCTTTTTTCATATGTAAGGATCTTGCTTTCTTATCCTTTCAGCCACTCTGTCTTTTGGTTGGAGCACTTAATTCTTTTCCATTTAAGGTACTTATTGATAAGAATGTAATTGTTACCATTTTTTATTCCTGTTTTTGATATGTTTTCTTCTTTTTAAAGAAGTCCCTCCAACATTTCCTGTTATACTGGCTTGGTGGTGATGTGTGATAAATTCCTTTAGCTTATTTTTGTCTGGGAAGCTCTTTATCTGTCCTTCAATTTTAAATGATAGCTTTGCTGGATAAATTATTCTTGCTTGCAGATAGGCATCTTCTAAGTCTTAGCCCGAGTACTCACCTGTATAACCTCTTCTATATAGATTGAAGTTCTCCCTCTCTTATAAAATTGGTTAGAGTCTTTGAGTCACAAACTGAAATAAATTGCCAAAAATTTTATAGTAATTAGCTATTGGTTATTGATTAGCTCCTGGGTACCTGTTGTGCCTTGCAGACGTTAATTCTCATACTCCCAACAAATCTTCAAGATGAGCTATTTTTACAAATAAATAAGAGACTTTGGGCAAATTATCTGCACATCTCTTCTTGCCAATGTGGACGGTGTCGTTTGCCTCATGCTCATTTAATAAATAGTTAATTGATTGCTGGTGGTGTTTCTTTTACATTTTTTTTTTTTTTACCAAAAGCACCAAGAACAATGTATCTAACTTTTATAAATAGCAGAATGTTACTGAAAGTAATCTCATAAGAATTTTGCCTTTGAAAACATTGCAAAATGCATTGTTTATAAACTTCTGTAATTTTAACCTTGGTCTGCAGGTTTTACATTTTTATTTGCTATGGTATATAGGTTTTGTGGAATAGATTATTCATGTATTCAGAATAAGAATGATTATCAGCAACTTAATACTTGTATTTCATTTATAAAAATGTAGATCCTTTATCACAGTGGCAGAATCAGTATTCTGCACTGAAATGTCAGTGTTCTTGACTAATATTCATCTCCATTTAGATTGCTCTGTGTTTGTGGAACTTATGAGAGAAGAAATAGAAACAGGTCAGAATCTTTCTAAATCAAATCTGGTGCGCTCACTTGGGCCCTGATGAATGAGAATAAGTTTTCTAGGGTAGAGAAAGTGCTCTCATGTTCCAAAAGGAAAATATAACGTCTTTTGTGGATTTTTTTTTTTTTTTTGGTCACAGGTATTTTAACTTAATTATTAAGTAAATTACCCCTGTTCCTTCTATCTAAACCCTCTCCCCCACCCATCATACTCTTTCTTCTTCATCCACTTTGTCAGAGCACACTGACGTTATAGAGTTACTGGTTATTGTCTGTCTCATTCATTAGAATAAAAGCTCTAAAAGGGCAGGGGCTTTGCTTGTCTTGTTCATTGCTTTACCTGTAGTACCTGCAGGCATCATATAAGTATTTGATTAATGAATGAATCATCACTAATACATGCTTTTGGCTCCTTTATGAAGGTAATATGTTTAAACTAAGAATGGTAGAATGAAATGTTACTGAGTTTTTGTCCTAGCCGTGTCATATAAAACCATTATATGAAAAATGTTTTACAAGGTCAGTTTTTAAAAGTTGACTCAAGTTAAGCACATGGTGGGTCTTAGATATATCCAATGAGAGGAAAGTAGTTGATTTATTTCTGTCTCCCAGGTTCTCCGTGGAGGAGCCAGCCAGCGTCCTTTGACCCCAAATCAGAACCAGCAGGGACAGCAAACAGATCCATTAGTGGCAGCTGCAGCAGTGAATTCTGCCCTTGCTTTTGGACAAGGACTGGCTGCAGGCATGCCAGGTGAGACTTCACTGTTGTTCCTAATAATTTGAGAGCAAAGAAAAGTCTGCTTGTTGGGAGAGATTCAAAGGAGAATGGGCAGTGCTTTTAGGCTTATGATTTGGAGACTGGCGAGGATGACATACACTTGCCCTCACTTAGATCACAGTTCGTTGATGAGAGCACCTAATTGTTCTGAGCCAGTCTTAATCTTATATGGTGGAGATGTGCAAATCTACACATATTGCTTCGAACATGTTGTTTTCATTGGTGATAATCTATTTTTTTCCCTCAGTATTAGGTGTAGAAGGAGTGGCCTTACCACTTTATGATTACTCCAGGGCTTTAGTCTTTAGCAGATGTTTTTGAATAGCATTTTTAGGAAGAAATTCCTAGTGTTCCTTGATAGGGTCATCCCTTACATTCTTAGGATTTCCTCTGAACCAGTGGTAGAGATGCCGTGTAACTGCCTACCTATGATTGATATATATCTTGAATATATGTTATATTTGGCTTACTGTCACCTGGTCCTATTCTTTGCATCAACTGGATAGTTTGAGTCGTTTGAGGTTCTTCCTTTGAAACAGATCCTTATAAGACCTCAGCATGAGTTTATGGATCATTACTGACCATGCAGCATTGCCAGATTGACTGATTCATTTTTGAATTCCGTGAATAAATTTAACTTACAGCGTTTGTTTTGTTAGTTCCTAAGCATTTATGTTTTATTAAGAAGTCACCTATAATTTTTTATATAGTATGAAAAGATTCTATCAATTAAAGTCTGTCTAGGTTTTTCCTGCTAACTTGCAGCATATCTGAGCTTAAGGTTATTATGTGGTATGGTAGTACTGTGATTGTTGTAATCATTTGTACCCTCTGTTATTTGTGTGGACAAGAAAACATTAAAATATTGTCAGTGTATAATTGCTGGTGATAACCTTGGTTAGCACTTTGAAAAGTATAGTATTTTCTATCATGCCAAATTCCCTTTCTAACACCTAGTGGATGATAAATAACAGTATCCCTTATTGTGCCAAATATCACACTGGATCTTTCACATTCATCTTTTAGCTTAATCTTCACAAGAGCTTTACAAGAAGCAAGTAGTATTATCTTTATTTTACAGGAGGACAAATGGATAACCAGAGATTTAGTCATATATCAGCATATACATCTAGGTCTGTCTGTCCCCAGAGCTGAGTTTGTGACTGTTTACAATATGCTGGTATCAGGATACAGTTGTTAGCTTTATATATACTTATAATATGTCGGCTCGATATTTCCAGGTTATCCGGTTTTGGCTCCCGCTGCTTACTATGACCAGACTGGTGCCCTTGTGGTGAATACAGGAGCAAGAAATGGCCTTGGAGCTCCTGTACGACTTGTAGCTCCTGCCCCAGTCATCATTAGTTCCTCAGCTGCACAAGCAGGTGAGCTTACATCATGGTGGATTCATGTCAGATATCTAAAAGGGACGATAAATGATATTCTTAAAATGTGTTGAAATGCACTTTATTTGACAGTTATCACTACAGCAGTTCTACTCTAACGTTTCAAAAAGAATCAGAAGCAACGAGTGACCTTGATAGATTCTGATTCTGTTGATGGCATGTACCAGCTGGTTAGCAGCAAGGACCCATTCCACTGCAAATACAAGAAGTTAGATTACTCGCATAAAATAGTACTATTGGCAGAAGTCCAAGGCTAATTTAATAGAAATCCATGTCATTGTTTTAAAATAATATAGGTTTTTTTTTGTTGTTGCTGCCTTTTTTTGGTGGTTTTGCTGGGGGCAGGGGTGGAGAAGGTGGAAGGAGAGTAGTAAGATGTGGCAGAGAAATTAATTTTGGTTAGGGTAATAGGTATTTGTTCTAAGCTGTTTGTATTTAATTAGGAACTATAGCGGGAAGTTCTAGAAGAGAGCAACATGCTTAAATGTCTTAGGAATTTGCCGGACTTTAGTATATAGTTAATTAACATTGGTTCTGGAAAAATGTCCTCAACATAGGTATTTGTGGAACTTGAGAAGTAGTTGGGAAGTAGTTGTATTTAATATTTAAAATGGTTGCTCCAGTGGTATTTTGACCTCAAATTGAATGTAGAAATAGAAAATAGACACTTCATATGAAAGGATCAAAGACATTTATATGATTGTCTATAAGGGTTATGTCTACTTTGAAAAGATGTGGCAGAATTAAAAGGTTTTCAAAAAAGGGTAACAGTGTAGTTAGGAAATGTTGCCAGTCTCTTTTGTAGCAAAATGGTTTGCTTTCTCCTTTGTAGCTGTTGCAGCAGCCGCAGCTTCAGCAAACGGAGCAGCTGGTGGTCTTGCTGGAACAACAAATGGACCATTTCGCCCTTTAGGAACCCAGCAGCCTCAGCCCCAGCCCCAGCAGCAGCCCAATAACAACCTGGCGTCCAGCTCTTTCTATGGCAACAACTCTCTGAGCAGCAATTCCCAGAGCAGCTCCCTCTTCTCCCAGGGCTCTGCGCAGCCTGCCAACACATCCTTGGGATTTGGAAGTAGCAGTTCTCTTGGCGCCACCCTGGGATCTGCCCTCGGAGGGTTTGGAACAGCAGGTAGAAATCAGATTGATGTGCTCATAAAACTGAATTTTAATTATTTTTACAATATTTATGGAACCCTTGACAATGCATGGACCCCTGCACAGATACCACAGGCAGACCTGGATTGAGCCCCGTGGGAATCCAGCCGGCCCACACACATCTTTGAGATGATGGACTAATTAAAACCAAGATTTACAGTTGGGGCCTGTTTTCAGGTTTACACTCATGTTGTTACTTATTTATATCTCATAGTCAATTTGTTTCAGGGATTAAAAAACTAGGGGAGATTTTTGCAGGCATTGGGAAAAACATGGAGGGAAGCAGAGAAGTGTAGATGTTAAAAACAGGGAGGACGGATGACTTACAAAGATCGCAGGGTAGTAGACGCCACAATCTGCAGGCCTTAAAGAGTCATGAGTTTGTGTCAGTCTTTTGAGAAGAATTAAGGTGGATATTATGGAAACGTGGGAGGAAGGAAATTAGACCAACATGTTTTTAATGTTTCAGTGGAAGAAAAAAACAGGAAAATAGTAAGGTAAGGTAAACAAATGGGATAATTGCAGTGTTTATAAAATAATGCGATCTCAAAACAGAAGGGCAGGTTTGAGAGAAAAGTATTTTAAGTTGAAATTGGGGGTTCGTAATAACTCTTGATTGAATAGACCCATTGAGAAAATAGGCTTTCATATATAAGTCTCATGTACGGGGCAATACTCAGTTTACAAATTTGTTTTCCGTACTCCATTTTTCTATTAGAACCTTTGGGTTGATGAAAGGCATTCTTTTTAGCCCATTTTCTTTCACTTTTTCCATAGCTAATGTGGCCGTCAGAGCTTTTAATCCATCCCCACCCCATAATAATATGACACAAAAAGGAAGGTTAATTTAGCGTATGTGTGATGGTTTGAACAAGTTTCATGCTAGCCTGAGCCATGTCCTCTTTATTACCTTACCTGCCGCGTGAACAGTTAGGCTGTCTCTGCTGACAACTTTGCGGTGGTAAGGAGTCTGGATCAAAGTGTCAGGAACAGGTCACTGGGCTTGTTCTTCGAAGAACAGGCCTGTTCTTATCTGCATTGTTTTAATTCCATTTTAGTTGCAAACTCCAACACTGGCAGTGGCTCCCGCCGTGACTCCCTGACTGGCAGCAGTGACCTTTATAAGAGGACATCGAGCAGCTTGACCCCCATTGGACACAGTTTTTATAACGGCCTTAGCTTTTCCTCCTCTCCTGGACCCGTGGGCATGCCTCTCCCTAGTCAGGGACCAGGACATTCACAGACACCACCTCCTTCCCTCTCTTCACATGGATCCTCTTCAAGCTTAAACCTGGGTAAGAACCATTACTCTAACACCACCTTGAACTCTAGAAATCTCTTGCCACTGATGCCATTAGAAGTACTTTGCACAAGCAAAGGACAGTCCCCTTAGCCTAGAAGTGTCCTGGGTGTTCTATGCCTTTCTTGACTACCTCATGTTATTTAGGCTTTACTTAGATAGTTTTGGATTTATTAAAATTTGGGTGGATCCCCTGTATATTCACTTCAGCTTTAGTATGAACATCTTGTTCTTTGGCTCCATATGAGACTCTTTCATTATAAACACAGTACAGATTCATTTTAAATAAAGCTGGAGAACACAGAGACATAGAGATACAATGTATTCACCTCATATTGCCACCGAAATATCACCAGTATTAACATTTTGGTACATTTTTCAGACTTTCCCCCATGTATATGTTGAATATCTTACTACTTCACATAAAGTGTTTTATTAAAAAAAAATTTGCCAGATTCCTAAAAAGAACATTTGTCCATACATTCTTAAACTACATAGAATGCTCATGAGTATAGATGTCTGTTTCCCAATTATATGTTTTGGTTGTTATATGTATGGGATTTAAAAAATGTTACCATCTAGATCTCAGAAAACAAGGAGGGAGGAGGGGAAAGAGGACCCTAAGCAGCAGGCCGTAAGAATGAAAAGACTTGTATTAGCACTTAGGGTGGCACGTTTTTACATCTTTGGAGATAGGAGATATTGCATACTCCCTTTCTCTAGTGATTTATGGGGTTTGGATTTTGAAGTACTGATTTATTTCTTAGATGGGGAAAGTTGAGGCATAGAAGTAGAGCGATTACATAATTTTATCATGCAACTGAGAACACTTTGGAGAGGGAATGGGGATGCTGTTAATTATTACCCTGTGACAACAGCCCTAAATCAGGATTGTCTCAGCAAAAATTATCATGTGTGGCCACTTTGTCACCAGGATTTCATTTTTATTTATTTTTTAATAATCTCTTTGTTGTTATATTTTTTTAAATAGGCTTTATTTTATTTAATTTTTTTTTTAGAGCAGTTTAAAAATGAAGGAGGGGTGAATGCAGAGATTTTCTCTGTATCCTCAACCCCGCACATGCGTAGCCTTCCCCATTCCCAACATCCCCACTGGAGTCACCTTTTTTACAATTGATGAACCTACATTGACACATTATTATCATCCAGAGTCTGTAGTTTACATGGACTTTTTTTTTTCACTTTTTAACCAGCAAGAGTAAAAGTGGCTTTATGGACTCAAATCAAGACCGACTATGCTTTCATTGGGAAAGACAAAGATTTGGGAATGATTATAAAAATTTAAAAATTTGGGAGGGGTAAGATAATACAGTAGTTGTTCTAGAACGAGAAGTGCTATCTTTGTGTTTGAGTGACGAGTTTTAAGGCAAAACTGTGTCTGTGTAAGTACATACATGTGTGTGTATGTCCGGAAATTTTAGAAGGTAAGAACTATAGTTATAAAACTCATTGTCTCAGGTTATACGGACATTGCTTTAGAACAGTTGTAGGGACATTGCAGATTGGTAAGTTCATGTTGGAAAGTTAAGGGAATGGGGTACATTGCACAACAGTATTTCTAGTGACAGAATGCCTGGCTTTAAAGGCTGAGAGTTAATGCAGAATTTTAAGGGGTAGATGAAAGTTCCAGTTTAGTGTATGGTTAGAAGGAGCTAACATTATCTGCTACTGTTAAATGATTTTGGGTACGATACATAAAATTCTGGAAGGTGGTGTAGTATTATTATGCCCACTATACAGAAGTGAGGAAATGGACCTAAATACCTAGCCTTGGTCTTCTCATAATGAACAGATTTAAAGTCAAACCTGACTCCAAAACATGCAGTATTAGTATAGACCCTGTCACATGATGTGCCTAGGATGTCTTTTAAACCAGTGCATTATCAGATGCAGAAAGCATACCTTTGAATTCTTCGTTTAAACATTTGAACTATGTCAGCTCATACTGAGTACTAAACAAACTAAATCCAGGAAAAAATTTTCGTAAAGAGCCTGATAGTAAATATTTTAGGTTTGTAGGTCAGATGATCTTTGTAGTGCATGTTTAACTCACTGTTGAAAATAAAACTTTATTTACAAAAATAGGTAGCAGGCCAGATTTGTCCTATGGGCTGTAGCTTGTCAGCCCCAGAACTAAATGCTGTTGTTCCTAGTGTTGGAAAGTGAAGCTGGGGACATTACTTGCACGTGTGGTTCTTTTACTCTTTCCAATATATCAGCAATTTAATGAAATACTTCCTTATTCTTAATTCACGTTTCCCTGTGGAGTAGAACATTACTATTGGTGTGAATTATTTCTTATTTTAATCACTCTTGCTGTCTGCTTAGTTCTATTTTTAACATTATCTTCCCTTTAAAAAAAATTTATCTTGCATTTTAGTTGTATGTATTTGCATTAGACTTGCATTGCTGCATATACTACATCAATCATGCATGTCATTTCTGAGGAACTTTGTATCTATTGGTAAGAACTTTGCCTCCTCTCAATCTGTTAGCCCTTGAGAAAAGCGTTCTTGTATGCTTTAGCCTTAACTTAGAGAAAATAGAGGTGTGGTACTTACTTGGTTTTTAGCAGTATCCATACAAAGGCCCTAAAGACATTTCAGTACAAGAAACTTAGCATTTCTTTACCAAATATATATTAGGCCACACCTAATAATGCTTCTGCTATTAATGCTATTTCACTATTGCCACTGGTCATTAGTTCTTGGATTACTAACAATTATACTAACCATTTATTCACTGTGTTCATTCATTGTATTAAATCCGCAAGTGACTAGTCTATACAGGGAAACTTAAACAGCACGATTTCATGAGCTTATACCACACAGCTAGTAAGTGTTTTGAATGCACAGTTCAGCCAATGTCTCTGTTATCTGAGTCTGGATCTTTTCTCCGTGATACTGTCTTCACACTTCCAGTGTTAGGATACTCTTAAAAAATAATCAGTGACCTGCTTGGTTATTTTTTCTTATTATTTATTCAACAATCACTTGTCGAGTGCCTTCTTCTTCTTCTTTTTTTAATATCCTCCCCCAAACTTCTACCCCTCACCTACGGGTATTGCCGTCTCCCCTTAAGAACTGGATCTCTGAAGGGAGGTGTCTCCTCCCACCTGGGGCGCATGCCTGGGGCCTGGCACACCCTGGGGTATGGGCTGTGGCTCTGCTGGGGCTCGAACCCAGGACCTTCTGCGTGGAAAGCAGATGTTCTAACCACTACCCTATGGAACCACCCCGAGTGCCTTCTTAAGATGCCTTTTTCGTTATACATTATTTCAAGTGCGTAATTCAGTGATTTTTAAGTTACTTTCTGAATTGTGCAGCCATCATTATAAATCAGCTTGAGAATATTCTCATCCCCTCAGTAAGATTCCTCATGAGCATTTACAGTAAAATCTCTGCTCATACTCTTAGATGTACTTTCCGTTTTTAAATTTGCCTTTTTTGGACATTTAAGGTCACGTAAACAGGACCGTACAATATGTGATCTTTTTTTGTTTGGCTTATTTCCCTTCTCATGTTTATGTGATTTCATCCACGATGTGACTAATATGTGTCAGTAGTCTGTTCCATTTTATGGACATACCACATTTTGTCTAAATACTCACAGTTGAAAGATGTTTGTTGGTTACAGTTTTTAGCTATTAAAAATAAGGCCGTTATGAACAAGTGTGTGCAAGCCTTTCTGTGGACACATTTTCATTTCTCTAGGAGTAGAACTGAATAGTATGTTAGTTTTATGTTAAACTTTTTGAGAAACTGCCAAACTGTTTTCCAAGTCCGTGTTCCCTTTTACATTCCTCCTATCAGCAATGTATGAGGACCTCAGTTTCTTTATATCCTCAATATTTGTTCTTTTTTTTTTTTTTAACATTTGTTCTTATTTGTCTTATTTAATATAGCTATTCTGATGGGCACGAAATAGTAGGTCATTGTGGTTTGGTTTTAATTTCCATTTCCCTAATGACCGATGATGTTGAGCATCTTTTCATGTGCTTATTAACCATTCATTTATCTTTGATGAAATGTCTACTCATATGTTTTGCTCAGTTTTTGATTTAGGTTGTCTTATTGAATTGGAAGAGTTCTTTATATATTCCGGATGCAAGTCTTTCACCAGATAGATATATGCTTTATATATATTTTCTTCTGTCCTTTGCTTGTCTCTTCATTTTTTTAAATGGTATCATTTGAAGTGCATACTTTTTCATTTTGATGAGGTCCAGTTTATCATGCTTTCTGGTATAGAAATCTTTGGCCAGCTCAAGGTCTTAAAGATTTTCTCATGTATTGTTCTAAAAGTTTTATTGTTTTAGTTCTTATATTGAAGTATATGATGTATTTTGAGTTAAATTTGTGTATTATGTGAGGTGATGGTCCATCTTTTTGCATCATTTTCCCCCAGCAAAGTTTTGAATGTTGAATGTACAGGTCTTACATGTCTTTTATTAAATTTGTTCCTACATTTTTTTTTTCTATTCTGAATGGAATTATATTCTAGTTTTATTTTTGGACTGTTTCTTGCTTGTTTATAGAAATACAATTGATTTTTGTATATTGATATCCTTCAAATCTGCTGTCTTATTAGTTCTATTAGTCTAGGGTGTATTCCTTAGGATTTTCTATATATAGGATCATGTCACCTGTGAAAGTTTTCCAATCATGTCTTTTATTTCTTTTTCTTGCATGATTTCACTGACTAGACTTTCTAGTCCTGTTTTAAATAGGAAAAAAATGAGAATACACATCTTTGCCTTGTTCCTGATCTTGGAGATAAATTGTTTAAGTTTGCTCATTGTAGGTTTTTCATAAATGCCTTTTATCAGATTAAGTTCCCTTCTGTTCCAGGTTTAAGAGTTTTGTCACGAATGGGGTTTTAAATTTTGTTAAATGCTTTTCCTGTGTGTTTTTTTTTTTTTTTGATGATCACATGGTTTTTATCCTTTATTCTGTGAATATGGGCTGTTACATTAATTATTTTTTGGATGTTAATACAAAAATGCATTTTAGGGACAAATCCCGCTTGGTCATGTTAGATTTGGTTTGTTGCTATTTTTCTTGAGGATTTTTGTATCTGTACTCATGAAGGATATCTGTTGTTATCCTTTCTTGTGATTGCTTTGTTTGACTTGTTATCAGGGTCTTGACCTTATAACATAAGCTGGAAGTAGGTTTTATTTTTTGAAGAGTTTTTGAAATCTGGTATTATTTTTTTCAAACATTCGATGAAATTCAGCAGTGAAGCCACAGTAGCCTGAGTGTTTACTTGTGGGAAAATTTTTAATTACTAGTTCAATTTTTTTACATTTCTTTTTGGGTCAGTTTGGGAATATGTGACTTTCTAGGAATTTGTCCAGTTCATCTTAAATTGTTAACTTTGTTGGTATAGGTTGTTAATTTTTTTAAAAGTGAACTCTTCCTCCTACTTCTGTTTCTCAGTCTTTCCCTTCCATCTCTCCCATACATAACTATACACACATGCATATGCATTTATAGCTCAAAAATTCATAATCTGTCTGAGGCTAAAGATTGGAAGCATTTAGTTTCATTATCATGATAGAATTCCTATCTTCTTAAAATTGAATCTTCCTTTCCTTTAAATTCAAGATTGCATTTGTCCTTAGTTCTTTAAGAAAAGCATAGTTCAAATACAAAATGGTGTCTCTGTTCCTGCCTGAACTAGAGTAGATTGTTCTAATTTATTGTTTAATAACCTGTTCTAATTTTAGGTTGTTTACTAGTCTTATATATCCCTATAGGTAGTTCTCTATTGTAAATGGAAATGCAGTATTTTTGGATTTCTTACCTGGTTCTCTGAAAGTGACTTGTCATCTGTAAAAATAACCAGGCGAAAATTAACTTACTCTGGGGCTTAGTGTTATGCACTAAAGACAATTAATTTTAGATTTATTTTAATTTAGGGCTACTTGGCTGTGTTATTAGGGAGTGGATTGAGGGACATTCTGTTGAACACTAATGTCTCTGTTTACGTTAAATATAGAGCCAACTGTTGAAGGCCTTGGAAATTTTTTGAAGAAGACAAGGCTTTGCCCAGTAGACATCTCTATTAGATTTACAAGTACAAAACCAAATGAACGAAAACATTCCACATAGCAAGAGAATGGAAGAGTAGATAGCTACTAGCAGAAAACCCTTTCGTAGACTTGTATAAAACAACCGAATTACATAATAATTTAGCATGGTATATTTTTGTCCATCCATTAACTTTAAATCTACATATGTCTTTATTTTTAAAGTGGATTTCTTGTAGATAGCATGTACTTGGGATGTGTTTTGTGATCCACTTTGACTTGATGATCTTGTCCTTCAATTTAGACTGTTAACATTCAAGTAATTATTGATATAGTCGGATTAATATGTATCATATTTGTTACTGTTTTCTATTTTTTACCTTGTTTCTTTTTTTTGTTCTTAGTTTTGTCTTTCACTCTTTTTCTTTTATGGTTTTACTTGAGCATTTATATAATTCCATTTTTTCCCCCTTAACATATCAGTTAAACATTTAAAAAAAAAGTTTTTCTTAGTAGTTGCCCTAGAGTTTGCATATACATTTACAACTAATTCAGGTCTACTTTCAGATAAGACTATACCACTTCATGTGTAGTGCGAATACCTTAATAGTAAAAAAATATTCCTAATTCCTCTCTCCTATCTATTCTTCGTATCATTGCTGTCATTCATTTCAATATGTTAGCATGCATAAATATATATATAATATAAGCATATATAATAGAATACATTGTTGCTATTTGAACAAACTTATTTGCCATATAAGTGCAGAATATGAGAAATAAAGTTTTTATTTTTATTGTTTTATTCATTTATCCCTTTTTTGATTATTTTCCTTTACATAGATTGGAGTTTCTGACCTGTATTATTTTCCTTCTCTTTAAAAAATTAACATTTTCATTTTTTTGTGAGACTGGTCTAGTGGTAACACATTTCTTTAATTTTTTATTGTTATCTGAAAAAGTATTCATTCTGAAAGATAATTTTACAGGGTGCAGAATTCTAGGTCGGTGGGGTTTCTTTTCTCTCTATGCTTTAAATATATGATGCCTCTCTCTTCTTTATAGCATTTTTTTTTTTCCTGAGGAGAAGTTAGATGTATTTCTTATCTTTGTTTCTCTCTAGGTAAGTTTTCCTACTCTCTTCTTTCTGGATGTTTTCTTTATCTTTGATTTTCTGTAGCTTGAAGATGATATTCCTAGCTGTAGTTTTTCTGGCACTTATCCCACTTTGGTGTTCCCTGAGCTTCCTGCATCTGTGGTTTGGTGTCTGACATTAATTTGGAGAAATTCTCAGTCATTATTGTTTCAGATAGCTCTTCTGTTCCGTTTCCTCTTTCTCCTTCTGGTATTACCATCATGTGTATGTCCCACAGTCCATGGATATCCTGTTCTGTTTTTTGTATCTTTGTTCTTTCCTTTCTGGTTTTCAGGGATTTTCTTTATATATTCTTTTTTCCTTTTCCTTTTCCTTTTCCTTTTGCTTTCCCTTTTTCTTTTTTTGATAGCCAAGTCTAATGTACTGGGTTAAAGGACCTGCTACAAAGTCTTTTAGTAATGTGGTGGTGAGGTGTCAGGGGAGGAAAAGTATTCTGTAGTCCTAGGATCATATCTCATGCTTTCAGTGAGTCTGTGCCTTTGGACTGTCAACTTCACAAGTGCTTATTAGTTTCTTTCCTCCCCCTTTTGGTGGGATGGAATGGTTTGACTAGGCTCGAGTTATGTTTCATTTCCCCAGGTCAATTAATGTTTGATAATAACCCAGTAGGCTAGGCTTTGGTTAACTAGTTCCCCAGAGGGCAGGCTTTGTTAAGGATGTAGTGTTCTGGCAAATTTTAAAATGATTCTTTTTCCCTTCCCCTTACTGGAAGCCCAAGGAAGATTTTCTCTGATAGTTATTGTGGGGCCTGCTTGGATTTCTGGAGGTAAACCTCACAATACAGGGGGAGGAGAGGGGCTTATGAGTGGGTCCCCTTGGAGATTTAACTCTCAGAATTATTCACACTGCCCTCCAGCAGTTCTATTAATTATAGTTCAGGTTTTCATATTTGGTGCTGGTTCTGGTGGTAGTTGCTGCTTGAGTCCCTGTTTTGATAAACTGTGATGTGACCTGTAATGGCCTGTCTTTCTCTCCAAACTCGGGGCAGTGGTTTTCTTCATGTCCTCCCCTCTCTATGGTTGCAGGAAGAATTGCTGACTTTCCAGTTCATTTTAGTTTTATAGGATGTAGTGGTGAATTCCAAGCTCCTTATATGTAGAACTGGAAACCTGCACATACTAATTTAAACAAAACATTCAAGCCCTTAATTTCTGTGGAATGTTGTCATAGGACATAGTTCTTTGAAATCCACTACTGTCAAAATATTGTAGAAAACTGTGAAATTACAAAGAGGCTCCTTTTGAGGCCCTGTGTGAAATGTTCCTTTTGAAACAAGGGTTGCAAATTCAGTTTCAGGTGTTACCTCAAGGGGTAAAGTAGTTTGGGTACAAGAATATGTAGATGTATAAACCATAGTGAACCAGAAAACATTCCTGCATATTCCCCATCTAAAGATTCATTCAGTGGATACTTACCGACGGCCTGCTAGTTGCCTGGTACCTTTTCATAAACAACTAAAAAGTTACAATTTTAAGCAAAATGTACTGTAAGCATTGGTTTAATGTTTGAAGAAAAGTTAATTGGCTCAAGCAAAATATGCCTGTGAACTGTCAGTTTGCCGTTTATAACATAGTACCTGGGAAAATCTTTTCATTTTCAGATTTATATACTTCCTTTCTTAGTAATAAAAGCTGTGTGTGCACATTCGAGTGTATGCGTGCCTGTGTATGCTGTCTGGCATCCAGCGAGACCAGAGCCCCAAATCAAAATCTCAGGGCAAATATATAAATCTTTATTGTTGAGTTTATTTGTGATTTACTATAGTGAATTCAGTGTTAGGTTCTAGTCAGTATATTTTTGGCCACAGTAACAAAAAATTGTGACTTAAACATTGAGCGCATTTATTGGCTCATATAAGTGTAGAGGTAGAGCAGTGTTCAGGGTTGGTTCCTGTCATTCAACCTTGGTGTGAAGGGCCTGGCTACCTTCCATGTGAATATGGATGTGTGTCAGGCCTTTTAGGAGTGTGATTCTGTTTCTCTGTTGATTCTTTACTTTTCCCAAAGGGCTTTGTTAGTGACCAGGTTCTTAAAATTCCTGAAATCCTTTTTAAAGCTTTTTTTGTCCATGCCTTTCCTTCTCCTTAAGCATGTTCCATGCGGTTATCACATTCTCCTAGTACCTACTGACCTACTTGATTACCGCTTCTTTGTCCATTGCTCCCCAGTCTCAAGCCAGGGAAGAAAGAATTATTTCTAAAAGGGAATAAAGAACAGCCATATGGCCACTGTTCTTTTTTTTTTTTTCTTTTTTTTAAATAAACCCTTTCTCTTCTTTTATTTAAAGAAATATTTTTCATTTGGTTAAAGAAATGTTGTGGAATTTGACAAGAGTAACAGTGTCCTTTAGAGCAGAAGTCCCCAATCCCCAGGCCAGGTGTGTTAGAAACTGAGGTGAGCCACGCAGTTGGAGGTGAGTGGCAGGCGAGCCAGCGAAGCTTCATCTGTGTTTGCAACCACTCCTCAGTGCTAGCTAGCATCACCGCCTCAGCTCCACCTCAGATCATCAGGCATTAGATTCTCATAGGAGCTCTGGTCCTTGGTGCCAAAAAGGTTGGAGACCACTGCTTTAGAGTAAGGGAACTTGATATAACTAGTCTGAAGATGAGTCTTGTGTAGTCAAGACTGTGATAAAATCTGGCCATGATAATTGTGGGTTTTGTATCTTTGGATGAGGATTATACTTCTTTGAGCCTTAATTTTATGTTACATAAATGGGAATTTAAAACTCTGTTTCCAAAATGTCAGTGAGAATTTAATAGAAAGTGTATATGAAATGCTTCTATCATAGAGACTGGCGTAGGACAAAGGCTCAGTAAATGTTTTACAGATTTTAACATTGAGTCTTTTTCTTTTGGTTCCATCACTTTCAATGAAACTCACACCTTTAAAGCTGGGCCCTAGAATTCTGTGCAGAAGTCCAAGCTGGGTATATTTTTATAGCTACTATTAAACTCTAACTATTAAACATTTATTAAAGCTTATGAAGAAATTCACCTTAGGTGACTTTTCTCATGGATCCTGAAGTGTCATTTATATATGTTCTTTGTGGTTTATATAGTATTTCTTACCTACTTTGCTTTTTTGTTAAAAGGAGTGAGGGAAAAACAATAAGACTTCATGCCCTTTTATAGTATAATCTAATGTTTAAAAAACAGCATTGCAAAAAAATAAAAATATTGGAAATACACTTATTATAATTTATTAGGCCGCATTACATTTGATAAACCTGTTGGTCTCATCTCTATTTTGTCTGTCTAGAGATTCATAGTTATTCCCTTGTCATCAGTCACAATAGCAATATCAGTGGCATGAAAGTTGTCGGTAGTGTAATCATCGTAGGCTCTGTCTCAGCTTAAGGTGTTAAGAGCTGCCAATCCTGATGAACTCGAAAACCTTCCATTTCAAAGCATGTGTTTTTTTTTATACCTGCTATGTCTCAGCCCCAAGCTTGGGGTGCTTTAGTGATTTTCAGACTTCTATTTAGCAGTGTAACCATTTCATCAAAGTTTTTGGGGAGGCTCCCTGTATAAAACAGACTAATCTGGGTACCCTGATATTTTTAAGGGAGTGTTTCAGATGAGAGTGGGGATTATTCACAAAAGGCAGGACTCTCTGCAGAGCTCAGAGTGGAAAGCCACTGATGTTTCCATGCATTTGTGTTTTCTGATTCCTGGTACTCAGGTGCTGGTTCACATGGCAGGCACTTTCCTCCTCATTTTATTTATTAAGGCGTCACTAAGTATTGCTCCATTTTGCTAGCAGTATCCTATCAGTGGTTAAAAGCATTTTCATAATCTTTGTGCAAAAGTTTATTTCCAGTTTGCTGATTGCCCTTGTGAAAGTTGGAGCACTAATAGAATTGAATCTTAACACAAAAACAATAACATTAAAAAGGAATCAGAGATGATGGCAGACTTTCATGTGAGATGCTTTTTTCCTCTCTCGAACAAAGTTCCTTAAGAATGAGTCTTGAATTCACCTGTTCTGTAACCAACAGGAGGACTCACAAATGGCAGCGGAAGATACATCTCTGCTGCTCCTGGCGCTGAAGCCAAGTACCGCAGCGCGAGCAGTGCCTCCAGCCTCTTCAGCCCCAGCAGCACTCTTTTTTCTTCCTCTCGTTTGCGATATGGAATGTCTGATGTCA
Source organism: Rousettus aegyptiacus (assembly GCF_014176215.1). Classification (NCBI taxonomy): domain Eukaryota; kingdom Metazoa; phylum Chordata; class Mammalia; order Chiroptera; family Pteropodidae; genus Rousettus; species Rousettus aegyptiacus. Next base: position 19,124,131 of record NW_023416284.1, on the reverse strand, counting down.
TGCCTTCTGGTAGGAGCAGGCTTTTGGAAGATTTTCGAAATAATCGGTATCCCAATTTACAACTGCGGGAAATTGCTGGGCATATAATGGAATTTTCTCAAGATCAGCATGGTTCCAGGTGAGGACTTGGCTTTGGCACTTAAGTTAACTGAAATTTTAATGCTTTAAATTCCAAAGAATTAAGAAATCTTAATGCCTTAAGAAGTTTACTTCTTCGTATACTTCTCATTATTTCAGAGGGACATAAATTATGAGGGTCACCACATACACAACTGATTGAAAAGAGCTATTTAGTAATCGGGATCACATACTTAGTGAAAACAAACCTTTTTACTTTTCTGAAAGATGATTAGCCTGGTGTTTCAGGTTCATAAGAAGCTCACAGAAATAGCTACAGTTTAAACAACAGAAACCCTGACACCAAGATATAGGCACATGTGTGCTACTTTAACCCCTATTAAGAATTTTGTTCTCAAGGAAACATCATTCATGCATAAATTTAGCGCTCTCCTGCTCAGGAGTAAGACAACTCCACTGCTTTTCTGTGTTGTTACCCTCTGTAGAAATGAGAATCTGTGTAGAGGTGAAAGAGAGTAGCTATTTAAAAACACAGAATTTAACCCCGGGTTAAATTCCTCTCTGTTTGGCTGTTTTAGTAGGCTTCACAAAAAGGGACCCTGGTCCTGGGGAGAAAGCATAATTATGATGTCAGACATCCTTCTTACTTGTTTACATTTCTCCTTCTTTTCTCTCTGTGCACACTGAAACAGTTTCTAAAGAACCTATTTTGTAAATTCTGCAAGCTTGCTACTGGGCAAGAATTTCTCATGTGTAGAACTTGTAGATCACATTGAGAGAAAACATGATTTTTCTGATATAGTCACTTGAATCAAAAAAGGCAAACTGAGTAGCTACTACTTCAGAAGACATGGGACATGTTTATAAGGAGTGTTCCATGTCATTAGTGAATACTGCTTCATAAGAATATGAGTTAAAGAATATAGCAGGATCATAAGCTTTTAGCCTATTAATGTGAGACTGGTTTCTAAAGGAAAAAGTCGGGTAGAGTTCTCCTTCTGTTATGCCTGTATTCATCCCCTCCTTTCTTCTCTGCCCCCATTTCTCATCACCCCCCAATCCCATACATAAATATAATTTTATACAGATGTCCTACTTTAATGAAATATACTAAAATTTAATTCTAACTTAAAGACTCAGGATATTTCACACTATAAAAATTTTTTTTCTTTTCAGAAAATCAAGTGAGCTCAAGTAATTCATTTAAATAACGTGTGTGTATACACACTCATGTGCTCACTTGTGCCCATGTGTCTGTACACACACACAGTTTCAGATATAACTGATATATTTTATAAATTGAGCTAATTCTTATTCTAAGTCTTCCTAAAGTGCTGTGATTGCCCTTTTTACTTTGTATTCAGATTCATTCAGCTGAAACTAGAGCGTGCCACACCAGCTGAGCGCCAGCTTGTCTTCAATGAAATCCTCCAGGCCGCTTACCAACTAATGGTGGATGTATTTGGAAATTACGTCATTCAGAAGTTCTTTGAAGTAAGCCTTTGTTCTTTCTATCCTTTGACTTTAGAGAATCTCCACAGCATTTTAATTTTCATTAGCTGTTTTTAGAATTGCAGTGCCATTCTAGTCCTCAAAATGAAGTGTGTGTGGTCTTTTCAGAGGGTTTTCAAATGTTTTCCAAATCATTAGCCACAGTGTATTGTTTAAGTACCCAAGCAGATGATGCCAGTCAGTTTTAGAAGTGTGTGTGTTTGGAGAACCATTTTCCCCATTTAGAATCTAGCACGTTATTTCTGATTGTTACAATAGTTTCACTAAACATGTCATTTAAATAATCCTTTTAAGATAATTTTAGCAGGACTACAATAAAGTTTTCTTAAAAATGATTACAGGATTCCCAGAGAATTATGTTTGCATGCCAGTGCAGGTGTTTTTCATCATAAACTACAGTTGTGAGGACTCAATGCTTCTTCGTGGGTCATTCTTTGGCCTTGGCTCCTTATTTTTCCTCCATTAATGTGAATAATGTCCACTCTTATTATCATTGCCTTTGGAAAGGATTAATGAGATTGCTGGATTACTGTCAGAGAGGCAGGGATTTTTGGTTTAACCATTGTAGCCCTGGTGTACTGGGATCAACAAGCTCATGCTTTATTATATATCCAGAAAGGAATGAAGCATTGAGATGAAGAATCAGGTATAAGGGGAATATCCTGGAACTGTATAGTATCTGCCCCCAAACAAAAGAAATTTGTCAACTTCTTAACATTTTATTTTGTTTGATTTATGGGAAGATAAAAAAGATGGGTCACTCACAGCTTATGTTTTCCCAGTCCTTATGAAAGACTTAAGTTCTTTGACACTTAATTATCCAGCTTTGGCCTAAGAAACAAACCTAAATATTACTTCTAATTTTGATTTTACAATGTCTTTTCACTGTAAATTTGTCACAGATGTAAAAATATAGAGATCTCCAGCTCAGAAGTTAATGCAGCTAGGGCTGGCCAAATGAATAGCCCATATGATTAGAGACAAGCTAGAGGACTTCCCTGGCTTAGAGAAAGTCCTTGGATGGAAAATTAATGGGTTGAGCAAGCCAACTATTCATAAAGTCTCTTCCAGTTTCATGATTATGCTATTCAAACAAAACTGAAAAGCCAGGGATGGAAATCATTCTATGAAGAGTTTTAACATTGTGCCAGCTATATTTCTTGATTCTGTATTCAACCCTACCCTGGACTCTGTTGCCTTGTATAATAGATAATATCAATTCTCAGAGTGATGTAGAAGACTAATTCAAAACAGAGTACCCATATGTGCTTTGGCTTAAATTAAATATCATGTAGACAAAGGAATTTTTCAACTTGGGGGCCTCAGACCTGAAGTGGTGTTGATTTGCTGCAAGAAGTCCTTGAATCTTCCCTAGATGCTGTCTAAAGCCCTAATAAATAGTGTCTCCCACAGGTATATTAGAATAAACATAAATGGTCTTATTATTAATAGAGTACAGATTCACTTAATATCATTAATGGCAGCTTTGAGGAATTACATATTTTTTTGTTTAGCAGATATTAGTAATGAAACTACTACTGTTGGTAGCTGAGAAATTTTTTTAACATTAAAAACAGTTCCTCATAATCAGAGGCAGAGAACTATTACCTTCTTGAAGAACCAAAAACTTTTTAAACAAAGGATTTAGTTAATCATAGGTGACAGGGCTAAAAGAGGTATGTCAGTGGTTGATACAGAATAATGAATGCTTTGCTTTCTCTGGTTTCTTTCCTTCCACCTAAGTAATGGTGTTCACCCACACATTATGTCTAGTTTGGCAGCCTTGAACAGAAGCTGGCTTTGGCTGAACGGATTCGAGGCCATGTCCTGTCATTGGCACTGCAGATGTATGGCTGCCGTGTTATCCAGAAAGCTCTTGAATTTATTCCCTCAGACCAGCAGGTAATTGTAAGTTTCCCCTTTAACTTTTCTCTTGGTGTTTGATGTTTCTCCATGGTACATGTAGTGAACCCTGTAAATTTGTCAGCTTTTATTTTTCTTTTAGTCAACTTTAGTTTTTCTTTGGTGCTTGTGGCTGCCTTTCTGTGCATGGCGAGCATGAACTGTGCAATTTGTAAATTTGTAGTAGATCAGATGTTCTATGTTCAAACTAGTGGTTTTAAACACTTTTATCAAGCAGAACTTCATCTTTACGAGGTTCAGTTTAAGAGGTGGGTTTTTTGTTTGGCAAGAGTTGAAGCATGCAAAATACTGAGTTCTCATTTTCTTTAGCCTGAACCGATTACTTCAAAAAACTAAACTTTTGTCTAACTCACCTTTCATTTTCAATCTTCACTTACTCCTTCTTATTCATTCATCCCACCACCATTGACTGAATGAGTGCCTGCCTGCGCAGTGCTGTGTCGGGCCTGGCACGTTGACCCGATGCCCACTCTGTGGCAGACACCAGCACAGAGGGGACTAAGACTGATCCCTGCCTGCCCACCGCGCCCATTGTGGGGAGGAGTGGTGGAAAGCAGTGCTGAGAGCACGTGCCCCGAGTCTGAGGGGAAGCTTCGCGGGAGGAGGAGAAGGCCAGGCTCAAGGGGAGTTAGACAGGAGAACAGATAGAAATCTGAAGTGGTAGGTGCTGTGGGTGGAGGCTGGCCCAGAAAGCACCTGGAGAGGCCCACGGCTTCAGGAACAGGCCAGGAGGCGAAACAAACCCACAGGCAGGTGCATTGCAGCTGTGTTTGAGCTGCGAGCCTCAGGGTGCTTGTGACCTGAACCCTCGCCCTTTGGGCTCTGAACTCACCCAGCCTTTCTCAGCGGAAGGGATGGTCATGATCTGGCAATGATGAGCCACTTGCCCTCACTGAGAACACGGTTCCGTAATGAGAATCTTTGTTACGGACTCAAGTTCTGAGCCAGACAAGGCCCCTACCACCTCCAGTTCAAAGCAGAACAAAACATAACACCACATTGGTGTTGGCCATGGAGGTTGAAGGCTGGGGGAGTCCAGAGTCCTTATGAGACTCATAGATATGCAGATCGGGAGGCTGGTGGAGGCAGAGGGATGTTGGAGACACAGCAGATTTGGAGTTCATTCAGCGCTCAGTACTAGAGATGCCACAGTGATAAAGTTTTGTATGTAATTAGAAGCCAAATTGAGACTATTACTTTTAATTTTCTTCTAATGTTCAGATCATTATCAGTTTTAATTTTACCTGGGATTTTCAAGGATGAAAATTTCACAGTTGAATCTCTTCCCTTTATTTATTTATTTTTTTAACATGGAAGATTCTTCCTCTGTTTTGACCAGGTGTTTTTTTTCCCCCCCATTTTTGTCGTCTCCCATGATTGTGATATGTTGTGGATTTTTGTCTCTAACTTTTCAGATTTTCCTGTTTCCTGTTTTCTATTTGGGTGGCAACACTGTAGTTAGTAGTTTTTCACCCTGGCCAATACTGTTGTTCTTTCTACTCTGTATTTCTGTATCTTTTCTTGGTCTTGTTTCTCTGTAATAACTTGTCTGAGCCCGAACTCCTCTTTCTATAATGGGTAGTTTACTGTTTTCTAGATGCGAGTTTATTATTTTAGGTGAAATTAACTCATCTTTACCAGTTTTTACCGCTTTGGGCTCAAGAAAAATCTTCAGGGAAGCCACCTCCCCTTCATTTTGATTATGCAATCCTTGCCTTTTTGTAGGCATCATTTTTTTCTTATTATTCTCACAATTATGTTTCCAGAATAAATTATTCTTTTCTGACATTCGATTAATTACTCTAGGAAACTTTTTTTATTCAATTAATTACTCTAGGAAACTTTCCCAAGTCTATTGTCTTTCGCTAATCCCTGGCATTGTAATCTTGACTTTCTTTAATTAGAAAATCTCTTAGTTGCTTTGACATCTTCAGCATCTTCAGGATTTAAGACATTGTTTTCATAAATGTCACTTGTAGTCTTCCACCATAAATGTAGATTCAGCACAGTGAAGCTAATAAAAGGTTGGATATAGCAAGGAAATCAGGTGGCAACTACCAGGGCCCAGCCTTGCATAGTGCAGGTATTCAGCTTCAAGATACCTGAACAGCATGCTTTGGGAAAGGGGTCCAGTCAGAATCCCACCATCTCTTTTTCTATACCTCATGACACCCCTACGCATTCCCTATATACACACACTCTTCAGTGTCTGGCCTTCTCCTATATTTCCTGAGTTTGGGCACTTTTCATTAATTACCAGAGAACACTGTTTCTGCTGACATTGCAGTCACTGTGGCCTGGTGACAAGATAATTTTAGAGTCACAGACCTAGGCTAGAATTTAAATACATTACCCTTTTCAGACTCAGTTTCTTCATATATATTGATGGAGGGTATATACATAATGGTACATAATTGATAGGTAGTTTACTGACATACACTGTTTTGTCTTACACAGGAGCCATGTTGCTTGAGTTTGACTCTTGGCAGTTAGGTCTGTAATTTTAACAAGTCATTAATTTGTGCCTTGGTTTCCTCTTCTTTAATAATGTCCAGTGCATAATATTATTACAAGGATTCATTAAGTCAAAGCATGCTAAGTACTTAGACATATGCCTAGCCAACAGTAACCTCTAGATTAACTCATTATTAATAATATGTACCTTACAAGGTTGTTGTATTAAAAACACGATGACTTTTATGTGAAATTTTCTAATATAGTGTACTCGATATAGGCTCTTTTCTATTTGATAGATGACTATATTTTTAAAACCACCAGAGGTCTTTTGTAAGTTAGAATACTTTCTCTTTTTTTTTCCAGACCGATTACTATTACAGTTTGCTAACATGGTGGGGAATCTCTAGTCACTATTGCCAGGTTGTCTTAGTACCACAGTCAAGTTGTCCCTCTTACATTATCATGGATTCCCTGCCCAGTGCTTTTATGTTTGGTAAGGAGACTGTTGATTGTTCAGGTGTTTGCTCGCTGTGATTCTGGTGGTGCTTTCTTTCCCTGTCTCCAATAGAATGAGATGGTTCGGGAACTAGACGGCCACGTCCTGAAGTGTGTGAAGGACCAGAACGGCAATCACGTGGTTCAGAAATGCATTGAATGTGTGCAGCCTCAGTCTTTGCAGTTTATCATCGATGCATTTAAGGGACAGGTAAGTGACTTAGGAAAGAAATAAGGGAAATAGTTTGTTAGGTGTTTCCGTTGCAAGCAGAGAAGAGGGTAGGATTTGTGGAGTGTTCTCAAGTGTTTATCTTAGATTACAGTAAATAGCAGTCACGTTTAGTGGTGTCAAATACTTTCTGTGTACCCAACTATCTTCCCTTAACTGTCGGTGGGCCTTCTCCCCATCATTAATGCTGGTGTCTACTCGTGTTATGATGAGATAGTCATCAGAGTTAAGATTAAATCTCATATTTGAAGAATAAATTTTTTTCCCTTTGGTTAAGTAATATTTATCTTGCTTTTTAAAAGTTTTTTTTATTATCATGTTTTAAAAATCATTTATAGAACTAATCTTGCAGGTCTTGTGTAAATAATGTTTAAAATAACAAGGTGCTTTTTGCTTAATTTTGGGGTGGGGTAGAGTGGTGATCAGGTTAGTTTGAACTCTCTTGAGTGACCACATAACCAGAGATAGCTTCTAATTTCTTCTGTATGTCATAAGAGCTTGGTATGCTCTTAGCTTCCAAGCAGAGTTATTTTCTTATACCACGATATTTCCAGAATTGCCCTTTAATTGGCTATTGTCATTAATTTCTTTTGCCAAGAAACAATGTCTCATACTTCTCCTAAAATAGATATGATAAGAGAGTGAAACACATCTTCTTGGGTGTATGGAATAATAATTATTATTATTTTTTCAGAAAAGGGAAAAAAGAATGGGAAATAACAAGTACATTTCCAGGTGTGGTTGTCTGTACTGCTAAGGGTAGATCAGCATGGGATTTTAGAGTTGTTTAGGTTTTGGGGTTTGCTCAATTATGTCAGGGGAACATTGATTATAGACATTAACCCAGGGGATTATTATTATTCCTGAGTTCATAAAAGAAAGTAGATTTGTTTACTTTAAAATTAAGATCTTATATTTATTGAAATATATAACAAAAGTAAAAGGATTAAGCAACCAAATGAGTGAGAATATTTTCAAGATGAAACTACCGAAGAATAGCTAGAATATATAAAGAACTCCTGTAACCAAAGTGAACTATATAAATTAATCCAAAAGTGGGTCAAAAGCACAAATAGAAGAAACACAAATTGCCAGTAGACATATAATTAAATAATACCATCAGTAATCAGGAAAATACAACGTAAGGTCACAAATGACAGATCATTTTTTCCATATTGGCAGGAATGTGAGATCTGGACCACTGCTGATGGGAATAGATATTAGCACGACTGTTTGGGAAAATAATTTAGTATCAACTTCCAAAGCTCGGCATTTATATTTTCTGTGACCTGGCACTTCTGGCCTAGGAGTGTGCTGGTGAAACATCTGCACATGCCCACCATGAGATATATTTAGACATGTCCAAAGCAGCCTTATTCTCCTGATATGAAAAGACTAATCCAGATGTTCATTAGCAGAGGATTGGACAAATTTTTTTTTAATAAAAACATTATATCGTACAGCTATAAAGAGTAAACTGCAGAAGCCCACAGTGTTATAAGTAAATGTTTGAAACATAATATTGAGTGAAATAGGTCAAATTGTTTCATACTGTATTTAGCATTTTAATTGAGCAGAACAATACAGTATCCTATTTTAAATGTAGTTACACACATGAAGTTATATATATAAAGCACTAGTGCAGTGATTGACACTTGGTAAACATCTAATAAGTGTTACCTATTATTGTTCTTACCATTATTGTCATGATTCTTGACAATAGATCTGAGTTGCTAGTCGGTCCAGGTCATTCAGCTGGGAAGGGCAGAACCAAATTCGGGTGGGCTGGGCCTGAATCCTGCCCACTTATTTTTCTCCATACTCAACAAAAGAGGAAGTTTTTCTTTGCTTATTACTTGAAAACATCCCAGTTGAATGCAGAAAATTGCTTTGTGGTTATTTGTATGACAGTTGGCACATTGGGTAATTAAACTTAAGTGTTCTCATTTGTATGTGGAGAGTAACCGTGACTCACTCAGAGTCATTTTGAAGATTAATGGGATAATGTCTGTAAACAATACAGAAGCATTAAAAATGGCAACTATCGTTTTTGGCTTTCTTACCAGTGTTTGTCTGCCCTAGGTATTTGCTTTGTCCACACATCCTTATGGCTGCCGAGTGATTCAGAGGATCCTGGAGCACTGTCTCCCCGACCAGACACTCCCTATTTTAGAGGAGCTTCACCAGCACACAGAGCAACTTGTACAGGTAGTGGAGTTGCCAGTAGAGTAACTGCAAACACCTGTGGGCTCGTGCAAGCCCAGAGCTTGTGTGTTTTCTCAGCACAGGTATCCGCTCCAGAAGAGGTTAATGTTAATGTGTTTTAAAATTCCCACTGAAGCTTTGGGGCAAGTTTTCATTTATACCAGCCTGGTTCATGTATTATGAATATGAGTGGTGCATAGAACCCTGTTGTAGACTAGCTAACTATGTTACCTGAGGCAGGCCATTTAATCTCTCTGAGTCTCAGTTTCATCATTGCAAATGAACTAAGTGGTTTAGTTAATTTTTTCCTTTGAGCTACCACTAAAAATTTCTCCCACATCATACTAATCATTTGAATAGTTCTGCATGTAGTGTGTTACACTAAAAAAAAATTTTTTTTTTTTTTGGTTAGCGTTTTTCTTGGTGGGAGGTATATTATAAATATATTAAATATTCATTGTAGAAGAATTTGAAAGACAAAGTAGCCACAAAACAAAAGAAATTATCTTTAATCCTACCATCCAGATGCAAACACATTTTGCATTGGCACTTTTTACTTGTACCTTCTTCTATTTTTACATCTTACAAATAAATATTTCGCCTCTAGAATTCATACTTAACGTTTATTCTCTTCAAAGTATATTTCACTTAAGATGAATGAGCGTATCCATTATATGTGTGTGATGTTATTTAATGAGATGTTGTTTGTTTTGTTGTATATAAACTTTATTTCTAGTTTTTCTTTGTCATAGGTGGATATAGTGAACTATTTATACATTTCTGTTTGAGAGAAAAGTATCTTTTTATTTCCACCTACTTTCCTTCCCCCAATCTTTTTTAAATGAGAGGAGGCCTACGTGTTAGTGTATAGTATTTTTTGAAGTACCCAGCTAAGACCTTTGAGTGTAAATATATATAGAAATATTTCATTGTCTAGTAGTAATGTGTTCCTGTTTTGTAATGATAGGTAGTGACAGTTTTTCCTTATGTCAAAAATTCTTATATGTTCATTAGTATTCATATAAGGCTTCATAGTGCTTCAGGAAGATGGGTGTTGATTAGATTTGTAAGGATTTAGGTAACCCACTGAACTCATTTTTATATACATTTTATTTCGTCTTTTGTTTCTCAAACAGGATCAATATGGAAATTATGTAATCCAACATGTATTAGAGCATGGTCGTCCTGAGGATAAAAGTAAAATTGTAGCAGAAATCCGAGGCAATGTACTTGTATTGAGTCAGCACAAATTTGCAAGGTATGGACTTTGAATTACATAGGTTGTTCTACAGAAGTGACATTTAAATAGTTTTTCAGGTCTAGCGAGAAAGAATGAATTTTCATTCTCTTTAAAAAAAAAAAAAAATGTTTATTTTTCTTAAGACATACATAGTTTAAAAAGTCCGGTAGTTCTCCTACAAAGTATAAAACATATACTTTGTAGGCGCTCTTAGTGGGCTCCTCATTCCCCTGGTGTCAACCCCTTTTAAATCTGGGGTATTTGTTTCTAAAGAACTATAAGTTTTATGCTGTGGGAAACTGAACATTTCATTCATTTGTTTGGAATTGTAAGATTTTTTTTACTCAATTTCTTCTTTGGCTCCTGAATTAAGAGGCATAAGTGCCATGTCTGTGTATAGGTCTTCATATTCTTAGACTCTCTTTCAGGCTTCATATTATGCTAGCTCAAAAATGAGATGCACTTGTTATTCCCAGGTTGTGAAAGATATTTTAGGTAACTTTAATAGCAGAGGTTTGAGAAGAAAGTGATGGTCTCCAACGGGTTAGTGGTATGATCTTCTACACAGAGTCTGTATATCATACTGTATATGTAACGTAGTACTTTATATTTTTGGAATATTTTCCTTCTCTGGTTTTTAGGATTAATTGCAAGGCATATGCGACACACATAATCTTGGTGGTTTTAAATTGTTCATTTTCAGTTTGTGAAATCTTATAACATTATAACTTGGAAAATAGAAAAAAGAAAGAAAAATCACCTGTAGGTCCAGTGTTTTAACAGCCTTATCGTATCAGGTGTCATCTCATTGGTGTTTTTTTGTTTGTTTGTTTTTGTTTGTTTGTTTGTTTGTTTTGAACATTTACCAGGACTGGGGAAAATACTAGGCTATCTCCAGTATTCTTAGGAGGCAGAGTTTGGGGCAACCATGGCAACAGAAGTGACAAAATAACAGGGAAGAAATTCTGGAAAGGAAGAGAACCAGGGAGGGGGAGGCCTGTTTTTAAACTTCCCAAATGTCTGGTTGACACTTCAATTACATTTACATGAGACAAACTCAGAGCAACCCAACTAAGGCTAAGAATTGACCCGAGATTTCACCTGCTGCCTACAGCATGGGAGAAGTTTTGCAGTTCGAGTTCAGCCTAGTTAACTGCACTAAATAAAGGGATTGGGGGAGTAATACTGTTTAGAGGAACATAACAGAACTCAGTTTTTACAGTGTATCATTTACTATGTCTAGGTAACAGGAAAATATGACCTGTACTCAAGCAAAAATAAGAAATAGAAATCCAAAACCACCCAGACTACCCAGATGCTGGAGTTAGCAGAAGAGGATTATACTCAAGGATGTAAAGGAAAATATGCTCATAATGAGTGGATTATTAGAAATGTTACTGGAGAATTAGAAGCTTTATTATAAAAGGGACAAAATGGAAATTCTAGACTAGAAAAATATCATCTGAAATAAAATTCACTATATGGCCTTAATAGCAAATTAGAACAGAAGAAAGATCAAGCAAATTCAAAACAGATTAATAGAAATAAATTAGTAAAATAGATTAATGACTTTCTGACTTTGATGATGACCCAGAATACAAAGTAAACTTTTTATTGACTTTGCATACGCTGACATGTGTGCACACACATAACTGAAACAGTCCATGATTAATGTTGATATTTACTATTCTGTTTCATTAAAAAAACTGGTCACAAATCACTATATTGATTTTTATCCTCCACAAATGTGCTAGGAACCACAGTTTCAGAAAAACTAGAATAAACTTAGAAGAATGAAATGCTTTTGATCATGTGTTAAGGTGGAACCCTTTGGCCAAGTGGAATCCCATAGTGGTAGCTGATCTAGCTGCTAGCTTTCTTCAAAGACAGGTCAGTGCTGAGGATTGAGTCCTCCACCCAGAAGAATGAGTTTTCTGTCCCCAGCCCAGTTTAGCAGAAAGCCATGTTCTAATCCTCAGCACTTTGTAGGAAAGTAGGCCTGGAGTAGATGAAGGTACACCTAGCCAAGCAGTCCTGCAAACCGATGAGTTCTTTGCCTGAACCTTTGTAAATCTTGACTGGATTTGTGCTCTCTGAACCAGCCCAATAAAATCTTCACTCCCTTTTCTGCTAAGGGAGGAGCCAGTGGCTATTAAGAAATTCACTTCCACAGCACCACACCTTCAGCTCATGCTAGAATTGCATAGTACTGTAGAAGGAAGGTGGGAAAGAAAAGTTTTCCCCTATCGCTACAACAGAGGGGAGAGGGTATTGTCTTAATTAGACTTGCTAGATTAGCTCACCAGATTTGTGCCACGCTATCTATATTAAGAAGGTAGATTAGAGAAATGTCTGGCAAGATGGTAGTTCTTAAATATTTTAGCTCGAGAATTTTAGCTCGAGTAAAGCATATGCATAAGCTCAGTGTTCAAAAGCAAATAACATTGAGAAGGGTCCATTCAGAGTTCCATGAAACAAGACCCTATTATGGTGTAAAAACCTCAGGAACAGGGAATTATTTGCAATGATTATTCAGATATCTAGAGGGCTGGCCATTTGAAGAAAGAGTAAGACTGTGTCTCTCTGCCTTCAGGTGCTCCTGGAGTAAGCATATGTCCCTTTCTAGCCCCTACGTGCAAAATTCAGACAAATGGGTGAAATTTCAGAGAAGCATATTTTGTTTCAGTATATAAGGAAGAGTGTGTGTTTAACAGAGCCATTCACCCTTAAAGATTGTCCAAAAAAAAAAAAAAAATATTTTTGCATTAGCTAGGTCTAAAACCTTTCAAATTCTTTTTTTATTTGAATGTTCCATGATCCAAAGCAGTCTTCCCCTCAGTCATGAACTCTTGGTAAAGCCTTCAGCTGCCTACCTACTCACCAGGTATTCGTTCTGCCACATATTGGCTCCAGTAATGCACTATGTATTGTTCTTTGACATTACACAACTTCTTCATGCCCACAGCCACCGGTGCAAAGTAGTGTTGAATTACAAAACAAAGCCAACACTAATGAATAATCAGTTACTCCTGGCTAGTAAATACCCAGGATGGCTGCGCGTAATTTAATCAGCCTCTGAAAGTCCCTCCGGATTGTAGAGAAACTCTGATTTAATATAACGACATCCACCACCACCACCACCACCCGCCCCCCCACCCCCACCCCCTGCGCGCCTTTCTAGGATGATATATGTTTCTGAAGTGTTTAGAAATATGAATAGACATCTATAGGGTTCTTCTTAGACGCTTAACTCATTTCCCGTTTGCCCCCGAGAATACTTGGCAGCGGCACTAGGGCTGCAGCATTTACCCCAAGATGGCTCGCGGATTACAGGCCTAACTTTACCCCCATTGTTGGCCATGACATATCTCTTTTATTATTTTTATTATTATTATTATTATTATTATTATTATTATTATTATTTTCACATCGCTCTGGTATATCAATATCAATAGTCTTTGGAAACAAATGGCATCATTCCATTTATAACATTCTGTTTTTAGTAGCGGTATTTCCATTGACAAAATACAGTAAATCTCGATTGCTAAAAATGTCGAATCCTAGAAAACAGCATTCTTATGCATGATGTTAAATCGATGCTGGCAGCGAGCTGCACTTTCTTCCCTAAACTCAAAAACGGTTGAGAGTCAGCATGAGGTGACAGAATGGGTGCTGTGGTTGTCTGCTCAGTACATCTGTACAGCCTCCCAAAAGCCAAGCTCTGTGCAGGGCGCTAGTGGTTTAGACATAAGAAAGACTTGTTCCTGGCCTTAGTAAGCCCACAGGGGGCAGGAAAGAATTGTTAGATTTTGATACATGTTGAAATTATGCTCATTAACCAGTTTGGCTATGAACTGGTCTTGTGAACCTTGTATTTAAGCCTAGTCAGTTGCCCAGTCTTATTAACCCTCACCTGTTGGAGGGTTGGGTCTGGTACCCTCCAAGACCTGGTATGGACTGCAGTTCACATTGGAAGCCACAGGTGGCAAACGTGGAGAGCGTCACAGAGCCAAACAGTGGATGACTTCATCGTCCAAAAATATTAAGATCTCTTGCTGCTGCTGATCCCGAGGTCAGGGCAGAGGCCAGACAAGCACACACTGACAAGGTCCCTTTTCTAAGAGTTGTCCCTGGATTGATCTCATTACAGCAATGTTGTGGAGAAGTGTGTAACTCATGCCTCCCGTACGGAGCGTGCTGTGCTTATCGATGAGGTGTGCACCATGAACGACGGTCCCCACAGTGCCTTATACACCATGATGAAGGACCAGTACGCCAACTACGTGGTCCAGAAGATGATTGATGTGGCAGAGCCAGCCCAGCGGAAGATCGTCATGCATAAGGTAGGCCAGGTCAGGCAGATCTCAGTCAGAGAGAAAGCGTGCAAAGCCTTGGGTTCTTCACGTTTCTGAAATGCAGAGGAGAACGGACATCTTGGTGCTTTACGCAGAATTTGTTACTAGACTATATCACATGCTGTGCTCCTTTTTCTTGTTATCTGGAGTGACCATTGTCTCATGTTTGCAACCTCTCCCCTATCAATAACTCACTAGTAAGAAAGTCTTAAACCCAGTCTTGGACAGGGATTTTCCTCCCTGATTTCGGGCCAGGCTTCTGTCCCTCTGTTCCTAGGAAATCAGCTTCACAGTCCAAAAAAGCAACCTGCTTGCCTCATTTCCTTTTCTCCCTCCTCCCGCTTATTCATTCATCCCACCACCATTGACTGAATGAGTGCCTGCCTGCGCAGTGCTGTGTCGGGCCTGGCATGTTGACCCGATGCCCACTCTGTGGCAGACACCAGCACAGAGGGGACTAAGACTGATCCCTGCCTGCCCACCGCGCCCATTGTGGGGAGGAGTGGTGGAAAGCAGCGCTGAGAGCACGTGCCCCGAGTCTGAGGGGAAGCTTCGCGGGAGGAGGAGAAGGCCAGGCTCAAGGGGAGTTAGACAGGAGAACAGATAGAAATCTGAAGTGGTAGGTGCTGTGGGTGGGGGCTGGCCCAGAAAGCACCTGGAGAGGCCCACGGCTTCAGGAACAGGCCAGGAGGCGAAACAAACCCACAGGCAGGTGCATTGCAGCTGTGTTTGAGCTGCGAGCCTCGGGGTGCTTGTGACCTGAACCCTCGCCCTTTGGGCTCTGAACTCACCCAGCCTTTCTCAGCGGAAGGGATGGTCATGATCTGGCAATGATGAGCCACTTGCCCTCACTGAGAACACGGTTCCGTAATGAGAATCTTTGTTACGGACTCAAGTTCTGAGCCAGACAAGGCCCCTACCACCTCCAGTTCAAAGCAGAACAAAACATAACACCACATTGGTGTTGGCCATGGAGGTTGAAGGCTGGGGGAGTCCAGAGTCCTTATGTTGTGATTCTGTGGGGTGGCAGCTGGTGGAGGCAGAAAGAATGTTGGAGATGTGCAGCAGTTTAAAGCATGTCCCTTCATTTATTCATTCAACAAATGCTGTGGCATTCACGTGCTTCATGAGTAAGCCCTGCTTTCAGCAGGGCTGCTGTGCTGGTGTACATGACAGTATTATGCACAGGTAGTTACAGTGCTGCTGGGGAAATACGGGGGAGGGCTGTGCGAGAATGTGGTAGGATGCCTCTTATGTGGGGGTTCCCTAAGAGAGTGACATTGGAATAAATCTTTGTGAATCTTTCTAAGCCAAAGGAGCCTGGTGTATGAAGGCTTGTAAGCATGAGACAGGACAGTGTATTTGAAGAAGTAAAGCAAGTTCATTAGGGCAGGACTGTGGTGCCCAAGTCACTTTTACATTTCTGTTAATTGTCTTGGCTGATGAATAATGTGGAGAATAGGAGGAAGTAGGAGATGAGGCAGTAAAGAGACTGCATGGCAGGCTGTTAAAATAGTTAAACCAAGAGATGGCGGCAGCTTTGGGATTGAAGAGAGGTGGATAGACTGGGATTTAGCAGTTGGTCGAGTGGAGAGAGGAGTCCCCAGAATCTGAAACACGAAGAGTTTTCAGCTCTTTTCAGGTTCAGCTATACCCTTTTTATTTAGTGAGAAGAAACATTGAGAGTGAGCAGGTGATTAATTTTCACCTTGTTAAGTTAGGTAAACAGTGGACTTCCACAATACTGTACACGCACCTACGTGTGGGTGGTTAGTTTCTTTATCTAGAAGAGGAGAGGTGTAAAGGTTAAGTGCCTAGGCTCATCAGTCAGCCATTTCTAGGGGAGCTACCAAAAGCTAGGGAGTTGGATTTCAAGTTCTAATGACAAAAACATTGGCCATGTACACAGCCCTCACTACAACTCAAATATAAGTGTAGCATTATTGCATCCTTTTTTACAGATGAGTCCAGGGAGGTTGGGCAAATTGTCTAGGTTGCACAGCTCAGCTTCACGTCAATTAATACGTTTCCCACCTAGGCTCCTGGGTGGGATGTCATAGCTGATACGGATCTGTGTCTAGAAATGGTTTCTAGAGCTACTTGACCCATCATTGCTTGAGGACACAGCAAACGACACAAAAAAATGTCTACGTGGAGCTCTCAGTCTAGAAAGCAGCCATCTACCCCGGTCCATTGCCCACTGTGTCTGAGTGCAAGCGCGAGTGTGGTTGAGGAAATAGGTTAACAAGACCTGGTTCTTCACGGTCTCTGTGGGACAGTGGATCAGTATGCAGGCGGTAGTCGTTACATTGTGTGAGATGCTGCAGCTGAAATATCCGGAAAACTCCATGAGCTCACAGAAGAGGAAAGGTGGTTCCAGAAAGTACCTGTCAGATGTCTAGGATGGACAGGACTTTTCAACGTGGATCTGCCCTGGGAGGGGAGAATGGGAGAGAATACTTGCAGAGCTGAGCCTCGGAGAGGGCGAAGGATGAGACTGGTGCAGTAGGCAGTGCCGTGAGAGTACGGGGGAGAATAAGAGTTTCGGGAGGAGCCAGACACTTGGGCTCACATGTCTGTGCTGTCCTTCATTAGCCATTTGATTTTGGATGAGTGACTTTCACTGCTGTGCCCTCATCTTTTCATCAGTAAAATGGGGGTAATCACACCTTCTAGGAGGCTTAAATGGACATGCCCGACTCATGTGAGTCATTTTTAATGTTGTTGGTAGCTTTCTTTGATCCTCTCTGAACTGGTGGACAGTGTTAGGTGGTGAGCTCAGGATTCATGGGGCCCAGAAAGAAACCCCCCCTGTTCAGGAGGGCCAGAGGGGCTGAAAGCATGCCGCAGGGAGGCACTGTGCAGGAGCTGGGGTGGGAAGCATGGCTGTCAGTCAGGATGCACTTCCTGCAGATACTCTCCTGGAGTGGTCCGTGGCTGTCCAGCCTCCAGAGCCTTCATGTCCTGCACCAGTGCTCGGAATAGGAGCTATTGTCTTCACCTGATGGGTCACTGTAGCTCTAGGATTCAGGTGTTTGGCTGAACCAGTGAAAGGTATTGCTGTGGGGGCGTGTGTGTGTGTGTATGCGTGATGCAGTATCTGGGAGCAGAGCCCGCCCAACTCAGGCCAGAGTAACGCACATTGTGCTTCTCCACAGATCCGGCCCCACATCGCGACTCTTCGCAAGTACACCTATGGCAAGCACATCCTGGCCAAGCTGGAGAAATACTACATGAAGAATGGCGTCGACTTAGGGCCCATCTGTGGCCCTCCTAATGGTATTATCTGAGGCAGTGTCACCCCTGTCCCCTCATTCCCACTGACCTCATTGGCCCATGGTGAATCCAACTAGCAACCAGAAGTATTCTAGTATAGAATCTGGAATGCATACATGGTTGCTCCAGGATTACCCTCTCCAAAAAAAGGAATCAAATCCACAAGTGGAAAAGCCTTTGTAAATTTAATTTTATTACACATGTACTAATTATTTTTTTTAATTGACTAATTGCCCTGTTGTTTTACTGGTGTATATGATACTTGTACATAGGTAACCGATGTACATGGGAAGCCACATATTTTGTTCAATGTTGTATCTATATTACACGTGTGGAAACTTTCAGGGTGGTTGGTTTAACAAAAAAAAGTTAAAAAAAAAAAAAAAGAAAAAGGTTTTTAACTCATTTGCCTTGCCGGCAAATTTTGCAAATAGCTCTTCCCCACTTCATTTTAGTAAAAAACAAAAACAAACAAAAAAACCTGAGAAGTTTGAATTTTAGTTAAATGACCCCAAACTGGCATTTAACACTGTTTATAAAAAAAAGTATATATATATATATACATACATATATATAAAATGAAAATCGTTTCAGAGTTGCTAAAGCTTCAGTTTATGACATTAAGTTTATGAAACTTCTAAAAATTGACTTTTTTGGAGACTATTATGCTGAAGAAGATGGTGTAGTCTGTTTTGTGATGAGGAGACGGGCTGTCAGAATGTTTTTGCAGGCCCGGCGGGTGTAATTGTTTACTGCCTATTGGATTTTTTTCTGTTAACATTGAAAGGCAAAATCTTGATTATTTAGCATGAGAAAAAAAAATCCAACTCTGCTTTTGGTCTTGCTTCTATAAATATATAGTGTATACTTGGTGTAGACTTTGCATATATACAAATTTGTAGTATTTTCTTGTTTTGATGTCTAATCTGTATCTATAATGTACCCTAGTAGTCGAACATACTTTTGATTGTACAATTGTACATTTGTATACCTGTAATGTAAATGTGGAGAAGTTTGAATCAACATAAACACGTTTTTTGGTAAGAAAAAGAATTAGCCAACCCTGTGCATTCAGTGTATATTCACACCTTTTATGGTCGTAGCATATAGTGTTGTATATTGTAAATTGTAATTTCAACCAGAAGTAAATTTTTTTTTCTTTTGAAGGAATAAATGTTCTTTATACAGCCTAGTTATATGTTAAAAAAAAAAATTAGCTTGATTTTATTTGTCACCTAGTCAGATAGTAGCGAGATCCTTTCTAAATGTTATTCAAGATGATTCAGTTCACAGTAGTGTTTTTTTAATCCTAAAAACGTAATGTTTTACTTATTTTGTGACAGTCAAAAGGATGTGCAAAGTTTGGCCCTGCCCTACCTTTCCTTACAGAGGCCCTCCCACCTTGTAAAGTGTGAATCACCCTTCCTTTTTGTACAGAAGATGAATTGTATTTTGCATTTTGTCTACTTGTAAGTGAATGTAACATACTGTCAAATTTCCTTGTTTGAATATAGAATTGTAACACTACACGGTGTACATTTCCAGAGCCTTGTGTATATTTCCAATGAACTTTTTTGCAAGCACACTTGTAACCATATGTGTATAATTAACAAACCTGTGTATGCTTATGCCTGGGCAACTATTTTTTGTAACTCTTGTGTAGATTGTCTCTAAACAATGTGTGATCTTTATTTTGAAAAATACAGAACTTTGGAATCTGAATTTGTGCTTTAACTTTTTTTTCTCAATATAGTGCCCTAGGACAGCCCTTTCCTTGTTGGTGCCTTTCTTTCTGTTTGTTTTGTTTTTGTTTTGTGAGGGGATGGGTAGGAGGGGTAGAGAATTGGAATAGGGCCTGGTTGTCAAACTGATGTTTCTTGAGCTGGATTTGACCCAAGAATGTTGGGTTTAGTCTGCCTCGTGCTTTCAAAATCAAGACACTCCACATTCTTCCAGATTTCCAACTTCTACTGAAAAATCAGAGCATTCACCTCCCTGGGCCCAGAGCATTCTCAGAAAGCTTTTGCCCTGCAGTTGGCCCTGTTCTCTCCTCGTGATCGTCACTTCCTCTTCCTGGCCTTGGCAGGATTTGTGAGCCTGGGTCTAGATTAGAATGCGATCAATTACAAATGTCTCCCAGCTAAGTGTTGGGGCACTTAAGTTTCCAAGGCCAGGCTGTAGATAAGACATCTGGAAGGCTGCCCAGTCTTCCCCACCTGAGGCTCCCTTTTCTCTGTGGCTGCTCCTGTCCTTACCCTGTCCACCAAGCCCACACGCAGGCCGGCCCAGGCTGGCCCAGTGTCCTAGCTTGCTCATCTTAGCCTCTAACTGGGGACCTCTTCCATCTTTTAGAACAGGAGGCTCTGGCTCACTGGTCCCTGTCACCTTTGCCTGAGGATGCCCACCTTCCCTCTTTATTGCCTTTGCTCCAGAAGCTACTTTGACAAAATCTGCCACTGAAACATTAGTCCGTTAGCAACTAAAGAATGAGCTTGGCCAGGGAGGCCAGGTGGGAGCCATACTACCCCATGTCTGAAGAGGAATCCTCTGGGTGTCTGCAGAAGGGAACTTTGCATGGCCCCCTCTCAAAGGTACGGGATGGTCACTAGCAGGCCCCTCAGTCCCAGGAATAAAGGGAGGGAAAGGAAGCTGATAGATACATGTAGGTTTCAGGTCCAGAACCTGACTTGTTTCCTTCGGTGGCTGTAATCAGGTCTTTCCCCAGCCTTCTCCCGCTGCAGCAGCCATTGTGGGCCCATCAGAGAGAGCATGCTGGGGGCGTGGTGAAAAACTGGCTCCCGAATCATCCTGGGTTCAAACATGGGTCCTACTACTCTGTGTGTGTGCTTGGCTATTACTTCCCCTCATCTTCAGCCTCTCTGGAAATGAATTGAAGGTGATAATACATGTGAAGTGCTTCTCACATCATGCCACGGAGAGGTATAATTAAGGTTTTACTAGACCCTTGCAGAGTTAATGTACAAAGCGGTTGGCTTGGATTTCTTTCCCATTTGCTTGCTGTTTTTGTGACCTTGGGAGACTAAGTGAGCCTGTTTGAGCCTGTTTCCTCTTGTAAGATTGGAGTAATGCCTTGCGGAGCTGTGGTGGGATAGAATTGTTGCTGAATATCAAGTGCCTGGCACAGAGGCACTCGCATGCTGGTTTTCTTTGCTACCTGGACTATTTATACTTACGCTCTGGAGTTTTTCTCTCCTTATACTCTTAGCATTTAATGAAATGTTTCTGTGGTATTTTGTTAGTGGTAACAAAGCAGGAGACTATGTTCGGAACGTGATCACCCCTCCCTCCCTTGTTTCGAGCCTGTGTCTTTGAGGCTTTTCAGTCAAACAATTAAAGGGTTTAATTTCAACTACCTTTTATGACGTGGGTTCTCTCTCTGAGGCCAAGTTTCCCTCTCTGTGAAATGAGGGAAATAATTGTACCTACATCAAAGGTTGATTGTGAAGATGAAATTATGTCGCTTACTTAGCACAGTATCCAGCACTCTGGTATAATAAATGGATGAATGGTATTTATCATCTTTTACCTCTAGCATTACTCCTCTAATGGCTGTGCATAGGTTTTGGTGAACAAAACAATCCTTGCCCATTATGTAAAGTTTACGTGAAGTCATTTATTGCGAACTGACTGTGCCAGGCACCTAAAGAGATGGTTTATACATGTTCTTTCACTATTCATAACAGTCCCGTGAGGAACGTAGTTATCCCCATCTCATTGATAAGGAAACAGGTTCTGGGTTCTGATATGAGTCTTTGGCTGAGACCAAATCTGAGCCTGAGGCTTTGCCTCAGCGTAGATGCCCCTCTCTGCAGGACTGAGTTTCCTGGAGCGGGCTGAATTCTGGGCTCAGCAACTACCTCCTCATTTGTCTGGCCACCATTCCCACTCCTACCAAGTCTGCCCAAAAATGTGATGTCCTGGGCTGCCACCAGCTAGATACCTGCATTCTTGGTCTCTTGCAGAGTCCCTCCAAGAAAGATGACACACAGTTTATATAATAACTCTTTACCTGATCACAATTCTTTATAGTTTACAGAGGACGTTCATATTTATGATGATTCCTTTGATCCTCATGAAAGCCTTAGGGAATTAGGGTAGAGGTTATCAGCCCATTATATAGATGAATTTGAAACCCAAGCCGCACAATGAGTCACTAACCAAGTAAGCATTTTATCTGAAGGAGCATTTGTGGGGAGGAAATGTGTGACTTCATGTAGTTACTATAAGTAGCCACATGAGGGTGCTGCTGCCTAAAGAAAGCATTGTACACAGAGGCCTAAGGGTTCAAGGTGCCAAAGTCAGGGCTGGGATACCTTTTTCCTGGCTTGAGGGGTTCAGGAGTGGGGTTACCAATGCTACTCAGAGACCAGAGGTCTAGCATCTGCCCAAAGACCAAGCTTACCCCCTTTCCTCTTCCCTCTCCAGCTTCTCCTTGGCGTAGGGCTAGTCCCTCACTCCAGCTTAGGATATCAGGGCGTGGTCACAGATCTGGTTCACGGGCTCTAGCTTTGCCTTTGAATCACCTGTGTTACCTCTGGCAAATCACTGACTTTGCCGGGCCTCAGTTTCCCCAACTGTCATTAGAAATGGCAGCCCAGCCCTGCCACCCTCGCAGGGCCAGTATGAGGTCAGATGGTTGGGGCCGAGGAGGGGAGCCCCATGCCTCTGTTAATGTGACCTGAGGCCCTGGTCCCCTTTTCTGGGGCTACATCCCTGGCTTATACACCAAGGCTTCAAACAACTAAAACCAAATTCTAGCTCCACCAGCCCTGTGTGACGTATGTAAGTCGTTTGCTCTCTTATTCCTCCCTTTCCTCATCTGGAAAATGGAGACGATGATAGCCCTATTTCACAGAATACATTAGAAGCACTGGACAGCAGGCTGGGCACATAGTGAGCCAAAAAAAAAGAGTTGTTGTTACTATTATTGTTACTGCTTTTCATTTTCCCCTGCTGTGCTGGGGCCCTTAGAATTTTCACTGGGGTGACTGTGTAATTTATCTGGCACACTGGGGTACTTTTTAAGTATGAAAGCAGATGCACTGAACTGTTACCACTTGGGGTATCCGCCCTCCAAGGTGGCCCGCCTCCTGGTGTTCACATGCCCTTGTGTATGTGAAACAGGGCTGCCTAGAAACTATAGAATTTTGTGAAAAGGGTGGAAGCGTGACTTCCGAGGCTAGGCCGCACAAGATACTGTAGCTCCAACTTGCTTTAGGATTACTTTCTAGGACTCTCCATGGTGAGGTCCACATGGGGAAGAATTGAGGCCTCTTGCTGTTAGCCATATTAACTTGCCAGCCACACTTGCCGTCTTGGAAGCAGAGTCCCTCCCCTGCCACTCCACCCTCCCGTTCCAGTCTTTAGTGACCGCTAGCCTGGCTGACCTCCTGACTGCAGCCACATGAGAGGACCTCCTGCCCCCAATGAGGACCACTCAGCTCAGCTGCTCCTGAACTGAGCCACAGAAATTGGGTGAGATGCTCAATGTATATTGTTGTTTGAAGTTGCCGTGTTTAGGGGTTAATTTTTTATGCAACGATAGTTAATGAATACACGGTATAAAAACTCTGGTAGCCCAGGCCTGTCCCGGACAAATCATAAGGCCCATTTCCCACTGCTCCTATGAGGCCCATGCTGCCCCAGTGTGTGCTGGCCTCGGAGAGCCGCTTTCTGCTTCTGCCCACCCCCACCCCCAGGTATCCCTTACCAGGACTCCAGAAAACTCCTGGGGTTCCTCAGAACCCAGGGTGGAGGCAGATCTTTGGGTGGGGCTGGTGGGGCTGAGCCGGGGCTATCTTGGCCTCTGTCACTCAGTCCCAGTGGAGGGTGTCCTGGTCCATCCATCTCAAACCTAAAGAGCTCCAAGCAGAGAATGACTGGAATATAATGACCAATTAGGTGGGTTCTGAGCGGGGCACTACCCTGGGTTACCTTACTTACTTCTTTCAAACCTGGGAGGGGAGATGGTCACTCGCTCTAACTTCCATGGAAGGAGAGTGGCCCCAGGTCACTGGCCAGGAGGTGGCAGACCCAGGATTCAACTCCAGCGCCCCCCAGGCCTCTCCTCAACCCCCTGCCAGCAGGATCCTCCCTGCCGTTGCCCTCTGCCGGGCCCTGTCCCAGGGCCACCTGCAGGGTGCTGGGAACTACTTTTGACTTTCTGGACCCGATCCATTTACAGAAGAGGAGACCGAGGCCCAGGGCAAGGGAAACGACCTGTTCAGGACCACCCAGATGGTGAGGGACAGAACAGGGACCCGTCCCACGTGACTGCAGCTCATCTCTTGCCCTGGGACGACAGCTCCCTGGGCATCTAGATCCGGGCCTGCCTGGCCCATAGCGGGGACTCTGGAGTGCTAGTCTCTACGAATCTTGAAAAGCCAAAAAAGCACACGAGACACATCAAATATCTCAGTGACAGTTGTGTTTCCTCAGATTCCATGGTCTCAGGGGCAAGGGAGTCTCCCCGCCCCCTCAGTCCTTCTCACTCCAGGCTCCAGGTCACTTTCCTGCACCCCCTTCTTCGCTTGTCACCAGCTGGGCTGTTCTAGCCCCAGGATGAGGTGAGAAAGACAAAATATTTTTAGAGAGCCATTTTTTTCTTCCAGGAAAATGACTCCGAATGTGCAATTTGTTCCCAGGAACGGGGGTGTGTTAGTGGAATGGCTTCTGGAGTGACAGTGACCTCCTTCCCACCCTCCTCTCCCTCACTGTCCCCCCCTCCAGGCCTCTCCTCTCCCTCCACCTCCCTGCTGCCCCTTCCTCTCTCGGCCTCCCCTCTCCTGATCATGGGGAAGAGGGCAGGGGTGAACATCCACTCCTGGGCCTGGGCTCCCTCTACCCAATCCCACCCACCATGGCTCCGAGGGAGATGTAAACACCACCCTAAGCCTTTCTAGATTTGCTCCAGGACACCCAACCCCTCAGAGTGGTGTTAACCCCTTCTTGCCCAGTCCTGGCTTTCATCCTTAACCTTGGGTGAGACTGGAAGTTGTGAAGAAGAAGGTAGGTGTGGAGATTGCAGGGTGGAGGCGGGGGTGGCCCAAGGGTGACAGGGACTTGTTTTCCAAGGCCCATGATAACCTTGAGATGGAGGGGGAGGGTCGTTAGGATCTCAAAGTCCCTCTGTGCCCACAGGAGACGTCGCAGCACTGAGCTCCGTCAGCATGTCCCACTTCCTGGCTGTGTAACTCAGGGCGAGCCTCCCGGCTTCTCAGAGCCCCAGTCTACCCAGCCATAAAGGAAAACGCGAATGTATCCATCGCGTTTGCCGTGCACCAGGCTCCATCTGCAGGGAGCCCAAGTGTTAGCTCATTTGGTCCTCATGGCAACAACCTTCAGAGGCGAGTATCTTTGTTGATCCCCAATCACAGGCCTGTGGACTGTGGAGGGAGTGAATGAGAGCAAGTGCCCAGAACAGTGCCTGGTTCTCTTACTGCATGGCAATGTTAAGTTCACAGAGCATCTGTTAAGCCAAACCTCTGGGAGCAAGTGGAATCAGGTAACAATTACTGAACACCTACTGTGCTCCAGGCCTGGAGACGCAGCTCTGAATAAAAGTCTCAGGCATAGAGCTCGGAGTGGCCAGCTGAGGCCTCGCCTTCACCTTTGCAGCCTGGTTAGAGCCAGGAGGCCTGGCCAAGGGCACAGAAAGGCCTGATGGGGGCTCAGGGGTGAGACATGGCTGCCATGCATGCCGATTGAGGATTAGCTGGGTTCCGGGCTCATCTAAACTAAGTATGTCTGTGGTTCGGCTGCGTCCATGTGACAGTGCGAATCATCTCATGACTCTAATTTATTCATCAAACACTTCCTCTGTACCTGGCCTTAGAGTGTAACTATTAAGTGCCCGGGGCGGGATCTCAGCTCTCACCAGCTGTGTGACCTTGGGCATGTCTCCTAACATCTCTGTGCCTTGGTTTGTTACTTGTGAAATGGGGATAATGTCAGAGTGCATTTCATAGAGCAGTGCTTGCCATACAGTCAGCTCTGCTTGAGCCCTGCGATTATTGTCCATGGGGGACACTGCGATGCCCCACTTCTGTGGAGACAGACAATAGAGACTGAAAGGGTGTGAGGACAGGCTTTTTCCGGTTGCTGGGTGAGGGTGGGACCAGCCCCGCCCGAGGGAGTCAGAAAGGCTCCCCAGAGGGGCCAAGCGGGCCGCGGGACTTGTGCTGAGAGGAGGGCGGCAGCTGACGCCTGCACGGGGGTGACAGCAGGGGAAGCGAGCCCCTCAGAGGCTGGCATGTGGCTCGGATGTGCAGGCGGCCATGAGGAAGGGGACTGTGGATACAGCGTGCTGGAGCACAGGTGCATGTGTGCATCTGTGAACCCCAAGGAGAGCTGGATCAGGGGGCACTGAGAAGCAGGATGAGACCCTCATGGGCCCGGACCTGGTTCCATTCTCGCTGCGACCAGGATACCAGGATCTCTGAAGAGCAGCAGGTGGCGCTCCTGGACTGCCCAGACCAATGGGTCTACCCCCCACAACCCTTCTACCTCAGGATGTCAGGGAAGAGGGGCTGCTGCTCCTAGAATTCTCAAAACTGTCAGGAACCCCGAAGAGCGGCTATGCTCACTGCCCACAGTGTGCATGGAGACTGTCCTAATGGTCTCCCTAACAGCTAGTTTTCTGAGCCTTGCATACCTCCCAAGACAGTGTGCTCACTACCTTTCAGAGTAGCCATCTGTGGCCAGCTTCAACTGTTCTAAAGTCCTTCCTTATGCCAAACTGACGTCTGGCTCTAACTCTGCCTTTTGGGAGCTCCTCAGAATCAGGCTGTTTCCTGGGCCTGTGGCAGCCCCTCTGGGAGGCGACTATCCCTACATTTGGGTCCCTTACTTTATAAGCATCATCCCAGCCACCTTTATTGAAACATCAGGACAGTGGCAGAGAAGAGCTCATTTAGTCTTCACAAACTAGCATCTGGTGCTGGGCCTGGCATACACAGGCATTCAATTGATATTTGGAGAATGAATGAATGAACCCAGTGTGGTCATTATTCCCATATTACAGTTGGGAAACCGAGGCTTAGAGAGGTATTACTCACCAACCCTCACACAGCTCGTAAGTGGCAGAGCTGGGGTTTGAACCCAGATATTTGCCCAACCCTGAGTCAAGGCTCTTCAGATCCAAGCTGTGCTGTCCCAACCGGAACCAGCTCCCCACATACTGGGCCCAGTCGGCCCCTCTCCACCCATCCCCCACAGTGTCCGCGGGTCAGAATTCCTAAAGGAATTTGGGAATGGGAATGGGAGGGTGTTGGGTCCTAGAAGAGTCCTGTGAACCCAGCCCTTAGGAGTAGGCTACTAATGATCACACGAATGCGACCCATCTACTCAGATCCTCAAAGGAGCCAGGACGGCCCCCACCCCGGATTCCCACGCGGGTCTCCCCCTTCCCTCCTGACAGCCCGAGGAGGCGCGTACTGTGGGATCCCCAGTCTCCAGACCAAGGCTCAGCGAGGCAGAGTCCTCGGCCCAGGTCACACAGCAGCCGGCTGAGAGCCGCTGTCTCGCCGCCGCCACTGCGGCGGGCACGGCCTGTGCGAGGGCGCGGGGCGCGCGGGGGACCCCGGCGCGCGGGCTCCGGGCGGGAAGCCGGGGAGCCGGGGACGGCTGGGGACGAATGGCGGGGGGCGCAGAGGGGCCGAGGGGTGCGAGGGGCGGGGATCGCGGGCAGGGGGTGCGCTCGGCCCCGCCCCACCCCTCCTCCCGCCCCGCCCGCGCTGGGGGCGGCCCGGCGGCGGCGGCGGCGCACGCTTCCTGCGGGCGCGGCGGCTGTAGGCGCGGAGCCGCGAGGCGGAGCCGGGCGGCCGAGCCGGGAGCCCCGAGCGAGCCGCGCGTTGGTCCAGCCACCGGGCCGCGCCGCCGCCGAGCAGCCGCCCCGCGCGCCGCGCCTCGGGAACAAAGGCGCCCGCCGCCCGCCGCCGCCGCCATGAAGCCGGGGCCACCGCACCGCGCCGGGGCCGCCCACGGGGCAGGCGCTGGGGCCGGAGCTGCGGCCGGGCCCGGGGCCCGCGGGCTGCTGCTGCCGCCGCTGCTGCTGCTGCTGCTGGCCGGGCGCGCCGCGGGGGTGAGTGACGCGCGCCGGGACCCTCGGCCCGGGACCCCGCGCCATCCCCTGGTCCCCTCCCCCACTGCATCCCTCGCCCCTCCCCGTGGGCGACCCCCCGAAATGGCATCCGTGGGGGAAGGCCACCCCCGCCGCTGGGGGGCTTTTGGGGGGTCTCGTTTTTCTTCCTTTTGGGACCCCTCCCTAGACGGAGGCCGGGCGGGAACCAGCGCTGCGCCCCCTCCCCGGCGGCTCCGGGAATCTGCCTCCCCGCCGGCGGAGCGGGGTTCACTGTTCTGGGTGAGGGGCGCAGGGAGGGCCTGACGGCTGGCTGGGGGTCGCCGGGGACGCGGCCAGGGCTGGGTGTGTCTTGGGTCTGGAGTGGATGTGGCTTTTGCTCGTGGGTGTGCCCAGACCGTGGTCACTTTCAAGGCATCGAGTCTATTCTCGTTGCTGGGGGAGGGTGTGCATTTGGTTCCTCTGAGGGTCGCTTGTGGCCCAGAGTGGGGGAGGGGTGGAGAGTGACTTATGTGAAGGTGACCCGAGGGGGTGAGTGAGGGTGACCGCGTGCGCACGCGTGTGTGTGTGTGTGTGTGTGTGTGTTCACTTTACTGAAAGGTACTGGGACCTGTGGGGTAGGTAGGTAGGTAGGGAGGTACAGGGAAAAGGGATGGGTAGGTGTCACCATGTCCTTACCTGTATGTGTGGTTGTGTGAGGGTGACCCATTGTACATAGTATGTACCAGTGACAGGGCTGGGTGACAGTTGGCCATGGCTATATGCCTTCAGGGGTGAGTGTGTGTGGGTGAGAAACTGCTGTGGTGGGTGTGTGCTTGGACCCGTGAGAGTGTGTGCATGTGCATGCATGTGCACAGATGACCCCGAGGAGGGCTGAGTGTGGGCAGGTAGAGGTGAGTGCGTATGCATGAGGTCACCCTCGAGTGTCCCCTTGAGTGACTGAAGCAGCTGTGTGGGGTTGAGCTCCTTCAAGGGGAGCAGGAGGAGGTGTAAGGAGGAAGGGCCCCCTGACCCTCCAGGGACTAAGGTCCCAAGTGAGTTCCCTCATGGGCACATGTCAGGAACCTGGACTGGGGGTCAGCTTTAGGTTTCTAGGCCCAGTCTTTTTGGTTCTTTCCTATGCCTGTCCCCTGTTCCCTAGGCTGAAATGGACCCAGTCCTCTTATGCAGCCCTCAGGTGTCCAGCCTGCCCCTGCAAGTCTTCGTGGGTCTCAGTTGACCAGCCTGTCAAATGGGAGGAGCACAGGCCAAGGCTCAGAGGTTGCTTCTCAGACAGATGAGCTACTCACAGCCTTGCCCATCTGGGGGCTGTGAGCCCAGGGTAAATGAGTGTTGAATGCCAGGTCAAGTATCTGCCTGGTGATACTTGCCTCAGCCCCAGCTCTCCCCTAGACAGGGTGAGGAGAAGGATCTCAGCCGTCCCTGAGAAGGACAGAGATCCAGCCCATCCTAGCAGCTGGGTCACTTTCTGAGCTACACTTCTGCAAGACCATGTTTGAAATCAAAGACTTGGAAATCACACAACCTTAGGTTCAAATCCTGCTACAGCCACTGGTTTGTGGTCTGACCTTCGACAAGGCCTCTCAGCCTCTCAGTGCCTCCATTTCCCCCTCTGCGAAATGGGGCCGATGACACCCTCCTCAGATTAAATGAGAGAACGTGTGTGCTCTTGCTCAGAAGGAGCCCTGTAAATGCTTCGTGTTTAATGAATGAAAAGGGGCTCAGGACAAAAACCTTCAGACTTAGAGGCCCAGCAGGGATCCTAAGCTGTGTGACCCTGGGCAAGTCACATCCCTCACTGAACAACTGTTTGCTTTCCATAAACCGAGGCTAATAATTCACGCCCCAGGAGGTGGTGGAGGAAATTAAATGAAAGCATATGAGGTGACAGCCCCTGGTGTACCGTAGGGCCTCAGCGAGGCTGGAAGCCCCTGGACCTGAAGGTGGGATGGACTGTGTGGTTCAGATCCTGTGCTGGGTGGTAGGTAAAGCCGTCCCCTGGGACTTTGGGCCTGGAGGCCGAGGTGGCTGGCAAGTCGGCTGGCAAGCTTTTCTTGGAGCAGGAGAGGAGGGACAGGGCTCCAGATGGGGAAGACGGGTTCCCTTCTTAGGGGTCAGGCTGTGGAGGAGGGGCATTACCTCTTCTGTCCTGGGAAGCAGAAGGGGTGACTGGGTGGCGCCCAGTTGCGGGGGGGGGGGGGTGCCGCACTGGAGGAAGAGGGTGATGGCTGCAGCAGGAGGGATGAGTTAGATCAGAAGCGCCCCAGCTGCGATGCTTCCAGGAGAGGCCTCCATGGCGGGTCCTCTGAGGACATCACTGGGTTGGGCAGTGGCTGGCTCAGGGCAGGGGAGGGACTAGATGACCCCTAGGTCTGCCCACCAGCTTGAAAGGGAGAGTGTGTATGGCGGGAGCTTCCAGGGCGACCTCCGTGGGGATAGTAGGTCTCATTCATGCTGCCAGTGGTGAGTTGGGGTGTGTGCGTGTCTCTTGGCATCTGCTTAGGGGAGTCCTCTCTTCTGAGAGACCAGGTGACTCACTCTGAGGGACAGCTGCCTTCAGGACCACCTCAGCTGTTACACTTAAGTGGCTGCCCAGAATGGCTTGGAGTGATCCCGGAAATGTTATTTTAGAAGCTCAGGGCTGGAAGGGATTTTAGGTGTCACTTAGTCTTTTTTGAATTTTCTCAGTGATGGGAGTTAACTATTTTGTGGCCATGTGACCTTGCGGAGGCTCTGTTCCCACCTCTTAGCACAGGGCCTGGCACATAGTAAGCACTCAACTAATGCTGATTTCTTGTTCTTTTACAAGGTCGCCATTCTGTGTTTGGGAATGTGGTAGAAGGGAGGAGTAGAAGGGTGAGGCACCCTGGGGAGGGGGAATCAATTGTGGCAATTCTTTTGAAGCCCCACCCCCAGGCCTGGTGGTTCCTGCTCCCTCCCCACCTGCACCATTCCAAGCATCTAGGACGTCCCTAGTCCTCACCCTTCTAGCTTCTCCAGTTGACTGTGAACGTTGGTTTGCCAGGGCAAGATTGTCCTCACTGTAAAAATTAAAAGTTGGGGATCCTTGGCCTCTTCCAGACCATGCCCTGACACAGGGATACCACAGGGATCTGCTGCCTGTTAGCCCCCAAGGTGGCAGGGACTCTGGGGACAGACACTTGCTGTGTGACTTTGGGTAAGGGAGTTCTCTGTTTCAATTTCCTCATCTGTAAAATGGGGACAGTGCCAGCGTCACAGGGATGTTGTGATGGGAAAGTGAGCTGCTCTGGTAGGCTGAGCACAGCCTGGATGTGGCGAGCTCTCCGGAGATGAGGTCTTTCCAGGAGGGGCCTGGAAGGGTCAGGGAGGGCATCTAGAGGAGGAGTTTTTGAACCAAGCTGTAAAAGCAGTCACCACGTGACAGTGAGCAAGCTGTAGCCTGCCCTGAGCCTTGACTTTCTTACCTGTCAACTAGGGATAAATGCTTGACTTACATGACTGTTCTTGGCAGAGTTACAACATCTTCACGGCAGAGTTGGGATTGGAATCTGGTGCCTTCTGCTCCCCGGGAAGCAGCATAGTGCCTCCAGCTGCTAATCCAGTGTCTGTGTTCCCCATGTTGGGGATTGGTGTGGGGTTGAGCTCTGCTGGAGAAAAAATATAGTTTGGCCTTTTGAAAACAAATGGCTCCTCATGGTTGGGGCATGGAGGTCCCTGGGGTTCCCAGGTCAGCACTGGGGCAGGGCAACCCTGGGCTTGGGCCTGGGAAACGCTGGGGCAGCAATGAGGTGGATGAGAGGGGTCACCCTGAGTGAGAGAAGAAGGGTGAGAAAGAGCTTCCCCCAGAAGCCAGGTCCTGTTGCAGGCCTGCCTCCTGCCCCTCCCATTGGAGCTGAGACCTTCCCAAAACTGCTTGCGAGAGAGGGATGGGTCATTCTTGAAGGGGCTGCAGTAGGATTCCTGAAGGCTGAAGCCAACTGAGACAGCTGGGGATGGGAGGTGGGAAAGTGTCCACCCTATCAGCCTGCGGGGCCTGAGGGTGTGATTTGGGAGGCAGGTTCCATGCCTCTGAGGGCTTCATTGTAGAACCAGTATTTAATCCTCACAATAATCTTTGGAGGTAAGAATTATTAGAACTCCTATTTTACAGAGGAGGAAACTGAGGCACAGAGCGGTTAAATGACTTGCTCAAGGTCACACAGCTGGGAAGTGGCAGAGCCGGATTGAGCCAGGACCTGGCAGGCTAATAGAACTGGGCCGTGGTCCTAATTTCATCCCCTCTTGCTGTGTAATCTTGTGCAAGTTACTTCACGTCCTTGGGGCCTTCCTACCTCCAAAATTATGCCCACATTTCTATTATTTCATAAGTGCTTGCTCTTTGCCAGGTTCTGGGCCAGGTGTGTCCCATATCTTTTGTCATTTGATTCTCACCCCAGCCCTGGAAGTGGTGACGCAGCCACACGTTGCAGGTGGGGGAAGGGGCTTGCCCAGGGCCTGGCCCATGCTTCTCTACTGCCTCACAGGGCTCTGTCATCTGTAAGATGGGCTGTTGCAAGCGTTGCTGGGCATAGATTGAGGGAGAGTTTGTTTTGTAAAGTGTGCGGGGCTGTCAACAAAATTTTGTGTGTGTGGTGGGGGCAGGGCTCATGTCTGGGTCATGTATGTGATCATGGCACCGTCTAGGGGAAATGTTTAGAACCTCAGGATGCGAGGCGTCTAAAAGCCACGATTCCTCCTGGACACGCGGTATTGGGGCTCACTCTATGTGGGCAGCCAGGCCTGCCTTTAATCCCCTCTGACCCTTAGAAAGTTGTTGTGTGCTTAGATTTACATCTAGGCTGCCCCACCCCTGAGTCCTGGCCACATTGCACTCAAGTTCTCTCTGGCATGAGTGATCGAGGCTCAGAGAGGGGTGACTTGGTGGAAGTCACACAGCAGTCAGAAGTGTCAGAATGCTTTCTCGATAGACCATGAGCTCCCTGGAGCAGGCTATGTGGTGGCTTTGTTTTTTGCTGAATCCCCAAGGCCAACTTTGTGTCTGGCCCAGAAGTGAATGGTTTGGATGAATGAATGAGTGAAGGAAGGAAGGAAGAAAGGAAGAGGGACAGACCTCAAGCTTTGGAGCCCAGGCTGGGGCTTCGTTTTCTCTCCCGTGGAGGTGGGTTGGCGGGGACAGAGAGGGACAGTGAGGCCGGCAGAGTTCTGCTGGGTCCAAGCCCTGTTCCTGTGGGCTGGGAGACGCCAGGGGGCCGCATGGGGCGAGCCTACAGTCTGAGTGCCGAGGTGCGGCCACCATGTCTGGGTGGCCCAGAGGCGCTGTGGCTCTGGGCTCCAGCCCAGCCGCTTACAGCCCTGTGATTTTGTGTCTGGTGGGGCAGGGTGGCGGAAGCCAGGAACTGTTCCAAGGCCCAGCCCCTTGCTCCCACCCGTCCCAACTCCCACCCCAGTGGGGAGCAAGGTCTGGGTTGGCTCTCGATCACCTGGCTTGGCTTGCTGTCCCCTCTGAGGGTCTACCACATCCTGGGAACATCAGGCCAGTGCCGGATAAATATTTGTTGACTGACACCCCACCCCCCTGGCCTTGGCTCTCTGTCTCCCAACATTCCACGAGGCCGGGTAGCCTTCACTTCCGGCCCCCTTCCTCCAGTGCAGGCGCTGGCCAGAGGGGAGGCCACTCCCCTCCCCCACTGACCAGGCCTATTCTCAGCGCCAAACAGGAAGCCATGATTACAGGGGCAGTCTCGGCAGCAGTGGCTGAGGGCCCAGCTGGGGGATAGCAGTGTGGGTAGCCCCTGACAAATGATCTGGCCCCTGCCCTACCTGGCCGTTGTGGGTGGAGGGCCTTTTGTATCAGGTGGAGAGGGTTCTTCAACTTCCATGTTGCAGCTGGCTGATGTCTGCCTTCTTCTTGTTCCTGGATTCCCACCTGGGCCTTGGTGCTGTCTGTTTTGGGGTCTCCAAACCTGAGGGTGCAGCTCGAGGTAGTAGAAGGAGCAGGAACCCAAGAGGCAACTGGACCAGGGTTGAAATCCCGGTTCCACCAGTCTCCTGTGTGACCTTGACAAGTGCACTTCACCTCTCTGAGCCTCAGTCTCCACTTCTTTAAAATGACCTAGGAAGGCCCGTGTCTCAGAGTTGTTTGGGAATGAACAACATGAAATAATAAAGTTTCTGATAAGGACTGCGCTGCTCCTGCAAGGACCGATTTCTTCCACTTATCGGCTTCTATTTTGCTCTTTTCCTGTCCCTCTCTTGGTCTCACTGAGGAATTGCTCTTTGGAGAGTGTGGGAACTGAGTTTGAATGATCGCAGATGACCTAGAGCAGAACCCTGGGGGTGGGGGCCACCCTAAGAGGGAGAGCCTGGGTCAGGACCCCCACCTGGAGCAGGCAGGGCTTGGGCCTGGTTGGAAGCAGCACTTGTCAGGATCTCGTGGTGCCGAGTTCGCGGGGAGCTGGGCGCTCCGGAGCTGTTGGCAGGCTGCAGTCCAGTCTGGAGCCTGAGGATCTGACTTGATGACTCTTCGGGCTCATGCAGCCCTAGAACCTCGGAGAGACTTTGCTGTTTGCAGCATTAGCCCAGGACATGGCGACACCTGGTTCTTTCCATTTTACTCCCAGCTGGGAGCACCTTGGCGGCGTTCTGCTCGTCACACCATCCCTGGCCCTGGGCAGATGACTATTGGTGTTTGCATGGTAGTTCAGAGGTGGGGAGCCCTAAAGAGATGGTCAGCTCCACAGCCTGCCACTCACGGATGGGAATCCTGAAGCCCAGAGATGGCCTGGTCCTCTCGCCTTAGGTGGTCTCATTGAGCCTTCTGACCACTCTCGGAGGCTGGTGGCATTCCCCTCACTGAGAAGAAGGCTTGATGCCACCTGCCAGAGCTCACACAGCCAGGCGCTGGTGGAGCAGGTGTTCAGTTGCCCCTTCAGCTACTCTGGACTTCTGTCTGTCCCATTGCTGACCTTGTTATCACAGCCCCTTCAGAGTCAGAGCTGCCTGAGATGGGCACGCAGTGAGGGTGATAATGCTCATTAGGGCTTTCATCCTGCTCCTGGAAGGTCAGGAGCCTGTTTTACCCGGAGTCTGCCTCAGCCCAAGGCCACCTAGAGCTCTCCGTACCCCTTGCACTGCCAGCCAGTACCCCCACCCATCCTGCCCACCCTTCCCTGCTCACCAGCCCAGACTTTAATAAGGGTAATTTAGAATCAATCACCAGCAGGATCTGGGAAATCTAATTGCAGCAAACTGATTGCCAATTCGACTGTGGGCACCGGGGTGGCTCATTAGGCCAATCCCCCTCCCTGGGCTGGGGTTTAGGGGGGCCGTGTGGAGGCTGAACAGGCAAGCTTTTGGAGAGCTGGGGAGCTTGTATGCAGGGAGCAGGGGAAGGATAGTTTTGCTTCTTGGGGCGCCCGCCTAAACCCATAGACCGCCTTCCTCTCCTGGGCCCGCCACTGCAGTGTGGGTACCAGGTCTGTCTCCACCCTTCATCCACCCCATTCACTGCCACCTCCTCAGGGCTAGGCTGCTGTTGAGGGTGGGGTGGGGGGTGTCTGCGGCTGAATTCTACCTGGTTCCTACCTCAAGACGCTCTCTGTGTTGGGGAAACACACAGATGGTGACAGCGATGACAGCGATAATGGCCAGTGCTTACAGAGTGCATGCCGCATACAGGCAGAGCTCTAAGTGTTCAGTGTGCTTTATCTCAGTTCTCGCCGTGACCCCATGAGGTAGGTATTGTCATCCCATTTCACGGATGGGTTACGCAGAGGCATGAAGGGTGACGCAGCGTGCCTCAGATGAGGCGTCGAGCGAGCCGCTGGAGCGTGTGCTCCCCAAGGGGCTGTGGTGTTCGGCAGCGTGAGGCGCCCAAGGGGGCCCACAGCTGTGTGCGCGCACGCACAGGGGCCTTTTGATCGATTAATCCATCTAGTCTGCAAACACGTATTGAGCACCTGCTGTATGCCGGGCCCTGTGCTGGGGGCTGCGGGTACGCAGGTTATCGTGTGTGTGCGAATCTTGTGTCTTGTCAGCGAGCTTTGCTTGGGCGGGGTGTGTCTGTGGCGGCCGGGTTGTGGCGGTGTGCCTGTGTGAGGGGTAGGCATTGGAGAGCAGCAGGGAGGGAACCTGTCTCCCTCCAAGACAGGTTCAGATCCAGCTCTGCCACAGGAGCAGAGGAAACTAGGGCAAGCGACCGACTCCTTGATGCAGCCTTAGCGTCCTCCCCGGTCCAGTGGGCCAGTAATGCCACAGTCGCTATGCTGGTGCGGAGAGCTGTGTTGGGGGAGGCGCAGCTAGTTAACTAGAAGCTGCTGCTGGATAAGTTACTTATATTGTACTTATTTTTATTAGTATGCTTTCCCTAAGATTGCGACATCTCAGGTGAACTGCTCATGGCTTGTCCAGTGACGTGGGCAGCTTTTCCCCTCTCTGATCCTCTACTTTCACACCTTTAAAGTGCGGCGATGGGACTGGGTGACCCAGGGGCCCTTCCAGTCTTCACATTTGAGGAACTCGGAAAGACCCGAAGACAAAGAGGGGGCAGGGCCTGACCTGGGAGAGGCGGACAGGCCTGCTGGCCCGCAGGTGGACGGGGAGCCTGTTTCCTTCACATGGCCTGTCTGCGGTTCCTCTGGGGCTGGGGTGCGGGCGCCCCTCTGTGTCCATCACGCCGAGCACCACCTCTCTTCCCAGCCTCTGGGACGGGATCAGTCCAGTCCAGTCCAGGTTGACTCGGGGCGAGGCTGTGAATCTGGGTTCCTGGGCAGAGGAGGAGTGCTGGGCAGGAAGTGTAGTACCTGGGTGGTTGACCCCACTCCGCTGCTCATCTGCCAGTCATTTTAGCCACTGCTTCCTGATTCCCCCTCTTTGTCTGGCCTATGCTGAGCTCCAGGAACCCTGAGGGGGCTCAACCTGGCCTCCGACCTTAGGAAGCTCCCAATTAGGTGAGGGAGCCGGCACACGAGAGGGGCCGAGGGCTTGAATCAGGGAAATGAGAGCTTGGTTTTGGCTCTAGAGAATCCGGGAGGGCTCTATGGAGGAGGTGTCCTTTGTACCAGGCCTTGAAGGACAGCAACACATAGAGAACAGGGTGGACAAAGGCCCAGAAGTGGGAAAGGTCACAGTCTATTAGGGAACTGAAGTGTGGTTGAAAGTAGCAATTCCCAGCCAGGGCGGGGGCTATAGGTAGAGGTGGGAGGGAGCTTATCTCTCTTTGGGATGGAGGAGCCGTTGCTGTAGTGTCTGTTGTTTCAAATGGGAGTGTGTGTCGTTTCTTGCATTCAAGAGGGCACCTGTTCCTGTGCCATGGGGTGTTTCTGGGGATGAGTGGTTGAAAGCCATAGGGCCTTGGCATGGAAGACCCTAGTGGCTTACAAGGTGGCCTTTGAGTCCAAACCAAAGTGGGTTCCATCCTACAGGTAGAGGATGTTGGTCTGTAAAATGGATATAGCCGTGCTGCCCTGAGGCGCTGGCATGAGATGCCAACGAGAGCATGAATTTGATAATATTAATATCGAATTATGCCTGTTGAGTGCTTGCCATGTACAAGATACTCTGCCAAATGTCTTATATGTACAAACTTCATTCTTACAACAACTGTTAGAAGGCGGCATTATAATTATTTTGATTTTACAAGAAAGGACGTTGAAGCACAGAGAGGTTAAGGAACTTGCCCAAGGTCACAGAGCTAGTAAGAGGCATGCCCACTAGAATTTGAACCCAAGCAGTCTGGCCTCAGAGTCCAGTCTGGTGCGTAGGTACGGCTCCATGCTACCACATGTGTTGCAAACTGTGAAGTATGGTGCCCCGAGAGGATGAATTTAAGGCCAGTCAGATACTGCCGAACCTGCACGGTGCCTGCGGGGGAGGCCCTGACCCAGGCCTGGGGGCTTTTGGCTTCCATCTGGGTCTATTCTTTTCTGGGTGTTTTCTGTCTAGATTGGGCCATGGGCTGAGGACTAATGAGAGGACCGAAGATGATTTCAGCTGGAAGGGCCCTTAAGAACCTTCTTGCCCAACTTGTTCATTTTCTGAACGGGAAACTGAGGCCAAAGGAGTGATCTCTAGTTAGAGTGAGGATCTTCTGAGATATGGTAGTTCAGCTTTCTTATTTTACATACATGTGGGGTAATCAAGGCTCAGAGAGATATGGTTGCTTGTCCAAGGTAACAGCAGGTTGGCTGCTGAACTGGGACTCAGAACTGTGACTCCTGGCTTTAGGGCAGGGCGCCATCCCTTGTACCATGTTTCTTCTCTTTACCTGTCCATTCTGCCCAGACCGTAGGCCCAGCTCCCAGCCACCTTTCCCAGGAAGCTGTCCCTGACCCAACCCTAGCTGTCCTCATGCCCAGGACTCTGTGCCGAATTGATTCCCATCAGACACTCATTGTACTTCTCCAGCCTCATCCCTTTGCCCAGGAGTCGTCCATCGAACACTCCTGGCTGTGCTCTGAGTACACAGCAAAACATCATCTCTTACGCCCTCATGTCTACTCATGTACCGCTGTTCACTCTCCATGGACTGTTCCCTTCTCCAGTAAACTCCTATTCATCCCGGCAGTGATGTCCTCTTCTTTGGGGATCCTTTACCAACCTCTCCTCCCTGCTCCCAAGTACAGCAAGTCCTTCTTCAGCCCTTTCTTTCTTGTTTCCCTCTTCTGGATTCCAAGGCAGGGCTTTTCTGCTGAATTCTGTTACATTGCTCTATAGCATCTGGTTCCCCATTGGGCTGCACCCTTATCTCCTGAGAGCCCTCACTTGGATACATTGTTGCAGCAGCTACTCCCCCAATTACATCATCTCCCAGCTCAGCCCTCACATGTTACTTTGTTTCATTTCCCCAAATTCTGACATTGCTGCATTTTTTTTTTTTTTTGGTACTCTGCACATCCTCAATCTGTTTGACTTCTACTTCTCCCCTGTTATCACACCTTGTCCTTCCTCTCTAGCCCTCTGCTCCTGTGATCCCCAAGCTTGTAGAAGAGGAGAGTGGAGGCTGGCAGCAGGGGGCAGTGGCTGTGAGGGACACAGTCTTCCTGCCTCATTTAGCTAAGGATCAGACTAGGTCTTTTTGGACTCTACCTTTCTGGAGGTGGACATACTGTGGGATTCCGGCTGGGTCACAAGAGATCTTCCTCCTCTGCCCTCCACCTCCTTTCCCAGTGCAACCCTCCTGCCCATCTCCTCTCCTTCTGTCTGCTCCCTGCTGCTGTCCCCCCCTCCCCACACCCCCATCCTCTCTTCTCCCTCCTCTTGCCCTGGTCCCCAGAGGCCTCTGCCTCACTCACTCCCTGTCTGGTTGGAACCTCTCATCTCCCTGTCTGCCACTCAGTGGGTCAAGGACCTGAGGAGTCCCCTGGGAGGCCTTGAGGGCTCAGGGAGTGGTTCGGGTCTAGCTAGAAGGATCATATGCCTCGGCCTCCTGGGCCCAGAACCACCTATTTCCTTCATTCATCCTCCAGAAGTTTAATTCTGAGGGTACTAAACCACAGGAAATCAGCCCCGCGTCTTGCTACTCAGATGGGGACACTGAGCCCAAGGACGGAGCTTGCTTGGCTGTTCAAGTGGTGAGAGGTAGGACAGCTTCTCCAGGGCTGTGGCCCATGGGTGGCCTCTGGGGGCTGAGCCCTGTCTTGTCTGGATCCTGCTGTCATGTGAGGCAGTGGGGCTGGGAGACTTTTGGGGAAAATCAGATCTAGAAGAGGGGGTTTGGGCTCTGTGTTTGGGGAATGGTCTGTGAGGCTGTCGGTTGAGCGCAGATGATCCTTTTTCTGTATAGAGCCGAGGCCATGTTTCCCTTTAGGTTTGGGCAAGGGGCTGGGGTTTGTGCACACGTGCATGTGTGTAATGGTGTGTTGCTGTGTCTGTGCTGACGCACGGGTGCCCTGGGTGTCTGTGTAGGGTAGGACCTTTGTGGCCTACTCCTTTATCTTCAGCCGTTTTAGTGGCTCAGATGTGAGGTCAGGCCTTGCAATCCAGGAATCTCCAAAATTGCTCTCTCCCTTTCTCAGTTGTAAGAGGGCTTGCCCCCAGCACATGGGCCATGGATATTAGCCCATGGGAGAATAGTGGAGGAAGTTGGGAGACACTCTCCCTACCTTAGGGGAGAGAGGCACATATAGATATGCGCACACCTGCAGACCCATTTGTGTACATGAGGGAACATGCAGACACATTTGTGGAACATGCGCACACTTGTCCTGTGCACATATGTGGAGATACAGAGCCACGTACATACCTGAACATATACTCTCCCCAGTGCACATGTACCGCTCACAGAGATAGAGCCCGTGTGCTCACATGAACACACCTAGACCCACACAGACACCTAAGCCCACCTGACAACCTGCGGTGCATACACACGGATGTACTTGCCTGCATGTCCAGAAACAACCCTGGATGTGCTTACACAAGTGCACCTGTGTGCTTACATGTATATAACCCCCCACACACACACGCATACACACACATTGCTGGGGCTCTAAGCTACCAGGAATATGTCTGTCCTTAATCCCAGCTCTTAATCCTAGAATCTAGGGAGCCCAGGCCAGAGGGGCAGCTGGTCATCTGCCTCCTTAGCAGTGATTAAGGAAGGGGGGTGTTTGTGTGGAGCGACTCAGAGCTTTGTTTCTGCCTGACCTCCAGGTACACTGCAAACTCAAAACTAGGATTCCTTCAGAGATTCGGTTATACATAATTTACCAACTCTGGGTGCAGATATGCTGGGGAGGAGGGAAGGGAAGTGGTTGTATGTCTCTGAGGAAAGTGACAGCCAAGGTCAGAGAGGCCAGGGGAGGTGGTCCCTTCATTTAACCACCTGTCCGATGCAGACTCCGAGTCAGAATCTTCAGCATGCGCTGTCCTGGGAACTCTGATTTCTGGCCAGTGCATTTCTGGACCAAATTGGAAGATGAGGCCCAACCAGGAGATGCTGAATTTGGGACCCTGAGCAGGAAGGGGGTTGGTCACTGGGACAAAGGTGGGATGGGGAAGTTTCTAGGGGGAAGTAAGGCCTGAGCTGCCATTGAAGGCTTCAGTGCCTGGGGTTTTGGAAATGCGCAGGAACTGTAGGTGTGTCTGTAAGGGGCGGCTGTGATAAATGGTGGAATGAGGGTGGTTTGGATATCAGTCCCACTTGGCCTCTTACTGTGACCGCTTGTCAGCCGGGTGGCCTTGGGCAGCTTATTGCACTCGTGTGCCCCTCTGAAAGCCGGATGGTAACCATCACACTGCGAGGATTAGGGTTTACTTGGCCCAGGGACCTGCATGTTGCAATGCCCAGAGCTGGTGGCCAGTATTGATAATAATGGCAGTGGTAATGAGAGTTCTCCATCACCACAGAGGTGACAGTCACCACCCCTGTCCTCGTCCTGGGGTTTGGGGAAGATGTTTGGGTTCCAGTAATAGCCCCTCACTGATATCCAGCGTTGAGTCCTGCTTTTCCAGTCCAGGTCCTTCTCCCCATGAGTACTGTTTGCTCCAGTTTTGGGGCTGGACCATTTGGGGCTCATTCATCTGGACTTCTCTGGAGCTGGCTCTGGTGGAGCTCCCTGAAGGGAGAGGGACCAAGCTGGTGTCATTGGGGCTCTGAGGAAGGTCAAGTGATGGGTAGGCTGGGACCTGAAGGAGTGTTTGGTCATGGAAGGCATGTTCAAGTGACATGTGAGGAGAGGAGAGTGTGC
This sequence comes from Rousettus aegyptiacus, assembly GCF_014176215.1. Lineage (NCBI taxonomy): Eukaryota > Metazoa > Chordata > Mammalia > Chiroptera > Pteropodidae > Rousettus > Rousettus aegyptiacus. The sequence continues at coordinate 19,082,595 of NW_023416284.1, read as the reverse complement.
CTCATCCCTGGGCTGCAGAGACGTGGGGGAAAGGGCACTCGGGGTCCCTAAATCCCTTGTGGGTGTTTGGATTCTGCTGAGCTCAGTGACGAGGGCTGAGGGCATGCTGGCTGGACACAGGATGCGCTGGATGTGCAGTAGGCTGGTGGATGATGTCGGGGGAGAGGACATGGGGCTCTGAGGTTTTCTGTGGCTCCCTCCACTCCAGAGCTAGGACTGAGGACTGGAGGGTCCTTGTGGAGTCCTTGTCTTCCCCTCAGGATCCTTTGTAGCTCCCACCCTGACGTCTGCTCTGTAAGGCTCTGTGAGGTTCCCTCTTCCCCTCTTAGTGGTTAGACAGGGGACCATAGCCAGAGATGGGGAAGGTCACCTAGGTGGTGGACTAGAGGCAGGGCACTGAGGGGCACAAGCTTCATACCTGAGTTCATCCTCATAGGGGTTTGTGAGGGTACTCAGCACCTGTCAGAGGCCTGGCCCATTCCCTAGGACAGATTAGCCTCTGCACAGAGAAGAGAGAGAGGAAACGGGCTCAGTGGCTGCCAGCCGGGCTGGGCAGAGGCCGGTGCCTGGGAGCCAAGTGGCAGCAGGGCGGGTGGTGAGGGGCGAGCCCCAGAGATGGGTCTGATTTCAAGGCTGCCCTAGAGGGCCACACGGGGCAGGGGACAGATACGCTTGTCTTCAAATTCAGATGTGCTTCACTGATGCGGCCTTGCCACCTTCTCGCCCTGTCCCCTGACAGGGACATGTATCCTCACGTCTCTCCCTCAGGGCAGCCAGGGGACAGCCATGTAGACAGGGAGGCCCAGGGGCGGCATCCCGGGACCACTGAGAGTCGGAGCTGGGACACTGGGTGTGGGGATGAGATGGTAGCTAGCCTGGATTTGGAGCTGCCTCCGTTCTCTTGGGTCATTCTGGGCCAAGGCTCGTCCCTTTCTTTCATTGGCCTCGCCTGACAAAGTGGCCTTTGACAAGCACAGAGGAGGCAATTGCTGTGCTGGGCAGCTCCCACTTGCGGTTTGCAATGTTTGCCCTTCTGGAGGTGAGAGCTGGGGAGGCTTTACCTGGGGCTTGGTTGGGAAGCCACAGATGGGAGAGGAGGCAAGCAGGGATACGGCTCATCATTCCAGGCTCTGCTGTGTGACCCTGGGCAAGTTTCTCATCCTTTCTGAGCCTCAATCTCACATTTGTTTTTCTTTTTTTCTAAACAACAGCTTTATTGAGATCTAATTAACATGCCATATAATTCACCCATCTAAAGCATATAATTCAGTAGTTTCTAGTATATTTACAGAGTTGTACAACCATCAGCAATTTTATACATTTTTATCACCCTCCCAGAGAAACCTTATACCTATTAGCAGTCACCCCCCCGCCCCATTCCTCTGCAATCCCCTAGACCATCACTAATTTCTGTCCCTATGGACTTGCCTGTCTTGGACATTGCTTAGAAATGGAATCATGCTGTGTGGTCCTTTGTGACTGGCTTCTTTCACTTAGCATAATGTGTTCAAGGTTCCTCCATGGCAGCATGCATCAGGACTTCGTCTCTTTTTTTGTTGAATAATATTCCATTGTACAGAGACATACCACCGTTCATTTAGCCATCTATCCATTGATGAACATTTGGGTTGTTTTCATTTTTTGACTGTTATAAATTATGCTGTTATTATTATTATTTTTTTTAATATGTGGACACATGTTTTCAGTTCTCTTGGATTTGTATCCTAGGAGTAGAATTGTTAGGTCATATGGTGACTCTACATTTAAGCTTTTGAGGAAGTGCCAGACAGGTTTCCCAAGCGGCTACTCCGTTTTCCATTCCCAGTGGTGGTGTGCAAGGGTTCTGATTTCTCCACATCCTCACCAGCATTTGTTATTTTCTGACTTTCCGATCCCATTTATTCTTGCACCCATTCATCCCTTAGATATTTCTGGAATAGAACATCTATATTCGACAAGGCCCCACCTGTCTCTCAGGACTCAGGAGACAGGGCAAGAGCTTGTGCGGCAGCCTAGGCCCTCCCTTCCCTGACCCCATCTGGGTTTCAGAGTGTCATCTTGGGAGGGAGGTGGCCCTAGAGGCAAATGTGGCCCTAGGCAGGCTTCTGGGGACTCTGTCGATCCCTTCCCCGGTTTTGTTCATTTGTTTGAGTCCCTGCTCAGTGCCTTAGTTTTCCATCTGGGCAATGGTGATGGTGGCTCTGGAGGCCTCATGGCTCACACTATCTGAGTCCGGCTCATTCCATCTCTCTAAGGGGAGCAGCTCAGAAGCCAGTGGGACAGCTCCGGGCTGGGGGTGGGGAGTTGAGTCCCCGCCCTGTGTGAGTTCATGCTGATTATAACTAACCCAGCATATGGGAAGATGAGGACCCAACCACAGCCACACTGCTCAGGAGGCTGGGCCTGGACACACACCCTCACACTCACAGATGGGGGCATTGTAGGGGTGCGTGTGCGTATTGTGCATCCTCAGGGTGTTGCTGGCATGTGCCTGGGGAGGCTTCGGGAGGAAGTCAGAGCCTTGTGATATTCTGTATTCTAGCACAGCTGGAAGGGCCGGGCCTGCCTTGAGCTGACTCTAGCAGGGGCTGTTCAGTTTCCTGGAAGAGGGTTCAGAGGGTCACCTTAGTGGAACCCTGGGGCTAGCAAGGTCCCTGGAGCCCCCTCACCTGGCTTCCAGTGTCCCCCAGGATTTCCTGGCCCTTTGGGCTGGCCTTCCCTCAGATCCTGTGGGCGTGGGAACCAGACACATGGCACTGGGGCTTCTATCTGCTCTCAGCCCCTTCCCTACCGCCAGGCCCTACTCCCACCTGCCTTGCCCCCCTCAACTCCTTCCTGACTCGCCAGTTGAGTTCTCTGACCTCTAGCAAGCTGCCTGCCCTCTCTGAGTCTGTGGAATATGGAGGCCCATTTTACCTCGCGCCATCAGTAAGGGGTCTGGTGCTTAGTAGGTGCTCAGTAAATACTACTTTCCTCCCAGCCCCGGCCTGGTTGTAAAGTGGAAAGAAATGTAGGTTCTATTGGGAGCCTACTAATCTGCATGGTTTTGCATATAATTTGCATAATTGTTTTATGACAAAACATATGTTGGGAGCAGTCTCAGTTTCTCTTCCCTCCTCCCAGCTCAGTTGGAGACTTCCTGGTTGGGTTTTGGAGGGACCAGAGGGAACCTTTGTCCAACCCCTTTTACATATGGGGAGACTAAGGCCAGAGGGCAAGGCCCTGCCTAGAATCACACAGTGGCTGAGGATGGGAAGTGGGTGATGTAGTTCTTTGGGGTGGTGACCCCCCTTGCAGTATTCATTGAACAACTGTTGACGGGGGCCAACTGTGACTCTGAAACATTTTGGGCCCTGGGGGCACAGGAGTAGCCTCTGTGGAACCAGTCACTGTCCCATGGAGCTGTCGGAGGGGGAGACAAACATTAGAAAAGTAAATACATGAGCTAATGTCAGGCAGTGGTGAGCTATGAGACAGCTCCGGTGTTGAGAGAGAGTGACAGGTGTGTGGGAGGTCATCTGGGTGGATTTGGTGGTCAGGCAGGAAGGTGAGCTTCGAGTCGGGACTCTGTGTCACATCCTAGCACCTACTAACTGCAGTAACTGCTTGACGTGTCATGTGTTGGGAATCATTATCCCCATTTTATGGGAGGGCAGACTGAGGCCCAGTGAGGTACAGGGACTTGACCAGGGCTCTCTGGAAGCCGGGCTGGAGTACGTAACCCCGTGCTGGGCCGTTCCTGGGAGGCTTGCGGGTCCCAGGAGTGGGCAGGACCTTTCCCGTTTGTTGACAGGGATGGCTGCAGACTCTGGAGGCTCAATCCGAGTCACCTCATGGTGAGTCATGGGGTGGTGGGTGGGGCTGCACATCTGAGCCAGGCCACCTGTCACGGGAGCAGGAGTTGTCCTCCAGTCCTGCTTATTTCCAAAATTCAGTCATTCAGTGTCTGTCTGTCTGTCTGTCTGTCTCGATGCAGGGCCTCAGGGTGAGAGAAGGGAAAGTATGTGGACTCTTGACACTCACTCCGCCTTTGGGGATGTTGGTGAAGGCTCCGAGTAGGCGTGCACTACAGTACAAAGAGCATGGTTCTTAGGGTTCAACTAATGCTGGCTTCGGATCTGGCCCCGTTGCTGTGTGACTTCGGGCTAGTTACTGCACCTCTCTGAACTTTGGTTTGCCTGTCTGTGAAATGGGATGACACTCCTTCGTGGATAAGATGTTCGTGAAGAGGAGTGAGGCAGTGCGCACGTGAAGAGCCTGGCACCTGGTGCCCCCTCCGTGCCAGCTGTAACTGTTGTTCACAGTAAAGGGCAGAGTGGCCCCAGGCCTCCTCCAGAAAATGCCCCACGAAGTGAGTGTCGTATCACAACCTGGGACCCTGCACACATTCGCTGGGGTTCAGGAATTTACTGAGCACAGGATTTGCTGTCAGCGAGGCCGAGGTTCAAATTCTGCTGTGGCCCACACTGGTAGCCTAACAGCCTCAGTCTCCTCTTCTCTAGTTGGGGACAGTAGTACCTGCTTCCCAGAGTGGCTGAGTAGGTTTATTGAGACCTGATAGAAGGGGCTCATCTGAATGATGGGAGCATGGTTGGTGGCCCCTCCTCCCCTAGTAAATGACAACACAGTGGCAGTAGGAGGGACTCCTGATTCAGACCAGGCAGGTGGGTGGCGTGTGGAAACCTTGCAGAGGAGGCGCTGTTTGAGCTGACAGCGCACATACCTGTCTTGCTAACTGTGGGACCCCGAATGCCTAGAATAGCATCTGGCACACAAGTAGGTGCTTAATAAATAATACGTATACGGATTATCCAATCAAGTAGGTGCCGGCCAGTCAGAGATGGGAAGGGGTGTTCCAAGAAGCAGGAATAGCACATGGAAGGCCTGCAAGTGCCCCAGTTCCAAGAACCGTAAAGGGTTTAGTGTGGGAGGCGTGTGGAGGGTGGGCAGCTGGGGGAGTAGGCTGCGGAGTCTGGAACCAGGACCTCAGTGGGTGGTCCCACTCTCAGGCATGAGCTTGGGGACAGGAATAAAAGCAGTGTGAGTCAGAGTGGTCAGGAGGGCGATGCTGGAAGGCAGGTAGCTAGGACTGATGGAGCAATGACGGGGAGGGGTCCCAGCCTTGGGCGGAGGAGGGGGCTGGTGTCCCAGGGTTTTACTGTCATTCTTCATCTAGGCATAGGTGACAGTGTGGGCAACTCTAGGGTGGCCGGGCAGTACCCCGACTGAGACTGGTGAGGTGGTGGGGCTAGGAACGGGGCTAGTGGGGGAAGACGGCAGGCCAGGCAGATTGGGTGTCTGGGCGCCGTGGGCCAATGTGGCTGCTAGCCACGTTGATGCCAGAGGATTGAGCTGGGCCCTGCCAAGCCAGCCCATCTGGGGGTGAGGCTCAGCTACGCAGGCACTGGGTCCCCAGGCCCTGCCAGCTCCCTCGGAGGCTCTCGTGTTGTTTCTGCTCTTCTCTCCGTTTGCTCCTAAGTTTCCTCAGGAACAGTCCCAATGGGCTCTCTGCAGAACGAAGGGGCCAAGGCGTTTCGCAGGCCAGAGGGTGGCAGGGGTGGGCGCTCAGAAAGTACATGCTGTTCCTAACAGTAAAAACACTCTGAGTTTATTGTAAAAATACAGACAAGTTCTGAATCTCATTGCCCAGAGATAGTCTCTGGGAGACTTTAGTAGAATTCAGTGGTGGTGACTTCCTTAAAGCAGGACCAAGTTCTGTGTAAATATGTTTGTAACCTATTTTTTACACTTGATGATAATAGTATCAAAGCTAACAATTATCAAGGAATTCGTTAACGTGGGCATGCGAGGTATCCTCCAGTGAATCCTACAGGGTAGGTATTATTATTATTAGTTCTACCAGAAAATCAGGCTGAGATAGTTAAGTACCTACCCAAGGCCACCCAGGGATTGAAAGACAGAACCATCTGTAGGATCCTTATCAACAGCCCTGCTGTATTGTCTCCTGACAACCTGTGTGTGCATTTTCCCATGTCCTTCAATATCTTTTGAAACAAGAAAATGTGAAAGCCTTCTCTTATGCATTATGCTTTTAATGACCTGATTTGACACTGTGGATGTGTGTGATATTGATAGCTGCATAATATTCCATGTTATGGTTATACTCTAATTTATATAATTAGCCCCCTGTTGTTGGGAATGTAGGTTATTTCCACATTTTCTCTCATAAATAACATTGCCCTGGATCTCTCTGACCTGAGGGCTAAATTCTTAGATGCCCGGAGTGTCAGAATCAGAAGGGCCCTAGGGCATCAATGAACATCGACTGTTCATTTTACAGTTGGGGCAATGGAAGTGCAGAGACTTGTTTGGGTCTTGTCTCGGTCTCAGAGGCCGTGGCCTCCTGAGCTGGGACATTGCCTGCTCTCTCGTTCTGCCCAGGGTGGTTTGGATGGGAGCACCGCTTCCATGGGGGAGGGGGCTTCTGGGAGGATGATGGGAGCACAGGGGTGAGTAGTAGAGAAGGTGATGGAAGAGGTGGACCGGAGCTGATGGTGGAATTCAGGGGCGGGGTTGGGAGGGATCTGCTGTCAGAATGTCCTTTGCAGAACAGTCTGCTGAGATGGGATGGACCCAGGATGAAATAGTGTTTCCTGTCCTCAGAGGTCCGCTGGTGGAAGATCTGGGCATTGGCGTTTGAATAACGGTGGTGGGAGGGTGTGTCAGTGGCAGTGTGCGTCTGGGCTTTGCTGATCCTTTTTTTTTTTTTTTGATGAGAAGGTCTGTCAAGTTCAGCTTGAACCTTCTCTGCTCCCCACCCCCAATTCCACTCCTCCCCCAGGCCCCTCTGCTCTCCAGGACCTGGGCTCTGTGGCCCCTTCAGCCGCTCCAGCAGCAAGTGAATGTGGTGGGTGCCGGATTCCCAGACAGGGCAGCTGTGGACGGGCGGGCGGGGTGGTGGAGACGGAGGTGTCCCCCTTCCCGGGCCAGGCTCTCTATTGTGTATCCCCCTTGGCTGTCCTGCTGCCCGGAGCCTGGCCCCGGCCCACATTCCTGTGGTGATGCTCTGGGTCTCCTGGCTGAAACTGGTGAGCGTGAGGGGCACCGAGTTCTCACAGGACTGAGGGCCTTTTGGGGACAGAGACTGGTGGGGATGAAACCTGTAGAGGTCCAGAGGGCTCTGCTGGAAGCAGAGGCCACTCCACTTCCTGGAGCTATTGTTAAGTCTCTGTGTGTCGTTGGACAAATCACTTTACTCGGAATAGCAATTCCCCGCCACTGAACCCTCCTGTCGAGGAGGATAATGCAAGTCTTTCTCCTCCCTGGGCCTCATTTTCTACATCTGTAAGAAGGGAGAGTTGCACTCCGTGATCACTCAGGCCTTAAGGTAAGCCCCCAGGTGGGAACATGTGCCGTGGTAGTACCAGCAGGTGGTTACCGATGCCACCTGCGCTGGCAGCGTGAGTGCTTTTGGTGCATTATCTCACTTGATTCTCACGACAGCTCTGTGAAGCATGTGTTATTGTCCCCATTTCACCAAGTAGAGGCTCAGAGAGGTTAAGCAACTTGCTCAGAGTCACCCAACAAGTAAGCAGAGCTGACCTTGAACCTGAATCTAAAGCTGGGCCACCAGCCGCTGCTCACAGTGACCCTAGTCACCAGGAGAGTAGTGCCTGAGTCTGGCTAATTCGAGGAAGGAAGCTTGGGCAGAATTAATTATACTTGATTTTATTCTAAGCTTTTGCAGCATGATTAGCTCTGCACAGGGGTGCTGGGCTCCTGGCCCCCTGCCAGCTGACCTAATTTTTGTGTCTGTGTCTGCTTCTGTAACTCGCCCTTTCTCTACCCTCATCCAAACTCTTTCTTCTCTGAACTTTCCCCTGCTGGGTCGCCTTGAATTTGCTGCTTAACCTCTCTGGGCATTAATAGCCTCCTGTGAGGCATGGTATAAATCGTCCTGATTCTGTTTCTCTCATGAAGATGGTGAAGCTTGAATGAGATAAAATCTTCAGAAATAATAGAAATATTAACATATAACTATCAATAACCGCAGCTGCATTTATTGATTCAGTGTCGGAGCTGGGTCCTGAGCTCAGCCCGTTACCTGTGTCATCTTACTTGGTTCTCACGGCATTGCTCGTTTTGGCAGCACCTATACTAAAATTGATCCTCATAGCCACATCCTGTTATTATCATTCTCACTTTACAGATGAGAAAACCGAGGCGTCAGAAATTCAGGGGCTTGCCTGATGTCCCACGGGTAGGAAGGGGAGCTGCCGATTCATTCTGGCTTGACCTCTGCGCCCTCCGGATGGGGGAGGGCCAGCGGTGGGGCTGGTCATGAGAGACTCCAGCCTTCTGGTCGTGGCAGGAGGCTGGGGGCAGAGGGAGGTGCCCTGGCTTTGTTTCTGAACATGTCCCATGCACTCAGAGCGAGTGGCTGTGGAAGCAAGGGGACTTACCTGACATTTGGCTGCTCTGGGTCCCTCACCTGCCCTGTTCTAAAAGGATCAGGTAATGGTGGGTGTTGAATGTGTGTGGGGGGGGGGCGGGGGGGGAGGGCCTCTAATCGCTATGGGAGCCTGAAGTGCGTCTTTGGGGCAAGGCTGTGGGTCAGCTCAAAAGGAACAATGGAGGGGGCAGTGAGGGAGAAAGACAGGGACACGTCGGTCCCTTGGGAAGGATGCCATGTCTCACCCTGGTATTGCGTGTGTGCTTGTATGTACCCAGGAGGGAAATTGTGCATGGTGCATGTGGACAGGGGAGTGCAGGTATCAGGGGCCTGGCGGTGGGCTTCTGAGGGAGGAGGTCGTACGCGTGATGGGCGGGTGCCGGTTCAGGGGTGGGTGGGTGGAATGGTGCATGCGGTGTGTTTGCCGTGTGCCAGAGTGTGCGTACAGCGTGCATGGACATTGGGCGTGTGTGGATGACTCGGCAGTTCTGAGCTTGTTCAGGGGGTGAGTGCAGGAGCCCTGGAGGAGCAGCGGCTTGGAGGTGGCTCTGGGCAAGGGTTCCGAGACTGAGGACCTGTGCTCGTGTCCCAGTTCTAAACTCCAGCCTCAGTGTCCGCATCTGTGAAATGGGGATAATAAAACCTTGGGAGGCTGTGGCGATGGAAGGAGGCAGCACGGGTACTGTGCTTCCAGTGCCCGATCGGGGGCAGGCCCTCAGCAGTGGTGGGCAGAGGTCTCTGGAACCCCCTGAGGCTCCTTAGTGACTCCCCTGGGGAGCTCAGCCCTTCTCTGGCTGCTCAGGGAGCCTCCAGGTGGGCGTCTGGTCCCTGGGATTGGAGGTGGCCGGAAGCAGAAGGCTCGGGGGCTTCTGCAGTAGGTATGGGGGCCGCTAACAGGAGAAACTGTTTACACGTTGGGAGCTTCGTGTCAGAGCCTGAGGGTGTCGTTCTGTGCAGACGGGTGCAGTAATGTGCTTGGACGTGGGGAGGGGTTGGTGTGGCCCTGGGTGAGGTGTGTGCCACTCATGTGGCTATGAGATTTTGCCGAAGTGTATGTCGAGCATCTGTGGGCGTGTTGGGTGAGGAGCAGGGTGCAGTCGTGTGTCCGTGTGTGTGTGCATGTGTGACTAGAGGCGTAGTAGAAGGATGAGCCTGTGATGCCGTGTGCCGGGCAGTACTGGCCGTGAGCTGAGATGGACGCACAGGTTAGGGTTAGTAAATGTTGCTCATAATCGTGTGTGTGTACAGCTGTGTGTTTTTGTAGGGTGTGGCTGGGATGTGTGGTGTGTGCACGAGGATGTTGCTGGATTGTGAGCTGAGAGCATGCACGTGTGCGTGTGTGTCTGTGTGTGTTGGGTGTGTGGGTATGTTCATCAGGCACTATGGGTGTGAGTTTACCTGGAGGAGGGTAATGAGGGTCTGGAGCCCACAGGATCCTGGCGCATTGAAATTCAGTTCTCCTTTAAGGGAATGGCATAGCTAATTATAATTATGCATGGATTATGCAAATGGAAGGTCATTTAGGGGTCAAAGGCTGTCTGTCACCATCCTCCTCTGACATTTTGTGACTTCTGGGGCTTTCTCTGCTGCCTCCCAGGCTCCCTTCCCCACCCCTATCTCTTTCCTCTCTCCTTTTTGTCCTCCTGGGAGCTGCAGCCACCAGCACCCCTGCGGTGTTCCTGGAAGGGTCTCACTGAGCCCTGGCACTCAAGCTGGCCCAAGGAGGGGTAGAGATGGCACTCAGCCACCTTGAGCGGGGCACTGGAAAGGTGGCGTCTGACACCCCATCTCCCACCCCCACAGGTTGCAGGGGTCCCCAGCATTAAGCTTCCAAGGGCGAGTTCAGGTGTAACTAGGCTATTGGCCACCCCTGCCCCCACCCAATGTGGGGGCTGCTTATTTTTCTGAAAGAATGTTCTCTTGGATGCTGGTTTGGAAAATCCCTGAGGTAGCCCCTTCCCCAGCTTTGTCTGATGAGCATGCGGCTAAATTAAGATGTGAGAGAATTTTCTCCCTCAGCCTCCCACTCTCGCCTTCTCTCTCTCACATAGGGAGTCCTCCCTTCACTCCCCTCTCCCTGTCTCCACCCCCCTCTGCCCTCTGACCCCTGGCTTTCCTCTGTCTCTGCCTCTCCGTCCCATGTCTCTGCCCTCCCCCCTTCCTGTCATCCTCTGTTCCTCCATGATCTCTCCCTCTTCTGCACCACCCCCCCCATCTCTGCAGGGAGCTGGAGCTCCTGGTCCTTAGCATGGAGGAGGTGGTCGTCATGGTAACGGTTGTCATGTCATTGGCTACTGAGTTGGGAATAAATAGTATCTAGGTGAGAGCTACCTGAGTGGAGGCTGATGGGTTTAGAGACGACTCCACGCTTGTCTCTGAGCCTCAGAACTGCACAGCATGTGCCCCGCACAGTGTCTGCCCCGCAAGCATGTGCCTGTTTGCACCCAAAGGCACGCCAACACGTGGTCCTTCTCTGTGGCTGCCTTTAGGTGAGTGTGTGTCAGAGTATGTCTGTATATGTTCTCTCTGTCTCTGGATGATTCAAGGGTGTGGCTTTGGGGGAGGTGGTCTTTGGATTTCTACAGGTCTTTCTGGAAGCAGGATTTTAGGGGCTGCTGTGTGACACTTGTCACTGAGAAATCATGAAGACTCCCTATTTTGGCTCCCACCTTTACTCCAGTTTGGGGGTCCTTAGGGACCACAGACTTCTTAGAACCTCTCTTCCCAGCAAAAGGTCTCCCAGCCACTCCCTCGCCTGCCTAGAAGAACAGAAAGACAGTGAAGACCGTCCTGCCCAGGGGTGGAGCCTGAGCCCTTGTCCCTGCTCCATCCCCTCCTGCCCTGTGGCCCTGAGGCAGGAGCTGCAGTCTCTGGCTTTAGGGGGCTTGCCTAAGGACTGAGTAGTCTCCAAGAGTCTCCACCTTAGCTGGCCCAGGTTTGGAGGCTGGCAGTGTAGGGAGCCTTGTAGCTTCCTTAGCCCAGGTCCTGGGGGTTTGTTCTGGCCATTAGGGGTGGAGAGGGGAGCTGGGGAAAGTTGGACGATAGCTGCTCTGAGCTTCTGGAATGTCTAAAATGGAGGAAGACCCAGCAATTAGTCACGGGAGCAATTACACTAATTGTTCTACTCTGTGACTCACTGGTAGCAAGTAAATACTGATTAATTCATTACTTTGAGACTGTGTGTGTGTGAGGGGCGGGGTAGGGGCGTGTAACAGTGGGGGTGGGGGGAATCTCCTGGCCCCCTGCCCTGGCTTCTTGCCCTTACTGGCCTGGGTAAGGCTTCAGAGCAGGTGGTTGAGGCTGGAGGCAGGAAGCCAGGATTGGGATCCTCTCTCTAGCTCTGTATGAACTGCAGAAGGAGGCCTGTCAGGGGTGGGGTGTGAGAGGCCGAGAGCACAGAACACAATGCAGATCCCTCTCCTACTCACGTACCATCCATGGCTCCCCTGTCAGTCAAACAGGACGGATGCTCAGACCTGCTGAACTGCTGAGTTCGGTTTTCACAATATTCTGATACGTAGTCAGGATAAAAAAAATGATAAAGTCATCAGATGTACACTGAAATGAAAGCTTTCTGCGATGGGGCTCCCCCAACCTCAGTCCCGGCCTGCTCCTGCCCCATGAATTGGTCACACCTTCCAACTCCAACTCCATCCCTTCATAGATATTTCCTGAATACCTACTATGTGCAAGACACGGTTCTCCATCAAGGTGTGGTTTAGTGGGGGTGGGAGCAGTCACCAAACAAGTACACACGTGAACAGACACAGCTCACAGTAGTGATAGATGTGAATTCAGAAGCACAAGATGTTCTGACAGATCGAATTAGTAGGGCTTCTTGAAAGAAGTGGTTGGGGAGTAGGAGTTAGCTGGCATAAAGTTACTGGAGGATGAAGGGATGAGAAGGAAGAGTGTTCTAGGCAGAGGGAACAGCATCAACAAAAGAGGCAGGGGAGACCAGGTGTGTTCCGGGAAGAGAAGGGGTCCAGGCTGCCTGGAACCCAGTGAATGCGGAGGGAGCCCGGACGGGGCTAGAGGGCTGGCAGGGCCGGCTCTGAGAGCACAGGCTGCTCTTCCCTACCTCAGAGCCTTTGCGTCTTCTGTTCCCTCTGCCTTTCTCTCTTTATTTCGTTTGTTAAGACCCAAGTGGTCATCTTCAGATCTGAGCACTGGGACTAATCTCACCTTCCTCCGACAAGCTCTCAGGAGGCAGGTGCTGTGGCTAGGTTCAGTCTGGAACCATGGTCAAAGGCACGGCTCGGGGTAAGGCCAAGCCTGCCCTTCCCAGGGGATACACACTCCTGTCTTAGGTATCCTGAGTGCTGGTTCTCAGCCCAGGACTGCGATGAAGAGGGATGGTCTGGACCCAAGAATCCCAAGCTCCCTGCCATCCCAGGTTTTGACTCTGGGAATTCTTGGGCCTAGCAAGCCGGCCCCTGGGAGAAGCCCTCTCAGCTCTCCTGATCCCCTGAGCTCTTTCGGAGGGAGGTGAGGATGGGGACTGACTGCTTGTTTTGGGGAGGACCTAGGGCCAGGGCTGGAGCCTGTACTTTCTCCCCACCCATCTTTATCCAAGGAATTTCCCTCCCAGAGCCCCAAATCTCCCTTATACCATGTTTAGCTGATAGGACTAATTGCCCTACCTTTAGGATTTTGAGATGCGAGGCTTCAGGTCCCAAGCAGAGTCTGAATCTCATCACATCATGTATTCTCTGGTAACCTGGGGCAACTGGGCCTCGGTTCTCTCCTCTGTGGAAGGGGGCTGATGACATTGTCCACATCAAGAATAACACTGACTTGTGCTCAGCACCTGCTGCATGAGGCGTGCTCAGCACTGCACATGTATTAACGCAGTGCACACTCACAACAACCCAATAAGGCAAGTGCTATTTGCTTATGAGTAAACTGAGGCCAGAGAGGCTAAGTAACCTGCCCCAGGTCATACATTTAGTAAGTGATGGAGCAGGGACTCGAATATAGCATTCTGGCTCTAAACCTGGTTCTGCTACCTAGCAGTTTTGATCAGGGGATGGGGGAGTGACTGAGGTCCTCGGTGGTGGCCATCAACAAGATGGAGCTGCTACCCTGGCCCTTGGGTGGGTTGGAAGTGGTGACTAGGCCCGCCCTGGCTCTCTGCTCACGTGGAGGCCGCATCCAGTACCATCCCTCTGTTGTCACTTGGTTCGCGAGCATGTCTGTTGTCCCTCTGGGTGTGTCTAGGCTGCTGGCCTCAGGTGCTAAGCCCCGTGCCTGTCTCTTCCCTCCTTAGGCTCAGCGCTGGCGCAGCGAGAACTTCGAGAGGCCTGTGGACCTTGAGGGCTCCGGGGACGATGACTCCTTCCCTGACGATGAGCTGGACGACCTGTACTCTGGGTCGGGCTCGGGCTGTAAGTGCCTCCCCTTCCCTTTCCCTCCTCTCCCGTTGTGCTGGCGGGGTCTTCTGTCTCCGGTGCCCCACCCAAGGCTTTGATCCCAGGGCTCACCGTAGTGGTGGGGTGGAGGCGGGGACATCAGGCAGGGGTATCTCATGGACCTCCAGCAGAAGACGGGCCAGTCATCCCCCTGGGGAGGGAACCAGGGCCTTGAGGCCTCTGAGCCCGGGACCCCAGCGCCCCACGGTTCTGCCTCTCCCAGCTCTGCATGTACGACTTGGGTATCTCCGCAGACCTCCAGCTTTTGTTGGGGGAACACACATGCCATTCGGTAACCCAGTTTCTGACTTGGAGGAATTTAGCAGCCACTTCTCAGTTTACTGGCAAATCCTTAGCAGAGACAATTTGGCTCAATCGGCTGTGGCCAAAGGTGAGGTTAAGGCAGTGATGGAAAGGGTGCAGCCTGGGAAAGGCCTGTAGAGTAGTGAAAGATAAGCGGGTGTGCTGAGGGCGAATCCGAGCTTCGCTACTTAACAGCTGTGGCACCTTTAGACGCCCTCCCTCTCTGCGTCTCTCTGTTCTTACCTGTGAATGGTGACAAATATATACCTTCTTTTCAGTTTCTGGAAGGATTCAGCATAAGATGTCAGGGTCTGGCACAGAGAGGGAGCTCTAAACAGGGAATGTGTGCTGAGATTTGAGCCCCATGAGAGGACAGGTCTGATGAGATGGTAGGAGGTCTGCAAGCCATGGAACTGCCCCCCGCCCGCCCCTCCCCCCGGCCGCAGCCCCTGCCTCTAGTCTCCCTACTGTAGCCCATTCCTTTAAGCCTCTTGCAAGTTGATTTTCGTTAAATCCATTTCTAATGGGTCATGTCTCTACTCCCAAGTCTCCCTGGTTCCTCTTCCTTCTCCTCTGCCAGGTCCAGGCCCTCCAGTTGGCTGCAGCTTCTCTCTCTCTCCTCATTTCCTCCCTAGTCCCTTCACTTGACCTGGCTTTGAGTCCTTCAGATTGCTCAAGCATTCCCTTGTGGGAAGTCTCATTCTCCCTTTCGTCCTCTGCCTGTGCCTCAGGAGCCCTTAACATACCCACTGCCTGTGTTCATGGTAGGGTGTACCCAGGTCTGACTCCTCCCAGAATGCCTCTCCCGTGTTCCCCCCGATCTCCTGCAAGATTTGCAGCCAGTAGGCCCTTAGTTAACTACTGCCTAGATTCAACCTGCTATAATCTCCAGGCTGGATGGGCTAGAATAGTCATGGAAGACTTCCTGGAAGAGGTGGCCTCCTGGAGGACTTTTTGGCTAGGCAGAGAGGAGTTGGGGAGTGTCCACTGTCTGTCAGCCAACTGGTAACCTTTGGCCAGACTGTGCCTTCCTCCTTTCCCTTATCTCGTCCTGGGAAAAGTGTGCAAAGAGTGAGGGCTGGGACCCCCGCACCCTGTCTTGATGGCCATTGCTTGCCCGGGATCCTCATGCCCCCCACAATCACCCAGCTCCCCAGCTCTCTCCTCTCCCCCACCCTCTCAGACTTCGAGCAGGAGTCAGGCATTGAGACAGCCATGCGGTTCAGCCCAGACGTGGCCCTGGCCGTGTCCACCACACCTGCTGTGCTGCCCACCATGGACATCCAGCCTGTGGACACCCCGTTGGAAGAGCTCCCCTCTGAGCGTCCGACCCCAGAGCCAGCCACTAGCCTCCCAGTGGTGACAGAGGCCCCGGAAGAGCCCAACCAGAGAGCCGCCACCATCTCCACTGCCACGGCTACCACTGCTGCCACAACCATAGGGTCCCCCACTGTGGCCATGGTGCCTGCCACAGTGGCCACTGCCACTCCCAGGACCCCTTCCACAGCTACCACCTCTGTCATAAGGACCACCGGCATACAGAGGCTTCTGCCTCTTCCACTGACCACGGCAGCCACAGCCCAGGCCACCACCCCAGCGGTGCCCTCACCTCCTACCACGGTGGCTGTCTTGGACACAGAGGCCCCAACACCCAGGCTGGTCAGTACAGCTACCTCTAGGCCAAGGGCTCTCCCCAGGCCAGCTACTACGCAGGAGCCTGACATCCCTGAGAAGAGCACCCTGCCCCTGGGGACCACTGCTTCTGGACCGACTATGGTGGCTCAGGTGAGAAGGTTGGGAGAGGACAGGAAGTGAGATCAGAGGTGGGTGGGTTAGGTTCTGCGGGGGGGAGGATGGAGCTGGGCGGGGGGGAGGACTGGGCAGTTCTGGAGATGAGCCAGACAGGGGTGGGGAGAGCAAGAGAGGCACGTGGCTGGAGGGCCAAGACTGGGTGAGAATCACAGGACGAACATGGGGGTCAGAGGTTGAGAAGGGTGGGAATGGAAGAGGGACAAGGCTGAGTCTTAGGGTGTGGAATTGGGTGACATGTGTGTTGGCGGGGGAGGGGTCGGGGCCTGTGTGTTCCAGTTAACAGCACGGACTTAGGAGCCAGGCAGCCTGGGCTGGAATTCTTTCACTGCTACTTTTTAGCCATGTGACTTCAAGAAGTCACCAGTCCTTTCTATAACTTCTGTACCTCCGTTTCTTTATCTATGACAAGGATAAAATCAGAATGCAAATCATAACGTTGAGAGAATTAAGTTTCCTGATATATCCAGAGTGTTCAGGACAGTGCCTGGCAGTAGAAAAAAATGAAGTTTTGGTAGTGTTATTGTCATCATAATCGTCATTATTACTAGTTTGAGGGCGACTAAGTGGGCAGTTTGAAAGGAATGCTTGTAGCTGACATTCGTGGAGTGCTCTCTGGGTGGCCGGCTCAGTGCAGTGCACTTTACCTGTGCCATCCCCGCTCTCCTCACGCCCACCCCCTGAGATGGCACTGCAGTCATCCTCCTTTTACAGGTGAGGCTGGTTTTATAGCCGGCAATGGCAGTGAGGGTTCGAACTTGGCACTCGGCTCCAGAGGCCGGGGCATGTGCGTGGAGGGTGTTATGGGAGGAGGATAGGAGATGGAAGGGAAGAGGGTCAAGATGTCAGGATGCCAGAGGGGGATGAGGCCAAGGAGATGGGAGAAATTGCCTGGTCCCTGCTGGGCATGCCAGGCAGCGCGGGCTATGGTGACACTGATTGGGCCACTAAAGCCCTTTGCAGCCAGCCTCACAGAGAAGGGTCTACAGGCTGTGGAGCTGCCTTCAGGTCGGCGTCAGCCCCTTGACTCCCCAGTCAGCCCTAGTAAGACCCAGGCCCTGTCCTCAGCTCCTCGGAGCACCTGGACAGCCTGGTGTTTCAGAGCTGCTTGGCCAAGCAGGAAGGGTGGACAGTGACGGGGCGTGGAGACCAGGTCGCAGGTGCAGCCTCCGCACACAGCTTCTTGGCCTGGACACCAGGCCCACCCTCTCCATGTCCACCTTCTACATCCCTGCCCTGACCCCATTTCTGGTCCTGCGCCATGTGATGGGAGCCATCGAGGTTCATGGCCACCGGTCTGGTTCCCTGGACACTTGCCCTTACGGGGTGTCATACTCTTCGGTTGTGCCCTTGGACTGACCTCCAGGCTGAGACTCACTTCTGCCCTAGGCTTGTAGACCGGGGACCAAGCACATAACAACTGCACCCAGCAGTTCCCTGACAAACTTGACAGGCATCCCCCAAGGCAGCCGGAGGGGGAAGTGACGGAGATGGGATGGGGACAGGATGTGGCCGAGTGAGAATAGAGGCGGTGGAGTATATGGTTGGAAACACAGATGCCAGAATTGGATAGATAAGGATTTTTAGTTTAGCTTCTACCACTTACTAGCTGTGTGCCCTTGGGCAAGTCACTTAACCTCTCTGAGCCTATTTCCGGTTGGGCGTAATAATACTTCCTCCATGGAGATATAAGGGTAAAATGCCCATAATGTGTACTTAGCACAGTGCCTGGCATATAGTGAATGCTTGGTAAGTGGTAGCCCACTGGAGTAGTTTGTGTGTGTGTGTGTGTGTGTGTGTGTGTGTGTGTGTGTGTGTGTGTGTGTCTGTTTGTCTGTCTGTCCGTCCATCCCATGACAGGTGTACTGGGGCCTGGCTCCTGGGCTCATACCACTCTCTCTACAGACCCCAACTCCAGAGTCCTTCCTGACGACGATCCAGGATGAGCCAGAGGTGCCAGTGAGTGGGGGGCCAAGTGGGGACTTTGAGCTGCCAGAGGAAGAGACCACGCAGCCAGACACAGCCAATGAAGTGGTGGCCGTGGGCGGGGCTGTGGCCAAGCCGTCGCCTCCACCCGGGACACTGCCCAAGGGTGCCCGCCCAGGCCCCGGCCTCCTGGACAATGCCATCGACTCGGGCAGCTCGGCAGCTCAGCTGCCGCAGAAGAGCATTCTAGAGCGGAAGGAGGTGCTTGTAGGTGAGCTTGGCCTGGAGGAGCCCAGGGTGGGGCAGGCTGGGTGTGAGTTTCCTAGGAAGGGAAGGCTGGGGAGTTCGACCCCCAGGACCCACCCTCTGACTTCTCCTCTGACCTTCCTCCATCCCAGAGTCTGCCCCGGACTTCATCCCACCTTTAGCACTTTCCTCAGCACCCCCTGACATCCTCTTTAGACTCCGCCCTTGACCCTTGCTTCCCTGGGCCATGCTGGTTGACCCCTCCTGGACCTTACCCTCTGGACCCTAATCTCTAATTCCAGTTTTTGGCCTGACCTGCCCCTGCCTTTGACCCCAGCCACAGAGGACCTGCCCTGGCCACCTCTCCTGAAGGGTCAGGATTTGAGGTCTAAACCCTGCTCCCTACTTAGGAGCACCGTGGCCTTGGGCAGGTCCTTCACCGCCTCAGACTCCCCTTTCCTCATCTCTAGAACAGGGGTAATCACTTTGTACTTAACCAATTCTTAGTGCATGCCTGTTCGTATCAGCTCCTCTGTAGCTGGGATGGGCCATAGTTTAGTTGGTGGAGTTTTTCTTTCCTAATGGTGTGTAAAATACTGGAGCATCTTCGAGCTGATGGCACTGTACATTGGTTGGGGACTGTAGCTCTGCCCTCGAGGTATGTGAGGCTTTGGTGCGTTAGTGTGTTAGGCGACTAGAACTGACCACTAGGCCGCAGTGAGGGCCGTTAATGGCATCCAGCGTTGGTAGTATTAGAATTGACTCAGCTCCAGTCTCAGGTTTGAGTCTCCACCTACCCAGGGCCCTGCATCCTCTTCTCAGGCTCTACTTCTCCCCCGCCCCCCTCCTGCCACCTCTGGGCCGTGACCTCTGCCCTCTTCCTCCACAGCCGTGATTGTGGGCGGGGTGGTAGGCGCCCTCTTCGCTGCCTTCTTGGTCACCCTGCTCATCTACCGCATGAAGAAGAAGGACGAGGGCAGCTACACGCTGGAGGAGCCCAAGCAGGCGAGCGTCACGTACCAGAAGCCTGACAAGCAGGAGGAGTTCTACGCCTAGTGGAGCCCAGCGGAGCCACAGTGCCTCCCCAGAGCCTCAGCGCCACCCCTCTGCCCAGTACCCAGCCCACTCCACCAGCCCGGCCTGAGACTGGGCCTGGGAGGGAGCCCCAGCTCATCTCTGCCTGCCCTCCCCAGGTCTGCTCAGACTGCCAGCCTCGCACAGATCTTCCCTGAGGGACAAGTTCTCTGCCATCTGCCCTAGACTGTGCCCTTACGAGCTCATCTCTTGTCTCCCGCACCGGCCCAGGGCTTTAGGACCTCATGTCAGATGGACAGGAGGAAGGAAGCTCCTGATTGGCTGGTGCGAGAAAGGGGTGAGGCTTGAGATGGGCTCGCACCCCAACTTGGCCCTGCAGAGCTGGCCGAGGTCTCCCGTTGGGGCAGAGAGGCACTCTGGCTGGTCTCGAGGACAAGCATTTCTAAGCTCAGCCCTTGAGACCATCAAGACACTGCCGCCTTTCGCTCCTGTCCCAGGGCTCCTCTTTGCCTGGGTGAGAGTGTGTCCTCTGTTGCCAGCCCGTTTTGTTCTGGCTTCTCCAGGGCCGTGGGGTCACTCTCCCCTCGTTCCTGCCCACTGCACCTGCACCGAAGGTTTTTACCTTTTTGGCAGTCTGTTCCTGAGGAATTGGCTTCCTGAGAGTGGCCTGGCAGCCACTGGTGAGGAGGGCTGGGCTGCTCGGCCCTTTTGCAGGTGGACTGCTTAGATATCATCTTCCACAAGTCGCACATATTGTCACACCCGGAGACAGAAGCACGCAATGACAAAGTCATGCGCAATCCTGACCACACCACCAATCTAGACATGTCACAGACACACATTCTTCCAAAGATGTTTGTTCTCATGCATTTCTCATGCACCCCCGAATGCTTATGACAATGCAAGACACACGTCATTGTTGCCCAGTGGTGACGGCGTGGCCTGCTTTCCTCTCTGTCCCTCCCCCTTCCACGTAAACGCACACTGTGGCACCGTACACATTGTCTCCAGCTTTCAGGCTCACTTGGGAGGGTGGGATCAAGCCAGACCGTCAGCCCATATTGGGTCCCCTGAGTTGCCGTGTTAACACTCAGCCCTCACCACAGCACCCACACCACCCACAATGCCATCGACCCCGGCGTGTCAGACTCAACCCCATGTAGATGCACAGTCTCACCCCACATAACCCAGCTCTAACACTGGAGGGGCACAGGTGGGCACTTTGCCTTTCCCTGAATAAAGTGTGATGTGGGGTGGGGGACATTGCCACAAGCCCCCGCAGAGCATTGCACACCAGCCAGCCTGGCCCCACCCCCGCCTGCTTCCTCCCCTCTAGGAGCTTGCAGAAGGGTTGGTTTGAGGCCAGTCCCTCTCTAGCCGGGAGCCTTGCTGAGGAAGGCTGGTAGTTCTGGGAATTTGGCCTTGGGCTGGGGAGGGGTCTGGGTCTCCCAGGACCAAAGGCCCAGGTGGGGAGGGAACATGTGGTCTAGCTCCTGGTCCTCCTGCATCCCCCTCCTGCTCTGAGCTAGGGGCTGACTCTGCCTCCCAGGACACAAGTCTCCAAAGTGCCTGTGAGGGTGGGCCCTGCCGCCCGGGCCCTCTGCACCCTCTACCCGCAGCCCCACCCTAGGGTCCTCCTCGGCCCTTTCTCGTGGACACCGTTCCCTTACTTGGCCAAACAACCCGGCATTTCTCCTGACCGCAGCTGGATGGACCCACGGCTGGAGGCACCAGCCGGCTGCACTGCCCCAGGCCAAGGGCTGAGAGCAGGCGGGATGGGGGTGTCACAGGCCCGGCCTGCTTCCCCCTTCTTTACTCTTGCAAGTGGGGCCACTTCCGTGGATATTTTAAGTGTGGGGTCACACGTCTCCTTTGGGGAGGGCATGCTCGATGGGGGCTCGTGGAGCCAGGAGATGCGCTCTGAGTGGTAGTCGACTGGTGCTCACACCCAGACCCCTCACCTCCAACCCAGGTTAAAGTCGGAAACCCAGGTTTTATTTCTGTTCCTTTTTTAAGATACACTGGCCACAGACTCCTGCTGGTGAGGGGTGGGGGCACCTGAGGTGGTGAGGGTGGGGTTCTGGGGGGCTTCCACAGCCTGTCCTGCCGCCCTCCTTCCAGGCCGAGGCTCCATGTTTCAGACCCCAAAGCCCCTTGTAGCAGGGCCTGGATGCTTGTGAGGAACCCAGCTGATCCCAGCCTTGGAGTGGGTGAGGAATGGGGGGAGACACCCTGCGCCCACAATCTGTTGGGGATGGCCTGGCCTCAGTCATCCCTGGAGCAGAAGGTGGAGGATGGGGGCACAGGAAATCGAAGCGCTAGCCTCCCTCTCCCCTGCTCCCCGGTGGGCTACTGTCTTCTGGCAGCAGCTCTGGTGAGAAGGCCTGGGCAGGCCAAGGCTGAGAAACCAGGGAGCATGGAGTAGAGAGGACCTGAACCCCCCAGGAAGCCCAGGGATGCTGGGACCAGCGTAGGAAGCCGGTGGTGTGGGCGGGGTCCAGCACAGGATGCGTGGCTTGGGTTTAAGCTGGCTGCAGTGGGCTTGGACTGCCCTGCGTGGGTCTGGTCTGGCCCTAGCAGGCCTCTTCACATCTGAGGGCTGGCTTCTAACTTGTGGCTTGGGGCTTTGCCTCCTGGTACAGGCCTCCTCTCTCTGTCTTTAGCATTTGAGAAAAGAGGCTGAGGGCCTTGTCATGGAGACCTGAATCTGAGACAAATGTCCAGGCTTTATCCTCATGAAGTTAAACTCAGTCTGACCATCCCAAATCCACTGCAGCCAGCCCAAGTTGGGCAAGGCAATCCAAGAGAAAGAGGTCTGTTCAAAGGATGAGCTGGAGCTCTCCTAGGTGCAATGTGGGTGCAGGGCCTTACGCGCCTGGTCTGATGCATGCAGGGCCCGCTCAGATAGGTCACAGACACCTCAGTGCTCCTGGGGAGGGTATCCTGTGGGCCCTGGCATTTCCTGGAAGCATGGCCAATGCCAAAGGAGAGGGCACGTGTGTGGCTTGAGAACCTCTCTGGGACCCTGGCCGCCGGGGAGCACAAGGCAGGCTGGGGCCTAGGGAGTTGAGGGTTGTGCCCACCCTCAGTTGTGATTTTTAGAGCCAGGCTCTGTTTCCCTAGGGGCTACAGTGGGTACCTCCTGAAAGGCTGGTCCCCTTGGTCACTGGAGGTGGATGGGCAGTAACCAGGTCTGTGGGCATTGGCTTGAGTGCTCAGGCTAGACCCCTTCTCCTCTGCTGGGGTTGGCAGAGTCATCTGTCCAGGCCTTCAGCTGGGGCCCTGGGCACAGGAAGCAAATCCATCTCTGTCTCTTGGGGCAAGAGTGGCTGCTGTCTCCTCAGCTTTCTGACTGTCTTCTGCTGACAGCCGCCACCCTGGACTTGCTTCCCTAGGCCTCCTGCCTGTAAATAGGAGCCCACAAACTGTACAGATTTACAGACGCTGAGACCGGGCCCCAGCGTCATCAGCTAAGGGCTGATGGCCCCAGTGTCCCCCAGGTACCCACCTGGCAGCTCAGTGCACCCGGCCCCAGCGTGGTGAATGCATGTAAATATTTTTCGTAGGCAGTGTGGCTCCAGAGAGCCCCCTGAAGACAGTGACCCTCCTGTGTGTCCTTTCTCCTGTACAGAGCCCTCCAAGAACCTGTCCTGGGGACAGTGGGAGTTTGTCCTTCCCTGCCCCAGGCCTTCCCTGCCCTCTCTCCCCATAACCTGTTTATTAACCACACCTGTCCTGAGTTCATGGCCAAAACTTTGAATAAGAAAAAAAGTGGAGGAAAAAAGACTGGAAAAAGACGAGGGTGCCTGCCCCGCTGTGGGTGCTCGCCTGTCCCAGCCTTGCGAAGGAACTGTTTGGGTTTTTTTGTTTGTTTTGTTTTTTGTTTGTTTGTTTTTTAACACTTCCCGTGCTGTGCTCATTTATAAGAGGAAATAAAATTAAACTGAAACGATGTAGTGTGGTCAGAGTGTGAGATAAACATGGAGGTCATTGGGGGAGGGGGCCCCCTTGGACCTCAGCCACCTTCCACTTTAAAAGGAATGGAGAACCAAGTGAGGAGCATTGACCAGCAACTCCTTGTGGGAATTATGGTAAAAGCTGCTGTTGGTTGAGAGCATTCGGAAAACCACGGAGCTGACTGTGGTGAGGCTGGGGCGGGGGCTGTGGTTGAGTTGGGACCGGGCTGTGGTAGTGTTGGCACCTTGTGGTCCACAGGGGAAGAGCTGTGGTTTCAGGCCATGCAGAGTGAACCTGGGGGCCACAGGATGTTGGAATCAGACTGGCGAGGCAGGATGGCTTTGGGATCTGATAGGCCTGGTTTCAAACCCAGGTGACATTTCCTGGTTCTGACTCTGGAGGAGCTACTTGCCCTCTCTGAGCCTCAACTTTCGCGCCTGTAAAATGGGATAACAGTGAACACCATCCCTTAGAGGGAATGAATGTGCAAGGGTTATGTGAGGAGGAGCACTCGGCGCAGGGCCTGGCACAGCCGGCGTCAGCTTGCAGGGGCTTTGACGATGGCGTTGGGACAGAATAGAACCCAGAACAGGAGAAGCCGCACGGCCTGGAACAACTCCTGGGACCAGAGGGACAGAGAGCTGGGAGGGCTTCTGAGCTGGCCTTGGGACCCTTGGTGTAAAATCCCTTTATTAGGGCCGCAGCAGGGGATGTCCCTGCCCTGCTTGCACACCTCTTGAACAAGAGCTTTATGTGTCTTGGGGACCAGTGGGCCATTCTACCTGACGAGAAGGCCTCTTTTTCAGCCAGTCTGCTCTCTAGCGTTTCCCTTCTCCAGTCCCCGTTCTTCTTGGGGGCACACCTTCTCTGTCTCCTTGCCATGGCTAGCCCCTAGGCATGAATGTCGTGGTCACAAACTTCCCTCCTCCAAGAGAGACCTTTCCACGTCCCACAAATATTTCCTCCAGAAATGTATTCCTCTCAAAATGCGATACATAGGGTCCTGATGGTTCTGGGGTGGGTTGGAGTTTGAGGTTCTTGGATTTGATACAAGACCCTACTCCGCCCTCCCTCCCTCCCTCCATTTGTCCCTCCCTTCACTAAAGCTTCTTGAGTGCCAGGCCCTGCACTTGGAACAGGATGACGAGAGGTCACCAAGAAAGACCAGTTCCTGCCCTCAGAACACTTACAGTTTATTAGGGAGATAGACAATAACCGGAGTCTCACAACTATATCATAAACTGGTCTTGGGGGGTGCGGTGTCTTTCCTCCTCAGCCACCACTTCCAAGACCCCCACCCCAGACATCCCCTTCACTGCCAGACAGTTCAGGGATGGAGCCCCAAGGCCTGGGGCCTCACTGTGGGACTGCAGACAACTTGTCCCCTGAGAACCTCTATCTGTATGGCTAAAAATGGATGAAAAGGCGGCCCCGCCACTCTGAGGTTCTAACAGAGGACGGGGCCCCAGATAGAAGTCTGCTGTGACATGAGGGGTGGGTTTGCCATCATTTGAGGCCCAGCTCACCACAGGAAGATAATTCCACCCTCCTCTCAGTTCCTATGGCCTGTAGTTCTCGTTCCTGCAGGGCCCCCATCACCTTCTCATCTGGATTCTAGTAATGTGCATCTGTATGTTATTCTCAGCTTGGAAGAGTAGAAAGAGCGTGACCTTGGAGTTAAGTGGATCCAGCTGTGTGCACTTGGGCACAATATGTTACCTCTCTGAGTCTGTTTCCTCACATGCAAATATGGACAATAAGGTCAATATTTAGAGGCCATTCAGAGGATTAAATGAGATGATATACTGAGGCGACTAGCATGAAGCTTGGCATATGTAGCCCTTAAGAGCTGGACTTAAATCCCTCTCTTTGCAGCGTCCATCTTTTCACAGGCAAACCTTTATTCAAATCCCAGCTCTGCCACTGATGGACTACGTGAGCTTGGGTGAGTTATTCAAACTCTCAGTGTTCAGTTTCCTAACTGTGAAATGGGGACAATAATAGTACCTGCCTCACATGCACAGTGCTTAGAACCATGCCTAGTATAGAGCGGGGGCCATATAAGTGTGGGCTATTATTGTCGTTGTTATGATTCTTATCATTATTTGCAGGTCCCAGCATACTGCCTATTGGATGAGTAAATGACACTGAGCCTGGATAGAAATCAAAATACTGGTGTCAGCTCTGGTGTGAACTGTGACTTAGGCTTAGGCTTGTTAGAGCTGAGGCCAATGGCTGGGAACCATGCATTTGGGCTGCACGGATGGGCTGGGCGCTGCTGGGAGTTGGAATATTTCCTTCTGGGTCTCTGGGCCCAAGGGATGAGCATGAGCAGCAAAACAGAGGGGGGAGGAGGAAGAATAGCTGATTGTTTCCCATAGCCCAAGAGGTCACAGCTGCCTGCCCATGCTGCCCTAAAACAGAGTGTACTCAGCCTCTGAGGACCGCCCACCTGGTCTCTGCCGGCCTGAGGGTGGCCTGGGGCAGACTGAGGGTCCAGGTTGATCGCCACCAGAGCTGTGAGCCTTATCCACACTTGGGGAGGAAGGAGGCGGGGCCTGACGTGGGAGCTGAGGAGTCAGGGCCAGAGAGCACACAGCAAAATCAACGGGATGAGGCCCTGACTGCCAGGCACTGCGACAGAAGCTCTTCTCACACTGCCGTCTCATTTTAGCCTCATGCAGTTCTGGCCTCCTGTACGGTTTTTGCAAATAAAGAAACTGAAGCTCAAAGAGCAGAAATATGAGGCCATTAAAGGGTCAGTGGGATTCAACCCTGGGTCTCTGCCTGAATTCAAAGTTCTTTCAGTTTTACTCTGCCATTTCCTCCGTTTTTAGCCAGCTGCCTGAGTGTGGGCAGGTTACTAAGCTTCTCCGAACCTCAGTTATATCATCAGAAAAACAGCAATAGAATGTTAAAAGGCTCAAAAGATATATTAACACATAACGTTTATGGGATGTCTTCCCGTTGTCAGTGCCCAGTCACAGACATTATTTCATTTAATTCTTGGAGAGAATGATTATCCCCATTTTATAGATAAAGGCATTGACCCTATGAGCAAAATCCACACTGTGGGATACATCTGTAGGACAAATGGTCCAGTTTCTTTAATTCATAAATTGTAAAGAAGGGGTAAAAAGAGAGAGGGAGAGGTAATTTATAGATAAGCTTAAAAGGCATGTGAAACCAATATGGAACTTGATATAGATTCTGATTCATACAAATTAAAAAAAAAAAAAGCTAATTATGAGACAAGTAGAAATTTGAACGTTGAGTGAATATATCTTATAAAGGAATCATTGTCAATGTTTCTTAGATGTGACGAAGTTATGGTTTTAAAAAAAGGTCCTTATCTTTATACAAACTGAAATACTTGCAGATGAAGAGATAGCATTTTGGGATTAGGTCACCAATGATACGGGGAGGAGTGGGTGGGCGAACAGAAGAATAACATGGGACTTGATAATTGCAGAAGCTCAGTTATGGGCACATAGGGGAGTCATTATATTATTCTAGCTACTCTAAGCTAAATTTTAAATTCTTCATATTAAAATACTAAAAAATAAAGAAAATTGATTCCCGAGGGGCATGGGGGCTCACCAGGGGTTGCACCTTGAGTAAATGCAGAGCTAGGGTACCTGACTCGAAGTCCAGTCCCCCGCCCCTGACTCTGTCTTTGCCTTGAACTCCTGCAATGTGTTATTTTCCCCGGCTTTGTGTTGTCCACGTCCAGATGGCCGGCACCTTCATGGGCCCTGTCCCCTCCCCTTTACAAAAACTGATTCTCATGAATGGCTCTGATGAAAGAATTCACATGAAATTGTGATGAGTGACGTGGCGCCAGTGCTGTTTGTCTTTTGCCGGAGAGAGTAACAGAAGCGACTCTTCCCCAGTGGCTGGTGGCTCACGGAGCATGGTCCAGGGTCTCCTCAGCCTTGCTCACTGCTCACGTCAGTCCCGGGAGGCGGGCTGGTTGGGGATCACTTCTCTGACTTTGAAGGACATTGAATTTGGTCATTTCCATTTTCACAGTTTTGGTCAAGTCTAGACCTTTATCATAGCTTGTTGGAACTGCCGCGAGACTCTTACCGGCCATGGCAGGCTGTAAGAAAGGTCATGGGCAGATGTGGCTCCTCCGCCTGCCTCAGCAGGTTCTTCGTGCCTCATCCTGGAAAAGCCACTCTGCCCCCTGAGCCTTGGCTTCTTCCTCTGCATAATGGGCACAATGAGGAGCCCTGCAGAGGTTTGTGGGGGTCCAGAGAGCAGACAGATCAAAATGTCCAGCACAATGACTGACACACAGCAGGTGCACAGCATATTAACAGTAACAGCAACCACAAAACACGTGAATGGCACTTACCATGTGGCAGGTATGTCTTAAGCATGTTTTAATACGTGTGGCATTTAAAACAGTGCCCGGAACATGGAAAGTATATAGATGTTTATTAAATAAAATAATTTGGCATATATTAGCGTATTTAGTGGTATGGATTGAATTGTCTGCCTCCCTCTTGCCATTCATATGTTGAAGCCCTAACCCCCAAAGTAACTGTATTTGGAGATAGAGCCTCGGAGGAAGTCATTTAGGTTAAGTGAGGTTGTAAAAGTGGGGCCCCAATCAACACGGATAGGATTGTAAGAAGAGACACAAAGAGCTTGTGTGCGTGCGCTCTCTCTTTGTGAGCACTGAGGAAAAAGACCCATGTGAGCACACAGCAAGAGAGCAGGTGTCTGTAAGCCAGGAAAAGAGCTTTCACTAGAAAACCACTATGTTGGCAGCTCGATCTCAGACTTCCAGCCTTCGGAACTGTGAGAAAATAAATGTCTCTTGTTTAAGCCAGTAAACCCAGTCTATAGTATTTGATTGTGGCTGCCTGAGCAGACTAATACATTTAATCTTTACAAAAGCCCTGACAGATACTAGGTACTCTTATTATTCTCATGTTTACAGATGGGGAAACAAGTGTAGAGATTCTAAGGATACTGAGGGTTCGAGTAAGAAAATTTGACTGCCCCTCCACCCTTCTCTTGGTAAACTCCTGTGGATCCTTCAAAGCCCTACTCCAACATCACACCCTCTGGGAACGCCCAGGCAGCATTAATCATTGGGGCTGGTAAGGGAAGGAAGAGAGGCCAAGAGGAAATACTTAGATGTGGAAAAGCGGAAGATTGAGAGACGGGAGGGCCAGATGGAGGAGGCTGGGTGAGGGAGGCGGGGTGTAAGAGTCCAAAGGAGGGTCAGGGGCTTTAGAAACGGTCCTCCCTGGGTTGGCTGTTGGGAAGGGCGTGAAGGGGAAAGTTCTTGGTTATTTTTCCCACCATAGGTGCCTGCATCTTGTGGTTTGTCCTGCAAGGCTCAGCTCAGTATCCAGTTTTTTCAAGATTAGCTGTGTGCCTACAAGTTAAGAAACAGACTGGGGCCAAATTTCCCTGGTTTGAATCCTGGCTCCTCTACCTATTGGCTAAGTGATCTCAAGCAAGTTAGTCAACTTCTCATGCCTCAGTACCTTATTGGGATAAAATGCGGATAATCATAGAACCCATCTCATAGAATGATCCTGAGGTTTAATTAAGTTAATACATGGTGCATAGAAAATGGTTAGGACATGTTAGCTGATAAAATCATCTTGGATTACTACACCTCATGGTGCTCTCTCTTTTCTCTGAGTTCCAATGAGCTTAAGTATAAAATGCAAATTAACCCAACAGTAATGATAATAACGATGAACCTTTATTGAGCACTTGCTGTTGGCCAGGCTCTGTGCCTGGTCCTTTATATAGGGTCTTCCATTTAGCTGTTGTAATAACCCCATGAGATAGTTACTATTAATATGCCCACTTTACAAGGGAGAAAACAGACCTCTTTAAAATATGTCTACAATTACATAGCTAGCACATGGTAGCGTGAGGAATTGAACCCAGGCAATCTGGCCTGGAGTCCCTGTGATTCATTCTAGTTCGTTAATCACTCACCCAATATTGATAGATGCCTACTGTATGCCAGCCACTGTGCGAGGTGCCAGGGATATGGAATTAAACGACACACAGTCCTAGCCCTTAGGGGACACACAGGCTTGGGTGGGGAAGATAGACCTGGAATCAGATACCTGAGAATACTCCTGATGTGGAAGGAACGGAGGGCTGAGCCTCATGTCTCTGTTAGATCCACTAGAAGCTACGTTTCACTTAATCATATTCCAACAATTATCGGGCATATGGTCTACATAATAATGTTCTCTTCTCCCAAAGACAAGGCAGACAGGTTTCTAGAGTGAAAAGTGACATAAAAAGCTCAGCGTTGATGTTATTTTTAGCCTTCCAAGTAAATCTGAAATTGTGAATATGATTATTACTGGCACTGTGGTTAAGCAGCTACAGTTCTTAGAAAGCTCCTGCATGTGTGGTTACTGCCACTCCTTTTAGCTAACTTCTGATGTGAGGGATGTATATGAATCAGAATTCAGTGATGCCAGGCAATGTAGGTATGTACAAAGCCTCTGGGAGTATGGAGGAGGGAACATTTAACTTCCAGGAGGAGGAAATACTTGATGTGAGTTTTGAAGGCTGTGTAGAAGTTCTCTGTGAAAAGCACCCCAGGATGTTTGGGAATGGGTGAAAGTCAAATGTGGGATTCATAGGGGCTGATGGAGCAGGAGAGTGGCTGCTAGACTCACGTTAGGGAAGGTCTCAAATGTCATGTTACAAGGCTTGGAGTTTACCTTATAAGCAATAAGGGGGTGGGGAGTCCTGGAGCTTTTCAGAGAGTGATATGATCACATCTGTGGTTTGTAAACATGGCTCTGCCAGCCTGTGGGGAAATAAATGAGAAATTGGTGGCTGGGAAATAAATTCCATAAACAGACCGAAAGGTCCTTGGGGGCAGTGACAGTCAATGTCTTTCCCTCTGGCATTTCCACAACACCTAGCAGGGGTGGAACATGTAGCTGGTGCTCAGCAAACGGATTGTGTGAAATTTCTGCATGCCCCAGGACACTTGCACATGCGTGTGATTTCAGTAGCACCCAGATTCTGAACCCCGTGTCCCCCAGCGCTGTCCATGGTACTAGGGGAAACTTAGGTCAGTTCCCTGGTGGCAGCTTGCAGTGTGTATGTGTGTGTGTGCACGCGCGTGTGTAGAATGGGTAGGGGAGGGGAACCCCAGCATCTGTCTCTTGGGATCAAAGCAGGGTCCCAGCTGCTCCAGCTTCAGAAGGGCTGCCCAGGTGCCTAATTGTTTGGAAGGCAGATCCCTACATCATCCGGTCAAGCTTTAGTGAATGGATCTAAGGGAGGAAATGAAACCAGATGGAAAGGGTGGGACCAGAGTTGGGAGATGATTTTGAATGCCATGCTTGGGAGTCAAGATCTATAGAAAGAGAGGTCATATTTGTGTTCCTGAAGGATCACTCTGGTGGGTAGCAGGGATGATAGACTGAAGAAGAAAGAAGACTCCAGGCTCTCTGAGTCACACATCAGCACCTTTTGGCATGCAACAGGGCTTAGGAGAAAGAGGAAATCAGTGAGGGTTAGAATAACCAGGCGGATCTTCCTGGAGGAGGTAGGACTTGAGCTGGCCCTTGAAGGACTCACAGAGGGAGAGGGATATGCCAGGCAGGGGAACAGCACGAGCAAAGGTAGAGAGGTTAGAATAACTGGTGGCTAAGAAAGGGTAAAGATGCCTGCCTTTCTGTTCTCTCTCCTCCCCAACTCCTTGCTAGGGCCCTTCTGAGCAGTGGGAAAGCCTGCATCGCTGGATGTGTCTGGCTGAGGGAGGGGGTGGGCTGGGTGCAGCCTGAAAAGGTCCTTCCATTGTGTGTAATGCCAGGCCAGGGCAGCGGAGGCGGGTCTATGGAACCCTTTGTTTGCAAGTCACCCACCAAGCACTCTGGCGGCCTCCACAGTCCCTGCTGGCTGGCGTTGGACTCAGGGCATGTGGTAGAGACAGGTTGTTCTACCTCGGCTGGCCCTAATGTCATAGCTGAGGGAGGTGGCATTGGCAGGGGGTGGACACTGGTGGTCTTCGAGGCTGGCTGAGGGCTGACAAATTGCTTCTTGTCCTTGAGGCTCAACCCATTGAATTCGTTACATTCTTTAACGCTATGATCCGGAGACCAATGGATGGAACCTTCTAGCACCTGAGAATCCTAGAATAATAGAATCTATTTTAGGATCGTGACATCTTTCATACTAGATCCTGTGGGAATCATAGAATCCTGTAGGAGAGTAGAATCTTAAAAGTCATAAACTTTTTAAACGCCTTCCTTTTAAGATGCGGTAAAGATAAAACAAAATATTACACAGCAAATACATAGAACAGTCTTGGAATGTTGTAAATGCTCCCTAAGCGTCAGCTGTTGTCTCCATTTTGAAGAAGCTCAGGTCCAGAGAGGTGGTGTGACTTGCTTAGGGACACACAGCCAGGAAGTGGTGGCACAGATTGGCAGGGACTTGAGGGAACCCCAGGCGGGGTGAGGCCCTCTGATGCTGAGTCTCCCTGTGTCTGAGCCAGCTGGTTCCGTGTCTGAGTTCAGGTCTCTGGGTGAGAGGCTCACTGGTGGGGGTGCAGCTGGGAGGCAGGGAAGAGGTGCCCAGGACTCCAAGCCTTTGAGCTAGCCCTGGCTCTCTACGTCAATCCCTGTGCGATCTTGGGCAAGTTGTTTGCTTTCTTTCAACTCCAGTTTCTCCATCTTTAAGAGAACAATTCCACCCCAGGGGAGGGCATGGCAGACTCTGAAATCAGACAGCTTGTGGAACTCAGGTCCTAGTTTTGTGTTCATAGGCAAATGGCATCACTTCTCTGAGCCTATTTCCTCATTAGTGTACTGGGAGGACGAGGATCCAGAATCACCATGAGAACTGAATGAGCTAATGCTCTCTGAGGTGGCATGATGTGCAGGCTCCCCGCATTCAGGTCCCAGCTCGGCCACTTGATGTGTCAGTGATTCAGGACAAGTCCCATAACCTGCAGATACTTTAGTGTCCTTAGCTGCAAAACGGCTATGACAGGAACACTCATTTGGAATAAACGGGCTAATACAAAGGGAGCACCTAGACCAGCGCCTGGGGAGTAAGAGGTGCTTAATAAGTGTCCACTATCACTCTTACACTGTAAGCCTCCATTTTTCTGAGCCATCATTGTTACTGGTCAGTGAGGAGCTTGGAAAGTGCCGCACGATTGTGTGCGTGTGAATGCGTGGGCGTGTGTGTGCGCACATACACGTGCCTGAGAGTGTGCGAGGATCCTGATTCAAAGCAGAGCCTGCCGCCCAGAGTTGAGCTGCGTGCCCAGAATAGCTGCTGCTCCTGGCGGCCTCCCCGGGGACTGGAGTGTAATGAGTGTTTACGGAGCCCCCTGCCAGGCAGAGACGAGAGGCGCTGAGGAGCCAGCTTCGAGCCAGGCAGCGGCTGGGAGCTCAGTGTTATTATATTAACAAGCATCAGGGTGATATTACCATTAACAAGATTATTCACCAGGCGGCCCACCCTCTCACCAGGCACTATGCCACAGCCGGCATGGCAGGCAGGCCGTCATTCTCTGCCTGTCCTCCGTCCTTCCTGGTCTCTGTCTTCAGGGAAGGGGAAAGGCTTCCCTGATGCCAGGCATGGTGCTGAGCTCATGACATCTTCGTCTTATTGTGTCTATCTGAGACCCCAAGGTGAGGTATTGGCACCTCCACTTTACAAATGAGAAAACCGAGGTGCAATAAGGGTGGATTTGGATCCCCGATGCCTGTCTCAGCCCAGAGCACATGTATTTTCATTGCTTCTTAATGTTATCTGAAAACATTAACGATGGAGCGAGCCCTGGACCGGCACTGTACATGGATTAATCCTTTTGTCCTCACAACAACCCCACCAGGAGGGTTCTATTGTTATCTTCCATCCACAGTGGGGAAACTGAGGCACAGAGTAGTTGATTAACTTTCCATGTCAAAATGCCTTCTGCCTCCAGTGGGGCCCCCTCTCATTAGAACAGTCAAGATGAAGATGTAGTTCCCAAACCCTTTGTTATTTTCTCCAGGGCTCCGTGACGAGGGCTTGTGGGTAGTTTCCTCTTTGTTCCTGGTCCCCCACTGGCCCCTCGGGCAGCCCTACTGCTAGGCACAGACTCTTGGTGCCTCCTGCCACACAAAGCTGCCACCTACCCACTTATGCCATAGATACTATCCCAACCCTCCATGGCCCAAACTATCAACCCTTTTTGATACACTCTGAAAGGTTCACTCATTTTAACTTTCATTGGCCACCTACTGAGCCAGGTCCTGGGACACAGAGAGACCCACCACGTGGAGTTTTTAGCCTCACAAACAAATCAGCACAGAGCACGTTATTTGATTATAGTGGGGCCGAGTGCTCCAAAGGGCAGGACGGAGGCCTGTGGGGTGTAGAATGGGCCTGCCGCTGGAGGGGCTGCCCTCGGCTGGGGACGACAGGGCTGTGGGAGTGGATGGTGAGTCAGGGAAGACCTTTCTCAGGAAGCAACATTTAAGATGAGACACAGAGGCTGAGCCAGAGCTGAGCAGTCCTGCGGAGCCGGCGAGAGCGCTTCCGGCAGAGGGAGTGGCATTCGTGGAGGTGAGATCCCCACAAGGTCTTGCCTGCCCAATCAGCCCAGGTGCCTCCTGGGTTCAGTCATCATTCAATCATTATCATTTATTAATTAAAAATGTCTAATTTAGACAGTTTGCTTTCTCATTCATTCCTTCGTTCTCTGTTTCCTGATGCCCACCCCATTTCAGGCTTGGTGTTGGGCAGAGGGACACAGAATTGAATCAGTTGTGGTCTCTCTGCCCTGGAGTTGCTCCCAGTCTAGTGTGGGCGATTGGCCCTTACACACCACACTATGCGATCAGTGAACACTGAGGCTTTTAACCCAATGATGGTCAGGAAGGCTTCCCAGAACGGGAGGTAGACAAGGCGAGGTGGGAAAAGGTGCACGGCATGCACGAAGGCTGGCCGTGAAGGGCCCTGAATGCCAGGTTGTGGCAGAGACTGTGGCTGTCTCCTAATATTCATTCTCCCTTCCTCAGTAATGAGACATGGCTGCTTGGAAGACAGACTACATTTCCCAGCCTTCCTTGAATCTCAGTGGGTCCATGTGACAAATGTAGCCAATAGAATAGGAGCAGAAGTATTGTAGGCAGTTTTAGAATAGTTCCCTTAAAGAGTACTACGTGCCTTTCCTCTGCCTCTTGCCCTTCGCACTGGCAGGAAGATGCGTGTGGTCCCATGTTGGAACGTGAATGAGGGCAACTGCCCAAGAATGATGGAGCAACAAGATGGAAGGAATATGGGTCCCTGATGCTCAGGAGCACCAGCCACTAGGCAGGGAGACCAGGGAGAGGGGGGATGCCTTAATGGAGCAGAGATCCCCAGGTGTAACCCAGACCAGGCCCGCTCTATACATCCCTACCGACAGAGGGAGGGACAAGCAGCTCACCCGGGCCTGGAAATCACTCCTGAGGAATCTGGCCTTCCGTGGCCTGCAGTGGGAGCCCTAGGGCACTTCTGCAGCCAAGGTCAGTAATGCAGGGCTGAGGGTGGGAGGAAGGGGATTTGGGGAGGAGTGAGAAGTGGGTGGGGAAATGTTTATGGTGTAGAGGGGACCTGGGTGGCAGATGGAGCAAGGACAAATGGGAGAAAGAACGAGAAGGGGGGCTGTGCCAGTCAGGTCTCCTCTAGTTGCAGGTGGCAGACACCCGACCAGAACTGGCGAAAAGGGACCTTTGTTGGCTCTCGTGCCTGGGAAGGACACACCTCGATCAGAGTCGAACAAGGTTGTTGGGGCTGTCATTCTCTCTGCTCTGCCTCTCTTTGTTGGGCTCATTGTCTTCCATTACAAACAGCTGAGCACACACAGAGACACAGATATACAGAAACAGAAACACTAGTTACTACACACATGTGTCTGTCTGGTGGCCTCCCATGGCCCTGCCCAGGGTTGGTGGGCATTGGGGCTGGGGCGACCTCAGGAAGGAAGGCCAGGAGCCTGGTCTGGGGCAAGCTGGCTGGAATAGATTCCGGGGCTTCCCCTCCCCAAACTGGAATGTTTTCCTGTGCCCAAGCAGTGGCTGGGAGCCAGCCCTGCCCTGTGCCTTCCGTTTCTACCCTTGTGACCACACCTCTGACAGCAGGACAGCAGGCCTGCCCTGTAGCTCTGGAAAACAGGGAGGATACGTGCCTTGGGAGAGGAATTCCCATTCAGCTGTCTTTCTTTTCAGGCAACACACTTCAATCACCACGGTTTCGGTTTATAGCATCTTAGAACACCGTAACTAACCCTATTATTAGACCTGCATGTTCAAGGCTCTAAGTCAGGCTGAGAGGCATACCCACAGGGTGAGAGAAGGGCCCATTATTTATTAGGTGAATCCTAACATACTCCAGAGAGTTTATTCACTGCTGTATCTCAGTTTTTAAGCACAGTACCTGGCACTTTGTAGATGCTCAATAAATGTATGAGGGATGAATCGATGAAGGAGGCTATTATTAGTTCCATCTTACAGACATGGAAATTGAGGTTCAGAGAGGCAATTTGCTCAAGGTTGCGCAGCAACCAACATGCAGAGACAGGACTTGAACCCAGGAACTGTCAGAGTATCGAGTCCCGGCTTGTCCCGCCGCACATCCTGGTCTACTCAAACTGAACTGAGTACACAGAGCTCATGGCCCCGGACCCCGGAAGTCCTCCATGCTCATCTTCACTACTTATTCTAAGTCTCAGTTTTCTCACTTGGATAATGGGTTTTATAATAAGATATCAGGTATGAGGGCATAAAATTAGTTCATAAGAAATGTAACTTTTTTTTTTTTTAATCACTGATCTGGATTTATATTTTGGGACCCGACTTTATGTAATGTCAGTCATTTGGGGACCTCTTACCTGGGATTCATGTCTGGGATGGGTGGAGAAGGCAGAGGCAGGCACTGGGGCTGGAGCCATGCCCGCTGGGTCGTCATTACCCTGCACTGGTCCCCGTTGAGATGCCCTCCTTCGGGCCTGGCCTTTGAGGTGAGCCCTCAGATGTCACTGCCATGCTACCCCTTGTTTCCATCCCTGGGCCTTCTAGCTCTGGCTCTTTCTCAGCCCCTCCCGGGTGCATAGGGATAATTCTGGCCCTCCGTTCCAACTCTAACACTTTCTTAGC
Organism: Rousettus aegyptiacus; assembly: GCF_014176215.1. Lineage (NCBI taxonomy): Eukaryota > Metazoa > Chordata > Mammalia > Chiroptera > Pteropodidae > Rousettus > Rousettus aegyptiacus. The sequence goes on along the minus strand of NW_023416284.1, from coordinate 19,046,347 downwards.
AAGTCTCTTAACCTCAGCTTCTTAGCTATAAAGTGGGAATAATAATAAATAATAATAATACTTGCTTCCTAGGATTGCTTGTCAGAGTAAACAAAATAATACATACAGCATGCTTAAAATAGCACGTGGTGTACTGTTAACTGCTCAGTAAATGTCATTTTAGGTATTACTGTTATTTGCTCTATTCCTTGAGGGCTTGGTTCAGGACAGGAGTCGGGGCAGGGCCTCCTTGCCTCAGGTCACCTCTACTTCCCCCTCCTTCTGACTAAAGAGGACAGACAGGGCCACCCAGGCTGGAAACCATCCAGCATGTGTGCAGTGGGGTCTGTGCACATGCATAGAGGAGCCACATGCTGGAAACATGGCCCACATGCCCTTCCTCTGGTGATGGCTTTCTCTGTGGAGGTGGCCTCTTGCTCTGCACTGCTGGAAGGAGGGTTTCTATGGTACCGGGCTGAGCCTGTCCTACACCCTCCTGGGTGCTCCATCAGTCACCGGATCCTCTCTGGGTGCCTTAGTTTGGCCTTCAAGGTTCCCCACAACCAGGCCTCACCCTACCTCCCCCTGTTCTTTGCTCAGTGTCCATCCCTGTGGCTCCACTAGCTCCCTCTTTTCAGACTCCGCGACTTTGCTTCTGCTATTTCCCCAGCTGACTGCCCTCTCCTCCAGCTGTACCGCTTAAAATGCAGCCTCTCTTTCTAGATCCAGCTGCATGGCTGGCCGTGGGCCCGGGGTGATATGTGTAGCCAGGGCCAGGTGGGCTCGACAGTGAGAGAGATAGGGACAGGGGTCCAGGCGATCCCCTCCTCCTAGGACGATGCTTAAGGAAGGCTGCAATGAGGACAAGAGGAGGACCAGGCAGGCAGGTAGGCTGCTTGGCAGGTGGGCTAGTTGGTAGGTGGCTTGTGGGGCCTGGGCACACAGGGTCTGCTATTTAGGAGGCAGGAAATCTGTGTAGTTAAGTGAGTTAGACTCACTGGGTTTGAATCCAGTTTCTTTCTAGCTGGAGACCTCAGGCGAGTTACTTAACCTCTCTGAACTCCTGTTTCTGCCTTTGTAAAATAGGAGTAATAGTGGTTGCTATCCCATAGGAGTGTCATGAGGACAGAGCAACATGACATTTATTTCGTGCATAGACAGTGCCTGGCTTACAGTGAGTGCTCAGCAGATGCTGGGTCTTATTAGCAGTGCGCCCTTTGGGAGTTTGGCAGGCACAGGTCAGGATTTCTGACCCACAGGAACTGGGCACCAGGCAGATAATCAAAGCCGCAGCTGGTTGCTGGGATGGGAGAACCCCAAAAAATAAGAGCATCTACTGTGTGAAGACCGTCTATGAGTCTGGCTCAGGGTTGGGCATTTTATATGAACTACTTCTGTGATCTGCATTGTAATCCAGCAACACAAGTATTATCTCATGGTCCCTGTTGTGGATTGAACTATGTCCCCCAGAAGATATGTTCAAGTCCTGACCCTAAGCATCTCAGAATGTGACCTTATTTGGAAATAGGGTCTTGGCAGATGCGATCGAGTTAAAATGAGCTCATGGTAGATTGGAGTGGGCCCTAATCCAGTGACGGGTGTCCTTATAAGAAGAGGAAAATTCGGACACACACACATACACACACAGAGGGAAGACAGCCATGTGAAGATCGAGGCAGAGATTGGAGTCGTGCTGCCACAGTGAAGGAATGCCAGGAATTTCTGGCAAGCATTAGTTGCTGGGAAAGAGGCATAGAGTAGATTCTCCTTTGAGCCCCCAAGAAGGAACCACCCCTGCTGACACCTTAATTTCAGATTTTGGCCTCCAGAACTGTGAGAAAATACATACCTATCATGGTTTCTGTTGTCTATCATGGTAGCACCAATTTTGTAGCGATTTCTTTACAGCAGGCCTAGGAAACTAACATAGCCCCATTTCACAGATGAGGAAACTGAAGCTAAGAGAGGTTGAGTTAGCAGCCTAAGACATGCAGCTGGCAAGTATTAAGGTCAGGGTTTGAACATGGGGCTGTTTTGCTCCCAAGCCCCTGCTCCTAGCCAGTTGCATGTCAGCCCGGTCACCTTGTTTCATGGTTATTTGTGCCCAGGTTCCACAGCATGGGTCTCGGTGTGACCAGTGACTGAGAGCTACTCAAAGTGTTCATGCTAAAGGCAGGCAGGGGTGTCCAGCAGAAGATCCTGAGTTTTGTGCCTCAGGGAACTGGCCAAGGAGATGGCAGTGACCCAAGAGTCACATTGTAGGGCATCAGGCCATCGAAGGGTCAAGCTCCAGGCTCTTTCAGTGTCCAGGGGCCCCTGAAGGAGAGTCCCTCTGGGGCCAAGGGCCCTGGATGAAGCTCGCCCATGTTTTCAGAAGTTGCAGGATCTAATCCCAGCCTTACTTTTCGCCAGCCCCATGGCCTTGGGCAAGTGACCTCATCGGCTTGTGCTATAGTTTCTTCATCTGAAAGATGGAAGGGAGACTCAGGCTGGGGGCAGCAAAGTCGAGGGAAAGGGTCATTGTTGCTGGTGCTTCCCTCACCCACAAGCCCGCCAGGGAGCTGATGTGGGGACGGTTACCCTGGCAACAGTTTTGGACAAGACAACTGTGAATTTCCTCAGGGAAACAGGAAGTCTCCCCCACAGGAAACCAGCTGACTCCCCCTCCCTGTCACAACCCAGGAAGGGATTTGCTGTCCTGTCAACAGCCCAGCCAGCTTCTGAGAGCAACTCTTAGAGCTGCTGGGGCTCAAGACAGAGTCCAGCACAGCTGCTGAGGCCCAGAGGGGAAAGGACATTCCTCAGGTCACACAGCACCCAGCGGCAGGCCAAAGAACTCTGGACCTATGGCTCTCAGAAGTTCAGCAGCAGCAGTAGCAGCGGTAATGGATATTGGTCTCTGACTTTCTGTCAGGCTCATCTGTGTACCATACATGCAATAGATCATTCAACCCTCACAGTAGACTACAATTACCCCTCTTTTACAGATGAAGAAACTGAGGCACAAGCTTGTCAGATATGCTGCCCCAGGTTGCACAGCTAGTAGGTAGAAAATAAAGTCTTATAACATCTGGCCTGATTCTCCTGTTTTGAAATGAGGAAATTGAGGCCTAGAGTGGTAAAGGGATGTGCCCCACACCACACATGTTAATGGCAGGCCAGAACAGGTCCTAGGCCTCCTGTGGCTGACACAGTTAGTTGCCTACTGCCCTTTTCTTTATCTTTATTTGCAAAACCCACGCTTTCTTGATGGCAGCACTGTGTCTGGATAAAAAAGCAAAACTATTCTTTTCCCTAGTAAATTGGGATGCAACGTGACACATTTTGGCTCATGGAATCTAAGCAGATTCAGTCTAGGGATTCCTGAAGAGTCTTTAAAAGGAGGTTACCCAACCGGTGTAGGCTTTTAGCTCTTTACCAGTCTCTTTCTTCCTGCCCAGAGTACAGATAAGATGCTGGTGTAGGAGCAGCCATTGTGTGATCCTGAGGCCATAAGTCTGAGGATGAAGCCACATGCTGCGTGGACGGAGGGAAGAAGCCCAGTGGCGTTTGGCGTACCTCTCCCAGCGTGGGTCTGCCTTCTTTCGGGCTTCTTGTTAGGTGAGAACAAGAACACCCCTCTTGGATTTGAGACCCGGTTCAGTATTTTTTTCTTTTCAGTTTTGCTACTTGCAGCTAAGCGTAGCTCTGACTGTTTGTTTCCAGATTCTAGGAGTCTTAAATTCTAATCAAGCTGGTGTTGGAGGGTCACCGAGGAAATACCTAGTTCAGTGATTTTTAAATTTTGTGTTGCATCTGTGCTTCAGGGGACCTGCAAAACCGTTAAGGAAAACACACACACACACACACACACACACACACGCACGCACGCACGCACACATGCTCACACATTCTTGATGGTTTTGCAGTTTCCCCAAAGATGGAAAGACCCCATCTCCTTGGTTAAAAGAGAGCAGCTCTGTTTTCCACTGCTAAAAAATGTCGAAAAGCCACTGTTTTGTCACACATTTTTATTTAAACGTGCAGAAACTAAGGTTCGGTGAGACAATGATTGACTCAAGTTGGGAATGGCAGGAGTGGGGATAAAGAGGCGTAGAGGAAGGGGCTGGCAGGGAGGGACAAATCCCTCTCAGGTAGCAACCAGTCCGTGAATGCAGGCGTGGCAGGGAGGGAGAGTGCAGCCGAGCTTCACGCACCTGGACAGAGGAATGTACAGTGACTGAGACAGAAAACAGGGCAGCGCAGCGGGGTGACCCACAGGAGTAGCTTGACGTGGGATGAGAAGCTCCTATCGATGTGCTCCAGACCCTGGGCTGGGGGATGGGATGTATTGGTGAGCAAGACAGACATTGTTCCTGTTTCAGAGCGTGGTGAAAAGTGCTCAGACACACAATGCTCAAGAGATGGAAGTCTCCAACACCCCCTTCTGTAATGGACGTGGTTTTCAGTTCCTGCCCTGCCATGGCCTTGCTGTGTGGCCTGAAGAAATCTTTGCCCTCTCTGGGTCTCTAGAGTAGGTGGGGGAAGCTCTCTCCAAAGACTCTTTGCTCTGACATCTAGGGAGCCTGGTGTCACAGGATTGATATCATTTTTTGAATGTACCTGTGTGTTTTTTAACTGCTTTTATGTGGTGCTCTTCCTTTTCAGCCAGAAGCATCCAGGGTCTTAGAGAAGAATAGGATCAGGGGATCAGGAGTACAAAAGGGAAGAATTGATGTTCAGCTTTTGACTGAATAGAATCCTGCAGTCCCTTAGCCAGATAATGGTCTTGAAAGCCAGGCTTTGTTGAGAGTCAGAGAAAGGCTCTCTAAGTCCCCAAAGTCCTCTTTGCATATCAAGAGCCCAGCCTGGCTGCCTCTGAGATCACAAGAGGAGTGTGGAGAGGATGGAGGAGATGAAGAGAGGGAAATTCCTGCCAGACGAGGGGAGGAAGTAAGGGTTGGCCATCACAGGGATTCTGGTGAGGAGGGGCTGGAGTGAGGACATGGTGTGGGTCCCAAGGAGAGATCCAGGGGTCCACCCTCCAGGCGTCAGCCTGTAGTGGGATTGAGACCAGTGACACTAGGACATCAGTGCTGACGGCCCACTTCGTCACTTATCCAATGTGAGGATGGAGGCGGGATTGTGGGGGTGGGAGCTGACACTGGTAGGAGGGGGTGTCTGGTTAGGCGAGGCTGACCTAGTATTGCTGGGTCCCCACGACCTGTGTAGAGTGACAAGGAGGTCCAGAATTCCAGCCCCCCAGGATCAAGAAAAGAGCACCTCATGGCTCGGGGCAGTGAGGCCTCCCTGGGCCACTGCAGTAGAGGCTGACTCAGGCCCAGGTCTGTGGGACCAGTTTCATCACCAGCAGTGCCAGCGTGGACTGCAGCCAGTGCCAAGAGAAGCCGGAAGAGGTGCCTTGAATGGTGCCCGGACTAGGAGGGCAACACATAGATGGAAAACCACACCCCCAGACCTCACTCAGCCAGCTTCCCCATCCGTATATACCCTGGCTGCCATATTTGGAAGGAGAAGTGGGAAGGGGGAACCCTGAAACACTGCGCATTCACCTCAAGGCAATTAACCCCATAGAAACCACATAAACTGGAGAGGGACAGAGTCATATTTAAACGACGATGAACTTGCTAGTCAAGAGCCCCTGTCTTTTCCTCACACTGGACCCCCACCATCAGTGGGGTGGGTGTTGGAGCATGAGATGAGATTGTTCGTGAGAAGCGCAAAAAAATCTCCATTTACTTTTCTTTTGTGCATCTGGATTATGCTGCGCAGTTTTGAGCTGCCGGTATCAAGAGAATGGCCTGTCCATCTTTACGTTTGTTCTTTCCTCTCTCTGGTCAGGTTTTGTTTTGCCAGTTACGTGGACAGAGGCTGGCAGTGGGGGTAAGCGGTACAGAGATGGTACGTTCCCAGTCTTTCAGGAAGCGTTGTTGCACATGCTGTCTTATTTGATAGTGTTAAGGACGATCGCCTTTATCTGGGGCATCTGAAGCTCCGAGAGGTGAAGCAATCTGTCCAAGGTCACAGCATAAATTGGTAACAGAGCTGGGATTTGAACATCGATCTTCAGATTCCTAAAGTCATGAGTGCAGGCTCTGCGGAAAGCACTACAACCACGTGATTGATGACGGTAGTTACAAGGCCATGATCTAGTTGGGGACCTCCCAGAGTGTGACAGGAAACATCCATGATGATTAGTCAGGGGCCGAGTGGGAACTACCTGCTGGCTTCCAGGTGTGTCACGGCAGTGGCTTCTGAGCCATCACTTTTCCTATAGTGCGTGAGAAGGCCCCTAAGAAAAGCCTCAGATATGCCTGGCAAAGTGACGTGCAAAAAAGACTCATGCATCTTGCTCCAATTAAGATGTTGGAAGAGAAGAGAGTCTAATTGTCCCACAATTACCTTTATTTATCAAACTCAGAGTGAAGTGTGATTATGAAGTGTCTCAGGAGAACTTACTTTGTAGAGCTAGGGATGGTCTAGGCTCTGACTGGCATCCCAGCTTCCGCGGGGCGGAAGGCCAACCTGTGTGGGCATCTGGGGAGGGCCTTCTAGACCCCATGGGTGAGTAGGGTAGGGCCTGGCTCCTGCCCTGCTGCTGGCTTACTGAAGACTTCGTGTCTGTCTCCTGGGCGTCAGTTTCTTTCTATGGAAAATGGGGGAACTCTCTGCCCTGCTCATTTCAAAGGGAAGCAAAGAAACCTGAGACTCAACAAGCACCTACCGTGTGCTTGATGCTGTGCCCAGCATTTTCACACGTGTTGTGGAATCCCTTTCACATCTGACAAGAGGTCACCTCTGCCAGGAAGCCTTCCTTGGATCCCTCAGGTTGGATTAGATGATTCTCTCTATATCTGCACTCTCTGGACCTTAGTGGGCCTTTGCTGTCCTGGGGGTTGAATGGTCCATTTCTTTGCCTTGACTCTGGCTCTGCACAGGCAAAAATAATTTTTGATTCATGTCAGCATTCTCAGCAGCTGGGACAAACCTCTAGCAGATTCTCTATGAATGTTTGAATTAATGAGTGACAGCTAAGAAATTTAGACTCACAGGGTGTCATTAACTTGCCCAAGGACACACAGTTAATAATTCCCAGGGCCAGGAATCAAAGGATGAGGGACAGGGTGAAGAGTGAAAAGTGAGCCTGAGCAAAGGCCTGGGTGTGAAGGAAAGAATGACTCTGCTGAGATGACTTGTCTCTGTCCAGGAGGGCACTGGAAGTTGTAGAATGGGAGGTTGTAACCCTGGGCTGGCCCCGTCCCAGCTGGCTGAGCCAGCTGTCCACTGTCAGCTCTGAACCTACAAGCTCCTGAGGCTCTTGGGTCACCGGCACATCCTATGGCATGAGAAGGAAGGAAGCAATCTTGGTTTGTTCGGTTTCCTCTGGTCCTTCTGTAACCCCTGTGCTGGCTCCAAGGAGCAATGCCTTGAGTCAGCTTTGTACAGCAGGATGGATGGAGGAGCACGGCCTGCGGTTCCAGCCTGGGGGTCCTTCGCATCTATGCGTTGGCTGTTGCCTGGCCGCAGCCCATGCACGCCTGGCCGTGGCTGGGCAGGCTAGAAGAAGCCAGGAGGGCTTGGCACCTGTGGAGGACTTACTGGGAGCTACAGACGGTTCTGGTAGGGTAAGGCCCTGCACGAAAAGGTCAAGCCCTTTGAGCCAGGTACTCAAGGCAAGTGTTGGTCTTGACGGCTGGGCCCAGGGGATATAAAATAGGGAGCAGAAATGAGGGCCTGGAGAAAATATTGCAAAAGTTCGGTTCTTCTCACCCGGTTCTAACATTGTTTTGGAGCAAGTGCTCTTCAGAGGGAGACAATAGTACTACTGATGGTCCTTTATATTTTAATATACACATATATCCATACATTTACCCGTCCAACCTTCCACCGTCCCGTCCATCCATCCATCCATACATCCATCCATCCCTCCATCCCTCCGTCCCTCCATCCCTCCGTCCCTCTGTCCCTTCCATCCCTCCATCCCTCCGTCCCTCCATCCCTCCATCCTTCCATCCACCCATTCTCATATACATGTTCCATCCACCTACTGATTCATCAACTAATCCATCTATCCATCTACTTGTCTATCCACTCTCAGTCCATCCATTGATCCATCCACCCACCCACCTATACACATTGGTTAATTCGGTGGTTCAATGAGAAGCTTCAAGGGCACAAGCTCTTTCTATGTTTTTGCTCCGTGGTACTCAGAGTGTCAGGCTTTTGTCCTCTATCCTATCTCCTCATGGCTGCAAGATCTCCTCATGGCTGTAGCATCTCTAAGCACCTCATCCTCACACATCAGTGTTCAAAGGCCAGAAGAGAGAACATCCTCTTTTCGTGTTCCTTTAATGAGGAAAATTTTCCTGAAGGATCCCCAGTAGACTTCCCCTCATGTCTCCTGGGTCAGAATTGCATCACATGGTTAGGCGAGGGAAAAATGTATCACTGTGATGGCTACAAACTAAACAAGATATGCTGCCTGGGGCCCCAATCTCCTCCTAAGCTGCTGAAGACTTGAGTAAAATTGAGATTCATTTAGCAAGGAAGAAGGCAGGGGAAGAGGGAGGCAGCTGATGAGTAGGCAAATGTGCCAGCCACTCCATCCATCTTTTTCATTCACTCATCATCCACACAGCGATTCATCCATCTATATATCCCTCATTTATCCATCCATGTGTCCATTCATCTATCAAACAGGTATTGATGCCCACTGTGAGCCAGTCTCTATGCTCCCTGTCTGGTGGGAGCTCACAAGAAAAAGATCTCATTAGAGAGAAAGAAATATGGAGTTTCCCATAATACCTCTGATAACTGCTTTATTTAGTCACAGTGAGAATGATATCTGACGAGCGTGCTGTGCATTGCAGTTTGCAGAGATCTCTCAGGCCACTCCTTCATTCCATACACGTTTATGGAGCATCTGCCGCACGCCAGGCTCAGCTTTTTAGTTTTACAAAGCACTTTTTCCTACATTTGTCAGAAGGAGCCCTCCAGAGTCAGCCCTCCAAACGTTTTCTGGAGGCAAGAATGAAGCATCACTTGGACCTTCCTCAGAGCCAAGGATAGGGAGTCCTCTGGGGTCATGGCTGTTGGAAGAACTGGGGTAAGGGAGAAAAGGTCCTCCAGAGTCAGGGCAGGGCCTTTCTACAACTACAGGCTGAGCATTTTCCATAGCTGGTGATGAGCTAGGGTGGGGTCTCAGGCCGGGAGTCTTCCGGGTCAGGTAGGACAGAATTGTTCTTTGTTCACAATAGGCGTCTCCACTGGGCCCAAGGGCACAGGTTTTTTCTCTGCCAAACTGGGTGGTGTCCCCTGCCAGCCCTCCAGGGACTGTGAGGTTGGTAGATGTAAATCTGTCTTTGATTCAGACGCCTCCATTTAGTCAGATCCACTCCTCCCCCTACCCTGCAGCCCCCCACCCCCTGATATACACAGAGCCAATTACTGGGCTGTGCAACATCTCAGGACCTCAAAATTCACCCCGATAGCCCGTCAAAACACATCATCCCATGTTCCATCTCCTGGGGCCCTCTCTGCTTAGACAGAGGGGATGGTGTACCTATAATAACAACCGTTTCCATTCACACATCAGCTGGAAAATGGGCCTCACCTCCCAGGTGATCAAATTCTAGGCCTCCCAGATGAGAAGAAATACCTGAAATACTCACGTGTAATTGAGGCAATTAAGATAATGTCAGGACATATTAGGACATTAGGAATGTCAGCTTTTCAGAACATTCTTGCCTTTTATGTCCCCTTAAATCTTCGAATTGAAGTTATTGGTTTAGAGAGGATACCATAAATCAAGTGTCAAGAGGCCAGTGACGTGCATGGCTCGGAGTGCTCCACAACTTGGTCCTCGGAGTCTTTCGGATCTCTGAGCTGTGCTTACTTCAGACCTAAAGTGTGCCCCACTCAGCATTTTCCATACCCAGGGGCTCATTCCTCCACACTCAAGGGTTACAGTCCTCCACCCAGGGGCACGAACAGTAGGTGATGGAGCCAGCTCTCATGAGTCTATGAAGCAGTTATACACATCTCCTTCCCAAACTGTTTTTGGTAACATCACATCGATAACTCCACATGAGCCACAATGGGAGTATTTATACCAGGGAAATTGACAAACACTACCAATCAACAGCTCGCCCCCACCTCCAGAGCCCATCGTTAGACATTTACCAGCACACTAGTAGGCTCAGAGACCTGCAGACTTAGAGGGGAAAGCCCCCTAGATTTAGGAGCCGAGAATTCTCTACAGCCAAGGGCAGTGTGTGTTCCAGATCTTGCAATGCAAATGTTTTCTAATATTGTATTTTCCAGATCCCAGGGCAGAGTCATGGAGGGTGTGCTTCCTCCAGCTTAGGCTGGAGTGTTTTCCAGAGCCAACAATGGAGTGTTTTCTAGGGTCAGGACCAATGTCTTCCAGAGCCTGCACTGAGGTACATTCCTGTGCTCAGGAGGGAGCGTTTTCCAGATCAAGGATGGAGGATTTTCTAGAGCCATGGACAGTTTTAGAATATAATTTTTCCAGAGCTGGGGGTTAAGACTTTTCTTAAGCCAGAAACATGCCCTCCTGCCCCCCACCCCATCTCCGCCAATTCATTGTCATAGACTTTTCCAGAGGTAAGCAAGGAAAATTTTCAAGATGGAGGACTATCTCTTCAGGAGGCAAACAATGTTGGTATCTGGGCTGCTCAGTATTTCAGGGTCTCCACAGTCACGGCAAGATCCCATCAAACCCCACTCTTTTTGGCTGCAACTCTCAGATAGAGGGTAGCACAGCTTACCAGCACTTCAGACACAGCAATCAACTCGAAAATGGTTTACGCTCCCCAGACAATCCCGTTCTAGGCCCTCAAGGTCAGAAGAAAAGCTCATTGAATCACTTTACTACACTAAAGAAGAGAGTCTAAAAGCAAGTTCCCTGAGTTAATCCTAAGGACTCAGAGCCTTTTTCGTCAACTGAGTGTTGACCTCTTCTTCTATTATTATGTTAGTCACTTTTTGGGAACTTGTCCACATGCCCTAAATAAAGAGCAGGGAACGGACCTAGGTACTGGAGCAAAGAAAGGCTTCAGCATGGTCAGAACCAGGTTAGGGTCCTTGGGCAGCGACTTACCCAGTCTGTACTTCAGTTTTCTCAATTGACAGATGGCAACAATACAGCCCATGCTGTGTTTGAAGCTCCCAGCATGGTGCCTAGGAGGCAGGAGCCTTCTGATAAACATAAGATGTAAAGCGGGCTGTGAGGAGAAACAGCACTGGCCTGTCTGGGGCCTGCACTCCTTTATGGGATGCCTTGGGAGACCTCACTTCCTCCTCCAAACCTCAAGTTTCCACACTGTAGAATTCAAGGGTTAAAAGAGATGATGACAATTAATAATATCCACCCCAGCTCTGACATGTATTAACATTCTATGAACTGGACCTTGACCTTCAGAAAGCTATCCCGAAGCCTGTCCTTTGGGCAGGGATTGCTGAATCATTTCTCAGTGTCCATAATGACATCCATCAACATCTTGTTGGAGGTTGAGGTGAGGTTCTCCTGGTATAAATATGGTGACCCAGGAATGGAGGACACCTCCTGGCTAATCAATCCTCCTCCTTCGAGATTTCCTGGGCATCTATATGTGCAAAGATGAAAAACAAATGGGAAATTGAAGTGTCCCAGTGACATGGGAGAAGTGAAGGCTGCTTTCTCTCTCCAAGAAGGGCTCCCTGCCCAGAAGGGAAGAATAGCATTTCTCATCACACAGAATCTGTTCCTGGAGACATGTTGCTTTTTTGGATACTATATGGTTTTCTGCCCATCCAAACCCCCAACCGATTAACTCAGATATCTCAAAAACACTGTTAAACACATAGATGACACCTTTCAAGGAATTCTGCCTAAAATAAAGCATTTTAACTGAAACTAATAAAAAATTATTATTTATTATTTTAATTATTTTAATTTGATGTTTATGTATTTTTTCATGTTATTACTTTTAAATCACCCAATTATTTAACCCTGTATCATGAACGAGCAGTGAGTAGGTTTTTACATTGATATATATACACACACACACACACACACACACATGCGCATAATGTAGGATGTGAAGGAGGTTTTTCTTCTGCACCACGATGATCACATGCTGCAGTGTAAATAACCAGTAGATACATAGGTTAAAGATGCCGGAGTCCATCTGGACTGGAACTGAGCTGGGAGTGCCCCCAGGTGTCTGGCAGAAGCAAGGAAAATGTATGGAGAATAATCAGGCAAAACTCCTGATCCCTATGAGAGAGCAGCAGAGATTCACCTGTGGCACATGCTACATTCTCCCACCTGGACTTGTGTGCACCCTAAATGCTTCCAGCAGTGAGCACTTGCAGATTAATTACTGCAAATATTTTATTTGTTTAGTTGGGGATAACTTTTCTTTTTTGTAAGCCATTCAGAGATGAGAATTCAACTAGTAAGGGATAATTGCAATTACTTACATTTCAATCAATATTTAGTTTATTAAAGTTATAGATATTAGAACCTAACTCTTTGGCTTTTACTTCCAACTTATAGATCTTGATATTTTATTCATGACCATAGTAATTTTTATATAAAAGCAAGATCATATTTACTTGTTCATTGATTCATATTCAATTAACTTATAAATTTGATAGATTAAGTTCCCATAAACTTTAACACCATTTACACATTTAATTAAGCAAATTCCTTTAGATATTTCAAACTACAATTACAAACTCAATTTATTTGATTCAAGCACTTCAAACAACTGACAAGGGAGACTTTCAAATACAACAAACAAATTATTCCTAAGCAGTTAAACAGCTTCTGTAAATCTAATCAGACATAAAATTTAATGCTTAGATTTTACTTCAAACATGGTGGGGGGAAAAAAAAAACAGGCAAAACACATAAAACAAAACGATGATAAAATTTCATATTATAACTGTCAACACAACATACAAAAATATCAGTAATATGATTCACCGATTTATCATCTTGTTTTGTTAAAAGAAACATGTGGGTCAACCTATAAATTTCTCACCCCGATCGAGATGAACCACGTTACTATCTTGAATTAAAGCTAAGGTGCTTGGTAGAAGACTCAGGTCCATGTCATGGGTGGAGTGACTTTATTTGGTTGAATCCTGAAGATTGGGGCATGGACACCAGTCAAAGATATTCAAGACCAACGGAGGCCCAATCATGGATGGATCTTTTAGGCATCTGATGGGGTAGCCTCCATCTTGTGGTAAGCTTCTGTTGGTCATGCCATCAGTACTTTCTAAACTCTTGCCTTTCGGCTGGAACTTAATAATATATGTTTTAATTTCTTGCATCTTAGGTCCTTTCTTGGAAATGGCTCGTCTCTTAAATAAATGAAGGGGATTCCATGCCACTAGATTCCACTTTGTTCTCACAAAACAATTCAATTTTGCAATTTCTTACATTAAAACCTAGTGCGCTTGTCTCTTGCTCATTTTTCTACAAGGTTGTCTGTCTTTTTCTTATTTATTTGCAGGATTTCTTTATGCATTCTGGATGTGAGTTCTTTGCCAGATATGTCTGTTGTAAATATCTTCTACTCAGTTGAGATCAAGAGTCTGGATGTCTCCTCTGAAACCTTATACTCGATTGCACACTCAAGATCTCTTCTTGGACATGTCAAACTTTACATAGCAAAATGGACCTCTTGTTTCTGGATTCTTCATCTTCCCACTTTTACCTACCCTTTCCTGAAACTATCTCCAAATCAGAAGTTGGCACCTTTCTTTATCCAGTTGCCTAGACCCATTCTTTTGATCCCTTTTTATTTGTATCATAAAAGACAAATTACATATAGAAAGCACATAAAAATAAATGCATGATTTAACAAATAGAGTAAACACCCACATAACTACCATCCAGGCCAAGAAATACATTGTCAGCCCTCAAAAGGTTCTTGTAAATCCCTAAAAGTAAAATAAAAAAATAAAATAAATAAAATAAGATATACACATACATTATAGATATACAGTTGACCCTTGAAAAACACAGGTTTGAAGTGCACAGATCCACTTATATGCAGATTTTTTCAATAAATACTATAAATATATTTTCTCTTCCTTATGATTTTATTAATAACATTTTCTTTTCTCTACCTTACTTTACTGTAAGAATACAGTTTGTAATACATATAACATATAAAATATGTTTTAATCAACCATTTATCTTATCAGTAAAGCTTCCAGTCACCAGTAGGCTATTAGTAGTTAAGTTTTGTTTTAGTCAAAAGCTATACACAAATCTTCGACTTTGTGGGGGTCAGTCACCCTTACTCCTGTGCTGTTTAAGAGTCAACTGCATATATAAATATTTTAGTTCTGCCTCTATTTGAACTTTCTACTGATGGAGTCACACCGAATACATTTTTTGGTCTTCATTCTTTCTTCTGTCATTGTTTATAGTACTCATCCTGTTGTGTGTAACTATAGCTCATGCATTTTCATTGTTGCAGATTACTCCACATTATACTCTTGATGGATATTTGGGTTGTTTCCAATTTTCGCCTATGAATAAATAGTACTTCTGTGCTTCTAAAAATATTCTTATACATTTTTATGACACTTGAATTTGTTTAAGGTGTGTGCCTGAAACTATAATTGCTGGCCACAGGGTATATCTATTTTCAGCTTTTCCAGAAAAAGCCAAACTCTTTTCAAAAGTGGCTGTAACATTTTTCTTTTTCTTGAGTCAGTATTGGTAAGCTATAATTTTCTAGGAATTTGTCCTCTTCACCTAAAATTTCAAATGTATGGGGCATAAAATTTTCCATCATGTTCTTTTTGATGTCTGTGACATCTGTAGTGATGCACCCCTTTCATTTTTGGCTATTTTTTGTGCCAAAGTAGCTTCCATAATCACTTTCCTCTCTGAATTCTTATTTTTCTTTCCGGCTTGCCCTGATCATTTTTTATTATCTCGTTAGCTCTTCGTTGCTTTGAAGAAGATTTTAAAATTTTATTAGGCATCTTTATTTGTTTTCAGTGGGAGGGCTGGTCTTGAAAACCAAGACTTCTATTTCTGGAAGTTCATGGTCATTTGAGAGTCCTCATTCTCCCTCATGTCTAGCATGCAGCACAACCATGGATACAAGTTCTGTCAGCTCTGCTTCTAAAACAGACCCTCCTAAGCCCTACTCACTGCTCTCTAGCTGCCCCTGCAATATAATATTTCACTAGTGCTGTCTTGAGTCATTTTTGAGATCTCGGCTAAAAACTCTTTATTTCCATTCATGGGCACTTTGCTAAGCCTACATCCCAACCTCTTTCCTGTTGAACTCTCATGTTCCTGGGTTACAACAACACACCCAACTACCAGAGACCCCGAAGCCAAACATCTAGGGGTGACCCCTTCTTGAGCCTACAGGATCGTTCAAATACCTGATTGACAGGAAGCCGGAAACCTATTAACCCCGCCCTGCTTGCCATACACAAGCTGCTGCCTATGTTCCAGCTCGCTGTTACCTTTTCCCAGGATGCAACTCCTGGTGTGGCCCTGCTTGGCAGCCTTCTCTGGTTTGGAGCTATAAATAACAGAGTTTTGCCTTTCATTTATATGGAAGTCACTGTACTTTAAGTCCTGCCATCATCAGAACTTAACACACATTAAAACAATAACTCCACCTTCCCACTGCTTCAAATTTTTATCATCTCCAGCCTGGACCCCACAATACCCCCTCGCCCCTGCCCCGCCGACTCTCTTCTCACTCTACTTTCCATCCTGTCAGAATGACTTACCAAGCCATAAATCAGACCTCCCACCCCACACTCCCCTACCCCTGCCCCACATAAGACCCTCTTATCACTGAAGTCAGACTGAAATCCAAACACCTTCCTATGGCTTCAAAGGCCCTGCATGGGCTGCCCCTGCTGACCTCTCTGACCCCCTCCACTCTTCCCCTGCTTTGGCCACACTTGCCTCCTTCTCTTCCTTTCCTGTCTATTTTTACATTATGGAAGTGTTTGCAATACCGATTCTAGACCTTCACATGGCTTCTTCCTTCTCATTCAGGTCCCGACTCCAGTGTCCCTGACCATCCTTGCTAAAGCAAGATTCAGCATTCCCGTCCCCACCCCCGCCCCACCCAGCCACCACTTCTGATCCACAGTCAAGGTGTTTTCTAGAGCTAGATGTAGACCCTCTTGAAGATGAAGAATCATCCATTTTTTGTGAATAAAGGATGACATTTCTTTCAAGGCTGAGTGACCCTACCCCTCCACTGCCACCATGGAAGGAGCTGCAGGGTATAGTGCTGGGGAGTCTTCAATGACATGAAATTAACAGATTTGCCCCTGAGATTGTTTTGCAGACGTTATCCTCCTGGCCCTTCCCCCAAGATACTCTGAACTTACTATCACTTCAAGACCCACAGATTCATGCAGAGACCTCATTAAAACACACTTCTGTGTTTTGTTCTGAGGTCCCTCTACTCAGAGAGTGTGGGGGATGGTGATTCAGCCTGAAAATGTGCCAAAGTCTCTAAATCAACCTTCCAGGTGAACCCCTTCTAGATCCTCAGGCTGGGGGTAACTCTTTGAGCCATATCATTACTTTAAGAAGTGCTTCCATAAAACAAGGTAAATGAGTAAAAACACAAATGTGCCAGAGATTCCAGGACCTCTTTTGGTTTTGACAAGGAGATGGTTCACCTCTTTTTCCCCCCAGTAATTATGTTGACAACTCTCTCTGATGCCCACAAGCTCCAAACTAACCATACCGAGTGATCCTAGAGTCAACGTACTGTCATGCCAGGCACATGGGCTTTGGAACCTCACAGACCTGGGCTCGATCCAGTAACGCTGTGCAATCTAGGATGAGTCACTTTATCTCTCTGAACCTTCCAAACATGACCAATAATATGCACCTTACAGTGTTGTCATGAGTGTCTAAATTAGTAATGTAGGTGAAAGTCCTAAATGTGCCCTGGGTTGGAGGGAGTTTTTACCACCGTTTGATTGCAAGACAGACCAGAGTTTGAAAAGTGCTGTGAACTGGAAGTTGAGGTGCCTAAAAAAAAAAAAAAATCCCCTGGTTCTGCCATGTAACTCAACTGCGTGACTCTGGGCAATCAGTTCCCCTCTCTGGTCCTCAATTTCCTCACCTGTAAAACCAAAGGTTGAATAAAAAGATTCTAAGAGCACGAGCAGCTCTGACATCCTGAAGATTCCTCGATTGTAAGATCTGAGTCTCTTGACATTTCAGAAGCTGCCAGTTTGTCTTACCTTTGTTCCTTGAAAAAAGATGTCTGTAACTATCATATTAGGGATTTAGGTGAGGTTTTGATGGTATCAAAGTGGCATTATGACAAAATCCAGGATTCTTGTCTGACCATTATACTTCATCTTGTGTTTTCCCCAAGAGACTATATAACAAGTACATGTGACAAAGGAGAAGTCAAAACATCACTTTGTGATGAACTAAGCAAGCACCTCATATCCCAATGTGGAGCTGTGTCGCACTGGAGTCCTAGCTGGGCCTTTCCATCCTCCTCTAACCCTCAGTAATAATAATATCATCACTATCGCTGATTGATTGGATAGTTACTCTGTACCAGGCAACAAACCTCATCTAATTCTCAACAACAACCCTATGATTGTATTATAATGACCTTGGCAACCAGAAAGCAGGCCCTATCAGTCTTCAGAAATCTGACCCAGCAGACAGGCAACCTTTCCTCCCTGCTGGGGGGAGTGGGGCAGAGGCGGTGTGGGGAGAGAGAGAGGGAGAGACATGGTGGGGGAGGGGACCAGCCCTAGCTCCTGGGTGGTGGCTACAACATGACTATAAGAGCGGGGAGAGAGGTGCATGGAGGGTGGGAAGGGCAGGGGCTAGGATAAGTCACAGGGTGCAGGATGTTAGAGGCTCAGACTAGCTTTGTGAGCCTGTGCTTGAAAGAGGCTCTGTGCCCATTGCTGGGAATGCAGAGATGAACAACAGTCTGAGGGGCGGCGGGGGGCTGGCAGGGGGCTGGCAGGGGCAAGCATGGAAGCAGACAGATATCTTTTCAATGCAGCATGACTCTTCAAAGTTGCATAAACAAGACATCGGTGTCATATGGAAGGGGGAGTGATGGTCTTGTTTGGTAGCCAGGAAAGCCCTCACGGCTTCCCAGGTAGGGTGGTGACATCCACTCAGTCACCAGACCTGTGGCTCCACCTCCTTTGATCTCTCCTCTGAATTTGATTCTTCCCATCTCTACTCTAGCGGTCTTAGTCCCTCCCACATTCATCTCTCACCAGTCCCTGCAATAACAGGTCTTCTCCAACCCACCTTCTACAACAGCAAGAGTGACGATCTTCCTCGAATACAAACATAATCATAGCCCCCTTCCCTCAAAGCCCTCCAGTTGCCTGGGAATGTGGTCCAAGATCCCTTGGCATGACTTTCAAGCCCTTTGGGCTCTGGTTTCTGCTTCCCCTTTTAGTGTTAGCCCAAACTCCTCCTCTTCTTTTTCAATTTTCACTTGCCCCCACCATCTAATTTCCCGCCATAGTGCCCCAAGTGCTCTTTGCTCTCCCTCACCTCCCAGCCTTTGCATAGGCTGTTCCCTTTGCCTAGAACTCCCTTCCCCACCCTTCCTCATCTGGCTAATTCCTTCATGTCCTAGTTGGCATCTCTTTCTCCCAGACCTTCCTGACCTGTCAGGTTGAGTGGGAACCCCTCCTCTATGTTCCCACAGGCTCTGTGCTCGCTTCCCTCTAGTCTTTAACCCACTGCCTCATGATTTCCCGCTGGACTGTTCGTTTGCTCAGACTGAGGGCTCCTTGAGGGAGGGATGGAGGTGTACTCATTTCTTTATCTGCAGAACCCATTCGGCACCTGGCACCTGGACGGAGAATGGTGCTCACTGCTGTTTGCAGGATGAATGGATGAGTGTTCGGTTCCGGGGCTAGGGGGCGGGGTGAGGTTGGCACAGGACTGGGGACCAGGCTGTGGCAGGGGAATGAATAAGCGCCTTTGGAGAAGTTTGAGTGCTGGGGCTGCAGGAGCTTGGCTTTCCCCTTGGGGCCTGAGTGTGAGTCCCTGAGCTCCACCTTAGGTTGGGAGGAGATGGAAACGGGGTTCCGCCACCTGGAGCCTGCTCCTCTCTTCCCTGCCTAGCGCCAGACTGCGCTGTCATAGCAACAGTCCGCCCCGGCAGCTGGGCCAACCAATGGCAGGCGGTTCTGGTGAGGTAATGCTCAGCTCTTTTAGCTCATTGGCTCCTCTTTGGCTCACGTCCCGGCCGGGCTGCGGGAGGAAAGGGCGCGGGGAGCTGTGGGACCGTCTCCGCTTGGGTCGGTTCCATTAGGCCCTCCGCTGCTTACGTCCCGCTCTCCCTTCCTCCCTCTCCCTCTTCCCTGAGCGTGTCTGCGTCTGCCCTTCTCATCTTTCTGCGCGGCGTTTCTGTCACCGGTTGCCTTGGTCCTACTCTCTGTGTTTTGTCTCCTGTAGGGTCTCGGTGGCTCCTCCACCCTCTGCCTCTGCCCTGAGGTCTCTCTGTCTTTGAGTGTCTCCCGTCTCTTGGCACCTCGGCTCCCCCGTCCGTTCTCCCTCCAGTCTTGCTGGCGGGTGTCTTCTCCAAACAAGGATGCAGTGAGAGCTCCTTGACTTGCAGCCAGAAGGTGACTCACTGCTTCAGACCGCTAGGCCGGCCTCGCCAGTTCGGGGGCGCCTTCTTCCCCAGTTGTTGGAAAGCTCTGGCACCCAGGCTCCGTACTTGAGGCCGTGGTGGCCTTTCCCTGGTGGAGCTCAACAGAAATTTGTTCTAGTTGACATGTCACTCAAAGGAAAGGTGGGATGTTCTAGGCTTTGGGAGCAGGGAGGGACATAGAGAAGAGACTTAAGACAGAACAGGCATGAACGTCAGTAATTATAGCATAGGGTTTAGGCTGGCTAGGCTCCTGGAGGAACACCCAGAAAACAAGTGTGTGGGCACTAGAATGAGCGAATGAAGAAAGTAGTTGGACTTCTGTTCTACCCTCTACCTCTGGGTCCATCTATCAAGATAACATATTGGTGTTGCTCAGTGCCAGACTCTTTGCTGGCTTTGGCTCAGCCCCCTGGGCTCCAGGATTTACAGCTCAGTCAGGGAGGCAGACACATAAGTCCTGGGTTTTGATACAATTTTGGAGGAGGGAAAAACTCACTTTGCCAGATGCGCACAGGGTTCAGGCAGGGAAGCTTCATGGAGGAGGCGATCTTTGAGCTGGAGAGTTTGGGAGAATGGCCTATAACTTGTTTGGATCAACCTGGGTGGGGAAGAAAGGCAGGGGACCAGTCTGGATGGATCCCTGGGGGGGGGGTAGAGGGTCCATTAATACCTGGATGGGGTGTTTACCCTTGATCCTAGGGACAACGGGGAGTCACTCAAGAGATCTGAACAGGAGAGAGGCAGGGTCAGAGGTGGGTTTCCTTCAACCACCCTGGCAACTGGGGTCGTATCTGTCTTGCTCAACCCTGAGCACACAGCAGAGTGCCAGCCCACAGTAGGTGCTCCAGCATTCATTGAAGGAAAGCCCAAACTAGAGCAGGAGAGGTTGTCCTGATAGATGATGAAATGATGAGGCTGGCATTTGTGGAGGGGGCTGGAAAAAGTGGGTGGGCTCAAGAGGTGGAAAAGAGGTAGAATGGATGGCCTTGCTGTTCACTAGAGAGGTGATGGGGAAAGAGGTACCCAGAGTAACCGCCATGTTCCTGGCTTGAGAGCTGAAGGTGGAGAGCAGGAGAGGAAACACAGGTTGGGGCAGATTTCAAGGGAAAGGTGGTCAATTTAGAGAGTAGGACCTGCAGAGTTTGAGGTGCTTGTGGGCTGTCCAAGTGGGTCTGTCTGTGGGAGAGGTCTGGGCTGAGGTGACCAGCATAAAAGTGGCTACTGGGACATTTAAGAGCAGAATTTTTCAAGTGAGGGTGTCCTTTAGAACCTCAAAGAGACCTGGCTAAGGGTCCGGGGTCCTGGTTCTGATCTGGACATTGACACTGGCTTGGTGTGTGATCTTGGGCAAGTCATTCTTCTTCTCTGGGCTACAGTCTCCTGTTCTGTCAGCAAAGCCTCTTAAAGATGGAGAGAGACTTGGGTCTCTTCTCTTGTTAAGGCTTCTGGATGTGGTTTTAAAAAAATGAAGATGTGCCAAAAACTGGGTAACAAAAATGGTAGTTATGTGTTCACATTTATAAATTAATATTATGAACGTAGGTACAGGGATTGTGTGCGTGACCTAAAATGGAGATAAAAGTCTAGATTAGAGTCATGTTGGGGAGTTAGACCCTTAGTTATGGCTTTCCAGGTTGTCTGGAGTAATTGCCCCTTTTGGTAAGAAAGGTGCCTGGCTTGGGGGACAGTATCTGAGCAAATGCTGCCTCTTGTTTTAAGCCTGGACATTCACACCCCATCCTCAGTCCCTGCCAGCCCCCAGCTCTGAGTCCTTTCTCCCAGAGCCATCGGAGGCCGTGCTGATCCCTGCCCCGTGGGTTTCCACGGGAGGAAAGCCCACTATTGTGGTCCCTGTACTGCCGCATTCCCTTCCTTGCTCATCTCTCAGGCCCCCAAATTTGAGAGCATCAGCTGGAGTCCGGCCCTGGCTCTGCCTTTGACTTGCCCTTGGGCAGGTCAGTTCTGCTCAGGGTCTCAGAGTCTCAGTGTGTCTGTGTCCTCAGGCTGTAGCTTGGCAAGTGGCACAAGGTATGCACTTAATAAATGTTGGTTTAATTGAATTAAATTGCAAAGTAGTTCATTTGGCTGGAGCATGGGTTGGGGGAAGGGTAGCAGAGCGAGCGCATGCCGCTGGGGCCATCAGGATGAGGGAATACCTGCAAAATGTGTTTCGGAAAAGGTAAGTCAACAAATATTTACAAGTCTGCATCATATTGCATTTGGCTAATGCCCCTGAAAGGCTTCCAGAGTCATAAGTAGACACAAAAGGAATCCCTTCTTATCCACTGAAAAATGTCTTTATTTCATAAGAATTAATCATGAATACATTCTCCTTAGCCTAGTGGTCAAGGGTGTAGGCAAAAAAGGAGCCATGTACTCAGGGGAGGCCTGTGTGGCAGGCTTTATAAACCGAGCGACCGAAAGAAACCACGAAGGATGGTCTGAACACAAAAATTCCTAACTAGAAGCAGGTAATGGTGGGTAGTCACATCCTTCCTTGAGGACCGTCAATCTTCACCTTAAGTGAGCCCGTCCATTGTGTTTTTGTATCTAAGATCACATATCTTTGAAGCATCAGAGTAATCTTCTTTTCCAGACCCCTCAAGGCACAACCCCTGGCACCAGAGAGCGTGAGGCCACAGAACCCCTTGCTGTTATCTTGTTCCTTGCATCCCGGCTCTATGTGCTGTAAATGTTAATTATTAACTATCCCGTACACACCAATGTAAAAGAAGTATGTACTTCTCTATTTTGCCTTTTCAGCCAATCCCAGAGATTTCCCCGCATTGCTTTCTCCTGCCCCCTTAACCTACCACCAATGGATTTCATGTAACCCGCCTTACGTCTCCTCCTTTTATTCCAATAAAATATAAAATAAGCTGCAAAACTGCCATTCTCCAGGGCATTTTCTTAATCCATTGAGATTTTGCTTCCTGACAATTGTCATCAGTTTGGCTCAAATAAACTCATAGAAATTCTCTACTGGTTTGGACATTTCTAACATCGACAAGAGTGAGAATCCCGAGGTGGGCAGCCTATTTCAAATTCTGCTTTATCACTTTCTAGCTGTTTGACCCTTGACAAGTTATTCGACTTCCTGTGTATCAGTTAGACTCAAATGTGTTAATTACAAATGATACTATTATCTACTTCACTGAATTGTTATGAGATTTAATGAATTATTAGATGTAAAGTATTTAGGACAGTGCCTGGACTATGTGAGTGCTCTGGCTTCAAATCATAGCTCTGTCATTTCTCTCTGAGGCCACGGGCAAGCCCTTTCTCCCAGGAGCTCCGTTTTCCCCTCCTTAAAATGGGAAGCACATTACAGAGTGTACACTTCTCTACAGACCTGAGGGGTTATTATTCCTGTCGAAGGGAGTGGGTGGCTGTGCTGACATCAGTAGTCACAGCCTGCACGTGCCCAGGCCCAGACTGACTCCCCACCACTGGACACCTGGGCCAGACTCATTTCCAACCTTTTTACAACCAAACTGCTTGTAATGGGGAGGAGGGATGTGGAAGGGCGCCCACTAGTGTTACTCTCCCAGTCTCTCTCTGCCCCTTCCTGACTCCTGTGAGCTGATGGGCAACTTGGGGGAAGGCATGGCGTGTGCTCAGCTCTGTTCCCTCTGGGCCTCTGTGTCTGCCTGAAGACGGGCTAGTTCTCTTGGGTCTCTCATACTAGGTGGACTCAGTGAGTTAGCTTTGCCTCTTTGGGGAGACCTATAGTTGGTTGCTCAGTGCTGCCAGCGACAAGAGGCTAAGTCTGCGTAATTTTGGGGTTGAGTATTCACATGCCCATTTGGCTATAAGTCTAAAGCCCCCTTCTCCAGGCAGCTTTATCTGTCATGTCAAATCACGTCACTGACTTCCCATCTCACATGAGCATAGCCAGCTTCCTCATGATAATCTATGGAAGTATCCCGGTCCTGGCCCAGGGCCCCTCCGGCCTCATCCAACTTTACTCCAAGTTTTTTTCCTTCCTCACGCCCCACTCCAACTACACTGGCCATACTGATTCTGGACTACCCAGCCACATTCCTGCCCCAGAGCCCTTGCACAAGCTGTTTCTGCAACTTGAAATATTCCCGCAGAGGAATGCATGGCCTTACTACTTCAGATTTTAACTCAAGTATCACTTACTTGGATTTTTAAAACGGGAATGCCTCTCACACTCAACACTTCATAACCCCCTTTCCCTGCTTTATTTTTCTCTTTAGCGCTTACTGCTAACATACTATTCATTCTATTTATTTATCTAGCTTATTGTGTTGTCCCCACTCGAATGACCACTCCTTGTGAGCAAGGATTTTTGTTTGCTCTTTTCATTGCGATATCCCCAGTGCCTAGTGTAAGGCATGTGCATAGTAGGTGCTCAGTAAATACTTGTTGAGGGAATGACTGGAGCTGGAATTCTGTTCGCCATCTGACTGTTACCTGCCTGTATCTCACTGTTGGGTCCAAACTCAGGAGTAGAACTAGGGTGTCACTCTTCGAGCCCTGTCACACCCCATCTGTGCTCAGTTCAATGTGGCTGAGGAGACATAATATAGCGAATACCCAAGAGCTTGTGCTCTGCACCCAGGATGCCTGCATTTAAATTCCAATAGGGACACCCTCTTACCTGTGTTTCTTAACCTCTCTGTGCTTCGATCTCCCCATCTGTAAAGTGGGGATTATAACATGACCTCCCTTATAGGGTTATTGCGAGGATCAGGGAAAAATATAGGTAAAGTGCTCAGCATAGAGTAAGTGCTCCATCACTGTCAGCCGACATTTATCGGCTTTGTGGCTTAGGAGAGGTGACCACCCACCCTGCCTGATGCTCAGGATGGTTATGGAGGGACCCCAGGGAGGCAGGGGACGTGGCCTTACCTAGTGGACTCACGTACCCAGGATAGAATGTAGAGGCTGAGGGCCAGAGAGGCAAGCCTTGGCCAGGGAGCTCTAAGGGAGGTAGCAGCAGGATGGTGGTGGGGAGGGCAGTGTGACAGTCCGTAGTAAGGCCCACTTCAGCAGGAGCTCTGCTGCTCAATCCCAGGAATCCAGGTGCTTCTAAAGGTAGAGACTGGTACTCAGGTAGACCAGTTGTCTGGAGCCTCATGCCTGGCTCCAGAGGGAACAGCTGGGGGAGAAATGGGGTCATGGGGTGGTCTCTGGGACACTGAGCAGAGTGGCCAGGGATGTCCTTGCACCTTCCTCTGTCAGGTTTGTGCGTCGCGTGTATGTGTATGAGAATTTGTGAGAATGTGGGTACAGTCTCACAATATGTGTGTGTCTGTGTGTCTGCGCACGTATTAGAACATGTACTGCCAGCCTTTTACACACGCACACACACCCACACACACCCACACACACATCTCAAAGCCTGGTGCTGTAGTAAGCTCGAGGGGCATCCATTCTCCTTCACAGTGCTTGCTCTCAGGCTGCAAATGTCAGCACCGTGCTGTGTGCCAGACCCTGGGTGTGAGCCTGGGGAAAACCAGGCCTGGTGGGGCTGGAAGTCCCCTCCAAGGGGACAGAGAGGCAGCACCCATGCAAATGAGAATGATCACTGACACTTAGGACATGCTGACTATGTCCCAGACACCTCATGGGCATCGCTCCATTTTTCAGCTGAAGCCACTGAGCTTCAGAGAGGTTGGGAAATTTACCCAAGATCACACAGCAAGAAAATGGTAAATGAGGAAGCGGAGGCTCAGAGAGGAGACTTACCGTGTCACTCAACATGTTAGTGGCAGAGCTGGGATTTATACTTGGGTCTCTCTGGTTCCAGAACTTTTGTTCTTAAACACCACCACCCTCCCCAAGCTCCTGGGTGAGCCAAACGTACTGGGGATGTGCGAGAGAGGGGGAATTTGTGTGACCAGTAGAGGAAGGAACTGATTCAACCTGGAAGGATCAGCAGGTAAAAAGTGAGGGACGCATGACAGTTGAGAGGGCTCCAGGGAGATGATGGAGGGAAGGGCATTGAACAGGAAGACAGCCTCCTCTTCTCCCTGCCTCCACTCTGATCCTGGCTCAGAAAGCCTGATTGTCCCCACTTCCCTCCGCCCCCTCCGGTTAAGCTCCTGGGATATGGACAAGAAAGAAGCTTGTCTTCCCTGGCTCTGCTGGAGTCCTGCCTCTGAGGTTTGGTTACCATGGCGATGGGCTCCATGGAAACTCACAGCCAGGGCTTTTCCAGGATGGCCCTGGACCCCAGCCCACCTGCTGACGCATTGTCTCTCATGGCCTCAGCATCCTGAGGAGATGCCCAGGGTCACTCTGCTGTCTGAGTCTTCACCCTTACACCTTGGCAGGGGCAAGAGAGTCCCCAAGGTCAGAGAGGTGGTAATTCCTGCATGCAGGGTCCCTTGGGTGGCTCCAGGATCCCACATTGAACTCAGGACATAGAGACCCAAATTCCTTTATGTTTAGGCAAATTGGGGTCAATTCCTTATGTGGTCACCGCTTCATGTCCCTCCTGTCTGTCCCTGCATCCTGGTCTGTTCTACTCCAGGACCCCATTCTCTTCATTCTGTGTCTTCCCTGGCCCTGCTGTTCTCTGAGTTCTGGTCTGTTCAACCCACCGTCTATACACTGTGGCCCCCACTTACATTTCGTTTTGGAGAATCGACACACTTGTCATTGGACAGAACTGGGAGGGAATTCCAGCTCCACACCGTCAGCCATGTGATCTTGAACAAGTCACTTCTTCTTTCTAAGACTTGGATTCCGTGTCTCCGAATATGTGCTTTATAGGGCTGGTTTTCATCCAACAAACATGTTGAAAAATATCTGTATCTATTGAGCACTTATTATTTATTCAGCTTTTTTTTTTTTTTTTGCATTTATGGTGTTAAGAGCTGAACTTATCATTCATTTACTCCTTATGACAACTCTACGAAACGAGATTCTTATTCTCAATGTGTAATTGAAGGCACTGTGCTGAAGAGCGTACAGGACCCGTCCAAGGTCACATAGCGATAATGTGGCAGAGCAGAAAGAATACAGGCTCACCCGACACTGAAGCTGCTGTGCTCTTAACCACCTTGTTATTGAGTCAGTTAATTTTTATTGAGCACCTGCTATGTGATGACCTGGTTTCTGCCCTATAGAGAGCATCTACTGGGGCAGATGGGGAAAAAGAGGAAATAAATGTAAAACGCATTGTTATAAGTTGTATGTTGAGATAGAGGATAATGGAGGGACGTTCCTTGGGGAGTGTGAGTGGTCAGGGAAGAGTCTCTGAGTAAGTGACATAAAGGATGAGCACTCTGAATAGTGAGAAGAGCCAGCAGTGAAGAGGGAGAGAGACCCAGACAGGAGCACAGTGTGGACAAAAGCCAGGGGCTGGGAATGGGTTTGGCTTGTCCTCGAGGCTGAGAAGGGGTCAGAGTTGCTGGGAGGTGGTAAGTGAGGGAGCTGGAGGGCGAGCTGCAGAGGCAGGCAGGAACCAGATCCCTTAGGGCCTCATGGGCTGGGATGCACAGTGTGGTTTCGGGGCAGTGGAAACCACTGGAAGGTTCTAAGCAGACCCTTGTGAATTGACCTGATCTAGGTAAGGAGCAGCGTTCTCTGGCTGCTGTGTGGGGACTGGGGAGGAGAGGGGCAAGAAAGGAGGCCAGGAGGTTGTTGCAATTGTCCAGGTTAGAGATGGCGGTGCTTGGACTGTGATGGTGGCAGTGGGGGCAGAGAGGGACGGGGCTGCTGAGTTAGACACAGTTTGGATGTAAGTAGACAGAGCTTGCCGATGGACGACACGTATGGAACAAGGAACGGGAAAGAATAAAGTTCAACTCTTAATTTGTGCTCTGAGTGACTGGGTGGAAGGTGGTGGTGCTTACTGAGATGGGGAAGACCTGACAGGGTGCTAGGGGGGGGGTGGGTGACGCTGGACGGCCGGCTGGCTCTCAGGGGGAGAAACCCAGAGCCTTTCGGGTATGTTCGTGTTTGGGATACTCAGGTCTGGAGTTCAGGGAAGAGGTCTGGTTTGCAGACATAAATTTGGGAGTTGATAGTGTAGGCGTGCTGTTGAAAGCCTTGGGGCTTGCGGAGATCAAAGGAAAAGAAGCCAGGGGAAGACGAGAGGAGATGAGAAAAAGGAGAAGAGAGGAGAGAGGGAGAAATGAGAAGGAAGGAGAGGAGGAAAAGAGAAGTAAGGAAAGGGGAAGAGAGGAGAGATAAAGGGAAGGGAGTGGGGAGGGGAGGGGAGGGGGGGAGGGCCGCACTTGTGCATCTCTTCTTCGCTGGTGTGTGTTGCGTGTCAGACACTGGGGAGCAGATGATGTGTCCGACACACGCCCCGAGTCCAGGAGCGCCCAGCCTCGTGGGGAGGGGACAGAGGGAAACTGACCATTAGAGCACATGTGAGCGCGTTAGGCCAGGGAAGAGAAGAGGGTGCTGTGAGAGGCCTGAGGAGGGGCAGCCCTGCTGGACTCGGGGTGCAGGGAGGGGACAGGTTTCTGGAGAGGCAACCTGGAGGCTGAGACCTGCCAGATGCATTCCCCTGGTGAAGAGGGAGAGGAGGGGAGGAGGCGCAGAGTGGAGAAAGCAAGACTGCTGAGAAATGGAAGAAGCGGACTGCGGCCCAGAGGTGGAGGAGAGAAGCAGCTGAGTAGTTCTGGCAGCTTCTTCCCTGTTCCCAGTCCCTGGCCTGAGTGGGGCCCTTGGCATTCCGGAGGCGGCCAGGGGCTATGTTTTAGTTTAGCTGCCTAACTTGGCAGCCACATGACCCCTGAGGAGGACAGCACAGGTGTGTGCATGCGTGTGTGTTGGCAGGCACATGTGTGATCTCAGGTGATGGCTGGGACAGCATGGGGTCTTGAAGGCCTGACTTAGAGACATAGGAGCTGTGGGCCTTGGGCCAGCTTCCCTGAGCCTTGGGATCTCACCTGGAAAAGGGTGATAATAACATGTGAAAACGCTTTGCCAGCTCCTAGGTTCTGCCCAAGTGTGAGGAATGATTAGTGCTGCCCAGGCTTCAAAACTCTGTGTGAGGTGTGATCTCAATTTTGTTGAAAAGAGAAAAAGATGGAGAGAGAGAGAGATGGAGACAGAACGAGACAGAGAGAGGCACAGAAATAGAGAGACAAAGAGAGAGAGACTGAAAATAAGACAGAGACATAGGAGATAACAGAGTGAGACGGAGGTCGAGGAAGAGACACAGCAGAGATGAGAGATGGAGAGAGAGAGGAGGAGGAGGAGAGAAGGAGAAGGAGAAGAAGAGGCAGGAGGAGAGGGAGGGAAGGAGGGAGAGAAAGATAGATGAATGGATGGAGAGAGAGAGATTTGGGAGAGAAGAAGTAAGGGAAATAGAGAGAGACAGAGCCAGAGAGAGAGAGATAGAGAGAGAGAGATACAGAGAGAGAGAGAGACAGAGAGAGACAGAGAGAGAGACAGAGAGAGAGAGAGACAGAGAGAGAGAGAGAGAAAGAGAGAGACAGAGAGAGAGACAGAGAGAGAGACAGAGAGAGAGACAGAGACTGAGAGAGAGAGAGAGGGAGAGAGAGACAGAGAGAGACAGAGAGAGAGAGAGAGGGAGAGGGAGACAGAGAGAGGTGGTGGATCCCAAAACAGAAACCGATATTAGGCACTGGTGGTAAAGCTATGAGTGATTTTGACTTTCATATTTTTGTTCATATTTCTGATTTTTCTCTCTGTATATACTTAAATATTTTTTAAAGACATGGTTTCTAGATGTGAATTGGAGTTTGAAAACTTTCTGCAATTTGGAAATATCTATGAGAAGCTTTATAATTTGCATACAAATTGACCCAGAAATTTCACCTCTTAGAATTTATTCAAAGGAAATAATTATGGATGTTCCAGTGACTTAATTACAAGGATGATTTCATAATTTATAATAGCAAAAAAGAAAAAAAGAAGAAAACACCCTCACCCCTAAACAAACCCTCCCCAAACAAAAAACCCTCTACCTTAAATGTACAAGAATAAGTTAATAAATAAATAAAA
Source organism: Rousettus aegyptiacus (assembly GCF_014176215.1). Classification (NCBI taxonomy): domain Eukaryota; kingdom Metazoa; phylum Chordata; class Mammalia; order Chiroptera; family Pteropodidae; genus Rousettus; species Rousettus aegyptiacus. The sequence goes on along the minus strand of NW_023416284.1, from coordinate 19,016,726 downwards.
GATACTCCATTTATAAATGAGTTTCTATGTTAAAATGATGTTGTAGAAGGCGAATCATTGGTGTGGATCTTTACGACATATCATTATGGAAAAAAGCACATTTCAAAAAAGTACACTGTAACTCAGTTTTGTTAGAAAAAGATGTTTGTATCGTGCATAGAGAAATATCTGGAATTTTTTTATCACCCAGGTGCTGTGGCATGCAACCATAAAAACAATTAAAGTTATTTAAAACCTTGTCTATGCATTAAAAATTCTTCCACACAGGACTTCACCCTCCTGCCTTTTGCTCTGTCCTCAGAGAGGATGGAAGGCAGCTGCTCTCAGTCCGCCGAGTGATAACCCAGCATGCTTTTGATGGTCATAATTAAATCGCACCTCGTCCATGTCAATTCACACAGATTTATCCCACTTATTTATTTATTTATTGGTTAATCTTTCCACAGAGGCTGCAGCCAGACGCTACCCATTCAAAAATAATATCTCATATTCTTATAGGTTGTGACAGTTTCATTCCCTTGATAGTTGCAAATAGAGGTCTATCATGTTTGTATATATTAATGCTGGGGTTCGGTTAGTTGCGACCAGGACACACTATTATAGGCGTATCAGGAAGGCTTTTTTTAGGTAGGGGTAGCTAACAGGTGGGCTATAAACCTTGAGATTCAGTCTCTGGTTTTTCTGTTAAAATTTTATATTATTACAACGACCTTACAGAAATTACAGACTTTATTTATCCATACTCATCTCACTTCACAAAGAATTTGGCACGGCTCACCAAATTCGATCTGAATATAATAGAGTTAAAACAATTGAGGAAATCAGGGTGAAGAAAAGAAGAAAAAAAAGAGTAAGGTTAGTTAATAAAATACATGTCTCAAAGTATTGAATATTTGCTAGATTGGGATGTCAGCGTTGCTTTGATCTTTCCAGTGGCTTATTTTCAGCATTTCATACACAGCAAAATGTAAAGCAATGTAAACCTTCAGCATAAACTGTCACCTTGCTCCAAGGCTCAACCGTTATCAGCTTCTGTGCAAACAAACCTTGGCTTTTCCATTACATCCCAGGAAAATGGTTCCTTTCTCTCACTTCCACTCGTTCTAGTTGGAAACATGACCTGCCCACTCGCCACAGAGAGGTGCCCAGGTCCCTCTCCTCCGTCTATGTACAATGAGATCCAAAGAAGAGAGAGGCTTCTGTCCTCAAGTTCAAGCGTAAAAATCTTCTTCGTAGAAAGGAACTAGCCTTGGTTAAGGGGAAGACTTTAAACTTCCCTTCTCTGGTATTTCTCAGTGTTTCAATGTTTCATATTCTTGGTCCTCCAACAGGAAAGACTGTTGTTGCACCTCTGGTCCTTATCCAGGTACAGTTTGCATTCACTGTGGTGATGACTTTATTCCAAGTGAGACGTTACCTTAGCAACCAACTTTCCAACTCACTCAATTAACCCACTTCCTCTCTGTAATCAATACTCATTAAGGTCGAATCACTCCTTTGCTTTGCCTGGCAGTTTTAACCACTCATTCAGGTCAATCTGTTTCTTAAGGGTAACAATCTTTTCTCCCCTCTGAACATGGAAACCCATTTGAACCCAATAGAACCCCTGTCCCTGGGGCCTCTGAGGCTGTCATCCTAACTTGGGCTCGGGCAAGAAGTACCGGCTGGTGATCTCGGTGGAGTTGGCAGCGGAGCCTCCATGGTGGCTTTTGCTAACTGGGGCCTCGGCCACAGCGGAACTGGCAGGAAGAAAGATGGCACCTGCCATTTAGAATCAGAGAGACAGCTCCTGCACACACCCACGGCTCCTGGGAGGCTCCAAGAGAGAAATACTAGTATGTGATGGTTAATGTAGACTGATATGGTTTGAGAACAGAGAGAAAAAAATTATTATTAAAACCCCAAACAGTCTGTACGACTTCCAGCTCCGGTTCTAAGGCTGGGCACAGGGTGGCTGTAGCATAAGTCATATCATGGGGAGATAAAATTCTAGACAACTTCCTTTGCTGCACAGAGCCCAGTGCAGGAGAGAGAGGAGGACACTGGACGTTAGAATGTCTCTGCCCAATTTCTGACCTGCTGCTCCACAGGGGGCCTGCAGTGCATGGCTCTTCGGGGCGCAGAGATGCTAGTAGGCCTCCAGAGGCGAGTCTAAGAGGAGGGTAACTTGTTCTAACACAATGAGGGGAATGGAATTTTGCAAGTGGTCCTAGGGAAGGGGAGCCCTGACACCTGGGAGGCAGAGTCCGAGGTGGAGAGGCGGCTGAGCAACACGGTAGTGTGCAGACTTCAGGAAAGTCTGCTATGTGCAGCGCTCAAGCCTCTTGCAAGTGGTGCTGGGGGCAGATGGTGAGGAGGAAGTGAGAAAAGGGGCCGGTTCTGCCCTGGGCAATGTGATGCTGTCAGGAATAGCACTGCTGGATGGCAGATGACCCACAAAAGGAAGCATTTAATTAATTCATTAAAAGCATTGTTCTAGGCATGGGATATAGGTATGGGATAAAGAAACAAGAGCCCTGTTCTCAAGGGGCTCACCTTCTAGGGCCAGATAACAGGCTGAGAAATAAACAAATAAACACTTCAGGTGTGCAGAGGGCTGCGAAGAACATAAATCAGAGGGATACTCGGAGGGTGGCACCTTTGGATGGCAGGGGTAGGGGGACTTCTCTAAGGGGCCGACCTTGGAGCTGAGAGACGAAGGATGAGGGACCAGCTGGTGAGGAGCCAGGAACGAATGCTCCAGAAAGAGGAAAGAAAAGTGCCAAAGCCTGTCCCCAAGCTCCAGAATCCCCTGCCTGCCCTTGCCATGCATTCCTTTCCTCAGCCATTGAACCAGAAACGAGTATTCTGCGCCCTGGGTGTCTTCACATCTGGCCCCAGTCACTCTTCAGGGTCCTTCTGATGCCGATCCCGTTAAGTCTCCAGCCCTTAAAAGCACTCCGTTTTGCTGATAATCATACTAAAAATGCCAACACAATTATGTGATACCATTTTCATCTTGGATATTTGGGAGATGAAAAAAAAAAAAACAAAAACTGGAGAGACTCCAGTGAAAACATGTCTCATCTGTTGTAGGTGGGACAGCAAAATGTTAACTGCTTTGAAAGCAACTCGAAAATATTTGTCAAAAGCCACATATAATGTTATACCTCTGAAACCAGTAATCTTATTTGAGGGCCGGTCTTGGGAAATAACGTAAACTATGGCAGAGATTTGTGCGCAAAGATGTACGGTTGAACGTTATTTATAAGGGAGCAAAACTGAAAGCTGCTTCACTGTGCAAGGACAAGAAAAAGGTTAATTGTGTTGGATCAACCCATGGGATATGAGGCAACCGTTAGAGCTGATATATGAAAGTGAATCTTGGTTCCAGTTGCCGCTGTGTGACCTTGGGCCAGTTCCTCAACCTCTCTGGGGCTCTGTTTTCCCATTGGTAGAACAAGGATGTCATTTATCTCCTTTTTTCCTTTCGCACAGAAGAGTCATTTCTAAGAGGATTTTTAATAGGCAAAATGTAGGATAGCCTCATTAACTTTCTTTGATACTCAGTGGAGGTGGTGAGGTTTAAAATGAAGTCAATATTCAATAAATGACAGCTGCTTTTCTTCAGTGTGGAGGAAATTTCCAGAAATTGGGTGCCCACCATTTGGTAGTGCGTGGCCTTGGGCCTCAGTTTCCTTCACCGGCAAATGGAGCTAATAGCGGCACTTCCTCTAAACGCTGGGGGGAGGATCGAAGGAGCGTTCTTCTTGGTGACTATTGGCAGCGCGGCACAAACATGAGCTATTACTTTCATTAATCTCCTTACTGAAGAGGGTCCTCTGCGCTCCAGGAATTGCGTACTGAGCCTCCCAGGGCAGGGCCGGCAGGCACGGGGAGGGCTCTGCAGAGCTGGGTGGGTGAGAGAGGGAGGGGCAGCGGAGGTGATGTTTGCGCGGGGAGGAAAGAAGGCGAGGCCCCAGGAAGGACCCGAGGCCGGCAGGGAGGCGAGGGCTCTGGGTTCTCCACCCCGCATGGATCGCATGGATCGCTGCTGCAGGCAGAAGGCCAAGCCACTAATGAACGTGGCAGCAGCCTCCGGGGACCTCCCTGGGGAGCCCTCAAGGCTTGCTGGGCTCAGTTTAACCTCCACTGGAGAGGCCCCAGTAGGCAGTGGGGTAGGAGGGGCGTCCACCTGACCCGCTGCCCAGTCCCCAGCATCTACAGGCACTGCAAGGGCTATGGGGAGGTGTTCCGGGGGAGTAGGCTTGGATTCCGGGTATCCCACATTCTGATCCTGGCGAGTTTTGGGCCTGGTCTCGCCATTATTTACCCATAACCCCACCTCATTCCTAATCTGCCGCTGGGCCTGGGTTCAGTCTGCCCATGTTCTAATCCTGGCCCTGCCTCTTTCTAGCTGTGTGATTTTGGGAAGGTAGCTTAAGCTATCTGTACCTCAGTTTCTGCTGTACATGGCCTAACATAGCACCCATGTAGGGTTGTTGTGAAAATAAATGTTAGAACAAGTAAAGGGCTTAGAACCTGCACACGGCAAGTGCTGGGTCAGTGTTGGCTGTTGTTAGTTAAACTGGCACCTTGATGCATTTACATTACCTTAGGGGTGAGAGTGATTTGGGAGAAGGTACTAGGTCTGCTGCTGATGCAGTGGCTTGAGCCCCTACTCTGTCATTTACTGTGTGTGTGAGCCTGGGCAGACCGTTTCAGCTTTTGGAGCCTCAGTTTCCACATCTGTAAAATGGGGGAATGCCCACCTTAGATGATGATGGTGCAGATTGGCAATAAAACATCAGTTCCAAGCTGGGGAGCCAGCATGGTGCTACCTGGCCGTGCTGGACTTAAGCTCACAATATTTACGATCTGCTTAGGGTCCCACAGCCAGGAACCCAGGTAGCAGGGTTGGAAATGGGGCCTCTTTGGTTCTATGTGGCTTCTCCCAGCAAAGGAGTTAGTTACCTGTTAGCGTGTTTTGGGGAGACAGAGGAGAGTCGGGCCGACCTTTGTGGTGAGGCGGGGTGGGCAGTGGTGATGAACTTGGTGAAGGGCAGGTCAGACCTGAGTTCTCTCTGCTCGACCCCTTGGGTGACCTGAGTGGCCTTGGAGAGTCGCTTGGCATTGAGTCCAATGTCCCCATCTGTAGGGTGGACATTATAGTACTCGACTTTCACGAGGTGGTTGTGAGGCTTGAATAAGATGCCTCGTGCAGAGCGCCTGGCACAGAGCCTGCCTCATAGGCGTGCTTACTAAATAGTGGCTTACGTCAGAGCTTGTTAAGTGCTTATGTGTTCATTTAGCCGCCCACTATCAGCTGATGCTGACAGATGTGTTGGGCCCTGGAATTTGGACACAATCTCCACCCTCGGGGGGTCCCTGTTCTCATAAGGGAGTAAACAACGAAACTATAAATGGCAAGTGTTAGGTGCTCTGAGAAAGCCACTCCTGACGGTAGGGGATGGAGGGGGCAGGAAATGCACCCCAAACCAGAGGACAGGTTATCTTAGCTGCAGTCCACTGGAGACACAGGAGTTTATGAGAGAGACTAGGTGAGGGCACTCCCGGCAGAAGGACCAGCATGGGCAAAGGTGCAGAGGTGCGAACCATCAGAACGTGTATGAAGCATTGCTAGAAGATTCAGCATGATAGGAGCAGGGGCAGGCTGGTGAGGGGCACATCGTGGATGGCCTTGATGACAGCAAGGTGCTTGTCTTTTATCTCAGGGAGCCTCTGAAAGCCAAAGGTTGAGATAGGGTGAAGAGGCATTAGGTACTCCGCTCTCAACCCAAACAGGTAACACCCAGCCCTCACCCGGACACTGTAACATGCCTAGCATTTGACCGGCTTTATTTAATAATCCTCAGAAGAGCCCGCTGTCTCAGGTAGGCCCCTATGGTGACCACCATTTGAGGCTCAGAGAGGTTAAAGAAGTGGTTCCAGGTCACACAGCCATCAAAAGGCAGGGAGGGGATTTGAAGCAAACTCCAGCATCCACTCGGCTAACCACTTCCCCTTCCTGCCTCCCTCTGTGATCATCTTGAGTGACTCTGAGAATCCCATGTATCCCTCCCCTCTGTCACCAACCCATTCCTGCTCAGTACCTGGGTTTTTACTCCTAGGCTGACTGACAATGCAGCTATAATGGAGCGCCTTAGCTGCCAGGGTGTGGGGGAGGGGAGCAATTTCTCAGAAATCTAATAAGCCTGAGTGAGTGACTCCGTGTGCTGGCAGCCCCCCTCCCAACCCTCAGCCTCAGTTCTGGTCCTGGCTGACTAGGGTCACGGTCACCCCCACCTTCACCCTGCCCTGCCTCTGCCCCTTCTTCTATGCAGGGGCCTCGGGAGCTTAGAGTCAGAACACTGCACCCCCGTCCCCTAACGCCTCCCCCTCCCCTGCTTTCCCTCTGTCCCACCTCACATGCAGCCAGCCTCCTTGGTCTCTTCCCCTTGTCCTCCTAGGCCCCTGCCCCCTGGATCATTTTTCTTAAAGACAAATTAGGTCTCGTCTCTCTCTCCTGCCCCCTGTTGCCCCAGGCGAGGGTCCCAATCCCCCAGACAGACTAAAAAGGCAGTTTATCATCACTTCTCTTTCTAATTCCGAGTCTCAAACTTCCACAGACACAACCAGCTCTTCCTTGAGCATCTTGTGTCTCCAAGAGCCTCCAAGCTTCTGTAACTGCTGCTCCCCCTGCCAGGCAAGCCTTTCCTCTCTCACCCTTATAGTGAAACCCTACTTATCCTTCAATGGCCCCTCCTCCAGCAGCCTTCCCTGATTTCCCCAAGCAGGGCTAGTTGCTCCTTTCCCTATGTCCCTCCAGCTCCTTATGCAGCCAGGTACTAGCAGTGATCCCACTGTATGACAATCATTGATTTAGTTGTCTCTTCCTCCCCTCAGACTTTGAAAACGCCTCAGTACTATCCAAATAGCTGCCACCGCTGAGCTCTTACTATGTGTAGGTACCGTGCTAAGGCTTTATCTGCATGATTTAGTATCTTCCCATCAATCCTGGAATCAGGTGCCACATTTATCCCCATTTTATAGATGAAAAATAGAAGCACAGACAGGTAGAGTGACTTACCCAAGGTCACACAGCACTGAAGGGGCCCAGCTGGTCTCTCTGCAGAGTAAATGTCTTAACCAGCCCTCTCTGCTGCCTCCTTCTTCCCAGCAGAGCCCAGCATGGATCAGCTGTGCCCAGAAACTTGCCGAATGAATGAATAAACAAATTAATGAATGAGTAAATAGGAGGTCTCCCATGGCTGGGTCTCTAGATCAGCCTCGGGAGTTTCAAGGAAAGGGAACTACTGAGTTCCTGAATGTGCCAGGAGTCTCCCTGGCAGCCCTGGGACCTTGATACTTATTATCTCATTTTACAGATGAGGAAACTGAGGCTTAGCGCTATTCAAGGACCCTCCCAAACCCAGAGAGAGTCAGTGGCAGAGCCAGGATCTGTGTGATTCAGAGCCCAGTTTAGGACAAAGGTCTGAGGATCCCTATGCTTCTGGAAAGGGGGGAGTGGCTCCTTTAAGCTTCATCGAAGCTCCCCTCCTTGGATGAGAATCGCAGAAAACTAGAGTGAAGCCAGAGTTTGGGGTCTTGGCCTTAACTGTGGTTGTCAGGGATTTGAGCAGGGTCATTACATTTTCAGGATAAGAGTCTAGCTGAGGCTTGGGCAGGAGAGGCTGGAGGGTGGGAGAAGGTGAGTTTAAGTAACAGTGAAGAGCTTGGGTTGTGGAAATAAACAGCTCTGGGTTTGAATCCTGCCTCTGCTACCTGTTAGCTGTGTGATGCTGGGCAATCATTTAACCTCTGGGAATCTCCCTTTCCTCACCTGTAAAATGGAGGGAATCTGCCTTATATTGGGTTTAGGAGAGCATCATAAGTATTGCATCTAAAGTGCTCCGCACACAGTAAGCACTTTGTAAATGTTAGCTTTATCAGTGGGATCAGAATTAGGCTCATCAGGAATGTGAGTTGGGTTGAGAATCAGAATAAAACTAGTGAGAAACTCGACCACGGCTGCCCATTTGCTCGAGGGTTGTCCATATTTGTCTACTTCTTGGGGTCACCCAGAGGACGCTGCCAGGGGCTCAGATTGGGGCTGAGTTCAGAGTTGGAGTTCGGGTAACAGCAGAACAGAGAGAGTTAAGACAGGTCTGAGTTCCAATCCTGCTTCTTCCACTCATTTGCTGGGTGACCTCAGGCAATTTACTTGCCCTCTTTAAGCTTCAGCCATCCCTCCGTTTCCATGGGGGCGATTATTACCTGCCCCTAAAGAGTTTGGTGAGGACTTAATAAGATTGTTAAGTGTCCACCTGGTGTCAGTCTTTTAAATTCCAAGAAGTGTTTCATTTTTTTTTAAATGGTTTCTTCCCCCAGGGGTTTTCCATCTCGTGTTATTTGTTTTTGGAAAACAACAAGGGCTGGTTGTAGCTGGCTTCCTCCCAGCCATCTCTTCAAACACCAGTGTGCAGTCCACGTCCAGGGCCAGACCTGCAAGGCCACTCGAGGAGGATCCAGTTAAAGCAGCTCCAGGAGAGGTCGCGCGCCCAGAGGAGCGGGGACAGGCTTCAAGGGGGATCGCGTGTGTAAAGGCACAGAGGCATGGTCCTGCGACTGTGTGGAGCTCTATGAGAACGAGAGCGGGACAGGGGTACGAGTAAGGAGGACTCCCGTTTTCAGGGCACTTTTAGGGCCCCAGCGCCTCCATCTCCAGTAAACGAGGCGTGCGCGCCCCCTGCTGGCCTTCCTGCTGACTGCACCTTCAGCTTTGGAGAGGGACCCAGTCCCTGGGTCTGGGGACCAAATGTCCATAAAAGATGGAGTATCTAAACTGGGAGAACCCTTAGAGCTCATCCACCCATCCCTCACCGATGGAGACAGGGGGCCTGGTGAGGGGCTGGGAGCTTGTACAGAGCAGGAATTTGGGGTCCTGAATCCAAGACTAGGTTCTGTCAGCACCTGGGGTGGGGAGGTGAGCTCCCCCCCAAGGAGAGTCCTTGCAGCTGAGCTCCGGCTTGTGGGAGGTGGGGATGCGGGGTGATCTCGGAGAGCAGAGGGGGTTTCAGGTTCTCAGCCCCTGGCCCCATCTGGCTGGCTCAGTTGTGGGATTTCCTGTTTTGTCTTGGAGCAGCGTCACTGCAACCTGATAGCCATGAAATGGAAACTCGAGGGGTGTGTGTGTGTGTGTGTGTGTAAGGGGATGTTGGTGTCTGACAGCAGGTCCGGGTTGGTGACATCACTGTCCCGATGCTCTGGCCTTCCTTTAAATTAGTTTGCAACCTCCTCCCTCCCCCCTTGACGTCCCCAGGAACTGCCACCACTAGATTCTCCTGAGTCTTGATTTTCCAACATAAAGTGGTGGCAGTCCAGTGAGGGACATGAGAGCAGGAAAGATTCTTGTCTTTAGAGCCGGGGTAGAAGACAGGGATGGATGTGGGAGCTAGGATAGGCTTTGTAGCAGATCGGAAGTGGGGAGGGTAGGAGAGATGAGTGTTGAGATGCTCCCAGGCTTCTGGCCTGGGTGATAGGTTGTACCCCTCAATGAGATGAGGAGCACCTGCCACAGCCACCTGGTGTCTGGAAGCTTATTACCTACGGAGAGCACTGTTTCCTCATGACGGTCTCTTGCCCCTGCCCCAGCCCTTCTTGGCTGGGCTGCTGTGCACATGTGTGTGTACATGTGCATGTGCATCAGTGCATAGGAATGTGTGTGTGTGTGTGTGTGTGTGTGTGTGTGTGTGTGTGCGCGCTGGGCATTTCTGTGTTCATGGGCTGGAAGCTAGGTGTTACCAGGGATAGGGGCCTTAAGAGTCTTATCACCCCAGGCAGAGGACTCCCTGGGCTGAGAAATGATCCTTTGGTTCCTGCTCTGATCATAGCAAGGCCAAGGGACTTGGTCTATTTCCTGACAGGGTGCGTGGAGACAGCCTGGCCTAGAGTTCGGTTTGGAGTTCTAGGCCTACTCCCATCTCCATCAGTAGGGTGGCCTCAGGCAAGTCCCTGCCGCTCTCTGAACCATAGTGTCCTCACCTGACAAATAAGGATAGTGAGCTGTAGTTCACAGGTGCCTGGGGAGGATGAAACGAGTTATTATGGCCCTCTGGGCCTCAGCTTCCTCATCTGTCACAAGGGTGTGACATCCCAGCTGGTTCGAGGAGTCACTGAGGTCATGTGCGTGCATCACGCATGCCAGACGTTGTCGATAGCAGTAGTGATGAGTGCTATTTATCAAGCAATTACTGTGTGCCAGCTGCTGCTCTAAGGTCCCTACTTATTTAATTCATTTTGTCTTTACAATCATCCTGAGGAAGGAACTATTATCCCATTTTACAGATGAAGAAACTGAGGGTCAGAGAAGTAAGTCACGTGCCCAGGGATGACCTTGTCTCCCCAGTAAGGGCTGTAGATGCAGGAGCTTTGGGCCAAGGCCAAGTTCTTGCTTCAGCATCTCACTGGTGCTCAGGAAGCGCTGGGACTCTGGTGACTTGAGTCCTAATTCCAGCTCTGCCACTGACTTACTGTGTGGCCCTGGGTGGATTTTGGCTCCTCTAGAGCCCCACTTCCCCATGTGCATCGTGAGGGCACAGGACCAGGTCGGGGGTGCAAACGCCAGTGCTCCCAGGGCTGGGCAGGGAACAGGGGAGAGTTAGGGTGAGCCACACAGTGGCTACTCAGCTCTGGCTGGTGGTTACCAGGCGGGAATGAGAGCCTAGGGTTGCCAAATGTTTGAACTTTTCAAGAGAAGCAGAAAATTTGTATTTTGATGTGAAATATGATTTTTAAATGTTGGCAATAATTTAAAAAGAAAGAAAGAAAGATGCCATGTGGGCCAAACAAAGCCCATTTGTAGGCTGCGTTTGGGCTTGTGGGTGTCATTTTGCAATCCATGGGCTACCCGATATCTAGGGGCCCCTTCCTGTCCTGGGGCCTTTGATAAAAATGACTCACACTGTTGAGTGCTTACTGTGTCGAGGGGCATGTGTGGTGCCATTTAACTCCTCAATTCTCTACTTCCCCTCCCTCATTCCTATCATGCAGTGTTATCCTACTAGGTAATATTATCAACTCCATTTGCTAGGTGGGCAACTGAGGTCCAGAGAGGTTAAGTAACTTGTCCAGGGTCACACAGCTAATAAATGGCAGAGCTGGAGGACAAAGCAGGGACCTCCTGCTCCAAAGCTTACCTGTGTAACCACAATGCCATCCTGCCACAAAGACCCTAGTACTCTCTATCCAGACTCCTGTCCACCAGGGCTCCCCTATCCTAGCTACCTACAGACTCTAGCTTTTCCTCTCCCCAGGTCGCCTGGGGCCGCAGGCTATGCTAGGGGCCTGCCGGCTTGACGGCTTGACGAGAAATCTGCTGAAGCAGCACAGAGGCCAGGGATTCCTCCAACAGCCCAGCTACCGGTGTGATGAAGCGTCTCCTCCCTTTTGGAAATCCTGGTGGGGAGCTGGCTAGTCCCTATGTCATCAGGGCAGCCGCCAACTTTCCATATCTTTCCAGCAACTCCTGCTGCAGACCCCCTGGTGCACAGAGACCATGCGTGCATATGCTCAAGTGGGCACATGACTCCATGCGGGTGGGTGGCTGTGAGGGTGAGTTGCACGTGCATCAGTGTCTGAGCTCAGGGAGGCACGCCTGCAGGGGGGCTGCGGTGTCCACTGTGGGGGTGCCCGTCTGTGGGCGCCGTCATCTGGGCAGTGCTGGCTTGAGTGCATGGATGCGCACGTGTTCATGCATGTGCCCACACGTGTGCCTGGATGTTTGGGGAAACATATAAACAACTGTGTGCCCATCACTTGGATCCAGGCGCTCCCTGAGCCCCCTTTCAGTCGATACTCCCACCCCGAGTGACTGTGATTCCAGCCTCTGTCACGTGCGTTAGGACTTGAGTTCTCCTTGAGTTTTGATCTTGATCCTGTTCCAGGTCTGTGAATTCAAGCGGCAGTAGCAGCAGGAAGGGTTGTGATCTGGAATTTGGAAGAACTCCAGGTGGACTTCCCTGGCACCTGGGACTCACACCCTTGGGCAAGTGGCATGAAGGCCACTTCCGATGGCGACGGTAGGGAACAGCAATGAAAGCAGCCACCATTTATCGAGTAGTTCCAGGTGCTTTAGAGAAATGTTTTTATTTAAGGGACACACAACCCTATAAACCTGGCGTGATTGTCCTCATTTTGCTGATAAAGATACCGAGGCTCAGAGGCAAGCAGTGAGACACCCAGGCTCACAGAGCTGGTGCATAGCAGAGTGGGATTCGAATCCAGGTCTGCTGTCTCCAAAGCCGTGTTCATTTCCTCTGCTAGGCTGCCTGTCTGGATCATCGGTGACTTGTTGCTGGGGCTGGGACCTCCTCCAGAGGGCTCTCCTTGGGACATCTCTTCGTATTTCAAAGGTCCCTTCTCACCTGGAGGTGGATATCACCTACACACCAGGTATTCCTGGCAATTAGAAACTAAGATGGTCTGAACTGGACGGGCCTTTGCAGGTCATCTCATCCAGTGCCCTTAGCTTATGGCTGTGTGTGGGGCCCTCCAATGGTGGGGACGTGCGCAGAGTTACACACTGACCCTATGGCAGTTGTGAGTGCAGCTCCGTTGACTTGGTTGGTTGGCCATTAGTGGAACTAGCAGGCCCGGTCCCTCTCAGGCGTATGTTGGGGTTTGGGACCCACCCCTCCTCATGGTCGCTATTCTCCAGGCTGCCCTGCTTTTCAAACTGGCAGAGTGTGGGGTCCTGATCTAACCTTGGCCACACCTGCCTGGTGAGGCCTCAACTTCCTTCAGTTCTAACTGTAACCAGTGGGCTTTGAGGGGACTTTGATCATACCTTCCCTTCTTAAAACCCTTGCTGTGGTGGCTCATATGGTGCTATGAGCCAGAGTGGGCTTTGGAGCCATGCCGGGGACTGGAGGTCAATCCTGGCTCTGCCGCTTATTTGCCGTGTCACCTTGGGCAAATTGCTTTGCCTCTCTGAGCCTCAGTTTCTTTGTCTGTAAAATGGGGATCATAAGGGGACCTGTTTCATAAGGGTACTAATGTAATGTAAGAGTACTAGTAATAATGGTGCTTATGACAGCTTCCAGACTTTGAGTGTTTGCCCTGTGCTGGATGCTCTTATCCCTTTCAATCTTCCCAGCAGCATTATGAGGTAGTTGCTGCTACTATTCCCATTCTACAGAGGAGGAAACTGAGGTTCAGAGGAGTTAAATGGTTTCCTGAAGGTCTTCCACTAGTCCGTGGTAGTGTCTGACTCCAGAGCCTAGAATGCTTACCCCAGGAGGGTTATTCACGATATCTGATGATCACCCGGCCTGGGCCCAGAGCCATCAGAATAGATGCCTGCCATAAATCAATAAGCTGTATGTTCTCCCAGCTCCGTCTTATCCATTACACAGTCGACTGTGTTAAATGGGATTAATCCAGGAAATGAGATTACAGATGTCAAGCAGCTTGGAGAACCAGGAAGCACTCCACAGCCTTGGTTTTTATTTCTTCTTATGCTGTGAGGAAGGAGGCCCGTGAATCAGGAGACCGGGGCTTAACTCCTGGCCCTGCTGTGAATGACCTTTGATGCATACTGGAAAAAAGCTTCCGGCGTCATAGGTGAATAAGGATTGAACCTGCGAGGGAGCTGGCGCTGAGTTAGCATCCGTTGGTCCTACCCACGTGCTAATCACAGAGGGTCCGTCACGTCAGAACCAGAAGGGCTTCAGTTTGGCTATAGTTTGTTATCTTACTTAATTAAGGGATGGCAGGCTAGAGTTTTGAAGAAACAACTTGAATTATGTTGTACACATTTAACTTGTACAACTTGAAATACTCCATCTGGTGACAGCTGTATACCCGGGTGACAGTACCAACTACCACAGTCACTGGCTAACATTTCCATCACTTTTCAAAGTGTCCTCCTTCCCCTTAGCCACCCATCCTTCCCTCCACTCCCGTCCTTCGGCAAACACTGATCTGTGTTTTTTGTCACTATAGATCATTTCGCCTTTTCTAGAAGTTTACATGAATGAAATCACACAGTGCGTAGACTTTGCATCTAGCTTTCTTCATTCCGCATAATCTTTTTGAGGTTCATTTATTTCGTCCTGCATTGATTTTCATCGCTGGATAGTATTCTTTTGTGTGGATATGCCTGCCACCATTTGTTTTCCGTACACCTTTGGATGAATGTTTGGGTGGTTTCCAGTCTTTGACTATTGTAAATAGTCAAAGGAACACTGATGTCCAAACTCTGTGTGGACATATATTTTTGTTTCTCTTGGATGAATATCTAGTAATGCAAGGCTGGGTCATGGGGACTATTTCTCCAGGTGGCTGTATCATTCACATCCCCACCGGCGGGGTAGGGGGGTTCCAGTTGCTCCACAGCCTCACCAACACTTGGCCTGGTCGGTCTTTTACATTTTGGCCATTCGAATAGGTGCGTGCTGGTATTCAGTATGGCTCCTGCTGCAGTTTTGGAAAATGAATAGTTTCTGAGGGCCCGTGCTGTGCTGGGAAGAGCTGACCTGGACAATGAAGAGGGTGATCATTGGGCCATCGGGTGGGGGTGGCGGGAGCGGAAGTACTGATTTCTTTTGTGAAGCACCAGAGGGCAGAACTGGGGCCAATTGGGGGGCCTACGGGGAGTCAGATGTTTGTCTCAAGTTTTCAAGGAACTTCCTGTGTGTCAGAGCTGTCTTGTTATGGAGTGGATTCTCGAGGGAGGAGTGAGGCCACCACGGCTGGGAGTGGCAAGCCTTTGAGTGCCTGGTGGAGATGTGTGGACAAGGGGTTCCAGACTCAGGTGGGATTTGGACTAAGTTTCTAATGAGCTCCCTTCAGCCTGTGGTTCGAAGGACCGTAAGGAATGAAAGCGTCACTGGTAGCATTAATGTGAAAGTCTGCATCCTGCTGGCTCTGAACCCCCACCTTTTCCCACAAGAACCCCACATCCTGGATGAGTTCCTCTCCCCTCACAAGTATGTGGGCGAATCCTCTGTGCAAATGAATTGGAGGAGGCAGCCGCCTGCGCTGTTCTCTGTCCCCATCGGTCACCGCTGCCATCACCGCCTTCGACTCCTTCATCAGAGTCCTGTCCCACCCAGTCCTGCCTCCCTCGACCTCCAGGTTCTCATCCTTTAGTCGCCAGAGAAACTCTGCGGTAAACGAGGGGAAGAATGCTTCTCAAGGCGAGGTCCCTGCAGAGCTGCTTGCGCCGTCTTACAGGACAGCCACCCCTGCTCACGTTCGGCCCCCTCCTCCTGGGGCTGGTGGCTGGGCTGCAGCAGGTCCAGGAACCAGTGGGCAGGATGTATCCAGAACCAAGACTCCGTCCATCCTGGGTCCCCTGCTGCCGAGTCTGGCTTGCCACCCCACCCTCTGCATTCTCTTACAAAGGTTCTCCTTTGGCTCCTGACCGTTCTTCCTGGCTTCCATTAGGTACCTGCCTCTAGCTGGCCATTCGTGTCTTATCTGTGTCCGAACCCACGCGCGCTTGGTCCTGACGCCATCGCGTGACCTGGTGGTGGCTCATGGATAACCGTGTGCTGAGAATCGCTCAACCCCATGTGCTGGATGTGTCCAGTCCCAGCTCTGGCCCAGTTAGGCCCTCTATCACCCAGTAGAAGTCATCAGAAGCAAGTTATTTTACAAAGAAGGCTTTCTTTCGGACTATGTTCTCCCTCGCTTGATTTGCATATTAAAAAGTCATGCACTATTGAGGCCATTGTTACAGAACAAAATTTTCCATGTGTATTAGCCAGCCTTGAGAGTGGCCCCCGGGGACCCGTCCTCCTGGTGCCTCGCACCCCATGTGTCGTCCACCCCCCACGCTGTGCGACCAATAAGATGGGACAGAACTGCCGGGGTATCACTTCCCAGAATAGGGTAGAAAAGACAGCAGTTTCACTCTTGGTCATTTTCTCTCTTTCTCTTAAATCGTTTGCTCTGGGAAGGCCAGCTGTCCTGTCCCGAGCAGCCCGATGGAGAGGCCGGTGTGGGGAGGAACTGTAGCCTCCAGCCAATGGCCACCAGAAACTGTAGCCTCCTGCCAACAGCCAAGTGCGTGATCTAAAGTGGTCCCTTCAGCCAGGGATCCTGTCCAGCCATCAGAAGGCTGAAGCCTGGGTTGACACCTCGACCTGAGCTTCCTGAGAGGCCCTCCCTTCCTGACCTTCAGAAACTGCGTGAGATAATAAATGCTGCTTTAAACCACTAAATGTTGGGGGCGGACGTTTGTGATGGAGCAATGAATAACCAACGTGCGCTGCCTGCGGACCTGACAGGTTGTGTACCTCCCAGTTGCGCTGCTTGCCGGCAGCTGAATTCTGGGAAATTCCTCTGATGTCTAAAGTAATTCTCTTTTTGACTCGAGCTCCCTTAACTTGCTGCTTTTTCCCAATCGAATCATCGTAAATCAATAATCTTTGTAGGCACCGTTTTTGAGCAGACACAGAACATTCCATTGAGTGGACCTGGTTTAGTTTACACAACCATTCTCCTTCGGGTGTGATATCCATTTTCTCTCTCTGTTACAAACAATGGCACGATGAATGTCTTCAACACTCGAAGCGGTTTTTTTTTTTACATCTCCAGTGATATCTTCAGGAGGTCTTCCCAGAAGTAGGATGAGTGGGCCAAAATATATGGACCGCTTTAAGCAGTAAAGGTGTCCTGCTAAATAACGTCCCATAAAAATGGCGCCGACACTCCCACCGGCAGTCGACGTGATTTTCCATCTCGCCTGCCCTCCCAGCACTAGGTCTCTCTCACGTGCGGTTGCATCCTCCCATCATTCATGGGGCCCTGTGGGCTTGGCTCTGTGCTTCGTGCTGGGGGACATGGTACCCAGATGTCACACTCTTTAAGCCACGTTGCGCCAGCACCTCTAGGGTCTAAACAAGTCAGGAGAGATCTATGTCGTTTCTTTTATTTAAAATGAAGTAGATTCTAAACACCACTTAAAAATACATTAATAATGGTGTTGGCATGTTATTCATCTTGAAGAAATGACAGATGTTTCTTTCCCTCAGCAAAACGCCGAAGTGGGAGAGTGGTTTAGGGAGTTAGGCGATTGATTGCTTTCTGTCACGAAGCCCGTTACCTCTCGCCTGGACGACCCCCTTGCTGAACCCCTGCCTCCTGCTCCCGCACCATGGCCCGACCCGTCCCCCATCCCGACGTCTAGTTAATCTTGCTGATGTGGTTTGAGGAAGTGGGCTGAGAGCTGGGCTTGCAGTCAGACGGCCAGAGTTCTGGTCTGAGTTCTTTCACTGAGCTCCCGGGTGAGGAGGACCTCTGCTTTCATTTCCCCCTTTTCTCGGATCAGCAGTCTGATTTTCTTTTGGGGGTCCCACCCAGCCTCTTTCTCAGTCTGGGGGCATCATGTGGGACCGACACTGCCTTCCTCACCTCACCCCTGCTCCAGAGAAGGCGTATTATATGCAGGCCTGGCCACTTAGAGGTCTGCAGACCTCTGGCCCAGGGATTGGCTCAAGGGGCGTACATGTCCTAAGCTGAGCCAGCCATTGTTTGAGGCCTGGATCCAGCCTTGCCTGAAGTTCACCCTTCAACATTCTAGTGACATGAGCCAGATCCTCCTCCTCCTCCTTTTTCTTCAAGTCCATATGAATTGGATGCTTGTTACTTGTAAACAAAAGAGTTGTGACTGATACACAGCGTGACCTTGAATCAGACCTTTCTCTTTGGCGGCTTCAGTTGCCCCATCTGAAAAGCGAAAGTGTTGGATTTTCTGACAGCCTGGGAGGTTCAAGTCCCCAACTGGGTTTTGGGAACCCGCACCCTGGGAGGGTCACAGACGGGTGCATTGGCTCAGCTGGTACCTTGGTCTTTGTGCAGACTTGACAGGGCTGCCCTGGAGCAACGACAGTGGCAGAGCAGACCCCCCTGGGGCAGGGGGAGAACCAGGGGGTGTTGGGGTTCCATAGTGTGGAGCACTCTGACCAGCAGTGGCTCCCAAGTACCTTCAGGATTAAGTCATATCTCTAGGTGAGCGGAAGGCCAGGCTCCACACAGGGCGTAAGGAATATTGAATGAATGAATGAATGAATGAACGAATTAATAGATGAACAAATGCCCTTTATGACTAGGCTCTTGCCAAGCTCCCCAGCCCTTAACTCTGACCCTCTGACTCCTACCCTGCACACCGCCATGCACGGCCTCCTTGAGCTGCCATGTTCTTCTACGCCGCAGTGGTATACACGCGGCTTCTTCCGCCTGGCATTCCTTCCCGCCCCCACCTGGCAAACTCTCACTTCTCCTTAGCACTCAGCTCATTCGTTCGCTGATTCAGCAAGTGTTTCCGGAGTCCCTACTATGTGTGGGTTCTATTCTAGGTGCCAGTATTGGCCCAAACAGGCGAAGTTTTTTGCTCTCCTGTATCTTATTCCTTGAGGCAGGGGTGGGGGTGGGGGTGAGGAGGAAGTCCAGAGGATGTCAAGAGGGTGATAAATGCCGTGGAGAAAATTCAGCAGCTGGGAGGTGGAGGTGTTGATGGGGCACCCTTTGTTTATGTTTTCGATGGAGGGTGGCCAGGGAAGGTTACTCTGATCAGTGACATTTAAGCCTAGATCTGAAGGAGGGGAGGGAGTGTGGATATGCCAGAAGGATAGTCTAGGTGGAGGGAGGGTGGGTGGGGGGAGTGAGCTTGGAATGTTTTAGAAACGGCGAGGGGACCCCTTTGCTGGAGTAAGGCACTGAGGCGAGGGTCAGAGGGTAAGAGCAGAGGATGCGCGGGGCAGCTGTGCAGGGGCATGTCGGTCGCTCACTGGCTTTGCATCTGAGCAGGGGAGAGCGAGACCAGGGCAGAAGCAGGGAGAGGGGTTGGCAGGCTCTGGCAAAACTCCAGCAAGATGGCAATCCAGGGTGCAAGTGGTCAGATCCCGCATCCTATTTTGAGGGTGGAAGGGGCAGATGTGTCCGCATGGGGTGCTGGAGACGGGGAGGGGGATGCGTGGGTATGTACCTGTTGGGAGGCTGCAGAGAGCAAGTGGGGTGGCCTGGAGTCGGGGTTGCGCATGTTGACTTTGAGATGCCCATTACTCAGCCACGTGACTCCTGGAAGTGAGGGGGGACGTAGGACTTTGGAGTTCTGGGGGAAAGGCTGAAGCTAGGGGTATGAGTTTGGGCATTGTCAGCAGAAAGAATGTGGCTAAAACCAGAGAACCCTGTGGGTCACTTGGGGTGGGAGCCAGGGTAGAGGAGATGACCTCCTGCAATTGGAGAGGCAGGGGAAAGACCTGAGAGAGGCCGTCCCAGAACTCAGAAAGGAGACAGGCGTGTTTCTGCGTCCACGCTGCTGGCCAGCCACATAAACGGAGGGCTGGGGCTCGGCCGTTGGGCTCAGCCACAGGTGTGTAGTTGGTAACCTTGACCAGAGCGGTGGGGACAAAATCTAGTTGGAGCAGGTACCAGAGGGAAAGGGATGGGAAGGTTTGGAGACAGCGACAGAGAAGAGTTGGGGGTCAGGGGTCAGGAGTCAGAGAATGTGTCCTGGAGCAAAGCCTGAGTGAGAGGAGGGAGCTAGGGATGGGGACATGGTGGAGGTAATGGAGGGGGCTGGGTGAGTTTGGGGAGCAAGGAGGAAGCAGAGGGAGAGGTGGGGGCATCTCAGGCAGAGCTTTGTGGGGCCGAGGAGCAGCTAGCTGGCCTTCAGTCTGGAGGGTGGCGGGAGGACTTTGAGAGCTTTATTTATTTATTTTTAAAATGCTCTCTGGCTCCAAAGGGGAACTTTAGGAGCCTTTGACTCCGACCCTCCTGCTGAGTGCCTTCCTGCTGCCCCCTTATCTAGGGCCCCGAGCCTGTCTGCCCAGTGGGTCCTGGCCTCTGGCCCCGCAGCCTCTGATCTCACCAGGCTGTGTGCGTGGGCCCCACTCGGCCACCCGGGCTGCGGAAGTTGGGAGCCAGCAAGCATGTCCTGGGCAAAGCCAGGGCCTCTCTGGCTGTGTGAGGGCCCTTTGTCCCTGGTGGTGCTGCAGTTTGATCAGGCCCTACTGGGGCCGGAACTGGCCTCTGATACCCAGCAGACAAAGGGCCTCTTTGAGAGGCCAGGAAGTGAGCAGCTAGGATTTATCCGCCCAGGTTTTTGTGGAACCATCCGAGGGCCAAAGAGCTTGGAGCCCTGGGCTTTCCCAGACCTTGGTTACTATTCCATCACTGACACTATTACTGGATGGAGAAGACTCTCCTTCTGCATCTCATTGCTCAGCTCTGAGTTACCCCCAGTCCCGCTTCCTGCTTTGCACCCAAGGGATCCGTCTTGGGTCTCACCACCCAAGAGAGACCGAGGTATGAGTCCAAGTAGTGACAGAACTCACTATGTGCCCGATAAAACCCATTGGAGCATTTTCCACGGGTATAGACTCAGTGAAGCCTCATAACAGCCCTTTGAAGGTGAGACTGTTATTATCTCCATTTTACAGATGAGTAAATGAAGGCATAATAGGGTTAAGTAACTGGCCCAAGGTCACCTGGAAGGGGTAGGACTGAGGCTTGGCCCCAGGCAGTATCTAACTTGGGCTCATGTAAGATCGTGGCTCTTAAACCCCCATGTTTTATAGAAGGCCCGAGACGGGGAGGCAGTTGTGCAAGTCGCCCAGCCAGTTAGTGCAGCAGTTGGGGCCAGAGCTGAGGGCCTGACTTCAAATCCCAGCTCCTGGATGCTACTCGTGTGACCTGGGGCAAGTCCCTTACCTCTTCTGAGGCTTTCCCCCACTCGTCTTGGGGACAGTAACCCCCCTTTCACAGGATCATCTGTGCTGCCTGAGTGAAGCGAGGGGCGTGTGTGCTCAGCCGAGTCTGGCGCCGGGCACAGCATCTTTCCCAGGTGCCATGCTGATCACAGCTTCTTAGGGGGTGACATGTCCCAAGACACTTACACCTCGTTAGTGGCCTCTGGAACATCCCCTAAAGCCGCAGCTTTTCATCAGGGTATCAGCCCGAATCACCTGGGGAGTTGTGTAAACACTCATACCCTGAGTCCCGCCCTGGAGATTCTGAGCCAGCCTCCTTCCAGCCTTTATAGCCAAAGGAATGCCTGACTGTGACGGGTGGTAGAGGAGAGACTTGCAAGCCTGGAGAGCGGTGGGTGCGATTTCTTTTTCCCACACCCCAGTGTGTTCAGCCAGCCCTGACCGAGAAGCAGCTCCCGGGCCTGGTGGGCCAGCTAATTGAGTCTGCTGTGCTTTGCACTTAATTAAAGGGGAACGGAGTCAGCCGTGAGGGGGCTCAGGGAGCACCCTGCTCTGTCAGGAGTCAGCCGTGAGGGGGCTCAGGGAGCACCCTGCTCTGTCAGGAGTCAGCCGTGAGGGGGCTCAGGGAGCACCCTGCTCTGTCAGGAGTCGCTGTTCAACTTCCCCCAACCAAACCTCATTTCCAAAGTTTTTTCCTGAGGGGAGAGGATCTAGTCCCTGTTCCTTCTCACCGCCCTTTTCTCCTTTCCTAGTAACCGCTGACCTTCATGAGCCTGTGCTCTGTCCCAGGCTGCGGCCTCCCAACAACTCTACGCAGTAGGTACACTTGCTGTGCCCATTTAATAGACAGGCATAGAGACCACAGAACCACTTGCTCAAGGTTTAACGGCTGCTAATCTGTAGGCTAAGAACTCTTAACCCTTACTCAGTGCTGCTCTTTCAGATGGGAATGCAAACCCAGGCAGGCTGCAAAGAACAGGAAATTTAGTTAGCAATATTGAAAAACCTAGGGGCTTATCATTCTCACCTAATGAGAAATCTAGAGCTAGGTGCAGTAGCTCAGCAACACTGTCAGAGAACAGGCTCTCTCCACTCCACTGTCCCTAACCCGTTTTGTGTTTGTTTTTGTTTTTTTTTTGCCCTCAGAATTCCAAAGTGGCTGCCACACTTCCAGCATTTACATTTGCATCCCAGGCAGAAAGGCAGTAGAAAGATCAAAGGTCTCCAACTCGGGACTTTTTGTCTCTTTTATTTGGGAAGTGAAGCTCTTCCTAGCCCACTCTCACCTAGAGCTCCTTGGCCAAAACACATCCCTGGCTACCTTGGCTGGAAGGTAGGAGAATGAGACATTCACCTTCCAGGGCAAGGTGCTGGGGAACCAGCCCACGCTCTTGCCTGGTCATCTGTTGTGGTCTCTCCTTGCAGGTCTCTTTACTTGTTCAATGTCCCCCCCCAGAGGCTCTGTTCCAGCCAGGGGGGTCAAAGGACTTTTTAGATGTCTTTGCCATCTAAGGTCTGGGCAAAGAGAGGAAGCCCAAAGAGCTTGAATATCAGGACAACTTATTTTTGGGGCCTCAGTTTCCTCATCTGTAAAATGCAGCCTTAAACCTACCTGCCTGGCAGGGCGGCCAGGATCAAAGGAGAGGGTTTGCACAAAGTACCTGGGCCACCATGGCTGAGGAGTGGAACGTGGCATATGGTGTTTGGAGGGCTGCTGGTGGCAACTTGCTGTCCTTGTCTAGGCTTCGGGTTCCCCTGCTGGAAAATGGGAATGAACGAATCGTATCTATGCAGTAGATTAAATGAATTTATTCACCAAAGTGCTCTAGTGACTCTATTTTTGATGATTTCCTTGACAGATCGGGAAAGATTCCTAGAAGGGCGAGGCCCTTTTAAAGTTCTTGTTCCACAAAGAGATGCTATTTTCAGCAGATTTGAGGAGAGAGGTGGGGCCAGGAGCTGGTAAAGGGAGGGAGGCCCTGCAGAGGTCCTCGGAGCTCCCCAACCCCTCCTCTCCAGGTCCCGCTGCCTCCAGAGAGGGCCTGAGGGACTCATCAGGTTGTCTGTCCTCCACGGACATGTATTGAGCTGGCCCGAGTGCCTGACCACCACAGCCCCAATCAATGGCTCTCTGCTGGGCTTCGAGCCAGTAACCGTAGTAGCCTGGCCTGCCTGGCCATTCACAGCACTGTCCCCACATAGGCCCCTTGGAGGAGCAGAGGGGCTCACTGAGGCCCACTTTGGGACTCTGACTTGCTCAGGAGGGATATAGACAATTTATGCTTCTCTGTGCCTTCGTTTCCCTGTGATTCAGCACCCTGGGGGAAGAGGGGGGAGGGTGGGAATGCTGTAGCCCCAGTCCCCATAATTCCATTCTTTCTGGGTCCCCGGTCTCTGTCTGGGCCCAGCTCTCTGGAGGCCTGGAGGGCAGAAGCAGAATTGAGTGTGCTGGGGGATGTGAGTCATCGGATTCTAGTCCTGGTCTGCACTGGCCCACCATGTGATCATGGGCTGGTGCCTTCTGCTCTTGAGCTCCTTGCTTCTGTAAAAAGGTCCCCATTCTAAGCCCCTTCCAACTAGGACATCTCCGTGACTGTGAGTCCATGACTCAGAGTGTCCCCTGCCCAGGGGCAACTTTTAGCAGATCTTGGAGTTCACTGTCCAGGAAGATGTCCTAGGACAGTCGTCCTCCTTCCCTCTGTCTTGAGCTGGAGACATGCGGGTTCATGGGTGCAGTGCGCCCCCTGGTGGCTCTTCTGGAACACTGCTCGTCCATGCCCCAGTCTCCCAGTCCTCTGCTGGGCTGTGACTGGCAGTACAGGGAAGAGCTAGGGGAAGCAGCTTTCTTTCCTTTTGCAGGTGGGTAGGTGGAGGTGGGATTGCAATAGTTTCTACGAAGTGTTCTAGCCCCCAAATGTAACCCTGCCACCGACAGCCTCACTTCAGAGAAACTAAGGTCCTGGCTGGGACTTTTTCTCTTATTGCTGGGGACTTGATGTGGGTACCTTGTCTCTGCGAGGCGAATGGCTCATCCTCACGTTGTGGATGAGAAGACTGAGTCTTAGAGGCCTCGGGAGCATTCGCTGCTGCCGGACCAGGCCTCAGACCTGCTCTGTGCTGGGACGCCTCGGAGACACTGGCCTCTCAAGCTGGACTCACATGGTTCCCTCTGCTCAAATATTGTCCCTTTTTGTGGAGGTCCCGGCTCAAGAGCTCTTTTATTTATTTATTTTTATGGTAACATATCCATAACACACAATCTATCATTTTACGCATTTTTAAGTGTCTGGTTCAGCGGCATTAAGTACGTTGACATTGTTGCGCGGCCATTGTTGCGCGGCCATCTCCCCAAACTCAAGCTCTGTACCCACTAAACAATAACTCCCTATTCTCTTGTCCCCCAGGCCCTGGGAACCACTATTTTATTTCCTGTGTCTGTGAATTTGACTATTCTAGGTACCTCGTGTAAGCAGAATCATACAATATCTATTTGTTTGTAACTGGCGTATTTCTCTTAGCATAATGTCTTTGACGTTCATCCACGTTGTAGCGTGTGTGTCAGAGTTTTCTTCCTTTGAAAAGCCAAATAATGTTCCATTGTATGTATCTACCACATTTTGTTTATCCATTCATCGGCGGATGGGCGCTTGGGCTCTTTCCATCTTTTGGCTATTGTGAATA
This sequence comes from Rousettus aegyptiacus, assembly GCF_014176215.1. Lineage (NCBI taxonomy): Eukaryota > Metazoa > Chordata > Mammalia > Chiroptera > Pteropodidae > Rousettus > Rousettus aegyptiacus. Next base: position 18,992,346 of record NW_023416284.1, on the reverse strand, counting down.
GTGCCGCCATGAACATGGATCTACTCTTTCAATGATTTTGGATATGTACCCAGAAGTGGAATTGCTGGATCATGTGGAATTTGTTTGATTTTTTTTTTTTTGAGGACTTTCCGTACCATTTTCTATCGTGGCTGCACCGTTTGACATTTCTATCAGCAATGCACATGGGCTCCCGTTTCTCCATATTTTTGCCAATGCTCCTTATTTTCTTCTTTCCTTCCTTCTTTTTTTCTTTTATAGCAGCCATCCTAATGGATGCGAAGCAGAATCTCTTTGACGTGGTCTTGATTTCCATTTCTCTGATGATTAGTGATGTTAAGCATTTTTTCCCAGCTATTAATTGGTCTTTTATTTTTAAACTAACACCTATTTCCCCTGACCAGCAGCTTGAGCATCACCTGAGAACTTGTTAGAAATGCTAATTCTTAGACCTCATCCAGGGCAGACCGAATTGGAAACTCTGGGCCTGGAACTCAGCAATCTGGGTTTAAGCAACACTCTGGGTAATTCTGATACACACTCAAGTTTGAGAACCACTGGTCTGGGCATTGTGCCAGATACTTGGTAGCATTATTTCATTTATAACATTGTTATAATCCCCATTTGACAGATAAGAAAACTGAGGCTCAGAGTGGTGGAGTCTCTCTCTTAAGTCAGGTGGAGTAGAAGCACCAAGCTCCTGAACTCAGCCTAGACGATGCCTTCCCTGGGATTCACCATAAGCCTGGGGCTGGGGTTCCCTGCATGGCCAGCAGGGGGAGCCCTTAACTTAGGACCCAGAGTCTAGGCTGAGAAGGATTGGGGAGGATAAGAGCTCTGGAGCCCATGGAAGCTTGGCAGGACTCTCAGGGCTCACTCCGCGGTCAGTCCCACAGCACTGAACTGGCCTTCAAGTCTCCTACTTGCACTCTCAGCCCTGACTGCAAAGAACCCTGGGGCAGGGGCTTGGGGCAACTCGGTCGAAATTTGAGAGGTATCATTAACGAGCCCCAGTTTTCCCATCTTTAAAATGGGCGTTACCATCCTTCCCTTGAGGATCTATTGAAAACATGAAAGGACCTTCAAGTTGGCTTCCTGGAGCGTTGAGATGAATGATTTGGAGGAATGGAAAAGTGAACATTTACTGAGTGCTGAATATGTGCTGGGTGATTAGGTTATGCGAGCAGAGCCCTCACGAAGGGGATTTGTGCCCTTATAAAAGGGACCCAGAGAGCTCCCATGCCCTTCAGCTGTGTGAGGACATGCTAGAAGACAGCCATCTATGAACCAGAAAGCTGGCGCTCATTGGACACTTGATCTTGGACTTCCAGCCCCTGGAACTGCGAGAAATACATCTCCGTTGTTTATAAGCCACCCAGTTTGTTATAGTGGCCGAACAGACTAAGATACTTCCTCCTTGAGCCTCAGTTTTCTTGTTTGTACAATAGAGATAATAAAACTTGGATTACTCAGGATTTTCACAGTCTGGGACATACAGGGATACAGCTGATCTCACGGATGGAAATAATGAGGTGGCCTTCTCTATCTGTTGGTGTCCACATGTCCCTTGGTTTCTGAGTCTGCCTCGAGATCTCTCTTGGCTCTGTTGTCCCTAGGAGGTGGCCTCATTTTCTCCTTACTGCAGATGGGTTTCGTCGATGGGGTAGGTGAAGTCAGGAGGGCAGGGCTGCAGGCAACATTATGCTATGTCTTTCAAGCTTAGCCATGCTAGGGATACAGAGAGGGTCTTTACCAACATCCAAATATAAAATCCCAAGGAAAGAGTCTGATTGGCTGAGGTTGTCTAACCCTGGGCCAATTGCTGGGGCCAATTGGAGACAAGACATTCTAATGGGCCAGATCTAGGTTGCCTGTTTACCTTTATGGTTGGGAAGAGGGGTTCTGTGATTAACAATCTCACCAGAACCACTTGGGGTGGTATCAAAGCAATCAGTAACATAACACATCAGACCATGATGTGCCAACGCTGTTCCAAGCACCTTAAATGCACAAATTCATTTAAGTCTCGCAGCAAGATTTCATTTTACAGGCAAAGGAGCTGAGGCAGAGAGGCACATGGCGGGTGAGCGGTGCTGTGGGGATCTGAACTAAGCCTGCTCCCAGAGCTCAGGCTCTTTGTTCACCTAAAGAACGACTCTAAAGGTTGTAGAGTCATCAAAAGCAGAAGGAAGGGCCATTTGGCAGGAAAAAACAACCCATACCCCTTCTTTCACTATGAGATCATTTGATGACACAGAAGTCACCCAGCCCTGGGCTTGGCATGCAGCGAGCCTCTTGAGATGAAGGTTCTCCACTTTCCTTGGAAAATCAGGGCAGATAAGCTTCATCCTCAAAGAACCGGGTTGGTGCCCAGTTGAAAGGGCTCTGTGGATGTAACCCCATCCTGCAAAGGACCACTGCCCCTCTGACAGTTGGTCTCTCCCCCTGCATCCTTGCTGCCTGGGACAGAGGTGTCTCTCTCTCTTGGTGTGGAGGGGCCCCAGGGGAGGGCCAGGAGCCAGGTCTGGCGTCTGAGGGTTCCAGGCTCCACTGGGGCCTCGTGCTCCCTCCTGGGCCTCATGTTCCTCCCCTCTGTGTTATCATTGGAGCCTGTGGGTCGTGGGCCCATAGGGGCTTGGGTGGGCCTCTACTGGGTACACAAACACAAGTCCGCCATCCAGTGGCCCTGTGAACAAGGCAAGCCCTCAGCAGAACTCGATAAGGTTTCCAAAAACAAGACTGCCCCCCTCCCATGCTGCATTCCTCCCTCCTGCCGAGAGCTGTTAATTTATGCTAATTAGATGCATGAAAACCCAAAGTCCCCAGCCAGGCCAAGGGGACAGGGAGGATCCAGCTGGCTGAGCAGAAGATGAAGTGGACCTGTGTTTCTCTGGCTGCCTGGTCCCTACCCTTACCTGGGCCCCCAAGAGGCCACAGTCCTCCTGACCCCCTGCCTTGCCAGGCTGGAGGGGCTTGGCCTTGTCCTTGGTGTCAGGGATCCTGGGGAAAGGGAAAGGGATGGGGGCCTCAGGGCATGTTGGCTGCCTGTCTGGGAAAGGGCCAGTTCCCTGACAGGCATTATTTCATTGACTCCTCTCCTGATCACCACCCCCCCCCACCCCGCCCCCCGCTCCACTTTCCTCAATAGGAGTCACTACGGCCATCAGGAGAGGAGGTCAGGAGGGGTTTAGCAGCATGGTGCAGAAGGCGGCAGCTGGCGACAGGAGCCCCTGAATTGGCCATTTAATACTGTATGACCTTGAGCACTGTGTTTGTCTTCCGTGCCTCAGGCCCCTCATCGGTAAAATGGGGAGGACACCAGTGCTTCCTGCACAGGTGCCGGGGAATTAGATGAAATGCCGCGTGAGCTGGAGGTGAGCAGGAGCTCGGCCACATTGGCAGTGACCGTCAGCAACCGGTGGAGTGAGTGGGAGCCGCTTCGTCTGTCCGACGCTGAAGTCCAAGCTGTTCCGGAGGCCCGGGCTCTTTACTCCTGAGGAGCCTGGGGACGAAGACTCCGGAGGCCCAGGCTCGTTCCATCCAAGGCCTCTACCTCACATTATATGCCAAGCGCAGGATGGTGGCGGGTCTCTGGGGACGGCTCTTGGCTCCTCCAGCCCCTGGGTGGGCAGCCTTGGGCCATGGGGAGGGTGCGGCTCCAGCCCCCAGTCCTGCTTTTGCCCACTGTGAAATGAGATTGGTACCTTGAGTGCCCCGTGGTCCACAGGTGGTATGTGGGCATTGTCGTTTCTACCTTTCTACCTTCACCTGTGCTGTTCCTGCCCCCGGACGTGCCTTTCTCGCTTCTCTCTTCTTTCCTGGGCACAGACTGCACGTGCCAGGCCCACAAGGCCCATGTCTCCTGTCTTGCTGACATTCCATTTCCTTGACCTTCTGGGACGATCCTCACTGTACTCACTCATTCGCCTCGCCTCCGCATTCACTCGGTTGCTCTCTTCAGGGTTAATTTACACTTCGCACAGTGCTTAGCATCTACCAGGATGGGACAAACCTCACTTGTGCTGTACGGTTTTATTTTTCCGTCTCTGGCTTCGGTTTTCCCGTCTGTACCGTGCTGGATGGCATGGCCTCCTGAGGGTCTGGGGAGTCGGCAGCTGGGTTATCCTTTTCTGGGCTTATCATGACTTCTGGGACCATGAGGGAGCCCAGAGACAGGGAGCTGGCTTCCTTGGACTTCTGGAACCATCAGAGCCAAAGTGATCAGGTGATTCTGGGTGGCCCATCTGGGGGCCTGGACCTCGCAGCCAGGAAGAATTAATTTAAAATTTCCATGGAGGGACTGGCTCCCATTCCTGGCCACGTGAGTTATTTTGGGACACCCTGGCTAGTGCTCTCTGCACTTGACCAAATAAACCGGCCCCAACCAGCGAGGCCCAGAAATCCCCCACCCACCCTCGTTTACGACCTTGCTGTGCTTAGTGGCCGGAATCTGGTGAATTCCTTAAACCTGGGCTGGGTGGAGTGGGCACAGGACCCTAAAATGTCCTTACCTATTAATGGCACTGTGGTCTCTGGGCTGGGCAGGGGCATCCTGAACCAAAAAAAATTAAAAATAAAAATAAAACAAACATAAACAATCCTAATGTCACCCCTCCGTGAGGCCCTCCTGTGTGTGACAAGTATGTGATATAGCCCAGACCAGGGAGAAAACCATTTGCCTGTCAGCTGGTCACAAACACATACCTAGCCGTGGGAAGGGGCAAAACAAATCTGTAATTTTTCCACTGAGACTGCTCAGCCCTTACAAAGTTGGCTATGTTTTAAGTGTCTGAGTGTCCAGGGGTCTCTCTTCCTCTTTGCCATTGTTTCGTCCTCCCAACTAGGGGCTTGTACCCTGCTGCTAGCTCTCTGCAAGGTTCTGCCTGAGCACAGGTATTCACAGCTGGCCTGGGAGACAAGTATTCCCATTGTCCTCTTTGCACATCTTCCTGCTCGGCATCCTCAAGACAAGCCTTTCTCAGGGCTTGGGGAGGGGGAAGCCCCTCACATAGGACAGTTTTGATGATTCACAAGGGTGAAGGGGTTCCCTTCATCCTGATCCCAGCAGTGAGACAGAGAAGAGACAGGGCTCAGAGACGGGGCCAGACCTCTTTGTCTTTCTCTTAGGGTAACAGCAGCGGCAGCAGCCACCATTTACTGAGCGTCTACTATGTGCCAGGCCTGGTGCCAAGTGCTCTATACAATTTCATTTAATGCCCATGATAACCCCGTGGAGGAGATTCTATTCAGGGTGTGTGGGTAGACAGGTTCTCTGAAAAAATGAAACAAAACTAACACTTATTGTTGACTAGTACTGCTTGCCAATTCCCATGGTGTAAATACTTCTGCTGTGACCAATAAGGTCACCGAACACAGGACACGTGTGCACAGCTGGCCTCACAAGCCAGGGGTAGGGGGTGGGGGAAGGGTGGGAGCCTCATTCGAGCATGCTGCTGGTCTGTTCTTATTCCTGGTTCACACGTGGTAGGTAGCGATCGCAATGTGCAAACTCGGGTGTGTGAGAAAAGCAGCTTTTTCCTTCTATTTTCTGAACCGACCTTAATTTTTATTTGGCACCTTCACCTCATTAGTGATGGAAACATTATACTCTAGTCATTCTGGGTCTTCCAGGCCGTGCCTTAGGGTTGTCTAAGGTCTGGGGGTCTAGGCACATTGGGGAGGGGCACATCAGACCCTAGCATTGTCATCTCCCGGCTTCCCCTTCGTTGTCCTGTTTCTGTCTAGTCCTCACAGAGCACTCCTGAGTCCTCCCTCATTCCTGATTATGAGGTCCCTTCAGAGCCACCGGCTTCCAGGAGCCATGTTGGTACTGTGCCGCTGCCACGGTGGATACAGGGGAGGCGTCGCGTTGTACCTGGCTTTCAGAGGGCAGAGCCATCTGGTCCCCTGTCAGCCCTCAGGATGGGCCGTGTCCTCGGCTCCGGTGTCGGGAGGGAACTCTGCTCTCACCACACCCTGGGGCTCGCCCTCTGTCTTGGGTCCCCAGAGCCATAGGAGAACTCACACTCCAGCAGAGGCTCAGGACCCCCAGCCTCCAAGCTCTCTCCACTGCTCCTTGTATCCGTCCATCTGCAGCCCCGAAATCTACCTGGTCTTGAGGGCAGGAAGGACTTCTCTGGTTCATGACATGGGCTTCCACATTTTCTAAACTATACAGTTCAAAAGCAGTGAATTTAACTCCTTTGTTATATGTGTTCTTCTTGGTGACTTCTTAGAACAGCAGTATGCCTAGTCACCCCCATGTGGGGCCTGAGGGTAGGGGTGCTGGGAGGGGTTGAAAGGGACAGAGGAAATTCTGGGGAAAGAGGCATTGGTGAATATTTCAACATGTTATTCTACCACATGCTGATATGGAAATAAATGCAGATAGGTTAAGCAACCTGCCCTAGGTCATCCAGGGGTCAGAGACCACAGCGGCGTAACCCAAGTTCCCAACTCCCCATAGAGAACCACTAGTGAGAGCGTCAGGGATACTGATCTTGTCCCTTGGACTGGATGGGACATGGAGGCCTAGAGAGGGGAAGACACTTACCTAAGTGGCTGCGCAGGGCAGCGCCCTCCCTGGACATCCTTTTCTCATCTCAATTGCTGGAGGTGCTGTTTTGAAAGGATAAGGTGGTGAGGAGCTGGGAGGAGCCAGCTTCCTTCGAGGCAGGCCGTTTCTCCTCCTGGCCTCTTCCGGGCATCTTGGCTGAGAACTTAGATTCATTCCCCTCCACCCCCTGCAACTTCACCCTCTTATTTTCTAACAACTCAAACGTATATAGCAGAGTTGCAAGTGCCGTATAAAAAACCGTTTTCCCTCTTTTTTGAGAGTCAGTTGCTGCCACGGTGATGGATCACATCCCCTGAGCATTCTGCTGTGTTTTTCCTACCGATACAGCCTCCCCCCCGAGAAACACAATGCAACAGAAACATCAGGACCCCAATGCGGGCACTTCTCTTCGGCAATCCTCAAGCGCCACCCAAGGTCCTCCTGTTGTCCCAGGAATGTCCTTGTGTTGAGCTGTCCTGTCTCTCTAGTCACCTTCAGCCTAGAACAGTTGGTTCCTCATTTTCTCATCTCTTCCTGACTTTTGTGGCCCTTGACACTGCTGACGATTCCAGGCTCGCTGCTTTGTAGATTACTGCTCATTCTGAGTTGGCTTCCTCTGGTTAGGTTCAAGCTGGGCCTCTTTGGCTAAGCTGTCACAGAAGCCCTGCTGCCCTCCCGTTGCCTCCCACCCGGGGGCCCTCCTTTCGGTTTTCCTCCCTCACTGAGGAAGTCCACGTGGATTCCTCCACTCGGATCAGCCTGCTGGCTTCTCCACCGTCAAGCCGCTCTTTTTCCCTTGGTAATGGAAAAGCATTTTGCGAGGAGGAACTTTGAGACAATGTCAATGAGCTATTCCTCATCAGACTTCCTTTCGTTCATTTATCCATGTCAGTATGGACTTACGGTTTCCGGTTTTCCTCAATGGGTGAGAACGTGTCACTATCAGTTTTCATTTTGATGCTCAGAAGGGGCTGGAGGGGATCCCTTCATGCTGGCGCTCGTGTTCCCATGGTTCTTTGAGTATATCCGTATTTTCTGGTATAAAAAGATCTTCTGGGCTTATCTCGTTCTGTCCTTGGCCCAACTCTGGAGTTGGCCATTTCTTTAAGGAAGGGCCTAATTTAAGTTTTCCACGTGATTTTCAAATGAGGTAGAATATAGTTATTATATCGTCTGTGCACGCGCATGTGTGTTATATGTGTATTAAGAGTTTATTTATGAAATACAACACTGAAAATACCCCCAGACACTTTATAGCTGTGTTGGGCTATTCTTATTTTTAAAAAATACACTAGAAACTTTGGAAGCTGGGTGAGGGTGTCATGGGACTGTGCCCTGGGCTTCTGGTGGTTTCTGCCTCGTCCCCTGGTCTATGAGGCTCATGTTCTCTGCCTGGCCCCTCCCGCCTTGGCCAGCACAGCTGGAGCCCAGAGGGGTGCAGGCGAGGCTGAGGGTCCCGCCAGAGCAAACACAGCTCCTGTATGCAGCCAAAGGAAACAGCCCTGGGTCAATATTAGCTCGTGCAGAACAGGCCAGAGGAATGTGCAGTGTGTCCCCTGCGGCCTCTGGGAGGGAGAGGGAGGGTGGTCTCAAGAGCTCACACAGGAGCCCTTGATGTCACTGGTCCAATCTCTTTCTGTGTGGATGGGGTCCAGGGGTTGGAAGTGTCAGGGATTTGTCCTGGGTCACAGTGCGAGTGGCCAGTCGGCCATGAGAACAATTACTTGTGTTTTTCATTCTTATTCTTCAGGTGTTTCTACTTTTCTCCCTGTGGCTTCTGGGGTGGGGCGGGGGGCAGCAGAAGGCAGGTCAGTGAGCACTGGACTGGGAGTTAGGAATCCTGGATTCTAGTCCTGGTTCTGCCCGGTTCTGCTGTGTGACTCTGGGGATGTTACTGCCTCCCTCTGGGCCTCCTTCTTCCTTTATCTCAAAGATCCCCTCTCCCTGCAAACTATAAACCCTGACCTCCAGGGCCTCTGTTCCCTAATTCAGGTCCTCAAACTCAGAAGTCATTATGGGCCAGGTAGAGAAGGTAAATGTATAATGCGAGCACTCATGAGATGATAGGGAGAGGCGAGGACTAAGGAGAGCTAGAAAGCGTGCCCTGTGTGAAGGCATTCAAAGTAAAACAGCGACAAGATCCATGAACCACGTGGACACAGGAAGTGCCGAGAGTTTGCAGGCCCTGCCGGCATAAGACAGGAAGACAGAACACTTGCTCTCTTTCCTTGTCACGCTATTTTCCATGCATGACCCCGGTAGAGAGGGAAGCCTGGCCGGGGCTGCAGCCATCAGGCCCAGTGGGCACTGTAAGGCTTGGCTCCGAGATGTGGCCCTGAGAAGCAGGGAGTGGGCCCAGCAGGGCCTGGGAGTCCTGTGGTCCCTATTCTAGCCTTTGTGCTGGGCTGATTGAGATTGCATCTCAACTCCAGCTGCCCGCCCACCTCCTGCCTTATCTGGGGCCCCTGGCTTCCTATCTCCCAACTCCAGCTGCTTCCCCCACCCACTTTCCTACCATGCAGGACAGTCACTGACTACCACTGTCCACACCCTGATGCAGCCTCTCCAAACCCCTTCGGCTCTCATAGAAGCAGAGAACCAGCTCCCACTCATCCCAGGCTAGCATTTGGCTAACGGCTCTGCCACTTATGGGCTATAGGCTCCTGGGTAAATTACTCAACCTCTTAAAGCCTCAATTTTCTCACTTGCAAAATGGGAGAGTGAAGGAATCCCATCTCGCTGGGTGACCGGGTTGCCGTGAGGAACAAACCTGGTATGGTAAGGGTGTGGTGCAAAGCCGGGGCTCAGTACACACCTCTTTTCTCATCCACGGCTCCCAGCCCTTCCCAGAACAACACGTGGCCTCCTGTGATCCGCTCCCCTTCCCTTCCAGTAGCCCAGGTGGCTTGTGGACAAACGTCTGTGGACAACCACTCTGTGCCAACCTCGCCCGGCCCTGGCTGAGCCTCCGCTTCAGACCAAACGTACAAACAGGATGAAGAAACAGCACGATCAGGGCCCGAAAAATGGCACAAACCAGGACACACATGCAACTTAGAAGCAGAAATGAGCCAGAAACAAAAGCATAAAAGCACTGGAACACAATATGGAAAAATATTTTTATAATCTGACATTTTAACACATACTATAACAACTTAAGATATCAATAAATTCAAATATCTTTTAAAAATGGTGAAAAAAAAAAACCACGAGCAAATCAAAAGTGAAACTGTAGAAATACTTACAACTTATTACTGACAAGACACACTTTCTTAACATGTAAAGAGCATCTTAAAATCCATAAGAAATAGATCTCCAACAACAGGAAAAATGGGCAAAGCTTCTGACAGTTTATAGAAAAGGAAATACAAATGGCTTCTAAACACATGAAAATATTCTTTACTTATAAAACGATTTGAATTGCAATGCAAGCCACTTTCATCTACCATACCGGTAAAGATCAAAATGTTTGATAACTCGCTGTGTTGGCGAGGATGTGGGAAACAGTCACTCTTTTGCAGTGCTGGCAAGAGTATATATTTGTACAAAGAGGAATTTGTCAGTATTGGCCAAAACTGGCGTGCTTATACCCTTTAACCTAGTAATTCCACTGTTAAGAAATTTATCTTACACATGAACATGTGGAAATGATGCCTATACAATGATATCTATCACTTTTGTGTTTATAAATGCAAAAAATTGGAGATGATCTAATATTTGTTCGTTAAATGTTATTTAGTTATGAAATAGCCACTCAAAGGAATACTATGCAGCCATAACAAAGAATGGGAACACGATGTACTTAAGTGGAACACATCGTTCAGTGAAGAGCATGTGGTGCGGAACACATATAAGGTATGCGGCCATTTTGATAATGGTATGTATATGGATGTGCTTATATGTGTGTAGAAATCTCTGGAAGGAACCGCCAGAAACCAGGTATTAGTGTTGCCCCATGGGAGGGTACTGGGGTAGCTGTTGGACAGGGATGGAAGGATACTAATTTTTTACTTTTTATCCTTTTGTATATTTTCAATTTTCTACCATGTACACTTGTCATCTATTTAAAAATAATTTTAAAAAAGTGAGTGGAAAGAGCATTGCTTTACCTATAGGGAGAAAGGCTAGTGGGAGAATCTTGGGGCCTTCCCAGAACAACACGTGGCCTCCTGGGGACCGGGTGGAGCAGGTCTGTACCCTGTACATATCCCAGCATCCCTTCTTAGGAGGTCTTGTGGTGTGGCGAAAAGTATAAAGGATTTCAAGCCTGAACGCCAACCTAAATGTACTTCCAGCAAACAGTTCACCCCTGGAATCCTCAGTTTCTTAGTCTGTAAAATGGGGACAAGCGCGGTACCTTCACAGCCAGGCATGTGAAAGGCCAGCCCTCCGTAGGTGCTCTGGAAGCCCCCAAGAGGGTCCCACGGATGCTGGAGGGCAGTGATGCTGCGCCTTCAGCTTCCCTGGACATCTTCACTACCCTCCATCATCCCTGGGAAACCCCTTGGGGGGGGGGTAGGGCTCAGCCCTCCCGCCCCCCGCAGGAGCACACAGCCCCATTGCTTAGCAAAGCAGTTGCGAGGTGGGGTGGAAAATGTCAACATCAGATTAGCCTGATGGGAAATAGCACACTTCTCCAACCACAAACACCCCCACGCTTCCCTCCAGCACAAGGGGGTTTTGGGGGATTGGGGTGGGGCTGAGGAGGGTGATACCAGTGATACCTTCAAGCCCTTTTGCCCAAGGTATCCTCAGGGGGTGGAAGGTGTCCCTGCAGGGGCTCCGGACCCCTCGGCTGCTGCACCCTGTGAGATCGGAAGGGCTCTGCCTCGGAGAAGGTCTTAGTTTCGCCAGGGGCCTCAGACGGCGGCGGTCTCTGATGGGTGGCACCCAAGCATGGGTCCTGCAGGCCCTTGGGAGCCACTGACATTTCTCGAGCCAGACAGGGCTTGTTCAGAATCACTCTTCAGGAAGTAAGTCGGCAGGGGGGACGGCGATAGGTTGTGGGAGGATGGAGGCCTCAGAGGCCACTCATCCAGGGCGACGTCCTCATCATCATTGTCTTAATACTCATAGCACTCCTGAAAGAAGGGCCGACCTATTGTTATTCCCACTTTATAGATGAGAAAACCGAGAGAGGCTGTGAGACTGGCCCTCGGTCACACAGCTTCCCGGGGATAAAGGTGGGACGTGAACCCAAGGTCGTCCCCTGACAGGGTCTGCGGACTTCCCCTCTACCTGATACCTCTCTAACAGAGGGGGCGACTATTTTTAGATCACTAGCGTCATCTCGATTATTCCTTTTACTAAGAAGTGGTATTGTTACCCATCTGTGTGATGCTATTACTAGTATTGTAACTATTACTGGCCTCGGCCTTCCTCAGTTGGGTTTTGATGGCAGTCAGCGGGGCTGCCACCTGTGACCTCAGCCTCTCCCAGGCTCGAGGCCACCCTTATTGGGTAAGCGGTCCCCCTACTCCAACTTTTACAAGTGGGGCCTGGGATCTAGTGGGCACCCTGCTTATAGCGCAGCCCTTTGCAGGCAGGGCCTCGGTCTTGTTCACTGCTCCATCTCCAAGGCCTAGCACGAGGCCTGGTATACAGCAGGCACAATGCTTGTTGAATGAATAAATGAACGATGCAGTCACCTATCAGATTAGCATGTCCACTTTCTACTTCCAGAGTAGGACCCTGGAATAGACCTGGGTTCCCTTGACCACAGGACCAATATGGATGGGCCCACAGGGTCTGAATGAGCGTGTCTCATTAGGAGCATCTTCCCAGCACACTCTGGGCTTAGACACCTGGGAGATTCTGCGGGAGGTGGCATGGCCTTCGAGTCAGGTACACATCCTGGGTAGTCTCCTCCTTTTTCCAGCGTTTTTAATTATTAAAAAAAATTATATATATATATTCTGAATTAGTGGTCCAGGTCACCTGCTTTTCAGATAGTTGTAGCAGGACAGAGGGTCCCCAGGCCTAGGTCTGACAGCAGATCCAGCTCGCCAAGCCCCTAGGCCTACGAAACTCCTTCTTTGCTTGGTGAGTGTGGAGAGCTGGGCCTGGGTGGCAACCCCCTCAGAACTAATCAGCCCAGGGCCTCCTTCTCCTTCTGCCCTCTGTCTCCCTCCACAGCTAGGTCCAGTGGGAGTTGGCGGTGGTTGAGCCCCGCGGTGGTGGGAACCGGAGGAAAGCAGAAGGATTAGAGAGATAAGAGGGATGCTGAATCCACAGGGCTTAGTGACTGGGAGGAAGTGGAGGCCAGGGGAAGGAGAGAGGGATGCTGGGCAGTGGGGAGGCTGCAGGGATCCACACCCAGAGGGCTCGGCTTGAGGTGTGAGTGCTAAGTACATGCAGGGGTGTGTATGGTGGGGTGGGGTGGGGGGCATGGAGTCTCAGGGGCTGACCTGGGCAGGGGGCAAGCAGTTGCTGGGGTACCCAGAACAGGGCTGGAGGTCCTTGGACGGCGGCAGTGGTGGCTGCAGAGTACAGCCTGGCCTCAGTGCCCGGCTTCTCAACCTGCCCAGGGCCTTGCCCAGTGCTGGCAGGGAGAGGCCTTGGCCACAATCGGGCTCTTTAGCCTGCAGCTGGCTGGGGACAGATCTTTCAGCAGTTGCTGGAGATTTATTGGTGGCCCTGAAAGGGTTGTAGTCAGGAGACCTGGGCCGACTGACGGGGCCTCCCAGCTGTTTACCCAGCACTGAGAAAGGTGAGGGCAGCGAGGGCCCACTCAGGCTGGAGGGGCTCCAGGCTCTGGGTGCAGCTGCTCAGAGTAAGTAAACTGCCTGGCTCTGGGGCCTGGCTGAGGGGAACCAGGCCTCTCAGTGAGCATGGCGTTGGACCCCCTCCCTGATGTTACAGACAGGGAGACAGAGGTTGGAGTGGGGAAGTGATCGTCTCCAAGTCCCACTGTGCGTCTGTTCTCAAGTCAAGACCAGAAGCCAGGTGAATGGAGGCAGCAGAGCACAGAGACTGAGACTTTTCACTTGCTGAAGTGACCTTATTTACGTGGGTTCTTGCTTTGTCTCCCCCACTGGAATGCTCACCTCCTGAGAGCAGGGACCTCATCTGTCCTGTCCACTGCCGTGTCCCAGACACCGAACATGAGCCTCTTGTTGAATGGATGAATGAATACCTGGATAGGGTTCCTTTGTCTCACGTTACGAGCGGTCCAGAGGAAATGGGTTCAAAGCTGGAACAGAGGCTTCACGATGCCACCAAGGCCCCGAGTTCTTTATGTCTCCCCCCTCCAGTATCCTGAGGCTATGGTTTCCGGTCCTCACACCTCCTAGATGGCTGCTGCTCCCCTGGGCATTGTGCCTGCATTCCTGGCAGGAGTAGGAGAGTTAGGACAAAGGGTAGATGGCATGTACTTATGGAGTCTGTTCATTTTTAATCAGGATAACCTTAGATTTCCTGGAAGTGAATTGGCCAGAACTATGAAGAGTAGTGCTTTGTCTTTTTTTTTTTTTTTTTTTTTTTAAATCTCTGTCAGGGACTTGGTCCTTAGCAGGTCCTATCACTTGTTGTTTGGTGGTGGTGGTTGTTTTTATTTGATTAAGTAAAAATCCCCTCTCCGGGGGAAATGCCCTAATGAGATCTGACTCTGGTGTTAACGGCAGGTGTGCTACTGTACCCACTAACTTTTCAAGGACCCGGATCTACGAGGTTCTTTCTGAGGTCAGGGTTAGTAGTTGGGAGGAGGGAAGTGTTGGCCTTCCGGTCCTCACAGCGGCCCTGGATACAGTATGACAATTCCCACTCTAGAACCTCTGAGGCAGGCAGAGGCAGAAGGGCAGTGGGGTTCCCAGCTCCGGGATCAGGGCTCCACTCCCATCGCTGGGGCCCTTTCTTACTGCGGTGCCATCATCCTGGATCTTTTTGCGTGGAGGTCTTGTGCCCGCAGAGTCCATGGCAGCATCGACAGACCAGTAGATGGTGTGACTGTGGCCCTGGGTGCAGCCTGTGACCTCTGAATGCCTGGCTGAGAGGTAGCCTCTTTGATGGGGTGTCAGACAGACAGCCTCATGGGCCCCTGCCTGCCTGCAGAGCTGACCGACTGGTCACTGGAGGGCCTTCTGTCTCCAAGCCCAGGCCTGTGGTCTATCCTTGCTAGGATGGCCCTCTGAGGGACAGGGAAGTAGGGGAGGGACGCTGAGGTTGCTTGCTCAGGCCCCAGCCCCTCTGGGCACGCTGGGGTTTGGGACAGGAGAAAGGGGCAAATGCTCTGTGGTTTCTTACATTTTCCAGGCCACGGCTCCAAATCTCAAAGGCAGAGTGAGGTGGTGAGGACAGCCAGTAGGGAATTACAGGCCGGAATTACTGGCAGGAAGCTTGCCCCTGGGCCTGGGCAAGCTGCAGAGGGCACCTGGAAACCCCCGGAGGGAAGAGAGCCCTGGAGCCACCTGTGGTGCACCACTCACATGTCTCCCAAGCAGCTGTCTCTGAGGGCCACCTGCATTCTGGTTCTGCTGCTGACCAGCCAGCTGTGTGCCCTGAGGCAGGCCTCTGTCCCCTCCGGCATGCCAGGCACAGATCAACACCTCTTTGCTGCCTTTCTCTCTGGGCTGGGGCAGGGAGAGCATTGGCTGGGCTACAGTTGGGAAAGGGCTTAGCTAATGACAGAAATATCATAGCAGCAATCAAAATCAAAACTGCTCCCACCGCTGACTTGTGACTCTGAGCCAGAGCCTCCTAAGGGCTTTTTACCTGCAGTAATTGAAAAGACACAAGACTCTCCAATTCTGTTTAAATACGAAACTTGGCAGAGTCATTGGCTTTATTTTTATCTCCGAGCATGTGGGTGAAGAGGGACGTTCTGACGATGGCCTTCTGGCTTAACAAAGAAAACTCATCAGTAACCCTGCCTTTGAGGAAACAGAGACGTCCGTTGACATGTTCACAGCATCAAATTATTGAACAAGACAACCAGCCAGAATTACAGACTTTTTTCGGGATTAAAGATGACTTTCTAGGATATGCGAATCATCCTGGCAGTCAGGGCGTCTGAAAAGACTCCTTGGTCAGAAGTAAAGTTTTGGAGGAGAGTTTCCCAAGCGATTTCAGCTCTGTCTTGCTGTGACTGTGGAAACAGGAAACATTTCCTCCTCCTTATCTTGGGGAGCTTGGAGGGCATGAAGGTTTCAAGGGTCCACCTGTTAAGAAAGAGAGTTTATAAAGTTGTCTGGAGGAGCTCAAAACTTGGGATTTGTTATGGAAAAGGGCAGAATAGGCGTAAGGGGCATGCCTCCCCCATGGGCATTTTCTTATTGGACCCTCACAGACCATGAGATGGGTGTTATCATTATCCCCACCCTATGCAGGAGGAAACCGAAGCTCAGAGCAGTCCATGACTTACTTGAGGTCACACAGCGAGGGAGTCAAAGGCTGCTCTTGTGAGGACGGGGACTGTGGCTTCTGTGGAGTATGCTTGGGCTCCGTTGTCAGAGAGACCCGGGTTTCATTGTGGACTCTGCTGAGGAACCGTATGAGTTTCTTGTTGCTGCTGTAACAAATTAACCACAAACTCAGTAGCTGAAAACAACGTAAATGTATTATCTTACAGTTCCGGGACTCAGAAACCCGCAAGGTTTCACTGGGTTAAAATAAAAGTGTTAGCAGTACTGCATTTCTTTTCAACAAGGAAAATGTTCCCTTGCCTTTTCCAGCTTCTAGAAGCTGCCCGCATTCCTTGGCTTGTGGTCCCCTTCTCCATCTCCAGAACCAGCAGGTTAGTGTCTTCCAGTCTCTACCTGACTCTGATATTCCTGCCTCCGTCTGTCACTTATTGGAACCCTCTTGACTGTATTGAGCCCACCTGGATGTTCTGATATAATCTCCCAACTCAAGAGCCTTAACTCAATCATACCTGCAATGCCCTTTAGCCAGGTCAGGCAACATATATTCACAAGTTTCAGGGATTAGGATGTTGGTATCTTTGGCAGGGGGCTCTATTTTGCCTGCCACTGTGTCCTTGGCCAAGGAACCTGACATTTGGGATAATGGCCATCTCTAGAGGTTTGGAGAAGATGAAAATAGAGGATTTGGCTTCCATCTATAGGAAATGACTGAGGCCCTAGTTAAGGGACCAGCTATTCTGGAGGCTGGTGACCCATCAAGGAACAAATGGTCCATCAGAATGCCAGTGCTTCTGGAAGGAAGACAGCTCTTGGGAGATGCCATTTGTTCACAGAGCGGCTGCCCTCCTTGGTCACTGGCCCCTCCCGGAGGTGTGGCCCAGAACTCGGCCTCAGACACATCCGAGTTGAAATCCCAGCTCTGCCTCCTCCCAGCCGCCTGAGTGGGGTCGAGGGAGTGGGGAGCAGGGTTAACACGGAAGGGAGGAAATAAACAACACTTTCACACGTGACCTCATTTCGGTCTCGTCACCAATGTGGAGCTTCTGCTTCTGTTTTGCAGATGTGGAAACGACGGTTCAGAGAGATAAAGCATCTTGTCTGAGATCACACAGCTACTGTGGGATTTCTCGTGCCCCAGGATTCTCAAACCAGTGACACCCGCTCCATCTCCGTGGGTGTTTGACATGTCTGCTGGCCTCCTGGCCTATGGCTGCCTTGAGATTTTTCTTTAAATCAACTTACTGCTTTTTTGTTTACATGCATCTCTTTTAAAATGAGATCTTATTTTCTTTCCATAAAATGGAAAAATCACAGAATTCATAGGCTAGTTATATATATTTTTATAATGCACATGAAAATGAATCTATCATCATAAAAATGAAGAGCGTTCGTCCGTATACTATGCACAATGGTCTCATACCAGCAATGGGTTTCAGCTCTCTCTTTGGGACGTGGCTCTACATCTGCTCCAGTTTCGCCGAATCACGTTACTAATGGCTATCATTTATTCTGGTATTAAATTTTTAAATGGCTTCCCAGCGCAATTAAATCCAGAATCCCCAGCATGGCCCTGCTGACCTCTGCTTTCTTCATCTCTAGCCACTCTTGGGAAAAGCCGGACTTTCTTTGCTGCAGTAAGCCTTAGGACCCAAGTGCTTAACCTCTGCACTAGACCACCTTTCTATGACGTTTGGTCTCAGCAAGGCCTGTGATGAAAAATGAACAGGCTTGAAAACGAACTGGGGAAGGGACCAGCAGAGCCCCCTTGGTCTCGTTTGCGCGTTTGCGAACGGAGGAAGGGTTGATCAGGTTCACCAGACAGAACAACTCTTGCCCAGGGGTAGGAGCTTAGAGACCTTTTATAACCTCTTGTAGGGCAGAAATGATGGGTGGCTGTAGTGGCCAATCCCAACTCTATGATCTCATGTGAGGTGGGACTTCTTGGCAGCTGGCCCTGCGTTCTTCCCTAGAAACTTTACATTACAAGTGAGCTGAGCACCTGGACAGAGCAGACATCTTATAGGAATTTTGCAAGTGCCTCATATTCCCCTCTTTTATTGCAATAGGGATAATTTATTATCTGAGAAAGGAGTACACATCCCAGTGCTCCTTACGTAAGAGTCACGGTTTATTAATTCCAACTTTTCTCAAAGTTGGAATTTATAAGAGTGAGAGGCAAAAAATTCCTGATTGCATGTGACCATCAGGGACCTTGAGCCCCACAGAGGGGCAGGGGTGTGGTTTGCCTGAGGATTTCCTAGAGTGTTGCTATGAGGCATTAATGACCCACTGTGAGAAAACTTAGCCCAGGGCCTGACACACAGTAGATGGATTTGCTTAGTAATTATTCTGTCCTAGTTTTGACAGAGCTCAGGAAGAACATGCTTTTCTCCGAGGTTGGAAGTAGAGTAAAGAGAACATCAGTTCCTCAGAGGCAACCTTTAGAACCAGTCAGCCTTAGTCCAAATCCCAGTTCCTCCATGGGCTAGCCGTGTGACGTTGGACTAACCACTTCTCCTCTCTGAGCTCCAGTTTCTTCATCTGTAAAATAGGGATAATAATAGTACCTCCCTCAAAGGGTTGAGGTGAGGATTTAAAGGAGTTAATCCAAAAGCACACTTTGAACAGGTAAAAATTACTAGACAATAGTTATTTTTGCAGCCAGCCAGACCCAGGTTTGAATCCTGCCACCAGCACAAATTACTGTTTGATTTTGGGTGAATCTGGCCTCTGGACCTCTGTTCAAATGGCTTTGGTAACAGTCCTTGCTTCCAAGGGGGGCGGTAAGCATCCACTGAGCAGGGCGTGTGAAGCTGCTTACAGCCCAGCCCCGGCACACAGGAGGTAGATGCCAACAGTGTAAGGGTCCGTCCTCCTAAGAAGCCCCTCCTGGGAATGGCGGAGGGTCAGCTGTGGTGCTCTGAGGCAGGCCATGGCCCTTCCCAGCTGCCCCGCCCCACTCGTGACGACCTTGTCCCTGCCCGTCTGAGGGGCAGGAAGGAAGTAAGCTGGGCAGCCGGCAGCTTCCCCTTTTTTTACCCTGCTCCAGGCGCCGGGCTGCTTCCCCCTTAGTGTTTCAGAAGAGGGGACGGCAGCACCATGGCCCCCAGCACAGCCATCCGGCAGACCTGCTGCTGCTTCAATGTCCGCATCGCCACCACTGCCCTGGCCATCTACCATGTGGTGAGTGTGCGGGCAAGCCCAGGGAGACTCTGTGTGTGTGCGTGTGTGTGTGTGTGTGTGTGTGTGTGTGAGGGAGGGCCCCCGATCTACTACTGAGCCCCCTCCAATGGGACGGCCACTGTTCCCCACCTCTCTGCGCTTCAGTCTCCCCTTCTGTCAAAATGGGGGGGAAGGGGACCCTGCAGCAGCCACGGGAGCAGAGCAGTGCTGGGAGTAGGGGGTCCTTGTTCCGAGAGACCATAACTCACCTTCTCTCTGAGGCTCAGCTTCTGCCTCTGTAAAATGGGATAAACTAGTGGCCACAAGGTCATCCGGGTGAAAATGGAATCTCAGGCGTGAAAGTGCTTCGGGAGCCAGGAATCTCCAGAGGGAAAGGGCTGGGATTGCTGCCAGAATATGGGGCCAGGCCACAGGCACAGCCTCTGCTCTTCCCCTCCACAGGCCCTGGGCCACCGGAGGGACTGACGAGTGGGACTCTCCTTTTTGCGCTTCCAATGGGAGGGAGGAAGGCGTACGCGAGTCTTTGTAGTTCACAGCTTGGGCAAGGCACTGCCTTCTCCCCACTAGGAAGACTTGGGACCTTGTGCTAATGAACTGAGGGGCGTGCCTGGCCCAATCTCTTGTGGAACAACCCAAGGGGGAATGGGCCCAGCGGTTCCTTTGTGGTGGCTGGTATGCACCGCTTGGGTGTGGGTGCAGAGCCTTATCTTTGGGTGAGCCATAGACCCCTGGGGCTAGAGATCCCTCTGTCTCAGTGGCTGAAGGTCAGGAAGGGGGGCGGGTCTCGGTTCTGTCCTGTCCAGACCCATCGCCCCAACTCCACTACTCTGAGCCACACCCAGCTCCCCCGGGCCCAGGTGCCTTCCTTTCAGAGCGGCTCTGGGCCTGTGGTCAACAGTTGTCTCATGAGCCTGGAAGGGCTTCCTCAAAATCAGCCTGAATCTGCAAGCTGTGGAGGGCTGCTGTAAACGCTTAGACCTGGCCGCCTCTGCTTCCTGTTGCAGACAGGCCTGTGGCAAGAACCCGGTCAGCAGAGAAGTGGTGCCGTTCAGTGGTTAGTGCACAGCTCCTGGATCCAGACTCCTGTGTGCAAACCCTGGCCTCACCATTTCCTAGCTGTGCAGCCTTGGGCCACTCGCTTAACCTCTCTGAAACTCAGTTTCCTCACCTAATGAGTGGGCATTAGCGTAATCTCCGATAGGGTAGTTGTGAGGATCACGGGAGTTAACATCTACAAGGCAGTGTCTGACACGTAGTTGGGTCCTTTCTTAGTAGTGTATCAGACATGAAGTCTGTTGCCAGCACACCTGGAGTCAAGGTGGCAGACCCCAGAATGCTGGTTTCAGAAGGAGCTCAGAGGTTGCCCTGCGTAGCTTCTGCCAATTCAAAATGATTCTGAGAAAAGCAAATAGTGCCTTGGCTGTTCCACACCAAGTCCTTAGGGCCCCTTCAGGCTCTGAGATTGTGCAATATACTAGGAAGGACAGTGATGTGGTGCCCAGATGATGCGTCCCAATAGGAAGCAGTCCCCTGGGTCCTTACCTTGGCTCTGCCACTAATTGGCTGTGTGACCTTGGACGAGCTTCTCTCTCGGGCCTCAGTGTCCACTTTATAAAATGAAGGGTGTGTGGAGGGGGATGGACTAGCTCACAGGGCTCAGTCTCCAGTGCCCTCAGGGGCCAGGCAGGTCATGTGAGTGCAGTGGGGCGGCTGCACCTGCGGTGACCTGCGGATCCTGCTCTGGGTCCACTCTGGTGGCTGCTCCCTGTTTCCCCTGATTGTGGCCATGAAAGAATGATGTCTAGAGAAGCAGGCTTCGATGTCTCATTTTCTAATGTTTCTGCGTGAGTGATTCGAGGTAAAGAAGAAATGCCTATGCAGGCCACGCTGAATCCATTTGCAGCCTGCCTGGGCTAGGAGCCACCCTGCAAATTCCAAACTTGATGACTTTTGAGGTTTTTTCTTGATCACACCATCTGAGGTCCTCACCTGAATATGACAGCAGTGACATGACATACATGACAGTAAGTGACATCAGTACCCACCCACAGAGCTGGAGAATCTGTGGGCGACGA
The DNA here is from genome assembly GCF_014176215.1 of Rousettus aegyptiacus. Lineage (NCBI taxonomy): Eukaryota > Metazoa > Chordata > Mammalia > Chiroptera > Pteropodidae > Rousettus > Rousettus aegyptiacus. The sequence goes on along the minus strand of NW_023416284.1, from coordinate 18,971,194 downwards.
CATCTTGGAGGTGGTGCCATTAGCAGAGGCAGAGAGTTGGGGTGCGGGGAGTAAAAAGGGGGGGGGAGGAATGGATGTGCTAAGGTGTGGAGGTTGAAGGACAGTGGCTTGTGACACTACACAGGTCAACCTAGAGGCTTCAGGTTGGAAGCAGGAGGCGGTCGGGGCTTGGAGTGACAAGCAAAAGAGTCTGGATCTTTACTATTGGTATTTTGGGTTGGATAATTCTTTGTTGTGGGATGTTTAGCAGCACCCCTGGCTGCTGCCCACAAGATGCCAGGAGCATGTTGTGGTAAATGAAAATGTCTCTACACATTGCCAAATATTCCCTGGGGGGCAAAATCTCTCCCGGTTGAAAACTGCTGCTATAATATGAGTCATGGGGAGCCATGGGATGTTCTCGAGCCGAGGGAGGAGAAGTCTTGAAGCTGTATGACCAGCTTAGGTGCTCCTCTCTGGGCCTGGGTCCTTAGTTGATTCCAGGAGAGGATAATCCTCCTGCACCCTCTATGACAGGCTCCTTCCCAGAAAGGGCAGGGACTGGGGACTTTCCTGTGGCCCAGGAGTCGAGTGGCAGGTGTACTATCAGGGCCTCAGACATCTGGATGGAAAAAGAGAAGCTGCTCTCCAGATGTGTCAATGGCCCAGACTGGGTGTCATCTGGAGCCAGTCAAGGGCGACAACCTGCGCACTGAGAGCTATTCGTGGACTTAGCCCCTCTGGGGAGCATTAAATCGGGTGCTTGGTTTCCTGGGACAGTGCCACACATTATGGAGTCATCAGGGGCATTATTAACCAAGGTCCCGCCTGAGTCCAACAGCTGGAGGGCCTTCCTCAGGATTTCACTGGGTTTGTGTAGAGGATTCTCTGGGTCACAGATGGCTTCTGACCCAAACTTGCACATGTTGGGGAGTTAGAGAACTTTCTTAAAGTGGCCACTTTGGTCCTGGCTTGTCTGCCAACCCAGAGCATTTCCTAAATCAGAAATAGGAGGTGAGGAGTCCCAGAAGACCCCTACGCCCAGAAATATTTCCCTCCCTGACCTCTCTTCTCCAAGGCACCTTGAATTCCATTAGAAATGCATTGCTTGATGTAAAGCTTTCACCTCTGATTTTGACCATGTAGCAACAGGAGATGGGCGAGGAGGGAGGGAGGCCGATGCTAGCCCCGGCTGTCTTTGGGTTGGTTATAGGATTGTGAAAGCGCTAGTTGTTTTTTCCTTTTCTGTATTCTCCATATTTGGTACAATGAGCATGCAGTACTTTTGAAAATAAACTTTTTATTTTAGATTTATAGAAAAATTGCGAGTATCGTACTGAGTTCCTGTATGCTCCACACTGGGTTTCCTCTATCGTTAGCTATTGCTAATAGCTTATGTTAATCAGGCACATCCGTCACAACCGATGAGTTGATATTGATACACTATTATTAACTAAAGCCCGTACATACTTTTTACAAATTTCCTTTGCTTTCCCTTAATGTCCTTTTTTTGTTATAGTATCTCATTCAGGCTCCAACATTACATCTAGTCACTAGGTTACCCTTGGCTGGGACAGTTTCTCATATTTTCCTGTTTTTGTTTTTTTTTTTTTTTTGTCGTTGTTGATCTTGACAGTCCTGAGGGATATTGGTGATTCATTTTGTTGAATACTCCTCAAATGTGACTCGTCTTATAGTTTTCTAATGATTAGACTTGGGTCATGCGTTTTTGGGAGGAAGACTGCAGACGCGAAGTCCCATTCCCAGCATGTCCTATCACTGCTGATGTTGACCTTGATCACCTGGCTGAGTCAGTGTCTGTCAGGCTTCTCCACTGTGAAGTTGCTATTTTTCCTCCCTTTCCCAAACTGTCTTCTTTGGAAGAAAGTCACTGCGCAGCCCACACGTAAGGAGTGGGGAGGTATGTTTCTCCTTTTTGAAGGCAGAGTAGCCATATAAATTATTTGGAATTCCTCACGGGAGAGTTGTCTGCTCTCCTCGTTTATTATATATATAAATGATTGACTTATTTACTTATTTATTTTTATCAGCAGGGACTCATGGATATTTATTTTACACTTTGGGTTATAATCCAATGCTACTTTACTTGGTGGCTTAAAGGGTACTACTTTTTAAATTAGGGAAAGAAAAGTAAAGCAATTTCTATTATTTAAAGGAGTCTCTAGTGAACGCAGCTACATTCTCAAACCAGTGTTTATTTTATGAGCCCCAACCTAGGACAGGGTCCAGACCTGACTTACTCATGGCCTCTGCCCTTCAGAGGTTCCAGTCTGTCCAGGAAAAACTGTGATAATGGCTCTGATGGATGACAATGCTGGCTGTTATTTGGGCACAGGTGAGAAGGCTTAGTCCAGCCCCTGGAGAGGGTCGGGGGTTCAGGAAAGGCTTCTTGGAGGAGCCTGAGTGCTAAGGATGAACAGGACTTCGCTTGGGTACACTGGGGCAAAAAGGAGATGCCAGGTGGAAGGAGCAGCGTGAGCAAAGGCTTGGAGGTGGGGGGACCATGTGATGTTTTGGAAACCCTAAGATGTTCATAAAGCTGGGGTAGGGAAGGGATGGCTGTGAGGTGTGGCGGAGGAAGCTGGCAAGGTCAGCAGGGGCAGACCTGGACCAAGCTCCTTGTTTCTGTCAGGCTTCCTAGCTGAAAGAATGGACCTCTGCTTGGCCCAATGCTCGCATTTTATAGTTGAGAAAACAGAGGTCTAGGAGGGTCCCTGACTTGCTCCCGGTCACACAGGGCAGCGGGGCAGGGGCTTGCTCCAGGCCGCCATTACTGGCACACGTGTGTGTGGAACGAGCCAGTGAGTGGTGAACAAATGAATTCTTTACCTGTTCCACAGGCCAGGGATGGTCCTTCTGTCCGGGAGGCCCTTCATTTCTTCTTTATGGTCCAGCTCACTGGAAGCTTCCTCCTCTAGGAAGTCCTCCTGATTTGTCCTCCTCGGAATTCCAGGGGATCCTCTCCCTGTTCCACTTTAGGACTGAAAAGGTCACAGACTTGTCTCCATCACTTACTTATGATGTGGCCTTGAGCAGGCAGGCACTTTTGCTGTCTAGGCCTTAGTTTCCTCATCTGTTAAATGGTCGCTATCTAAAGGGTAACAGTTTCAAGGTACCCGATGTGGCTTCACTGAGGTGGGGGTGGGGGGGCCGGCAGGCAACTACCCAGAGTGGGCTGCAAGCATGGATTACAGGGGCCACTCTCCCTTTTGAAATGTCAGATGTTTGTGGCCTTAAAATAGGCCTCAGCTGCCAGGTGGTAAAAGCTCAGAGTGAGACTCTTCATCTTCATACCCAGTGCATTCGTGTGGAGCAGAGATGCCTTCATGCCTGGTGCCCCCACGTTGGGCAGAGAAGCCTTCACGCTCGGTGCCCCCGTGTGGGCAGAGAGGCCTGGCTCTGTACCCTTCCCAGAGGGATGGGTGGGGAAGGCCGATGACGGCAGGGTGGAAGTCATGGCCCCTTCCCAGCACCATGGCTGAGAAAACTGAGCTGTGCACCTCTCCTCTAGCTTGCCAAACTTTGGAGGACCTCAGGGGGCCCACTGGACCCACCAGGGCAGTGTGGGGAGGCACGCAGGTCCTTCTGAGGGACAAAGTTAGGCTCTTCTTGCTGTACCAAGCCTGGTAGGCTGAGTGATGACGGTCAGTCACCTGTGTAAGGTGGGCCAGGATAAGCCAGACCCCAGGCTAGGCCTCATCCTCTCCCAAGGGAAGGGAAGGAAGGGGCTTCTGAGGTGGGTGGTGGTCCCAGCCATTGTGGGTCACCTTGGTTGGAGGGACTCACTGCTGTCAGAGGGTCGTAGCTGGGGGACACACCAGCTAGGGAGGGTCCTTCGTAGAGCAGGGGCTGGGGCTGAATTCAGACGGGCCTATGGCCGGCAGGCAGAGCTTGGGTTGGTCTCTGTCACCACCCTGTCTCTGAGCCCCCAGGAAGTGAGGCTTTTATTTTGAGCCCAGGGCAGTGGTCTGGAACTAGGACTTTGCTCTGAGGTTACTATAAGCCTGTGTTGGTCTCCCAGGGGACCCTGCCCCGCTGAGGGAAGGAGGAGACACAGAATGCCTAATGAGGCGTGAAGCTGACAGGAGCTGTGCAGAGCGAAGGTGCTGGCTTCCTGCCTTTCCAGCCCTGCCGTGGGGCCAGTGCAGCTCTTCCAACCTCAGTTTCCTCTCCTGTTAAATGGGGGTCAATAACCATGACCTGAAAGGTCATTCAGAGACTCGAAGGAAACCAACTGGGAGACACGCCTGGCACCTAGTGAGCACCTTACAAATGGCAGTTGCCACCAGAGTTCCTACTCGACAGAAGAGGAAACTGAGGTTCAGAGAGGCCGGGCTCTGCTGTTGCTCCAGACGGTGGTGTGGAGAGGGCAGGCGGGTGGGGGGAGTAATAGCCAGCAGCCTTGTCCTTGTCGTTTTCCTCTTTTAAAAAATTTTATTAAAGTGTAGTTGACATGCAATATTACATTGGCTTCAGATGTCCGACATAGTGATTCTTCATTTCTACACCTCACGATGTGATCACCACGGCATGTCTAGTCACCACCTGTCTGTCACTGGGCTAAATTATTATATTATTGACTGTATTCTCTCTGCTGGACCCTACGTCCCCTGGCTTATTTATTTTATAACTGGAAGTTTGTACGTCTGGTTAATACAAAGTCTACATGGAAAGATGCAGTCTTGATTTCACCTGCAAAATGGGGGAAAAAAATGGGACCGTCTCACAAGCTGCGGTGGGGGTAGGATGACGTGTGTGCTGGTGTTCGGAGGACCTGGGCCTCTCGTGAATGCTCAGCAGTAACAGCGATACCCGCTGTCCTGCGGGCTGTGGTAAGGTGTGGTGGTGCTTCGCTCTGAAAGCAAACATGGAAGTGGTGATTCGTGGTGAGAATTTAAGGGGTGCAGGCTGCTTCCCCGCATACTCAGGAAATGGAGGAGCACGGGGGCTTAAGCCAAGCTTGGAGGCTGAATCTGAATCTGAGCCCCCCAAAACCTGCCCATTAAAGGGAATTTGATGACTTTTTCCCTACTCTCAAGAATGGCAGAGACCATCGGGATTTCCTGGGCCAGGAATTTTACTTTTAGCGTTTGTTCCCTCAGGGGAAGCCCTATCATCTGTCTTCTTTCATCGGGCAGGTCCAGAAGGTCAGAGGTCATGCTTTGCTGGGCTGCCACAGGCCAAGCACAGGCAGGGCAGGGGGCTCCGAGGATGACACAGTGGCTTTCCCAGATGGCTAGCTGCTCTCTGCACAGTGTTCCGGTGGCAATTTCTATGCCACAGGATGAGAGACCGCAGAGAGTGTCATCTGAACTGTGTTCTCTGTGGTCTCCCGGCCTTCGCATGAGCCGTCCTTTCTGCTTGGAGTAGGCCCCTGTAAAATCATGTGTCCCTCCCCCAGCGTTTCCTACATCCCTCTTCTAGCCCAGTCACTCGGCAGCTACCATTTCCTGGGAGCCTACTGTGTGCCTGCACATGGATCAGCCGAAGTCACAGTTCCCTGAGAGAAACGTCTTGCAGTTTTCGGAGTGGATCTCACTCACTTTTGCTTTTGCTTTTGCCATTCCCTCTGCCTGCAACACCCTTCCCCATTGCCCTTTGGGAGACGTCTTTAAGACTCACCTCCTCTCAGAAGCCTTCCTGGACCCCCATTCCTGGTCACTGAGCTCCTAGCACTTACCTCATCCCAAGGCAGCTCCCCACCTGCAGCTATGGGGACCCTTTGCTCATGTCTTCATGTCTGGAGGCTGGAGACCCATTCAGGCAGGGCTTGGCTGGTCTGATCTATTTTTGTAATCCCCAGGATCTGACAGAGTAGGAGCTAGCCAATTTCTATTTTATTGTACTTTTATAAACCTTTTATTGATGTGTAATTGACATATCATAAGTGCATATCTTGCTGAACTTTTAGAGTCAACATACCCATGCAACCTCCACCCAGATTAAGAAATAGAACAGGATCAGCACCCAGAGGCCCCTAGTGCCCCCTTGCCGCTCCTTTGCCCCACTGACTTGTCCCAGCATGTGTGGCTCTAGGACTCCACAGGAATGAGACTACACAGCACGTGCTCTCTTGTGCCGGCTTCTTTCTCTCCACATGACGTGAGCGTCCCCTTTGTTGCTGTGTGCAGCTAGCTCCCCCGGCCCCCCGCCCCCAGGGCTGTAAAGTACTTCGGTGCATGAATATATCACAATATATTTGCCTATTCAACTTCAGGGGGTGGGGTGGGGTGGGGTGGGGTGGGACATCAGGTTGTTTCCAAATGGGGCCATTACAAATAGAGCGGCCACTGCCGCGAGGACCTGCGGTTTGGTACCCACACCCAAGTGCTTCTGCTGCTCCGTCTATCTTTCTGAATCTCCATCTTTGGGAGACATATGTTACCTCACCTGCTCCACACAACGGCTCTACTAGAGGGCGGGTACTTCTCTCCATGTTATAAATGAGGAAACTGAGGCACAGAGAAATAAAGTGGTCGAGTAGAGGGGACAGGGATGGGAGGACAGCAGATGAGCAGCCTCAGGAGAGAAGCGAGGCTCTAGGGAGCTGTGGGTAGCCTGGCTGGGGCTGCAACTGAGCCAAGGCTCTGGGAGGGGGGCATCATGATAGTATCTGGGCTTCTGGGAACGTAGCTGGGAAGAGGGTGCTGCTGGGGCATGACCCGTACCGGTTGCCCCCTGATAAGCTGCAGCAGGAAGTAGGGGGTGGGCGTGGGGGAGGGGAGCTTCCTCTTGACTGTGACGCATCTGGTTTTCTCCTCCCATCCTCCTCCCAGACAACCCCAGTGGCGGGCGGGAAGCACAGGGTGGGCCGGAGAGGTTGAGAGGACTGAGCCTCAGGGAGAGGGTGACAAAAATAATGATGATGGCTAAGTGTGAGGGAGCCCTCAGGTCCCTAGGCCCCCTTAGCGGTGGGAGGTCAGGGGCAAAGGGGAGAGGAGGTAAGAAAGGGTGTGCACTTGGAATCCATTCTTTATTATCTGCCGGAGACAAGCCCGGGCCTGAATGCTTCTGCCGCCTCTGTCACCCAGGGACCCCTGCTTTCCTCATAAAAAAGTGAGGGAACAATCTTGACCTCACAGATTTGTTAGGTAGACAAAAAGAAGTTCACGGATAGGAAAGTGCCCTCGCACTGGCTGGCACATAGTAGGTGCTCACCGAGGGTTGGGTTCTCTGTCAGTTTTACCCCCTGAAATCTCAGAGGGCGGGTCTCTGCCTGTCTGCTTCTGAAACACCGGGCCCTGAGCCCCGAGGAGGTCTGAAAGAGTGGCCCACCTTTCTGGAAACTTAACTTGTGTTTGAACCGGTGCCAGAATCGGTGGGTTTGGCGTCATCACCACCATCACCACCACCACCGAGCATAACATGTCACCACCACCATCACGAGCAGCAGCATCAAAGCCGTGTGACCATTGCAGCTAATCAACACTTCCCAGTGTGCTCATTGGTAATACCTCCATCACCACCACCCCAGCCACATCCACTGTCACCTCTCATAACTGTCACCACCATGCCAAACCCAGTGACAGGCAAGCCCGTCCCCACCTCCCAGTGCAGTCACCATTGTAGCCCCACCTGACCAACATTTCTTCCCCTACCTTCAGCCATGGAACCACTGCCATTTGGCCATGCCCCGTTCACCCAGTGCCCCCCCACCCCGAGTTTTTCTCTCTACCTCCAACCCCCGCCCTCTTTGTCTCAGCCCAAGCCGTTGGTTGTTCCTCAGAGCCACCAGGCAAACAAGTAGAAAATCTCCTGGCCCCCTGGCCACTGACCTCACTGCTCAACTTAGGGAAGTTGTGCTTGTTATTGAGAAAGGAGGAACAGAATGGGGCTGGGGCTGGGAATGGGAACCGAAACCAGGGAGAAACACAGGGAAGAGGTTTAAAAGGCGAATGCAGAGCGGGGCTGGCAGCGAGCGGGGCTGGGCATGGTCCCTCAGCCTGAGTCCTGGCTTGGCCTCCGGAGGACTGAGGCTGATTCCGGCTCTGCAATAGGCTTTTTGTGTGACCTCGGGCTGCTTACCTCCTCTCTCTGAGCCTCACTTCCCTACTGGTAAATCTCCCCTCTCTGAGACGAGACATTCCTGCCCCGAGTTTCCTGGATCTGCACTGCCGGGCTCCAGGTCTTTCGCGTGATATTCTTCTTTCCTGGAATGCTTTTCTCTCTTCTCTGTTGGAAAACTCTACCTTATTCTTCAAAGCCACCTAAGCTCACTGTCGGCCCCTGGCACCTCGTTGCTGGTGCTGCCCAACCACATAGACCGCACCAACTGAAAGCAGATCATGCTCGCTGAGCAACCTATTGCCAGGCCCTAAGCTCAGTGCAAATACAATGCAATTTATTCCTTACTAAATCCAGTGATTGTCACTTTGCATATGAGAAAACCGAGAGGTGGTAGAACTTGCCCAAGCTCACACAGTGATCTGGATTCAAGTCTGCCTCTGTCTGACTCCGGAGCCCAGCTCTTCATTATTCTTCTGTGCTGTGCTTTTCTTCTCTTCTGAACAGGATGTAAGATGGCAAGAGGAAAGATTGAGACCTGTGTCTGAACTAAAAAAAAACAAAAACAAAAACAGAAAACAAAAATACCCCCACGTAGTTGGCAAGGAGGAAACAGATGGTGGGTGTTTCGTTGCTTGTCAACAGAGCATGAGTTACCAATGCAGTGCTGCCTAGAAAGCCAATGTAAGCTTAGGGCATGTTAATAGAGGTAAGGCACCTATTATGCGGGAGGAGATAGTCTTGTTCTCAGTGCAGGTGGATGGTACCTGGAGAATTGTGTGTGTGTGTGTGTGTGTGTGTGTGTGCGCGCGCGCGCGCGCGCGCGCGGTGGGGGAAGGGCAAAAGGCCTGCTATAAGGACACGGACATACAGAAGACCGGTGGCTAGAAGCATTTAAGCAGAGGTCGCATGGCCCAGGATTCCTGCATTGGAGGGTAGAATGCACAGGTCATGTGACCTCTAAGGTTTTTTTAAGGTACATTTTTTTTGTGGCTGGACTTTAGCTCTTATCTGGACCATCCTAACAGATTCACCTTGTCTCCATTATTCTTAGCAAAGGTCCCCTGAGGGAAGGGAGACCATTAGTCCATCTGTCTGTCCATCTATCTATCCATCCATCCATCCGTCCATCCCTCACCCACCCATTCATTAATTTATTCATCAAATACAATAGCTAGAGCACTGAACAAGAGAGAAGCAGGAACCTACAGACCAGTGAGGATAATAATAATAATAATAATTAATAATAATAGGGAGCATAGACTGAGTGTTTATGATCTGCCGGCACTTTAAGTGAATTAAAGTCCCACTACAATCTTATGAGACAGGTATTGTTTTTATCTCCATTTTGCAAATGGGGAAATTGAGAAGCCATGGGAGATGAGTTTGGCAGGGCACCCCAGAGATTTCTGGGTCAGATGCTCCCAGGCCTGTGTTGATAACTCCAAGAACTTGAAGCTCTGTGATGCTCAGATGCTGTGACTAAGATCCCATATGCCCAGTACCTGTTGTTATAAAAGAGGGTGTAGAGGAGGGGCCAGTCCCACGCCCCCACTTCCTCTTCAAGCCTCACCTTCAACAGCCCCAGTTACTGCTTTACCGAGAACATGGTTCTAAGTCTTCTGGGACGTTCTCATTCACTCCTTGAAATAAGCCTCTTAAGGTGGCTACTACATTATCCTCAATTTGCAGAGGGAAAAATAGGCACAGAGAGGTCAAGTAACTTGTCCAAGCTCACAGAGCCGGGAACAGGAAGAACCAGGATCATAAGCTCGAGCCATCTATCTGTACAGGCCACGCTTTTATCCAGGATGCTCCACTGACTCGCATGCTGTCTCTCCCAGGACTCCTCCTTGCAGGCCCCTGGCTTCGCACCCCGGGGGAGGGAAGGGGCTGGCGGGGAAGCAGCACAGACCCCTGTTGACTGGTGTTCTGTTCTTCTCCCAGATCATGAGTGTCTTGCTGTTCATCGAGTACTCAGTGGAGGTGGCTCACGGCAAGGCCTCCTGCAAATTCTCGCAGACAGGCTACTTCAGGATCGGTAGGTCCAGGAGACAGGAATGGGGATTGGGGAAGGGGAGGGGAAGAGCTCCGGCGGGGGGTAGACAATCTGGGGTTTGAGGCCCTGCCACTTGCCCTCTTTGAGCCTCAGATATTTCATCTGCAAATGGGCCTATACCACCTGTCCTCCATCCGGGTCTCCAGGGGTGGGAGCAGGTAGGACGGCATTTCGCAAGCCTAACCAGCTTAGAAAGTTAAGGACTCTCTTACTTACACCCACCCATGGCTCCCTTTCACACTAGGATAAAATCGGAGCTCCTCACCTTGAAACCCAGGCCCTGCTGACCTATCTGGCCACATCTCATATCTCCCTCTGGGCTCCCGCTTGCTCTCCGTGCTCCAGCTGCACTGACCACTCCTTATCTAAGGGCCTCTGCCTGGACACCCGGTCACTCAGCTCACAGGCCACCTCCTCAGAGGCCTTCCTTGACCTTACCCTGGTTAAAGCAGATGTCCAGCCTGCCCACCCCAACTCCCGCCAGCACCCTCTGTTACACCCTCTTGTGTCCCCCGAAATGTTCCGTTTGTGTCTTTGTAGCCCCTCAAGACTGAGAACTGCAAGAGGACAGGGTCTGGGCTTTCTTAGCCACTGTCATAGGCTCTACACCAGTGGTTCCCAAAGTGTGGTCCTTGGAGCCCAGGTGGGGTTCCCTGGGGCACCTCGGGGCCCTCACTGTTTTTCCTTGCTTTTCAGCTGACCTGATCTCCAGCTTCCTGCTCATCGCCATGCTCTTTTTCATCAGTGTGAGCCTGCTGGTTGGCGTGGTCAAGGTGAGGGCCCTTTTGGGGAGGGGAAGGGGAACCAGGACTTCAGGAGCCCCAGCTGCCCTCCTGCACCCCTCCTAGTCACATCCACTGGGTGGGCAGCACTGGCTGCCGAGAGGGTGGGAGGTGGGTATTTTGGGAGACTCCTCCTATACCCAAGAGATCATCACTGGTGTTCTACATCCTTTCACACTGCAAATGGAGGCAGAGAATTTTGGTAGAGAAAAGAGGAAGAGCCATTCGAAGAAAGGGAGGTCGGGGAGAATGCAGTGGGTTCCGTAATCAGTGAGGGGAGCCAAGCGGAGGGGAGAGGGTAGACACATCCAGCTCAGTTCCATCCAGTGAGCGGCTGAGAGAGAGACAGGCTGTGGCGCAACCTTCTGCAAAGAGGAGCCGCCTGTCCCTCGTCCCCAAGGAGCTGGGAAGCAGGAAAGCAAGGGCCTGGCCGCATAGCCCACCAGAGTAGGACCAGAAACAGGGCCCTTCCTGGTCAGACAGCAGCCTGGCACTCGCAGGGCCAGAAGAGGTCTGGTTCTGGTCTGGGGCGTCTCCACCTTGCCTGAAATATCACCACCACCCCTCAGCTAATGTCATTCTCCCCTCCCTGCACTCCAGGGATGGATTTCACCTTGTACGGGGTGCTTGGGCAGAAATGCGAGTGGATTAGGCTGTCCCTGGAGTCTCTGAGACTCAGTTCGCATTGTTTTAGCCACCTCGCAAGTGATTTTAAATAGCTACATGAGAAACCACAAAACCACCCTTTCTGTGATTTTGTCGGCAACCATGGGTACATATGTATTAAGACTGGCCACAGTGGTTACTTGCTCTCAGTTGAAGGAGAAGGACTTCAGCCTCAGCCTCACAGGGCTTCTCACCATGACTCGATGGCCCCAGGGTCACCTGCATGCAGGAGGGTCTGACTGTTTCGGCAGCGCTGGCTTTCCCCTACCTCAGGGCCTTTGCTCATGCCAGCCCGTCTGCCTCCAGTATCCTCCTCCTTTCCCTTTAACTTCTTTCCAGATCTACCCTGGTGTCCCCACCTCCAGGAAGTCCTCTCTGATACCTTCTCATCTGTAAAGTGGCCCATCCTCTTGAAAGGGAGTTGAGTTAAACCTGCTCCTAGATCCTGGAGCACTGACCTCTGTGGATGAGGAGTGTTCCTGTGTCTCTGGGGACACAAGGCTCCCTGCACTTGGGGCCTACATCTTGCCTTCTCTCCCTGTTCTCAGAGCCTCACTCAGAGCAAGGCATGAGAATGAGCCCACGGGTGGGAAGGTTTGGGAGGGAAGGGAGCTACCTACTAGGGGGAGCATGGGGACACCGGGAAGTATTATGCAAGGGCCCCCCTGATAGTGCTGGGCCTGCCTTTCAGAACCGGGAGAAGTACCTGCTGCCCTTCATGTCCCTGCAAATCATGGACTTCCTCCTGTGCCTGTTCACCCTGCTGGGCTCCTACGTGGAGCTGCCTGCCTACCTCAAGTTTGTGTCCCGGAGTCGGAGCCGTGCTGTGAGTATCCAGCTCTGCCTAGCGGGGGAGGTGGGAGGGCCTCTGGGGTTGATGGGGAGCCCCAAGGCCCCTTCCCAGTTGGTGACCTTCATTCAGCAAGTCCCTGAACCCCTCCAGATCACCCTGAATTCCTTTATCTGTCAAATGGGTCTGTGACCCCGTCTTATCAATACGCCTCAGGAGCATTAAACGAGGGAAGTGTATAGAAGGTGCTCGCACGTGGCAGGCTCTCAACAAATGCCAGCCACGGGTGAACTCACAGCAGAGGAAAAGGCTCGTGCCCCATTTCAGCCCCAGCCCTGCTTTGTCTCTTCTTTGTAACCAAGGTCTAAAGGAAGATAGAGGTGATTAAAGTTGCTGAGCACCCAAAGCTGCTTTCCACAGTCCTCTGATTATTGTGTCTGAGAAGACTGGGATGGTCTACCTCAGAAGGGCCCTGGTGGGGAGTCAGGACTCTGGTTGTAGTACCCGGTCTGCCAGCAGCCCTTGGTGTGAACATCTGAGCAATGGGCATCCATTTCTTTTGGAGTATAGTGCACTAGAGAGTCACAGGTACTCTCTAGCTGAGACAGTCTCTCAAGATGAGCCCCCGCCCCTGCCGTGAGCCCTACAGCAGTCCTCAAACGTTTTGGCACCAGGGACTGGTGCTCCTATGAGAATCTAATGCCTGATGATCTGAAGTGGAGCTGAGGGGTGATGGTAGCGTTGGGGAGCGGCTGCAAATACAGATGAAACTTTGCTCACCTACCCACCACTCTGTGGCCCAGTACGTAACCAGCCACAGACTGGTACTGGTCCACAGCTTGGAGGATGGGGACTCCTTTTCTAGAGTTCCAGGGCTTCTGATTGGGGCTTAATTGCTGGTCTGTCTTCATCCTCATCTTTGTCCCCTTAAGCCCTCCTCCAAGGTCCCACTGATGACCCTGCAGCTCCTGGACTTCTGTCTGAGCATCCTAACCCTCTGCAGCTCCTACATGGAAGTGCCCACCTATCTCAACTTCAAGTCAATGAACCACATGGTGAGTCTTGGCCAAGGGTCCATTCCCGCAAGGAAGTTGCTTCCCCTCTCTGTGACTCGATGCTTAGGCTGGGTTCTTAGAAGGGGGACCTGGGAGAAGGATTCTTGTATGAGTGATTTATATAGGGAGAGTGCTCAGGGAGACCTTGAAAGGAGAGAGGAGAGTAGGTTAGACACACGGAGGAAGGTATGGACTTTAGGAACAGCCCTGCCCCAGTCCAGAGGGAGCCCAGGAATGTGAATTACATCGCAGAAATAATACTAGTTTTTTATTGCTGTCTAACCAATTTGCTCCAAAGATATTGACTTAAAACAATAAAAAATTGTTATCTCACACAGCTTCTGGGGGATCAGGAATTTGGGAGTGGCTTAGCTGGGTTGTGCAAACTCAGGGTCTTTCAAGAGTTTGCACCCCAGATGAGGATGGGGCTGCAGATGCCAAGGGCTTGACTAGGTCTGAAGGATCTGTCCCCAGGACGGTGTACTCACATGCTGCCGGCTTTTTGCCTCAAATCCACATTTGTGCGCCTTTAATAAGGCTGCTTGAGCATCCTCATGTCATGGCTGCTGGCTTTCCCTGAGTATCCGAGAGAGAGAGCAAGGAGGAAACTGCCATGTCTCGGTGGTTACACTCACCTCTATTATCTGTGAGAAGTGAATGTCTCGGTCTGACTCACACTTGAGGGAGGGAAACGAGCTCTACATTTTGGAGGGAGAAGTGTTAAAGAATGCGTGCACATATTTGCAAATGCCATGGAGGCTGTTTCACTATGAGCAGTGGTGACCTGGGCTCGGTCACTGCTTGTGACCTAGTTCCTGGGGGAGGGGGCAACCATCCAGGTACTAGGAAGTTGTAACCAAAAAAGGATTAGGATAAGGCGGTTATATCTATCAGCCAAGACTGTTCTTTAGAGAAGGCCATGTCCACCGCCAGCTGGCGGATGGGGCCACTGCCAGGTAAGGGCTATCTGTGCGGGTAGTGACTACATGTGCTTCCCTTGCTTTTACTCACGTGTCTCATGGAACTGAAGGTAGGTAGCACCCGACTCCCAGGGCCCTTGCAGGGGTCGGCCAAGGTAATGGCTGTACCACACTGTGTCCCAGTGTGTATGAAGAGCTGGCCTTTCATTCTCCCACATGTGAGCACTGTTAGAATTCCTCATGGCCATAGGCACTGACGTGGTCCCCAAATCTGTTGCAGAATTACTTCCCCAGCCGGGAAGGAATGGTTTATAACCAGTTCATCAAGATGATGATCATCTTCTCCATCGCCTTCATCGCTGTCCTCATCCTGAAGGTAAGTAGTCCCTGCCCCATGGCTCCGGGAGGTTGTGCCCCAGCGCCGTCCACGCCAGACTGTTAGGAGGCAGGAGAATGTGTCTCCTGCTACTGCCTCCCTGCTTTTGGCTCCTTACTCCAGCCCTCCCCACAGCAGCTCCTTTGAGTCCACTCGAGATCTTCAGGGATACTACATTTAGAGGAAGTGGATCTGCAAAGACCACTTGCATTCAGGTGTCAGGGACTCAATGCATAACCCAGAGAGGCTCTGATCCAGGGAAGGAGGAATTGTTCCATCTGCAATTTGAGTTAGAAGGACCTGAGTTTGAATCCTAGCTCTCTCCTCGATAGCTGTGTGGTTATTTTTCAAGTCTTTTCTCTCTGGGCCTCGGGTTTCATCTGTGAAAGGAACATTATAAGTCTTACTTTGCCCATGTCACAGTTTTATGTGATTCAGGCACCGAAACGTAGATGGGTCCTGAGATCATGTTACTAGAGGTTTGGTGATGAGAAGGAAGGAGGGGAGTGGTTTTATTCTTCTCTGGGGTAGTCAGACCAGAGGATAGAGTCCAGTTTCAGGTTCTAGTAATTAGATAGATGGTGACATACCGAAGTATGTTAATAGCAGCGCAAACAAGAGAGTTGAGAGGCAAGAAAACTTTGCCATGTGAAGGAATTAAGGAAACCAGGGCAATTCAGCTTGCAAAAGAGAAGACTCAAGGGGGACATGATTGCTGTTTCCAAACACTCAAAGGACTCTCATGGGGATTCTAGAGGCCACAATCAGGACTGTGGTCTAGACCCGGAGGGAGGCTAATGTTGATTCAACAGAAGAAAGGGCTTTAAAAAAATGTTCTTATCTGACTGAAAGTAACATATGATCATTGTAGAAACCTAGACAGTACAGATGAGCAGAAAGAAGGCCATCAGCCCACCATCCACCACCACTTGGAGACCAGCACCAGGGTGTCTGGGTGCACGTCCTCCCAGTCTTTTTTTGTGGGTGGGTGTAAGCTGACATCACCGCTCCCTTTCATGGGAGGCCCTGAGCAGTCTCTGGCCTCGGCAAATGCTGACCTGAAAACAGAACTTCACTCTCTTTTTAACCTTCCTTCAAAATACCGACCCAGCACAAACACATCAGTGGTATGCAGTGAGAGCGTTCCCAGGGGTTTGGGGAAAACCAGTGTGGGGTCTATATCACACACTTGGGTAGAGGACAGCTCCCCAAACTATGCCATGAAACTCCGTCCCCCCCCTGCCCCTCTCCTATTCTTGATGCTTCTTGGACTGGGGGTTCTCTTGGGGCCCCTTACTCTGCCTCACTGGCCACCTTCCACCTACTTGACTTTTCCTGGCCCTTCACACATCCTTATTTTATAATCCATCTTATTTATTTCTGCCCCTTCTGAGTCCCTATCACAAGATTCCATAAAACAGGAAAACTTCCAGATAACAGGACTGGAGAAAACTATTGGCTATTGTTCCTTGAACATGCCCCTGGGGACTTCACACCCCACTCCGGAAATCATCTCCCTAACTCTTATATCAATTGCTAAGAGAAAGCAGTTACTTATATCACCTGACATATATACATATAATTCTTTTGCATTTACAAACATGGAATAGTACTGCATACACTGTTTTGTAAGCTGCTTTAAAAAAAACATACCATAAGTAATTTTCAAGAAAACCTTCCCTACCATCAGCTCTGTCTCAAGGTGGGTGTCTCAGGAAGTAGTGAGCCCTAGTCCCCAGGGGTGGACAAGCAGGATCTGCAAGATTATTACACGGGGGAACTGAAGAGTGCCCCAGAAGTCTCTACAAAGCCCCTTCTTGTGCTAAGTCTATGGGGGCAGTGAAATAGGAAATATCTGAAATACCTAGGACTGGTAGGTGAGGCAGCTCCTAATCAGAAATTGGGTCTGAGAAGCAACAGCTGGATGCCTTTTGGGGTGAGCTGGGACTCCCCAGGAAGCACCTGACATCTGTCCCTGGCTTGCTGGGGTAGTGAGGAGCAGGGTCAGCAGCACATGGCCTGACTTGGGCCTTTTTCAGGTCTACATGTTCAAGTGTGTGTGGAGATGCTACAGAATCATCAAGTACATAAACTCGGCCCAGGAGATGAACAGCTCCAAGACGCTCCAAAAGGTGAGTCTGGTAGGGGATCAAGTCCCAGTTCTACCATTTATTGTGACATTTGTGGCAACTCTCTCTCCCTTGCTGAGCCTCAGTTTCTTTGCTTGTAAGATTAAGGTTAGACCATGTGAAGATTTCATTCAGCTCTGATAGTCTAGGATTCTTTCATTTGTGCATTCTACATTTTCTGCCTCTTGCTCTCTGTTGGCCTCGTATCCAACCTCGTGGGTGCAGAGAAAGTGAAGATATCACCCTGTCCTAGAGGAGTGTATAGTCCAGAGTGAATCCAGATGCAGAGCTCTGATTACAACTTGGTGTGAAGCATGGGGGCAATGGGAGCACAGAGGAGGCAGCTGGCCTCACCTGGCGCATCAGGGAAGGCTTCTTGATGGAGGTGATACTTGACCAAGTCGCAGACTGCCAGTGGATACAAGTTAGCTGAGAATGGGCAGGGGCCTTTTAGGCAGAGTGACGAGGTGCACTAGAAACAAGTGATTGGAGAAGTGATGGGAAAAGTGCAGCTGGTTTAAATTGCTGCTGGTTCACTTTCCTCATCTGTAAAACGGGGAGTGTATTAGTCAAAACATTTTTTGGTTACAAGTGGCAGAAGCCCAACTCAATCTGACTTAAGTTTTTTTAAAAAAGGAAATGTATTAAGTCACAGAATTTGAACATCCAATGTAGATCTGGCTCAGGCCTGGCTGATAGATAGCCAGAGGGATGAACTTGGAGTTGCCACACGCAGGTTGCACATCCACACCCAGGAGCTAAGGGATGGGGTCAGTTCTTCCCAGGGAAAGTGATGTGTTGTTAATAAAACAAGGGGACTTGATGCTGGACAGGCAGAGGCAAATCTGCCCACTATAGGAGCAGAAATTGCACCTATCTTGTGCATGCAATACCTAGTACATAATATACCCAAGGTGTGTTAGTTGTCATCATCGCCATTATCATCCTTTTGCCAGAGATGGGGTTGGAGCATCCTTGACCCCAAGCTCAATTATGATTCCTTCTGGCCAAACCTCAGCCCTCACTTTTATCCCTCCCAGGTGGTCCTGCCATCTTACGAGGAAGCCATGTCTCTACCACCCAAGACTCCGGAGGGGAACCCAGCGCCTCCCCCGTACTCTGAGGTGTGACATGCACCAGGCTCCAGCCCTAGTGCTGTGAGGGGCGGAGCTGCCTGCAATCCGCTTCTTGGCTTTGGTGGCTCCTGTGACCTGGATGAACCACCCAGCTGACTTCAGGACAATCTGCTTGTGTCCCCCTCGCTGGCCTGCTTTTCCTGTGGGGCCTGGGAGATGCTCACCATTGGGTCAACCCCTTAGGCTGAATGGCTCCTTGAGTATCTCAAAAATTCAATCCAATAACACTTGGCTTATTTCGATCAGCTCCGACATTTGTTTAAACAATTGGTCATTCTAAATTCAGTGAGTTTGGTTAAATAACTTTCAGCTTGACCAGTTTAACCAGGAGATTGACAAAAAAATTTTTTAAATCTCTTGTCAGTTCAGTAAAATAATTTGGTCGAACAACAACAACCCATTGCATTGGTTTGTAAATAGTCGTCAGTTCACACGGCAGTTTAGTCAAGTAATATTAGTCTTCCCCACCAAATCCATATATCTAATTTCTTCAAATAACTTGCTTACATAATTATAAAATAAGCCAACCATCAGTCAATTTAGAATAGTGATTCAATTAAATAATTTAAAAAAAGAGAGAGAGAAAGCGATTATCTCCCAAACCATTCAATTCGATCTGATTCAATCACTGGTTTTCACTCTGGTCAATTCAGTATTTCCAAGTTGCTGAATAGTCAGAAAATTACCAAACCATCATTCAACAGCTAGTTCCAGGAAAAAAACAGTAGTTTCAGTCGTCAAACAGTCCCTTCAGATACACATTGTTTTGGTCAAGAGTTGTCATCATCGGCAATCACAAGTGGTCAGAGAAGTCACCTAGCAGTGGACCCCGTGAGCAGGTTGCCTCAGCAGCAGTCATCTCTAGCAACGGGCCTTCATCCATTCCAAAGGCCAGCCCATCCATCACCGATTTGCTTGTAGGTGACCCAGTTTTATCTGACGCTTGGGGCCAAGCAGAAATTCAGCCCTGAAATCAGGCAAATCCCATGTGTTGGACTAAATGAGCAAGTTAGTTCGGTCAAAACAGGCAAACCCTTTGTGGGTGCAGATCCTGCCATGGGGGCTGGCAGGGAGGGTTTTGGTCCCAACACCCCCTCTTTTGCTTGCTTCTCTGAGGGCTGGAGTTCCTGAGGGAGCTACCCCAAAGGTGGAGATAGGGCCGTGGAGGCAGGCTCTCTGGGGCCTTGTCGGGCGGTGCAGAGGGAGAGGACTGCAAGAGGCTCCCCGCCAGCACCGCTCCTGTAGTCGCTTCATGTGGGACGGGGAAGAAGTTTCAATAAAGCAGCAACATGCTTCTTCGGGCTGATGTGGTTCCTTAAGTATGGTGTAGTTGGGGCTTTATCACCCTCAACACACACAGACACACACAGACACACACACACACACGCACTCACACATACAAACGCATATACCTGTTTGTTTAGTCAGAGACTCACTGGCCTATGTCATGACCTGGCACTGCTTCTGATTACAAATCATGGTCCATGGAAGCACCCTAATATCTTCCAAATAAGGTGTGAACTTCACTCACCTGGAGAGTACTCACACAGAGCCAGGTGCTGCGCTGGGCACTGGGGTGATCTAGATGGGTCAGACTTGCCTCCAGTTACCCACAATCTGGGGTAAGGGAAGACAGATCCGTAAATAATTATAACAGTTCACGGCCAACACAGGAAAAATCTGAGGGACAACAGGCAGCCAGAGGAAGCTTCTTAGAGGAAGTTTCACCAAGTGGAGTCCAAAGGACAGGTGGGCAGCAGAAAGCTAAATGGGGAGGGATGTTCTAGGCAAAAGCAGCAGGAAGTGGAAGGCCTCCGTGGATGTGGGGGAGGGGAGCTGGGGTTGGTAGTCCAGTGTGACTGCAAATGGGAGAAGGAGGAAGAGGAGGCTGTGGAGGTCTCGGGGTCCGGATCGGGAAGAGCCTTTGCATATTTTAGGGTTCCTTGGCCGCAAGCCCACCCTGGCTAACTTCAGCCAAGAAGGGCATTTACAGAAAGGAGATGGTTGCAAGTAACCATCCATGGTGAACTGAGTTTAGTAACAGAAACCATGGTGAACTGAGTTTAGTAAAGAAAAAAAAAATGGTGGTCATGACGTTTCTTGGCTTACATAAATGGGACGTGCAGAGATTTCTGGCTTCAGGCATGGTTGGACCTAGGAATCAAATTCTTCAATAATCTCATTTTCTCTTTCTGCCTCCTGGCTGAGCTACTGTGGTCCTGCCTGAGAGTCTTTTAAAGGTTTTGGGTAAGGGAGTTACAGGGTCAAGTTTGGGTTTGGGATTTAGGAAGGAAGAGACCAAATGCAGACATTCATAAGAAGGCTGGTGAAGTTGTCCTGTGAGGAAGCAGAAAAGAGGATGAATTTGAGAGATGTTGTCAGCCTTGCGGCTTGTCAGCTTTCCTTGGGGATAGTAGATTCCTTGATGGATTTCATCTGCTCTTTAATCAGATCCCTAAGCTTATAAAGCGAGGCTCTAACAGAGGTGAAGTGTGAGCTTCCATTCATGAGGGCAGCGAGGCCCAGAGACATCGAGCGACTTTCCTGAGGCTGCACAGCAGAAAGGGATTAGACCAAGTGCCTTTTTTTCCTGCCTCAAGTGGAGGCTGTTAAGTGGGGCTGGGGAGCCAGCTGTGTGAACTCTTGATCCATATAACGAGGACCCACAGAAGCTCCTAACAAATGGGGATTGGGAGCAGAAGTTATGGGAGGAGGGGATTGGCTTCATCTCCAGCCTTGCATCCTCATCAAGAGGACACCAAGGGCCACGCTGTGTGTCCCAAGGACCAGCTGAGATGACGCTCCCACCCCCAACCCTGGCCTGGAGCCAAGGAATAGGCTGAGATGTATAGCAGGATTGTGCCCTGTGGCCAGGAGTCTTGGAGGGGGCCAGCCTGAGGAACAGGAAATAGCTGGGTTTAAGGAAGTCTCGTGGACCAGCCAAACCAAGCCAGCCCACGATCGGCTGGGCAGCCCTCACCGCGGCCCTCTCAATGCCCTGTTTGAGGCTCACACAGGGGTCCTTTGACAGGGCTGCATTTGGACCCACTGAGAGGGCCTGTTTGAGCTAGAGCCCTGAAATGAGCCAGCCCCAGGAAAGAGGGGACCGAGTGCAAGCTGAGCAGGTGAGGCCACCCGGACAGGCTGTCCCTTAGGGGGAAGGAGAGTCTGCAAAATCTGCTGAGCAGGAGCACCCCAGTTTCTCAAGGCCATGATGGTAGCAGTAATGGTCCCTGTAATTGAGTGGACTCTTCAATTTATCATCTCCGTGACTCTCCCACTGGCCCCATGTGGCAGGTGCTGTGCGATGATTATTCCTGAGGCCCAGGGTGGGCAAGCCACTTGCCCGAGGTCATGACTGATTGAGGGGAAGAGCCGGGGTTTGACTAAAGCCTGAGCTTGTCCCTCTGGTTCTTCCTGCCCCGCCTCATCTACCTCAAAGGTGAGCAGAGTGGTGGCTTCATTTTAGCCCCTTGAATGTGGGACTGAGGCATAATCATTGTTGTATGCCCGGCACTGAGGACAGGCCTGGCTCAAGAGCGTGTGATGGAAGACGAGGGTCCTTTATGGGTGTAGGGCTCAGACAGGAAGCTGATGGGGAGGCGGCTCAAGGGAGGAATGCTGGGGACAGGAACCAGGAAGTGGCCACGGAGTTGGGTAGATTCATAGGGCATTTGGGAAGCAGGAGTATTTAGGAGGATGGTGTCTGGCTCTGAGCTAGGGCCACAGGCCAGGGGACAAAAGAAGATATGTTGAGTTTTGTTTGAATTTGAGCTACCTTGGGTGGCATGTGAAGGTGCTTAGGAAGCAGCTCTGTTTGTAGGTCTGGAGCTCAGGAGAGCAAGGAAGGAGGGAGGTGGGGATGGAAATGTCACCTGTGGGCACGCGGGTGGGATGTCACCAAGGTTCATGGACGTCCCTCAGCCGGACACAATGCTGATGTGCCCTCAGATGAAAGCACAGGCCTCCTTGCCCTGTCCAGCGTCTGGCTTCCAGCAGGTCCTTGAGACCAAGACAGCACACGTGAGATGTGACGAGCCACATGAGAGACCTCATGCACAGGGCCTGTGGCCCTGAAGGGACCTTGTACAGCAGCAGTTCCCAACCCTTTTGGCACCAGGGACCGGTGCTCCTGTGAGAATCTAATGCCTGATGATCTGAGGTGGAGCTGAGGCGGTGATGCTAGTGCTGGGGAGCGTCTGCAAATACAGATGAAGTTCTGTTTGCTCCCCCGTTGCTCACTTCCCGCTGTGCGACCCAGTTCCTGACAGGCCACAGGCTGGCACAGATCCACAGCCCAGGGTTTGGGGACCCCTGCCGTACAGGATGGGCAGCCCAATAACACTACAACGGCTTGGGCGGTGGGGTGAGTTAACCCACTTGGTAGATGAAGAACCTGCGCTTTGTGCTTATCGGAAGGTTCTCCACTTTGTGGGTTCTCTGCTGACTTTTGGGGAGACCAGAGATCTGTGTCCAATTAGGCACCCTGAGAATGTCTCCAGTTTTCAATGAAAAGGTTTTGAGTGTCAAGGAAAGCAGTTCCCAGGTTAAAGAAAGTTGAGAGGACTCACCCTTGGGACCACTGAGGTTTCCGGATGGCCTCAGAGCCTCTGCTGAGTATAAGAAGCAGCTTCTGTGGGTCTCTGTGGCCACAGGCCCCTGCCCAACACCTGCTGGGATGGGCTCTCCGGGAGCCAGTGCTCGCACTCCGTTCTCTCTCCTGGGACTCCAGGAGGAAGCCTGTCTAATTAGCCACCAAGAGCGTTCTGACAGGCAGCGGGCTTGCCAAAGAGCAGCCAGCACAAGGGAGCCACAGCCCTAAATGCACAGAGCACGTCTGCTAAGCAGTTTTGCTGCCACCTCAGGGGCCCAAGCTGTTGAGTGGGACACTGACCTTGCAGCTTTCTCCATTCCACCTGCTGGGGGGACAATCCGGGCAGGGAGAGAGCCTGGCCAAAGGCCCGGAGATGCGACCGCATGCTAGAGGATGACACCAGTCTGGGAGCCTCACCTCTGATAAATCGCAATTTACAACCGTGAAAATAAGTTCGGCCCTGACTTCGACAGGGCCACGTTGCTGGAATTTCATACGTCGGCGGAGCTGAATTCCTATCAGAGGGCTTTGAGAACAGCCAAGGTATTTATTCTAAAGCACTTCAGATGGGACAATGGAAGGACCAAGGAGCATGCCAGGGATGTCGCTGTGTACCTTCCCAGCTCTCTGACCTGGGGAGACGAGGTCAGGCATGTCAAGGGAAGTGCGGAAAGGGAAGATTTAAGTGTTCCTGGGGTTGGACAGCCTTCTGAAGGCTGTAAACAATCCTCGGCTGCCTGTAGTCACTCCGTGGGTCAGAACAGGGCCTGTCTTTGCTCCCAGGTCACCAAACTCCACAGGGTGCTTTCCCAGGTACCTGTCATTGCGGAAGGTGCCCCAGTGGTAGGGGCCTAGAGACCGAGCTAGGAGAGTAACCAGTGGGCTGTAGTTTGGGTACGTTAGCACTTTGTCCTTCCCATACTGACCCTGAAACAACGTGTCCTAAACTGAAAAATGCTGTATTTCCTTGTCAGTCCCCTGCCCTCCCTCCCTCCCTCCCTTGTTCAATGCCCATGTATACCACTCGAGGTAGGCAGAGTTCTAAGACGGCCTCCAGTGACTAAGACCTTGTTGAGTTCTCTCCCCTTGAGTTTGGGCGGAACCCGTGACTCTGACAGGATAGTCACTCTTATGATTAGGTTCTGTTACATGGCACAGTTGACTTTAAGAAAGGGAGATGATCTTGGGTGAGCCTGACCTAATCAGGCGATGCCTCGAAAGGGCCTGGGCTTTTCCTGAAGGGGGGGACTTGGCATGGGAGAGATCTGAAGCATGAGAGAAACTCGGAGGGGACCACATGACAAGGAACTGTGGGTGGCTTCTAGGAGGTGTGAGTGGCCCTTGGTTAACAGCCAGCAAGAGGACGGGGGCAGGGGAGGGGGTTCAGTCTGACAACCTCAAGGAACTAAATTCTGCCAACCACAGTGTGAGCTTAAAAGAGGATCCTGAGCTCCAGAACAGAACGCAGCCCAGCCAGCATCTTGATTTTAGCCTGTGAGGCACTGAACAGAGAGCCCAGTTTAGTTGTGCCCAGACTTCTGACCCGCAGAAACTGTGAAGTAACACATTTGTGCTGTTTTAAGCTGCTAAATTTGTGGTAACTTGTTACACAGTAATAGAAAATAAATGTACCACCTCTTCCCAATTTGGAGGAAGTTTTATTTTTCCCCTCCTTAAACTTCAAAGAGGCGGCAGCAGCGGCAACATTCCTGAATGTCTAAGGTCTTGGTCAATGTAGATTTAGAGTTTTGAAACTGAAGGATGAAACAGGCAAGCTGACCACGGTTCACACATCTTCACGTATGCTTCTCAAGCCTCCAGAGGCTCTGTTTTGAGGCTGAGGGGAAAACAGCAGGAATTTCAGGCAGCATGAATAGAGAGTTTAGGTACTTTGGAAAATGTGGGAGAAAAATATATTCTGTTCTGCTAGCTGAAGGATTGCATTAAATTCAGAGCCCAAATCTTGAAGAAGGAAAGAGACGAATTAAAATATCATTGGGAGCTGACACCAATGACGTTAGGGAAGAATCGGCTGGGTCAGGGCGTGGCCATGATCTTCAGGATATGATCCACCGGCAGACTTGGGTGGAATGCTTTGGGAGAGAGCAAGCCATGTCCCACCACGGGCTGCACAGCAGCTCCCCGGAGACAGAGAATTTATGTTCTACACAGGAGGTTGGATGAGACGGTGGTTTGGTTACATCAGGACCACCTGGAGAGCTTAGACATACAGATTGGCTGGGTCCGGAATGGGAAAATCTTCATTTTTCTTTTGAAAAACCTTAACCAAATTTATCAACAGTTCGGGGGTAACTGAGGGAAGGAGAAAACAGAATAACTTACAAATGCATCTAGATAAAGATTCTGCCCAGAGCCCCACAGATTCCAGCCAGCCCTAGGGTTCTGCACGAGTACCTCCCTTCCTTGCCTTCACCTGCCCTACCTGTCAGGGCTGTTCTCCCCCACCCACGGGGGAACCCCAAACATGGGCTCATCTTAGATTCTCACACTTGATAAAGCAAATCCTGAGACAAGGACTTGGGTACAGGTAGTTTATTTGGGAGGTGGTCCCAGGAAATAAAGTGAGGGGGTCATTGGGGCAGGGAAGGGATAAAAGCCAATAAAAACTGCATTAATAAAAAGTTCACCTCTGTGGGCAATTGGGGATCACTCCTGTTGGGGACCCTCCAAGGGACTGTGAAGAGCACACCTCAGAATTGTCCAGCAGGGGACGGGAAAGCTGGGGCATTTATCTGCATCGCCCATCCCCTGGGGATGTGAAATACCCAGGCTGCCTTGCTCACTGTCAGTCTGACGGGAACAGCCACCGAAGTGGTAATGAACCAGTTGATGCCCTGTGCCGTGGTGCAGGGCATCACCTGGGTTCGCTAAGGTTCCCAGTGCAAAACCTAAGCCCGGATCCGCCTGTTCACTCCCTCTGCAGTGTGACTGACAGGGGGAGCCCTTCCCCACAGGAAGCTCTCACAGCTGCCCCCAGGGCTGTGGCCTGACCCTCTGGCCCCAAGAGGGCACCTAGCATAGGTGGACTTCGCATTTCTAACGACATCTCCAGGAAAGTGTCATGGGAGGCATGCCAGATAGACTGTCTAGATGACCTTTGAATTTCCTTCAGAGCCTGAGAGTTGAGATTTTGTGTCTCTTCCCTGCCCCAAACGAAATGAGTCACTGTTTACTGAGCACAGACTCTGATAATGCTGTGTTCGGCTCTCACGGCAGCCTGGGGCGAGTGTCACTAAAACCAGTAAGCAGAATCTGAAATGGAATCTGCTGCAATTAAGGGGGAAAAATGTGCTATAAGAAGACTGAGGAGGGAGTGACTCATTCTGTGGCAGAGAAGAGAGAGGGACGGAGGAAGGGAGGGAGAGAGGCTGGCGGTGGCCTGAAAAGAGGTGGCAAGAAACAGCTTGTGAAGCGCCTTCGATACCCAGGTAAGTTTGTATTTTCATCGAGGGCGATATGGGGCCAACAGAAGCTTTTTCCACTTGGGAAGGATGACCAGAGGGTCACTGCTCACGAAATACCCACGTCCCACCCCCGGGCTTCCAGGCAGCGTCAGGCGATGCCCGCTCCTTGTCTGAGGCCGTTAAGAGAGACCGTTGCTCTCTCTCTCTCACGTCCACGTGGCTGGAGATGAAGGCTGGGACGCAGTGGCATGGCAAGGCGGAGGTGGGCTTGAGACGACCCGCGTGGGGCCGCGTCTGTCTAGCCCCAGCCCTTGTCGCGCGAGAGAAACACACCCTGCGTAAGCCACTGCGACTCGAGGGCTTGTTTGTCACTGCAGATCGGCCCATTCTATCCTGACTCACGCAGACGCCATGGTGTAAACATCGCTGACGCAGCGTCCCGTGCATTTCATTCTCGACCACGCTGTGACTCTGGCCTTGAGATCCCAACTTACAGATGTGAAACGGAAGAGCAGGAAAGTGAAGGGCTCCGTCCGAAGTCAACACAGCTAGCAGGTGACAGAATCAAACCCAGCCCAGTCCGACTCCAAAGGTTTTTTTTTTTCACTTCACAGGGTTCCTCAAAGTCTGGCATGCATGCCACTGGCAGAACACAAGATCATTTTTGGTGCCAAGTGGATGGAAACATTGAATTTAATTTGTTGCAAATTTATTGGAAGGCGTATTGGAATAAATACATAAACTACCTCAAATCAGTGATTTCACGGCTATTATGTCTCAGGAGGAGGAAAGTTTTTTCAAAAAGTAAGTGGATTTAAAGAGAAAGATGAATAAATAAATATCGATAAAGGCATATGTGGGTCCGGCCAAATTGCAATGATGATGGGCCAAGGATGGAGGGGACTTGCTGCTCCAGACCGGTTCCTTCTCTCATCACGAGAGCTCCAGATAACCAGGTTTGCCGTTTAGGAAAAGAAGTGAGCCTGGGGGTGTCAGGAGGGGGAGTCCCGTGCGCTTTGCACTGAGCCACACGCTGCCTGGGGGCCTCTTGCTTTATCACAAATGGTCTCTCTTCCGTAAAACACTAAAGGCTTTTAGTTTCTGGAAACCTGAGGTGTGTGAAAACAAGGACCGAGAACAGCAGGAACCCTTCATGGCTGCTGTCTGTGAGCAGCCTCCAGGAAGGCCCCTCAACGCATTTTTTTCTCTGGTCAATACCGGACATACTGTTCCCACTTCTGATTCCTGGGGAAAAATGTTTCACACCTTAAAAACACAAATATTTATCTTCTTTCCTCAATATATATGCTCAACTTCCACGCCTCCTCCCCTCCCGTAAGCCCTTGCTCTCGCCGTGAAATGTTAAAGCTGCCCCTTTTGGGGGGAATCCATCTCTGCTCCTGAAAACTTACCTGTAGCATATTTCTGTGGCTCTGCTAATGAGCGGAGAATGACACAGAGAAGGCGCCTGTGTTCCTCCGAGGAGTCCACAGAACTGCCATTCAGAGCGGAGCTGAAAGAGCCAGTTCATGGGCTCAGCTGCTGCCCCGGCCAACGCAGCTTTGTACCCTGAGCTCTGGACACAGCCCTGTCCACCGGGGAGAGGGGGCGGTGGGCGAGGGGACTTCGGCTCACGTTCTCCTCGTTCGCCTTCAGCAGGGCCGCAGCAAGAGCACTCTGCCTCTGTCGCTGTCAGCCTCCATCGCAGACTCCGGTCTGACTCTTCGCCATTAGTTCCTTCTTTCAATTCGTATCTGTATTTGCTCATCAGACACCCTGTTCCAGGCACTATGCTGGGTCCTGGAGATTCGGTGGTGGCTGAGACAGGCAAGACCCCTGCTCAGACTGAGCTGACACCCTCTGGGTGGCGGGGGCGGAGAGGGGGGCAGGTAACACATTTATAACACGGTTTGGGGAAGTGATGTGTACCACAGTCATTAGGCCTGCAGTGTCTCTGGAGAAGAGAAATTAGACTTACGAGTTGTAGAGAAAAGAAACCTACAGCCTCTTGGTTTTTGGAACTGGGGAGGGCTATGAATTATACAAATAAATTAAACTTAAATGGGGGAAGTCAGAGGAAATGCTATTAACTTGCTCGTTCGCTAAAGCTGGGGCAAAGGAGAATGAGACCCAAGTTCCAGGCTTGGCTTTGCCTCTGAACTGGCTGGACGGCTTCGGGCAATCACTCGGGGTCTCCATTTCTCATCTGACAAATGGGCTAATATACTTGGATCTGCCGGGATCACAGGTTTGTTGGGAGAACATAGGAGATACAGTGATAAAATGAGTGACTGCAATTACCGGTGAAGATTATGAGAATGTTGGTCGGCTGTGCCGGGCAATCATTTTTTTAAAAAATGTATGTACATTTTCTTTTATCGAGGTATAATTTACATAGAGTGAGGTACACAGGTCTTGAGTGTTAATGAGTCTAGCCCCTGGGAAGATGATAATTCTTCCTCACATGGTTCCAGTGAGGTGGGCAGGCCACGCAATGTCATTCCCATTGCATGATAACAAGCTGAGGCTCAGAGAGGTTAAGTCACCAGCTCCAGGTCACACAGCCGGTCTGCAGCAGAAGTGGATTTGAATCTGGGTCTCTTGGGCGGTCAGGCCTGCTCCTTTTGCTTTATCCCGTCAACTACTGGACCTAGATGCACCTGTAGGAACATTCCCGGTTATGCTCCTTTATTCTCGCCTCCTCCGTGCAGACCGTGGGCTGGGCTAGATGCGGAGACCCATCAGCCAGACTCTTATCTGCTCACGGGTGGGACAGAGGATGCAAAGAAGCTCAGGAAGGCTGGAGGCTGGCCCGGGGGCGTGGGGGAGAGGTGGGCATGGAGAAGGCACTGCCACCAAGTTACGTCTGAACAAGCAGGGTGGCTGAGAGCAGCAGCCTAGGGCCCTGTCCTGGCAATGACAACTCTAAGCTGTGTGGCTTTAGACAAATTATTTCGCCTCTGTTTTCAGTTCCTCATCTGGGAAATGAGGAAAATAACAGTAGCTGCCTTACAAGGTTGTCAAGAGAATTAAATGAGACAGTTCACAGAACTCTGCTCCTCTAATCGACCCTAGGAGGTAGCACTGTTAGCATCTCCAGGTTCCAGATGAGGAACTGGAGGCAGAGAGGGGTGAAGCAACCTGAAGACGGTCACACAGGTAGTTTATAGCAAACCCAGCTAATCTGGCTCCAAGTCTGTGCTCTTGACCATCTTCTGTACTGCTTTGCACCTACCAGGTACTAATGTATGTGTTACTCCAATTATGATCTTGAAAGATTCCGTTAGGCAGTGTGAGTGGGAGAAAAGGCATTCTGGGCAGATGGCCCCGCGTGTGCAACAGGCCAGAGGAGAACTCCGGGCATCCGGGTGCAGCTGGAGAGACAGGCTTCCGTGGAGAGGCAGGCGGGGGACAGTGGAGACTGCAGCAGGGAAGTGTGTTCAGTGAGGAAACGGGGGTCGGAATTGCAGGTGAGGGAAGAATTTGCGTGTGGGATGAGGGTGCCAGGCAGGGCTGGGCCGTGAGGCCATGAGACTCAGGCTTCCCTGAGCTTGGAGTGGCAGTTTCGGGTCAGTGCAGGCTCCAGCCCCTGGAGGAGCCGCCCTCCACCCACCTGAGATTTCCTGAATTCCAGCTGCAGCGCTGGTCGCTCCTGCAGGCAAAGAAGCCCTTGTGGTTGGAGGGGCCTCTTGAGCCCAGGCCAGGCGGCTCCCTCCCTCTCTGGGCACACACACCTCTATTCAGCCCGGGCCCCGCCCCCCCAAGGGGGCTAGGGGCAGGGGCAGGATGCCCCACGTCAGTGGGGGGCCGCCTGGCTGGGAGGCTGGGCAGCAAGGTTGATAAGACCGGGACCCCACTGGCCCCCACAACTGTGCTGGCTGCTGCCCGTGCTGCCAGGACCATGAGGGTCATCTCTGGCACTGGCCTCGTGCTCTGCGGTTTGCTGCTGCTCCTCCTGGCCCCACGCACACTTGGCCTCGCCCCCCAGTCCAGAGGTGAGGGGACCTATGTGAGGTGGGGACGCTGGAAAAGTGGCCCCTGAGCAACAGCCTGGGGTCTGAGCACTGAGATGGGCAGAGGTTAAACGGGACTCAGGATGGGGAGAGGGGCAGGGAGGCAGGGTCGCCAGCAAGCTGGCACAGGGCAAACAGAGATGGTTACATTCATAAGGGCCAGGGCAGGAGCGACCCCCAGTCTATTCTGTCGGGGGACATGACTGGGCCTCTCTCTGGAGCCCCAGAGCCTTTCCTGGGGTATCTCTGCACCCAGGCTGCCCTTGGAAATCATGCAAGCTGCAGGGACTGCTGTCTCTCAGGTCACTGAGAACAGAAGCTACGCAGAGAGCTGCTGATGTCTGGAGCTGCCCCAAGCCCGAGTCAGGGCTGCACTCACGGTTCTGAGGTGAACACAGCCCTATGGGGCTGAGACTTTATTCCCCTTCACCAGCCCTTCCAGCCCTTCCCAGATCGGGCTCTCGCATGCTGTGCCACTCCCAGAGTTTCAGCCTTGGCCGCTGAATCCTAGAATGATCAACTTATCTCGTACAGATGGGGAAACTGAGGCTGGAGAGGGGAGGACCTAAGACCATGCAGTAAGAGAGCCCCAGAGCCTCCTGGCTCTTGATCCCCTTCTCTATGGTGTGGCTAATTCCTTCTCCCTCTCTGGGCCTCAGTTGAGCTATTCGTAGCCTTAGCTAGTGAGAACCAGGGAGTGGCTGGAAGGTCATCTAAGGTCCCTTGAGTAACTCTGATGCTGGGGTCTAGGGCACTGAGGCTGTGAGCTGGGAGAGCCCAGCAAACCCTCCTCTTCCCGATGCTTCTTGCATCCTCGCTTGGAAGCAGCTCTGCTCAGTTTGATTGCGTGTGGGATGGAGAGGGAAGGGCCTCCGTACTGCGCCCGGCTGGCTGCAGGCCCAGGCCACTGATAACATCAAGCAGTAAGCCTTTCCTCCCCGCCGGACAGATGGAAAACTGAAGCTCCTAAGGGTGCGATGCCCAGTCCAGAGGCGCCGAGTGGCTGAGCTGGGATCTGAACGCTGGTCTGCCTCACTCCGTCCCCCACGCACCTACCTCCACATGGTGCTGCATCCCAGGGTGTCTGGAAAGACGTCCTGCCTTGGGGGTGTGTCGTGGGGGCCCACCTGGTCACGCTGCGAAGGTGGCCAGTAGGAATTCCTGCCCTTTTCTCCGGCCCTTGGACACCAGCCAGCAGGCCGCTGGGCTGAGGGAAACCGTGTCCACTTTGGTGATTCGCTTTGAAGCTTGGATGAAAGAGGCCATATTGACGGGCACGGCGTTAGCCCTCAAGGCTGTGCCCGCCCTGGAAGGCCCACCCTCGGTGCCCTCTTGCCCGGCTGGGAGAAACAGCTGCCCCTTGTTTATGAGCCATTCCAGACTGAAACCTGAGAAGCAGGTTTTAAGGGCCGTTCTTGCTTTCGCGGCCCGCTGAGCACCCACTGCGTGCTCAGGCCTGTGCTGGCACCGTGTACGCACTTTTGCTTGTCCTCAAAAGATCCTGCAAGGAAGGGATTATCAGCTCATTGTACAGACGAGGAAACAGGCTCAGGGAGGTGGCGTGAGTTACCAAGGCCAGGATTTGAGCCTTTCTTTATCAGGCGCTGAGCTGTGGGGCCTCTGGCGAGTTGCTTGCTGAATGCCCACTGGCTGGCAAAAGGGCCCGGCCTGCCTGGTCAGGTTCAGTCTACTCTGCCTGAGGCCTCTTCGGGATCTAAGTGGCTCCTGATGCTCTGCTCCTCCGCCTGAGTGTCTTGGCCCTGTCTCCTGACCTCTGCCCCCAACTCGGCCTTCCTCCCCCGCTGTCCTTCCCAGGGCGCCTCTGCCGGACCCGGCCCACGGACCTGGTGTTCGTCGTCGACAGCTCCCGCAGCGTGCGGCCGGTGGAGTTTGAGAAGGTGAAGGTGTTCCTGAGCCAGGTCATCGAGTCGCTCAATGTGGGGCCCAACGCCACCCGGGTGGGCGTGGTCAACTACGCCAGCTCGGTGAAGCAGGAGTTCCCGCTGCGCGCCCACGGCTCCAAGGCCGCCCTGCTGCAGGCCGTGCGCCGTATCCAGCCGCTGTCCACCGGCACCATGACCGGGCTGGCCATCCAGTTCGCGGTCACCAAGGCCTTCGGCGATGCCGACGGTGGTCGGTCCAGGTCCCCCGACATCAGCAAGGTACGTGCCCCTCACGCGCGCGGCTGGGATCCTGACGCTCGCGGCCCCCGCCGGGCGCCGAGAGCTTCTCCGGCGGCCGCCTTCATTCATTTTCTCAACGCCCGGGCAGGGCGCCCGTTGCACAGTTGGGAGCAGACCCAACTAAGAGACGTGGCCGAGCTGAACCCATCTCTCCGCACCCTTCCGACCCCCGGCGAGCACTTGGTTATTTCAGTTTAATTGATGTTGGCCCCGCGGCCAGTCTGACCGCCTCGAAGGCGGAGCGAGACAGTCCAGATGTTCGCGTGGTGGTAAAGGGTGTGGATGGCGCCACCGCCAGCCTCTCCGGGTTCAAGCCCTGCTCCACCGTGCTAGCTGTGCCACCCCGAGCAAGTCACTTCATCTCACATGCCTCAGTTTCCTCATGTGTAAAATGGGATAACACAAAACCTTCTCCAAGGGCTCGCAGGAGGACTCGGTGAGTTCACATGCACGAAGTGCTCAGAACAGTGCCTGGTACCTAATGAGCCCCTCTAAGCATTAGCTAATTTCTTATTTAATGAGCCTCAGAGGGCGGGGGCTCAGCAAAATGAAGCGATGCTCCCCGAGTCGCACGGTCAGCGAGGGCTCCCGGCGGGGTGCTGAGCGTTTTCACAAACCTTGTACCCACGGTGTAATAGGTCAGGACTCGGCCCGGGGCCTGCGAAGCCAGTCAGGGGTCCTCTCCCCGCCAGGGGTCACGGCCCTTGCCGGCCTGAGGACTCACCGCTTACCTGCCCAGGGCCCCAGCCCGCGGGAGTACTCGGTCTCATCCCACCTACGCCCTGCTCGACCGGCATGCCGTAGCTGCCGACACACGCCTGCCGAATGAATACAGTTCTGCTCGGAGGTGGTGCCCCCGCTGATGAGAAAATCGAGGCATGGGGAACTAAGCCGCTTGCTCAGCTAATACGGGGTAGCACTGTTCCCTGACAACGGCGAACGACCCCAACCATTACGGCCCTCAAAGAAATGACACGTCAGGGAGCCTGTTGGTCTTTTGTGGGGGGCACTTACGAGTTCCTTCATGAGGTTAGTGGTCATGGTGGCTGGGAGGATGTGGTGGCCTGGGATGATCCTAAGGGAGAGAGGTGGCGAAAGGGAGGGTGGTGGCATCTGTAGTTGTCTGTTAACTGTTTCATCCCAGATCAGCCCAGTGGCCTGGGGTGGGCAAGTGAGGAGAGGGTTCCTTCATCAGCTGAGACAGAGACAGAGGGCCTGGGGGAGCTGGCACCAGACATTAGGCATCCAGCCTGGAATTCATCTGTGGGAAGTCCTACAAGGTGGATCCAGAGTCCCAAAAGCGGGGTTGAAGGGAGACAGTAGGGACTCAAGGAGACAGGGGGCCTCAGGGAAATACACGAGGCAGTGAATCGTCACTGCTAGGTTCTCGGCGCCAGGAGCCCAGGCCTTTGGAGGGGAAGAGATTGTGCCAGCTCACTCCCCAGGACAATGACACTGCAAGGCAGTTCCCCTTCCGGGCTTCCTACCCTCAATCACCTCACCTGAGCCTCACCACAGTCCCCTTTCTCAGAAGAAGAAATGGAGGCTCAGAAGGCGAGCTGTAACTTATAGAGCTGCATTTCTAATGCAAGCTTGTCTAAACCACTATAATACAGGTCACAAGATGGGGCTTGGGGACTCAGGCCAGGGGTAAGGACCACGGAACCAGAAGCAGATCTAGGTCAGAAGCAGATCTAGGAGGAGGCACCACCTCCGAGCAGAACTGTATTCATTCGGCAGGCGTGTGTCAGCAGCTACGGCATGCCAAGGGTGCTGGAGGCCAGGTCCCAGCCTCAGGCAGAGCTGTGAGGACCCAGCTTCAAGGGCATGCTCAGGAAGCGGGTGATGAGGGCCAGGGTCCCCTTCTGTTTCTCTGTAGAAGAGGAGCCTTGTGAGAAGGCAGCAGGCAGTCTTTTCCTCTGTGGGAAGGGCATGTAGCCACCTGGGAATGCAGGGAGAAAAAGTGGCATCTTCCTTCCCTTTCCTGGGATGTAGGAAAGACTCCCAGGATCTGAAAGGGAAGGATCGCTGGACTGGCGACCTAGCTGCATTCATTAGCCTCTGATGCTCTCTGGTGGCCACGGGGTAGAACTGCACCGTGTTGGGCACACTTTGTTTGACCCTATCCTCAGCGTCCCCAGACCGAGGGGGAAGACATGGCCCTGTCCTCTATGGTCACAGGGCTGCCTGTCTGAAGGAAGAGGCATTCAGAGGCCTTAGTCAGATGAAAGAACAAACACTTCAGCCAAGACTTTCAATTAAAGGAAACCTGCCTCCTCTTCCTCTAGCCAAGTTCTCTTCCTTGGGGGCATAACCTTGGTGAGGAATCAGATCTGCCTCCAACCAACCAACTAGCCGTGTGACCTGGGCAAGCCACTCTGCCTCTCTGGGCCTCAGTCTCTTCTTCTGCCTACGGTCCTGGGGCTTACTGGCGGGCCAAGCGGGCCAGCCCACTGCGGAGAGGGGGTCCCGCTCCTCATACGTGTCCCTGTGCGTTGCAGGTGGTCATCGTGGTGACAGACGGGAGGCCCCAGGATAGCGTGCGGGACGTGTCTGCACGGGCCCGGGCCAGCGGCATCGAGCTGTTCGCCATCGGCGTGGGCCGCGTAGACAAGGCCACGTTGCGGCAGATCGCCAGCGAGCCGCAGGACGAGCACGTCGACTATGTCGAGAGCTACAGCGTCATCGAGAAGCTGTCCAAGAAGTTCCAGGAGGCCTTCTGCTGTGCGCGGGGCGGGGCGGGGCCAGGGCGGGGTGGTAGCCTATGGCCTATATCCCGCTGGGACTGAGATAGAGCGGGCCTCTGGGGTGGACCAGGGCTGGGGGCAGGGCCTAAGTTTGTTTGGGACAAGGTTGGAGGTGGAACGTGGGTCAGATTGAAGTGGGACTGGCACCAGGGGCGGGGCCAAAATCCGAGGGCGGGGCCCCAGCCTGGGGTTGAGGGAGCTGGGGAGAGGCGATGCCAAGGTCCCTTTTATAGGGCAGGGTCCTGGCAGGGATCAAGGAGGGGCGGTAAAGAGAGGGACTGAAAAAACCTGTGAGTGTTTGGATGTCGGGAGGTTTGGGTATCAGTCTTCCGCAATGCAGGAGGGTCTGAGGGGCCGGGGCCCTGGGCAGGAGAAGGTTGAGGCCATGGGAGGTGGGCCTGTGGGCAGTCTTTGGGCTGTGACCAGTCAGAAGGGGCGCGGTCTCACATAGAATGGGGGCGGGGCCAGTGCAAGGACTTTTCCCCATTTATAAAATGGGTCTGAGAAGAGCATGTATCTTCTAGTGAGGATTCAATGAAATTACACATGGTACAGAGCTCAATAGGTTGCATTTAACACGTATTTGCTGAGCATCTTCTGTGTGCTGTGTTCTTCACTGCATGTGCTGTTCTAGATGCTTGGGATACAGCAGTGAACAAAACAGATGAAAGGTCTTACCTGTGGACTTTACCTTTTTGGCAGAAAGTTTTAGTTTTATCATTTGCATTTTCACCTTCTTCAGGGACATAGTTTCTGGTGCTGTGATTCTGGCCCTGGGCTGAGGGTCTAGAGCAGTGCCCAATCTTTTTGGCACCAGGAACCGGTGCTCCTATGAGGATCCAATGCCCGATGATCTAGGGTGGAGCTGAGATGGTGATGCTAGCACTGGGGAGTGGCTGCAGATACAGATGAAGCTTTGCTTGCTTGCCCGTCACTTATCTCCTGCTGTGTGGCCCAGTTCCTAACAGGCCACGGACCAGTACCGGTCTGTGGCTCAGGAGTCGGGGACCCCTGGTTCAGGCCTGGATCCTACCCAGTCAGGGCCTCAGTTCCCCTGAATGTGTGAGGGGGCCATCCTGGCTTAGATGCCCAAGGCCCTGTGACTGCAAGATCCTGAGTCTCCCCTTGTCTCCACAGTGGTGTCAGACCTGTGTGCCACGGGAGACCACGACTGTGAGCAGGTGTGCATCAGCTCCCCAGGCTCCTACACCTGCGCCTGCCGCGAGGGCTTCACCTTGAACAGTGATGGCAAGACTTGCAATGGTCAGTGGGCTGGACACAGCCGGCCCTGGGGGTAGGATCGGGGAGGGACAGCATGGGGCCTCGGCTACTCCCCAGCCCATTTGAGCCTCCCTGCTCTTAGTCTCTGGACCAATCTTCAAAGGTGGTAGAAGCCTTCTAGAGTTCGGTGTCTGCAGAAAGTCCTCTTCTGACTTCTGTTCCTCTTTTTCTCACAGTGGGTGGTGGGCTTAGTGTGCTGGAAGGAGTCACATAGTCTTGAGTTCAAGTCTTGGTGCCACTGCTTCTGAGCTGTGTGATGTAACAGCTTTCGGAGCTTCAGTTTTCAATGCTGTAAAATGGGGCCAGGAACTTTGGCTTCATAGAGAGAGTTCTGAGGACAAACTGGGATGATCCTTAGCATAGAGCTTGGTGTGCGGTAGGAACCCAGGCGGCAGTCGGGATGGATGACTGTCTTTCCGCTTCATCTCCTCTTCCCATTCTCCCCAGTCTGCAGAGGCGGCGGTGGAAGTTCGGCCACGGACCTGGTCTTCCTCATCGATGGATCCAAGAGTGTGCGGCCCGAGAACTTTGAGCTGGTGAAGAAGTTCATCAACCAGATCGTGGACACGCTGGATGTGTCGGACAAGCTGGCCCAGGTGGGGCTGGTGCAGTACTCGAGTTCTGTGCGCCAGGAGTTCCCGCTGGGCCGCTTCCACACCAAGAAGGACATCAAGGCAGCTGTGCGCAACATGTCTTACATGGAGAAGGGCACCATGACCGGGGCTGCCCTCAAGTACCTCATCGACAATTCCTTCACCGTGTCCAGTGGGGCGAGGCCTGGCGCCCAGAAGGTGGGCATCGTCTTCACTGATGGTCGGAGCCAGGACTACATCAACGATGCTGCCAAGAAGGCCAAGGACCTGGGTAGGTGCTCCCTCCTGGACTCCGAATGCCACTGATGGCTAAGGGTACATGGTGCAGCCCAACTGTAATCAAACTTAGGGATCTGTTCTGATTAGTGCCCTAAACCTGGGTTCAGTTTGAATGAGGAAGGTTTGGTTCATCCATGTCTTTCTTATACTGGTGTCAAAACTGAGGCCCCAGAAAAGTGAGTGGCTTGTTTTGGTGGTCCTTTTGTAGGTGGGGCTTGGAACTTTTCCAGTTGAATGTTTCCAAGGACACACCAACTGTTGGAAGGCAGCCCCACTTTGGGACAAACCCAAGTCTTAGTTTTATTGCCTATTAAAATAGGATAATAATAACCACCAGATGATGGTTATGAGAGTTAAAGAAGATTACCAAGCTTCCAGGAAGTCAGGACAGGTCTATCATAAGGTAGAATCTCAAAAAATACTGATTTCCACAATGTCTTCCCCCCCACCCCAGGCATTGTGCCTGCAATTCCAGTAGCTGCCACCAGGTGGAGTCTGGTGTTGATTTCCTGGGCATTCTCCAAGAGGCCCAGCCATGCATGGCTGCCTGTCCCCGTGGCCACCCTTACTTGTCTGGTTCCTCTCCGCAGGCTTTAAGATGTTTGCCGTGGGCGTGGGCAATGCTGTGGAGGACGAGCTGAGAGAAATCGCCTCGGAGCCTGTGGCAGAGCACTACTTCTACACGGCTGACTTCAAGACCATCAACCAGATTGGCAAGAAGTTGCAGAGGAAGATCTGTGTGGGTGAGTGAGGCCAGAGCTGGCATCCATGGGAGGGGCAGGGGGGCTCTGGGGGTGGGGCAGGGAGTCATCTTGGAACTGGATGTGGGCGGAGAAAAGCAGGAGCTGGCGTGGCACCCAGAGGTGGCAGAATCAGGAGGTGGGCCAGTCTCTTGTCATCGCGAGAGTGTTGAACAGAGTGTATGAACAGTGCTCATTACACAATTGGCACTGTTCTCCTTGCTCTCCAAATATTAAGTCGTTCAATCCTATTCGGTAAGAGTATTATTGTCCCATGTCACAGACAGGAAAACCGAGGCCGGAGGGGTGGAACAATGGTTAATAACTGGAGGAGCCGGGATTTGAATCCTGCCACCTCCCCTGATCCTGCCTCGTGACCTTGTCAGCTGGTTGCCAGTGGTAGAGAGCATGAACTCTAAGCTAGACGTGCCTGCGTTGGCATCTTTGTTCTGACACTGACTAGCTATTGGTCGTGGACATGTGGTTTCCCTTCTCGGATTCTTAATTTGTAAAATGAGAATAATGACTTCAATCTCAAAGGATTAGGATGAGGAGTCACCAAAATGACATAAAGGCCCCTAACAACAGTGTCCTGCACGTAGTAGGTACTCGGCCTGGTGATGCTGTTATTGGAGCTCTCTATCAGGGTCTAGGGGGTCAGGAAGACCCAAGAGCTCTGTCTCAAGAACTCTAAATGTCTCTCTGCCTCCTCCTCAGATGTCCTAGGCCACGCACTCCCCCAAGACTCCCTAGTCCAGGCCCTGGGCAAGTGACCACCCCACCTCCTGGCCAGGCACACAATCACTATCCCCTTCTCTTTCTCTACTTTCTGTCTGCTCCAGAGGAAGACCCATGCGACTGCGAGTCTATTGTGAAATTCCAGACCAAAGTGGAGGGGCTGCTGCAGGCCTTGACCAGGAAACATATCCTTTCCCAGCCTCCTCTGCAGGGAAGGGGAAGGGCAGGGGGCGGGGCACGTGGGGAGAGAAGAGGGAGCCACGCCCTCTGGTGTGTTGGAGTCAGTCTCCTCCTTGCCTGCCTCCTGCTGAAGATGGGCTGGATTCTGGACAGATAGGCTCGCATCAGCTTTGGCACTGACCCTGTCAAAAGCGAAGCTCCTAGAGGGTAAACAGAAAAACAGAGGCAGAGGTCAAGATCTAGAGATGGGCACACACAAAGTCCTGGACGCATTCAGGAAAACATGGACGCCCCACTTCTCAGGCTCTTGGTGACATGAGCCTCCACCCAGTTGGGGTTGGGTCCCAAACAGCTCCCCTGAGGTCAGGACTAGGCGGGGGACCCAAATAGCTCCCCCAGGGAGGAGGCATTCATAGTACTGCATCTGCTTTTCGGGGAGCACCATTCTGAGGGTGGTGGATGGATAAGTTCTGACATTGGGGAGCACACGTGCTATAGGGGGTGAGAGAAAGCCCTGGAAAAGAGCACTCCGCAGGAAACAGGAAGTGGGGGTCACACCATCACTGCCCTGCTCTGGTCAACCTGTACCTTTCCTTAACTCTGAGTCCACTGGAAGCTGTGAGTAAGCGGCTGGCCATCCTGGAGAACACGATCGTCTAAGGCCACCTGTCCCCGCTGCGGCTTCTCCATCTTCCCACCCCGAGCACCGCTCACAGAGTCCTGCGTGTGTCCTCTAGAGCCCCAAGTTTAGTGTAGCTTTGTCACTTAGTGAGGCGTGTTTGGAAGGGGCAGGGCCCTGGGAAGGCACCAAGCCTCGCCCTCCTCCCCCAGCCTGCTAGCCCGGCGGAGGCGGGGCTGGGGTGTGTGTTTGAGTGTGTGTACTGGGGGTGCATGAGAGGGAGCATGTGTGTGTGCGCCTCGGGGCAGGGGTGTGTCTGCTCCAGTGCAATAGTGAGAACACAGGGGTGAGTGTGAGAGGGACTGCATTTGCATTTTTTCAATCAAAAGCTTAATATATTCCCATATTTTTTTAGTTAACCCTTTGTCGACTGCAAGTACTGTGACTCTCTTTTCTGATTTCTCTATTCCTCTTTGAAAAACAATTAAATGTGATTTAACTTAAGCACTCAATGGGCCAGAGGCAGTGTGGTTATTTGGGGAGCAAGAGAAAGGACCGATGAGGGTGGCGGGTGATGGGGCTGATTTCAGGACGGTAAGGGCGTTGACGGCAGTCATGAAGGCAGCAGCTCCCAGCTCCAAACCCTCTCAAGTTCGTCCTGCCTCGACAGTTACACGTTTCTTTCCGTTTCTGGTTTCATCCTCCCAGTAACTCTACCCAGAGCAGATGAGTCATCCCCATTTCGCAGAAGGGAAAGCTGAGCGTCTCTCTGACTGATGAGATGACTTGCTCAGCACTGGGTCAGTTGGGGAGACAAGACTTGCATCCAGGACTCCAGGACATCAAAAGAAAAAGGCATTGGAGAAGAAGGGCAGTGGCTCCAGATGGGAGTCATTCATTCACTCATTCATTCATTCATGCAGACAAAAATACTTACAGAGTACATAGCCCATGTCGGACAGTGGAGAGACGGTAGCTATTAGAAACAGTCCCTGCCCTTAAGGGACTTACAGTTGAGCAGGGTGCCCTGTCACTCTCGTGCATCCGGAGGAAAAGAGAGTGGGTTTAGGTTGTACCAGGAGCCCATGGGGTGAGTGTGTGCGTGAGGTGGTGGGAAGGGTGCCAGCCTGAGTCTGGCTTGGCCCAGGTACCCCTGTTGGAGTCCTCTCCATTGGTTCCGTGTGCTTCAGAAGCTGCACCAGCATCCCCGACACAGATAACTGCAGCCTCCACCTCAGGGACCGCACAAAGGAAGGACTGCTGACCCCCAAGTCCCCCTAACCCCACCCAGGGTCTGCCAGCCTCTCCCAGGCCCCTCCGGAGCAGCGCCAAAACCTCAATCCCTCGCCTCCCAGAGGGGGTGCTCGGGTGATTTTCTGAACTCATTCTTGTTTAATGGAGCATTTTAGTGTTACTACTAGATTCGCACTTGAGAGCATGTAAAAGGCTTTTTACGAGAAACTCAGACCGTCCTGGAAATCTTCCTTAGAGGCAGTTCAAGGAAGAGGAATAACACCACCAGCAAGACCCAGGAGACACATACCACAGATAATCTCACAAGGGCGATGCAACAGTCACACAATCACCCGAGGACAGGGACCCGGCCACCACCACGAACGCGCCTGTGGTGACCGCTCCACCCACACTTCCTTTTTCCGAGATTAGCCCCCGTACCCCAAACACGCATAAGACAGAGGGCAGGGTGGCACCATGCCGATGAGCCTACTTCCTGGACTCAGCTGATTGGCCAGTGGGTGAACAGCTGACCCAAACTGGGCTAATCAGTTTCTCTCTTCTGGGAATTTGGACATGGGACACTAGCTACCTGGCTGCGGGTCCTGGAGCTGGGAGGTCTCTATCTTCTTCCAGGTGCACTAAAAGGCAGAGGTTGGAGGCCGCCATCCTCAGGAAAGAGAAAAACAGCATTCGCTGGCTTCCTGATGACTTTCCAATCCAAGGGCGTTTCAGTTATCTATTGCTGTGTAACAAACTGCCCCAAAAGTTAGTGGCTTAAGACAACCTTGTATTATTGTTGCAGTTCTGTGGATCGACCGGGCTCAGTTGGTGGTTCTTCTGCTTCATGTGGTGACGGCACAAGTGCCCGCCCACACTTTGCCATGGTT
Source organism: Rousettus aegyptiacus (assembly GCF_014176215.1). Taxonomy (NCBI): domain Eukaryota; kingdom Metazoa; phylum Chordata; class Mammalia; order Chiroptera; family Pteropodidae; genus Rousettus; species Rousettus aegyptiacus. The sequence goes on along the minus strand of NW_023416284.1, from coordinate 18,929,762 downwards.
TGGGTCTCAGTCAGGCCGAAACATCCAGCACAGTCAGCTCACGTGACTGCTGCCTTGCTGGAGACAGCCGCAAGGTCGGGTCTCTCTCTCTCTCTCTCTCTCTCTCTCTCTCTCTCTCTCTCTCTCTCTCTCTCTCTCTCGATGTAGTTTCAGGGCCTCACCTTCTCTATGTGTTCTTTCAGCAGGGGAATTGGACTTCTTAAATGGCAACTTAGATCTGCCATAACTTTGTAAGGTCTGAGCCCCAAATTGGAACTGAATCACTTTTATCACATTTTATTGGTCAAAGCAGTTATAGGCCAGCTCGAATTCCAAGGGTGCGGAGATAAAGTCCGCTTCTTCATGGAAATGGGGAGAGTGGCAAAGACTATGTGGCCATCTTTAACCCACTACTGGTCCCCCTGATTGGGCCTGGCCTCACTTCCTGCCTTGGCCATTCGTGAGACAACTAGGAAACCGTCTTAGCAAAGCTGTACATGACTGACTCAGTTTCTGTTTCATGCAACGTCAGAATCTTGACTTAGCTGTCTTCTCACCTCCATTCCCTCCACCTCTGAGGGTGGCCTTGGTGTCCTGGTTCTTATCCTTCAACTCTGGGAAGCGTCCTGGGTTCCAGCAGCGCTCCTCAGCTACCTGATTACTTAGCAGGGCCTTTCACCTCTTTGAGCCTCGTAGTCTGCATCCATGGAAAAGAAATACTGGCACCGCCTCGCAGGGGGGTGCAGGGTGCAAATGAGACAATGCGTGGGGAGCGCTCAGCGCGGTGCCACGCACACTGTGCATCCGAGGCAGAGCTAGCATCAGCATCACCGCTGCCCTCTGGAGTGTGGTTTCCAGGCCTTGGGGACATGCCCGCACCTGTCAGTTCCTCAACACCTCCCTTGCTCCTAGCAGGTACCAGTGTCCCTCGAGATGCTGCAGCCACCTGGCTTCCAGTGGCTCTGCCACCTGGAACACCTGTTACCTGGTGGGAGGCCACCCACAGTGTGCACCATGGCTCTCTGCAAGTCTTCTGCTCCTCAGCGGGAGGCTCAGCCACCTGTGTCACGTTAACAGGCAGCAACCCAGACCCTGGGGCCAGGCGGCAAAGACAGGACGGCCTTGCCTCTGCTTTGAGTGTTGCCAGCTTGAGTGTGCCGGGGCTCAGGGAGGCAAGGCATGGAGGCTGGTATGAGCCTGCAAACTTCCGGAGACAGCCAGCTGGCTCCGTCCCTCAGTTACACGGCAAACGGTCGTATTGCACCTAGGCCCGTGTCTCTTCTAGGCCCGAAGGCTAGAATGGGGAACAAAAGCAGACAAAAGTCCCTGTGTTGGTGGGCCGACATTGTAGCTTCGCTTTATTTCTCGCCGTGTGAGCCTGGGTGAGTCATCTTGTCTCCCTGCGGGCCTCAGGTTCTTACCTGTTAAACGGAGAGATGATCTAGAAACAAGAGTCACGAGGAGAAATCTCCCAAGGGGCAAATGGTGTGTGCGGAAGGACAAAAGCTACCAGTTCTTCTCTTATGAAGTCAAACAAGGTAGAGAAGTGCCCGGGCACATGTCTGGTCTGGCAGAGACCAAGCGCCGGGCTGCGCTTCCAGGAAACGTCCTGTGGGGAGGTGACAGTGGAGGATTAGTGGCCCTGGAGTGAGTCCCCATGGCCCCCTCAAGTTGGACAAACTCCTTCGCCTTCTGACTTCAGCGTCCTGAGGTGCACAGGGCACACGCTCTCCTCACAAGCAGTGGTGCCGAGAGCACCTAGATGGACAGAGGGCTTGGCGCGGGTTCCTGGAGGAGCTGGAAGAGGCTCCCGAGAGCTGAGGGCTAAAGCAGTGGGGCAAACCTGGGAAGTGAGGTGTGTGGGGAGGCAGAAGGGAACAGAAAGGGGCAATGTCTGGGAGGGAGAGGGAAGGGATCAGGGACAGGCTGTGGCCCTCTGGGGGCAGTTCCAGTCTCCCTCCCTCCTCCCCCTCCTTCCCTCTTCCCCTCCCTCCTCTCTCTCCCTTCCCTCTCTCTCCCTTGCCCCTCCTTCTCTCCTTTCCTCATTTACTAGGCATTGCCAAAGGCCTAAAAGCATACACCAGGCATAGGGATAAAATGAAAAATGTCGAGGTCTCTGGCCTCGTGGTGCTCACAGTCTGGGGGGCAGATAAACATTGAACAGAAGGTTGCACAGAGAATCCGCTGTGATAGCAAGGCGGAGAAACTAGGGTATGCTGCAGGGGCGGACAGCAGAGGGTCTAATTAAGCCACGGGGAGGTGGGAAGGCATCCTGGAAGAGGTGGGCGTGCGTGTGGCTGCAAAGGCAGTGGACGGGTGAGGAAGGTGAAGGGGGTGGTGGGGAAGAGCATGGCACGTGCCATGGCCCTGAGGCAGGAGGGCATGTGGCCTTCCTAGGGCCCAGATGCAGCGCCGCGTGGTGGGCAGCCTCTGGGAGCAGGCTGATGGCCCAAGACCAGACTGGTCAGGGGCTCGATCTGGAGGGTGGCGTGAAGCCATTGAAGAGTTGACGTAAGGAAGTGATGTGACCAGAGTCTCCGAGTGCAGATGGGACTTGTGTTTTTCCCATAAGCACTCGGACGGGGTGCGAGACAGGCTGTGCAGAGGCCTCAGCTGGGGTGGGCAGGGACAGAGCATCCATATCACACACTAAGGAAAGTGTGGTGACCTGGAGGCTGGCCCTGCCAGGTCCTGTGCAGGGTGGCTGACCAGCTGTTGGGGTGAGACAATGAGAGTTCAAATCCTTGCTTGTAGGGAGAGTTGAGAAAATGCTCATGATGGTGGCGCTGGGGGCCCTGATGAATCTCTCCAGCGACCCTATGAGTGAGCATTAGTGTCACCTATTTCACAAATGATGGGACTTGTCTGAGTAAGTGGAGAAGCCGGATTCCCAGGTTTACCCAGTGCTAAGGTCTTTCTCAATAATAGCGAGAACCTAGCTTTGCTGCCCATGATCATGAATGCCAAACCCTGTGCACACAGTAGGTGCTCAACACATCTCAGTGGCTCTTGTCCCCCATCATCCTCCCAGGTAATCAGCAAGTTTTGGCAGAGGGTGGACCTGGCCCTGGAAAAGCCTGGAGCGGGACCCAGGTGCCTGCGGGCAGGGTTAGACCCCAAAGGAGGGGGCAGGTGGGGCCAGACAGGGGATGAGAGCCCACCCAGCAAGCTGGGGGTTGGGGGGAGATGGATCAGAGCCTGGGGCCAGGGAGGGGACCACAGAGCGAAGGCTGGGGGAGGCCACAGCTCAGAGGCTTAGCAGTGGTGGACCTGAAGCTGCCGTAGTGCCCCCTGACCTGGTCAAGCTGGCTCTGTCCCCAGTCAAGGCTGAGCTGAGGTGGCTGGAGACCGGGGGCCTGTGGGGCTGAGCCTTGGGATTGCCTATGAAAGCAACAGGTGGAGGGTGTGAGTCCCCAGGGCTCAGCCATTGGCGGGGAGGTGGGGGGTGGGGTGGGGGAAGGCTCTGCTTCCCCTTTCCAGGAATGAGGAATCCTGTGGCAGGAGATGCAGCTGGTGGGAGAGGCAGCAACAACCGCCACAGGCACGTCGGTCAGAACGGGGTGAGTGAGGGCTCCTGGTTGCCAGCGACAGAAACTTTGCACCAACCACCTCAAGCACAAGAACGGAATTGATGGGACTCCATGGCCGAAGACGCTGGGGGCGGTGCTGGGCTTGGCAATGTCATCGGGCCTCAGTCTCTCTCTGCTCTTGATCTCGGTCTTCACCACGATGGCCTTATGCCCACGCAAGCCCCCTCCTCTTCACGTCCACACCCTGTCAGCTCTAAGTTCACAGGATTCTGCCTTGTTGGCTCAGATTGGGCCCTGTGCCTGTCCTCAAGCAATCACTGTGGTCAAGGTGATGCTTGGCTAGGCCGGTGGCTCTGTCCGGTCCTGCAGCCAGGATGAAATCAGCAGCACATGACCCCCTCAATGGACTGAGAAGGCCGAGCAGTGGTTCTTCAAGGAGACAGAAGGGTTGTCATCAGATGCCAGGGCCTGGGTGCTGGATGGGAGGACCCACAGATGTCCCCGAGGGCGGAGTCAGACAGCCTGGAAGCCCTGTTTGAACTAGATACTGTGGATCTCATTTGTCCCTGTCTCTGGGGTCCTATAGCTCTTGCAGGACCACATCGCCAGGCTCTGAGGAGGGCAGGGCCTGCTTCTGGGGGTCTTTCAAATCTAGCTCCTGCCCTTCATTCATCACAATTCTCTCCACAGCTGCTCCGGGTCCTCCCGCAATCAGCCTTCTCCACGTCTCCCTCTGCTCTTGGTTTGATTAACAGAAAGTTATAAACAAATCCCAGAACGAAGGCAAGCCAGCGTCTCCCCAGGGCAGCCAGTTTATTGGCAAACGGCACATCACTTTGTAACCGATATTTTGTGTCTTTTTTTTTTTTTAATTTTAATTTTTGTATAGATAAACAGGACTAAACTAATTAGGATTTTTTTTTTCCTGTCTTTTCTCAGGTCTTGGATAACAATGGGAGTCTCTTGGCCCCACAGTGAATTGGTTACCAGGTTTCAATAAGGGGTTTGTCTTTGCAATTACAGTTCATTAATGGATTTACAAGGGAGGGGAGACGGCACAGTCCGCTAAGGGGATTGTTCTGCATTCCTCCTCTTTTAATTACACAATTTTCTCCTGGACCAATGCTCTGTAAAAAATGGGGTGGGGAGGGGGAGTCCCAGCATGCCATCTGCTCCAGATGCAAATGCAATTAATACAGGAAGAGACAGGAGCTGTTCAGAGGCTCCCTGCTACCTGAGGGTGGGCCTGCCGTCTCAGAGCTGCTGCGTGGCTGGGAGGCTCAGCCACCAGAGCTCGGCTGGCACCTGGGCATGCTGACAAAGGGATGGGACAGGTCTGCTCACGGGGACGTGGCAATCTTTGGGTATCTGGGGTTAAGATCAGATTTAGGTCACCCGCTGAGTTACCATTTTTGGATCATCCTTTAGGTGTTAGGTGATAAACACACGATTTCTAATTCAGTCTTCTCAGCGATTCCTTTAATAAATTTGTTTCACAAAAGGAGAAACCAAGACCAGCAGATACAAAGTGTCACACAGCCCATAAGTGGCAAGGTTGGGATTTGAACCCTGGAATCCCGGGCTCCGAAGTCAGGGCTGTTTTCAGAACATTGTCCCTCTGAGGTTCAGACTGTGATAAAGGGGGTTCTAGTTCTTTCTCTACAGGTTGGGCCCATAGCAGGTCAACTGGCCTTCCTGTTTTGTTCTTTAGTCCATTCTGCACACTGGTCTCAGAGTGATGGTCTTACAGTGCACCTCTGATGGGGTTATACCTCTGCTCAAGAACCTTCTCTGGCTCCCTGTTGTCTCCAAAATAAAATCCGAACTTAGCCGGACACTCTACACACTGTCTGGTCTGGCTGTGGCCCAGGCCTGTTGGACTCTACATTTCCTACTATTCCCACTTGCCTTTTGTTGCTACCTGAGCGAACCGGTTTCTTTATCTGTGAAATGGACCCTTGACACTGGAAAAGAGGATCTCAAAGTCTGCCTCGGACAGTGGGGTTGTGATTTTAGCGGGGCTCCAATTGCAGGCCTGAGGCTGCTATGAAGGAATCTGGCCACAGGATGGCACCATCGGTTCAGGAATGGGGTCGCTGGGCCCTACTGGGGGATGGAGTTCAGCCTTAGTCCTGGAGCTGGGCTAGTTCCTGTCACTTTGGGCACTCACTGACACCCAATCCAATCTCTTTAAATTGCCACCTTCCTCCTGCACGCAAAGCTTCCCAAGGTGGTCACTGACCTCTCTCCAGGGGCAGACTGTGGGTGTGGGTCTCAGCAGAGATGGTTATCACCCCGCCCCGGCCATCCTGCTCTCTTGTCCCTCACTCTGAGAAACTGTGTTATGGGGCTTCCACTGGATGCATCTCTGGTCTCCCAGGGGCCCCTGTCCAAGGTCTTTATTGAACCAGGATCTGGTAGCTCAGATCTGAATGCTGGGGATGGGTTAGGCGGCTAAGCTGGAGCACCCCAAGGAATGTCTTACTGTCTCTCTCCTTTCTTGTTTCTGTGGGCAAATGGCTAAGTCCTTCGTCTCCAGATCAGGACATAGTTATTTCTGAGCCAAAATGACCGCATCCTGGTGGTGGTGGGGGAGTGAAGGGAATTGGGGACCCTGAAGTAGGTAATGTGGGGGACCCCAGGAAGGCCTCTCAGGCACCTGAGAGAGGACACAAACTCTGCAGTCCAAAGAGCTGGGGTGAGTCCTGTCACTGTCTCCGATGTGCTGTGTGACTTCGGGGACATGAGTCCCCAACCCTGGCTCTCAGTTTGCTCATCTAGGAAATGGGGTTGACGGCTCCCACCTCACTGGGGCGTGGAGACTGTAAGTGTCAACTACATGGCAAGTGCCTGTCGCTGCAAGATGGGAAGTGCATCTTTGCAGGGTTCAGGCCCAGGTGCCGCCTCAGTCACAGGTCTCCCTCCACGGCTTCAAGGAGGAGGTGGCAGCTCCTCCACCTCGAGAGCTGTCCTTTCCTCCCTCACGGAAACCTGCTAACAGGTCAGAACGCGTCCCTTCCCATTGTCCCCTCAGGTTTGCAGGGGGCTCCTTGTGAGGTGTAAGTGGCCTTACTCAGTGATGGTGATGGGGAGTCTGAGGTCTGCAGGGGGACGGTGCCTTGTGCCCAGTCCTGAGTGTGAGGCATGGCCACACACTCAGGCCCCGCGTGACTTTGGCAAGTCCTTCACCTTCCTGGGCCTCATTTCACTGACCGTACGCCGGGCTGTGCCAGGCTCTCAGCAGGTACTTGGTCCAAGTGAACTGAACTTGAAGCCCTAGCACCCTAACAGCCATGACAACTCCATCTGTGCTTTCTAACGGACCCGCACTGGGGGTGTGTGTAGCTGTGCCTAACTATGCCCCAGAATGAGCTCAACCGTTTCCCAGGGCCTTGATAAATATGTAGATTGAATGACTGTGTGAAGAAATGAAGAACATATTCTGTTTCTCATAGACTTTCAGTAGTAATAATAATAGATCACTCATAAATAGTGGTTTATAGTATATATATATATATACTTATATATAATAATTACATATTATATAACACATTGTAATATATAAAAATATAACCATATAATAATAAATATAAAAAGGAAATATAAATATATTGTCATCTAATATATTTATAGTATATTATATAACTATGAGTAATTTATAAATATAAATCTATGACTAGCTAACACATCTCGGTGCTACTATGAGCCTAACATTGTCCTGATAGTGCTAATCTCATTTATTCTTCAAGCTCACTTTGGGAGAAAGCATTATCCCCATTTTAAAAGTCTGGCAAAGCAAGGCTCAGGGGAAGGGGCTTGCAGAGGCAATTTGAGACTCTAGGACTTGAACTCAGGCCTGTCTGCTCCACATGACCCCTGAGCTTTCCTTCCTCTAAGGGGAAACTCCTTTATTGCCTTGGTGCTCTTCTCTTTGGGGTTCATAGGTTAGCATCCTGGCCCTACCTGCCCTGCCTCTGAGCCCTCCAGTTTGGTCACGTCTCTCTTTGTCCCCCCACAGTATGTAGCTCTGCTAGCTGGAGCAGACCCCCTGCCCGGCTCCTGCGGCCTCCACCCCCATCTGGAGGCCTCCCTGCCTGCCTCCAGCCATGGTTGGCACGGCTGCTGCTTTGACATGTGGCCGCGCTAAAGAAATTATTTTTCCCTCTTCTTGGTATCAGATTTTCCTTTGCAGTTAGTTTCCTGCCTTCATTCCTGGCAGGAGCCCTTGGCCCATGGACAGCAAGCACCTCCCAGCTTCTCTCCTGTGGGTGGTATAGAGAACAAGGAATTTTGTCCTAGCCTGGGGCTTCCTCTAGGAACCAGGACTGGTGCGGGGTGCACGTGGCGAGCACCCCAACATGCATCCCATTGTCAGGGGCCTTTCGGGCCATCACGGCCTTTTGCTCCCTTCCCCATGGGCCTCCTCCAGCTGCCACAGTGTTTCCTTTGCTGAAGCCCAGCCTGGAACAGCAGGGCAGGGGAGGGGCCTCTCCAGGAGAAAAAGAAACTGCCAGTTTTCTGGGCTTGGCTGAGTGAGGCCAGGCCTGGTCTACCACCCAAATGCCACCTCCCTCTCCTCCTGGCCATCCCAGTAGCAGGCCTGAGCCTCTCGGGGGAGTGGGACGTACTCACTCAGGGTCTGAGAGGTAACTATGAGTGATACACGGACAAACATATTTTTTATTTTGCCAGTCGCGTATATGTTTTAATGGGCATCAGAAAAAACCCACAAGCAGTTAGTACACTGAACCCTTGATTTCATGGATATTATTGCTCAGGGTGAGGTAAATTGAAAAGGGGAGCCCATTTCAAGTCAATTTAAAGGGAAGGATTGAGTCACTTCATGCAGGTGGCGGGTGGTGATGCCAAGAAGCAGGGAAAGGCCAGAGGGTCAGCCGGAGCTGGGGAGACACTGAGGAGGCCCGTGAGCCCCGCGTGAGGACCCCGGGGTCCTCATGCCTGTGGCTGAGGGACCCGGGCGGTCACTGCACCGCCACTAGCCTCAGTTTCCTCCTCAGACGACGAAACTGAAGGCGAAAGAGGCCCGACATCATGCATCTAGGAAGTGAGACTCCCACGGTTTGAGCCTCAGTTTCCCCATTCTCCTGGAACTTACGCCTGTGGCCCTGAGGCTTATGCTCAGGGCCTGATGAAGTCCTAATTTTGGGTTATTTCCTGTCTATGTTGACTGGATGGAGCACAAAGAAAATCACGTGCTTTGGAGCTAAACAGGTCTCAGCGGGAGTCCTGGCTTGTTACTGAACAGCGTATGTATCCCTGAGACACTCGGTTTTCTCATCTGAGAAGTAGGGACGTTAGTAGAGGTTCCCAGAGCTGTTGTGAGGATTACAGAAGACAAAGTGTATAAAGTGCTATCACAGGGCCTGGTGGAAGGAGCTGGGCTCCAAACACAACCTGCTTCCCCCCTGCCCCTTCTCGCCCAGGCCAGCCCCTCCCTCAGGCTCTCAGGCCCTCAGGCCCTCGGGCCCTAGTTCTCTCTCCTGGGCCCTGACTTGGAGCTGTCTGCATGGTTACTATGGCAGCCCCTTCAGCCCCTGGACAGGAAGTGGAAAACTGGCCAGAGGGGTAAGGAGTCCGCACAGCTCTGATCTGTCCCCTGATGGCTCCGCTTCACAAGGCGTCTTCCCGCATCAAGGCAGCCGGCCACTGTCTGGTCCTTGAGCCAAAGGCCTGTCCTGCCTGGCCCGGGGTGGTTGCAGGCTCCCCTCTGTTCACATCTGGCCAGGGGATCCCTGGCAGTCTTGCTCTGAGCCCACAGGGAGCAGACTGGTGAGTGCCCTTGGCCTCCTGGCCCTGGCGACTCCCCTCCCCTCTGCTCCAGGCTGCTGAGGAGCAAACACCATCACCCCTGTTCCTCTGCTCCATGGTCAAGTTCACTGGGCTCTGGACTCCCTCTCTCCTCAAGTATCCTAGACCCTAGCCTTTCTGTTGAGGTATGGTGGGTAGGGAGGGGCTGCCTTGAGACACACTGTGGACCTGGCCTCCCATTTCTCCCCTCCCTGGGGTCCAATTCCTTTCTGGAGAAAGTAAACTGATCCCACAGGATAGCTGTTACCCAGAGCCCACTGAGAGCCACCAGATTAAACACCGAATATAGGAGAAGACCTCCGTGTGGAGCAGGGCAAAGAGCTCTGAAAAAATGAACCGGACTGAAATGAAAGTGGGCTCCTGGCTTCCAAGCTGCTTCTACCTAGGGAGACGCACCGGAAAATTCCACCTGGCCTTCAAAGTCTGGGTTTATACTATTGTCATAATTAATACTAAAAGAAAACTCTCCAAAGTGTCTAGTTGGGACCACATCTGCCCAGGGCTTTTTCTAATGGTTTTCATTACCTGGGGCCATTCATGATGTGGAGGCAGTGCAGGAGTCCTTGTGGTGACCTTACCTGGGCTATAATAATGGGAAACACCACCGCCCGCCCTGGGGCAGGGGCTGGGAGAGGGCAGGAGGGGGGAAGGGGTGGGGTGGTGGGCTGGGGCGGAGGGTGGGTAGAATGGGAGTGGGGTGCTGGCGGTGTCCCAGCCCTGTTTCTGCAAGTCGGAGGATGGTTCCTAGGGGAAGTATATGCAGGAGAAACCAAAAAAAAAAAAAAAAAGCTAATTGTAGACTAATGTCAAAGACAAAGGAGGAGTCCATCTCCACTGATAGGTTAACCAGGCTTAAGTAGAGGTGGGAGGTGGAGGGGGTGGGGGCTTCTGGAATGTTCTGATCAACCCGCTTCACTCTGGGTTCTTGAAGAGAGAGAATGCGGTGAGCCAGGGGAAGATAAAAGAGAGGGAAGGATGAGATGGGAACTCCACTCCCAGAACTCTACTTTTTAATTCCAAGATGTCCCTGGAGAGAAAAGGCTGAATCCTTAGGATACCGAAATATAAGAAGCCCAGGGTCTTCTAACTTTCGCTTCCATCATGCAGCTGGAACATTTTTGAATACGCCAGCACCATTCATAGCATCTGAGAAGAACAGAATCTTGGCATTAGAACATCTTTCATAGACACAGATGCATTTTATAGAATCTTTGAATTCCAGGATCTGAGCACTTTATCTTTATACAGAATCCTAGAATTATGAGATCTCAGATACATTCGTGAACTCACAGGCCCACAGAATCTTAGGATTTAGGAATCTCTACAAAAGAGTTGGAACAACACAGACTCATTCAGGGAAATTTAGTGTTGAAACAGAAATCCTGGAATCAGGATATCAGCACAAGAAATGATCTGCGTCCTACTCTTTCCTATCACATAGGAAGCCCTCCCTTTGCTGTCCTGTAATAACTTGAACATTTCTAGGGACAGTGAACTCATGAGACAGGGCTACTTGTTTCACTGATGAGCTGCTGATGCTGAGCCTAAAACTGTCCCCATGTGGCTCATCCATCCCCCTCTCCCTGGACATACTCCCTGCCTTTCCCCACCCACCTCGAAGAGCTGAGTGGGTAGAAAAAGTTACATCTGAGATCAAGACAGAAACTAAACTACCTCCTGGCTAAAGACAATGACTTTAGAGGACAATGGGCCTGTGGAAGGTGTCGGCCATGACAGCTCCTGGCAATGACACTCACTTCTTCCTTGGTGCCCTGCCTGGGGCAGACCCAGCTGTCTGCAGCCTGCCCAGCCTTCACACTACCCCTCCGGCTCTGCAGAGGCAGACAGTTGAGTAACCACTGGAAACAATCATGGAAAAGCCAAGTTCTGCTTCCAGCCAAATCCCAGCCAACAACAAGAAGAATTTGATGGTGAAACCAACCACCATTCTGACTGTGGGAGCTGGATTTCATTAGGGTGTTTTGAATGTCAACTAGAAGTGGGGTAGGGTGGGGTACAATGGGAAGGCCCAGTTCTTCTGATGAGCCCTTGGCCGTGGTACTAGCCCAAAGCAGAGCTGGATGTGTAGGCCCTGTGGCCAGACCACCTAGATAGAGTCCCAGCTTCACACTGCTGTGTGACTTTGGGCAAGTTGCTAACCTCTCTGTGCCTCAGTCTTTTCTCCTATGAGGAAAGGATTTTGGGAAAACATTCAGTATGATCTCTAGCCTTATTCACTCAGGCAGGCCCGCTTTCTTCGGTCCAGTAATTCATATTCTCATTTGCTCATTTTTGTTACTCTCGTCCATTCTCTGCTTTCATTCATCCATTGAGGCTCCAGCTTACTTGTTCCTCCACTATTCAATACATTAATTCACCCAAGCATCCTGGCATGCTCAACCCCACTGCTGCCAGCCTTTCTCCAGCTTGTGGGCAGATGGTCCAGGCCCCCAAATTTACTCTGGCTGAGGGGTTGGCAGAAAAACCAGTGATCACTCCCATTTCAGTTAAAGTTGCTGGGAATTATAAGGATCCAGGATATGACTTCCTTTTGGTCTCAGTGCCCCAGGAGCTCCAGATCCCCACCCGATCGTCTCTTCTGCTCAGCTCACTTGGGGACCATCCATTAATGGGTGGACTCCGAAGAGCTGGTTAGAGCAGCCCACCTGGAGGGGGGGGTCTGTGCCTCTAAGTGGTTTCTGTGTGACTTGGGCCAGACCACCTGCCCTCTCTCTGTCCCAGGCAGCCCTTTCAGCACTGCGGAATGTGTCTGAGCATCTACGAGCCTAGGCTGGGAGAAAGTTCCACCTAATGCATTTGCAGAGAGCAGAGGCTGTCATCTGCCCCCCACACCCCCTTACAGACAGCCCTGGTTTTATTGAGGTGCATTATAGCATAAGAACAGAAAATAGCAGACTCTTTATTCCAGAAAATTAAACAGCCCTTTTCCCTTGAGAACCTCAGCTCTGATCAAGAGGGCCTGCTGGTGGGGGTTGGGCCTAGTTCAGGGTGGACTCTGCTGATCCAGGAGGCGATGAGATGGATCACGTCTAAAATCCATTCTGTGTATTACTGTGGTCTACAGGCATCCCGTAGCTAAATGCCCGCCGGTTGGTTTCACTAATTAATTGATTTTATTGCCTATACTTGAGGCCTCTGGAGCCATGACATGTAAATATATGCAAATAACCAGAGGAGTGGGTTGAACCCAAAGCCTGGTGAGCATCCACCTGGATTGGGCTGATTTCTCTGCTCACCTTTCCTGTTGCAATCCTCTTGTGTTCCCAGAAAGCAGGAGAACGGGGTCGAGGATAAGAGGCTTAGCACCAGCCAGACCTGGGTTCCAATCCCAGCCCCACCTCTTACTGCTGTGTGTGACCTTGGGGAGTCCCTTCACCTCTAGTGCAGCGTGTCCCCATCCGTCCAGCAGGGATGATAGTACTGTGGACTGTGCAGGGCCCAGGGGCCCACAGAAGCAGGTGCTCAATGAACAGAACGCACCTCGTGGCTGTGAGCAGCAGTCCACCTCTGAGCGCCTCAGTCTCGCGTTTCTGAGGCGGCGGGGAGAAGAGTGAGCTGCTCTGGGCTTTGCGGTTCTGGCAGAGTGTGGGCTCCTTGCGAGGGGAACTGCGATGTCCCCTAATGAGTGGCACCTGCTCCCTAGTGGAGTCCTCGCCTCCTCTTCCTGTCTGATATGGCCTGTTTTATGTGTGACCTTTGCTGAACACAGACATTCCCCTGGGGGAAATGGGGGAAATTACAAAAAAGATTGGAATTTAAATATCGTGAAATGTTTTTTTGTGTGGAGTGCATGGAACAAATCCCACAAAAACCACACAAGTATGTTAGGAGAAGTGGGGCTGAGGTGGGCTCTAGGCTGTGCTGGGGCCTCAGAGGGAAGGCAGGGCTGGGGGTTCAGAGGATAAAAGATTCATTCATTCAAAAGTCTCTTAGATAGAATCTTAGCTCTGAATTGGATGCAGCTTACAGAGGGTGCTGGCCTTTGCAGGGGAGGGGGCTGGCATTCACTGAGCTCCTACTATGGGCAGGGGTCATGTTCATGCTGAGCCCCATCAACCCTCGCTCTGCTCCTAGGTGGATGCTGCTGCTCCCACTTTTCTGGAGGAGAGTCTGGGGCTCTGAGGGATGAATTGATTAGTCCCAGGTCACTCAGCTTGTCAGTGGCAGGAGGGGAGCCGAGCCCAGGCCTGTCTGACCCAGAGCCCCCGCTCCTTCCCTGGCCCCGTGCAGGGACATGGGGTTTGTACATCAGGGGAGCTGGGACTCCAGACATCAGTGGTGGAGCTGGTCACTGACCCAAATGGGGCTGAGTCCACGTTCGATTCAGCTGACGTGGAGCATTTTCCTGTGACACACAGGCTGACACTTGGAGGAGGGTCTGAGCGAGGCAGGTCCTGGGTACCTGGGAACGTGCACCTCATCGGGGCCCAACTCCAAACAAGAAGCTGGGGAAAGGGGCACAAAGGCACTCTGGGAAAGCCCAAGGCCTCCTGAGGAGGTGGGCAGTGGACACTCAGAGGGCCGGACCCGGCAGATGGACTAGGAAAGGCGTCCAGGTTGGGGGGGCGGCAGGGACTAAGGCTAGGAAGTGCGAGTTGATTGGCAGATGCGTTCCCAAACAGACCTCCAGTGATGCTGCCAGGCCCTGCTTTACAGGTTCTGGGGATATAGGGAAGTCTCAGGAGTGACTCCTGCTTGAGTTGCTCACCGTTGAGTTACGGAGATGACCTGGGACACAGATAATCACAAAAAGCGGAGAGGTAGGGGCTCCACTGCTTCTTGGCTGTGCGGCCTCAGGCAAATTACATCACCTCTCTGAGCCTAGTTTCCTCATCAGTACAGCAGAGACACTAACAATCTGGCTCACGGGTCGGTGGTGGGGCTTGAGATGATGCATGTAACAGGTGAGGACGGAGCCTGGCCTAGGTTACATGCTCAGAACATGTTTCTACTCGCTGCCCTGGGCAGAGTGGAAGGAGCCATTAGTTCTGTCTGGAAAAGGCTTCACTAGAGAGATGAAGTCTGGGCTTTGAAGGATGCACAGGAGTTCCTCGGAGGGAGGAGGGACAAAGAGGGAGGGAAGGGTTCAGCAGGAGCAAAGGTAAGGGTGAGGGGGGAGCCGGGAGGGGCCTCAATCACCCTCTGGAAACCCAGGCCGCTGTCTCTGAGATACCGCGGGGGCTGCTGGGGTCCGCTGTCTCCAGGGTGTGTCCAGCACTGGCCAGGGTGCCTGGCATGGGGCAGGCCGGCCAGAAAGGCCCATGCTCAGCTGGCCCTACTGCGGCCCAGCACTGTCCTCAGCTCCTTTTGTCCTCAAACCAACCACCCTGAGAGGAGGTGGGCTGTTGACACGTCCCCATGTGATAGAACAGCCCAGAAAGGGTCAGTGAGCTGCTGAAGGCCTCCTGGCTGGTGACTGCCGGGTCCCAGTTTTGGCTCCAGAGTCATGGCTCTTCGCCTGCTACTCCACACCCTTCCCCGCAGGGCCACAGCCTCCTCTCCGGCCTCCCTCCTGCCACCTACCCATCCACCCACGAGGCCCTTTCCGCTAGATGAAGTGCCCTGGCCCAAAGTTTCCCTCCACCTAAGCACATTCTTTCTCCTCTTCTCATTCTCATCCTCCTCCCCGTCCCGCTCCTCGGGGAGCCCCCTGACGCCCCAGGCTGGGTTAGAGTCCCCCTCTCCCACATGGCCTAGGCTTCCCCATGAGATCAAACTGCATCGTCATTGTCTGTCCCCCTTGGGACTGGGGGCCTGGAGGCCTGGAGGGCAGTGCCAGTGTCTCTGTCCCCACGGCTGGCGCAGGGCCAGCCTCCATCAGCACTTGTGGAGAGATGGCTCTGCTCTGCCCCTTACTAGCTGTGGGACCTTGGACAAGTCCCCTTGCTACTCAGAGTCTCAGTGTCCTCATCTATGAAAGGGGACGACAGTCCATCTCCCAGGATTGCTGGGGTATGTGAGCCGTGCGTGGACAGCCCCGGGCACAGTGACGGGCACAGTGACGGGCAGATGCGGCAGTGTATGCTCCTCAGTCACCAGCCTCTCCCACTCTTTCCTCTTACTTCCTTCTGTTCTCACCTCCACCTCTGAGGGAGCCCAGGGCTCCACAATCCTGCAGGGCTCCTCGCCACCCACCTTCTCCCTCCACTCAGAGGAAAGTTATAGTTAAAAAACTTCCTCCTGAACTCACGTTTCCTGAAGTTTGCGCTTCATTAGTGGGTCCTGTTTACCACAAGGTTAGGAACCCGGCCTCGTCGGCCCTGGTGGGAGGTGCAGCTCAGAGACACCTGGCTGCTCCCGGCCATGGCAGGATGCACAGCTCTGAGACACCTGGCTGCTCCTGGACAAGGTTTCTCGCTTCTTCTGCTCTCCAGGCTTTTTGTTTCCCTGAATCCAAGCTGATTTTACTGTGTTTTATATTCGAAACTCAGAGAATGAACAACTGTGCTTTATAGAATCACAGACAAGGAAATAAGGCAGGCCCCTAGCTGGAGGTCACAGAGCTAATAACAGTCAGAGCCAAAATTCAAGCCCATTAATTAACGAAATCATGTAAAAAACATTTATTAAAATTTAACTATGTGGCACAACTTGGAACGCCCCAGATTTAGTAGAATCCAGCATTACCTACGGGCATCACGTGAGCTGACTTAGCACCTGTGCATGGAGCGTCACCTGGCTGGGTCTGCCGGGGCTTCTTTTGTGCGTGGATTACTTTCGGTCTCATATCAATGTGTCCAAGAACACACTGTCATTCCCATATTAGTGAGGAGAATGCTGAAGCTCTGAGAGGTAACAGAACTTGAACACAACCCTGAAAGATTGGTGAGGTCTGGCCTTGGGCCAGTGGAATCCAAGTTCAGTGCTCTGTCTGAGAGGCTGAAGATGGGGCCAGCTTTTAAGAGTGGGTGAGTCAGGTGGCAGTGAAGACAGGGTTTGGATAAGAAGGTCCTGGACAGATTTACAGGAAAAGGACAGAAACATCTATCTTTTCTCTTTGCCCCCACCCCACTTCTAGAATGTCATCGAGGCCTGTGGATTCTGCCTTAGAAAAGCCCCTCGAACCAATTTGGGTTTAGAATGTGCTTCTGCTTACTAGGGGTGACTTTGGATGCACCGTGGACCTTACTAAGCCCCAGGTCCCTCACTGAAGATGCCCACACTTACCACCTGGGGGCTGGGCAGTCCCGCCGAGGAGCAGGTGTGAAGCACCCAGCTCAGATCCTGGCATGCAGCAGGTGCTCGGTGACTGCTAATCTGTGAGGCAAATCTCACCTTTCTCTTCCTCTACTGAGGCAGCCTCTAGGGGTGCCTCAAGGTGCCCCTGTTGGCTGTGCCCCAGTGGGGATGAATGGGGTTGCCAGTGTCCATGACAAGGGGCCTGGGTCCTCAAGGTCCCCAAGCTGCCTGTATGCCAACAGTGAGGCTCAGAGATGAATAGGACCTGGTTTTAGTCCCTGTATCACCTGAGCTTGGCTGCTCCATGGCCCTCCTGCTTCCCAGGGATAGAAAATACCGTATCCTGGTGTGCGCTGATGATTCAAGCGCTAGAGGATGCCTGTCGCACCCTCCCCGCAATGTTTAAGTTCTGCCGTTGAATCGGACTGGGAAGACAAACAAAGAGATACACCACCGTGTAGTCGAAAAGGACCTGCGTGGAGGAAGCAGAAGAGAGAAGATTTACTCTACAGGGATAAGGAGAAGGCTGAGGGGCTTTTCAGAAGAGGAAGCCTCTAATCTGGGTTTAGCTGGATCAATAAGAGTTTGCCAGGTGGACGAAGTGGAAAAAGGCATCTTGAGAATGACGAGCGCACAGTGGGAACAGGAACCGTGTATGGTTCAGGGTAGTATGCCAACCAGGGGAGGGGATGGGCCACATCAGGGAGGGCCCTGGATGCCAGGTAAGGGCTCTCTGGTTACCTCTGTGCTTGGGCTTCTTTCTACGCCTACCTGGCTGCTAAAGATTGATGCCTGCAATAGACCATCTGTCTAGCTATATCCAACCGCCGGACACTATTTTTCAGATCTCCCCTGGCCACAATCTCTGTTGCCTGTGGGTCAGTCCTGACCCAACAGCACCAGCGGATGCTCTGGCTTTGGGGGGCTGAGGTGGAGCAGGAGGACAGTGTCCAGAGCCTGGGCTCCAGTCTCGGTTCTATCTCTGACTCACTTCTCTGACCTCGCTGTGACTTGGGGGTCGTAACATTGCTTCCAGGAGGTTGTCAAGAGGAGGAAAAGATAAGATAAAAATAGAAATAAATAAAAAAAAATTAGCTGCCTTGCAACAAGCACTTACTAGGTACCAATAGCCCTATACGCCCTTCACACACTATTTAACGCTCTTCACACTCTTCTGAGCTATGCTTAGCATGAAGCACAGTGCCTGGTGCATAGTAGGTGCGCAACACACAATGCTTCCCCTGCTGTGTGTGTCCCAGAGCACGAAGGTGGCTCCTGTGGCTATAATTCGGAGGCTCTGAGATTGGCTCCCTCTGCGCCACCTGCCTCCTCCATGCTGTTTATATGCAACCACCCCCCACCTGGTCGACTGAAGATGTCCGTTCCCTTTAAACTTTCCAAGGGCATCATCCTCAGGAAACTGGGGTGCGCTAGTCCCCGAGGACAGGGTCAGGCCATGGCACTCTCAGGCGGATTGGGTGCCTGGCTGAGAGCGAGGTCTCTATGTGTCACACACGCACACACACACACATCCTCATCAGATCCGTGGGTCAGGCTGTTTAGTGAGGTGAACCTGTCTCCGTTTGGCTCTCTCACTCCCTTCCACAGGCACATGCGTTAG
This sequence comes from Rousettus aegyptiacus, assembly GCF_014176215.1. Lineage (NCBI taxonomy): Eukaryota > Metazoa > Chordata > Mammalia > Chiroptera > Pteropodidae > Rousettus > Rousettus aegyptiacus. The sequence goes on along the minus strand of NW_023416284.1, from coordinate 18,911,603 downwards.
CACACGGACGTAACCTGCGCACGGACATCCGTGCACCGGCGCACTGGAGCCCTTGGCCCCTCGTCTCCTCAGGCTGCTCTCCCTGTTCCTCAGTTCTGCCTCCAGCTCCCCAGATGGAGGAGAGCACAGGGCGCGAGAGGTCGGGCCCCGTGAGGCCTTGGAAGCAGCGACTGTCGCGGCCCTCAGGCTTGCTCCGAGTGTGATGAGGGTGGGAAGCCCGGTGAGGTGCAGCAGGGGAGCGACAAGCTCTGACTGACCTTCCAACATGATTGTCTGCTGGGTGGGGTTGAGCAGAGTCTTCAGGGGTGGGGTGAGCGGGGCAGGGCGACTCTGTGGGCAGCAGAGAGAGGTGTGGGTAACCAGACAGGGCGGTCATGGTGGTGAGAACGGTCAGTTTCAGACCGTTGCCAGTAAAGCCACTGGGATTTGCTGGTGGATCAGGTGCGGGGCAGGAGAGAAAGGGAACAGTCGAGGAGGACGCTAGGTTTTAGCTCGAGGGACAGAAAGGGTGGAGCTCCCTCCTGTTCACAGAGATGGGAGGGCTGTGGGAGCCGCTGGCTTGGGGACTGCTGGGGACGGGGCGGCCTGGAATTAAGTCTTGGATGTTAGGTCTGAGAGGCCCATCAGATGTCCAGGAGAGATGTCGAGAAGGCCATTGGATGTGACAACCTGGAATTCCGGGCTAGGAGAAGCGCTCAGGAGTTGCCAGTGATGGGACCCTGTTTAAGCCTTGAAATTGGCTGGGGCCGTCTAGGGAAGGAGAGAGGATAGAGAAGATGTGCGAGGACCCAGCCCGGGGCGCTTCCCCCGTTAGAGGACATGGCAACAAGGAGGAAGGGGCGAAAGCCCCAGGCCCAGCCTGTGGACCTGCCCAGCAGCTGGTCAGGGCGTCGAAGCCTGGCTGACTAGACAGGGCGTCAGAGGGAAGGTACCCAACGTGGGGGTTGAAACGACCTGCTGGAAAAGGCCAGAGTTAGATCCATACGATTTGAAAAAATAATAGGTAAAAAACCTTCTCTCAAGTTGGAATTTTGAAAAAACAAACCCATTAAATTAAGTCGAGCTCTCTCTGCATCTAGAAGATTGTATCCTCTGTTGTCCCCTGACTACCTGCTTTAACCCCTCCATGGGGCTGAACCAACCCCAGCTCCTCATCTCTCTGAATTCTTTTTATCCTCCTCCCGCTTCCCCATGGGTAACCGGTAAGGTCCCAGTGTGGGCAGTGAGCTGGGGCGCCCTCTGTCTCCTCGGTGGGTGGTGCTGAGCTCCTCTTCCAAGGCCTCACTTTCCCCACCCGTCAGGGAAGCTGGCCAAACTGACTTCTCATGCGGACAGAGTCCTCTTCCTCTCCCCGCCCTCCACATCCCCCTAACGGGGCAGGGCTGTGGGGAGACAAGGGCTCAAGGCTGAGACAGCCGCTTCTCCCCTGACTAACAGGCCCACATCAACAGCCACCCGAGCATCCACCTCGGGGGGCTGTGCAGACCTCTCATCGTGCCCCTCCCCCCAGCAGTGAGGAAGGGGTGAGGAGGGTTCTGAGGCATTTGCTGGATTCTCAGGGCAGGGACTCTGTGAGTCAGGGAGCTGGAGATGTGCCCTGAGCAGTGAGGAGTGTTTGTGTTTGGGTGGATCCCCCGTCTGGACCTCACTTCACAGATGGGGAAAGTGAGGCCCAGATTGGGGCAGGAACTTGCCTGTTGTGACAGAGCCTCCAGGTCCTTCAGGAGGAAGTTGTGAGGCGAAGGGGAAGATTAGAAGCTCTGAGTAAGCGGAGGAGGTGTTTGTTCTCTGAGGATGTTGGGGTGAGGGGCTTGGATCCCAGCGCCCAGTGCCGTCCTGTGCAGGCCACCAGGTCATCTGCGTGGGCTCCACGGCGATGGACAGGGCAGCCACATGCGGGTGGACAGAGGGGAGAGATGGTAGGGAAAGAGCTACTCCCCTGAATCACAGTCACTGACACGATGTGAGGACAGGTGGTTGAAAAGGGAAAAAAATTGCAGAAAACGACAGCAACAACCGCTCCAACTTGGCGAAGTATCAGTTAACATGCTATTTGATCTGAACCAGAGATCTAGAACTTTCTAAATGTTGTGAAGTTGTCACGTTGTAGGGAAAGAGGGTGGAGGGTCCAGCAGTGGGCATAAAGCCACTGGAAGGGACGGCGGCAGCTTCATCTCATCGCCCTGGGACCCCCACCCCCCCGGGACCCCCACCCCCCCAACCCACCCACCTAGAAGGTGCTGACAGAGGTCTGTGACTGGTAACTTCATGGGGCTGGGAGGGGCTGGGTAGCAGTGCTGGCCTCTCAGGTTTGTCTTGGCTGCCTGGGGGAATGGCCTGATCCCCTAAAGTCCTTGCTCCAGAGAGCAAGACCTCGGCCGGAGGTTCCCTACTCACCTTTGAGCTCATCACAGAGCCAAACACGTGATAGATCAATGAGAAAATGTAAGACTTTTACCTTTCCCCACATTCACTCAAGTAGGTGCCCAGGACAGGGAGACTCAGCCAACTGTACAGAGCATCACAGCTCACCGGTGCCACACAGCACCCGACCGGGAAGGGCACTCATGTCCTCGGCCCCAGAGCAGTTTTAGAGAGCGAGGGTGCTTTATCCTGCAGGGTGTTGGGGTGTATGCTCTGGAGACAGGAGTCTGGGTTCATACCCTAAAGCTGTCTTTTACAAAGCATATCATAGTGGGTGACATCTTAATTTCTCTGAGCCTTAGTGTCTCTTTCTGTAAAATTCTACTTCAGAGGGTGTTTGCTAGGATTAAATGAAAACAGTGCACTTAGCGCAGACCTGAGCACATTATAGGCAAGCAAGGAATGATGATATTATTATTATTACTTAGTAGTTGTTGTTTATCATGATGGTTGTCCTAGCCTGGCCTGTCGCTGCTGCATCCCTGGGACCTACGCTAGCCTAGCACACAGTAGGTGCTCAGAATCCACTGCTAGTGGCTGGGATCTCCTCTGCACAGCTGGATGAGCCTCCTGACACCCCTTCTGCCAAAGCACAGAAGCAGAATCACGTGATTCTCAAAGAAGTGGCAATTTTGTGGCATTTTCAATCTCTCCTTTTCCCTTCAGCCCTGATCCATTTCCTTATTGACTTTAGTGGCTTTACGTGCCAGCTTGTCTCTGGCAGGGCTGGCAGCAAAATGACAGAGAGCCACGGTCTCGGCGCCCTTTGCTCTGGCTTTTATTGGCTTGATTTCATGTGGCTGGAGCCCTGGTTACCACTCGGCAAGAGAAATGTTGAAACTATATTAAATCCCAGGATGCAGGCAGGTAACAGGAGAACACTTGTCACTCACTTCTTGCCCGTCCCCACCGGTCCTGAGCCCGTGGCTGGGAGGCATCCTCGTACTCCGAGGGCCTGGTTCATTTTACCTGTACTTCTCCATAATCACAGTCTTGGAATTGGGAGCAATTTTCTCTTGGTGAGAGCTGGCAGTGGCCAGGTGCCTGCACTCATAGGCTGTAGCCAGCGATGGCTGGGTCACCAGGCCCAGCGGCTTTGTGCCTGGACGGCATGGGGGTAGAGAGCCCAGATGAATGGGACACACCACAGCTCACTATGAAAAACCAAGCAATGTAGCAATGAGTATTATACATGTCCTGTTCCCTTCACTCTCCTCCCAGCTGAAACAGTGAAGATACTGACCACAGTGAGCTTGCTCAATCATGCCTGCTGGACAGCTCTAGACTCACTGCTTCCTCAATCCTGTCGTTGGCCCTACACAGTAGATTCTGCCATTCTCCTTTTTAAGGACAGGTAAAGGGACTCAGCGTAACCTCCAAGACACTCTGTTGGTTTCAGAGCAGGGATTGGACCCACGTCTGTGTGACTCCAAGGGCACAGCCTCCCCCTTCCACCTCTGCTCACTGTTAGTGGTTTGTCATATTTGTTTTTTTCCTAAGTGCATAATAACTTGTCTTTTTACAAACACAGGATCATACTGTAAGCATCATTTTGCAGTTTGGTTTTTCATTTGAGAATATTTATCTATGTGGATATGTCTCACTTTTTTTAGCGGCTACCCAGGGTCCTTTAGTCAGAGGCACCTGCATTTAACTGGTTCTTTTCAGGTGAATATTTAGGTTGTTTTGGTGTTTTATGTTATTACTGGCAGTGCTTCGCTGCACATGACTCCCTGATTTTTATTTCGAATTTTAATTTTGATGATGCAAATGCTATATGCTTATATTCTCTCTGTCAGATAGTTGAACAATTTAGATAAAGAAAAACTTCCCTGGGTTAGTCTCCCCCACAGCTCACCAACACATTTCAATCCCTTCTCCATAGTAACCACTATTATCAGGTTGGCATATAATCCTTATAGACCCATTTCTATGCATTTATATACATACATATGCATGTGTTTTGCTATGGGTATTTTAAAAAACATAAAAGGTATCATGCAATATGCATTTCTGTGCATCTGGCTTTTCTTTTCTCATTAGTAACATCCCAGACATCTTTTTATGTCTGTACATACAGAGCTATCTCATTCTTTTTAATGAGGCCGTGTGTCATGTTCCATGACAAGGATGTGTCATCTTTTTAAAAAACCATTTTCCTATTGATAGATAGTTAGGTTCCTTCCATTTTTTTTCTCTCTATAAAAAGTACTGCAACAAACATTCTTGTGTATGCCTCCTTGTATGTACATGGAGCACTTCTCTAGTATCGATGCTCAGAAGTAGAATCCTTGGGTTGAAGGTTTTGCCAGGCTGGGTCTTGTCTGAGACCCCATGGGGCTGGGGAAGATCTAGGCTGTGGGTTCTAGGTGGCTATTTGCTGCAGGCAGCATGAGGCAAGATGGGCAGGGATCTGCCCTTTGCCTAAAAGCCTACTCATTGTGGCCATGTTCTTGGACAGCTTTTGGTAACACTGCCGACTCCAGTAAGATCTCCCATCTGTGCAGCTATTGGGACAGAATCATCAAAGCAACTCGATGGATCTCCTGTGGGACCAGCGCCACACACCACCTAACTTTCTTTCTTTTCCTCCTTGTTCTGACTGGAGATTGGACTGACAGATCCAGACTGACTAGTTATTTTGGTGTTTTTTTAGTCTGTTTCTATTAGTTAGCTATAGGAAAGGTTGGGGGAGGATGAGCAATAAACTTTTCAACTACAAACTGTTATCTGGACGTGGGTCAGATGGGGTCCTGCCCTCCAGGAGCTGCAGTCAAGTCGGGGAGACAAACTTGTATCAGCTGGCCAGGTTTGTGACGGGGGCAAGTGCAGGATGCTATGGGGACAGCGCACATAAGAGGACTTCGGACAGAGTGGTTAAAGAAAGTTCCTGTTGTAGAAGATAACTGATGTGCATTTTAAAGGGTGAGTATTTGTACATACTTAGGACATCTGTATGTTCGTTTATGTTGCTTGTTGGTTATTTGTGTTTGGTTTGTTTTTAACCTGCTTACCAGCATCTTTATCTGATGATGGTATAGCCTTTCCGTTTTTGTTCTCCCATCAATTGCATTCTTCAGCCCCATCCTTTCCTGGCTTGAATGGACATGTGACCCATGCTGGCCAATCAGAGTACTGTTACCCTAAGCCACAGTAAGTAACTACTTCAGGACTAGCCAGTCAAGGTCTTCACTTGGATTTTCCATTGGAGTTGTTGGAAGAAACCCCCTCTTGCCTTTGGAGTCTTGGAGCTCAAAGTAGATGCTTGGGGCCTCGTGGGCATGCCCAGGTGTAATGGGAAAAAACCGAGGCCTTTTTGCAGAAAGAAGCAGAAACAAACAGAGATGAAAGATAGTAGTAGAGAGAGTTAGGAAAACACTGAGATCCTGATTCTGGCCATTCTTTTTATTGATCCAAGAGCTCTTGAGACTTTTTCTCAGCTGTGGATACCAACTGTCCTCATTCTAAAGGCCTCAGCTGCTGGGCTGCGGTCTGCTGTGGCCTCGAGCCCTGACTGGAATCGGGGGTACGCTCATGAGGTTATGAGGACTCCAGGTGGGCAGAAAGCAGGTCAGCTGGGTATGAGGGTCTCCTCTGGCCCAGCTTCCTGACTTCAGTATCTCTTCCTATACGGTGTCTATTCTGTCTTTTAAAACCTAAATCAAACACAACATTTTTTTTTTTCTTACAACTCTTCAATGGCTCTCCATTTTCCTTAGGATCAAACCCCAACTCCTTAGCCTGCTGTGCTGAGCCCTGCATGGATCGTTCCTTGTCTGTCACTCCTCACTGACCACAAATTAGGTTCAAGTCATACCAGACTTCTTTCTGCTCCATGCACAAGCCATTCTCTCTCTCCTTCAAGCCTTTACACGTACTCTTCCCTCAGCCTGGAATACCTTTTCTTCACTTTTTACCTTACCCTCACTCCTGTTATTTACCATGATGACTCATACTCCTCTTCTGGTTTGGAAGTAAATACCCCTTCCTCCAGGAAGCCTTCTTGCCCCCCTGCTCTGAGCCCTCAAAAGCATGGCATTATCCAGCTCTGTGGACTTGTTTAATAGTCTGTTTTCATCAATGGACTCTGGGCTCTAAAAAGCAAGTTCATGTTCATCTTGTTCATGACTACATTCATAAGCAGCAGCTTCCAGCATGACTTTAATAAGTATGTGGGGGAATTAGTTAGTGAATGAGCCCCAGGTCAAGAGGCCCAGGATGTGTTGGAAAGAACTCGATTTTGGAACAAACCAGACCTGGGTTCTGATCCTGCCTGCTCACTTTACTATCCCTTGGCAAATTACTTGACCTTTCTGAGTCTCAGGTTCCTGAAATATGGATGGCAATGTCATTGTCTACCTGCCCGCAATTGTGAGAAAGATAACAAAAGTGATAGTGTTTGGGGAACTCAAAAGCATTATGCAAATTGTAAGTTTTATTTTGAAAGCAATAGGTCAATGAGAATCAATAAACAGAAAATTTTCTGATAAATTTGTTGTATTTTTTTCCCTCTTAGGTTGACTATAACAAATATCTGAGATATTGGGGAGGAGGGAAAAAAAGGTATAACATGCCAAGGTCTGTGTGAAACAGGTTGCATATATTAGTTGTTTTCAGAAAGAGCTTCAACAACTTTAATTAGATTTATTGTTAGGTATTTTATAATTTTTTTTCTGTTGTAAATGATATCTTTTTTCTTTTACTGAAATATGGAAGTGTAATTCGGGGTTATATATTGATTTTTGTATCCCCTAACTTATTAAAATTATTTATTTTTAATTTTCTTTTCTTATTGAGGCATAATTGACAAATAAAATGGTAACAGTAAGATTTTTAGTCTACAGTATGATGATTTGCTGTGTGTATAAACTCCTTTATTAATTCTATTTATTTATTTGTAGATTTTTCTAGATTTTTCCCACATAGGCACTCTCATTAACTACAAATAACAACATTATTGTTTCTTCCTGTCATTTTTTATTTCTTTTCTTTCTAACCTTCCTAAAAGTGGTGGTGGCAAGTATTCTTCTATATCAGGCCAGGATAATCATGGGCCTTGAATGCCTGAGCAATGTAAAAAGGAAGGATAAAATTTTGGGAAACACAAGCTTTAGAGGATGGGAAGAGAAAGAAAGCCCTGCTTTGAAGACAGAGAAGGAGGGGCCTGATAGGTCAGAGGAGAACATGGAAGAGGTGGTGGGGGCCAAGGATGAGGGGGGCTATGCAAGGGGTTGCAGAGAGCACCTTGTACGAAATCAGACTTTTGCCTGATTGGGAATTAGGGAGGGACATGTTAAGTAACTTAACTATTAGGACATTTTAACATTTTTCTATATCAAAACAAATATTCTGTATCTTACGGAATGGAATTCGAATGTTTGAATAAGACTCGGTGCTTGTACTAGTCAGAATTCTCCAGAGGAACAGAACTAACAGGAGAAGTAGATGTTCCTTTATTGAAAGGAGTTGGCTGTGGGAGAGTGAAGGCCGGAGCAGGGGGGCCAGGAAGGAAGAAGAGGGAGTGAGAGGACCCTGTGCGCCCCACCTTCCTGGCTTCTTCCCAGCTGGGGTCCCTGAACTCTGGTCAGGCCTGAGTGGAAGCAGGAACAGGCATGTGGCTAGACCAGAGTGGACCTTTCGGTGCTGGCAAGGGGACAGGCGCAGAGCTGTGGGTTGTACCTGTGATGTCCTGAGGGGTGAGGTAGGCCTTAGGCAGAACACATTTGAAGGCACATTTTGGAGAAAATTATTCTGTTTGTGCTTCCATCAAGTTCAGACCATCTAATAGATTGGTTACATATATATTTTGTGTTTTTAAATGAGGCATGAGGACTCCCATACCTGTCCCCAAAACCTTTAGGCATAAATATATTTACCACTGGGCTATATATAATAGAAAAAAGAAAGAAAGAAAGAAAGAAAGAAAGAAAGGAAGGAAGGAAGGAAGGAAGGAAGGAAGGAAGGAAGGAAGGAAGGAAAGAAAATAAAAGGAAAAAAAGAACTTAAATAGCTCAACAAGAGAGTTTCGTCAACTAAACTGTTGAAATCTGAATATTTCATAGATGACGAAAACATTGTTTACACTCATACTGGGTGGGAAATACTTAATGTTATAATATTAAGTTAAAAAAATTTCCAGGATGCTAAATTATACATATAGATCAATAATAATTGTACTTGAAACACTGATTAAAAAATACTGAAAGAAATGCAACCAAATGTTAAAAATACACCTTCGGGTGTTGAGTAAACATATTAAAAAGAAAAAACGAAACACTTATTTTTTTATTACCAATGTTCACTGATTTAATTTAATTTTAAAATGAATATTGTTATCGTTATTGTTTTTCTAACTATTTTCTAAATAGTTAATAGAAGCTCTCAAACATTTCTTCCTAAGCCCATTACAGAAAGTAAAGTTCTTTATCTCCTGTCATGTCCACCCCCATCAAGAGTTGCCAGTTTCGTTTTTTGACCTGTGGAATTCTTTTATAAGAATGTGATCAGACTTTACACACTGTTTCTCCACTTTCTTCCTCCCCCTCTGATTTGTCTCGGAAATGTCTCTCTGACAGCATTATATAGACTTACCTCATTTGTGAAAGAACGACTGTGTTTTGTTCCATTGTGTGGACGACCATGATTAATTAGCCAGTCTTCCCACGATGGACTTTTGGTTTCCAGCTTCTCCCTGCACAAACAGTGTTGCTAGGAATTCCCCTGTATGTACATTTCCCAGCATTTCTGTAGGGGACATTCCCAGATGCCGGCTTGCTGGGTCAAAGGGAATAAGCACTTAAATTTCGATCAGCGTTGTCCAATTGCCTTCTAAAATACTCTCTCCTTTTATAGTCCCGCCTCCTGTGCCTGAGGGAGCCTGGCATTGTTCTTATAATGGAGATAAGAATAATCAAATAAACTTTGGTACTATTTTTTAAATTTTTAAATGATTGTCCCTAAGCCCTCCCCACACCCATGCTCCTGGGCTTTGCATCCTGAGCTACAGGGGTGGCCCAGGCCATCAGGTCTCAGGTCTGGTGCTGAGCAGTACACTCAACAATTTACCTTAAGACACCTGCTTGTCGAGAGATGGTGCACATTTTAATGCATATTTTTCACATGGACTGAAAAATGGAGTTGATCATTATCTTTTTGGCTGTCATGTACGCACATAGTCTGAAAAAAAGTCTTTTTAATTAAAAAAAATAATTTTTGGCATTTCATGGAGTTATAGTATGAACATTGGGTTATACATTTTATTTTTTCTCTGATATATAATAACTAAGCGGCAAATGATTTAAGCATATTTTATTTTGTCACTGCTTGTTTTTCTTTGTTTTTCTTTCTTTCTTTTCTTTTTCACGTATATTTTAAAGCAGGGAAAAAAAACCTGCTCACTCCTCAAGGTTATGCTTAGAATGAAGAATTGGCTATGGGTCAGGAGGCTCAGGTTCTAGGGCAGCCTCTGTCGCTTTCTCCTTGTGTGACCTGAGGCCAGCATGCCTTGGGTTCCCCATCTGTGCAGTGGATGCTCAGGACTCAGTTTCACGATGCATCCCCTCTTTTGGCTCAACTTCCCGGCCCCTAGGGCCCGTATCCAGAGTTTGAAGGTTTGAACAGTCCGTGAAGGTGCATCCCTCTTTGCCTTCCTCAGGAAGATGAAATTGCTGACATGGTCCTCGGGTTCTGGTCCCCTGTCAGGGCTCTGGCTGCTATTTCTGGACTTATAAATTCCAGAGTGCAGATGTGTCCTTATCTCCTGTCTTGAAGGACAGGCTGAGGGAGGCAGCATGAGTCTCCTGTCACCTTGCGTGGCCCTGAAGTGGATCTAGAGTCTCTGTCCAAGACTGGGCACTGAATGCCATTCCAGGTGGGAAAGGGAAGGCATCCTGGTTCAGAAGGGCAGGGCTGCTGAGTGAGCAGGTCAGCCCAGCCCAGAGACTTCCAGTCACTCCCCCAAAGTCACACAGCAGCCGATTCGAGCCCAGTGGACCAGTCTTTACAGATTCCCAAGATGAGCACCTACTGCACAGATGGGGAAACAGGCATGCTGGCCTCAGGTCACACAATAAGAAAGTGACAGAGGTTGGCCTAGAACCTGGGCCTCCAGCCCCATGGTCAATTACTTATTCTGGGCAGAACCTCGAGGAGTGGGCAGGGTTTTACTGGGACAGGGAGAAGGGAACCGGGGTACTGCAGGCAGAGAGGACAGTCTGGCATCAGGGGGCCATTCTGACAGTTAAATGATGTGATGTACAGGAAATGTCCTTCACACTCTCTATCCTGGTCAGTGGGAATCCTACGTATGGTACTTGCTGTGGCTCTTGGATTTAATCCTCCTGCTCACTGTCTGCTGTGTGAAGGTTGGTGATGGTCAGAGCTTACAGACAGACCATCAAGTCTAGGCTCTCTGCAGATGGGAAACCTGAGGCTCAGAGAGATCAACACCTTGCTCAGAGTTGCAGAGCAAGTGAGTGGCAGGATTTGAACCCATGAGATGCCAAGGGCCTGTCCTGCACTGTTACCTGTCTGCAAATCCTTCTTCCTCACTGGGGCTGCCACCCTGCCTTGGACCCATCCCAGAGATTCACTGTGTGACATCTGTGGGACGGGGCTTCCCAGGGACCCCATCCTTGTGCCTGGGACTGCAGATGTGGGGACTGCTGGTCCCCAGCTCTGTGTCCCCACTTCCCACTGCTGCTATTTATCAACCTACTTGGCCTGGGAAGGCCCAGGAGGCAGGTCCTGAACCGCTCGGGACCAGAGGCCACCTCTGGAATTCTGACCCTTTTTCTAGCTCGTGGAGAAGCAGGAGAGGGTCGTACATGTATTTCTCTCTGAATCGCACCTCCTCCCTGTCCCTGACACTCCCCTGGTCCTAGGTCCCCTGTCAGGGCTCACCCAGAACCTTACGACAGACTTCCGACTCTCCCTCCCAGTATCCCGCCCTTCATATTGGCTTCGAGAGAACATTCTAAAGCACAGCTCTGATCCTGGGCTGCTTCTGTTGCATCACCCAGCGTTAGTGCCAAGAAACGAAGGTTAGAGTCCACAGGGGGGTTGTGCTGGCCAGCGTGGCTCTCCAGGACTCTGACTTTCCTCTGGAGAAGTTCTGGCTGTCAGTTTGGGCAGGATTGGCCCACCCGCAGGTCCTGTGCTGGCCTGCTGATTTCTGGGTTCCCAGTGCAGATAACAGACATGAATCATGGCTGGTGTTTGCCTTTGGGTTCACTGTCTCTGTCACTGCGTGCCCTGTTTACTGCCCTATTCCCTAGAGCCTAGAACAAGGCCTGGAATACAGTAGACACTAAATAAATAATGAATGAATGAAAGAATGTTTGCCCAAAGTTTCATGCATTGTTATCTATTGTATCTTTACTGCCTGTCAGAGCTGTAACCTTCACCTCCAGATGACTTTGACCTGCCCTTCACCAGGTGTGTCAGGAACCAGCCTGACCTACCTCCTGGGAGGCCTGGGCTACTGGTCCTCCTCTCCTTCCAGGCTGCCGTGTGTCCTTGGGGAGGTTCCTCCTCCCTCCCCGAGCCTCAGTTTCCTTGTCTGCATACTGAGGTTTCCAAGGTAACCCTCCCTCTCTGTCTCTTTGATTCTCTAGCTCTCAACTGTTCAAGTCTTCAACTCGGCAGTGCAACCCCGCGGCCTCATCTCACCCTGTGGGGGGGAGGGGCGGGTACTATGGATGTAGCTTGGCGGCGTTGAGAAGCTTGGCACGTCCACTGTTCATGTCTAATTACTCTGGTAACTGTTTACTGCCGCTTTAATTCCCTCTGCAAACATCCCCATTACTGGGAGGAACTTGCCAGCACCGGCTGGGGCTGCGAGGCATGGAAGATTTGCGATGGCTCCACTTCAGCTTCCACGCCCTGGAAATGCTTATGGAGCTGGGCCTCTGGGAGGGGCTGAGGGCAGAGCACCTGCTGTGCCTGGTGTCCTGGGACAGGGGCTCCCAGGCTTTGCCCCGCCTTCCTGTAGCCCCCTGAGACCTCTGTGCGGTCAGACTGCAGAATGGGCAGTGTGCCTACTGGTTAGAGCATAGACTCTAGAGCCCGATGGACCTGGGTTCAAGTTCCAGCTCTGCTACTTCCTTAGGCAAAGTGTGACCTCAGGCAAGATCCTTCGTCTGTAAGGAAGGGATTGCTGTGTCCTCTTCCTGGGATCTGCCCCCCATTCCTTTTTCATGTGAGAATAGCAGGGTCTCCCATGGTCTTCCTTGACACTGTTGTCACCCCTGGCAACGACTCATTGGTTGACAAGGATGGACACCTCATCAGAACTGGGTCAATCTGGGTCCCATGACTTTGGCCGCAGTGGTGGACATCTGACCCATCCCTGAAATCACAGTGAGAAAGTCGATCCCTCTCTGACGTCTGCAGGTGTGACTTCCAACCACTGTTGGGCCCTGAGTTTTCAGCCTGTGGACGGAGCTGACAGAGAGGCGAGAGGCAGAGCCCTGGGGCCTCTGGGTTCCTGGGTTCAGCCTCCTGCGCTCCTGCTGCGTCTCACTGCCCCAGTTTTCCCTCGAGTTCCCCCTTTAGCCTCAGCCAGGTCAAGCTGGGCTTCTGTCATTTTATCCAGACCAATCCTGAAAATCCGGGGCTTATAGCACTTGCTTCTCCACAGGCCGTGTGAGGAGGTGAGGTAATGCAGTGCTGGCCACTGGACCCTACTCTGGGCTTGGGGAAGGGGGGGTGAGGTACAAGGGGGTTCCCGTTGCCCTACAGTCTGGTCCTTGGCACATGGTCTTATTAGTTTGGGGCCCTGTGAAGACCAGAGCAGACAGCATCCTCTGTCAGAACCTTCACCTCTTTCAACCTGGATGCTAAATCTTTATTAATAGAGCTTAGTGGAGAGTGAGGCTCAGAGGGAATAACCTCTGTTTCTGGAGAGTGGGAGGTGCTAACTCCAAGGTCTTGACACAACAATACTGCCTGGGCAAGGGCCCTGAGGAGGAGGGAGTCAAGGAAAGAGCAAGGATTTGGGTGAGCAGATACGGGCTGGATCCTGACATGCCATATTTACGTCAGTCCTTCTTGGCTTCTGTATTCTTTTAAACGGGAATGACAGCAGCACCTACCTTGCCGTGTTGTGCAGGTCAATGAAGAAAGGAGGGAGAGTTGCTTTAACTCTAGACCGGGCAGGTGTGAGGGGCTGTTGGCTTTATGAGAACAGTGGCTGGAGCCATTTTTCTTCACACGAAATGCCCCAGGGCAGATGGCCTCTGCATTCATTTGATCACTCCATCTCTCACTCATTCATTTGTTCACAAATGGGCCTTCCGTTCCTACCGGGTTGTCATGGCGGCAGCTCTGGGAAAACCTGGTCACAGCAACGCCCTCTCCCAGAGCTCAGGGATGGGTGGGGAGGGAATTCCCACAGAGGAACAGCACGCCGTTTGTTGAAGTTGGTGTGGACAGCATTGGACGGATCTGTAGGAGGATGGGGCTGAAACTGGGGAGAAACAGAGCAGGTGGATCAGGAAAGATTCTGCTGCTCTTACAGAGACTCTGGTTGACAGAGGCGTGTACATGTCCCAGGCACAGGGATTTCCTAACCTTCAGCCACCACTTCCTGCACCACCCAGCTCTCTAGACACTGCAGGGAAGGGGAGCTGGAAATGAAATCCACTTCCAGCCCCTGCCACCTGGAGGAGGTTGAGCCTTATGCCTCCTGGCTTTGCAAAGAGGTTGGACTTTGAGGCAAAATCCTGGGCCACCTCAGAGCGAGAGGCGCTCTCTAAAGCAGGTGCTTGGCAGCTGCTTGTTTCTGAGCAAAGCGACCTGCTTGGGGGTGAAGTTCTGGCACAAGGGCAGCTTCTCTCCCTGCAGGCTTCCTGAGAATTTTCTTTGGCAGGCTGGGGCGGCCCTGGTCCCCCTGGCTTGGGATTTTCCCACTGCTCCTTGGGTACCGCTGTTGTCTGGACCCTGGGTAGAAACTGGGTCTGAGGAGACAGAGGTTTGGCCAGCCCAGCACAAGCCCAGAAGAGGCCTCTAATTTATAAAGCGCTGGATTTAGGTGGATTTAGCGACTGATTTCCATTGATTTCCAGGAGGAGTGGGCATGGAGCCCTAAGCTCCTAGAACAGCGTGGGGTCTTGCTGCCAATCTGTACCAGGCAGTGGGCAGGAAGTTATTGGCGTGACCCGACACCCTGAGAGAGAAAAATAATGAGGTTAAGAAAAATCAATCTGTGTGGGTTTTTCCTAAGTCCTTTAAGAGGGAGCTTCTTTTTCTGGTGCACCTGCGCAGTTCTGCAGACACCGCGGGGAAGGGATGGAGAGGAAGTGGGCTCCTCCTCCCCTCCCGGCTCTCAGAGGAGGCTCTGCCTTTGCAAAGGATTGCAGTCTGCAAAGTTCCTGGCAGACGAAGTTTAGAACTTGGCGATCTCTGGAGACCTGGGGGGCTGGCTGCCCTGCCCTCCCTCCCTTCAGGCCCCTGGCTGGCCCCCTGTCCCTGCAGCCCGCTCCCCTCGGCTGTGGCCTGTCTGTCCCACTGTAGGCTCAGAACGAGGAAGGAAGGAGGAGACCTCCTTCGCTGTGGGTTGGGGAACAGGGAGGTTAGGTATGAATTCTATGGGATTCTTCCACTTACCGGCCTGGGCCCTTGGGTCAGTTCCAGGTGCATCTCAGTTTCCTCACCTGTGAAATGGGAGATGAGGAGACTTCCCTCCAAGCTGTGGGACGAGATGAGGTATAAAGGAAGCAGCACGGTGCTTGTCACACAGTGGGCGGGACACCAGGCCGGACGTGAGGGATCCAAGGTAGAGAGTGGACTGCATTGTCTGTGTGATCCTGGACATGTGCCTTAGCCTCTCTGAACTTCGATTTGGCACTCTGTGAGGTGAGAATAGCATTGTGGTGGTGATTAAAAGGGTCATGACAGTCAATGCTTAGAATCGTGTTGGGCAAGTGGTCAGTCATCACGGAGGCTTTTACTGACCTTTTCCTTCAGTGGTCGTTATTGCTGGGCAGAAGCTGGGGGCCTGGCCCTGTGAGGGATTCCAGATCGATTAACCCTAACAACAGTCTTCGATGCTGGAATTATTATCATTTTTGCATTTTGTAGGTGAAAAAACTGAGGCTCAGGCTAGTAAAGCATCTTGGCTGAGGTCACACACAAGCAGGGATGTGAACCCAGGTCTCCGACTCCAGGTCCAGACTGTAACCTATGGCAACGTGCTGCCGCCATGTTGTATTAAATAGTGCAATGATCAGGACAGGCTGCCCTGACCTGAAGGTCTGGTTCCATGAGATGGATGGGCTAGGCTCAGAGCTGGGGCGATGGTGGGACCTGGGTGGTCCAGGAGACTCCTCGGAGCTAGTGCACTATGCTTGGGGCAAAAAGACTGGCTGGATTTAGGGCAAAGGTTGGGTACGGGAAGGACCGACATCCCGTTCTGTGACGGTGGTGGGTTCCTGGAGCTCTGTGCCTCTGAGCGGAGGCCAAGAGGGGCAGACAATGAGTCCAGGCACAGGCTTCACTCTTGGGGACACAGGAGGGCCTTTGGGAATCACATAGGCGGCTAGGAACGGCTCAGACCCGGCCCAGGCTCTGATTTTCCCCCGCATCTTTCGTCGTCACATTAGCTGGCTTCTTCTGTCTCTTAGGAAGTTGCATGTTTCCTCATATTTCAGTATTATTGTTTTGTCAACTTGATGTCTTAGACTCTGTAATTGGGAGAAGAGTTGAGATTTTCTTCTCTGTCTGTACTCAGTTCTATGGACTTGTCCTACCTCATTATTTAGAAAGTAATATTTTTTTCATGAGCGTTCATTAATTTCCATAGTGTAATATTTCTTGGTGCCCTTTAGCAAGAATCCTGCTACATGTGTTCTTGCATTAGGTCAGAACATGTGGGTCTGTTTTATTGTAAAAATGTCAGTATCTCACTGGCCCATCCGTGTACCCCCTTCCTGGGGTCCTCGGTGAGGACCCACGAGATGACGCGGGAGACAGCAAGTGAGAAGCCTGGGGCCCCAGGCAGGGGGCAGCTGCGCCGCACACACCAGCCCCTCCCTGTCCTGGAGCGTACAGCCTTCACCGGACGCAGAGAGCACGTGGACCTCCCAGGGTGTGCCATTATTGCCCTGAAGCGAGTCTCTCCAGTTCCCTCAGGCGATGCCATTGTCCGCGAGCATCTGCTGAGCACCACTGTATGCCAGGCCCTGTGCCCAGAGAATGTTCTTCTGAGTGTGAATTGGTCACGTTTCTCCCCTCTTGACCCCTCAGTGGCTGATCCTTGACCCCAGGATCCAGTGCAGGCTCCTCCCCTCGGCCACCAGGCCTGTGTGGTCCTGCCCCTGCCCATCCCATCCCATCTCCCTCCGTCCTCCCTGCTCTCTGCCGTTTCCCCCTCAAACACCCCAAGCTCTTTCCTGCCACATGACCTTTGTGTGTGCAGTTCCCTCCACCTGGAGTGCCTTTTCCTGGCCTCCCTTCGCGTGGGTCCCTCTCGCCTGTGGTTCCCACCCCACCTGCAGAGTTGGTTCCTCTCCCCCGGCATTGTCTCTCTGCTCCCTGTTTATTCCAACGTCGTCTGGAATCTTTTCTTGGGGTGTTCACTGGTGCTGACTGTTGGCCACACTAGTCTGTGAGTTCCAGGAGGTCAAGGACCCCTGGGTCTTGGTTCCTGTGGCATTCCCTGTGCTCAGCACATGCCTGGCACAGACGTGGTGTCCGGGGGCTTCTTTGTTGTCAGGGTGAGTAAACAGAGAGGAGTAAGGAGCCCAGAGGCCATTGAGCGACCCATCCTATAAGGACCAGTATCCATGGAGGATGGTGGATGGGGAGTGCCTCGTGTGCATCTTCTAGAGCAACCTGGTTGCAGGGTGGCATCAGCGGGAGGCCTGGGCTGTGCTTCAGTAACTAATGGCTACAGCATCCCAAGCACACGAGAAGGTCCCTCTTTTTGCGCTGACATGCTTGGGGCAGGCGCCAGGCTCTGTCCACCGAAGTCGTTCTGGGCTGACAAGGGCTTCATTCACCTCCGAGATCACCCTGGCAGACTGTGTGCTTCCTCCTGGCAGTGACAGACACTCCTACCTCTCACTTCTTGTTGGTCAGAGCAAGTCACAAGCCATATCAGCCTTGAAAGGGAGTGGGAAAGGCAACTCCACAGTGAATCAGGAATGAGGACCCTCATGATTGTCTCCTGCTGGGTCCGGAGCCACCTGGGGGCAGGGCTTGTGTCCACTGTCTCCATGGCCCCATGGGGCCTGCCTGGGCAGAGCTTGGAGCAGGAGAGAGCAAACGTCCTTCAGTTCAGCAAATGCTGCGTGATCCATCCTACTCCGAGGATGGGAACCCAGAGATGACAATACACAGCCCCTTGGAGTGGGTCAGACTTGCAGAAGAGTCACCAGTCTGGCTCAGGGTGCTGTGGGCAAACCTCTGTCCTTTGTTCTCTTTCCCAAGGCAGTGACCATGGGGGCCCCTAACTCGGCGGTCAGCCCCTCACGAGCTAGCCCCTCCCTCCTCGCCTCCTCTCCAGCCCCTCAGCTCCCCACATGTCATTCCGGGTAGGACTGAACCTCTTTCAGTTCCCAAGTCCTCCGTTCCCTTCACTCTTGCCTCTGACCCTTTGCAACTGCTGTTCCTTCCGCCTGTTCACGGCTTCAAGAGGGAGGACTTGGGGGCCAGACCGTCTCGGCCTGGAACTTGGCCCTGCCAATTGCCAGGTGGTGAGCAGTTCCTACATCTTTCCATGCCTCAGTTTCCTCATCTGCAAAATGGTGGCCATGGTAGTATCTACCTCACACTCATGGGGTAATTGTGGGATTTAATGAGTCAGGCCCTTACAACAGGGCCTGACATACAGGAAATGTACTGCAGCTCTTATGCTTAGCAGCCCCTCCCCCCCATCGGGTTCACATCTTACCCGCCTCAGGTCTCAGCTGAGATGCCCCCCAGGAAGGTGTATGGCATCACTGTATCCTCAGTGCCCAGCACAGGGCCTGGCACAGAGGCCCCAGCTCCCCACAAAGGCCGCAGGAGCCTAACGCCCCCTCCCTGGGGCATTTGCCTCCCAGCAGCATCGTGAGGAACCAGCATCGGATGGAAGCAAAGTGCCCAAGCTGAGTGTGTGCCCGGCTCGGCCCGCACAGCCCTGGGTGGCGGGGGCAGAAGGCCAGGGCTCTCCTGGCCGAAGCTGCCCCTCCGTGCTGGTTGGTGTGCAGCTTGTGACACCTGTTCATGCCGCACATTTGGGCCACTTCTCCTCTCTTGGTGGCTTCCAGGAGCATCCGTCGCATGCTGTTTTCGGCAATATCAGGAGCATTTTGACATGACCTAAAAAATAAATCTTTATACTTCGAGCAATTCCAAAGGACTCAGTGATGTTTGAAGCGGAAGCCCTCACTGCATCTCCTAGAGGTGTCAGCCGCTGACCAGGGCATGGAGGGGCCAAGGGTATTGCCAGGGTGCACTACTTGGCAACAAGAAACACGAGTCATTCATTTGGATAGTGGGCCATGTCTAATTGGCCCAGTTACCTGACCTCTCTGGACCTAAGTTAAGGGCTTCAGAGCCTAAACTGCTCAGCCATTTACTAGCTGTGGGAATGGCTGCTGGTGCCCGCCCTGCTGTGGAGAGGCCCTGAGCTGGGCCTGGGGACACAAGAGTGGGCTGGACAAGATCCCTGTCCTCTTGGAGCCCACAGTCTGGTAGGGCGGGGTGGGGACAGAGGGGAGAGAGGCCCCTGACCAGGCCAGGCCGGTCAGACAAAACCTCCCAGAATGCAGAGGCACAGCGCAGTGTCGCACGGGCTGTGCACTGCACAACTCGCACACGGCGGCCCCTAGAGTCGTGCAGGCTGCAGCCCTGTCAGAGGGCCTGCGCGCGAGCTGTGTTTTATAGGACGGACGGAGAAGGGGTGCAGAATCGTAACAACGACGACACATTTACCGAGCACTTCCCCAGCGCCTGCCACGGCCTGGGCCATCTCATTTCGTCTTGAGGCAAGACCGTTATTCCCACTGTAGTTATGTCTCCCCGGTCTCGGTTTCCCCAGCTGGAGACCAGGACTCTCTGGCCTCATCCCTGCTCTGAGCTTCTGTGAGTGTCCAGCTTTACATGAGCATCAAACACTCAAGAGTGTGGGCTTCATTCCCAGTGGCTGGTGGCCCCCAGCCTGGCTGGGCCTCGGGTTCTTCACCTGCGCAATGGGGTAATCACATCCCCGCCTCCATCTCTGTGAGGAGCAGCTGATATGATCCATGTAAAACACTGAGTGTGGCAAGGGTGCCCTGCAGGCCCCCCGGTCAGTGACTATCAGTGATGATTGTCACGACCTCGGAGGGCCCGGCCATTCCAGTGGTATCTTGGCTGCTGGAGGATCTAGGCTGATGGGGTTGATTCCATCTGAATTAATGGTAATAATGGGAATAATAATGGTATGCTATTTAACCTCTCTAAGCCTCAGTTTTTCTTTCTCTAAAATGAGGACATAACACCTAACTCAGAGATGGGTCATGCGAAGTGCTTAGCACAGTGCCTGGCATACAGCAAATGCTCTGTAAATGTTGGCTACCATTTGCCATTTGTGGAGGGCTTTAATTATAAGCTCCACCTGAGATGTTTGTGTTTTGTTCATTGTTTTGTAAGTGCCTAGAACAGAGCCTGGCATGTAGTAGATGCTCAGTAAATATTTGCTGAATAAATATATGAATGAACATCTGTGTATTTTTTTAAGGCCTGAAATGGCAAGGCACCCTGTCTTAGGGCTGTGTCTGGATTTTGACTGTGTCTCCAGAACTGCCTGGGAGCCTAATTCCTGTTCTGAACAGCTGAGGAAGCGTCATCCCTGGTGCCAGGGGTTAACAGTGTCTCTAAGCCACTCTTTTTGTGCGCTGTTACTGAGACACTGGTCCTTTCTCTCTCTCTCTCTCTCTCTCTCTCTCTCTCTCTCTCTCTCTCTCTCTCTCTCTCTCTCTCTCTCTCTCTCTCTCTCTTTCACACACACACACACACACACACACACACACACACACACACAGAGCAGAAGGTCCTTCCCCAGCTTCTCTGCCTGGTGCATTCTCTCATGGTCTTCCAAATTCTAGGGTGGGTAGAATTAGTGGCCAGGAACCTGGAAGTTTCCAAAAGCCCTTCCCTCTAAGATCTTCTCTCCCTGAAAATGGAGGATGCCGTCCTGGGGAACCAGGCTCCTGGCCCTTCCCTTCCTCAGCCAGTCATGCTGCTGCATTGAGAGGGGACTCCCAGAATCCTCTCTGAGAGGGGTTTTGATGAGGGAACGGCAGAGAGCACAGAAAGGCAAGGTGCTGGAGGGGAAGGTAGGAGGTGCTCAGATCAACTTATGAACACTTGTCACTGCCCCCAGCATGGCTGCCCTAATTTATTAGGTACCCTTTGGCCTAGATTCATCAACTAGCTCTGCTAGGAGGTCATAAGCCTCCCCAGGGAATATTTCTGGGGTCTCTTCAACCTTGGGCTGGGGTCTCCTATAACTCCTTCTTGCTTTGTCATCTCCCACATGAACTCAGAAGGCATTTAGTTCAGGTTTCTCAGCCAGGGCAATTTTACTCTCCAGGGGACATTTGACAAAGTCTGGAGACATTTTAGCTTGTCACAAGTGGAGTGGTGGGGGTACCCCTCTCGTGGATGAAGGCCAGGGATCCTGTTGAGCATCTTACAGTGTGCAGGACAGTCCCCACAGCGAAGGGGTATCCAGCCCCAAATGTCAAGAGTGCTACTGTTGAGAAGCCCCACAGGACTTATGAAGAATGAGACTTGGAGAGAGGCAGTGACTTGCCCATGTAAGTGACAGGTCCAAGGTGACAGCCTGGATGCCCTGAGACTGGCTGACCTGAAGCGGGGACCAGGTACCAGTGCCGAGGGCCTCGGTGCCAAGTGGTCTCTTTTGTCTGAAACCTGGTTTTTATTTCTTTTTGAATAATTACAATTCCAGGAACATTTTTTGTCCGTATTTTTATTCTCCCTGGTCTTTCATTGTGCTTTCTCTCTGGGTAATCCGAGGCTTGCAGGCAGTTAGTTACGACATGTACATTTCAATGAAATGCAATACAAAATAATTGAGCATATTTTTTTTTTCACGTCTGAGCGGCAGATTAATCTCCCTAACACATCTCTGTTTTCCTTTCACTCCCACCGCTTTCTGAGTTTTTCCTCTCCTTCCCAGAATCTCTGGGATTCCAATGGCTTTGTGGCATCTGCTCATCAGAGAGACACAAAAGATCCTAAGTTTATAGCCTGCATCCTATTATCCATTAGCAGTATTCCATAGGAGAGGGAACTCCGGGGTCTGCGTGGGCCTGGGAGGAGTCTCTATCGGTGATGGGGAAGGGTGGAGGTCTATGACCAGGACTGGCAGGGTTTCCTGTGGATGCAAACACCCTCCCAGGCAGACACACTCTTGGTGTAGCCATTGTGGGTGCTCCACAGGATCAGCAGGGGTGCCTGGACATGACCGCGAACAGTGGGCTCAGCTCAGGAGAGTGAGAGGCGTCAGATGGAGCCAGGTTTCACCACCTCGGTGGAGATATGAGGAGAATGGCCGATCCCACAAGGTAGAGGAGGTGCAGGGCCAGGGTCTGCAGGTTTTTGTAAGCCGTGGGGAGCTATTTCGTTTCCATCCTGAGAACACTGGGGCCCCTGAAGGTTCTGAGTGAGGAGGCACAAGCAGATTCCTGTGGCGAACTGCTTTCTGGGGCTCTGGTCAGGAAGGATGATGGGACAGAGGTGGCGGTGGGAAGCCGGGAGGAGACTACAAAAAAGTCCAGGTGGGAGGCGATGGGGCAGGAAGAGACCGTGGAATTGGAGAGAGAGTGACCCTGTTGTCCTCAAGGACATGTATTCATCTCCGTATGTCTCATAATCATTGCCGAGTGTAAGAACCCACAGTCACTCTGCGGACTGGCCACAGTGCTAATAGGAGCAGTATAGGCAGGTAGGAGGTGAGTCGTCTGGAGGGAGGTGGGACAGGTTGGTACACAGTGACAGGCTCATGGGAAGTGAGCGAGCTGTAGGACTGTGCAGTCTGGCGGGAGATGGGCAGGCTCTCCAGGGAGTCCTGGAACTTACGGCCACTCAAGAAATGGACACCGTGGAGTGGTTGGGGTGGCCTTGCCAGTGGGGCACAAGCCTTCCCAGGGGACAGGCGGAGTGTGCTCAGCCCTATTTCAGACTCCATTTTTGCTTCTGTTGGAGCTTGGTCCTAGGTGCTTTCTCAGCTCCAGGATTTGCGTGATTGACAAGGGGAGGGAGACACAGGTAACTATCCCCACTGTGGGCTCTAGGAGGGGGTGGTGGAGGGGCATGGGCTGGCCTGAGCAGGAGCTCAGAACTTCCCTGGATGGGGAACAGGGGGTCCCGGCTTCGTGGTGCTCACATTCTTATGGCCGCCTCATCCCTGTAGTTCCCTGGTACCTGGCCTGGCTCTGGGCACATAAAAATCACCCGGGAGCCCTCAGGGCGGTGTGGTGGGGAGATTTTAGAATTCAGGGTCATACAGACGGAGGCTGAACTCTGGCTCGCTGTGCGGTCTTGGATAGGCACTTTGCTTCCGGAGCTTCTTCCTCACAGCTGGGAGGTGGACCCCACCGCCTCACTGTCCAGAGCTGCCTCACTCGAACTCTGGGTACTCGGTGACTGCCTCATTGAGCACCATGATGGAAGGCTCCTCAGCATCAGAACTGTGACTCATCGATCCCTAAAGGAGATGATGAGAAAGTCGCTCATTTCGAGGGACACATCCCTTTGGGCCCTGAAGGCCGTTCAGGTTTCCAGAGCCCCTGAGAAATGCCGCCATGCCTGGGGTCACCCCCAAAGCTCCATGGGGCCTGGGGGCAGGCATCCAGGAGCAAGTGTAGGTCCCAGAAGGGCATGTGGTGAAGGGGCAGGGGACCCGGGGTTGGGGAAGGAAGGAAGAGGACTTCGGTGACAAATACAGTAGCTAACGCATTTTCATTTCAGGTGAAGGCACTGGGCACAGATGGAATAAGTTTTCTGTCCAAGGTCACGCAGCTGGGTTTAGACTCAGAAGTTCTGGTTCCACAGTTCAGCTCCCAACCATGAACAGAGGAGGCAGAATGCAGGTGAAGAGCACCAGCCCAGAATAGTCCACTGTCCTGTCTCCTCGTTAGGTGTGAGGCCACAGGCCTGGGCGCTGGCTGCCATAGCCTCTGGATAATTGACAGGACAGTGCCCTCAGGTCTCTTAGGGGGAAGCAGCTGTTCAGCACATAATCTTGGTTGGGGCAGGGGGCCGCTAAAATGGACTTAGTGCAGCTCATGCAAACCTATGTGTCAGGCTTGTAAATCCCCGATTTAATGGTCCTGGAGGCACCGTGGTGGAGGGTCAGGGTGGGACTCAGGCCCAACCTGGCACCACCGGAGGCCGAGGTGACACTGAAGTTGTGTTTACCGGGGAAGGGGAGGGGACCGACCCTGAGCAGCTAGGATGGTGGCGAGGGCGTCCCCGCCCAGCTCCGAGGCCAGCCCCTTGCCTATGGTCAGCCACTGCAGGCTCTGCCGGCCCCAACTTGAAAAGAAAAGGAAGACCTGAGCCCGGTGGGCTGCCTGGGGAAAAGCGTACAATTTTGTGGTCACTCGTACTAGGTTTGTGCCTGGATCTGACCCCTTACAGCTGTGCGACTTTTCACATTGCGTTCCTCTCTGGGCCTCGGTGTCCGCATTTGTAAATGGGGCCAATAGCGGGCAAATAGAATAAATGAGAGAGTGGACGTGGAGAGCTTAGCATAGGGCCTGGCCGTCGGGCTCAGGTGGGTTCGTTATCGCTGTCATACTGAGCTCAGGTGGGTTCGTTATCGCTGTCATACTGACTCGTGTGCTGGAATCGGGGAAGGAAGGGTGGGTCGGGGGAAGAGGGAGTAAGGAAGGGGCTGGAAGGGGGCTGGTTTACTGGGCGTGCTCACAGGTCAGGGCGCTCTCGGCAGTTCAGTCTCTCATTCGCTTCTCATTACGATTCCAAGGAGAGGCTGGAGGCGGCCTATTTTCCAGATGGGGAAACAGGCTCAGTCAGATTAAGCCGAAAGACACGAAACTAGTAACTGACTGCAGCCGGGACAGGGACTCAGATTCGCCTGACCTCAAAGTCCCTGTCCTGCAGATGGGCTGCCCAGGTCTATCCAGATGGTCCCAGGGAAAAATGCGGAGCTGCCCTGTGCTCTGCTGGGCCCTCCTCAGCACCCCGATAGTGTTTATCCAGGCCCATCATACCCAGTGTGATCACTTATGCAACAGCTAATTAGTGCTAACGAGGATGGTAATCGATTAGGAGCAGTTTGTCAACAAGCTGGGGTTTCCTCCTCTCTGCTTTTTTCTGGGACTCCAGCAGAAGGGGACCAGAAACAGCCAACCCATTAAAGGCCACCCCAGGGAACAGGAAATGTGGCCCTTTTCCATGACCTCCTCCCTGACTCCTCCCCAAAGCCTGTTCTGTCCCCGGGATCTGATCTGGTTGGGTCTGCTGGGCCTCAGGCTCGAAGGCTCCCCTCCACTTTCCACCTCTTCCTCCACCTCCCCTTCCTCAGCCTCCACCGTTTGTGCTCCTGATCATGTCCCTTTGGACACTCTGCAGCCCCCTGGGACTCCCTTCCTTCAGTACCCTCCCCTCATGTGGTCATCTGGGGGAGTGGGGTCTGGGGGCCAGGAAGATCCTATGCCTTTACTGGCCTTGCCTCTGGCCAGCGTATGAGGGTTAAAAGGAAAAATAGGGAAGAATGAGGCAAAAACACTCTTTGGACTCTGGATGGAAGATAATTGTGTCAAATGACTAACAGAGTTCTCGTGGTGGAAAGTGTTTTGTTTAATACCTTGATCTCTTGTCTGCGAGAAAAATGAATTCAGTCAAATCTCTTGAAGCCAACTGTCAAAGTAAAGCATTTTGGGGGAGACAAATCTCTTACTCTGATGGCAAAATTCATTTGAAATGATCCTTTAATCCAGTCTCCCTGCGAAACCTGGAGCTAAAATTTTAAAGCCTGCTCACCCGAAATGGTTTCTTCTCACTCCTCCCGCTGCCTCCTCTCCTCCTCTTGCCTGTCTTCTGTCTCTTACAAAATAACACAGCAAAGAATTGCGGCTGGTGAAATGATAACTATTTGGTTTCTCGCAACAATTTTTTCAGGGGGGAAATGACAGAGCATAAAGTCTTGTCACTCGGTGTCTGTTGGAGGGGAGCGGGAGAGAGGTAATTTGCTGTCAAAGGCTCCAGCAGCCCAGGGCTGATAATGCACATGGGGTGGGTGGGATTGGACAGACCTGGCATCTGTGTGAGCAGGATGGAGAGGCAGAAGGACCTCTGGGAGGACGTAGGGGCTTCATTCCTGTTGGAGCAAGGGGCTGCCACCTTTCTCTGATCCTTGCTCCACCCTGTCCCTTTTTCCATCTCATCCCTGCCCTTCTCAGAACTCAACCCTACATTTGAGCTCAGCACATTACAGTTTACAAAATGCTTCATTTGTTCATTTTTTTTCATTCATTCATTAATATTATTCACACCATGGTAATTGGGTCTCACTAAGCGGTCATAACCCGTATGAAGATCTGGAGACCCACAATACACAACCTTCACCTCCAGGATTCCAGGGAGTAGTCGGATGGCTGTGATTTGCATGGCAGTTGTGAGCCTGGCACATAGTAGGTGCCTCCACCAGTTAGAATATGTAGGGCAGCGTGTACCAGAAAACCCAGCAACGGCGGTTTAAGCAATCAGGACATGAAATGCTCTCACGAAACCAGATATTTTAGAGCAGGGATGAGTGAGCTATGGCCTGTGGCCAGTTTGGCCACTGTCCTGGACCATGAGCTAAGGGTGGATTTTACAGATGAACATTTGCAATCAACTCGATGACAGGTAAAACTAACTTCGAATCCCAAGGAAATAAAATGTCATTCCCCCAGTCCCATGAAAAAGAATGTCATTATTGTCACTTGCAGATCTGTTTTATAAAAATTGTACTTGGTTATTGCATCTTGAATTTTATCAATAAAAGATTTGTGGAAATTTCCTTTCTCTTTTCTTAAATACATTCATAACATTCTGGATTTTGCCTCTTGGCTCACAAAGCCTTTTTTTTTTTCACTCTTTTTGCTTCTATAGAAACCATTTGCTGACTCTCAGTGTCCCAGGCAGTGTGGGGTCTGGGCTAGTGACCAAGCTCAGGTCCTCGGGGCAGAAAGCCCAGTGTTAAGCCTCTGCCCACCTCTCCAGGGCTGTGTGATCTGGGGAGTACCTGACCCAGCTGAGGCAGAGCCTCCTTCTTTGTGGAGTGGGGACCATAACAACACCTACTTTTCAGGGTGGTTGGTGACATGGGGTCATGCTTGTAAATGCCTGGTGTGAGGGGATGTCAATAGCTGTTAGCTATTTCGGTGATGAACCCATCTGCAAAATAGGTCCGTGGTGCTCACTCTGTGACGGTCCTGGGGTGTTAGCAGCAGGGGCGTCAGTTCACACATGTGAGCTATGTGCGTTGGGCGCCCTCACTGGCACTTGCTCACTTCATCTTCACAAAGCCCCTGGGGAGGGGGCTGCTCTCACTCTCCTTCTACAGCTGCGGAAACCGAGGCTCAGGGAGGTGACCCAGGTCGAGGGAAGGCAGATGGGGCTCCAGGATCGTCAGATTCCAGCTGCCTGGGTGGAGCTGGCAGAGGCGGGTGCTCGGGTAGCCCCTCCCCACCCTGTTGGCTGTCAACAGGGTCCACGTGGTGGCTGGGGCTGACCCCTCTCCTGACTCTGCTCTCCGTGCCTCCTGGGGCTCCAGAGACCGAGAACCTGTCTGTGGTGCGGTGAGATTTGCCCACTATCCCAGCTGCCTCTCCTTCTCCAAGTCGACGTATGGACACATTATGCGCCATCGGTGGCGGACACACATCAAGCCAGTGTCACTAGGTCTTGGTGGTGAGCTGGCAACTTGCATTCATGGGGAAACAATATACACTTATGCAGAAAATGAGTCTATGCTAATGATGCATAATTACACTCCATATTTATAGATTTCTCAAATATGCAAAACTGCTCCTGACAATTAAACACCTACAGGTACATTGCAATTTAATAAGTACACACGAGGGCCCTGGCCAGCACCGTAAGGTCAGCTGGGACACCAAAGTATGAAGCGACACGGGCGGCCCAGCCCTGCTGCGGGGAGGGGCTGGCGGCCACTCCTGCTGTCACCGCTGCCGACCCATCCTCCCACCCCCCGCCCTCCCCAGCCTTCCTGGTCCTGCTTTCTTCCCAGAGAATTGACCTAGTCCATCGGCCATCTGGGCAGAGGGAGCAGTGCTCCTGAGGGTCCTACAGCAGGAGGGGCTCAGTGACAGGGGACCCAGGACAGACACGCCTGTCGTGCGGCAGTGCGCGGGGAGGCTGGAAGGGCTTGGGCAGATTTCAGGGCCTAGTGGATAGGTCAGAGCAAGTTGGGGAAGGATCAGCTGTGTTAAGGAGGAGTGAGGAGCAGATTCTCTCTCTCCTCCCCTTCCCTCCCCCAGCGAGCTGAGGGAATGACGCTATAGCTCCCAGGCTCTGGGCAGAGACTGAGAATTGGGTGCTGGGAAAAGGAAGAGGGAGACAAGAATGGGGTGGGGGAGCCCCATGCTAGGGCTCTTAGGAGGTTTTCTGTCATCAGATGGGGCTCCATCATTTCCTGGGGCCCAGCCACTTCTGACTTCCTCAGGAAATGTAAACTTAGAAGCAGGAATGGACACATTCAGTTGAATCACCATACAAATTGCTGATAGTTACCGTTTTGACATATAAAACAGTAATTTCAGTGGATCCAAAGTACTATTTTTTGCCAGCAGCAGCAACCGGGTTGCCTGTTCGTTATCAGAACCACACTTGCAGGGAGCCAGCTAGCCGCCTTGGCCCCCCACCGTCTTCCCTTCCTCCCTTTCCCTAGATGAGATAATCCCTGACAGAACTTAGAGAATCCTCAACAGTAATGTTCCCCAAGTGTTGACCTGAGATTTGGCTTCAGCAGCAGCATCTGGGGAGTTCTAAAAGAAATAGACTCCCAGATTCTGACCCCTGAGACCTCAGATCAAGGCGGGGGGGCGGGGGGCGGGGATGGGGAGTAGAGGTAGGGTGGGTCTCCTGCTGCATCTCTAACATGCCCCCTTCCAGAGCTTCTGCTGGTGCCGAGCCCCAGGAAACTCACATTTCCGGATCCTGCTCTGCTTAGGGACAGCCATCAGCTTTTTGTCTTTGCTAGAGAAGTCCCAACTCCTTATCCTGGCATTTAGGACCCCCAGAATTGGGTCTCATCTCATTCTTCCCCTGCATCAACTCAATTTCCCTGTGGGAATTCCTGGCAGGAAGGCTAATTGAATGTGATTTGATCAAGCAAAGTTTCTCTGCAGAGCTGCTGTACCTCAAGTTCTGCAATGCCGAGGCTGGCGCTGCTCCCCCATCTCACGACTGGTGAAACAGAGGTGCAGGGGTCCAGTGTGAGAACTTCAATTCCTATCTCTTTTTCCAAGGCCACGACTGCCACTGTTTCCACCTATAAAGCTTCATTCTTTCATTCGTTTGTTTGTCCATTCAACAAATATTTATCAAACACCTACTATGTGCCCAGCCAGCCCTGTTCTGGGTACCAGGGACGCAGCAGGGAACAAAACAGACACAGACTGTCAAGGAAGATTGACAGCTTCAGTTGGTAAAGAAACAAAAAATAATGAGCTCTCTTTAGTTTCAGATGATTTCTTATTTAGATAGATAACAAAAGCAGGATCAACAAAAGTGCGAGCAACACGTGGGCCATGTCCCATAGGACATATGTCACAAAACCAAAGGAGCTGGCGGGGTGATCTGGTGCTGAGGCAGCAATCCCACGTGAA
This sequence comes from Rousettus aegyptiacus, assembly GCF_014176215.1. Lineage (NCBI taxonomy): Eukaryota > Metazoa > Chordata > Mammalia > Chiroptera > Pteropodidae > Rousettus > Rousettus aegyptiacus. The sequence continues at coordinate 18,882,327 of NW_023416284.1, read as the reverse complement.
GGCTGTGAAGTTTTATCGCCTGCAGCTATACCCTAAGGAAGATGCTCTCACGTTCTGAGAGGACCACAGGGCTCTCTGACAAGACTTACCGGCTATGGTTAGGTCTTGCCTCATGACCTATGTGGAGAATACAAGGTGGCCAGGGCACCAGGGCAGACCCATTTCCCTGTGCAGCCCTGTGCTCATGGGGCCCGGGCATCGGGGTTGTTGTAAAAAGCCTCCAGGTAATTCCAATGGGCAGCCCAAGATGAGAGCCCTCGTCTAGATTTTGTATGTTCTCTAAGGGTTCCTTCCTACCCTGCCCCTCTTCCTGACCTGAAATACAGTATATACATTTGCATATCTCTCTTTGTATCTCAGTCTCTGTCTCTATCTCTATCCCTCTCACTCTCTCTCCATCTCCATCTCTAGCTCCACCTCTACTTCTTTCTCTACCCCTGTATCATATACGGTGCTTAGCTGGGAAGTACCATTTACCCATTCATGCCATTTAGGACTCACCTACTCCATGAGGCAGGCCTTTAGTTCCCTTGCTTTTTAGACAAGGTAAGTGAGTGGTCCCAGGGCTAATCAGTGGCAGACCCAAACCTTAAGCCAGGCCTCTCCCCTTGGTACCCCCTTGGCTTTCACACTACTCTGGCCTGAGATGCAGGCATGCTGATTCCAAGGTTCTAGGCATCCAAAAACATCCCATTTCAACACTCAATTATTTTACTGTTTTGTGAACATTACTTTGTGATTTTTGACAATCCCGTTTTAATGTTATGCATTTTTATGTCCAATGACTATAACTTACCATTTCACTTTAATGGTCTCTGATTTTAACATTTGGTGAGTGTAGCTTCCTGTGACAGTAAAATGACTCCCCGTTTCTACCATAACAGGCAGCCAGTCCCCCCACCCTGAGTTTCCCCAAAGCTTCGCATCACTCCCTTCTTTCCTTTTAAATCCCATCCAAACCACCCAAAGCCTCTCCCTTCTCTAGGGCCCACTTCAGACTGTCTGCATTTATGACTGTCACAAAATGTTATTAGCTGTGACAATGACAATCAGAACAATTATACTGGACAAGAGGCTCCCGCTAAATTTAGGATTCACAGCGAATCATGACTTATGGAGTTGAGGTGGCCACCAGCCACCTCGCCTATGCCTAACGGGTCTCCACCTGGCATGTAGCAATGGCCACAGCAACAAGGCGATTCTGCCATTCTTGAGTAGTGTGCCTTGTGTCACCTGGGGTCCCTGCAGGGAGCCCGCCCAGGCCCAGGGATCATTGGTTATTTGCATCCCTGGCTCCCCCACCCATCCCCTCCTCTGAGCCTCCCATTCTCTCAGGATTGCAGCTCACTGTTTGTCTCTGGGGGCCTCTCGCTGAGAATGTTGTTGCATTCTGGCTCCAAACTCTGATGAAGGAGGCTCAGTTAATGGTCTCGAGCCTCAGACATGGTGGGAGGAGGCAGTGTTGCCAAATGGTTAGAAAGCAGGCTCTGTTTATTAGTCTGGATTCCGCCACAACCTTGCTGAGAGACCTTAAGAAAGTTCGTTAAGCTCTTTGAGCTCAGTACCCTCACGTGTGAGTCGATGACATCTACCTTAATGGGCCACCTGGGCCTCTCACCATTGGAGCAGTGAGCAGAGAACAGCCTCAGGTCCCACAGATCCAGCTTTAGATTCATCCTCCAGTCCTCACTGGCTGTGAGAAGTGGGCAGGTGGCTTACCCTCTCTGAGCCTCAACAGTTTCCCCTCTGTAACATGGGCACAATAATGCTGACCACACAGCAGTGTGGTCAGGAATTTATGAGGAGAGTGTGTCTGCTGGAGGCCAATTGCTGGGCTCAAATCACTTGCGGGTATGACTTTGGGCAAATTTCTCCACCTCTCAGCGTCTTGGACTCTCTACAGTACCTGCTTTTATTATTCCGGGCCCTGAGAAGTACTGTCATTGAGGAGGCTCTAAAAACCTCCCTTTCTGCTATTGCTGCATTTCGAGATGAAGAAACCGAGGCCAAGAGACACTAAATTAAACGTTTGAGAACAAGACACTAGGTAGATGGCCGTGCTAAATTATGCAGGGCCGATAATTAGAGAACAAAATGATCTCTAATAAAGGGCTAATTGGGCAGAACAGATGCCAAGTGCACGAGGAGCCAGCGATGAGGGGAGAGAAGTGCAGTGCGGGCCGGGGACGGCCTCGGCCAGGGCCCAGGTACCTCGTTAATAACGGCGACGTTTTCCCCTTAATGCATGTGATGCGTCCGTACGGGGAAGCGTTTGGAAAGTGCAAACGTTAACGTAAGAGTATATAAGTCACTGTATCTCACCTCCCAAAGACAGCCGTTTTTACATAGTAAGACCTTTCTTCATTCTTTTTTCTATTTATATGCCCGTATATATTTTCACAATTGATTTCACATTGGTGTGAGTGTCAGGATAAGCTAGGATATGATACAAAAACAAACAACCCTCCAAAGTAAAAAGGTTATTTCTTGCTCATGTCGCGTGTCCACGGCGGTCAGCAGGGCGGGCTTCGCTCACCGCAGACACGCAGGGACTCAGGCTGACAGAGGCTCCACGGTCATCGGTGTCAGCATCTTCACAATCGCTGTGACAATCGCTGTGACGATCGCCGTGACAGGAAACAACGGACAGAGGAATTGAGCTCTGACCCTTAATGCGTCCACCCAGAAGGGACCCTCCCCGCCTCTATGCACATTTCATTGGCCAAAACAAGACTCGTGGCCTCCCCCGACGTGAAGGTGATGGACATGCCATCTCTTGGGGACTGGATGCTGGTGAACATGCCGCACATACAGATTTGAGTCCTTCTTACCTGACACTCCAGCCTGACCAGTTTTCCATCTCATTATGTATTCCTGGAAATAGCCCATGTAATTAATGTTCCATGATTTATTTAACTAAACTCCCATTTAAAAAATCTGGATGATTTTAATTATGTAGCTCTCATAAATGACACTGCTACAGATTTCATTCTTGAATCTTTCTCCTATTAGAAGATGCTGTGTTAAATAGTACAAAGCTTATAAAAGTAGTAATACTAAGTGTTCATGGAGTGAATAATCCTCAGGTCCTGTTTGCTTGGCCTCCACGTAACCCCAGATCCAGACCCCTTCCCGCTCTCCAGGCTCCCACCCTGGACCCACCACCGTCACGCTTGGATCGGTGCAGTGGCCTCCTGCCTGGCCCCTGCCTCTGCCCCGGTCCTGCTCCTGTCACTCTCCCTGCAGCAGCCAGGGGACCCCGTGAGACAGAGACCGAGAGTGGAGCTGTCCCTCCCTGCTCTGCTCCATTCTGAGCGATGCTCCTGCCTCACTTGGGCACAGTCCATGATGACACTGGCCCAGGCCTCACAATTTCCAGCCCCACCCCCAGCCCACCCCCCATCACTCTCCTCAGACCCTCGGGCTCCTTCCTGGACCCTCAGCACCTTCCTGCCCATGGCCTTGGTCTTGCCCTTTCCTCCAGGTGGAGCCTCCTCTCCACAGCTGTTCTCCTTCACCTCACTCAGGTCTTTGCTCCAGTGTCACCTACTCTAACAGGCCTTGAAGCCCAGGACAGTCTGGCTCCGCCTATCTCTGCAGCCTCAGCACCGGCCACATTTACCCCATTCAAGATGGTCCATTCACACAGGCCTTTCTTTAGCCACTCGAACCTCTGAGCCTTTGCATATGTCGTTCCCTCTGCCCGGAGCATCCTCCAGGTCATCTACCCTGGCTGACTCCTGTGCATTCTTCATGTCTCGGCACAGAAGCATCACTTCCTCTGGGAAGCCCACTCGACTTCCCCCTGACAGGGTAGGTCCCCTGTGGCCCTCATTATGTTATAGCTGATTCTTTATATAGTTTTGCTTTCATGTCAGCCCATCCTTTTTGACTAGAAACCCTGTGGGATACAGACCGCGTCTGCCTTAGTGCCCACCCCCTCCTGGCATCTGCTTGGTACAGAGCAGGTGCTTAAACATATTGGGGACCTGGCCTGTCCAGGGGCATGTCCAAAGCATTAGAATACCAGAGACCCCTGTGGGATGGGCGAGGGAGGGAATGACAGGCATGGGGCCAGTGTGGGACAAACCTCATCTTTGCTGAAGGATGTGAAGGATCTACCTGCTCTGCTCACAGCTGCCTAGATGATCAGGACGGAACCAGAAGCCATAGCCCTCCCCAGATCAGGCTCTACGGATGCTGGTTAGTGGGTAGTTGTGAGGAATCAAGTCATTCACCCTCCTTTCTGGGCATGTATCACAGGAGACAGTGAGGCTGGTGCATTAAGACGTGAACAGAACTCTTCTTTAGTTAAAATATAATTTGGCTAAATGGCTCGCTCACTCATTTCCCTGTAATCGCCCTCCAGCTCCGTGGCCGCCTTTCTTCTCCTCTTCTTTCCTCCCCTTCATGATGCTTTTCCACTTCTCTTATTCTTCTCTTTGCTTAACTATGAGAACAAGAAAGGCGAGCAGAGCTGCCTGTGTAGCCCCTTTTGCACCAAAGAAACCATTTTGCAAATTGCAGGAAATGATTAGATAAATTAGAACAGCATTACGTCAATTACAGATGGAGGTGGAAAGATGGTCTGGGGGGCTGGGGCTGGGAAAGAGACCTCTTTTCGGGAATGAGGGGCAGCATGGGCAGTGGAAAGAGCACTGGAATGGGGAGCCCAACTGGGCTCTGGGCCTCAGTGGGCCTTCGAGTGAACCTCTGTGCAGACAGGTGTTCAGATATACACACTCGATATCTGATCGCCTCATCCTTGAAGTCCAATTAATTCCTCATCTTCTCCCCCATAAGATGTCTGGCCTACCTTCAGCAAGAATCCCGTTAGGTCAGGTTAGCCAGAATCCCCTCTCACCCTGATATTTCCATCCACTAACCCTTGCTCTGCTCTGTTGGATTTGAAGTTGAGCCCAATTTCTCTCTCCTTTACTACAAAACCCCATTGTAGTATCCCCCCACCCTTAAAGTCTGTCTTACTGGTTTTTAATGAGTATTATGAATAATTTTTTTCTTTAACAATGGCTCCTGTGGCTTCTGCCCCTGGCAGGCAGGTCTCTCTGTGACTCTGTATATGGCCTCACCGCTCCAGAGTTTGAGAAGGTGCTTTGCCTGGTAACCTCGGTTCTCTGATGAGTCAGAGAAAAGTCATTGGTTTTCAGTTTGCCCTTTTTGCTCTTGTTACAAGGACAGAAGCGGTGCCTTTCAGACCGAAGCCGAAAATCTGTTCAGTTGTACTTTACTCTTTCCTGAAACCCTTCCTGTTCTAACCCCTACCTACTTCTCTGATCACTCTTGGGGGCTGAAGGGACGAAAAATGGCATTTTCGTTCCCCACTTAAGTTGGGAACAGACTGAGACCACGACACAGGAGTGAGGCTGATTTTAAAAAAAAAAAAATCCCCTTCATTACTGGTAAAGCTGATTGGAGAACAGAGCGCAGGCAGCAGTGACGATGAGCTGTTAGCACTCCACTGAACTGAACAAATTCCCCTAAAATAGCGGACCTCCCACCAGGGCCTGGATCTGCATGCGATGCTGACCACGCGGCTGACGGTGGGTGAGAGGGCCCTGTCTGAGTGAGGAGCTGAGGGGCGCCAGAGTGAGCTCACGAGAAACCATGGAAAAGGCTGTTACTATTATTTCCAAGTGAGGTGGTATAGGACGGTGGTTAAGGATGTGGAAACTGGCATTGGAACACCTGTATTTAAAGGCAGCCTCTGACATTTCCTAGCTCTTGGATCTCGAATTCATTAATCAGCCTCTCTAGGCCTCAGAATCGACATCTGTAAAATGGGGATAATGATGCCCATCCCATGGGCTTGTTCAGAAGAGTAATACAAGCAAAAGCTTAGAGGAGTAACTGGCCCAGAACGAGTAGCCCTCAAATTTTGTTGACTCTGACATGAGTGAGCTCTGCTGTCTTTTTCTCTTCTTGGACTTAAGGAACCTGGTGTCACCTCGAGGCCTTTGCACTTGCTGTTCTTTCTTTCAGGAATGTTCTGTCCCAGATCTTAGCATGTTGCTCTTCCTCATCATTTCGGTCTTGGTCCAAACGCCACCTGCTCTAAGAGGCCCTCCCTGCTAGCCAACCAGCACAAAGCAGTGTCTGAGTCTCTCTCAATACCTGAGTCTCTCTCTATCACATTGCTGTGTTTTATTTTTTTCAAACACTTAGCACCCTCTGAAACTGTCTTGTTTATTTATTGATTGATTTCTTTCTTCATGATTTGTTTTCTTTTTCTCCATCTTGTTTCCCTTGGATGTTAACCTCAATTGGCTTTGGAACATAGTGGGTGCTTAACCTGCTCTGGTTGAATGAGTGATGAATGGATGGATCCTGCACTGATACCAGACACTACTCATTGAGCTTCATTTTTGAAGGTTTCCTGTTCAGGGGCGTGAGACACTTGCCATCTCCTGGAATCTCAATGTCATTTAGTTCCAATGGAGCAGCAAATGATGAACTTTCAGGGAATAACTATTTCCTGTTATAGAAGGATGAACTGAGGCCCAGTGCAGGTAACAGAAAACCCAGCGCACGCTGACTTAAACTATCAAGCTAGAAGCAGATTGGGTCTCAGGCAAGGATTGATCTAGCATCTCACTTGTACAACCAAGGACCCAGTGCTCTGCCTTCCAGGGTATCAACTTTGTCTTCATTGTGGCTTTCATGTATTTGCACCATCGATGTGCCTACCCTATTTCCTCTTCCCTTCACTGGAAGACCTAGCCTCTCCCAGCCAGAATGTACAAGCCCTGGTTCTTTATCTGGCTCATGTGACGTAGTGAGCTGTGATGATTGTCCCTGATCTGGGATTGGCTTAGCCAAATCAGGGGTCAGCTCTGGAGACAGAGGTGGAGTCAAGGCTGCCGCCCAAAGTGGGAGGCCTGGAGTGGATGCTGAAGAGATAACCATGGAGTCCCTCTTTTCAGGGAGCAGAAGCCACCTGGCCAGGCTGAGAGGCAGACGCAGCTCTTCAACCTGGGTCTGAGGGGAAGAATGAGCCTGCGAAGCCATGTGAAGCAGGAGAAAGTTGGGAGGGGATGGTGGGCTGTGTGTGTCAGCTCCCTGGAATGCCCCTGCCTCAATCAACGCTTGTTTAGAGAAAGATGACGACTGTGGAATTAACCAGACAGGAAATCATGAGACCTACAAATCCAGGCTGAGAATGGATTCAGCTCCTGGGCTTAGAGAAGGATGCTATGGGGCTAGGACCTCACTTGCTCGTTTGTTATCTGGAGTAAATGACATCATATAAGCAAAGTGCTTTGCACATTGACAGTCACATGCACCGCGAGGAAGAGTCACTCTGGATACTTCTGCTGCTGCTGTGTTATTATTGTCATTACAATGATAGTAAAATACAGTCTCCTGAGCAGAGTGGATGAGCCCCCTACCCTGAGCCTCTACTCTTGCCTTCCCACTGGTGGTCCCTGTGACAAGCATAGACGCTGTCCCCTTAGCCAAGAATCGCCACTGCGGGTCCCCATAGCTCTGTGCTCTGGCTGGGACACTGCACTAATCGGAGACTCAGGGTGTGTTGGGGCCGGAGGAGCCACTGAGGCTGCACACGGGGAAACTGCAGCCTGAGCGTAGGCCCCTCGTCTCTCTTTGCAGAGCCGAGTGCCAGATCTCTGTTCTCAGGCCTCGTCTTTCCACTGCCCTACAAGGAGTGGTTCTCTCTCATTATCTCCCCCAAACTGGAGGTCCACCCCCATGTTCCTCAAGCCTTCTCCTGGCCTCCCTCACCCTCATATTGGGCGGCCAGCCTGGTCTCGCCTCATCCCCACCTCCTCTCCTCTCCCCCACCTTGGGCTTCACTCACATTGAACTCTAGAAAGTTAATAGTTATAATGCATAATGTTTATTGAGAAGTAAATGCTCCAGGTGCTGAGCTGAGTGGGTCGCAAGCATCGTCTCATTTAGCCACGCAGCACACTTGCGATGCTTCCTACCTGCCACACGCTGTCCAGATGCCGGGGAGAGATTCAGCAGCAAAAACTCGCTTCCTGGCCTCCTGGAGCTTCTGGTGTTACTGGAAAAACAGACATCAAACAAAGAACGAAGAAATAAAGTTATAAAAAATTCCAGCTCCCAGTTCTAGATCTTTGGAGAGGATTCTAAGCTGAGCTGTGAGATGGTCCATCACCCCATAATAAACAAAAACAAAAACAAAAAAACAACAAAAAACAAACAAAAAAAACATTGATTTATTCTCCTTCCCTCATTCATGGGCACTTGCTGCTCCTTCCCATGGACTAGCACTTGCCCCAGAAAGCAAAGGAGGGTTTATGAGCACCTATCACCTGCCAGACACTGTCATTTTATTTTGTCCCCACACTGTGCTGCAAGGTAGACATTGCTATCCCCACTTGGCAGGCAAGGAAGCCGAGACTCTTGGCTCAGGGCTGAGGGCACACAGCACCTGCTCTGAGGTCTCTTGGCCATCCATTGAAAGTCTGGCAGATAGTGACATCCTTTCTCTGTCTCTGTCTCCCTAGGAAGAGGCTCCCACTCTGCTCAGGAGACTGTATTTTGCTATCATTGTAATGACAATAATAACACAGCAGCAGCAGAAGTATCCAGAGTTACTCTTCCTCGCGGCACATGTGACTGTCCATGTACAAAGCACTTTGCTTATATGATGTCATTTACTTCAGATAACAAATGGGCAAGTGAGGTCCTAGCCCCATATCAGACACAAAGTTAACAGCTCTGTGGGGGATAAGGACTGGGACAGGACTTGGAGCCAAGTCTGCTGGGCCCTTGACCAGAAGGGTGTGTTATTCATTCAAAGAGAGGAGGGATGACCATTTCTGCAATGGGAGAAGAGAAGCCAAGACGCAGACTCACAAAGAGAAATTGTGGGTGAGCGAGACCAAAGCCCCTGAGAGAGGCCTGGCAGGGCAGCTGCCTCGGGTCCCAGTGGGGAGTTCCAGTTCAGGGTTCCCAGCCTGCACCTTGATTCTCAGAGACACCTTCAAAGCCTAGAATCTTTCTTACCATTCTCCTTTGCTTAAATTATACTGAGTGCTTTTCTGTTATTTGCAAAGAGCCCAGACTCAGATGGCAAGGAAACCTGCTTATTAAAAAAAAAAAAAAAAAAAAAAAAAAGGACTGCTTAAAAAAAAAAAAAAGCAACAATTCTAACAATGAGTGTCTCTTGTTCAGAGAGGCCTCATCAAATAAGGAGGAGGAGGCTTTTGCAAACCTATATGAAAATTAAACCCGCAATCTGGGCACACACATGTTTGACAAGTGATAATTAACTGCTGACAATATAATTTCAGTTTGGATGCAAACGTGTTTTTCATTAGAAAGTAATCAAAGAGGTTCTCGCATCTGGGAGTCCAGCTTCCAGCAGTGGGAGCTCATCTCCTCTGCTGAAAGGTTTTTAGGGCTGGCATTGAGCACCCACTGTCTTTGGCCAGGTGGGCTTGGACCTCAAAAGCAACAGTGAAATCAGATCTGCAGAGCAGCTTCCAGGAAGTAGCTCAGCCAACCCCTGTCACTAGGGGTCCAACATTCTTTTCTGAGCATCTCTGACTCCAAATGTGCTTGGAGCTGGCTGGCAGGGGCTTGGGTCCTCAGCTTCAGGGAGGGATGGAGCCTTCTCTTCTCTCCAGCCTCTACTATACCCCAGGTCCAGAGGTCATATCCCATACCCCATTTTATGGGGGAGGGGGAAACTGAGACTCAGAGATCTTAGAGTCACTTATTCAAGGCTACAGCTGGTGAGGGGCCAGATAAAGATCTGAACTCTGACCTGTCTGATTCCCAAGTCTGTCCCCCCTCCCCTCCCACCCCCACTAACCTCACTTTCTGCTAGTTAATTCATCTCCTATGTGCCCTAGCTTTCTCACCTGTAAAATGGGAATAATAGTGGCACTTACCTCGTGAACTTGTCATGAGTTAATACACAGAACAATGACTGGCACATGGAAATCTCTTAATACATGTTAGCTATGATGCATGTGTTACATGCCGTTTAGTAGGCTCCTGGCCACCCTATGCATGCGTGATGTCCACAATGTCCTGTCTTCGACAGCCCTGTTCAGCTCTTGCAGGCTCATGCCTATGACTTCTTCATGGAGTCAGTCCGATTCATATTTGTGCCTCCTCTTTTCCTGATTTCTCTGTATCTCCCAGCATTACTGTCTTTTCCAAAGAACACTGCCTTCTCACGATATACCTGAGGTAAGCCAGTCTTCAGTTTGTCATTTTTTACTTCCAGCAATGTTTTGGGTTTACATCATATTACAGATGAATTATTTTTTTTCCGATCGGCCTTCTTTGCAGTCCAACTCTCACATCTGTGTGTAGTAATTGGGAATACGAGGGTGTAAATGATCTTGGCTTTGGTCTCTAGTGACACATCTTTGCTCTTGGTGATCTTTCCTAATTCTTCCCTTGCTGCCCTGCTGAGTCTCAGTCTTGTCTTGATTTCTTGGCTGCAGTCTCCATGTGAATTGATGATGGAACCAAGGTAAGCAAAACATCAACATTCTGATACCATCATTGTCTATATGAGAGTGGCATATTTCCTCTATAGTCATGATTTTTGTCTTCTGGATATTCAAATGCAGCCCTGCATTGTCATTTCCTTTTTACACTTTCATCAGAGGTCATTCCAAATCATTGCTACTTGAAATTTCTGGTGGAGATCTCTTGTTTTTCCTTTTTTTTTGATAAGCAGCTACAATACTTTATGAATTAATTCAGATGATAAACAGTATCGCGCCACCTTCCTTCCTCCCTACTGGGAGATCAGCTGGCTCTACCCCTGCGATCATCCGAGTCCTGCTTTGGACTCTTTGCAAACCTTCCATAACCATTTGAAAGGAAAAGTCACATGGGACTCAACACTTTCATGAGCATGAGTAACAGCAGGCTCAGAGAGAGGGTTTCCTTCCTGACCTCTGAGGTCCGAATCCTCTGAACACAGACCTCTCAGTTTCTTGGTGGCTGTCATCACAAGAGCTCCACTTGTCTCGCCCAGACTCAGCTATGACTGTACGGACATTTTTATCCAGGCTTTTGTCCTTTAAATCTTCCAAGTTGCCTGCGGAATTTGCACCCCCTCTCGTCTTGCTCCCACCAGCTACGCAGGACCACTCACTGCTCCTGGAACATTCTTCAACATCTCTTCAACGTCTCCAGCCTTTGCACACACTGTGTCCTCTCCCTGGAAAGCCACTTCGTGCCTGGTGAAATCTGATCACTGAGGGCTCAACTCAAACATCATCTTGATCACACCTTGTGCCCCTAACTATTTGACTTGAACAGGGCTCCTTGTGCACTTTATTAAGTCCCTGCTGTGTGGTCGAGTTGGGACGTCTGGCTGTGTAATCCTCACGGCATTCCTGTAAGGCAGTCTGTATTATTCCCATTTTGCAGATGAAGAAACCAAGGCTGAGAGAGGAGAAACAACGTGCTCAAAGTCACATACCTAATAACGCCAGAGCCTGAGCTCTTGACACAGCCCCAAGCTACATTCGTTCCATGTTAGCTCATATGAATCCACTCAGTTCCTTCTCTAAAGGCAGCAGGATGTGGTGCCCCTTAAATTCATACTCACATTTATTACCGATCCAAGCTTCAGACACAAAAGTACCTCCTCCCACTCACACGAGCTCAGGCACGGACAGGCAAAAGAACAAAACCCCAAACACATCCGTATGGACACTTTCCATTTTCCCAAGGGTGTAAGTGTGCACATCCGCTGTACTCCAAATCTCTCCACACCCCAGCTTCCTGGACAGCTGCCCCCGGATGCGCCACGGGGTCCTCAGTGAAGTCAGATGAGCTTTAGGCAGGTGGGGCAGGGCACAGACCTAATTTAGAGACCGGGTTCTGACTTCTGCTCCTGCAAATCTTCTCTCTACAAACCCTAGTAACATTTGATCTCAGTCACGGGAATGTGTTCTGAGAAATGCAGAAGCTCAGAAATCCTAGTAAGTTGAAATTAGGTGATTTCATTGTCGTGCAAATGCCCTAGAGTGCACTTACACAGACCTAGGTGGTCTAGCCCACTACACACCTTGGCTGCGTGCTATGGGCTATTGCTCCTGGGCTACCCGCCTGTATAGCGTGTTACTGTGTTGAATACTGTAGGCAATTGCGACATAAGGGTAAGTATTTGTGTGTCTAAACATATCAAAACATAGAAAAGGTATAGTAAAAATACAGGATAAAAGGTACGAAATGGTGTATCTGTATAAGTCACTTACCATGAACAGAGCTTGCAGGTCTGGAAGTTGCTCTGGGTGAGTCGGTGGGTCAGCGCTGAGTGAACGTGAAGGCTGAGACATGACTGTGCACTGCTGTGGACTTATAAATACTGCATGCTTAGGCTACACTGAACTTATTAAAAATATTTATCTTTCTTCAATAATAAATTAATCTTAGCTTCCTGTAACTTTTTTACTTTATAAAGTTTTTAATCTTTTCAAACCTTTTGACTCTTTTATAATAATGCTTAGCTTAAAACCCAATCATGTTGTATAGCTGTCCAAAAATATTTTTAAAATTTATATCCATATTCTATAAGCTTTTCCCTACTTAAAATTTTATTTTTTATACTTTTACTTTTTCACTAAGACACAAATATGCAGATTAACAAGGCCAGGATGATCAAAACCACTGTCTTCCACCCTCACATCTTGTCCCCACAGTAAGATCGGCAGGGGCAATAGCACACAAGGAGCTGTCATCTCCTATGGTGACAACGCCTTCTTCTGGAACACCTCCCGAAGGGCCCGCCTGAGGCTCTTCTTGAGAAGGTGTCGCACTTGGTTCTTTCTGTCATCACAGATTTACTTGTCAGCTGATAATTCACCATGAACATTCTTCTCTGTTAATGAAAACCTTTCTGTGTTTTCTGTCCGTGGTTTCGAAGTTTTAAAGGATCTTGTCGAGGTCTGCAAAAACTTCTGCTACACCATTCACTATGCATTTTCTTGAGGGTATTTCCTCTTATGGGACCACTGCGGTATACGTGGTCCGCTGTTGGCTGAAATGTCATTATGTAGTGCATGACTGTACAGCAAAAGGAAAAGGAGGGGCATCCCCAGGAGGAGGACAGGAACTGACAACCAGGGTGGCAAGGGTGTGAACTGGTGCAGCGGCTGCCATGTTGCAGGGGGGTGGACAGTCACTGGCTGAGGGAGTGGGTTTTATGCCCACTCTGGGAGGACACTGCCCCAAAAAGGAAGGAGCAGATCACAGATACAGTGAACTTGCAGAGAAATGGGTGAACTTGCATTGACTGTATAACACCAGATCAATAACAATAATAATAGTGATGTCACTAATTTGGGGGGTAAATGAAGATGGAACTAAGATGGGAGGGGTGATAAGAATTGATGTATTCTAGGATCTTTGTATTATTCAGAGGGAGGGGAGAGATATGAATTCACTGGCTGTGTTAAGTCAAATGCGCTTATTAAAATGTAAAGATGAACCAATAAAGACTAGAAATAGAATGTACAATTTCCAAACCAGCAGAGAAAAAAAAAAAAAGAATATAGACTTGATTGATATGTGGCAACAAATGGATTTTCTATGGATTGATATAACAGGAAATGAGCCAAAACAACAACAACAAAAAAACGAAACAAACAAACAAGATACAGAGGAAATCCTGGTAAGTTGAAAATACAAAGGAGAAGGCAGAATCCTGGTTCAGCAATTCATGTCCGTGTGTGCTTTGGGGCAAAGACTTTAATAACCACACCTTCTCTGAGACTCAGTTTCCTCATCTACGCAGTGGGAGGGTGATGTCCCCTTGCGGCTGTGTGGGGACACGGTGAGACCCTGCTCGTGAAGAGCAACACGGGCTGGGGCTTCCCTTCGACTCTTTGCAACCAGGGTCCTGGTGTAAGAAATGGAGTTTATGGACACCGCAGGGTGAGTGTCTTCTTTGGCGATAAAACTTTCTGCAGTCAAGCTTTATTTTATTAGAAGAATCAGAGATTATCCAGGTGGCTCCAGCAGTCCATCAAAGAAATGTCCAACGGGACAAAGAGGCAAGAAGGAGATAAACTTCTCTTTATCTTTGTTTTTCACCTAGTCACTAACAGCAGCAACCACGTTCTGAGTGTTTGCGGTGTCCCGGGGGCCGTGTTCTCTTAACCATGTTCTGTCATTTCCATTCACTTAGCAGCCCTGGGAGAGAAGCGTAATCACCTACTTTAGAAATGAGGAGAGGAAGGTTTGGAAAGTGAGACCGAGATCTTGGCTTTCCCTTACTTTTGTTCTTTGAATCAAAGTCCCAAGCACAATAAGATTATCCTTCCTGCCTCCTCTCCACTTCCTTCTCATTGATCTTTATTCATCTTTAACTAACTTATAATTTTAGAATCTGGAAGGGAAGAATCTTAGAGATGAAATAGCACAACTCCCTTGTTTTACAACCCCCTCATTTTACTATATCGGAGAAATGTAGTCTCAGAGAGGAGGGGCAATGGGCTCAAGCTCACCCTGGCAGTCTGGGGCAGAGGCACTGTGCCCACCCAAGAGTCCCTCCCTGGCTCCAGCCCTATTTCCTTGCTCTGCTGGGCTCAACCTCTCCACTCTCTGAGGTCGTCTCTGACCTTGCCTCTGAATTCTCTCCAGATATCGTTGTCAGGTATAAAACCCGACAGACTGAATGGCTGCCTTTACACGGCTGAATTGTTCTGGGGCTTTTATTTTTTTTTCTATTTAAACTGCACACACACACACACACACATACACACACACATACACACAGAGAGAGGGAGGGAGGGGGGGGAGAGAGAGAGAGAGAGAGAGAGAGAAAGAGAGAGAGAGAGAGAGAGAGAGAATAAATCACATTTTCTAATCTAAACTGGCTGCCAGTTTCATTCCAAGAGAAATGGGTGTGATCTGTCACCCATGTGAACATAACACGCCTATTGATGTAATTACATCCAGTCAAAAGCCCAGTGACAGAATATAATATGGAAAAGGGTTTCATTTGGGAAAATTTAAGTCACTACACACACATATCTATTTCATCTCTCAAAAATTTTTTAAACTAAGAAAGAGCAAATCATTTTTAAAGGTTACCTTATCCTTAAAAATATTCTGAATGTGCACCTTTCAAGTACATGTTGAATGTGCAAGCGTTAGTGTTTTGCCACTTATATAATCCGGCCATCTTGTCTTTTCTCACTGTTTCGAAGACCTTGGCAAACAACTGACCCCCTCACCGTGTTGTTGGTGATTTCTCCTTGCAGCCTGAAGATTTGTTTTTTTAAATCCTCTCTGAGAGAGTGAATGTAGTTACTGAGCCACAGTAAGGGCAAGCAGCCAAGAGATTCCATTTGAGATATCTCAGGCCCTTCCATATACTGATCATCACAGCTATCATCTTCTGAAGACCTACTGTGTGCTAGGAACTGTGTTGGATACTTTTAAAAAATTCCTCATCTCTAACCGTCATACTCTCACTCTGATTCCATCTACCATCACCGACGGCCCAGATTATTCCGCCCAACCATCTTCCTGACTCCACTCTTGCATAGAGTACCAGGGAATTTAGCTTTAAAAACGCCTGTGCACTAGACTTATCAGTGATCATTTTGTAAGATATATAAATGTTTAATCACTAAGTCATGTACTCGAAACTGATATAAAATTGTATGTCAACTGTAATCGAAAAATTTTAAAAATGCCAGTGCAACTACTTCTCCCCTATGCTCACACCCTCCATGGCTGCAGTCTTTCTCAGAGTAGAGCCAAAGTCCTTTGCCAGGCCCCAAGACGCCCAGGACCTCCCCTACCCTAACACTCGCCCTCACCTACTCTGCCCCAGCAACCCGGGCCTCCTTGCTGACCCTCCAGGGCACTGGGCACACTCTCTCCTCTGGTCTCTGCACTTGTGGTTCCCTTGGCCTAGGGCCCTCTCCCCATGACCACTTATGGCTCACAGCCTTGTGTCCATCTACTCTGTGTTCAAATGAGTCCTTGCCAGTGAGGTCCTTCCTGACCTCCCATATAAAATTGTACCCCAACCTGCCGACACTTCTTACCCCTCCTCTCTGATTAATTTATCTCCTTATCACTTACCGCCATGTGACATCTTCTATATATTTTATTTGTTTATCTTGCTTATTGTCTGGCAGGGAACTTGAGGCTAGAAAGGGTGAGTGATTGATCCGAGTCTGCATAGGCAGTCAGGGGCAGAGCTGGAGTGCAGGCTGGGCTTGCAGCCCAGCCCATATTATCAAGGCGAGAGGCTCTGAGGCCGTGCATTCTCCTGCTGACCTCTGAGCTCCCGACATTAGTCCCCTCCAGTCACTGTGCAGCTGGCTGCTCTCTCAAAGCTTCTTGTTCTTATGGAGATTTATTTATTTTTTTTCTGGAAAGATTCTCCACAAGACACAGTATATATATGGAGCAGAGAGTGCAATTGTCTTGATTCAGTGTGGAGTGCTGGTCCCCTTGTGTGATAAATCCAGAGGCTGCAAGGGAAAGGAGCTCAGGTCTGAATTTGTCACTGTCACAGTGGATGTTGAGGTCAGGCTGGGGAAGGGCTGGAATACGGTTGAGCTAAGTTTAAAATGAAGGTTACATTACCAACACATATTCTTTGACTTCTTCGTCATATGCCAGGCCCTGTCCTGAATGATCTTTGTGAATAATCCCATCTGATGTATCCTTGCAACTATGTAATATGATGAGTTAGGACATTATCCTTATTTGAAAGATGAGAAAATGGAGACTTAGTGAGTTGACATTGCTAGTTAGCAGCAAAGCTGGTCCTCAAATCCGGCTATGTCTAATGCCAAAGTCTATTTCTTAGGCTCAGGCATCCAAGGTTGGTTTGTTTGGGATGGACTGAGATCAGCTCAAGGGTAGAGTCAGGGTCAGCCTCACGGATAAGGATGGGGCTGCTCTTCACTTTAGCATTGTAAGCTGGGGTTAGTGTAGGACAGGGGTAAGGGCTGAGCCAATGTTCAGAGCAAGCCTGAGGTTAGGATCAAGGTGGCTTCTCATGAAGATGTTTCTCAGGGTAAGGCGTATGCTTCTCTAAGGGCTCTAGAGGCGTAAAAAGAAATGATCCTCCCTACGAATAAAACATTCTAAAGACGGATGGCGTATCTTAAAAAGCCCTGTGAATTTCACAGTTGACTCCATAAAGTAGTTGTATTTACTTTAATAAAAATGCTGTCCTCCAAATCTTTAAGTAATACTTATGCTCTGGGGAGATGTCCAATGCCTGGCACTACCCCAGCTCAAAAAGCTGAGCTGTAGGAATGGGTGATGATTTGGCTGCAGTCTGAAGATATGGTAGAGTGACCAACAATCCTGGTTTTCCCAGGGCTGGGAGACTTCCTGGGATGCAGGACCTGCTGTGCAAAAACCAAGAAAGTCTCAGGCCAAGCAGGCTCGGTTAGTGATCGCAGTTAGAGTAAGGGCGAATCTAGAGTTAGCAAAACAGGCCCCTTGAGAGTGGGTGGAACATAGTGGTTAAGAACGTGAGCTTTGCTGTAAGCAAGACTCAGGTATTTTGTTCATTTGTCCTGCCAATTATTCATAGGTCTCTTTGAGTCTTAGATTCCTCATCTTTATAGTGGAGACAACAATGGTGTCTCTTTACTGGGATCATTGTGAAACTTACATGGCAAATGGTTACTAGGCAGCATCATTATTATTCGTACCCATCTTCAGGGTTCTCCGCCCAGTTACATGACAAAGACATTTAGGGTCGATTTCTCTACTATTTACATACATGGCTCTTGACTGGAGGCCTAGAGTCAATCTCACGTACGGTCTCAGCTCTGCCACTAACTCTGTCTGAACCTGTGTTTCTCCATCTGGAAAAGGAAGGTGGTAGATGGAACAATTGCCAAAGCCCTCCGAGCTGGAATAGTCTCCGAGTCCTGAAGCCTGCTTTTTTGACTTGGAGGTCTTTTCGATGTTCACAAGGTCCCTTATGAAGAAGCTTTTGTGGCAATCTCCAATTAGTTTGGCATTGATGGACATAGCTACATTGATTAGCCATCCATCTAATTGCTGCTGTGTAAGACAGAAGCGGCAAAATGCTAGAAAAGCAAAAATGTGGTAGGTCATCGGTAGATCCATAAGGCTATAAGGGCGCTTTTTCCATACAGGGTCAGGATTAGAGTTGTGAGCTAGTATATGCCTCTCGTTCTTCAAATCGGGCATCCTAGAATCATAAGATTTAGGAGTGCTGGGGCTCATGCAGAATAAGTATTTTGCTCAAAGTCACACAGAAGACTCAAGGCTTGAGCTTGCAGTCCAGTGACCTATTTATCAAACCAAGTCACTATTCGATTCAATGCTCATAGGACTTGTTCACTTGCAAAATGTTGAAACGAAATGTACTGTTGACCTGAGATGGTCTCTGAGGTTTCTTTCCACCATGTTAGTTTCTGGAGTTGGGTAAGAGCTTAGGGTTTCATGGCTGCTGTCCAAAGTCAGAAGAAGACGAAAGACCAGGCCCTGCCACAGGACATTTATTGCCAAGGGGAAGAGGTGGCACTGACTTTAACCTAAAATCTCTCCCTCTTCTGACCCACCCTACCAGACCGCCATCTCCCTCCTTCCCCTAGCCTGAAGGACTACAAATGGCAGGTGCCTTTGTAAATGGGACCAACGCATCACGATGCACTGGGCTTCTGAAATGGTGAATAGGGAGGCCTCATGGAACGTGTCTTCTTGGCTGTCTGCTCCAGGTTAGGGACACCAAAGCCAAGCTCTCTCTCTCATCTGCCTCAACATCTCTATGTGAACTCTTGTCTGGGAAGGGAGTTAGTCTCCCAAGAGCGTGGAGAGAGCTGGATGTGGCCTTCCCTCTATTGGTGCCAGATAAGTTAGGAAGGAGTGACATTGGGGATCATGGTCAAGCTATCATCCAAGATCCTGGATGTGTTGTCATAACTAGGTCAGGAAGGGCAGAGAAAGCACAACAGATCAGACTCGTAGTTTGGCATCAGACTAAGTCAGAGAACAGACCAGCAGCAGGGAAGATCGATTTGAGGAAGATGAAAGTAAAACACCAGTTGTGCTTGATGATATCAAATCCTCCTCATTTCAAACCCATTCTGCGTAGTCACTGAGCGCTCACTGTGCTAGCCAATTTATACATATGATTTTATTTAATTGTTTAGCAGCCTAAGAAAAGAATGTATGTCATCACCACTTTAAATTCAGGAATGAACCTCAGAGGTTAAGGAGCTTGCCAAAGCCTCTCAGCTGGCCAAGCCTCTTAACTTGAGATTAAAAATCAGGTGTCTTTTCCTGTGAAGCCGCACCACTCCCCAGTCTACTGGCACCGTACAACAGGGCTGGCCTTACCCCCAGAGTGAATTCTGGCCATTGAGCAGGTGGGAGTGGGAGTGGGGGCGGGGATGGTCACGGAAGTGCAGAGAGCCCCCCATGTGCCGTCAGACTTTGACCAGGGGTAGGCATTAAGTTGATGTGGCCTGGCAGCTTATTCCTCTGAAGAAGGGCGGGCATCTCATGGCTGGCAGTGGCTCCAAGCGGCTGCAGGAGGAGAGATGTGGTGTAGCTGCCGGTCAAGTCAGCAAAGAAAATCAGTCTTTGGGTCATCCTTGGTTTGGGACCAGGAACCATGAACATTGGCTCACCCACTACATGTGTCTAGGACATTGAGGTAATGTGATTCCTTGAATAAGTCATTTGGCAAGCCTCTGGCTGCTCAATTTCAGGCATTTCTCCTCCTCCCCCAAATCATATGCTTGTATTAGTTCTTTACTTCCTCAGAGCTGGTAGAAAGAGAAAGACACATCACAGAGCCAAACAGGGACCTTCTCTCTGTTTATGCCCATAAGGAATAACCACGTTAACTCAAATTAATTCAAGACTTGCCATAACTGAAGAATAAAAACTAGCTAGTTAGATTTATTTTCTTAGACCAGGACTAATCTATCCATCAGCTTAGTTCAATGAGAGAAAACACACTTCTTCAATAGTTTTCAAACTGAAAAAAAAAAGTCTCATTAAGTTAAACATATTAACCTGAGAGCAGTATTAACCTCAGACAGACTAATGAATGTCATTGCAAAGAATGCACAGCAGTCCTCAGAGGGAACCAACAAGCCCTTAGGAATTCTCTGCAAACGTGCTCAGCTATTGTGCGAGGGATGGAATTATCAGGGGAGAGAGGGAGGTGGGGGACAGGACAAAGAGAGACAGAGGGAACAGGGGATGCTCCTGGAGCCCTGACTGTCTTTGTGACTGACGTTGTCTGATTAATTCAGGCATTTTTGGCCACGTAAGAAGGGGCACGTGAATAGGGGAGGGTGTGTGATGTTATTCCCTGTTTCCAAGATCATAGGTGCTTTAAAACCAAAGGCCGTATGTTTTAGCCACTAGACACGAGGCAAGGCTACAGGGGTTGGGGCTGGGCATCCAGTCCCGTTTCACTGAACCAAACAATATGCTTTTATCTATATCGCAGAACATAAATACACGTGGAACATACACATAGAACAACATACATATGGAAGCCTCATGAACATCCATTCGGGGACTTTTGTCCAGTATCGAATGCAAGGGAACTGGGAAGCATGGAGAAACACAAGCAAGGTCGCCCAGTTTTAAGAGAGCCAGTTGAGATATGAAGCCAGGTCAGCATGACGTGGGGTGAAGAGACCACCTCACAGCCCATAGTGATCCCCTCTCTTGGGTAGGATGTCTCCCAACTCTCACCTTCCAAGAGTCTGCAGAACCACTGCTCTACCAGTGTGGTGAAGAGTCTCTATATGAATACACAAGAAGCAACAAAGTATAGACAAAATCACCTTCACCTAGGAGCCAGCCTGGCTTGGGTATAGACTCTGGCTCAGAAACTTACCAGCTAGGGGCCCTTGGTCAGGTTACTTTCTGAATCAGTTTCCTTGTCAAGTACATTGTAATGGACAATTCCTACCCTGGAGGTTTGTTGAGGGGTCTAAATGAGGTATTAAAGAAAGGTCCCTGACACACAGCACTTACTCAGGAAGGATTTTCCCTCCTAACTCTGCACAGAGCCCCTGGTCCATCCAGTTGGGATCTGGTCCTTGGTCAAGGGCTCCCATGGGTGACCTGCGGAGGAGCAGAGCTCCCTCCTGACATCTAACCGTTAGCCCCACCGGACACACATGTTCTCCGAGGGCCCACTGTGACCCAGGTACCGTAAGGAACACAGAGACAACACGCTCTCCGATGCCTGGGTGTTCACAGCCTAGCGGCGAAGATGGTAAAGGGCACAAAAGAATCCAGGCCCAAGGGAGGGACGGAAAAGAGAGAGGGAAGCATCTGGATATAAAGGGAGAACCACTGGAAACGGCACAGGAGAGAGATGGCAGCTTGGGGAGGTGTCTTCTCTGTGTGCACTGGGCAAGCGAGCCTTCCCGTGAGCACTCTGTATAATGGGGACTGGATGGCTAGAGGCCTGGTCCAAGGTTGAGGTAAGAGAAGAAGTGGACGTGCAGATTTATAGTCTTCAACATCCCAACCTCTCTTGTGCCTGCATGCTCTGTCTTCTACGAATTTATTAATGAGGGAGTAAACACTTGTTAGGCAGCTGTCAGGACCCTCATATGCTCCTTTATATTTATGATTTACTTGATTCTCATACAACACCTCCTGCCCTCCACCCCCAAACTCTGAGAATCGGTGATTATTATCTGTATGTGTCTGGTGAGGGATGGAGGCTCAGAGGTGTCAAGTAACTGGACTAGGGTCATACGACTCATAAATGGCAGAGCCACTGCTTACTCCCCGGATATCTGGCTCTAAGAGCCACGTTTCCCCTACTTGCCATGGCATCTCTTACTTTAGCAGGTTCTGCTGGGCAGTGTCTGTTCTCTGCGTAGATCTCTTCTTCCTCCCTGGATCAGCTCCCAGTTAGGATGTGTCCTGTGGGAGAGACATGAGGACTCACTGAGCTCTTCCTGTCTGGCTGGCAGAGCCCGCACCCCCCCTCCCCCCGACCCCATTTCCTCCTGTGTGTCAACACTGTCCTGAGGACCTTGGCAAGGCCCATGAGCTCCTCTTATGATTTGGAGTTGACGATCTCACCATGCCGGGCAAACCAGCTGTTCGTGTACAGGTGTGAGGCCCCTCCCTATGAGCACCTGCTTTTTCGTAGAGTGAAAAATGTTATTTCTGCCATTATTTCTTTGTGCCAGTGTCCCCTGTATGTACTAGAAGGGCAAGGACCATGCACCTTGCACATATAGTGAGTACTGAATGAAGAAAGGAGTGAAGGGAGACATGGGTTCTAGCAACTGAGCGTCTACAATCTCTAGACGTGGGAGAAATTCCTCTGGTTTTTCAGGAGTAAAGATGGTGGTTGAGGGAGAACTTGGAAGAGACAAGGTAGTAGATGCACCATTGAAAGATGGTTGAGTACAGCGGCTTTGGAATCAGAAAGATATGGTGTATCAGCTATTGCTGCCTGACAAGCTATCTCAAAACTTAATGGTCTAAAACAGAAAGAATTTATTTGGTTTAGGAGTCTGTAGGAGTGCTGGGAGGTTCTGCTGCTGTGGGCTGGTCTTGGCCGGTCATGGATGGGATCATTAGTATTTTAGGATGGCTGCTATGTTGGCTGGAGGTTGGGTGGGTGGTCCGGGATGGTCTCAGCTGGGATGGCTTATCTCTGCTCTTTATGTTCTCTCTCTCGCTCTCCCCTGATGAGACGGTTGTTCTCATAGTGAAGGCGAGTTACAAAAAGAGAGCAGAAGTACACAGACCTCTTAAGGTTTAGGCTCAGAAATGGCACAGCGTCACTTCTGCACCATTGTATTTGCCAAAGCAAGTTATAAGGCCAGCTCAGATTGGGAGGATTTTACTTCTTGATGGGAAGAATTGCTAAGCCATGTTGCAAAGGGCCTGGACACAGGGGGGTCCGAAAATAGGAGTTAGAGGGACGCATAACAGCGAAGTTAAGTGCTTCAGCTTTGGCATCAGACAGACCTGACTTTGGTTTGCAATTTGGGTGTTTTAGTACAAATTACTTGGACTTTGCAAGCCACAGTTTTTTCGTCTGTAAAATGGGGATAATAATATTATATATGGCACTGGATTATTGGGAGGTCTAAATATCATACATGCAAAGCATGTAAAACTGGGAACACAGGGACTCCCAGTAGCCAAGAGTTGATGGCAATACTACAGCCTGTGTTATATATATTTTTTAATTGAGGGCACTCTGGAATCTGATGAGGCCCTGGGTCTTTGTCCATTCCCAGAATTCAGAGTCTTGGGAAACAATATCTCTCTCCATTAATGTATCGGAAGCAGGAGATTGTCTCCTGTGCTCCCCACAAACCCAGACCTCTCTCGGCCTCTAGAAATAGTCTCTGTTGGTTTGGAATCTCTGCCCAGCCTCCCTTTCCTGATGGCCTGTGGCACTCAGGCAGGGTTTCAGACGTCCTCACTCCCCACTGCCCCTGGCCTGTACTTGTGAGGACGTCTGATGCTCAAACTGTGGGGAGCAGGGCTGTGGGAACCAGAGGCTGTTCCCTGACACACTCACTGGGCCTGGGAAACAGAGACCCCTTTGGGGGTGATCTGAGAGGGGCTCCTCCATGCACCACATGGGGCCAATTCGCTCTCTGATGTCTCCCTTAATCATCCCCTCTGGACTCAGAAATGTAGTTTAATTTCAGCTGGAGGAAAAGTAATTAAGACTTGTAAAGCCCTGTTGTAGATAGTGCTCTAGGGCTCCCAGCAGAGTAACCCAGGCAGGGTTTTTATCATGTCTTGGTCTTAGTCAAAGGCACCCTCTGAGATTGGCCACTTAGCACTTGTTAATGGCTCTAACTTCCACTGACTCTAAATCTCCCCATGAAAAGTATGGTTTGGAGGCATGAGATAACCATCAGAGAGCCTTAAATGAATTACACTTTGTCAAGAGGAGAAAACGATGTGCTTGAAATGTGCACTACAAAGGAAATGAAAGGCTTTCCCATTGGGAGGGCAGGGCCCAGGTGGGGTGGGGGTGGGGTGGGTGGGGCATGTACAGCTGTTTGCCAGGGTAAAGAAGAGGAGAAATCAGCACTTATTAAGCCTTTTATAAACACATTTCATAAGGAGCTTCATTTCACCCTCACCATTGCCCGTGAGGTTGTGACTTCATTAGGGTTGTTTGCTTGCATTCCTCATCCATTTTTCAGCATCGCTAACTTTTCTTTAGGTCCTCCTTTTCTCCACTTTCAGTCCATGGGTGAGGCGGCACCCACAGCTTAGAGTTGGGGAACGCGACCTAGGGTGAAGCCAGTCTAGTCGGGCTGTTCTTCTGCTACAGTAATTGGCTCAGGGATGGGCATGTGACCCAACTAGAGCCATTGTTTTCAATGAATCTTTTACCAGGGCTTCTGAGAAATAGACTCTTGCTTTTCCCACTGACCTGTAACCTAGAAGTTCATCGTCTAGAGCTGTTGCTACCATTTCAGGTGTAGCCTGAGAATGAAGACAACATACAGAGGAGACATAGAGAGAATTCTGGTCTTCATGACATTATTGGAAGCCCCATCGAGCCATTCCTGACTTAACTCTACCCCTGCAAGAACTCGTTGCACCTATCATTGAATTAATTCTCTTTTTGCCTGAGCCAGAAATGAGAATTAGATGGTTCACAAACCCATGCAGAGAAGCTTAAGTACAAAAAGGATTTAGGAGAAGATTACAGGGATGTCTCAGCTCCAAAGTGTAGAAGCCTACCAGGCATCTTGGGACCTGAAAGTCACCTGGCAGGTGACTTTCTGACTCTTCGTGCTTCTCTCTGCCCTTCTCCCTGACTGGGTCTGCATGATGACTCATTTCATTTCTCTCTACCCATCTTCTTTATTTCCTTTGCAGACTTGCTTCTCAGCTCACTCATGATTCAACATGGACATACCTGTACTTGTTTCTCTCTACTTCTCTTCCCCTAGGGAACTCACTGAGGTATACCTGAGTGGTTCATCTATACCTGAACCTAGCTTAGATAATGAGATCTTGGGCCTTGAGCTTGGTAACATCCTCCATGAGCCTTTTAGGGGTGCCTAGAGGACGGTGAAGATATTCTGTCTGTGTCTACTAGTTGACTAGTTGCCAAAGCTTGGCCCAGACCTAGGGGGAGGGACATAGGACCCACCTCTCAATGGTGGGAGTACCAGGGATTTGTCATAGACCACATATATCATTCTCATGCAAAGTTCTGTAGAGTTCTGAGTGTCTTTCTGCTTAGTAAAATGAGATAATCCTTGCTCCTCAGTGTCTTGAAGGAGATAAGAAAGCTGTGAGTAGATGTGGACCCTGGCTTCGTTTCTACCCCATGGTCAGAACCCCTGCTTTGGGAGGAGTTGTCCAAACTCGCATGTAAAGGCTCATTTGAAATAGGGGCCCGTGCAGTTACCTGCCCCCAAACCTCAAATCCCCAAATCTGTGATGTGAATGATTCTGGGCTTCGGACCAATCAGATAGATAGAGGGCAACCCCGCCCCAGAGACTGAGGGCAAGGGCAGTGGGGTCATGGCTACATACTTTGGGCACTGCTTTTCCTAGAGAATAGAGGGACACAGAAACTCTTTGGGTGAGAGTCTGTCTCTTGGTTTCCTGAATTTTTTGTCTCATGATAAAAACGATTATTGAAGTTTATCTGATCCTGAGAGGGCGAAATATTTCTAATCTGAGCTATTCATAAATAAACCCCCCAAAATAATAGTGAGTGTCCTGGAGGGGTGGGACTGGAGAGATAATAGAAAGTGGCTTCTTATGTCGCTGTACACTTTATTTAATATTTGACTATTTAATATTAATATTTATACATTAATATTCTCTATTCAACATTAATATTAATATTAGAGGCACATATATACATGTGCATACATATATAAATTCACAGGGTCACGAGTGAGGGGCATTTACTGTATAAAGGAATTTTATACTTCTGCACTTTACAAAAGGATTTGCCAAAGGCTTCCTTGAAGTGTTGGCTCTCCAGGGAGCAACAGAAAAGAATTTCGATTTTTAAACATTTTCTTTTCATCCTTCAATGCAACCTTAAAAGGGTGTTCAATTTCTGTTTCAAGTTCTGTTTGATTCAACCAGTGTTTTTCCAAGTTCCTCTTAAGTGTTGGGCACTGTGCCGGGCACAGTGGGGGAACAAAGATGAATAAGATCCCTTTTCAAAGGGGGATGAACTCTAAATGCTCTCGCAGAGGCAGCTTAAAGAAAAATGTGCCTGGGAAGCTGTTGTCAGGGAAGACTCTGCAAATCCCTCAGCATTGTCCACAGATCTAACCAGCAGTTAAGCCCGGGGAGGTGTTCCTGGTGTGCCAGGCTGGTGGGGAGGCCAGGAGGGTCTGCAATAGGAGGAGGGGAGGAACGACAGCTCCTCTGCTCTCTTCTCCCATCATTGACCACCTTCCTGACATTAGACAACAAGTCAGATACACCCTGAGAAGGCAGGGATTTGTAGTACCCCTGAAAGCAGGCGAATTCCCTGTAACACATCCCATATCCAGGGTCATCTATGTTGGAAGGCCATGGATCCCTGGGGAAGATTGCAGTTCCTTCTTCCGTTAACCTATTTTCTTTTTTTCCTTTTAGAAAGTAGGTTTGGAGCAATGGGCCTTCAGTGCAGCTGAAACGGGTGGAGTTGAAGATAGAAACAGCCCAATATGAAGTGGAACATGCCTAATTATTTGTATACCTTCTTTGGAGAAATGTCTATTGAATTCCTTTGCCCATTTTTACATCAAGTGATTTGTTGAATTGTAGGAGTTTTAAAAAAATATACTCTGGATATTAATCCCTTATCAGATACGTGATTTGCAAATATTTTCCCTTATTCTGTATGTTGTCTTTTCAATCTGTTGATTGTTTCTTCTGAGGAATTGTAAGTTTGATGTATGTAGTCCCATTTGTCTATTTTTGCTTTTGTTTCTTGTGCTTTTTGGCGTCATATCCGAGAAATCATTGCCAAATCAAATGTTATGAAGCTTTTCATCTATGTTTTCTTCTAGGAGTTTTATGTTTAGATCTTTAATCCATTTTGAGTTTATTTTGGTATATGCTGTAAGATAAGAGTTCATTTTTTCTCTTTTGCATGTAGATATTCACCATTTTTTGAGAGACTATCCTTTCCCCATCATGCAATCTTGGCATGTTTGTCAAAGGTCGTTTGACTACATAGGTGAGGGTTTACTTCTGGACTCTCTGTTCTGTTCCATTGATCTACATGTCTGTCATTATGCCAATACCATTCTGTCTTGATTATTGTACTTTGTAATATGTTTTGAAACCAGAAACTAGTGTGAGTCCTCCAACTTTGTTCTTAAGGATTTTTTTGGCTATTTGGGGGTCCCTTGAGATTCGATAAAATGAGCCCTGAAACACTGCCTGGAG
This sequence comes from Rousettus aegyptiacus, assembly GCF_014176215.1. Taxonomy (NCBI): domain Eukaryota; kingdom Metazoa; phylum Chordata; class Mammalia; order Chiroptera; family Pteropodidae; genus Rousettus; species Rousettus aegyptiacus. The sequence continues at coordinate 18,854,943 of NW_023416284.1, read as the reverse complement.
GAAAGCTTCCTGCTGGGTGGCGAAGTCAGGGGAACACTGGGGCCTCCCTCAGTGACACAGTGAACCTGTAACTAACACCTGGGGAAGCGAGACATCTGACCACCTCCCGGGTTCTTGCAATGTCCCTATTTGTCCCCTGCACACTCCATGGCCTTTTACTTTCTCTATCAGGAAGGGAGATTGGGGTGATGTGGCTGCTAGAGGCAGGTGAGGAAAAGGAGGCTCGGAGTCCCTAAATGACCTCCCCAGGGTCACTTGGCAAGTTCGTGCCGGTGGGGCTCCTGCTCCATCCTGACTCTCGTCTCTGGGCCGTGTCCTCAAGATGTGCAGCAACCAGCCACAATTCTCGTTGGCATCTTTCCACTCAGAGCCCAGTGTCCTCTCATCTCCATCATCTCAGTTAGTGTCGGGGCTGCTTTTATCAAAAAAATTTTTTTTTGGCTAACATCTTTATTGAGATATCACTCACCTATTTCAAGTGTACAATTCAATGGTTTTCAATCTATTCATGAAGTTGTGCAACCATCACTATAATCAATCCTAGAATATTTTCATCAGTCCAAAAACAAACCCTGCACCTGAATTACCCGCAGCCTTAGGCAACCTAATCTACTTCCTGTCTCCATTCTGAAAGTTTCATGTAAATTACACAGTATGCGATCCTTTGTGTCTGATTTCTTTCATTTAACAGAATGTTTTTAGGGTTTATCCATGTTGTAGCACGTATAAGTACTTCATTCGCTTTTAAGATGGAATACCATGGTTTGTAGCCAGATTGAATTCCATGGCTTGTAGATGTCGCAGTTTGTTTATCCATGTATCAGTTGATGGGCATGTGGGCTGTGGTAGTGATTTCCTTTTGGGAGAGATACAAAGCCTGTCTTTAAGAAGGCACAGTTTTTGTTCTCTCCCTGTATTACCTGTCACCATGTATTCTTTCAATGGAGGCTTTCCTCTTGCTTTTGAATCAAATTTCAAAACTTGCAACATAAAGTCCAGCCGAAAAGGCCACATTTTGAGCTGATGCCTTTGCTCAGTGTCCTCTTGCTCCCTCTCCCTCCCCACAGTGGATCATCTCCCTGACAGCACCCATTGGGAGAAGCGAAGGGTCACCGAGGGCCAGGTCCCCCACTGACCACTGTCCAGGAGTGGGTATCAGATACAGAAACTGAGGCTCAGAGGCTAATGGGACCTGCCCAGTCTACATAGTCACTAAGGGGCAAGGCCAGGATTTGAACCCACACCTGCTTGGATTCTTAACCACCCTCCGCCTTCATCTAGGACCCCACAATGAGTTGACAAGGTGATGATGCTGGGGACATGGGGGTGATAGTGATGATGACAAGGTGGTGATGATATGAGGGGCTACGCAGGGATGTTGCTGGTATGGGCGCACTCAGGCTGAATGAACTACATTCCCAGCTTCCCTTGCATGTAGGTGGGGCCAACGTGACCAGTTCTCATCAGTGGGTAGAGAGAAGTGATGTGAATGTCACTTCTGTGCTAAGGTGATTAAGAAGCAGTTGCGTTTTCTCCACTTTTTCTTTTCCCTCTGACTGGAAAGCAGGAATCAGGGGGCTCTGAGGCCTTGGAGGAGGGAGAAGCCGTGTCTCAAAAGGAGCCCTGGTCTCGAGTCACCGCCTGGAGGAAAGCAGCCTGCTGTCTTAGAGGTGAGCAATGGGGCAGTGCATGAATCATGACTGGGTATCTAACCCAGCTTGGGGATCTTAAAAGACTTCCGCGAGGGATTGACGCCAGAGCTTAATGTTGAAGGCGATGTTAGGAGATGACCAGAAAGAAGAGAGGAAAATCCAGTAGGCAGAGGGCACAATACATTGGGGAGCCTTAAGGGGTTCGATGGAGTTGAGTGATTCCTGTCCCAGAAGAGAGGCAAGAGTGAGTCTGGAGAAACGAATGGAAGCTGAATCTTAAGCGGCCTCTGTGCCAGGTGATGGAGTTTGTAAATTATCCCTTAGTGCATTAGTGGCTATTAAAGGATTTTAACCCCGTGGTCAGATTTTGAATTAAAATGAACTTTCTGGCTCTAGAGAGGGAGATGCTGGAGGCAGGAGACCAGGAGGGTCTGGCGCAGCTCACCAGGAGAGAGTGGAGAACAGAATTAGGACAAGGGGAGGGGTTGTTTTGAGGGGGAATTTCAGATTTTGAGTCAACAGTCTTCATGACTGATTTCGAAGGAGAGGGAAAAGTAAGAGTAACCCTCAGGTTTCGGGCTTAGGGGTCTGGGTGGGTGGGTGAGTGGTGCACCATCGCTGAGATGGGGACACAGGAGAAGGAACAGGTTCAGAAGGGGAGGGGTGTCTATGGCCATATCACCCTGAATGCGCCCCATCCCATTTGATCTTGGAAGCTAAGCAGGGTCGGGCCCAGTTAGTACTTGGATGGGAGAAGGGGAGCGGAGGAGCCTTGGTGGGCACCCTGAGTCTTTTGTGGGTGAAGCTGGATCATGAGCCCCATGAAGGCAGGCCTTGGTCTGACTAGTTCACTGTGTTTCTCAGAGTGTAGCACAGAGTGAGGCTCATGGGGTGTTTGCTGGAGGAAGGAAGGAAGGAAGGAAGGAAGGAAGGAAGGAAGGAAGGAAGGAAGGAAGGAAGGAATGCAGCCTCATGGAGCCACACTCAGTCCCTTAAAAAGGCAGCTCTGTGAGGGCCAGTCCTACTGAGTCAGTAGCTGAGAGGCTCTTTGTTGGGACAGGGCAGGGGGCAGACCTGGTACTTGAGCAGGGACAGGGGCAGTGGCAGTGAGGGTGGCATGGTGCAGGAGCATCTGCCTTCCTGGCCTCTGTCCTTGTTTCCTGGTGCAGTCAGTAGTGAAGCCGAGTGTGCAGAAGGCACGAATGTGGCCCTGGTCACCAGCCAGCTCTGAGGTGGCGAAAGTGGCAGTGATGAGGTGGGAACCGCAGGTGGGGTTTGATCTGATGGGATGTGATAAAGACAGCGGAGCCTAAAAGTGAGGCCGAGCCGGGCATTCCAGAACCCCTCTAAGGCCGAGGAAAGCGACATCATTGATCCCTGGGGATCTTGGCCTCCAGGATTTCCTGGGACAGAATTCCTGATGGACAGTAATGAGAAAGGATGACAGCCTGCCTCTCCCAAACCCATCCTGGAAAAGAACCATCGCTGCCCTCCCTGCCGCCAGGCTCTGTCCCCCTCCTTGCTCCCTCTAGGCAGCAGGAGATGAATGACTTACATGTCTAGTTTCCATCTGCCAGAGTGAGGGGGATGAGCTGGAAAATAATGCAAACCTAGAGGCACCTTCAGAGCCAGGTCATTAATCATCCATGAGCCCCCACCTGTACCCCCACTGCTCTTCCACCAGCACAGGCCAGGTAGCCAAAGGAATTTTAGTGAGCATCTGACATGAGTTCCCCCGCCTTCCCCACTGCAGAGTCAGGCCCTCCCCGGCTCCTGCCTGGACACGGCCCACTTCTCCCATCCTCCCTGACCTGCCTGACATTGCCCCCCAGTGTGTTTCTAAAGCACAACTCTGACTGTGTTACATTCGATGGCTGCATTTGACGGCTCCCCTTTTCCTACTCGAGAAAGCCACTTATTTTCACGGGCCAGGCCAGCAGGATCAAGCCTGTGACAGCAGGAGGCTGGGGCAGCAGAGTGGTTAAGAATTGAACCCTGGAGCCAAATGCAAATCTGGTTTCTGCCACCTACTATTAGCTGAGTGACTCTGGGTATGTTACTTAACCTCTCCTTGCCTCATCTATAAACTGTAAATAACACTATCCACCCCCATTGGATTGCTGTGAGGAGAAATGAGATAACATATGTAGAATGCTTAAAATAGGGTCTGATATGTATAAGTTCTTGGTAAGTGCCGAATCTTGTGCATATTGCTTTTTCTTGTTGTCTAGTTAGCCTCCTTTCCCCTTTGGACAGGCCTTCTTCCCATCCGTGCTTGTCCACCCTCAGACTGACCATGCAGACGAGCCAATGCATTTCCTTTGAAACTCAGCTGGGATGAGCTGGGTTTTCTGTCACTTGTAACTAAAGATCCCTGATGCACACAGGCTGTGTCTGCCTCTGTAGTCATGCTCATCCCTTTCTGCTCCCAGATTGGAACTTTCTACACAACTCCACTGACTAGCCCCTCAATATGTCCTATTTCTACAAACTCTGTGCCTTGTTTTCGTAATTATCTCTGTCTGGAATGGCCCCTCTCAAAATTTTGTCCTGCCCAAATGCCGCACGCCCTTCAGTGCACCTGTAAGCTCACTGGCCTTGAAGCTTAGATCAGGGTTTCTCAGACTCAGCACTTTTAACATTTTGGGTTGGTAATGGGAGGCGGGCTGTTCTATGTTTTGTAGGATGTTTGGCAACATCCTTGACCTTTGTCCCCGAGATGCCAGTAGCACTCCTGAGTCATGACAATTGAAAATATTTCCAGAAATTGCTAAATGTCCTCTGGGTGGGCGGCACAATCCCTCTTGGCCGAGAGCTACTGGTGTAGGGTCAGAGACAGGAGTTTTTTCCCTGCTCCACCTACTTGCTGTGCGACCAAGACTCATTCCCGAACTGCTCTGAGCCTCGGTTTGTTCACCAGGCACGTCCAGATGGTAATACCAATCTCACGGGGCTCTTAAGTGGATTAAATTGATCACTCCTGAGAGGGGGCGTGGTGCACACTAGATGCTCAGTAAATATTGGTGGCTGTAATTGGCTCACAAAAGCCAGTGCTGCCCCAGTACTTTGCCTCCCAAAGGGCAGGCACGGATGCCAGGAAAATCTCATCCAGTGGTCTCGCTCTGGGGAAGAGAAATAAAAAAATTCTAATTCCAGAGTCTAAATGTCAGAGGCTTAGGAAGATATATGAAAATAAACATTCTGCACAACAAGGAAGAAAGAAAGGTGAGGGAGAAAGGAGGGGATGGAAGTAGAGGCCCAATGTTTAAAAACTGGGATATCGCATGTAAGTAACAGATTTCCTTTTCTCTTGAATAATTGGGAGGTCTGACCACACTGGGTGTGGCCTGGACAGTCACTGGAGCTGGGCAGCTTCTGCTCCCAGTAGGGCCTCACTTAGGCTCGCTCTCTGCTTAGACTCAGTCCCCACCACTCCTGACAACCCCTCAGCTCTGAGGCTGAGCCCTGCTGTGTTCCTGTCACATGAACATGCCACCCCTAATCTGGGGAGGGTTTCAGGTGGTGACCTCCAGGCTGGAAGATCAGCCTTAGTATTCTACGACCGTCTCAGCTCAAAAGTCACCTCCCCCAAGAGGCCTCCCTTGACTACCCGAGAGAAAATAGTCCCCATTCACCCCCTTCATGCTTCATACTTTTGCTCCACCAGGAAAAGTCACAGTGGATGAGCCGACTGACCCTGGGCCAGCTTTAGAGTGGCTAGTGGAGCTCTTTCCCTAGACATGCCAGTGGGAGCCTTGTTGAGATCCTTTGATCTGTGTATTTATAATTTTCATAAAATCAGGACAAAATTTAACCATTCAAAAATTTTTCCTACACTTCTCTCCCCTTTTTAGAACCCCACTGTCACAGATGGTAGACCTCTTGATACTGTCCCACAGGTTTAGATTCTGACTGTGCCAGTTACTTGCTGTGTGACCTCGGGCATGCCACTCAGCCTCTCTGAACTTTTATTTTCTCATATATAAAATGGTTAATACAGCCTCTGCCTCTCAGAGTTATTGTGGAGGTGAAATGACACCATGTATATAAAGTTCATCACATAGGGCCTGGCACATAGTAGGTGTTCAATAAATAAAAAGTATTATTATGAGTCAATATGTGGTATAAGATGCTACAATAGCCAAAATCCTGGTACTAGAGATCCCAGAAGACTGGCATCTCTCTGCAGTTCTATCTGGCCTTTCAAATGATTAATTGAACCTTTAAATATTTAAGCGGCCTTGGCTGCTCTGCATTAAAAGTTAATAAGTTTCTATCGAGCTTCTGCCAGCTGATTTTAACATCCTGTTGCTGGCCCATTCGAAGTCTAAGGTGGCTTCAAGGGGCCTAGGGGTGATTTCCAAGGTGTTGCCATCAATGAGCTGTTGCTAGAATCTCATTCCAAGGAATGAAGGAAGGGCCTTTACATTCTGCCCACCAGGCCCTTCGTTCAGGTTTTCCAGAAAATCAGAACTTTGCATGGTAACTTGCTTCTGATCAGGGTTAATGTGAGAAGCGGACTTCTGGAAGGCAGGCCCTGGAGGATGCGTTAATCCCCCAGTGTCGGGAGCTCCCAGGTCACCTCTGAGGATGAGAAGGAGGAGCAGGAGGGCAGGAGCCAGGAGGGAGAAGTGAAATGAGGTGAAACCTCCTGGGGGTCCGTTTACTCCCAATTCACTCCAGGTTACCTTTAAACGGGATAAAAATATCCCCTAATCCTCTTTATCTCAGTTCGGTGCTCCTAGAAAAGACATACTTGACATTTAAGGTGGTAGAAAAGAAGAAAAGGTACAAATGTGAGAGACACATAATAGTCCGTGGAAACCATAGAATGGAGGAATTTTAGGGAACTCACATTAGGAGCCTCCATTTTTTTTTTATGTTTCAGAAACAAAACAAAACAAAACAAAAAACAGATGAAGAGCGGAGGTGAGACCAACACCCGGCCCTCCTTTGGGAAATGTTTTTAGGCTTCCTAACCTGGATCTCTGTTCTGGTGAGACGGAGAAGGCAGGAGTTTCGCCTTCCTGTCCTCATGCCCGGTGTCTTTCCTTAAGCAATGGGGTTGCCACATCCCCTTATAAGCCTTTTCACCATTTCGGCCCCGCCAGCTTGTCCCTTTGTCATCTGCCGCCTGCCTGCAAAACAATTCTCTCGGCCGAGTACATGCGCCTCCTCCGACCCCCCTTTCTCTCCTGCCTATGTGTCAATTTTCCAGAAACAGTGAGAGATGCGGGATGAATGAGCGATGCAGAGTAGTGCCAGACTGGAGTTGAGCAAGGTGTTCAGGGTGTCGTTGCATCACTCTGAGGGTGAACGTGGGGTGGGGAAGAGGGGCAGGGGATGGGGACAGCGCTGGGATCTGAGAAACAGGTCTTTTGTCCCGACCCTGACAGAGACAAGCTCTCAGTGTCCTGGAATGCTGGGTCTCAAAGCGAGAGGCAAACCACGTCGGCAGCGCCCACATCAGTGGACCAGGATCAGATATCTATTGCTTGGCAGAGATATATCATGTCTGGTTTGTGTCAAAAGAGTAGGACTGTGTTCTTTGTTCCCCGCATCATAATTAATTCAGTAATCTGATTTTGAAGTGACTTGGAATAGTTTTCTTCATGTTTATTGTTGAGATTCTTTGGGCCTGTGGGTTTATAGTTTGTTTTTTTAAATCAACTTAGGAGAAGTTTGGATCAATATTTATTCAAATATTTTTTTCTTTCTAGTCTGCCTTTTCAGGGGACTCTACTGAGGCTCTGAAGTGGTCTCAGAGACCACTGATGCACTACTGGTAGTTCTTTCTTTTTCCTCTGTTTCATTTTGAATAATTTGTATTGTTATGTCTTCAAGTTCACTAGCCTTTCTTCTGATGATAATCCCATCCAGTATACAGTTCATGTCAGACAATGTGGTTCTGTCCAGATGTTTTATTTGGGCGTTTAAAAATATCTTCCATGGCATATGTTTTCCTCTGCTTTCTAGACTATATGCAACATAATTAGAATATTGGCCTTATTCTCTCTCTTCTCTGCTAATTTTATTGACTGCTATTTCTAGGTCTGCTCCTAATGGGTGATTTTTCTTCTCACTGTGGTTTATATGATTCTGCTTTTGTGCATGCTTGTTGAGTTTTGGTTGTACATCAGATATTGTAAATTTTGCCTTATTGAGTGTTGAATATTTTCTTATTTCTTTAAATATTCTTGATCTTTGTTCTGGGTTATAGTTTAATAACTTGAAACTAGTTTGATACATCAAGACTTGCTTTTATGCTTTTTTTTTTTTTTCCAGCAACATTCAATCCAGGGCTAGTTTCCCTCACTAATAGGTAATACCCTTCTGGATACTCAGTCTGATGCCCGTGTATTATGTGGTTTTAGTGCTCTAGATGGTTGGGAAACGAACCATTCAGGCATATGGTTCCACCTGCTCATTTTCACTGTTTCTTCCCATCTTAGTCCTGTATAGGTCACTCACACGCATGTGCTGATAAGCTGAAAGCTCAAGGGGAATCCTTCGAAGTTCTCTGGAGCTCTCTCCTCTCTAGGCAACTTGCCCCTCTCTAGTATTCTTCCCTATAAATTCTAGCCACCCTGACTTCCTGAAATTCTCAACTGTTTTCTCTCCTCAGGGAGATTTCTGGGCTCTGCCTGGGTTTCTCTCCCTATGTGGCGCCTGGAAACTCCCTCTAGTCAGTAAGCCAGGGAAACTGTAGTCATCACATCCTTCGTTTTCCTTCTTTCAAAGATCACTTTCATGTTCTGCCTGTTGTCCAATATCTGAAAATTCTTGTATATTTAGTCTTATTTGTATGTTATTTAAGACAGGAGGGAAATACAGTCCCTAGTACTCCATCATAGCTGGGAGTGGAAGTCTTATGGCTCTATTTTGAGAGTGACAATGATGACATTGAGAGTTAGCATTTGCTGAGTATATTAACCATGCATTTCACATACAGAGTTTCCTTTAATTCCCATCACCATTCTGGGGGCAATTGGCGGACCTCTGCTGCATTCTTCTGCCTGAGGACACTGACACTCCTGTTCTTCTTCCACTGTTCAGCGTCATCCTCATTCCGCTTATTTGCCTGTCCCCCACTAACTGAGTTTTTGGAAGGTCTCATCCCTTAGCCACAGGGTAAACATGGGGCCTAGGGCGACTTCCATCCCAATGACCATTGTGATTTGTACAGTAGGGAGCACTTGGCTCAAGCCCAGCCTATAAGAATTTGTCTTTGGGGTTTGGTAAATGGATACTGGGCAGGACAAGGCCTCCTTCTCCTGAGATCACCAGCTGGGATCATGTAAACCTGGAGCTGTCCTTGCCATGCTCACTGCCTTCTTCCCCATATAGAAGTTGGAAGGAGCCTATCTGCAGTGGGTGAGAATGAGCGGGGTTTCTGTCCCTTGGAACTGTAGGTCCCTGACTAAAATGGACATCTGTGCAATATGCCTATTTTATGGACAGGGAAAACAATGCCTAGAAATTTTAAGCGACACATCCAGCATCACTCAAGAAATGGCAAAACTGGGGCTCTAACCAGGTCTGTGTGACTTAAGAGCCCTGCTATTAACCACCCATTTTGCTGCTTCTCAGTGTGTGTGTGTGTGTGTGTGTGTGTGTGTACGCGTGCACGTGTGTGGTGAGACTGGAAATGACAGGATCAAATGTTAACCTGCAGAGGGAGACCAGGGTGGGGGCTGGACTGCCCTCGTGTGAGATGGCAAGGCCAGAGGAGGAGTGAGGACCCTGAGCACTATCTGCCCCCTGCCTGGAGCATCAGTTCCTGAGTTGTGTGAACTGATGGAGAGAAAACTGGGGAGACGTCCCAGGGAGCTGGTTAAGGTCAGCCCAATGCCAGAGCTGATGAGCAGCACAGGCGGCATCTTTCCAAGGCCTTGGTTCTCTAGGCTGCCTGGGCGGCTGCGGTTGTGTTTCCCACGGTTTGTCTCTTTTTTTAGCCTTGCTGAGGATGCAACAGAATCGATTGTTTGAAACACTTTTTGCGGTTTTTTTTTTTTCCTTCAGACTCTGTAACTGCAGAGTTTTCTAAGCTGAGAACATACTATTAACAAAGTAGTGAAGACATCTCATCACTCCCACCACCTCGGGCAACTGCTTCTCAGTTTCTCCATCTGTAAATGGGAATTGTGGTCCTTGTCCTCTTCCTTATGATTCATAACCTTCTTCTTCGTTTGATCCGAATCTCTGGCTCTCCAACTCTTTCCCTGAGTTAAAATTTATTGTGGACATCTGAGCTGCCAGACACTGTGCTGGGAGTCATCTTTCTCCCAAAGCCCCTCTTCCCTTCTGCCTATACAGGAATTTACCAGAAGGATTTGAGCCCAAGGCTTATGGCTAATTTGCTCAATGCCCTTTGGTTAGTTGTTTCCTTTCTCTGGGCCTCCATGTTCTCATCTGTGGAATGGTCACAGCCAGAAGTTGGTTATTCTTTAAGGGGCCAACATGGTCATTGGTTCTGATCCCGGAGTTAAAGGCAGCTGAACCCTGACCAGTCCAAAGGATCTTGTCTCTGCTCTACGGGACACATTGATGAGTGTGGCCTCCTGCTACTGTCCCCAGCTCTGCCTGTAGTTCTAATATGCCTGGGCAAAGGGGTTCTTCAGGGTTATACCTGCCTTCAGTGCTCTCCTTACTGCAGAGGCTGCTCCCTCTTGAATGTGTGGGCTCCCAGTGGGACAATCCTTCAGTCCTACCTAACGGCACCTTTCAGAACACACACGATTACCAACAGGGGAGCCAAGTGTTTCTTCCTAACCACTTCCCAACACACTCATCATTCTCAGCGTTTGAAGGTACTTAACGGGCCTCGGTGGGAAAGCCTGTGTTTTTCCTATTTTCCTCCAATGGAGGTCTCATTTCAGGGGGCTAACAGCCTTTCCTACCACTGGGCCTCAGTCAGAGTGACCTGGATCTTCCTGATGTGTTTTACAGTCTTTGAATCTCAGAGGACACGAATTAATCGCTTGTTTATTCCCTCCGACAAGACCCTGGGCCACTTAGGAAAATTACCCATTTTAAATCCCACCATCCTTCATGTCCATGGTTCAATAGTTTCTTTTACAGACAAACAAACAAAAAATAAAATAAAATAAAAACAAGTCAGGTCTCAACCTGCTGGATACACTGCAGCATAAATAAGTAAGTTTTCTAATTCAAGATAAGAACTGCAAATATTTGCTGAGTGATTTCCACAAGCCTATTGCCAAATACAAGTTAAATCATTCTTTCCTCACTATTACCACTCTGAGGGAGAGACCTGTGTCAGTCTGGGCCCAATCAGGAGACCAATCATACAGTAATTTAAATGGAGGAAATTTAATATAAAAATTGTTTACTCCAACAGAGGAGTAACTATAAATTTGAAAAGAGAACTCTGTTGGAGAGTGTTCCAAGAAGGAGACTCTTGGAAGGGGCCCTTTTTGCAAAGTTGGGTCTCAGACCTTTCTGGAGAACGTGTGCTTGCTGCCACTGGGTGACAAAGAAGTTCATTGGATTGTTTACCTGAGTTTTCAGGCAAGTAGGAAAAGCTCTTTGGGGTTTAGGTAAGTTGAAGCTGGCAGGCAGGTGCACAGAGGGTGGTGTTCTATGCTGCTTTGAGCATAGTGTCTGTGTCAGAGGAAATAGAGGTTCATCCTCACAATAATAGATACGTGTTCTGGATATGGACCTGTCTTCCCTGCCCATAACTCCTCTTCTAGCAGCATCATCCATGAACTTTCAGAATGCCTTATCTACCATCACGGCGTTCCTCTCAGCACTGCTTCTGGCCAGGGAGCTCATGTCACAGCAATGGAAGTGCTGCCTTCAGCTTATGCCCATGGGATTAACAGGTCTTGCCACATACCTGAAGCGGCTGGCCTAACTGGAAGGTAGAATGGCTACTGAAGACTCAGTTGTGGAGTCAATTGGGAGATAACACCCTAAAAAGATGAGGTTCTCTCTTCCACCGATGTTTTGATTCTGAGACCATTATCTGGTGCTGTCTCCCCCATGAGGACACATGAGTTCAGGAAACAAGAGGTGGAAATGGAAGAGGCTCCTGCCACTACTACATCTAATAGCGCACGCACAGAATTTTCGCTTCCCATCCTGGCAACTTTGAACTCTTCTGGTTTGAACAGCTTAGTCTTTCCCTGATGGAAAACAAAGGGGGGTGAGGGGGGGAAGGAGAATGGCAGTGGTTCTGTTGAATCTGAAGATGAGACTGCCACCTGGCCATTTTGGGCTCCTTGTGCCACTGAACCAACAGGCCAAGACATAGTTCATCTACTGTCTGGGATGTCTTATTTGTCTTAACTACCAGGGAGGATGCGGGTTGCTGCTACAAAATGGAGGCAAGAAGAATTATGTCTGGAACCCAGGGGATTCTCTGGGTTGCCTCTTACTACTTCCACATCCAATAGTAAAGCTTAATGGGAAACTACAGCAACCAAAAATGGTGGAATAAATGAAGACACAGACCCTTCAGAAATTAAGGTTCAGGACACATTACCAGGTAAAGAATGCTGACCTCTTGAGATTCTGACAGAAGGCAATGGAAATATAGAATTAACAGTTGAAAAAAGAAGGCATGACTAATTATAGAACTGAGAACTGCAATAACTTTGCGTATTTTCTCCTCGTTTGTTTTATGCATGTATTTATTTGTAATATTAAGCATTTCTTTCTTTGATCTTCTTCATTTTTATTTTATATGCAGGTTGTTTAATGTTAACTTTACAACTTAGGCTTTAGGTCAGAGAATATTCACTGGAACCATCACTAAATTTCAGCAGCTATTAATATAGTTAGTGATGAATACAATGAGTGTTGGGACTATACAGCTTCCCAAGGTGGGGAAGGGTGAGCATTTCTTCCCTTAAAAACAAAGGATAGCTCTATCTTGTCCCGTAACAATACAAAGCAGTCTGTGGTAGTATGTGTGTAGAAGCATATGAAAGCCGAGCAGCCAAAGAGGTGGACTGTACGAGTTACCAATGTGTTGTCTCTCACTTGAAAGTTCACCCTTCAGTACCAGCTCTGTAATGATGGATTAGACTCTAAGCATTTGCTCTTTGTAGTGAGCGCATTGTTAAACTTCGTTATTCAAGGCCACTAGGAGGACCCTGCAGGAGGAAGGGGACTTCTCCTGGCTCTGGTTGCTGTGTCCTTGCTCCTGTCGTGTAGGCCAACCTTGGTGGGTCTGTATTCTCACAGCCCCGGCCCACAGTGAAAGGGTCCAATGTAATCAATCTGCCACTAGGTGGCTGGCAGGTCCCTGCAGGGAATGGTTCCATATGTGGGTTTCGATGCTTGTCTCAGGTATCTGCAGATTGGCTCTCAGCAATAGCGGTGGTGAGATCAGCCTTGATAAAGAAAGATCCATGTTGTTGAGCCCACACATAACCTCCATCCCTGTCACCACGGCCACTTTGTTCATGAGTCCATTGCTGTTTTAAGCCCATTAATTAGGATGCAGTTTGTTATGTGGCAAAAACTAACTGATACATGTTGGAAGGAGCCAGGTTATGGAATACCTCCTGTACTAAGAGAGCGAGGCTGGGAATTCTGGACTTTATAACAGGGCTTCAGTGCAGGCCTGAAGTCAGATGCCCGGAGTTCAAATCTCAGTTCTGTCACTCACCAACTATGGGACATTGAACAAGTCGCTTAATTCTTATCATCCAGTTTCCTCTTCTGCTAATTGTGGACAATAACAGAATGTGTGCTTCATAGGATGCCAAGAGGAGTAAATGAATAAATCAGTATAGAAATAATAAAATAGCACCTGGCGCATCATAAGTCCTCAGGAAATGCTGGCCATTAATCATTACCTCATATTGTGGGTTCCTACTGTCCATCCCTACAAGCTTCTTGGGCTCTGGCCCCCAGAAGATGACTCAGATACCCAGGGCTGGCCAAGGAGTTTGTTTGTGACCCTAATGCTGTGATGTATACCCCTGCCAGGCCGTGCCCTGGTCTAACTGAATCCCTGGCCCTGGCCTGCCCATTATGGCATAATCTCCTCTTCCTCAAATAGCTAAGACGGCCTTCATTTTAATAGAAACACCTGCAGCATGCAGAGGGCTCCAGGGAAAGTATAATTCCCCATGCACAGGAGGCAAGAACCATGCTGATGCTTCTTTCACGAAACAGCTGGACCCTGTAATGACTGCATTTAAAATAATGTAAAAGAAATTAGAGATAATGCCAATATTTCTAGGACAGGCTGTTTGGTTTTACAATCAGTTCGTGAAACATCGAGCCAACTCCAGTTATGGGGACTTCTTCATTTTCTCTGGGACATGGGTGTGGAGACCCTTCACTTCTGCCTCCCCCCACCTCAACCTCAGAGCACAAGGGTCTTACGGATGCTGGGCCCAAGAGCGGCTTCCTTTGAGACATGGGGGGAGTCAGTGTTGCTAAGAGAGGCTGTGAGGTGCGTGATGCAGGAGTCAGGAAGCATAGTGACTTCTTTTCATCCTTATAATGAAACTAAGGGGGGAAATGTATTATTCGCCTCATTTTATAGATGGGGAAACTGAGGCTCAGAGAAGTGAGGCAACCGGTTTAATGTCACAGGGCCAGAAGAAGGTCATTGCAGCGGCTCTGACCAGGGCCACCTCTGCATTTTCCCTAAGGTACCATTTAACCCTCCCTAAGCTGGAGCATTGCTGTTGCCACTCTTGCTTCATAGATGGGGAAAACTGAGGCTCAGGAATGATTTTAAGCCATGCCTCTCTAACCCAGATGGCTTTATAACTGATGCACCCATCCCTCTTGCATTTGTAGTGACTTGTGGGGTCTACGGCCAAACCCATTGTGACAACAAAAAGGAAGTCTTGCCCCTCAAGGGCCCAGGGCAGCCTTGGGCACAGTGCAGGCTGTGGGACCCCTCTCTGATCTGGACTGAAGGGTAAGGCCCAGGAGGCTCAGCTGGGACCAGACCTAAGCGCCAGAGAAGGGCTCAACAGGGACTTGAGGAGTTCCAAACACTCTTCCTTGGAGGCAGCTCCCCAGAGCTCCCTTTGCGGACAGTGTCCTGAGGAATCAAGTCTAGTATGCTTTTGAGGATGACACACACCACCACCACCACCACCACCACAACCACAGTAACCAGAGTGATAGGCATCTCAGTCACCACTCTTAGGAGAGGACTCAGCATGGAGCAGACAAAGCGCACTTCCCTCAGCTTTTCCTGTCCTCAGGGCCCATATGGAAAATAACCATGTTTGTACTGCCACCCTGGCAGGACTTCCAGCTCCAGCCTCTGACTGCCCTGCCCCTCTGGCAGCTCCAGGAGGTGACCCGCATACCTCCAGTCCACACAGCACAGGGTGGACGTGCTGGGTGCAGGGGCAGAGGGCAACTGCGGAGCAGTGTGGCTGGGTGTGGACCCTCAGCGTCTCTCCACCCAGGGTGCATGCTCTGGGGTGGTGTTCACCCTTGGGCCCACCTCAGGAGTCCAGACTTGGGCAAGAAGAGCGGACAGGCTCCTAGAAGCAAGCGCAGGGCCACTTGGGTAAGAATCCCCGGGTCCCGGAGTGAGGTCCAAGGAGGGCCCACAGTCCCCCTTCCCTCGGGCCTGCAGAGTCCTCTCTCCTGTGGGAGAGGGCAGTGGGAGAGAGGCCAGTGGGGCTCCTCTAAAGCCCAGGGGCCTCTTCTGACCTGCTTTAAGGGCGATTCTGCCCTAAATGTTTGTCACCCCTGTTCCCCAATCTCTGCTCTAAG
The DNA here is from genome assembly GCF_014176215.1 of Rousettus aegyptiacus. Classification (NCBI taxonomy): domain Eukaryota; kingdom Metazoa; phylum Chordata; class Mammalia; order Chiroptera; family Pteropodidae; genus Rousettus; species Rousettus aegyptiacus. The sequence continues at coordinate 18,839,563 of NW_023416284.1, read as the reverse complement.
CCTGAAGACCCGAACAAGCCCACTCGATGGGTGCCTCCTTGCCAGAGCTGCCTGTCCTCCACCCTTGCCTCCTTTAGCTCATCCCTGCCGAGTCCACCGGCCTACCACCCAGCCCAGCCCTGCCCGCCCTCCATTCGGCTCTGCTCAGGTGGAACTTGATCGAAACCTTTAAAAATGAGTTTCCTCTGCCTTTCAACCCTTCATCTCCCACTGCGCTACTCCCTGAGCCTTTTATAGCAGAGGAAAAGAGAAAGAAAAAAAAAAAAGCCCAGGCTTATGTTTATTAAGATAAATATTGAGAATCTGAAAGGCCAAAATGTTAAAAATGCATCTGCCGATGCTGCTGCCAGCACTGCGAATCCTGCCTGAGCTGGATTTTCATTATCTCTCCGGAAGAGTCTCCACACGGAGGGAAGGGGCTTCGTTCCCCCTCCTCTGGCCTCCTGGCCTTCAGGCTGCGGGACAGTCTCTGACTCTTGTCCACACAAGGTGGCAGTGATTCCACACAAATCCACTGGTACCACTTCCATACTTTACAATTCACTTGAGCCAGAGTCGATGGATTTTCCTTTATTTATTTATTTTTTTTAGTATAGGAGGATGGACGGCTACCCTTTGAGGGAGGAGATGGAGGGTTACTTACTCATCTCTGGATCTGTCCGTCATCTGCTGGGCATCTTCACGCCCTGGACACTGTACCGGACAGTGACCCAGATGCAGTCAGTTCCTGTACTTAGAAGCTGAGAGTGGGAGCATGTGATGACAAGAGAGGAATACAAGGGAAAACCAAGGCTAGGCCGGGACCTTCTGGGGAGGTTCCAGAGTGCGTGGCGAACTGGCATTGCAAATGTGTGACAGTTCGCCAGGTGAAGAAACGTGGGAGGAGTGTTCCAGGCAGAAGGAACAACACCGCAACCACCTAAGGGCAGGAGAAGATCAGAAAAACCCAAGGTGCAGGAAACGGGAGGAGGGACCTCTCTTAAGGTGACACGGCTGACTAGAAAAGCAAAACCTGGATCTTAACTCAGGCTGAGTTGTTGCAAGCAACCAGGCTTGCCACTGTCCACTGTAGTGGAAAGGTCAGTCTTTGCAGGAATCTGAGAGGGGACTCCTTGAAGGCCAGCCACCCCGGGGGCGGTCAGGAAGACAATCAGAGGGGTTGTGGCCAAGGGCAGGGTCTGTTGGCGGCAGCCTCAGATCTCACTAAGTGCCAGCCCAGAGACCTTGAGCTTCCTTGTGATGGGTAGGAGGGAGGTTGAACAGGGCTGGGCTCTGCTAACTCTTCCTCTGTGGAGGCTGCCAGGGGGTTAGGGGGCCGGGAGGTGGGGGGTGAAAAGTTGGGGGAGTGGAATGGTGGAGCCCATTTCTGACCCTTGCTGCCAGGATGTGTTTTGCTGTGAGCAAAGTCTGTGGCCAAAAGGGGGCCCTGCTTCTCAAGTTGCAGGGATGCAAGAGAGCAATATTACTTTTGTGGGTGTTAAAATCTCCCAGTTGAGCAGTGACCATGTGCTAGGCTCTTTGCTGAGAAATGGACATAGGTTATATCATAGCATCCTACAGCAGCCCCATCGGAGGGACACATTGGTATTCTCTTCTCTTGTTACAGATGAGAAAGTCTCCAAATTGTCCCGTTTTACGGGGGAGGGAACTGTGGCTCCAGGGAGGTGGAGAGAAGAGGCCAAGTCACCCAGCCAGGAAAGGACCTGCTGGGATCAATCCGCCCTCACAGAGCGGGGATGGGTCAGGGCCAGGAGAAGGAAGAGCTTGATAGCTTGACTGGGCCAAGCACTAGTGTCCTGTGGAAGGATATGACCTTAAAGGCTGCAGAAGGTGCTTGGGGGGGCCAGAAAAGTAATCCGGGGTCATGGGAAGAGCACAGACCAGGATCTAACAGTGTGTTCTTGGGCAATGCACCTGACCCCTTTGAGTCTCGATTTCCTCGTGTCTGTCGCGGAGCAGCTCCAACCTTCGGGGAAGGGGTGAAGAGTGAGGGAGAGGAGGTGAGTCAGCGACTCCGAGACCTCGGATCCTGGGCCTGTATCTGCTGCTGTCCTTCACCTCACGGAGGTTTCCTGAGCACATGGGCTCTGTGTCGTTGGCCCTGTGTCCTTGACCTTGTGTCCATCACCCTGGTCCCCCCAGGCCTGGGACACAGGGAGATTGTTCACCAGATGGGAACTCGTGGGCATTCACAAGGCTGGGAGGAGAGGGTGGCGCTCAGACCCCAGGTCAGAGCCTCTGCTCTCCTCCAGGCCCGGGCACTGGGGTTTCTCTCTGCCTCCTGGAACCTGGGATGTGTCCAGCACAAATGAAAAGTGAGAAATGTAAAGAATGTTCTGCTCCAGAAACCTCCCAGGCTACCCGAGGCACAGAGCAATTTCTTTCCTATTAAGCAAAATATCACAGGTCACCATGTGACCACTTTTAACGTTGAATCTTTTCTGATTTCCTCACTCCCAAGTGTCTTTCTACTCTGCCTCCAGTTCTGTTGGTGCCTCTGAAGCAGGACCCTTTAGTTTCTCCACCTCCTCCTTCCTGCCATCCAGTGTTCCTCAGCTTCTGCTGTGAGCTCCGCAAGGTTCTGGTCCAGGGAAGCATCCCAGACCTCCTGTGTGGAGGGGAGAGCCCAGAAGGTGAAGACGTGACCGCGCCTGCCCTCCAGAGTCTGGATCCCTCATGGGACCCTGGGGTGGGGGTGGGGGCAGCACAGGAACTGGCACTGACAATTCAAGGACATTTGCAGGCACCTATGGAAGCAAAACAAAAAGGCAACTGGCCCTGTGAATCAGGGAGGGCTTTCTGGAGGAGGAGACATCTGAGATGAATCTTAACAGACAAACGCCAGAGTAGAGCATGTTAAGGAGACCATTATCCCCTCACATTAGACTTTCATCAAAGGTCCAAGGGCTGACTCTGAAGACCAACCTGTGTCATGTTTGTCCTGTCCCTGAGCCCAACACATGGCTGGGGGAATGGAAGTCACTGCTTGGCTGGGCCTGGTTCATTTGCTGACTCCAGAGGCAGATGTGTGTTACATCCTCACTCAATAACCCTGAGGAAGAGAGGAAGGTAAGGAGGTCCCTAAAGGAAAGTCCAGGAGGGAGGATGGATGCGGGCAGGCAAGAACAGCCGTGCAAGACTACTGCACTTCAGTCATAGAGGCATAAGTAGGTTAAAGTTAAAAATTGATTAAATGAAAAACAGAAAACCAATGGGGAAAATCAATGAAAGCAAGTGCTGTTTGTTTGTTTGTTTGTTTGTTTTGAGACAATAAAATGAATAAACCCCTTATTAGACTGGTTAAGGAAAAAAAGACAAAATGACCAACATCGGGAATGAGAAGAGTGATGTCACTATAGAGTCACACACGTTAAAAACATGAAAAGGGAACGTTATGAGCAACTTAATGCCATTAAATGCGGTAACTTAAATGAAATGGACAAATCCTCTGAAAGACACAAACTGCTAAAGCTTTCTTAAGAAGAAATAGATAAACTGAAAGCCCTTATCTGTTTAAAAAAATATACATAAAACTGTAGTTGAAGACTTTCTCACAAGGAAAACTCTGGGCCTAGATGGCTTCACTATCAAATATTTTAGAAAGAAATAATACCAGTTTTAAACAAGCCCTTTGGGTAAATCAAAAGGAAGGAAATACTCTCAAATGCATTCAACGAGGCCAGCCCCCCTCTGTTTCTCCAATCAGAAAAATGTTTTACAAATAAAGCTAGCTAGAGGCCAATATCTATCATGAACACAAATGCAAAATTTCTATATAAAATTTTAGCAAATTGAATTTAAAAATACAAAAATGATGTGTTATTATATGACCGAGTGTGGTTTATACAGGAATGTATGTTATTTTAACATTTGGAAATTAGTCAGTTTTCAAACAAACTGAAAAAGAAAAATCATATCATCATCTCAATAGATGTAGAAGCATATGACAAAATACAACACGTATTTCTGACAAAAACTTTCAGCAAAGTAGAAATAGAAAGATATTTTCTCACCTGATAAAGGGCATCTACAAACAACCTACAACTAACAACATACTTAATAGTGAAAGATCGAGTGTCTTCTACCTGAGATTAGGAATGCGAGACAAATATCTGTTCTCACATCTATTCAGCATTACAGTGGAGTTTTGCCAAAGAAGTTGTTTAGATTAGAATAGAAGAGATAAAACTCTCTTTATTCACAGACAAAATGATTGTCTATGTTAATAATCTGATGGACTCTGCAAAAAGTTATGATAACTAATGAATGAGTTTAGTAAGGTTGCAGGATATGACTGACATACAAAAAAATTAAATGTATTCACACATCCTAGCAGTGAACAATTGGAAATTGAAATTAAAAACATTATTCAGTAGCATAAAAATAAAATACTTAGGGAGAAATCTGATGAAAGATGTGAAAGACTCATGCATTTAAAACTATGAAATGTTGCCGAGGGAAATGGAAGAACTAAATATATGGAGAAAAATACTGTGTTCATGGGTCACGACTCCATACTGTTAAAATGTCAATTTTCCCTAAGTTAATCTATAGATTCGATAAAATCTTGCTCTGGTTAGGTGCTCAGCCTTCCATACTGGATGCTCCCACACAGAAATTTATCGATGTTGGGGCAAATGACACACAGGCACAAATAGATGTGAAATAAAGTTTAAAACTCACACAGTGAACAGCAGAAAGATGACCCGAAGAGTAAGGCTTGGTTTGAAGTGAAATAAGATAAAGGCTGTGTGTGTGGCTCTGAGCAATTACACATCGTGGTCAGGCTAACATTTTTTCCTCCCTTCTTACCTCCCAGAGAGAGATGATCATTAGCGGGACCTGCACCACTGGGCAAGACCTCACCGCCTGAGTAGGGAGGGTGCTAGGAGAGCGTATGGCCCACCCTGCTCATGGGGAAGGGAGTCCCAAGTAGAAGGAACAGTAGAAGCAGCTGGGGAAACTGAGGCCCATAGTGGGAAGGCAACCTGCCCAAAGTTACGTGGTAAATTGGTGACAGAACAGGGACCAGGATTTACTCTGATTCGTGTTTGACGCTCTCAGCTCTGCCTTAGTCACGCTGATCCCAGGCCCGGGCGGCAGTCCAGAGTCCCAAGCCTGGAACGAATGAGGAAGAGGTGGGTTGGGCAGAAGGCAGGGACCTGGGTGGAGGGAGATGAAATCAAGCCCACGGAGTAAATGCCTCACGCTGGGGCTCCTCAGGATTTGGAAAGAATGAGGATCTCCCCAGTCTTGACTGGGGCCGATGGACAGACTTGAACTTGATGTCATAGCAGTCTGGGGTAAACTTTTCACAGGCTCACAGTGAAATGAGAAAAATTAGGCCAATATTGACTCTCGGTATAAGGTTGCCAACTGTTAACACCTCCCAAATGAGAGTCACTTGATCTCAGTTTGGGAAATGTCATGTGAAGGCATTTAAAAGTCAGTGTGATTTAACAAGGAACTTTCACAGAATTGGCTGGACTTTCTTGAGAGTCTGAGCCTGGTGTTAGGTGGTGTGAGTTTAGCTTTGCTCTATTTCTCTGACATATGATGTCATAAATCTCCCGGTCTCAGATGGCGCTTATATTCTGTTGGGAGGGACAGAGATAATGAACGAGCAATAATCTCGCGCAGCGAGAAGTTCTGTGAGGAAATTGAACAGGTGGTGAGGCGGAAGTGAGGAGGGTGGCGGTGCATCATCTGGGGTCCTGGCAGGAGACAGATGACATGACAGTCAAATCAGGCATCTGAGGGGAGTCTGAAAGGGAGACTGTTTATGAAAGGTGAGCAGGGAGTAATGAAACCCCAGAAAGGGGCTGCATTCCCCCCACCGCCCCAGTGTTGACAGGGTTCTCTAGTAAGAACCCACCCAGAGGTGGAGAGAGCTGCGTGAAGGGATTGCATGGTGGGGGAGGGGGAGGGAGGACGGTCACGTGACAGGAGCTGAAATTCCCAATCCAGGGCAGAGCCTGCCTTTGTGCCCTGCAGGGAGGGACCACGGGAGATAAAACACCCTGACCTTCTTCTCCTCCTTAAGTTGTCTTATTTTGGGGCTTCCCATTGGTTGCACCCACTTGGAGTTAGAGGGGCATAGGGAGCCCCTTGATGTGGCTGGTATGGTCAGCCCCTCTAGAGCACAGAACAAAGGGACAAGGGTGGAGTGAGGATCTGGAGCGGGGCATGAGAGACCCCTGGTGCAGGGGAGAAGTGTTACTTTAGCACTGTGCTTGGACCAGATAACTTGGAGGAGACAACATTGGAGTTGGCATCCGAGAATGAGAAGGAAGGAGCCAGGAGAAGGGAGTTCCTAGTGGAGAGAACAGCAGGACTAAAGGAGTGGAGAGGCAGGCAGGGGCCATATCCCACATGTCATGTGGTGGGAGTTGGAGTTTATTTTAAGCTTAGTGGGAAGCGCTGGGCGAGTTTGAAGCAGAGGAGTGATGTGATCCAACCCTCTGTGGGGGAAATAGCTCGGAATCCGCAGGGGTGGAAGCAGGGGGCCGGGCGGGCAGCGGGCTACAGCAGGTGAGAGGCCTGGACCAGGGCGGTGGGCTCAAGAGCCATGGTCAGAGTGAAATGTGTTTTGGAGGGAGAATCTGGCTGATGGGTCAGATGTGAGGGCAGGGGACAGGAGCCATCAAGGGGACTCCAGGGCTTAGGGCTCGGGTAGGTGGGCGTGGGGCAAGGCTGTGCACTGAGCCCAGTCAGCTGGAGGAGGAGCCGGTAAAAGCCTGACAGTCAGAGTCCTGTGTGGACACTCAAGTTGATGATGTCTTTGCGGTCTCTGAGGGAAAATGCCAGGGCAGGCCTTTTGAATCTGGAGTTAGTCATTTAGAGAACAGGAGCTTGCATTTGAAAAGAGGATTCGTTTCTTGTTATTTCTATTGACTTTATTTTAATAGAAAGATTTGTTCATTCTTAATCCTTAAAAACGTGTACTTACTAAGCAGTTTTCTGCTCTGGGCCCTGTCCTGGGGACAGATGCTGTGCTGGCTGCTGGTCAGGGGAGGCCCCGGGAACTGGGGCTCAGGTGGGGAGAAGATACAGGTGATCTGACCCCCTCCCTGAGCACTCAGTGTCCTTCTGGGAGGACTGGGGCTGGGCATGGCATCTGTAAAGCAGGTTCCTTGTGTCATCTCTGAGGCTATGTGCTGGGTGACCAGGGTTGGCGTCTGAACCCCTTTGGCCTCAGCTTGGAGTCCGGCCCACCCAACCCTCTCCTGCCCTCAGCACCTCTGAGCTGGGGGGTCTCTAGGGAGCCACTTTTTGGCCTCTCTGGCTCTCACTTCACCCCGCGTGGGTTGAGGCCTCACTGAGGTCGCGCCACCCCCAGACGCAGCAATGCGGTTGTGAGGAAGGTGCTGAGAGAGCCCCCGGAATCACTGAGTTACCTGTCTGGGTCTGTGGGTTTGATGCTTAACTAATGCTGTTAATCCGACCTAACGTGCTGAATCCTACCAATAAAAATGGATATGACATGAAAGGCTTTTGAGGCCAAAAGAAAGACGGGCCCCTAGCAGCCAGCAGGCCAAACTGCCAAGTGGAAGGTCAGTTTCGGGCAAGTCAACAGTGAGCCTTTCATTCTCTGCCCAACTACGAGCAGGAGAAGAGGGCTCAGGGGCTGGGGTCTCGACGTGTCAGGATAATCCGGCCTGGGACAGGCAAGGCACAAGCCTCAGGAGCTCTGCAACCTTCGTGGTTGGGACTGTGTGACCTTCCAGGATACTTGACTTCTCTGTGCCTTAGTTCTCCCATCTGGAAGATGGGAAGAAGAGTACGTCTCCTGCGTGGGTTGCCGTGCGGTGAGAGAGCGTGTGTGAGAGGCACCCAGTGCGGCGCTGGCAAAATCTGTGTCCACCAGTGCCCAGCACCATCATCATCATTGCAGTAGTGTTAGTAACAACGTTACCGTCATCTCTCACCTGCCTCAGACACTCATGGAATTTTAAGGTCCTGAGACATCATCAGGTTAAATGCCCTCCATTCAGCCGTGAAGAAGCTGAGGTCTGGAGAGAGAAGGGGGCTTGCTAAGGGCCGTAGGGGAGCTGGAGCCCTTTCTGGCGCTCTGCCTGTGGGGTCCTGTCTGTACCCGACATTGTGGAGTTTGCAGGTGATACACAGACCATGCTGATGTGGACAATGGAGGGTCATATGTGGGGACAGAGAAGGGGAAGGAGCAATTTTAGGTCTATGATGCCTACACTGGCTTCCCAGTCTGGCCCAAGTGTCTCAATAACTCTAATGGCTGTTCAGACAGGCCTGAGTCTCCCTGGTCCCAGATGTATCCGGCACTGGAGATGGGAGATTCGCAGAACCAGGAAACAGACACCATCTCTGCTCTTCCCTAATTTGGAGGTTCCAGGCACCGGGACACCGCTCCCAGACGTGGCGGGGCGTTCCAAGGACTGGCAGCTCTGCAAGTCGGCTAGGCGTTTGCTCAGCGTGTGTCCAGCCCAGGCCAGACTGGGCCAGAGTGGCATGATACAAGGGTGGCTGGCAGGGAGCCTCAGCACGTTTCCAGCCAGGTTTGCCACTGGGGAGAAGAGCGTGGGTTGGAGCCAGCAAGACGATTGGGGCCCCAGGTGCAGGTGAGTGAGGATGGTCACCTGGACCCACCTGGGACCGACCTTGAGAGAGCACTAGAGAGATTTCCCCATCTGGTCTCACTCAGTCAGGCCATGGAACCTTGGCCTGGGTCAAACTGCCACCAATTAATTTCAACTTGTCATACATTTTTAACAGTTTACTAATTGGTACGGCCTGCCGCTGGCGAGTCTCCAAGTGGAGGGCAGGAGAGCTGAAATGCTGCCCGCAGGTTAGTGTTAGTGCATCGGGGCTGCCCCCCCTCCCCCCCTCTGGGGAGGCATCTAGAGCACCAGCTCCTGTGAGCCCAGACCCAGGGGTTCACGTAGACACCCCCAGATGCTCTCAGAGAAGGTCCATACGTGCATACAAGGCCCAGACCTGCTGGAGGACACTCTCCCTCCTGCCTCAGCCCACCTCAGCAGAATCCATCCTCCTCACTCAAAGGACCTTCATACCCAGTCCCTTCCATGGAGACAGGGGAACCTGGTCCCTGTGCTGGGCTCGCTGCAGCCCTGCCTAGCAGTGAGTGTAGCAATGTGTTAAAATCCACGTCTGGATGAGCCCCTGGCTGGAGAAATTAATTTGTGTACACACAGAGAATCTCAGCAGACTTGTCTTCTAGCATTTATTCTGGAGACTGGAACATGCAGATAAAGCAGCTCCTGATGCTGGAACTGCAGAACACATTTGCTCTAAGCCACAAAGAGCTGCATTCACACAGCACTGGGGGAGAGGGGGCAGGAAGAAGGAAACCTGCCCTCAGCCGAAAGAAGGTTCCGATGGGCCCTTTCTCCAGTATCAGAAGCCCATGTGAGAATGCTGGTACCTCAGTACTGGACAGTCCTAAAACCCTAGAATCTTAGACCCCACTAGGACTGACACTTAACAGAATCTTAAAACCATAATATTTCACGTAGAATGATAGGATTTAATCATTAACCTTTAACCAGCACCCTAGTCCTCTCTGCTATGTTCCAACAAGAAGCCTCCAAGTCTTTGGCCCACCCCGGAGCCGCCGCCTCAGGGCAGCCACCCATCGCCTTCCATCATCCTACTGAGAAGACTTTGAGCCAGGCCTGAATGCGAGAAGGAGAAAGCCATTACGTATATATAAAATAAGCTTCCAGACAGAGAGAACGGCAAGGGCAGAGGTGCTGAGGTGGGAATCGCTTGGCGTGTTTGAGAAACAGCAAAACCTGGTTTGTAAATGTGCTGTGGACAGGAAGAGCGGCAAGGCCAGAAGCCGGAGGGGCCTGTGACCAGACTCTCTCCTCTGCCCTGGCGTACCCCGCTGTGCCCCTCTGTAACCCTCCATGGACCCTTTAAGACAGAGGAAGTCACATCTCTGTTCCTCGACCCAGGGAGTAGGGCCTGATGAGGCTTAGAGGTCTTTCCAAGACCAGGCATTCATGAAATGCCCCAGGCCCCCTGGAAAGAAAAGCAGGACGAGGAGGAAGTGATGGTCTTTCTCAAGCCGTACACAGCAGCACAGCAGCCCAGACTGACAGGCTGAGAAGGTTCCCCACCTGGAAGTGAATGCAGACTCCGTTCAAGGGTGCACAGCAGGCTGGAACACTTTAACCTTGAACATGCTTACATAAAAGTAATTGTATCACTGGTTCGCTGCATCTTTTAATTGCAAAACCAAAGAATTTTTAAATGCCCAGCTTGCAGCCCAGGGAAGGGAAGGCAGAGCCCAGGTTGGCTTTGAAGACTCTGGCCTTTGCGGTGGGCATGGTGGGTGGTCATGGTGGGGAGTCTGTCTGCTCCAAGCTGCTGTGTGTATGGGGTGAGTTACTGGCTTTCTCTGGACATATCTCCTCAGTGGCACCACGATGGGGTTGGACTTAGATGGCCTCTGTCTTAGTAGGACTCTCTGCAAACAGTTCTGGAAGTAAGATTTTGAGTTGACAGCCATTTATTTGTGAGGTGACCTCAGTACATGATACATAAGTGAAGGAGTATATATAGAGAGAGGGTCAGGGAGGGAGGAAGGTCAGATAAAAGTGCATCAAGGACAGATACTGCTATGGGCAATGGGGCCCACTCCTACTAGAACCCTTGGAAGAACAGTGTGGTTCATGCCTCAGCTGCCTCCTGCCCCTTATTGGCTGAGGACCACCTCTGTGAGCACGAAATCCCCATCCCCTCCAGTCAGCCCAGCTCCTGGGCTGAGCAAGTTCCCTCAGGGCAGAGAGAGCCTCAGCAGCCTAGAGTAACATGAACGGCCCACTGTAGCTGCAGGCGGGCTCAGGCATGGCCCGACGGGCTCTGGGATACGGCTTCGAGAGGGCTGCTACCTCTCTGAACTGCCCCTGCTCAAACGTTCTGGGATTCTCACATCTCTCCAGGCATCTCCACTCCAGGGTCCACCTCTAGAGCTGTCTAGATCCTCAAGGGCAAGAATCTGTGTCTGTCTTGTTTATTGCAGCATTTCCAGCATCTTTGAACCCAGGGATTTCTGCCCTAAGTATACCAAGCTCTGTCTCCTCTTGATAGCAACTCAGATATGAGAAGTCACACAGATCTAGGTGGGATTCCTGAACCATGAGACTCATGAGGGCTCTGAGGTCAGAGAAGATGAGTCTGAGGAGGTCTCTATGCAGTGAACTAGGGAGGCAATGGGTAGCTGGAGACACACGGGACCGGTCCTCCCAGCAGAGGCAATGTCAAGTAAGGTCAGTGCCCCAATCCACTTAGGCTTGAACCCGAGGCCACTCTCCTCCTCCTGGAAGCCCTCACAGATCCAGACTGACCTTCTTACCATTCATTTCAAGTTCATAACAAAGAACAAGTTCATAACATAGCTAGCAGTTATAAACAAAACAAAACAACCCAAAACAAAAAACCCAAAACAAAAAACCTTTTGGAATTAGATTTCATGAGTCAGGAGAAACTCCTGAACCCAGCGAGTGGTTCTTGTGTAGGAAGAGCCCCTGAGGGGCCCTGTCCTCCCCTCATCCTTCATCCCTATAAGCTGGGCTCCGAGATCGTGGACAGCCCTGGCCTGCCCCAGGCTGATGGATTCTCCCTTCACGCTGTTGTCCTTGTAGCAATTTCCTCAGCGCATCCTGAGCTGGCGTGCAGTCGGGCCGCACTTGTTCCCTAATGGTCATCTCAGACAAGGCTGGCCTTGGAAGACATGGTTCTTTATCCTCACTGACACTGGCCTCCACAATTTTCTCTAAGAGGGACAGTCATTTCCATGATGAAGTGATGTCAACTGGGAAATTGGGAGGTATCGGCAACACCAGAGCCAAGAGGGACCCAAACTGGCGACAGGCAAGTGACAGCTCCTTCCTGAATTTTGATGTTCTCATCTAAAATGAGATCCTTCCTCTTGGGGCTATTGCGAGGCTTCGGGAGAGAATGTGGATTTGCACAGTACCTGGCACACAGATTATTATCATCATCTTTGTCATATCGGCAGCATCTTCATTATCAGAAGCCCACGGGGCTACTGGTGTTCTGTCCGTCCTCTGCCCTCAGTAGCTGTCTCGGAGTTCCTGGCCTGTCCACACCCAGGACCAGAGGCAGAGTCAGGACTGGCACCAGAAGGAAATGGACCTGATCGATGCCACCTTCCACCTCTGCGTCGGTTCTCTCCCACCTCGGCTTTTTGCAGGCTGCTGGGGCTGCTGTGCTCTGACCACAGTCCAGTCACGTAGGCCTGGTCCAGGGAGGCCCCGGTGTCCGGGAAGGAGAGGATCCGGGAGACGAAGGTCCATTTGCCTGGGGACTGGGAGACTCCACAGGAGAGTATGTTCGCGCCTCAGAGTCTGGGTCTGAAGCCTACAGGTTCATGGGGTGAAACTCCTGCCTGAAAAATTTACTTTGTCCTTAGGGAAGAGAAAGCAGTAAAGACATTGTGTGTGTGTGTGTGTGTGTGTGTGTGTGTGTGTGTGTGTTTCATTTGATACCTGGGGAAACATAGTGCCAGGCTTGCAAAAAGGCCACAAGAGGAAGCCGGTTTGGCATTGCTCCTCTGACATCCTGAGCTGGAGCACCCCCTTCCCCGGCACCCCCTTCTTTGTCCCATTCATAATCATTCTCTGAGCCTTTGCTGTGGACACTGGGCCGGGTGGGCTGGCACAGAGCGGTGGATAAGCCGTCTGCAGCCAGGGACAGCGGTGATCCATCACGGTCCCTCGAAGCCTGGCTTAGATGGGGTGTGCCTCACTGAAGAAGGCGAAAGGGCCAAATGAGACTTCGAGATGTGGAGGTGGGAACACAAGAAACGCCATCACAGGCCCTCCCTCTGGGCTGTGACAGTTGATTCTACACCGATGGGCTCCGTAAATACTTACCTTGAGATTTCGCAGGAGAGTGGGTGCGGGTTTTAGACCCTCTGACAGCCGTGCAACTCTGTGCAAGTGGGTTGAGGGAATGTCCTAGGGTAGGTGGGGCTTAAAAAATAAAAACCTAGATACTTTGGAAAAACCTAGGCAGGGCCCAGGCCTCAGTACTGCTGAAAAGCCCCTGGAGATTGCTCTGCGGAGTCAGGCTTGGGAACTACTAAAGACATATCAACCACTTCATTGTACAGATGGAGAAACTGAGGCCCAGGGGTCTGAGTGCCGCTGTGGGCTGATCTCTAAGGCCCTGTCCAGCTGACAGGCTGGGAAAGGGGGGTGTGATATCCAGTTAGGATCTGGGGCTCTGGAGTCCCACAGCCCCGGGCTCCAATTCTGACTCTGCATCTCACCAGCTGTGTGACTGTGGGCAAGTGCCTACACCTCTCTGAGCTCCTCCTCTGTGGGATGAGGATGGTCACGGGACCTGCTGCTGAGGCTGTGTGAGGACGTACTGGGCCAGTGAGCCCAAAGGGCTCATCCCAGAACTGGGCACCTGTTGGAGCCCAGGAACTGCTGGTGACTGTCCCTGGGACTCTGCTCATGTGGAACAGCTGTGCCTGAGGTCCCATCATGGGAGGCCATGCTCGTCACCTGTCCAGGACCTCAGGGGCTCCCCTGTCCTGTCCCCACTTTGTCTCCTCCCCGGGGGTCTGCGGCAGCTCCACTTGTTCCTCCCAACCCCTCCCTTTTCTTCTACCACTGAACAAACAGCTTCACTTAAAAAGCCATCTGGGAGGATGGATGGCACGAGGCACATTTTGTAGAATAAGTTTTCAGGGAGAGGAGCCAAGAAATTAAAGGCACCGCACTCACGATTCCAATCTTATTAGGCCCCATAACTCTGACCGTTCGACGTTTTGCAACTGTGAAATGAGTCACCCCTGCTGTGGGCTCCCACAGCCCCCTGATCCGCCCACCCCCACCCTGCCCCAACAGAGTTTGCTAATTCCTTGTTTAGACAAGACTTGATTAATCTCTTCATTCCTAGTTTCTAAGTACTGCTTGCTACCTAGAAGTCAATAAATACTTGTTGAATTAATGAAAATAAGTCCGTGTTGAAGACATGACTTCTGTGAAGTTGTTTCCATTTTAACAAAGAACAAAGCCTCGAGCCACAGGAACGAAGCTCCAATGGTAGAATTTCAGGCATCAGGAAACTGGGGACAGAAGTTTCCTCTATTGTTTAGTGCCTGGAGGAGGCAGGTGGAATTTTCCATTCACGGCTTCCCAGTGCAAAAACAATCACATGATCTCCTGAAAAATACAAATGTGTCATGGAAACAAATGTGTTTCCCCTTTGACTTTCCGTTGGGAGGAAACTTCTCTCTAGTCCTGTCAGATTTCCCTGGGCTGGTTCTGGTTGACAGAATGTTCCATCCTCACTGCCACCCCCCCAACCCCCTTCCCCAGTAGCAATGCCCTGGCTGACCTTGTCTCTATCCCAGCTCTCTGACTCCACAGCCACTGAGCCCCACCTTGCAGCATAGCAATGCCTGTGGGGGGAGACCCTAAAGTGACCTGGGAATTGATTAAGCCTCGTTCTGCAGCTCAGACGTTTCTGCAGCAAGCCAGGCGGCCTAGCTGTTTCTTCTGAGCTAATCTGGCCTTGGGCCCCTTCCTGGTCCCCTGGCCAAGCCCTGCCTTAGCTCTATGCACTGACAGCATCTCTGTCCTCAATCATGGCCCCTCCACTCTGCCCCAGAGGCCCCCAGCGTTTGGGCTGCCTGATGAAGCCCTGTGAAGTAGGGGTTTCCCTGAGGAGGGAGCTGAGGCTCAAAGCCATCAGAGCCACCCAATCTCTCTTTCTACCGCCGGGCTCTACTGCCGCCTCATCCAGTGGTGGCCGAGCTTCCCCCACCCTCATCCCCAGCCAAGGTTGCCTCTAGGGCTGAGCTTGGGTGAGGGGAGGGTCTCTTAAAATGATAAACCAGATTATATTACCCCCCGGTGAAAGGTCTTCTGTGGCTGGTAAGGAGACTTCGGGCTTCAGTGCTGAGTCCGTCCCACGACCTCCCGGCCAACCGGATGCTGGCACCGAGGCGGATGCAGCCACCATGTAACCCGAGGTCCCAGGAGGATGCTGAATTACAGGCGGTGCTCAGGCTTCCCAGCCTCTTTGGTCCTCACAATGACCCCCGAAAGGTACGCAGTGGTGCCTCAGTTTCCACTGGACCAAGCTGAGGCCCTCACAGGTAAAGTGTCAAACCCGGACTTGCAAATAACTAATCCTAGCTTGGAAATAGCTAAATCCTAGCCCTGGACTGCTTGGCCCCAAGGCCCCCAGTCGGCACCGCCGAGGTCTCATTTCAAGAAGTCCGTGAGATTGATGCATGTGTCTGTCTGCAGCCAGGCCCCAATGTCCCCAGCTCTCTGGACCCGACTGGCTCGGCCAGCAAGTGTTTTATTACTTAAATCACATACAATAAGTATTATCCCTTTGGCTGGACATTGAGAAATTGCCTCAGCCACCAGGGTGGAAGGTGAAAGAAGAATTGTTGGGGAAGAGGGAAAAGAAGATCGGCTCGCAGAGGCTGGGGCAAACTGCGAGGCAGGGAAAGATCCGAGGCCAAGGAGGCTGGCCACGGGACCGGGGCAACGGGCTTCCCGCCCAGCGATCCCGTCAGCTGCTCCCAGTGACCTGGGAAGGCCCATTACCTCCTTGAGCCTTGGCTTCCTCCTGGGTAAAGTAGTTCTGGCCGTACACAGGCTTCGTGCGGCTCCATTCCTGGAATTTTCACTGATGCTGACTCTGCTGGACACTTTCACCTCCTCTCTCCTCCCAGCCTTTGCACAGTTGGTGTCTCTGCTGGGAGCCTCTTCCCTTCATGTGGCCTGCCTACCTCTGCTCATCCCCCTGATCCTGGCTGAAACACCATTTCCTCTGGGAAGCCCCTGGCTCCCCTGTACTGGACTGTCTTGCTCTGCCCACAGCTGGAGCTCCCCCTCCCAGGGTGTTGAATCTGTTCTGCTCAGCACTGCATCCCCAGTGCCTAAGACAGGGCCTGGCACTTAGTAGGTGCTTAGTAAATGGATGGCATTTATTTATTCAACGATTATGCATCGAATCCCAGCTTCACGCCAGGCCCTACATGGGGATCCCGTGGATGAAGAAGAGTAGGATGCTTGGAGGCTTGGTCAATACCATCCCATCTCCCCCTACCTGCAGGCTGTCTGGGCTTCTGTGTGCAGCACCCACATCCCCCGTCCCTCGTCACCTGGGTCCTCTCATCCCTTCCCGCACAGTACTGGCCATCACAGGACAAGAGCAGACTCAGCCGTTGATGACGGATGTGTGGCTCCAGTCTGCAGAATCTCCGTGGAGACTGCCCTGGCCATGTTGTGGGTGGTCTGGGTTGAGGTGCCTGAATGGGTGGATCCGGAGCTCAGTGGAGAGGTCAGGGGCTCAACAGAGGGACAGGAGCCGCTGTTGATAGCAGAGGGTGGGGCGAGCAACACAAAACAGATGTGAATCAATTTACAAATGGATTTCACAAATTAGACTCCAGTTGGCTGGAGTCGTGCCAAGCCACGAGCTCGGAGGGGCTTCTTGCTTCTGAGGGAGCCTCGCCCTTCCCTTCCAGACATAGCTGCCGCTGCCGCTCCTTCAGATGCCACTTCTATCTAATCCTCAGGATGCTCCGGACTCTCTCCTTCCTGGCTGCTCCTCGCTGGCTGAGTCTTTTTGCTCATTCGTTGGATGGGGAGGTGACACCCACTGACCAGACAGTAGCTGTACCCTGCCTCTCAATAAGGCACTCAATCTGCACCGAATTAATGAAGGCTTTTGGACAGAGATCAGTGCTTGCCTCGTAGCGGTTTGATTTGTGCCAGAAATATCACGGGAACCCAAGTAATGAATAAGAAACTGCTTTAGGAGGGAGCCAGAGGGTGGGGATGCATATGCTGACTGTGTGACCTGGACAGGTGCCTTTACCTCTCTGAGCCTCTGCGTCGCCACCCGGTTGTGAGAAATAAATAAGAGTGTGTGAAAGAACAGAGCCCCTTAAACCCAGTTATGAGGCTCCTGCCACACAGGACGAGAGCAGACTTGGCCTGCATCCCCCTTCCCAGGATTCTCCCCACTGACAAGGCAGTCCTAAAACCCGCTTAAATAATTAAGCTGGTTTCCTTATAGTTTGACAGCCAATCAATGTTCTCCTTACATTCTCCTTTCTTATATGGAATATCCATAGCTGTGTAGGAATGCAGAAGTACAAGATTGTATAAAATTGCCCACCGTGTTACAACCGGGGCTCAGCCTTTAGATAAGAATTTGCCGATCTGGTGCTGGCATCAATAAACGCTACTTCCTGCTTATAGCCTCAGTGTCTCATCTCTTTGTTCGAGAATCCTACAACAATAGAGCTCAAACTATGGGTGGGCACAGCTGTCTAGCCATGTAGACTTCTCGTCCCTGGGGAGCAGAGCAGAAAGAGGAAGGCCAGAGCAGAGTCCTCTGAAATGCGGGGCCCAGGGTGGGGCCTCTTGCCCAGGTCTGAGGATGGTATGAAATCCAGCCTCACTCCGCTTGCCAGGCCGTCTGACCGGTTCTGCAGCAGGAAGGACCCAAGAGGCTGGGGCAAGCCATTACGAAGAATGAGACTCACAGACCCAATGCCAAGGTCACAGACAAAGGTTCAGGCATAGGACCATACTTAGGGCCTGAAGTCCCAAAGAACAGGGTAAACAACTTATTCTGATTTCCCCTAACTTTCCCAGAATGCCCTCAGTTCTAGAGACTTTGAGACAGTCAATCACCAGGCTAAGGACAGAGTTGGCCAGAAAGGGGTCTGTGCTCAAGCATTTGGGATTTAGGAGGAGCGTCCGGAATGGAAACCTCTGTTGGCCTCCTACCAGTGTAGGTGAGAGGGTCCAGGTGGACCTGTTACCTGACTATCTTGCAGGGCAAAGCCTGGGCTGATGGGTCCAGCCATATCCACACCACCTCCCTGAGAATCCGAGCTTGAAACAGAAGCTTGAGCACCAGGTAGAAGCAGGTACTTGCAGACAGATCTGTAATTCATTCAAAGCAAAACAATTCAACCCACTCTGTAATGACCCCCAAGCTTTATACACTCACACTCATTCCACAAATAAATACATATAAAAGAGCTATATCTTCTCAGGAGTTCATGACTTTTCTAGATTCATCTCCCTTAATGGATCTTCCACAAGAATGAACAAGAGATACTCTCATTTAAAAGAAAAGAAAGAGGAAAAGGTTATCAGCTCGTAGAGAAGAAATTCTGATTTTAGCATAATGTGACTTAAAAGGAAGTGCTACATTTTGCCAAACAGCTGGCAATGAGCTTCTTACCACTATTTTTTTCATAGAAGCAGAAGGAAAGAATGCCGAGACATGGGTGTCCCGTCATTAATCAAGTAGAGGAGAATAATGCTTTCAGTGATATTTTCAAGAAGCGGACAGTTTAATGAGCACAGAGAATCCATTTCTGCAGACTGAGCTCAGGTCACGCCACCCTGTCAAAGTTAGACATGAGATGGCAGGGGGCAGGAGAGGGATGGCCCCAGACCTCATGTGCGATTCTGGAAAGCACGGCCCGAATGGGTGGTCATGTGGGAATAACAGCCATCTCTTGGTGTCACCTCTGCAGAGCCCCATCTCGGGGTGACACTCACTTCCTCTGATCTGGAGCATTTTCTGTGCCGGGCCTTGTGCTGAGGCCCTGTGCCAGGCACTTTACGAAGATTACCTCACTGCAACCTCACCTCAATTTGAAGGGAGGGATTTTGATTATCATCATTTTGTTGATGAGGAAAACTGAGGTTCAAGGCAGGGGAGGGGCTGGCCCAGGGTCCTGCTGCCGGGAGGCAGTAGAGCAGGACACAGTCCCAAAAGCTTTAATTCAGAGCCCATGTTCCTGGGCTGTGTGTCCTGGCCAGGGCGGAGGTGGCGCCCTGTCTATCAGGGACCTTCCCTCCGCCAGGCACTGGGCCGGTGTGTTTCACCTTCAGGACATATTACTCCACTGCTGTCCTGGAAGGGAAGGTCTGCTATTGTCCCCATTTCCCACTCGGAGCAGGGAGGAGACTAGCCCGGGTCACAGAGAAGTGTGCTTGGGAGGCTGTAGTGTGTCCCACTGGCTCACTCCACTCCCAAGAACTCACCCTGCGGGAGCAGAGTCCCTGCGGCACACACCCACCAGCACCTACCCCTCTCTCCCTCCCGCGACCCTGCAGCTCTCGAGCACCCGCCTCCTGTGCCGCTGCCCAGTTCTCCTCCAGGCTGGCTGCTGACTGCCCACTTGGTGCAGTGTTGTTGGCTGGTTTGAGATGACTCTGCAGCGGGGCTGACAGGGTGCAGCCAGCACCTCCCGTCCAGGCGGCCTGAGCCTTAACAGGGGCCTCCCTGAGATGCCCGCCCAGCGAGAGTGTCCAACACGGCCTCTTAAGAGTAAGACCTCTGCTATCATGTTATCAGCGGCACGATGCCCTTGAGGGGTCAGAGGCGGCACCGAAGAGTCCTTTATTCTTTGCAGGCTGTGCGAGCTGGGACAGGCCACACCCTGCTCTAGACTTTAGTATCTCTGACACCAAGGTGATGGATTTGAACTATTTGCAGGAGCCTTCCCAGTCCTAATTCTCTATGAAACCTTGGCCTTTGATGTGGGTTCTATTATAACATTTCCACAATCCAGGGTGGCCATGACCTGTGGGATGCCAGGGAGTCCACGGCTCTGCCAGGAGAGGCCAGAGAGCCAGGCTCCCGTGTCTTTGAGCTGCCAGCACTCTCCCCATGCCACCTCTCCAGGTAGCACCTCATCCCATCTCCCTTTCACTGTCTTACCCCTGAGACTTTCATCTAAATCACTCTGTACCCATCAGCCCCTCCATCTCTTCCCCCTGCAGCTTTGGAGCTTTGACATGCTCTTCGGCTCACAGCCTTGACTCATCCCTTGAATCCTAGACTGGCCTGGCTTTCTCAGCTCCAGGGCCCCTCCCTACATTGGCTGTGACTCAGTTCTCCCTCTCTCCTCTGTCCTAGATGCCAAGAGCTCCACACCAAGCCGCCCCTGCCCCAAGCACAGGCACTACAGGAGGATCCAGCTCCTCTCACTTCAGACTGCACAACAAAGGACATAACCACCCAGAGTCCACCCTGGAGGGCCCCCGCGCATGGAGTCTCAGCTACAGCGAGGGGTTTGCTTCCCCCTCCCGCCAGCTGGCAAGGCACCTGCATGTGGATCCTTTATGCACGTGAATAGAGGCCCGGGTCCCTGGCAGATGTGCTCAGGCTTCGGTTGCACTGAAATTGCCGTTCCGCAGTCAGCTCCTCCCTTTCATTGCCTGGCCCCCGGCTTTCTCTCTAATGCCTCCTTTTGTGCTGCTGCAAATTGTTTTCAGTTCCAGCAAAGTAGGTCTCTGGCTTTGCATAGAGTCCAAACTCTCGGGCCCTGGAGGACGGCTTTCTCACCGCTTCCCCTCCTTCCTAGCCAGGCACCAAGTCCTCGCTGTTCGAGCCACAGAAGAGGGTGGCATGGCACCTTGGAGATGACATAAAGAGGTCTCTCCCGACGGCCGTGCGCCAGTACAGTGGGCCCACTCCCCACGTTCACCGAGGAATGAGCCATGTGACCTTCATGGTGATGACATTGATGGTAACCATGATCACGGAGGCCTTCCTGTGGGCTGGGCGCTGAGCTGGGCTCTTTCTGGGCACTGTCTCTCAGTGCTCAGTGGGACTCTATGTATAAAGTGAGTGCTATTACCGTCCCCATTCCTCAGGTGAACTCACTGAGGCTTAGAGAAGTAAGAAACTCATCCTAGCGCACACAGCTAGTAAGCAATGGAACACGTCACACTTCTGTGCATGTTGATGCTCCAGCCCCTGTATGTACCTGGGATCCCCACACCAGCAAGCCTTGCGCTTGGCTCCAAGGACACACTCCTTGTCTCACTGATGACACAATTCCTGTGTGCTTTAATGAAAAGCCTCCAGGAGCACAAGATACGTGTCTAGCGACAACCATCCCATAACGCACAGCTAATCCTGACCCTTAGGTATTTCATATACAGCTTTTGGATTTAGTGATGTACCTGCCTGCAAATACAACCAATAACCCTCTCCACCTGTGCCCCCTCCAGGCCCAAGGAGCTGTTTGGTGAAATGATTAGTAACTGACATGTTCCCTGAGTGCCCCACACCCACCACGGTGACCACAGGCACCAGAGGACCCACTGACCTCTGCTCCTCTCTCCCTTTGATCTCACTTGCCTGTTTGCAACATTCCCTCCCCCCTGCCCCTCCACACCCCACCAACACCCACCGCCTGTCCCTGGCAGAGGAAAAGAGCCTTCTTTATCAGAGGGAGAAAATAGACAGAGATGGTTCTGGCTTCATCAGCTCCAGCGTGGGGTATCCAGGATGTGAATTATGTGTTCCCAGTGCTTCATCACCCTCTGTTACTGTCCTATCTTTATTCGTTCTGGCAAATTAAGCTAGCACTGTCTTTCCAATCTCTGTTCTCCAGGAAGAAGTCAACAACATCAGCAAAGAAGGAACTGGCCATGATAGGGGTGCTCGATATGCTTTCAGCCTCAGCTCCCCTGTATCCGAGAGGCCCACTGCCCAGGAAAAAGCCAGGCAGGCCCCCTAGGATGTGGTTTGGGGCACTCAGGATGAGACATTTGTTCTTCTCTTTCTCTCTCTTTTTTTCCTTTAATCCCAGAAGAGGAGGAAAGTCAGCAGCCCTCCTCCCGTGCTGCTTACTCAGGGGCAGGAGCATTGCGAGAGGTGGGTGCAAGGATCCCTATTTCACAGGGGGCAGATGCTGAGACTGAGAGAGGTCAGGTGACTCCCCATAGGCATGCAGCCAGTCAGGGCATTTGGGCCAGGGCTGCCTGCCTCCCTCGTGGGGGCTCCCTGCTCAGGGGCTGAGTCTTGTCCGTGGTGGGAGCCTGGCAGAAGCTTGTTGAGGGGACATGGGTCATGCCCACTTCCAGGCCCTGCAGCTCAGAATCAGCAGAGAGAACCAAGAGGCTCTGAGGCCTGGGCTTGGTGAGCAAATGTTGGGCAGGTGCTTTCATCAGTAGGCCCGGTTCATGGTGAAGACGGGAGAAGAAACCCTTGCTCGATGCAGACAGATTCCATCCGTCCCTTTTCGTTAAGGGCACACAGGCAGAAGGCAGAGTGTGCTGGGTGGCTGGACCTGGGAGAATCAACTTCTCTACTCTGGGCTCTTGTGAGTCAAGTCAGGAGGCGGTGGAAGAAAGAGGGGTGTGGGCGGGGGAGGAGGGGGTGTGAGCTCCCTCAGCATCTGATGCTCGGGGCTGCCAGCTCCTGCCTCTCTCTAGTTACCTCATCTCCAGCTTTTTCTCACTGCATCTCTGTGCATGTTAATCTCTCCCTATCTTTTTTTCGTCTTGCTATCTGTGCCCCGTTTTCTTCCATACCCCCACACTCCATTTTCCCCTCTGCCTGTCCGAATCGTATCTCTCTCCCTCCATCTCTGTTTGGGTGCGTGTGTTGGGGCAGTGGTGGGGGTGTGTGAGGCTATTCCTCATTCTCTCTCTGCCTCTGTCACACTCCCATTTTTATACTTCTCCCAAAGCCTCTCTTTCTTTATCTCTGTGCATATGTTTATGTGTACGTGTTTCTGCTTCTTTCTTTTTATGTATTTTTCTGCCTTTAGCTCCCTTTAGGCGTCTCTTTTGCTTTGGGGTTTTTTTTTGGGTTCCTCACTCTCTGCGAATCTTTTCCCTTTTTCTCTCTCCGCTTTTCTCTCTGTGCTGGCCATCATCCTTCTCTCTCCCCCACCCTTCATCTGCCCTTGCTCTTGCTGCTTCTCCATGGGGTGGGGGCCCCTCTCTCTCTCCTCCCCATATTAGCTGCTGATGTCAACAAGGACACCTGAGAACTTGTGATCAGAGGGCCTCAAGATCCGAGGGAGGAGCCATCATGATTTGGGCCAGGCAGGTGGCTCTCAGCAGAAGGGAAGGGACATGTTGCAAATCTGAGGGTGACTCTGAGTTACCTCATCCAGATGCAGTGGGAGAAACACTGGACCTGTCTCTTCCACTTCCTGGGTGAACTTGGACAAGTCACTCAACTTCTCTGACCCTCAGTTCCTTCCCTAGCAAAATGGGGATGTGGTAAAGATTGAATGAATTAATTGCTGTACAACGGAAGACCAGTGCATAGCTTTGGGGGCATAATAAACAGGAGCCGAGTCAAGGCTCACAGGCCACCCCGGAGGGACTAGAAACCCACAGGTGGACGCTGGACAGAAGAGCTGCTAGAGGTCAGGAAAGCGGTGCAGACAGGCTGTGGGGCCATCAGACAGCAGGAGGTTGATATCGGTGTCCCCCTCGCTGGCCCGGCTTGGGGCCTCTCCCTGCCTCACATCCCAGTACTCCGGGGAAGGACACCCCCACAGGCTTCGTGGAGATAGATAGAGAGCTGGGGACCAGGGCTCAGGCTGACAGAGTGACCAAGGTCCTTGAATCCAACCTGTTATCCGGAGGGAATCAGGGCCGTGCCGGGAAGCCCCTTCTCATTAGTCCCACCCACACAGGGGCCCTCATGATCCCCAGGGGCCAGTGGAGCCTCCCGGAGCAGGTCCACCAGGTTCAAGCGCAGGCCTTCCCCACCCCAGCCGTGTGCTCTGCAGCAGGTTCTTCTCCTCAGAGAAGCTGTATTCCTATCAGTAAAGCAGGGGTGAGGGTGCGTCTCCCTTGGGATGCTGGGAGTATTCAGTGAGATCCAACAATGCACTCTACCAACACATGGTAGGCCTTTAATCTGGCTCGTCCACCCACCTTCAACACCCAGGCTGGGTGAGGAAATAGAAGTCCAGACAGAGAGGAATTTTCCATGAGGGGAAAGAGCCCATCTTCTATGATTGTCTAGTCATGACTCCTTCCCACTCTATGGCCTTCAGTGCAAGCAGGGCTTGCTGTGTGCAAGGCCCTGGGAAAGCTTTAGTCTTATTTTAGAGCACATAGTAGGAGCTCACAAAGGCCCATTGTTATTCCTACATCAGAATATTAACACGCAACAACGATGTATTGAGCACTGAGCTAACCATTTCACTCGCTTGCACAGTTGCTTAAGCTCTCCTAGCCTCAGTTTCCCTATGTGTGCCTTGGCATCATGGCTCTTGCTTCATGGCTGCTCTGAGCAGCAGATGAGGTTGTGGTCTGCCACACCAGGAGCTAGACCCTCGTCAGGTCGTGTCGGCGTCTTCATCAGCCCCTGGCTGTGCCTGGCTCTGGCTGCCAAGCTCAAAGTGGGTCTTTGCCTGACTGCTGGGGCCCTCTGCTCTCGGCAGTGGGATTTTGTTTCCTGCCCAGTATGCCCCAGGGCCTGGGTCAGACGCAGCCTTCCCCATAAAGCCTGACTGGCTCCCAAGCAGACCACCTTTGCCTGGGTCTGAAGCTCTGTCTAGACCCTCCCTCGGCCTAAATCTGACTTCACGAATGACAGTGATGACAACAGTCGAAATCATAAGGAAACTAATGTCGACCTGTGCAGAGCCATCTCTCTGTCAGGAACCACAGTCAGTGCCCACCTGTCTCATCTCACTGGGTCCTCACCAGACACAACTATTATTGTTCCCGTTTCAGAGCTGATGAGACCCAGGCTCAGAAAGGTGGTCGCTGTCCAAGGTCACACAGCCGGGAGGTAGCTAAGCAGGCCCTGGGAAGGTGGCCTGTCCCTCTCCCTCCCACTCCTGATCTTTGGGTTCCTGGAAAACAGAACTCATAACCACCTGCCTCTGGTCGGCACCAGCACCAGCAAGGCCACTGAGGCCCAGTGCAGGGCCTGGAGGACACGGGAGGGTGGCCTCCACACTCTGACCTGCAGGAACTAGGCACGAGGAGACCTGACTCAGGCCTGGATTCAGCTATCACTCAGGGTGACTTTGGGCAGGTCGTCTTTCCTCCTTGGACCTCAGTTTCTCTATCTGTAAAACAGAGACATTAGAGTTCAGGATCTGTTTCTTGTTTTTCTAGGTCGAATTCCCTAATCTTTGTCTCCAATGCTGACATGTGACACTCAGACACTCCTCCTTCCCTCTAAGCTTAATTCTCCCGAGCCTCTAACAGCAGGTGGATTGGCCCCACCCCGCACCTGACATATTCTCCCTTTTCCCCAGACACTGTGGTATGGACCTCTGGGACCCTCAATCTGGGGCTGGCTCTCCCCTGGGGGGTCTGCACTGCGCCAGACGGTACATGAATAAACAGCTGCATTATTGCTTTTTTTTTTTTTTTTTTTGGTCTCAGGTGGCAAGGAATGTAAAGCATATTTTTGAATTAGAATCAAGATAGAGATGTCATGGAGTAGATTGCAAAAATCACGGGAATTTTACAAGTAAACAAAAGATTTCAAGGGTTCTTCCCCAGGAAAGGTTAAGAAACACTGGTGGAAAAAGATCTTTGGAAGCACAAGAGAGGGGCTCATCCCCCTTGCCACCCCCGCACAGCTGTGCCGCCTTGGGCAACTCTGTCACCTCTCTGAGCCTCAGTTCTTCATCTGTTAAATGGGCAGAGGTGTTCGTGCTGCATGAATAGGAATGGGGGCCCAGGGTGTCCTGGCAGGTAGACTTAGGCACTATTTCTTCCATATGTATCTTTTTGCAATATTCAAGTACATTGCATTAAAAAAGGAGAAGAATTTATTTCAGGAGGCAGGTGCCTGGAGGTAAAGAGGGAAGCATGAAGATGAGGGAGAGGATGCATATGTCATGCTCTTTCCCTGCCCCGTCTCAGGCAGGGACAGATTTTTGACTCCAAGGGAAGAAGGGGGAAGGCCAGCGTGGGGCTGTGTCCAGAGACGCTGTGCGAGACTCAGCACCCACGTCATGCTGCTTGGGACCCAGGTAGTATCTGGAGTCAAGAGATGGGTATCTCTCTAGAGCGGGCCACTGACTCAGCTTCGGCTTCCTTAGGTCAGTGCCTATTCGAGCAGGGAGAGACCCCAGCCTTCAGCAGAGGGTCAGGCCCCTGGAGACACTGTCACCGGTGGCAGAGGTGGGAGGCCCCGCCGATGACCTGTAGGGAGGGATCCGCAGTCCGAGAAGAGTGCAGAGTGGAGAACTCAGGTCTAATGGAGGAGACTCAAGCAGGAAGTGAGGGTCTGTGCTCATCAGGCAGGTGAAGGGCTATTATCTGATGTTAACACGACCCATTTATTTCTTGCTCTGAGAAGTTCTGATTACAAGGAGCATAATTTACTCTTCCCAGAGCAGCACATTCCGAGGGATGCTTTGTGCTGAGATCTGCTAACAGGTGCTTTTAGAAAAAGATTCTATCATGAAATCTGCTTGAGTAACTGCATTTGGGTTTTTTTTTTTTTTTGGTTTGTTTTTATCCTCACCCCCCACCCCCCCACCCCCCCTTAACAACCTCAAAATATGAAGGGCGTATAGCAGCACACATTTCTCTTTCTCACTCATGGGTCTGTGGGCTGACTGGTGGGCGGATCTGCTTCAGGCTTCGGGTGAGCTCTGGAGCTGCTCTTCGGGCCTCGCCTGGAACAAGCAGCTCCATCTTCTCACAGCCCGCAGTCTAAATGCAAGAGAGGCGAGCGCATGGGTGAGTGATGCCTCTTTAGGCCTCCCTCAGCTCAGAACTGGCGGCTATCGCTTCCACCTGTGTTCCGTTGGCCAACACCAGTCTCATGGGCACACTCAACATCAGGGGGTCAGGGAGATGAGCTGCGCCTACTCCAGCACTCTGTCTGCCAGGTCACATGGACGGTGGGGCGAGGGAGGGATTGGGAACGAATGCCATCTTCCTCCTTAACACTGCAGACTCAGGCTCCCCTTGCAGAATCATAGAGCACCCGGGCCCCAGGCATCTTCGAGGGGTTCCTCAAATTCTCCTGGCTCTTTTTCCTTAATATTAAGTGAACTGACTTAAGTCCCATTTCCTGGACTGTGGGATATCCAGGGGCCTCTCTAAGGGTCAGCAGTTTCCCCAGGGCTTAGGGTCCTGTGATTCTCCTCCCTCTGGTTTTCTGATTCTGCTCAACATGAGCCCTCTCCTTCCTGTGCTGTTCTCACTCCGCCCACCCTACACTAAACCTAGGGTCCAGGGCTGGAATACCCCAAACCTCTCTCCTGCCTGGCTAAACAAAGGGCCATCTATTTTGAGTTTCTATCTTTTAGTAGTATTGCAAAACACGATTAAGATTTTATGATTACTGTCATTGTTTTTCTTGTTGTAGTTTTGCCTCCGACATGATAAAATCCCAACCCCCAACTTCCCCACCTGTCTCTGTAAGCCAAAGAAAATTCTACAAAGATTTATCTCCCATGAGCGCCACCCCTCTTCCCGGCTCCCCTCACCACCTACCAGCTGGCCCCCAGGAACCCAGGAGTTTTTCTTCCATCCTGCCGTGCATATTAGCACATGAAAAGTGTACTTGGCCCTGGGAGGGTCTTTCCTGGACTGTCTATTGCTTATCATCTGACAGTGGTGGGTGTGGGGATTGCCTTGTAGGATTCAGGGTGCTTGTGAGGATTAAGGAAGGAAATTGTGTCAAAGCCTCTGGGTACTAAGAGGAACCCAGTCAGTATTAGTTCTCCTTTTCTTTAGAGAACATCCCACCTTAGGATGAACTAAAAATTACTGTCCAAGCCAGGACATTTGTGAGTACAAGGGGACACTGTTGTTGATTACATCCAGATAGCAGGCATGAACAGGGACTGTCCCAGGCCAAGTGGGACTTGTGGTTGCCTTACCTCACCCTGGACCTTATCACAGACTCTGGTTCTTCTATTCCCTCCCTCTGAGCTCCATGAGGGGTAGGGGTGAGGGATGGCCTCACACTCACCCAAAGAGCATTTGGCTGCCTCCTGGCCATGGGTGAGGCCCTGGGATGGACACGGTCTGTGGGAATTATTCGGGACTCAGACTCTGACAGACCATCCCGCCCTACCTTACACCTCTCCAGGTAAGTCTGCACTCAGGGCTGGAACACAGGCACGTGCCTGTCAGACTCCAGCTTCTCCCACCTCCACCATGACCTGGTCCCGAAAACTATCTTCTTTGGCTGTTTTCGACAATACAATTAAGGCCCCTAGGAGACATTCATTCCCCCAAGGGCCCCATCTGCAGAGCCTCTTGACTCATCCCACCCACACTGCACAGCAGCTGACTCTTCCAAGCCCCTGTGGAGAGGGCACCTGACTTCCCTGGATGAGCTGGGTTGAGGCCAGGTAGTGTGGAGATGTGGGAAGAGCTGGACAGACCTGGTCAGACCTCATTCAGAACCCGGCTCTGCCACTGTGTGACTTAACGGCAGATCACCCCACCTCTCTGAGCCTCGGTTCCGTCATCTGCAGGGCAAGTATAACTACACCTGTCTCCTAGGATTGTTATGAGAACCTAGTGGGTCCCTTTAAATCTGAGAGTCTCATTTCTGGTCCCACAAGGTCATTCCCACCAGTTTCTAAGCAAACGCATACATACATGCGTGCATGCATGCGTGTGCACACGCATGCACACACACCAGACACGTGCACTCGCACCCCTAGAATACATCTAGGATGCGTTCCCTCTGGTTCCCAAATCCTCCCTGTACTTCAGGGGCCCAGCTCAGACTCCCCCTTCTCCAGGAAGTTTCCCCCAAATTAGTTAGAGAATTTACTCTTCTGGAGCATCCACCCCCAGGCACTATCTGAGGTGACCCCTCCCCATGCTGCAATCCGAAGGCCTCGAATGGGCCTCCACAATGATCCGTTCTTCACTTTGTCCCTCCGTGTAATTTATCCAATCATGCAAGAATAATGCAACGAGCCCTTACAATGTGCCAGCACTGTACTAGGCGGTGGTGGTCCAGTCTGAATGAGATTTGATTTCTGCCCTCAAGAGCTTTAGGTGTGTTAGGAGAGACATCTGCTTCACCTTGACCCTTACCCTTCGATCAGTGAGCAGAGACCAACCCAGAAGGGCCTTTCGGGTGGAGAATCCTGGGCTATAACAGAAAGATGATCCTACAGCACCTAGAGGCCTCAGCTCACCTGCACTGGTTCAAAAAATTTCCAGGTTGGGGTCCTAGCAGGATGGTGGGGACAAGTCCACTTTTTTCTCCAGCAAGGAGGGAGTGCTGATCATAGCTCACTTGCTGTTCCGGGGACTGATTACCTGTCAAGTTTCATTTGAGCTGTCGGTCTCCCAGAGACCCCTCACTCCCCACCAGACAGTACTGATGGCAACTGAGGAGCTGCTGCCCCGGGGTGCAGGGAGACACATTACTTCTCCCCTTCCCTCTTGTCTGATCTAGCAGGTGGGCAAAGTGACATCTCAGTTCTGCCAGACCTGATAACCAGACTGTCATGGTCAAATTGGCCCTGGGAGGTGAGCGGCAAGGATTCTAGGAAATTGTGGAGATTGTCTGCAATGTGGGCCATCTCGAATTAGATTGCCTCGGTGAGCGATTTCAAGCTCTGTAAATTGCATCTTGAGCTCTTCTTCCCTGACCCTCAGTAGGACCTGTCACTGTGCTTCTCTCAGACTCCATCTCCTAAAGCTCGCTCTGAGACCATCACCATTGGAGACAGCCGGGTCTGGGCTTGCATCCCTGGGTAGTCACTGACTGGGGTGTGACTGCCAACAGATTACTTCATGGCAGCCTAGGAAAATGGGGATAATAATTGTTTTAATTGGATCTACTTCTGTTACAAAGGGCAGGCATTCAAATTGGCTTTAGCCAGTAAAAGGAATTTAGAAGCTTATGTAACTGAGAAGTTCAAACGAATCTAGTTGTGGCTGGAACCAGGTGCTCATGTGAGGTTGTCAGGCATCCATCCACCCCATCTCTTAGCTCTCATTTCCTCTCCTCCTGAATGCCCCCAGTAGCTTCAGTTCTAGAGCACTTTGCTTGCCCATTATTCCAACAAAGTCCCAGGATAGAGACTTACCATTGGTCAGACCTGAGTCATGTGTCTACCTCCAACCAATTACTGTGGCCTTGTTCCCATGACACAGGATGCTAGTCATGACTTTTCATATTTGTACACCTAGAATGCCCCCTTCTTCACCTTCTGATCTGCATCTCCTGATCATCAAAACCGAGTTCAGCCCATTCCTCACTTGTCCAACCCATCCTCCAGTCTAGTTCAGGTTTCACTGTGAATGCAGTAAAATTCAAGGTAAGGGTTCAGTGTTGCCTAGCACCAAGCATAGGCTCGGTTACACAGTAGGTGCTCGATAAATGTCTGCTGAAGGAGGGAACGGTTAGTAGGGACTGGGAAGCTCTGGCATGTATTCAGAAGGTAGAGGATTAGGGCTTGTGCTAAAAACTTCCCCAGTGACCCTGGGAGAGAAGGGATCTGACATAAGACACATTTAGCAGGAGACGTGTGGTCAACGCAGTCCTCTGCCTACTCCAGGTTCTGCTCCAGCAATCTACTCCAGGTAGCTCCACCTCCCTCAGCCTTGAATTCCCAGTCACCCACCTATCATCCCCCCTCGGGGAGTCAATGAGATACCAATCTCAAAACTGGGCTAGAATTTCCTTTTGCATCTGGAAATTGCACCCAGTTGCTCCCAGTGAGAAGAGTTCTAGGAAGGACAACATCTGTTTCCGGGGGGCTTGGAGGAGCCCACACTTTGGCAGCCCCAGAAGGAGGGCGAACAGAGCCCTGGTTTCCCAGCCTGCTCCTCCACATATGGCTTTGTCATCTTGGGCCAGGCTTTGCCCTCTCAGTGGCTGTTTACCTTGCTGAAAAGTGGAGATAAACGGCTGTATTAGTTTCCTAGGGCTGCGGAAACAAAGTACCATAAGTGGGGTGACTTAAAATGACAGAAATGTATTTTCTCACAGTTCTGGAGACTGGATGTCCAAAATCAAGGTGTCAGCAGGGCCATGCTCCCTTTGACGTCTCTAGGGGAGAATTCGTCCTTGCCTCTCCCAGCTTCTGCAGCCCTGGACGCTCCTTGGCTTGCAGATGCATCATCAGTCTAGTCTCTGCCTCTGTCTTCACATGTCCTTGTCCTTGTGTGTCTCTGTGCTCACATTTCCCTTTTCTTGCAAGGATACCAGTCCTTTTGGATTAGGGCCCACTGTAATGCTCTCATCTTAATTTGATTACGTCTGCAAAGACCCTCTTTCCAAATAACGGGTACTGGGGTTAGGGCTTCACTATATCTTTTTGAGGGACACAATTTAACCCATAACACCCTCAAATGGGTTTCTGAGATAGGTAATGAATGTGAGAGTTTTGCATGATCGTGGGACTTTGTTAAAATGAGGAGCCTGGACTGGCTTCTGTTTTGAGGTCCCTGCCAGCCCATGACTCTGTGCTCTTTGATTTCCTAGTTCCTGCAAAGGTGGCCCTTGTCACTCAGAAACATTTGCTCCCTTCAGGAGAGGAGATGAGATGAATCGGTCGTGTCTCCTGGTTTGCTTGCTGTCACATTGCATGCAGGCTCCAAGCTTGACCCCTTGGTTATTGTGTTCGGACACCCTGCTCAGAGCTAGCACCTTAATGAGGCTCTTCTCAGAGACTCCAGCCATCACTTCAATCTTGTTTCCCTTTGCCCTTCCTGTCACATCCAGGAGAAAGGTGATGTTCAAGTTGCCTGTCCACCAGAGGAAAAGTTAAGCCTTGCTGCGGTGAAATTCTCTGAGGGACTGACTGTCTTTCTAAGGGAATGTTGATGGTGGTCCTCATATATCTTCTCCATCCATATGGCTATGTATGATATTACCTGCAGCGGCTTCTTGACCCAGATTTAAGAAATAGATTGAAGAATTCCTTGAGAAAGATGACGTCAGGTCAGCCTGTGAGAAGAAACCTTAGACAATTCCCCATACAGGTAGCTTAGTGTAAACAAATTTTGAACAATCCTCAATGGGGCTTGTGCCCAAGGTAGGATACACTGAATATTCCTGTATTTCCCAGCATCCCTTGCAATTAAGTTGTCACCATGTGACTAGTTCTGGCCAGTTCATCATTCCCTGCCCCCCCCCCCCTTTATAGGTCATATTTTTGGTGTTAAGTCTAAGAACTCTTTACCTAGCCTTGGATCATGAAGATTTTCACCTATATTTTCTTCTAAAAGTTTTGTTTTACATTTATATGTATGATCCATTTAGAGTTATGTATGAATGTGTCAAGGTTAATTTTTTTGCCTATGGATGTGAAATTGCTCCGGCAAGGCTTGTTGAATAGGCGATCCCTCCTCCATTAAATTGCTTTTGCACCTTTGTCAAAAATCAATTGAGCATATCCACGTGGGTCTATTTCTGGATTCTCTTTTCTGTTCCATTGATCTATGTGTCTATCCCTCTACTAACACCTCAGCGTCTTGATTAATGTAGCTATATAGGAAGCCTTAATGTCGGGTAGAGTGATTCCTCCCATTTTCTTCTTTGTCAAGATTGTTTTAGCTGTTCCGGGACCTGTTTTTTTTACATATAAATTTACATATAAACTTGTCTATGAAAACAAAAAACTTGCTGGGATTTTGAGAATTGTCTTAAACCTGTTATAAGATCGGTGAGAATTGACATCTTTACTATGCTGAGTATTCAAATCCATGAACACGATCTGTGCCTCCATTTATTTTAGGTCTTTTAAAATTTCTTTTATTGGTAATTTATAATTTTTAATATATAGATTTTGTACATGTTTTGGTAAGTGTATAGCTAAGCTAAGTGTTTCGTTTTTTTGGATATGATTATAGATGGTACTGTGCTTTTAATTTTGGTTTCTCTGTGTTTTGTTAGCTTATAGAAATGCGATTGGTTTTTCTGTATTAATTTCGTATCCTGAGATCTTGTTGAATGTACTTAGTTCCGGGAGGTAGTTTGTAGATTCCCTAGAATTTTCTGCATAGACAACTATGTCGTCTGCAAATAAAGATAGTTTTATTTCTTCTTTTCCAAACTGTATGCCTTTTATTTCTTTTTCTTGCCTTATCACAGTGTCTATAAATTCCAGTACTGCATTGAATAAAAGAAATGGGAACAAATATTCTTGCTTTGTTCCTAACCTTGGGCAGAAAATATTCAGTATTTCTTTCTTTCTTTTTTTTTTATTCAGTATTTCATCACTAAGTAAGTTAGCTGTAGGTTTTGTGTAGATATTCTTTATTTTCTTGAAAACATTGCGTAAAATTGGTGTTAATTCTTCTTTAAAAATTTAGTAGAACTCTCCAGTAAAACCAGGTAGGCTCGAAAATGTCTTTTTCAGGAATTTTTAACATTATGAATTTAATTTGTTTGATGGCTACGGAGTTATTCAAATTATTTCATTTTGGCTTGGCTCTGGTAGTTCGGGGCTTTTGAGGAATTGGACCAATTCTTCTATTTAATAAGTATAAAATTGTTTATCCGGTGCCTCCACGGTTCCCGCTGGTCTCTGCTGGGGCTGACTGAGCGGGCACAAGGGGTGTCCCCAGGCCGGGTGCTAGGCGTCTCTTGGTGGAGGTGGGGTGTGGTAAGAGCCCCCTACTGGTGCATCTCACCACCCTGCTGTCTCTTGGTTGGGAAGCAGAGTCCCGGACCCTCAGGGACAGAGAGGCTTGACATGAGATTTGGACTCAATGAGACGTTAAGAATCTCTAAAGAGCTCCGACGTCAGAGGCTGCTCTGCCGCTGCTCCCCAGTCGGAGCTGATCCCCGTGTCTTCCCTCTCCTGATGACAACCATTCTCTGCCGAATGGGTGGCTGGGCTCGGCTCCTCTGACCCTCACATCAGGTCCCCAGACTGTCCTTTGGACCACTCTTTCTGAACTACAAGCCTGACCCTTATATTATTTCTGCTGAAGGACAGTGTAGTGGCTGACAGCCTGGACTCCAGAACCTGTGCAGCCAGGTTCAAACCCCAGGTCTACCCCCTAATGGCTGTGTGGACTTTGGGGATTTACCTCACTTCTCTCTGCCTCAGTTTCTTCATCTGCTAATGGAGAGGCAAGTGACCTCTACCTCCCAGAGTACTTGTTGAATGAGTTTATGCAGGCAAGGTGCATAAGACCATGCCTGCTGCATAGTAGACGTTCCATAAATTTCAGGGAGACGTGTTCTGCTGGCCTCAGGAACATGCCACACTCAGGAACATGGCCTGGCTTTCCTGGTTCTACATCATCTGGCCCCTGCAGACTCTCAAACTAGGTTCCTCTTACTTCTCAAATTGCACTGGACCCTGCAGCTGCCCTCTAGTTCCTGAGGCACCTGGTTTCACTGTCACCTCTGACTGGACTGGTTTCCCCTGCCTCCCCTTGGAGAAGCCAGCCTCCCAGGAAGAGCTCCCCACCGGTGCTCCCTCTCCTTGTATGAGTTATGTGTCCTTGTTCTGTGTGCCTGGAGCCCTTATTCATATTGCTGTTGTGGTGGTAAGATTAACTTGCTCAGCACTATTTACTGAACATCTACTACGTGCTGGGCTTTGTGCTGGGGCTGGAGTTGTAGTGGTGAAAATGCGTGTCATATTTCTTGCCTTTGGGGAGTAAATGTTCTAGAAACAGGCCTGACATCAGCTGCTTTGTCAGTGGTGCCCTGAGCTCTCCACCCTGTGATAATAACACTGTCAGGGGGCCTGACAGAAGCATTTGCTGCCCTGATTTTGAGCCAACCAGAGGGTCCAGGGCATGGCATGGTGGACAGAGAAGTAGACTGCCCTTTATCACTGATGAAACTGTTTCTGGAGGATGGAGTTCATCCCTGTGGGCATGTGGACCCCTATTGCGAACCCTGGGATTAGACGAGGGTGACCCCAGAATCAGAGGCAGCCCTGGAGTCCCAAGGATTCTCCAAGTTCAAGCCTCTGGCAGTGGGGAAGCAGGGCAGCTGGTGAGCTCCCAGTGGGCAGCCAGGCTCCCAAAGAGAGAGGGAGAAGGGTGGTAGGGCTGAGAGAGCTGGTCCTGCTCCTTCTCAAACTCACTTGGCTCTGGGGGGGTGGCAGGGTGTCTGGGGGACACCCCTATCCCAGGGACACTAAGGATGAAAGTAACTTCCCTCAATGCTAAACGATGAAAGAATAGCGTGATGACTCTACCCCCTGGGCAGCGCTCCGTGCCTGACACAGCCGTCGCCATCTGACAGAGGAGGAAGGGGAGGCTGAGAAAAATCCACTCACTCCTCCAAACCCCTGGGAAGTGGGGCACGGGGAAATGGACTCAGAGATGACCTGCTGCTCCCGACAGCGGCCACACCAGGCGTGGGTCCTCCTGGCCTTGCTTCCGGCCTCATGGGGCTCACTCGGCGTTGACTAGCTCTGGCCCTCAGGAAGAGTTCCTTCCCTCTGCATTCCAGCCTGCCTCCTGGAAGATTCTGCCAGCTGGTCCTTGTTTTGCCCTCTGGAGCCACGCAGTGAGTTTAATCTCCTCAGTAACTGCAAAATATATTTAATAAACTCCATTAAAGTGCGTAATCTCATAGACAGGATGCAGGATTTGAGTGCTTCAGATTTTTTTTTTCTTTTCATAATTACTAGCACCGTGGAACTTGCAGGAATTAGAGACTTGACTGGAAATGGGGACAGATTGGGTCACCAAGAAAGTACAAATGAATGAAACTCCTGCACAATAAGGCAGGCTGGGATTTGCATTGAATTAGGTGGCAGGTCCATTAACTCCATGGGAACTGACTGTGACCTTTTAGGGTCTGTTTAGGAAACGGGGAAGTGGGGAAAGCAGGAGTGAGGTCGAGTGTGGTGATTTAACGGGTTCGTTAAATGTCTGAAAGGAACACTGGAGATCTAGGCTAATCCCGTTTTCCAGGTGGGACAACATTCCTCTACCGCAACCACCTTTCCCCAAACCCCCAAGGAAGCGACCTGCCCCAGAACACCCAGCTGGACCAGAACGCAGACCTCTGACCTTCCCACCACACCAGCGAATCCTGGTTCTCCTCGGCTCTGGTGATAAAAGTGGCCTATGATAGCCGTGCAGTCCTGTTCTACTCTCAGGCTCTAAGTCATCTGCTCCAAGGGTTGACGCTGTGATTGAAAGAGCTCATGAATGAGAAAATACTTCAAGTCTAGTGACAGGTGGAGGAGAATCATTTAAACACAACTCCACCCTCTCGAAACAAATGGAAGACAGCTCATAATTTAAAAAAAGGGAGAGGAGTGTTTTTTCATTATTATTTAGACCAGAAATTGGCTACAACCCCATCCATAAACTCTAAAGCATTTCTGCCAGGTACTGTGAAATGTGGACCAGAACAAATGAGGAACTGACAATTCACACAGGCTTTCTTAAGCTAGTTTCCTTAAAGTTCAATGCCTCAGATATGGATGGTTTATCCAAACATCCTTGGCTTGAAGTTCTGAGACCCAGAAAGACCTCCAGGCAGAAGTGGTTGCTCTCATGGAGACCCTCAGTGCCATCCCACTTAGGGGACAAAGGGGCTGGGGAACGTATCCTCCAAGGATTCATCTGTGTGGCCGAGGCTGCTCCCTGCCTGGTCATTAACACCCTGGCACTCCCAGCCAGCCCTGGAGTAGGAAGCCCCAGTGTTTACAGTAGGGCCCATCAGCGTGCCCTTCAACAGTGAGAGCCAAGGGATATGAGCCAAGTACAAACGACTTGTATGCAAATGTGCCTAATGGAGGGGGAGGGGACTTGCCCTCCTTCCCAGTCCAGACCCACGTCTCCCACTACTTTCCTAGCCACCTCCACCTCACAATGGAGGAGACCTTGCTAATTGAGGTCATTATCAGGGTCTGAGTGGCTGAGCAGGCATAGGCACTGGTGCCAGAGTCACGGCCCCTGCCCCCACAACCTTCTTTCCTGATACCTGTCATTGCCTATGACGTATCATGCCTGGAGCAGGGGCAGAGTCGGGGCAGGAGGAGGGGTCCTCACGTCAGGATGCAGAGCAGAGGGCAACACGCTAACGAGACTCTGGCCTCTTTGGTGGGTGCGGCAAAACTTGGCTCTGTCAACACGATGGCCCGGCGGTCTTCGGGAGTCTGGGGATCTTCAAGTGCGCTGCTAAAACCTCCGCAGCGGCACCAACCTCAGTACATGGAAAAGTAGCGCTTGGAGCCCATGACCTTGGAGGGCTGGCAGCCGCCCCTTCGCTCCTCTGGGGAGTCCTCAAGGGCAAGGCGACCCTGCGAGTGCCCCCGCCTGTGCCGAGCACCCTCCTGTCGCCACCCTTCTCGCTTCCTTCTCCACTGGCAGGTCAGGGCCCTGGGTCCGGAGGTTAATGGAAACCTGCAGGGAGCGAGCGGGGAGGGAAATTGCCGGTACGACTTTCTCTTTCTTTCCTTCCGCTGCCCCAGTCCTCCGTCCTCCTCCAGACACAGGCCAGGGCTCCGGCTCATAATTTCAGAGTCCTTTTAGCTTTTCTAGGTCAGAGTTTTATTGCTTTTGGCCAAAGGCCACTTCAAAATTTACACAGCAGTAAGTAGATACAGCGCGATCTTTCGAATGAGTTACCAGGTGCAAATGGAGGCCGCGGGTCTGATTTAGTGGCTCATCTGCAGCACCTTTCACTCGAGCTCGTCCCGCAGCCGGACCCGAGTTGCAGACGCGTCCACATCGGGTGGCTGGACGTGGTTCCGCTTTCCCAGGCGTGTTCTCGGTGGAGCCCCGAGTTATCACTGCGGAGGAGCTGGCGGCGGCTCCAGCGCCTGGGGAGAGCGGGAGTGCCAGGGACAGTGCCCGGGCAGGCGAGAGCCCGCTGCCTGTTCTGCACCCCGTGTAGCTGAGTGCGGTTGTGGGCCGAGATCCGGACCTCTCCGTGCCTCGGTTTCCTCATCCACGACACAGGGGAACAGTCCCTATGGGTCATTGTGAGGGTTCACTGAGGTGACGCAGATGAAGTCCATGTGCCTGGCGCAAAGTCAGCTTTAGGGACCTCAAACTCAGGGGTTCCAGAAACCCTGTCTAATGGTGGTGGAAAGTGAAGAGGCAAATGTTGGCAATTAGTTTTGTCTCTCATTGAACCACAAACAGGACCTGGAGTCCGGAGGTGAGGTCCTGGAACTGTCACGGCGGGAAGAGCCACCAGGTCGGCCCTGACTGACAGGCTTCCACAAGTCTGCTGGGGCCACTGGTCCTGGGGCTGGATCGAGGCCTGCTGTGGACAGAGGGGCTGCAGGCAGGGTGCGTCACTGCTGGGTCAGCTGAGTGACAGACACCCAAGGGTTTCCGGATTTCTTTTTATGGCTGCAGGACCCAAAACTGAAGGCTGGTGGCCTGGGACTTGTCACCTGGTCCCTCAGTCCCTCCTGGAGAGCTGGGTGAGAGGGTCAGCAGGGCCCTCACCCCCAGGACCCCCAGAGGGTCCATCTGTGTCCTTTGGCTCAGAGTTGGGGTGCAGGGGAGGGACAAAGGAATGGCACCGGAGCCGAGGGCAGAGATTGGACAGGTCATTCTCACTCTGAGCCTCACCTGATGCTCCAGAGGAGGGAAGTGGTGATTTAGGCTGCCATATGCTACTGCAAGGACAGCTGGGGCAGGCGGGGTGGAGGTCGGCCCTGGCCTGACACAGAGGAGGAGGGTCTGGGGCAGGTGGGAAAGGAATGAACTGCATGAACAGTGGTTCCCAGAGGTTGGAGTGTGGCAGGCTCACCCAGGGAGGTGGGTAGACACAGATTCCCTGGCCCTACCTCACCACCAGAGGCTCTTTTCTGGGGTCTGCATGTTAACAAGGCTGCCAGTCATACTCTGGGACCCTGAGGTGTCATCTCAGGTCTTGGGCTGAAAGTGGAGGACACTGAGCGGGCCAAGGGTCCGGCACCTGACTGTTGAAGGTGGCAGAGGCAGTAGTGACACTGGGCAAATCATTGTGCGCCTCGGTTTCCTGATTTGAGAAGTCAGAGGTAGTGCTAGCTCTCCAACAGAGGGTGGCGTGAAGAGTCAGTGAGTGGGTACTAGTCGTTTCATAAATGTCAGCTCTTCCTGCTCCCTCTGAATGCCCTTCGCCTCCACTGGACAGCCAGGTCCCCTGTGGTCAGCCCCAGGAACAACACCACTATCACTCAGCCCCAGGGTCCTCCAAGATGCTCCAGGAGGGGAGCAAATGCGGCCAAGCACCAGCCAGTCCACCTTAGCCAGTGTCCTCGAAAATAAACCATTTTCCGGGTGACCCAAATGAAAAACATATTGCTTGGAAAGTGCCGTTCAAATAGAATTATCTGGACCTTTTAGCATCAGAGCAGGGGGCATGTGGTAGACATCTGGCGAAGGTGACAATGATCATAATTAATTAGACCTTCCCCAGATTCCTGACATGGCAATCTGTCGGCAGGAGCCAGCTGAGCCACCTGCCACATCTGCAAAGATGGGGGACAGGGAGGGATTGACCCCGCGCCTGCATGAACTCATACCCATGGGAGCTCTGGGAGCTCAGCGGCTCCAGTAGCCTCAGGTGGGGCAGCTCCTTTCAGTGCTCACCCCGAGCACTTCTCGGAGAGGGTT
Source organism: Rousettus aegyptiacus (assembly GCF_014176215.1). Lineage (NCBI taxonomy): Eukaryota > Metazoa > Chordata > Mammalia > Chiroptera > Pteropodidae > Rousettus > Rousettus aegyptiacus. The sequence continues at coordinate 18,800,264 of NW_023416284.1, read as the reverse complement.
CCCGAGACTCAAACAGGAAGCGAATGGGAAGCACTTGTGAATCCTGACTAGAGGTGTAGCAGTGATGGCGATGTCACAGATCTCGTGTGCTGAGTGCCTACTGTGTGTCTGGCTGGGATAAAATTTTATGGACGTGAGCGTATTTAACCCTAATGACAAAGGCGATCGCATGGTTTCTTGTCCCACCGGGACGCTTTGGAGAGCCAAAGGGGGCTCTGTTGATAACGATACCTACCTTGCTTGGGCTCCTGGACAGGCTGGCTCCTCCGCTTCAGGTCTCAGTTCAGATGTCGCCTCCCCTGAGTGCCTCCTGACCACTCTCTGAAGTCTCAGCCCCACCTCCAGTCACGCACGGGCCCCACACTGTTCTGCGTCTCCGTCCCGTCCAGTCCACGGATCTCTTCTCTTCTCCAGTCAAAACTGTCTTCACACCCTCACCACCACCTGGCCTGTGTCTGTCACCTCTTCTTATTACCATCTGGGGCCGGGATGGGTCTCTTCTGTCCACTGCTGCACCCCCATGCCTAGAGCAGTGATGGCCTATAGTAGCTGCTCACCAAATGATGGGAGGATGGGAGAAAGGAGGATAGGAGGAAGGGTGGATTGGAGGATGGGTGGTAAGTGAATGAATAAAAAGTTGCGAAGCAAAAGAACGGGGATATGAGCTTTCTGTATTGGCTTTGCTGGGGCGACAGCTCTCCTAAGGGAAAATTCTGTCATCTTGCTCACTTTGCAGGCCTGGGGGAGCCGCACAGCTCGGGCCTGGGGACCAGTTCCTCAGTCTGAGTCCCGTGATGTGTCACAGATAGTCTTCCACGAAACAACACACTGGTCCCCTACGCTGATGACATTACACTGACCGGATCTGGGAAACAGGAAGTAGCAAGTCCTTCAGATGCCCTACTAAGCCATATCCAAACTAGAGTGTGGGCAATAACCCCATAGCCATCCAGGGGCCCACCTCCCTAAGTCCTTACTCCACGTTTCTGCTTACTTATGTATGCTAGCCGCTCTCTCCTTTTCTCCATTTTAATTTCATATACAGCGTTGCAAGTTAACTTGGTAATTTAGTCTTTGGTAACAGAGCAGTCAGTGAACTGTGAATGAATCCGAGGAGTAAGTTATAGCTAGCGATGGAGGCAATGAGTCTTGGGACCATGGGTCTCCTCATTTTGAAGAAAGATCTTATTTACTTGTAAGACACATAGCTGCCTCTTGTTAGGTGGAGGCATAGAGTCCTCTTGCCGTCGTATGGGAATTCAGAGATGTGTACAAAGATGTGTGCACCATGCCGGTAATAAATTTATTGCCTGTCAGCTCCAATTCACCCTTTGTTGACTGATCCGTGGAAGTAGAAATGGGCCTCACTATTTTCCATTTTCCAATTGGTGTAATACTTACCTTCATCAGTAGGGGGCAGTGGAGACACATTGCAGGAGAGGGAGCTTTCTTCCCGGTTCTGGTACAATCCCTTGCTCAGCAGGCTGTTGCAACAGCACAGGGAAGCCCGGGTTTCATAGTGTACACAGTTGTTTTAGCAATGGGCAGTTCTGTAAGACATAGGTGGCTTATCCAGCATTTACTCGCTACCGCACCAAACTCCCCCAGCACCCCGTTCCTGCAGTGCAGGTGGCTTCTCCAGGACCCGACGGCGGTCAGCAACGCCCAGCGGCCATAAGTTTCTTCTAGCAGCCCGCTAACGCGGTTTCATAGCAGAGTATGTCCGGTGAGTCACCTCCCTACAAACAGCTTCCCCTGGCATCCAAAGAGTGAATTTCTGGCAAGTGCCACCCGTCTAGCCTCCCGGTGACTTCTCTGCCTCTCAGTGAGCCACGGCTGGGCCCTCTGGGTCAGGGTCTTGATCTCAGCCCCGGGGCCTCTTCCTTGGGTGTCCTCCCTCCGCCCCAGAGGTAGCGGCTGGTCTTTATATTTGCCTTCCTGCACCAAACAGCATTCTCCTCTCACTGGGTCATCCCTTCTTACTCTGCACTTAAGATTCTGTGTGTCGCCCCCCCCCTCTTCACATTCCTGTGTGGTTTTGTCTCCTGGTGGGACCCTCACTGATGCATCTGGGCTGGCGGACAGGTGGAGCAGCCTGCAGGGTGGTGGGAGTGGGAAGTGTTCAGGGACCTTGAAAGCCTAGCTGTGTTCAGCCACCTGCAGGGCTGGGGAGGAGGTTGAAAGAAGTGGCTGATTCATAGGAGGGGACATGGGTCCCAGCTCTGCCACTGAACAAGTTGTGTGACCTTGGGCCTGTCATCCCCCCGCTGGGCCTGTCGCCTCCTTCCTTGGGCCTTGTGTCAGCACTTCGAATCAGTACACGAGACTCCAGAGGGGAGGGGCTCACTTGGACTCTCCCCAGAGTGCACAGGCCTCCTGAGAGGGTCCCCCGCCCGGCATTCATCCTCCAGCAGCCAACTTTCCCTGTGCAGGGCTTAATTAGTGGGCTCAGCCAACCAAGCAAGCCTGAAATCCTGAGACTTGGGCTGTTAACTCCTGAGTCAGCCGGTCCTTTAGTGACAGATGTGGGTAAATGTGGGGGGTGGGTGGGAGGCAGTGCCAGCAGGAGCCAGGAGTCCCAGTCTGCCCACTGCCAGGGTTAAGATGGGGCAGGGGCATAATTATTCTGGGAGACTTGGTTTCTTTAAGAGTTCTCATTTGATCCCCTTTCATAAATCTTGACTGAGTGCCTGGTACATGATGGGCACTGTGCTGGGGCTGGGGGATCAAGGGAAGGGACACAGACATGGCTACTGATCACCTGGAGGTCAGAGACCAGCAAGAAGCTGGACATAAATAAACTAATCACCCGTAATACTGAAACGCCTAATGGGGCAAGCGCTACGGGGAATTCGAAGGGGGCTGCAATGGGAGCAAACTCAGACCAGCCCCTTCTCTCTCTGCACCTCATTTTCCTTGTCTGTAAAATGGGGTCATCATGCATTCACCCCAAGGGGGGTTCTGTGGGTGAAATAAATCTCACCTGTAAAGTGCTCAGCATGCGCCTCCCACACAGTAGTTGCCCCCAAATTGTTATTATTATTATGGTTATTTTTTCCAAGTTTCTTCATCAGAAGCACACACACCAGTGGGAACTAATCTTCACCAGTGTGCTGTGTGGCCTCGGGCAAGCCGCTTTCCTCACTGTCCTCAGTTTCCCCATCTGAGCACAAGGATAAGGCGGATCTCTGCTCAGCTGTGGGGTTAGCTTCCGAGGCAATGGCAGACCCCAGCTCTTCTTCCCCAGCCCGAGACTTTCCAGGGGAGGAAGAGGTCACAGCAGCCACTGAGCCGAGAGGTCACTGTTTAGAGCAGGAGGGGTTGGAGTGGGGGTGGGGAACAGGTCATCTATGGAAATTCTCACCTGTCCCAGCCACTCTGCCTTCTGCAGCCTCTTTTTCACCCACTGCCGAGGCCCCTGCCCAGGCCTGGCCTTGCTGGTCGCCCCCTCAGCCTGGCCTCAGGGAGTGACTCTAGACGAAAGGCTCAGGGCTAACTAGAGAGGCCCTTTGATTGTCCAGATGACCTTCTATTTCACAGAGGAGGAAACTGAGGACCAGGATCTGGCTCTACGCACCACAGTGTCCTAGCCCCATGCATGAAGCATGGCACACCGTAGGGCTTAATAAGGATCTGTAGAATGAGTTGGTGAGTTAATGAATGACTGAGGGATGACCTGACTCAGAGCTGGGCCTGGAACTGGGTCTCTCAACCCCCAACCCTCAGCATCACCGGTACCCTGACTTGGGCATCGCACCTGACAGTTCGTAAATCCTTTGTATCCATTGTGTCATTTTTATTCTTTGCTTCATTCTTTGTCTTCAACTCTCCAAACAAGCATCACTGAGGCTATTTTATAGATAGGGAAAGAGAGGCTCAGAGAAGGGAAGGGACTGACCCACTCAGCAGGCCAAGGTAGGCTGAGAGGAGCCACTGGGAGGTACAGCCACAGGGCCTGGGTGACACACGTGCCTTCCCTGACCCACTCGCCAGGCAGAGAGGGGTCTAGTAAGTTCCTGCAGGATCCCTGCTGCGTTCCGGGCTGCTGCACACGAGCTGGCTCTAACTCCTGCGGTTAACCCCCAGCTCCAGCTTTTCCTCTTCACTGCCTACGCTGCTGCCCTGGCCTGGCCATGTGCATCCTGGGATGTGTATGGGGGTCACTTAGAGGGGGCTCCATGGACCTGCTTGCAGGCCTCAGAGCTGTATTCCTTGGAACAGGGTTGCGTCCCCTCAGGCCTCCTGTCACAGCAGAGAGAGAATATGTGAGGAAATGTGAAGAATAGGACCTTGGAGAGAGAGAACAAGGGGAGGAGGAGAAAGGCGCGCACACACACACACACACACACACACACACGCACACACATGCACGCACACACACACACACACACACAGAGGCAGAGGAGTGAGTGGCATGGAATGCCCACTAGCTCTCTCCTCCAGGAAGCCTTCCCTGATCAGCCTTGGGCTGGGCTTCCGGAGTCCCTACTCTGCTCTCCCTTCACACACCTTTGTCTCCAGCTGGCTACTGTGCCTGGAGGTGTCTCCCCCTCCTGGAGGGGAGGCATTTGCACGTCCTCCTCCCTCATGGTGGATGGGACTTTGAGTGAGCACCAAGAAAGGAGTCACCTGTTCACAGAGCAGGAGGTCAAGGCTCAGAGAATCTGTGTGTCCTGCTCAGGGTCACACAAGGCCAAGAGAAAAATCAAGACTCAACCCAGGTTGCACTGACCTTGAGGCCTGGGCCTATCCCTGTTCATGATAACACCCGTAGAAATGAACCACTTTCAGAAGGGCAGGGGCTCCTTCTCCGGGTGGCTGGGAAGGAACCATCATCCAAAGTCAGGTAGACTTCTCAGAACCTGGCATATCGGTCCTACCTTCAATGCGGGGCAAACTCCTACTCCTCATCCTTTGGAGCCATGCCATCTCATCATGCTAGCTCCAGGGCCCAGCCTCAGCCGGACACCAAAGGGGTCTGTTTTTCCTCCACTCACTCATTCGCTCACTCGCTAATTCTGCGTTGATCACCTAGTAGATTCCAGGCCACGGCATGGAGCCAGGCAGCTCAAGTCCCTCCCCGGAGGATTCCATTATACAAACCTACAAATTGGTGCGTGATTGTAACTCATGTTAAGCGTCCTAAAAGAAAGGAAATAGATCTGAGAGAGAATCCTAGGAGGGAGAATATAATTTAGATTGGGAAACGGTGATCAGAGAAGGTTCTCTGAGGAGGGGAGCTTTAAACAGAAAAGCATGAAAGATGAAGAAGAATCAACTTAGCTGGGAAGAGGGGGGCAGAAGACTGGTCGGGGCCGGGTCATCCCAACCCTTGTGACTGAATGGCTGGGGGCCAGGGATGAAAGTGGGGAGATCATGGGAGAGGCCGTGAGTGGTGCTGGGCTGTGGCTGGGGTGGCAGAGGTGGAGGAGAGGGGACACGAGGTCAAATGTAGCTGTTGGCTGGATCGAATGAGTGGCCATGGCAGACAGGAGACAGTGGTGAGTACAACAAGTTGTCCCTGTCTCCTGTCAACCCAGGTTCTGCAATCATGGGGGGCTCCCACCCTCATGCAGGAGCCCTGTCCCCATATATGGCCTGAAGAATGTCAAACCGTGGACACTCGCCGCATCACATCCTGTCTTGGCACGGAACATCTGCACTGGAGGGGTTGGAGGAGAGTCAGGAATGAGCTAGGCTAGGGGGCCGGGGCTGGTGTCCCCTGACTCTGCCCCAATGGGGAGGGTGACCTTGGACAAGACTCTTCTCCCAGACTCCCCGCAGGAGAACGGCTGCAAGAGGACGAGGGGGACTGGGTCAGGTGACCCCCGTGAGGCTCCTGGTGGTGGCTTCCAGGGAGGGCCCAGAGCCTCCGGCCTCCCTGTGGGGCCTTGGAAAGGACCCAAGGGTTAATGCCTAGGATGCTGCTGCATGTCGGCCCCTCCTCACCTGTGATTAATTCAGCTTGGTAAAGCAGGTATTTACGCTGGAAATTTAATCGTCATTTCTGATGGTAAAGGAATTGAAAAATAAATTGAAAGTGTCAGATGATGCATTAGGGTGGGCGATGGAGTGGAAGCGAGGCACCCACCTGGTCTCCCCATTGGGTGATTTACGGGCCCAAGAAATCAGCCAAGTTTCTGTTTCTAAAACTGTAGGATCATGAACCAGGGCTGGTGGGGTGAGAGGGGTGGGGACGGGGAAACAAGAGAGGAGATTGCAGAGTGGAGGCAGAGGCAGCATTAGGTGTCACCCAGCACAGCCCCATGTCACAGAAGAAGAGGTGGGCCTGGAGAGGAGCAGCGGCCCATCGAAGATGCCACAGGCTGTGCGGAGCACAGTGAGGCTGGGATCCAGGCTGCCTGCCTCCCCCAAGTCAGGGGAGGATGCTGATATACTGATGGGGTCTGTGTCCCTGGAGGGAGCTCTGCTTTGGACCCAAGCAGGGGGAAGGCTGCCTCTCCGTCTACAGTGTGCCCCGTGCCTCATGCCCAGAGTTCAGGGAAGAGGTGCCCACCCGGGAGAGAGCCCGCTTCACCGACGGTCTCTGTTGGGACAGTGTGGGTGCATGCCTCTGGGAGTCTGCAGGTGCCGGAGTCTCCTCAGCGGTGCCTGATCTCCCCTAGAGAACTCCTGACCCCAGAGGACCAGAACACCCCTGTCAGCCTGGGTGTTTCTAAAGGCAGAGCTGTCTCCTCCGGAAGACCAATCTCATAAGAACAGAGCCTTGACTCCCCTGTGAAACCGGACACTCCTTAGGACAGGCCCATGGACAAGCCTGCCCCCTCGGACATCGCTCTTCAGTCCTCCCACCATGATGGCTGGCTCCCAGGTGGGCAGAGTCTGTGGAAGTCTCAGCAGTCAGGTCAGCTGTGTCCAAACCTGGGCGACCTCTAGGGTAGGCAAGAATGATACACGTGGAAGTCTGTGCCTGGAGGACCAGGACCCAAGAGGCTCCTAGAAGACTGGCCCCACAGGTCCTCCGGCCTGGGAGGGACCAGCCTCTGACCCTGTTGAAACCCCTTCCTCCCCCAACAGGCTGGAACAGGGGGAGCTGGTGCTGGGATGTAGGAAGCCTAAGCTCAGCTCATTCATTCATTCATTCATTCACCAAGTGTCTCTTGAGTACCTACTATGTGCCTGGCACCCTGCAGGGCACTGAGGATGTACCAGGGTACAAACCAGACAAGGTCCCTCCCCAAGGAGTTTGCAGCCTTTTGAGGAGATTGATAATAAACACACCAATGAACAAAGGAGCAAGATAATTCCTGAAAGTGTGAAATGTAGCGGAGGAAATAAAGCAGGATGACGTGGCACAAGGTTCCTGGGACGGGGTCTTTTTACTAGGGGGTCCGGGAAGGTTTTCAGACTCTAGGCTGGGATCTGTGGATGAGAAGGGCGTCCCCTAGCCAGGAACCGTGGTAAGGGGGTTCCAGGCACCACAATGGTGAACACGAAACTTGGGCACCATCTTGGAGTGTGACCTGAAGGCCTGGTGGCTGAGCTGTAGTACAGGGACTGTGGATCAGGACGAGGCCCTAGGAGTGGCTGGAGACAGCTGTTGGTTCCCACACAACCTTATGGCCATGATGATGACTCTGAAGTTGATTCTGGGAGCAGCAGAAGCCCTGGACGGTTTTAAATAGGAGAGAGACACAGTCCTGTGAGTTTTTACAAGACCACACTCACTACTGTGGGTAATGGCATGTGGAGGGCCAAGAAGGAGCAAGGGGACCTGGCAGGAGCCACTGCAGGTGTCCAGGTGAGAGCCGGGGGCCTGGACCAGGGTGCAGGCCGTGCAGATGGAGAGAAGTGGCTGGAACCCCACATATCTGTAGCTCCCTATTACCTTCATAATAAAGCCCAAGCTCCTCAATCTGGCATTGAGGGCTTGTGAGTTATACTTACCACCTGCCCTCCTAGCCCTCTCTCACATGGCAGGAAACTCCTCAGCTTGAGCAAATCTTTAAGCAAATCTTTTCATTTCCCCGATCAGGGTGGCCTAAAGAGCCCAGCTCAGCTGCTGATCTGTGGTGTGGACTTGGCAGAGTTCCTTGCCCTTTTCAGGACTCAGTTTTTCCAGTGAATGAAATAAAGGGTACAGACTTGATTATCTAAATGCTCCCTTCTGCTGCAGATACCCTGTATTTTGGAGCCAGGCTGCTGCCTCCCTTCCAGCCGGGCCTGGCTTGCCCCATGTCCATGTCCACCTCCTCCCAACTCTCAGCTGCTGTCTCTGCTCAAAGGAACCAGCCCAGACAGGAAGCTCCCACTTCACAGATGCCGGACAGGTGAGCTCAGGACTGCAGCAGGCGAGGTGGGAGCGAATTAGCGCTGAGGCTGGAAGGGAGTTCAGACGGACAGTTTCCCTTATATCTAGAATTTAGGGTTTGGGGTGCAGGGAGGGCAGGGCAGTGTTCTGAGCTCTGAGTAGAGAAAGAGGGGTGCCGTGGAGGGAGGTGGGGTTGGCAGATAGTACCCAGGCCGGGGGGACAGCCAGCCTCCGGAGGACACGAGTAACGGTTGGGCAATGACCTTCCCTGAGCTCGTCCTGAACCAGCTCCCACACACTCCACTTCGTTTCAAGTGCCGTGTAAGTGCCATCTCTGCTCAGCAGGTTTACTTTTCCTGAGAACGCCGTCATCACAATAAACCTGGGCCATTCGTTCCTGCACCAGGCCCTGATCTCTGTCTGCCAACAGCTGGCATCACACTTCACCACGATCCTCCCTGTTTGGTAGAAAACTAGGAGTGAAGCCACCAGCTCAAGGCCACGAAGCTCGCAGGTGCCAAGGGCAGGAACTGGACCCAGGCCATCGGGCAGTGAGTAGCCAGTGCCCTGTACCGTCCCCACGTCGACCACACAGCATGCTCCCTCCCCCTGCTCTGGGGTGGGGCAAGTCCTTGTCCTCACTTGACAGGTGAGGAGACCAAAACTAAGAGGAGGCGGGGGGCTTGCTGAAGGTCACCCTGGACGTTCCCATGGTGGAATCAATGCCCCGGATGGGGAGGGGGTGCCTGCCTTCCTCGCACTCTATCACCCTGACCCTTTAGAGGGACAGGGGTCTCCAAGGCTCGTCCAGGACCCCATGTGGGTGGTCAGTGAGGGGATCTGGAGAGAGCCAGGGGCCCTGTTCCCCCACAGACCCAGGCTCATGTCTCCTTTCTGCCATTCAGTGGCTTGTGGCCCTGGGCCAGTCACTCCACGGTTCTGAGCCTGGTTCCTCCCCTGTAAAGTGGGGCAGCGGCTGCTTGTCGAGAGGGTGGGAGCGGAGGCAGGCAGAGGTGTTCAGTGCACAGTGGGTGCTCAGGGATGGCTGTGCCTTCCCATCCCTCTTGGGGCTGGGGCTCTGGCATTGGGACCTGATGGTCCCCTCTGCAGAGTCTGAAGTTCCCACTGGAGGATACCGGGGGCAGAAGAAGAGGCTGGTTGTTCTTGGCCAGCTCTGGGCAGGGCGTGTCCCTCCTCAGGGCCCCTGTGTGGCCTCCTCTGTCACACAAAAGTGTGGCTTCACAGCTGGCTCAGGACCAATTCAGGTGTCTGGAGCTAAGCAGCCTTGTAAATAGTTCACAGTGAATTCTCACCCCGTGTGGTCAGTCCCACAGTGGTGCCACTGGGGTCAGATGGGGACCGCTAGTCTTGACTGCAGCCCATAAACTACTCCTAGATGGTGGGAGGGTCAAGTACCAGAGGCCTAAAGGCTGGGCCCTGCTGCCTGGCCCTTGGGACCTGAATCCTCATCATCCACAGTCATGCCTGTCACCTGCATGGTGACTACACTGTCCCCCACTGTGCCACTAACCCCCCCAAGCACTCACCATGTGCTACTCTGAGAATACAGCCCATCGAACGTTACTCTCACAGCTAACAGTCCTACGTGGGAGAAACTGTCACTGTGCCCAGTTTGTAGGTGAGAAAAAAGAGGTGTGGAGAAGGAAAATAAACAACCAGGAAGAGGGGGACCTGCTGGCCTCGAGGACCCCAGCCACAAACCTGCACTTGGACCCCGTCATTCACTCTCCAGCACCCTCGCACCACCATCTGCCACCTGACCCCATCTCCCATGCCCTGCCCTGGTGGGGTGCTGCCTGCCTGCTGCCACCCCCTGCTCCCCGATCATTGCACACGCACACAAATACGTGATCACATGTGCAAACAAACACAGGATCACACACGCAGGCAAATGACAAACTCGCGCATCCTCGTGTGCAAACACACACCCACGTGTGCTCCTCATTCCCAGCCATGCGTCCACAGCCACATTCATCTCGCAGCCTCCTTTCTGCAAGAATGTCCCTCCTAGTAACTCTTGTTTCTAGGTGTGCTATGCAATTCACCATCAGATTTAAAGTTAAGAGGAGACACGGGCGAGGAGGAGCCAAATCTCATTTTAATTATCTGTGGCAGGACCCAATTGTTCAGGTGATAATTGTAATAATTAAAAACTCCGTTATCAGCTCTGGCGGGGAAAGGCATTGCCCGCGCAGTCAGCTTTGGGACACTGAGCAGGCAGAATGTTCTGATAACGAAACCCAGCTCCCAACCTCTCCACTCCAACTCTGTCCCAAGGTGATTCTGCTGGATGTTCTGGAACCGCAGGAGTAGGACAGTGAGCTCAGAAAAAGGAAGCCAAAGACTACTCTTCCAGGGGGATACAGATAACCAGGTGACCCTCGCCTGTAAAGCCTGTGAGCCCTTGGATGTGCCTGAGGAGACAAGGGGACCCAGGAGGTCTCAGGAGCTGAGATTTGCCTTGGGACTTGGATCTCCCTGAATTAGGAAAGGACCTCACTGAGTTGTGTCTGGAAATCCACATCGGGGGTCCCCTCACAGGTGTGTCATGTGTCTGCTCTAAGGCTGGCCTGACCTGGGCTCTGACCTGTGACTCTGGGTGTGTCACCCACTCACTCTGGGTTGCTTGAGCTCTTGACCACTTACAAACCCCTTCCCAGCCGGCTCCGCCCTGCAGCCACCATGCTGGAAGCCCCCAGAGGGCAGAGCCTCATCTCTACTGCCCACCCATGTGTCCTCAGTGCCCAAACCAAGGGCTGGCACATGGGAGGCTCCTAAGAAACGTTTGTTTAAGGACTGCAAGAATGTGTAAATACACAGGACAAATCCACGAGGTAGGCATTCTTATCCCCATTTAATAGAGAAGACCGAGGCTCAGAGAAATGAAGTAACTGTTCGAAGTCGCGCAGCAGGTGAGGGGGGCAGAGATTAGGGAGGGGAGGGTCAGTGGTAGGGTTGAGGGAGCAGCATGGGTCCTGGGGAGAGACGGCCAGAGCTAACATGCATTTAGACAATAAATCAAATGTGTTACAGGCCCAGGCACTCCTGGGTAAACTCAAGCCAGCACGTGTGAGGCCCATGGTGGCCTTGGGAGAAAAGAAGGGAGAAGGAGGGAGCAGCCTTGTTTTCATTAAGACCCCACATCCTCCAATCAGCTGGGCCTTCGGGGATGGGGGCTCTAGTGCCTGGCCAATGACCAGGAGGCTGAGAGCAGAAACAGGTGGAGCAAGGTTAGCTGCTGCCGGGCGAGTGGCCGGGCACTGCCCCTTGTGCACATGGTGGCCCTTCCCGAGTGTTTTTTTCCTCCTTGACCTCTTTTATTCCTTCCAATAGTCCCACATCCAGGGCAGGAACAATCATCTCTGCTGTGCAGATGAGGCAACTGAGGCAAGAGATGCCATGGGACTTACCTGAGGTCACACAGCTAGGCAGCAGCAGAACCGGAACTGACCCAGGCCCTGACTCCCAGCCCAGGGTGCTGAGTCTTGCTCCCTCCGGCTTCCTCCCAGCTCTCTTGGCCGAGGGCCCCTTCTGGGCACTTCCACCCTGGGCCTGTCCTCTGCGATGAGCAGTCCCCACTTCCTCGCCAATTGCCCTCACCCCGAGTTTAGCTCAGAACTGCTGCGGACTCCCAAGCCCCGTCTCCAGCCTTTTCTCTGAACTCCAAATCCTTTGCTCCAGCTGCCCCCAGACACTGTGTCAGGGCCTCTCAGAATGTCAGGGCTGGCAGGGGTCTCAGGAAGCATCCGGTCTGACCCCTGGGACACAGGTGGGAGCAATGGTCCCTCAGTGGCCATGCTGTGCCCCTCCCCGTCGTCCCGGAAACATTCCAGGGCCCAGCCTGGGGTGCTACTCTCCTCTCTGCACTTCTGTGTTTGCTTCCTGCTTCATTCCCCCCTCAGCAGATTCTGCGAATCCAGGTCTCAGGTTTGATTTACGAAGTTCCTGGGGGAGGAGGGTGTCTGCCCCGTCAGTGGCTGGGAAGCCCAGGGATTTACTCTGCTGGAAATGTTTGCTTCTCTGGAGGGATCCTCTCAACCCCTCCTCATTGCAGGCTGGGATTTACCGAAGCTTCCCTTTTCCAGGGACCCTCCTGATGGCTTTGGGGGACAACCGAGGTAGGAGGCTATGCCCACAGTGAAGAACAAAACTAGACAGTGTGGAGGGAGGGAAAAGACAGACTTAGGGGTCATCAGGAGTCTGGGTTTGAATCCTGGCTCTGAGATCTTGGGCAGCTCACTTAAGCTCTGTGGACACCCATTTCCTCATGTGTGAAATGGGCATAATCACGCAATGGGACTGGTGACGACACCTGTGTCCCCGAGTGATGGGGCTTGGGTGAGGGGTGTGTATAAATGCCTGGCACATAGTAGGTGCTCAGGAAAGTTGAATTCTCCCTTCTAGCCCATTTGCCATCGCCCTTTTCCTGGCCAGATCACCCCTTCTAGTCTCTCCCACAGCTTCCCTCCAAGTGCCCCCCGCACCTGCCTTTCTGTTCTCAAGGAGAATAGACCCTGTCAGCCTCACAGGTTGCAGCTTCCCGCTGCTCAGGGAAGAGAATGGGAGGTCCACTTGGCATGACTGGCCCAGCTGCCTGTTCCAGGCCACCAGGCATAGATGGTTTATATGCCCAGGGTTTATTAACGGAGAGGCAGCTTCCTTGCTAATGAGTTAACAAATTTTACCTCTGGAAAAGATCCTTCGCAGAGTAAGGGGCCTCTGGAGCCCAAAGTTCTGCCGTGGAGCAAGGGGTCAGCAGAATTCCTTAATGCATCTAACTTCTAATAAAGCGAGGAGGGACGGGGGTGTGTGTGTGTGTGTGTGTGTGTGTGTGTGTGTGTGTGTGTGTGTCCGCGTGCGCGCTGGCCTAGTTAGCTCAAATTATCTGGGTCTGACTGGGTTGGAGCCTGACCACCAGGGTGGGAGTGAGGGGGAGGTATCGCAACAGGGCCAAGGGCCTCCAGCCAGCTCCAGTCTCTCCTAAAAGCATCTTCAGCATACTCAAATCTGTTTAGAAACAAACGAAAACCCTACTCCACTCTCAAAGTACGATGCGGGGAAGAGGAGGCTCTGCAGTTAAACCCGTCAGACCTCAAAAGAACCCCGAGACCTGCGGCCGGCTGCCGAGACACCCAGCAGCCCCCGGGTCTCCTGTGCTTCAGTTTTCTCACCTGTAAGGTGGAGTTGTGATCCCTTCCTCACTTGCTTGTTGTGAGGTGAGTAAAGTCCTTTCGTGGTGCCCGACACCTGGTGGGTTCTACACAGAGGATAGTGGCGATTACAGAGGTAGGCACAATAATGACCCCCAAAGATGTCCATGTCCTGCCTGTGGATATGCTACTTTACCTTACATGGCAAAGGGGAATGAAGGCTGCAGGTGCATTTAAGGTTTTAATTACCTGGTTTTGAAATATGGGGATTATCCTGGATTATCCAGGTGGGCCCCATGTCATCACCAATCACATGGGGCCTTAAAGTGGAAGAAGGGGGCAGAAAAGGAGGTCAGAGTGCTGAGGAGGATTTGACCTGCATTTGTTGGCTTCGAAGATGGAGGGAGGGACCAGAAGCCAAAGAATGTGGGCAGCCTCTAGAAGCTGGAAAAGGCGAGGAAATGATTCTTGGGCAGATCACTCAAGCTCTGTGGATATCCGTTTCCTCATCTGTGAAATGGGCATAATCACACAATGGGACTGGTGAAGGAAAACAGCCCAGTGGAGATTTTGATTTTAGCCCCGTGACATCCATTTTGGGCTTCTCATCTCCAGAATCGTAAGATAATATGTGTGTATTGTATAAGCTACTAAGTTCGTGGTAATTTGTAATTGGACAACTAATATATCCATGGAGCCACATCCTGGCTCCAGGTGGGGTAGAGTTGGGTCAAATGTGCACTTCGGAGCCAGGTTCAACTCCTGTCTGGCCTGTTCCAGCACTATGGGTTGAGGAAGTGACCTAACCTTTCTGTACCTCAGTTTTCTCATCTGGAAAATGGAGTGATAATCATACTTCCTTGATAGGGTTATTGTAGGGGATTAAATGAGATAACATGTGTACAGTTCTAGAGTAGACCTGGGCACACAGAAAGTCGGACTATTTGGAATGTAAAGGCAGATATTTTAAAACCACTAATGCAATTATGGGGACCCTTGCAGGCTCTGAGCTGTCCTTTTAAATGGAAGGTGGTAGAGGGCAGTGGTGAGGCTGTGATATTGAGCAGACCTAAGATCAAATCCTCAATGCGCCACATTCTGGCTATATGTCTTTGGGTCTGGCATGTAATTCTCTGAGCCTCAGTTTACTGACCCATAGGATGGGGATAATGACCTCCATTGCCTCCAATGAGGGTTGCGAAGATTAAAGGAGTTAGATAATTCAGATGAATCACTAAGCTCAGTGCCCGGCACACAGCAAGTCGAGAGATGGTGGCTGCTGTAATTATGTCCCTGTCCCAGCCACTGTTATTCGTCCCCAATGACAGAGGAAAGGCACACTGGACAGAAGCTGTCAGACGCAGAAAGGCTTCTCGGCGACTTTCTCTGTCATTGGAATTGCAGTGGTACACACACAGAATAAAATGGGGTTCTGCTATGTGCCGGGCCAATTATTTCATCTGCAGACAGCACTTGGTAAACAAGTAAATTCAGGGGCCCCTTGGCGATTAGCACCTCCAGTAGTTCCAGGCTGGGAGCCTCAGCCTCAAAGCCAGCGGGGATTCCTGCCACTCGCAGTTATGGTAGCAGCACACAAACAGCCCAAACAGGGCCCAGGGCAGCCTAGGACTTTCCCCAAATGGGGGAGGACCCCCCACACTCACCCGTCCAACCCCACACACTCAGGTTTGTGGTTCTCTTTCTTCCCAATGAATATATAATTGCCTCACAGGATGGGCCGAGATGACGGCTGTAATAAAACCTGTTCATTACAGCCCTCTACACGGAGCTGTTTAATGAGCACACGCTGGTGCTTTGTGCCCTTTTTGAACCAAAAGCAAATGAAATACATTCTATGGTATCATTTAATTAGTTTCAGAAGGTGGAGAGGAATGGGAAGAGGCGGGCGGCGTTATGGGATAGAGGCAGAAAAAGAGGAGAGGGTAAGGGAGGCAGGGGTTAGGGGAGGGCAAGAAAGAGGGCGGAGGGTGAGGGAAGGAAAGAGGAGTGAGTAAGGTAGGAGGAAGAGGAGAGATAGGACTATTTTTTCCCTTGTATGGAAGACAGAGTCGGGCAGCCTCATTCCTCGCATTAGAAAAGTGAGAACTCCAAGTACAGTCCTACTCTGTGCATCGTGGTGGGTTTTGAAGATGTCACAATGGATGAGACAGACAGGGTCCTTCCTCTGTGGGTTTACAGTAGAGTGCAGAAGACAGGCATTGAGCAGCTATTCACTCAAATTTGTGCTTGCACGTGTGCATATATGTGACTTTGCATGTGTGTGTGCATGAGTGTGTGTAGATGAGAATGTGAGAGTGTTTATGAGTGCATTTATGTGTGTGTAAATGTGCATGAGCATGTGTATAAGTATGTATGTGTTCGTGTGCATGCATTTTCTGTGTGTGAGAGATTATGTACATGTATGAATGTGTGTATGAGTATATGAGAATATTCATGTGAGTGCATGCATGTTCAAGGGTGTGCATGCATGAGTGTTTGTGGATGAGTATGTGATAGTGTTTATTTGCGTGCATGTGTGTGCAGGTAAGTGAGTGAATATGTGTTTAATCATGTATATATTTAACACTGTGAAGAATAATAAAAACTAAAAAGTAAAAGAAAGGGATTAATATTTCTAGACATATCAGGGGTCAGGGTAGTCTTTTCTGAAGAAGTGTTACTTATGCTGAGACCAAGAATGAGTCAAGAAGAACATATAGCGGGCTTCTGTTCATTTCCCTACCTACCACACATTTATTCTTCTTTGTCTGGTAAGACCACTCTCAATTTCCCTTAGAAAACAGCTCTCCGACCACTCTCAGTCCATCCAGGTGGGCTGACCTAACCCCTGCCTCCTGCCACCCAGACCTGACCATTCAATTAACTTTACTCCTTGGCTACAATAATTGTGTCAGGAGTGGCAGATGACTCAATTCAGGCCAATGAGAACCATACCAGAAAATCTGCTAAAACTATAAGGAAAAAGGGATATGTAGTCAGTGTGACATAAGCCTGAAGCTACCGGTACCCATGTCCCACCTGGGGAGAGCATGACTGCGGGCAATGTCAAGACAGAAGAGATGGGAAGGCCATGTTCTGAAATGATGTCATTTGGGGACCAGCCATGCCTGAAGCTATCAACTCTTGGATTTCTCAGGTGAATGAACCCACTAATCCTCTCTTTTAAATTTATTTTGCTTAAACTGGTTTCGGTTGGTTTTTGTCACTTCTATTGTAAGATTCAGGATAATATTGCACATTTCTGGCAAAGGGCACAGCATGTGAGAAAGCTCTGAGGAGAGAAGTAATGTGGTCAAGTCAAGATGCCAACACAATGCCAGCATGGCCGAAGCAAGGTGAAAGGGTGGCGAGTGGCTTTGTACAAGGGCTCAGAGGGGCCAAAAGCCTGAACATAAGTTGGGAAAATGGTGGTGGAGTTTGAGCTAAAAGTCTTGATATGCTCAATGCATTTTTTTCTGACCATTCTTTGGAGTAGGGATTCTCTCTTAGCTTGCCCCCAACATCATCCTCGCTTCTCATTTAACCCCCATGCCTGACTCTGTTCATCCCTCCCAAGTCTTGAATCCAAGACCCACAACAGATAGAGCTTATAGGGACCACAAATGGCACCACATCCAATATCTTCTTATTTTATTTTATTATTTTGTTTTAGTGTTTTATTTATTTTACTGAGTGATATATGAATATATTCTTTTAGTAAAACGATAAAATCTAATAATGCAAAAAAGCAAAAAGCTTCATTTTACAGAAAGCAAATGGGGGCCAGGTGGGTGACATATCTCACCAAAAGTTGTATAACAAGTTTTTCAGACATCTGGGGTTATGGGAGCTTTCTGAATCCTTTTCATCTTATGTAAAAAAAAGCTCTTGGGGATAATAATACTTATGAGAACAATAATAATCTTGACTTTTAAGCACTCACCATGTTATCAGCCACTACATTAAGCTCTTTACTTTTCTTAGTTTGATTCAGTCCTCATCACAATCCTATGACGTAGCTACCTAGTTTCTTCATTTGACAGATAAGGCAGAGGTTAAGCGACTTCCCCAAGTTCACACAGCTTGTGTGGTGCAGCTGAGATTTAAACAGTCTGCTTCCAGAGCCCAGGCACTCACTTCTGGCAATAATGTGCAGTGTGCAAGAGTGAATTTTCCTTCATAACCAGATAATTCTACCTAGAAAACAAAGGGAAATGAGTGGTCACAGGACTCTGAAGAGGAAAGCCATTCATCTGTCACCAGAACTCTCCGTGGTGCTGAAAAAATCAATCATGTGCCACAGGGCTGATCCAGGGCATTACCCTTCCTTGGTCCATTTTTCAGCCTGATTTCCCCAGCCCAGCAGCTCCTCGTGATGTAGTCCATTGATAATCTTATTTGCTCATTCTATCCCACTTAAGCAAAACCTGACCAACGCTGCAAACTGTGAAGCTACTATAACTCCCCCCGCCACATACACATCTGGGAACAACCTCTGTCTTTACAGAATCCTGGCTTCCTTCAGGAAGGGATTAGTTGGGATAGAAGATAAGAACGTCTGGAAACATATTGCAACCAAACATACCTTTGGTAATCATCCCACCCAAGCTTCATATTTTTTGTTTGTTATATTAAGATATAGCTTGCATATAGTCAAATACACAAATCTTAAGTGTACATATTGTAGATTATAAAAATAACTACAATCTCTTTCCTGTATATACACTCATGATATGCCATTTCTTTTCTTCACCTTTAAAGAAATTTTAAATCACAGTTGACATACAATATTATTTTAGTTTCAAGTATACAAAATAGTGATTGGACATTTATATAACTTGAGAAGTGACCCCTCACCTCCCGATGAGTCTGGTACCCACCCGGCATCATATATAGCTATCACGATATTTTCGACTATATTCCCTATGTTGTACTTTACATCACCATGACTATTTTGTAATCCCGATTTGTATTTCTTAATCCCTTCATGTTTTTCACCCAGCCCCCACTCCCTCCTATCTGGTGACCATCAATTCTCTCAGCAATGGAAATCTGTTTCTCCATCTCTTCAATAGGGGTGCACACCTATGTAATCACCACCCAGCTCAAGATATAGAACAGTATAGTACCCCAGGAAGTTTTTTTGTTCCCATTTCTAGTTAACATTCCAATTCTGAGACACAGACATTATTCTGACTTCTATCATGATAGATTAATTCATATTAATGAAATCATAAAGTATATATTTTTTCTTATTTTTCCCATGACCATATCTGTGATATTCATACATTTTATTTGCATTGATAGTTTGTTCATTTTTTTAAAAAAAATGCTGTGTAGTTCCATTTTTATCGGTTTACCACAATTTATTTATCTTTCCTCTCATAGATGGACATTCGGATTGTTTTCTTTTTTGGACTATTTTAAATAAAGCCTCTATGAACACTTACACATAAGTGATCTGTGGATATATACACTCAATTCTCTTGGATATATACAGTTATGGGCTGAATTTTGTCCCTACTGCCCAATTCATATGTTGAAGTCTTAACCCCAGTGCCTCAGAATGTGACTGGATTTGGAGATAGACTCTTTAAAGAGGTAAATAAGTTAAAATGATGTCACATGGGTGGCTCGTAATCTAATAGAACTATTGACCTTATAGGAAGAGGAGATTAGGACAGACACATGTGGGAAGACCATGTGAAGATATAAGGAGAAGATGGCCACTTATAAGCTAAGAAGAAGATCCTCAGAAGAAAAACTTGAATCTTGACCTGGGACTTGCAACCTCCAGAATGGAGAGAAAATAAATTTCTGTTGTTTGAGCCACCTAGGCTATGGTATTTTGCTACGGCAGCCCTAGCAAAGGAATATAGCCCTTAATAGATGTTAAACACCAGCTAAGAGCTGGGCACTAAGCTAAGAGCTTTACACATCTGATTAGATCCTCACATACCCCTTGAGAAAGATGCCACTAGGATCTCCATTTTAGAGATGAGAAAACTGAGGCTCCAAGGAGTTTAGCGAATTGCCAGGCTGTATGGTTAGTATCGTTAGACTTCTGCATGACTAACTTATTATAACTCAAGACAAACTACACACTCATTTTTGTGATCATTTGTTTAAAGTTGGTCTCTTTATTATATAGTGAGCTCTGTCAGGGTGGGAACTGGGTCCACCTTGTTCATTGCTGTACCCCAGTGCCCATCACAGTGCCGGGCACGTATCATGACATCTGACTTGAGTTCCTAGGGTGTCCATCCCTCCCACCTCCTGTTACTTCCTTAATTCCAGGACTCTCTGATGGGGGGTTGGGAGGGAGACTGTCAGGCAGACCACCCGCCTCTCTGCCGACAATTTAGAGAAGATGGTTTCCAGAAAGAGCAGCTGTGATTAACTCAAATGAACTGTAAAATTGTTTTTGGTTTAAAGGCTTTGCTTACTGAGGTATCGGGTGCTGGGAGGAGAGAGCACAGGAGGGAGGGGCCCAGCAGCCAGCAGAGCTGCCATCCAACTCCTGGCCCAGCAAGTCCACCATATGTCTGGCCTCGTGCTGGGCCCTGGGGATCAGAGTGTGGCTGGAGGTGATGAGAGAAGGGGCTGGGGAGGTCCAAGTGGCCACTGTGTGAGAGTCCTGTAGTCCAAATGAATTTCTGGAGTTTTGGTCCTCAGAGCAGTGGAGAGTCAAGAAAAGTCTTTGAAATGGGGCCTGGTGTGTTCATATGAGCTGTGGAGCTGGTGTCTGTCCAGTGTTCGAGGAGGGAGGATGGTGCCCTGGACCAGGTGAGGACAATATGGGCAGGGGACGATGTGGAGTAGAGAGAAAAGGAAAGCCCCTGAGCTGGGGCTGCAGGTGACAGCTGAGGACCCGCCTAGCTTTTTGGCTCTGGCAGGGGAAGGGAAGGAGGGTTCTGAGCCCTGGCCAGGATCCTGGGAAGGAGCGGCATCTGGGACCAAGGCTCTTGGCCACAGGCTCCTTTTGAGTGAAAGTGCTCAGCTGGGCCAGGGGAGGACAGGGACAGCCAGACCCTTCATCCACCTTCTGCCCTAGCACGGCTGGCCCTGCCACCCTCAGAACTGCTCAAACCCCATTACTCCCACCAGAACCTCCCTGAGCCCCACAGCTGGTGGAGCCCAGCCTGGCCCTGCAGGCCAACCTCTGTGGGTACTCAGGCTGTCGGCCAGCCACGTTACTCCCCACACTTCAACCCCAGCTCCATGGAAAGTGACCTTGAGCAAATCATGCTGTGACTCTTCATTCCTTTCCATGTGGAGTGAGCATAACCTCTCAGTAATGTGGAGAAAGCCTTGGCTCATGTCCTGACAGAGAGAAGGGGTACAAGGAAGGTGACCCCCTGGCATAGTCAGGACTTATATCTGGAGCCACAGACGCCCAAATCAGGAGAGAGATGGGGACAGGGGAGACAGAGACTCTGAGAGGAACTTGGTGACAGAAAGAGCAAGTGACAAGGAGAAAGAAGCAGAGAGAGGGGGCCTCAGATGTAGCCCTGGTGCCCCAGAACCCCGGCGCCCCTGGTGCGTCCTCACCAGGCCCAAGGCATGGAGCCCTGGGGGTGCTTGTTGGAGGCAGGGAGTCACCGTGCCTCAAACAGTACCTCTTCTCCATGGTTCATTTTCCCTGAGAAAAGAAATCATTCTCCATCCAATTAATCTAATTAGACGTAATCAAGTTGTGGAGATCTGTGCAGCAGGGTGAGTGATTAGGAAAAATTACCTCCCTGCAAAGAGTTTAAATTTAATTTTTGTTTCATAATCTAAAGACCAAATAGAAACAATGGTTCCTTGCTGCCCCTAGCCAAGAGCCAGGAATTCTTCAGGGTGGAGATGTCTGCTGAGAGAGAGAGTCACACTTTGGTCAGGATGGGTTGGGGCCACAGTGGTCCTATTAAGACAGGCGCCCATACCATCCAGCAGGGCCCCGCTAGATGACCACCACTCTTTCCATGTCAGGCCTTTCTCATACACCCATTCACACTAATACATACCCACCACCTGGGACAAATGTGACCTTCGCATGTGTGCCCTGTGGCTGTTAAACACACAACTTCAGACAGCCACATATACACCTTAATAAAGCCTGTATAAATGTCCGTAGGGCAGGCATTGGGAGTTTGGCTGTTAGACATCAGAGAGGACTTCCTGGAGGAAGCAGGTTTTGGGCTGGGTAGGATTTAAATAGAGAGTAAGGTGTGCTGGGAGGGAGAGACTGCATGTGCAAAAGCAGGGAGGCGGGGAAAGAGGAGTCAAGATGAGACTTCTTTCTTGTGTAGTGAGGCTGGCATGGAGTTTGTGTGTGTGTGTGTGAGTGTGTGTGTGTGTGTGTGTGTGTGTGTGTAGCGGGGACAGTCCTAGCACAGTGCTGGGCTCCCAGGGGACCCTCTGTCAGCTCATCCAGGTTACCTGGCCCCTTCTTGTTGTGTGTTTAACAGTCCCCAAGGCTGGCCTCTTGATCCGGTCACATGTGGTCCTAGAGGAGAGCAGGATTTAGTGTAAGGACCTGGGGGACCATGGGCATGTCACCCCTCTTAGGGAAGACCACTAAGCTCTACTTCCCATGAAACACAGACCCTAGAACTTTGGAGTTGGGAGGCCCCTCCAGCCCCTCCACCCTGTAGGAACCCAGCTCAGAGAAGTCGAAAGAATGGACCAGTCACCCAGTTCCCAGCTCAGGCCCTCCAGTGCTCTGCTCTCTAACTAGCCTGAAGAGGGAGGGATTTCTGTGTACAAACACCAGAACAGAGAGCCTTAAGGATTCCTCTTCTTCCTTCATCCCCCCTCAGCTCTCACACTCATTGCTCACAGGGCCGAAAAGAGCCTGGAAAGGGGACCCAGGGGACTCCCTGGGAGTCTGAGCCCATGATCTGTAGACCCATCTGGCTGAGACCTCACTTGTGCTGGGAAAGGGAGGGTTAAGCCTTAAGCAACCCTTCCTGTTGGTGTTTAACTTGCAGTTTCTAAAAGCTATTAGGAGCTCCATAGAGCAAACATTTTATCTCTTAATGATACTGCAGCAGATTAAGGAGGGGTCCAGCTCCCAGATAACAGTAAAGAGAGGCTGTTCATTACCCAGGATGGTCTGACCTGGCAGCTGGAATAAGTTTCTTATAGATATGACTGGTGAGGAAGGGATTCTTTCAGCCCTGCTGTCAGCAAACC
This sequence comes from Rousettus aegyptiacus, assembly GCF_014176215.1. Taxonomy (NCBI): domain Eukaryota; kingdom Metazoa; phylum Chordata; class Mammalia; order Chiroptera; family Pteropodidae; genus Rousettus; species Rousettus aegyptiacus. Next base: position 18,777,641 of record NW_023416284.1, on the reverse strand, counting down.
TAGCCTCCTTCCTCTGGCAGGGCTTTGGGGGCTGAAGGAGGATGCCCAGAAACCAGGCTGAGAGGACATTGACATAAACTGGGGTTTATCTTAATGTGAGAAAGATCTCCTGGTCTCAGTGGAGCACAAGCTGATAGGCATTCACCTATATAGGCTATATTATTCTTAAAGTTGGCTTAGATGGGGACCCCTGTCGCTTTTGGAATCACAGGAGGGCAGGCTTCTGGGGACCCAACAATTATAACCCCCACCAATTATAATCCAAAATCTTTCCTCCTCAGTTAGGCATGTGGTTCAAAGGCAGGTGCAGAATACACATTTCACTTATGGTTAGGAGATGTGAGTTCAGTTCTGCCTTGTGATCTTGACAAATATCATTGCTTGAGTGCCTACTGTGTGCCCAGCTTGTACCAGACACTTTCCATCTGCCCTCTCATTTTAACTCCTATGAGACAGTCTTCTTTATCTTCATTTTATATACAAGAGGACTGAGGCTTAAGAAACCAGTAAAATTTGCCCAGGATCAGAGCTGGGATTCAAACCGAGGTATGTCTGCTCATGTTCCTTTCACAGTACTGTACATGCCCTCTGAGCTTTAGTTTCTTCATCTATAAAATGGGAGTGACAATATACACCTTGTATAGCTCACAGGGTAGTTGGATAGTACCGGTGAAATGGTGGATGGGAAACATGCATGCATACAAACATCATTTTCTACCCAGGAGACACCAGCCAGTTACTATCCAAGGATGAAAAGTTACACAAGGGGCTGTTCTATAATAAGCTATATTTCTTTATTCACTGAGCTCTGGTTAATTTAGCATCTAAAAGACACTAATGCCCAATATGTGAGTGTATAAATTTCACAGTATGTATAAAAAAATCTTAAAATGCCCATATTTTTGAGCAAGAAATTTTACCATCAAGAAACATAGTCAAGGCTGATCATGCAGGCTCACACATAAGGATTTTACTGTAGGGTATTAGTGATAGCCAATGCTTAGAAACATTGTCCAACAGGGGAATAGTTATGTAAAATAGTGTATGTTCATATGATGGAATATTATACAGTCAACAGCAAAAAAGACTGTGTTTCACAACCTGGGAAGGAAAGAGCGGAACCAACACTTGCATACGCCAAATGACCCCCAAGGAGGCATCTCTCTAAGATGATGGGTGACTTTTATTTCTCTGATTACTTCTCTGCATGGAATCAATCCATTTTTAAAACAAATGAATAAAAGGTACCTCACCTTTCTCTGTTTCTAGGTTGGGGACCGTGGAGCATGATTTAAGCTTTTCTTTGCTCCTGTATCTCCACCATCATCCTATACGTTTTAATCCCAAGTGTTCCCAGAGATACTTCCCCCCACACTCAGGGAGGGCCCAGCTTGCTCTCTTCTGGAGTTCTCTCATCTAATTTCCAGCATTTTCCAGTCTCCTGGCCACCAGATGTTTCTTCTTGCTGGTCTTGCAGGCAAGATTTCCAATAACCCAAAGGAAAAACAATAGCTGGAAAGATAGAATTGCTGAGTAGAGATTTCGGACTCTCCCCAGTGCAGGGGAAATAGAATTTGGAGTGTTGGTTCAGCCAAGAGTGAGGGAATTTCACTATATCCTCAGAAAAGGGCCATACGTCAGGAGTAAAGACTGGATCTCATGATAGAGGGATTTATCCTTAGATCAGGAGCAAAACTGAACTAGACCTGTCCAAACAAAGCATAAACTAAGAAGCCATAAGTTAAAGATTATCTAACAATCATTTAACTGATAGCCCAAACTAAACTTATTACTTTTCATGGAGATAATAAAATTAAATCTCTAGAGGGTGTCTTCACAGTGTCTAGTACACAGTCAAAAGTGATTAGACATGTGAAGGAAAAAGAAAGTGTGACTCGTAGTCAAGAGAAAGATTAGGCTAGCTTGAAAAGATGGCCAAAGCTTAAAAAATTTGAACAACAAAATAAAGTCATGTTGGATTATAACCCAAAGTATAAGATAAATATGAGTCCATATTGACATAAATAAGTAGTTGAATAAATTAATAAATTATGAAAAAGATGCAAATATCTTGGTCAGAGAATTTCACATAATTTATGTAGGTGGTCTCCAATCTCAAGGAGGTAGAATATAACTCCTCACTCCTTAAGGGTGAATTGCTTCAAGTGACTTCCTTCCAAAAAGTTTAGTATGGAAAAAGGGAAAGAAGAGTAACTTTACAGTGGAGGAAACTGACAAACACTACCTCAGCCAGGTGATGAAGGTCAACATTAACAGTCATAAATCATGTTGATAGTTGTACCCTTGATATCTTGTGAGTGGCACTTTATCTCTGTGACCTTCCTTTCCCAAACGCCCATGCCCCCAGTTTAATCATGGGAATAACATCAGACAAATCCCAATAAAAGGCTATCCAATTATACCCTTGATCAGTACTCAAAATTGTCAAGCTCAACAAAAACAAGAAGAGTCTGAGAAACTGTCATGGCCAAGAGGAGCCTAAAGAAACATGACAGCTAAATGTAATGTGGTATTCTGGATGAAATCCTGGAACAGAAAAAGAATGTTAGGTATAAACTAAAGAAATCTGAACAGGTTACAAACTTTAGTTAATAATTATGTATCAACATTAGTTCATTAATTATAATAAATATACTCTACTAATTTAAGATGTTAATAATAGGTGAAGCTTTGTATGTAAAAAGAATTGAAAAAAAAAAAACCAAACAGAGCCTCAGTGACTTTTGAAGGGAAAGAATGGGACAGAAGAACAAACACTTAAGGAAATATCAGAAAAATAATTTCAAAAATTGATAAAAGACAGCAACCTGTAGATCAAAAAGCTCGATGAATTCCAAGCAGAATAATTACAAAGAAAATCATATCTAGGCACATCATAATCAAAGTACTGCAATACAAAGATTAAGAAAAGATCATAAAGGCATTCAGTGGGGAGAAAATATGTTAATACAGGCGAACAAAGACAATAATGAAAGGTGGTTTTATATCAGATGAATGGAGGTCTCGAGACAATATAACATCTTTAAAGTCCTAGAATAAAAACCAGCTTTTAACCTAGAATTTGTTATCTAGCAAAAATTTTAAAAAATACATCAAGGTGATATAAAAATATTTTCTTAAAAATAAAAGACGATAATATATGCTGTCAGCAGACCCACACTACAAACTATTCTAAATGAAGTTCTTCAGTCTAAAGGGAAATAATGTCAGATGAAATATCAGATCCACAGAAAATAAGGAGAAGCACCGGAAGTGCTAAGTATAAAAACAACTTTCTCTTCAATTCTGTAAAAGTTAGTTAATGGTTTGGAGAACAAATAATATCAACGTACTGTGGAATTTATAACATTTAAAATATATGACTATAAGAGCCAATGAATGAGAGTGACTGTAAACAGAATTGCATTGTTATAAGATTTTTATATAAATAAAGCATTATAGTATTAGTTTAAGTTAGACTGAGATAAGTTAAGGATACTTATTGAACACTGAACTGGAATATGCAAGTGAGACTTCAATGAGCCCCAGGGGAAAACACCATATTATAATCATTAGAGCAAATAGTAATAATAACACAAATAATAACACAAAGCAGTATAATTAAATAAAGGAGATTAATTGGAATATTGAAAAATACTCAGTTAACCCGAGAGAATACAAGAAAAGATGAACAAAGAAAACGAGGAAAAATGGGGCCAATAGAAAGCAAATAGAAAGATGATAAAGTCAACACACACAATACTTGAAATAAAAGTTGGGCATTCTCAGATTAGTTTTAAAAAGCAAGACCCAAGTATGGGATATTTATAAACCATGCACTTTATTTTCTTTCAGGTATCACTAAGCCTTTTTTTTTTTACATTTTATTTTATTTTATAGTCAATATTCAATGTTGTATTAGTTTCAGGTATACAACATAGTGGTTAGACATTTATATAACTTACGAAGTGATCCCCTGATAAGTCTAGTCCCTGCCTGGCACCATGCATAGTCACTACAATATTATTGACTATATTCCTTATGCTGTACTTTACTTCCCTGTGACTATTTTATAATTTCCAATTTGTACTTCTTAATCCCTTCACCTTTTTCACCCAGCCTCCTGACCCCCCTCCCATCTGGCAACCAACAGTTTGTTCTCTGTATCTATGAGTCTATTTGTTTTGTTTTGTTCATTTATTTTGTTTTTTAGATTCCACATATAAGTGAAATCATATGCAAACCATACATTTTAAATATAAAGATGTAGACAGGCTGAGAGCAAAAAAAAAGATAGAAGAAGATATGCTAGGCATAAAAAAGCTGGTAGGGCTATAATAATTGTCAGAAAAAGTAGACTTCAGGACAAGGAACATATAAAAGATAAAGAGAAACATATCCAAAGGGTCAGTTATCAAGAAGGCATATGCTGTGGACTGAATTGTGTCTTCCCAGGTACATATGTTGAAGCCCTAACCCCCAATCTGACTTCATTGGAGATAAGGCCTACAACAAGGCAATTAAGGTCCAGTGAGGTCATAAGGGTGAGGTCCTGATTGAATAGGATTAGTGTCCTTATAAGAAGAGACATGAGAGTACATGCCCTCTCTCCACCATGCTAAGGCACAGTAAGAAGGTGGCCACCTGCAAGCTAGGAAGAGAGCCTTCACTAGGAACCAAACCCTCTGGTACCTTGATCTTGGACTTCCAGCCTCTGGAACTATGAGAAATTAAATTCAGTTATTTAAGCCACTCATTCTACGGTATTTTGTTATAGCAACAAAGAGAAAGAAAAAAATTACCCATATTAGGAATGGTAGAGGAGCTATCACTATAGATTGTGTGGACATTAAAATGGTAATAAAGGAACATTGTGAACAACTTTATGCCAACAAATTCAACAACTTAGACAAACTCAAAAAATGTCTTGAAATCTATAATTTGCCAAAACTAACAGAAGAAGAAATAGAAACTCTGAATTGCCCTATATTTAATTAATTTGAATTCATAATTTAAAATCTTATCCATAAGGAAAGCACTTGGCCCAAATGTTAAATTCTATTCAATATTTATAAAACATATAATATCAATTTTTTAAAAAATTCTTTTAGATAATAAAAGAAGAGAGAATATTTTACAATTCATTTTGAGACTAGCATAATCCTAAAATCTAACCCCAGTGAGGATATTAAAAGAAAGAAAATTAACTCAAGCACATGGATGAAAAACCACTAAAAAATTAACACATAAAATCCAGAAATACATGAAAAGGATACTATATCACAACCAAGTGGAAATTACTCTAAGAATACAAGAGCGTATTCAACATTTGAAAATCAAAGTAACTCATCACATTAGCAGAACAATGGAGAAAGGCCATATGATCATCTCAATAAATGCCAAGAAAGTATCTAAAAAAATCAACACCCATTAATGACAAAAACATTCAGCAAATTAGAACTTGAAGGACATTTCCTTAATCTTATAAAGGGCCTCAATGCAATACAGCTTACATCCTGTATTGTGGTAAAAGACTGAAGACATTCCTCCATCAGGGACAAGTAAGGATGTATATTATCATCACTTCTATTTAAGGCTGTACTAGAGATTCTAGTTCAATAAGAAAAAAGAAAAAAATAGAAGTCTTGAAGTTTAGAAAGTTTAAATTAAAACTTATTACCCATAGATGACATGAATGTTTTACAGAAAATCTTACAAAAACTACTAGCAAATTTAAAAATAGCAGGATACAACTATAAGCAAAAGTATAACACTGTAAGTAAATTTAACAAGTCGCATATATGAGACAAAGTATAAAAATCGATTGATTTGTCCATGTCAGAGGTTGGCCACTTAGAGCCTGTGAGTCAAAACACCACCTTGTTTGGCCTTTGAGCTAAGAATGCCTTCCAAAAATTTTTAAATAGTTGAAAACAATCCAAAAAATAATAACATCTTATGACACGTAAAATTATACAAAAATCAAATTTTAGTGTCCATAAACAAACTTTTATTGGAACACAGCCACAGCTCATTTATTTACACATTGCCTATGGCTATAATGGCAAAATTAAGTAGCTGTGACAGGAAGTACATGGTCTCTGCAAAGCCTAAAATGTTTATGCTCTGGCCCTTTATAGGAAAAATTTGCTGGATCCTGATTTATACTAAAAACAAACACTTAATTAAAAAAAAAATACAATATTGTTTCGATAGCATCAAACACACAATATTCAAGGATTTTTAAAATGTGCAAGACCTCTATATTGAAGATTATAAATTATTTCACAAGAAAATTAAGACAGACAAATAAATATAAAGACATATCATGTTCATGGAATAGAAGACTCAACATTGTTAATACATCAATCCTCCCCAAATTGATCTTTGGATTTAACACACACCACATACACACACATGCACACACGCATACACACACAGGTTTGTTTGCTGTATATTTTTGTAAAAATCAACAAGCTGTTTTTAAATTATACACAAATGTAATAAAACTGGACTAGCCAAAACAATCTTTAAAAACAACTCGGAGGACCTACAATATCTGATTTCAAGATTATGAAGCTACAATAATCAAGAGAAAACAAGACTAGAAACGAACCAATAAAACAGAATAGAGAGACCCAAAATAAACCTACACATATATCTGTTATCTGAGACTGAGAGATATCTAAGTGTGGGAAAGGACCATCTTTTTAACAAATAGTTATAGCAACTGTACCCACAGAAAAATTGGGAACCTAGACCCCTTAACTCACTCACACCTTATGTAGCAATAAATTTTAGATGAAGCGAATGTAGATGTGAAAACTTAAAAACAAGATAAGAGAAAAATCTTAGGAAAACGTTATTGTGATCTTGGGTATAGATCAAGATTTTTTAAGACACGCAAAAGAGCACTATCCGTAACAGCCATAAGAATGGTAAATTGGAATTTACCGGGATAAGAATCCTCTCTTCTTCAAAAGGTAGCTTTAAGAATAAGAAATTGCAAACCATAGATTGGGAAACATAATCACAATACATATATTGACAAGGAACTTGTACTCAGAATATATAAAGAACTCGATCATGAAAAGAAAACTCAAATAATGGGAAAAGACTTAAACATACACTCCAATTTGGAAAAGATACCAGTGGCCAAACACACATGAAAAATGCTCAACATTATTAGTTATCAGGAATCTTCATTATGGGTAAAATAAAAAAGACTGACCAGATCAAATATTGGTAAGACATGTGGAATAAATAAAAATGCTATAATTTCTGGAGGGATTAGAGAATAATACAGTCACTTTGAAAAACAGATTGTCAGTTGGTTATAATGTAAAATAAACACCCATTCTGTGAATTTGACTTTTAAGTACCCAAAAGTAATGAAAACTTTGGTCTATAAATAAACTATGTAAGTATTTTAATAGCACCTTTATTATATATTATATATATAATATATATGTATATATGTGTGTGTGTGTGTGTGTGTGTGTGTGTGTGTGTGTGTGTGTATAAAGGGCCTAACACTGAGTAATACATAAGAATAACCTACTGATAAATGTAAAGCTAGATAAATCTCAAAAACATTGTGTTGAGCAAAAGACCCTAGATATCTACCATGTGAATTCCATTCATATGAAATTCTGGAGCATGAAAAATTAATATACAATGGCAGAAAGGGACTAGGTAGGGAATTGAGCACAGGAGACATTATTGGGATAATGAAAATGGGATATCTTAATGGGGCGTTGCTTAGAAGGATGTGTACAAAATTTTTATACACACATAAACTAGGAAAGGAGCACATTCACTAGCTGATCAGTCTGAGTCATGCTGACCTCTCCCTCCTCCTCACCACTATGTACTGCCCACCACGGTCCTGTCTTCCTCTCAGATCCTCCCCTATCTATCTGCTGCTGCTGCTCTGCAGTGACCCAGTGATGTCTGAGTTAGGGTTCTTCCAAAAGTACAGGTGTTTATGTGAGAGGTAACCCCAGGAGGTACAATGAAGAAAGGACAGTGGGGCGGAGAGGAAGAAAAGCCCTAAAGACTGAATCAAAGAATGCTGTGGGTTCAGTCCTGCTGGGGACCCTCTGAGGAAGTTCTCAGTGTGCCTCAGGCTTGTCAGAGGGAAGCTGGGTATTTATCCACTCACTTCTACTCCTCACTGGTTGAGAGGTGCTCCTGAGGTGTTAAATCTCTGGCACTTCTGGGCTGCCCTGCTCATGGCTGGTCCAGTCCCTGGGAAACTGAGGAGCCTCCATGTGGAGAAGCAGAGGGAAGCAGGGGCTGAGGAAGGAGTGGTCAGCACACTGGGAACTGAACACTACAGGTGCAGGTGAATGCAGAGCTGACCTAGGGGATATGCAGTGGGTATCAAGAGCTTCTGCCACAGCTATCATCCCTCACTGGGGACCACAGTCCCCCACCACTCATTTTACTTTTATCCCTTGTACCCCTCCTATCCAACCCCCACCAACCCACCCCTACAAGGAGTCAGAGGGATTCCAAAGAGGTAACTTCTGCCTAAATCCCTTCAACTGCTCCTCTTGGCTTTTGGGAGAAGAACCCAAATCCAAGATCCTTATCCCTGCCTCGGGGATTGGACCTGGTGTGACGTGCTCCAAGCCTACCTATAACAGCAGCCACCTTTTAGCTCTGCAGACACCCAGGAATTCTAACTGTGGTGTATCCAGTAAATGAGACAGCTCTCTTTCTTCCCATTCTCCCAGTCCCCTGGGACACCTGACTGGGGCATTGGCACAATTCCAGAGCCGCGAGGCACTGAGGCTCCCAATGGAGATAACACCTCCCTCTGAAAGGACCTGATGCGGCTTCCCCAGCCTGTGCTGTTGATATCCCTGCTCCTGTTATAAACAGCCAAATCCTATCTCCACTCCAACCAGAAAAGCAACCCCTACTTCAAGCTAAATGCATAATTGGCTGCAAATTAAACTTAATGGGACTGGAATAATTATATTGACTTTTAAAAGTACTTAAAGATAAATACATGCTTAGATATTTCAGAATGTAAACTTTTTCCATTGTTTTCTGGGGGAGATAAGAGAGAGGAGGTTGAATTGGGAGTCAGAAAGAAAATGTTGAAAGACATGGGAGAGAGGCATCAGAAGCTCATTTGAGGACACTCTGAGACCCTGCGTGAGGAGTGGAACCCAAGCCAGCTTTCCGGGAGGGCAATTTCACAATATTTATCAACAGCCTTAAAAATGTTCATATCCTTTGACTCCGTGACACCAGAAATCTGCCATAAGAAAACAATCGGGGATGGAGGCAAAGATCTATGTGCAGAGTCGGTCATCCCGGCATCCTTTATAACAGCCAAATTTAGACGGGCACCACCTAAATGCTAACAATGTCAGATAAGCTATACCAGTTATGGAACAATCACATGATGGGCTCTTGTGTAGCGACTGGAAGTGAGACCTTCATAACATAATTCATACTGGGAAAGCGCTTATAATGAAGGTAGGAAATAAAAGCAGCATATAAAACTGAACATAAAGGAAATTCCTAATTTCGTTAATATAAGCAAAGGAAAAATAAAACCCAGAAGGATGCATGTAGAAATACCAACAGATATTTTCTCTGCATAGAGGATTATAAAGAATTTTGATTTTCTTTATTTTTTTATGTTTGAAAAATTTTCTGCAATGAGCATCCGTTGATAAGTTATTATTTTTAATTTATTTAAAAATGGAGGTAGATCTGAAAGGATCACTACAGGAGACTATTTTTTTCCTACAAGGAGACTTCCTTGACTCAGGTCTGGGTCCAGAACTCTAATCTCAGAATCTCTAGGTCCTTATTTAACATTTCTAGTTGCTGGATGGGACCCAGGCTACAGGTTGTCCCTCAGAATCTTGTCTCCTCTTCTTTAGTAGCAGAAGACTAACACTGTAGGGAATGGATAGGTGTCCTGCTTAAAAGCTATATTTACTAGTCCCCACCCTTCCCCTTTCAGACAGGATGGCCAATGGACTATGAGTAAGAGTGGTAAGTGTGGCTTCCAGGAAAGTTCTTTGATTAGAGCTTAGCAACTATAGGAACAGTTTCCTTTACTTTTTCTTTCTATCTGGAATACTACAGTGATTTCTGGTGCTCCAGCAGCCATTATATGACCAACAGGCAGTCTTTATGCACTGTGGATGATAAAGCAAAAACAAAGAAGGAGATTGGGACATTGACAAAGTATGTGAAGCTAACAGCATACTGGGACTTCCTATGTCCAAAGTTCTCTTCAACAAGAGAAAAAATAACAATCTTTAGTTTGTTTAAGCCACTATTGTTCAGATTCCTGTTATTAGCAGTTGGATGCAATTCCTAAAAGATACACCGGGGGCCAGTCAAGGATGGAGGAGAGATGGTAAAACTAGGAAATCCACAGAAATCTCAGTGAAACTGGTAAGAAAATTGTAACTTCTATTTGAGCAAGGGACAGTAGGCCAGGGCTAAGATGAACTGAGCAGAGAAATCTGTAAATAGAAATAATACTTAGTGGGATCGAGCTTGTCTAGGTTGCTGGGCTATGTACCTGTAAACGTAGATCAGTTTCATGTAGCAAGAAGGGATTTTATTGTCAGGAAAATGGGGCTAAAAGGCTTTGTATTGATTAATTACTATGATGACATAGAGTCAAAAGATAAAGTGTGGTGAAGTAGAGAGACCTGAACTTTGCTTGTGACCTTAAAAAAGTCATTCTTCCTTTCTGGACTGTTTCTCATCAGTTAACGAGAAGGAGTGATTGGACTAGAGAATCTAAGATTTTTCTTGACTCCAAGGATTTTTAACCATTACCTGAGATGGATAATTATATATGTGGGGGAGCGGAAAATATCAACAGAACGAGAATCTTTTCCCCTCCCCATACACACCCTGACCCTCACATACCTTCAGCCTCCTCCCTAGTTCCCAGAGCTGCCCAGAATGTGTTAGGTACAGGCTTGAGTATGAATTGAAGCAAGTCTCCCTGGTGCAGAAGCTGAGCCTGGTGGGACCTCTCCTGCTCGTTCTGGGCTAATGAATTTCAGGGAGGAAGTCAATAAAGGGAGATGATGTTAATAGACAGACTGAGCCCTGCTTGAATGTGATGAACTAGCTTACAGAGCATTTTCTCATCAAATTTTATAATTGGAAGATATATTAGTGGTCTTCTAGTTCTTAATGCTTGAATTCCTTCTTTAAGAACCACCACCAACCCACACAAAGACACCATCATCACTGATAACGTCTTCATCATCAAATTCACTATCATCACTTTCACATCATCATAATCTTTATCATGATCAGCACCATTATCATCATCAACACCATCATCACTATCCTGGCCATCACCATCACCATCATCACCATCACCATCACCATCACCATCACCATCACCATCACCATCACCATTATCATCCCCATCTCATTGATATCACCATCATCACTATCATCATTTTCATTAGTATCATGATCATCATGACCACCACCATCATTGTCTTTATCACCATCATCATACTCAGTATCATCATCACTATCACTATTTCATTGTCATCGCCGTTATCACCATCATCATTATTACCATCCCCATCATTCCATCATCACCATTACTATAATCACCATTATCATCATTATCTTATTGTCATCACCACCCCCATCTTCCTATCACCACCATCACCATCATCATTGCTGACATTTTTTGGCCATCTTTGTGCCAGGCACAGTACTGAGCGCTTTATGTACCTGATTGCACTAACTTCTCATAATCAGTTCTGAGGGAATTTAGAGATGAGGAAACCAGTCTGAGAAAGGTGAAGCACCCAAGGCAACGCAGATGACAAGCAGAGAAAGAAGGATTTGGATCCAGGTCTATCTGATCACAAAGGCTTATCGCTGTCCACTGTACCATACAGTCCTGATTGCTGACCTCTGCTCTGCACCTCCAGTGGTAGAGAGGTCACTGTCACCACCAAAAAGTATGCTCCATCTTGAATTAGCATTCCTTATCAAAAGGAAATAAGCTTTGGTCCTGGTTCCAAACTCCTGGTCAATGCAGAAAGGCCTGACTTCTGGTCTATGTGACAGCCCTTCTGATGTTTGAAGGCAGTTCTCATGCTCACTTTTACCTCTTCTTTTTGAGATAAGCACCTGATTCCTTCAATAACTCCCCCGTGAGTGATCACCTCTCAACATTCTCTTCTGATTCCCCAAGGTCCATTTGGACTCGTGCAATCCCTCCTCCTGGTCACCCTGCTTCCACTTTTGCCCTTTATCTCTCTTCACCAAAAGCCAAAGTGATCTTTTAAGGATGGATCAGATTATGTTACTGTCATATTCAAAACTCTGCAATGAATCCCCTCAACTAAAAGCGAGATGCAAATCCTACCATGGTCTATAGATCCTAAATGGTCGTCCACTTGCTAATCCCTCTAATCTCATCTCATACCCACTGCTCACTTTGCTATAGCCACCCTGTCCTCTCCGTTGTTCCTTGAGCACGTCAGACTCACTCTCAGGGCCTTTGCATCTGCTGCTCCCTGTGACTAGAGCATTTTTTTTTTTCAATTATCAGCAAGTTTCACTCATTCACTTCATTTAGGTCTCTGTTCAAATGTCACCTCCTCAGAGAGGCCTTTCCTGGCCACCCTCTTGAATACAGCCCTCTCATCCCTAGTACCTTCTTGTGTACTAGTTTTCTTCATAAGACATCTCACTTCCTGATCCATACTTATTTGTTTATTAACTGTCGTTCTTATTGTCAAGTGAATTCCATGAGAACAAAAATGATGTAAACTATCTTCAAACCCCCATCTTCGGGGCCTAGAAGAGGATCTTAATAAAACTGCTCAATTAATGAATGAACTAATTAATCCATGTGACCCATTTCCCATGCCCTTCTCAGGCTGAAGGCCCTGCTTTTAGACAAGGTTCCGGTTATCCATAACATTCTACATTTGTTTTCCAGAATGGCAGAAGAGTCTGAACCTTGTAGCTGAACAGGACTCTCACCCTCCTTTTGCTAAACTCTATACCTCTAGTAACGTGGTCTAAAAGATCATGTGCATAGAAGAATGTTTGCTTTGGAGTCAAATAGATTGAAGTTCAAATTTCAGCTCTGCCATTTACCATTTCTGTATTATTAATGTTTCCAAGCTTCAATTTCCTCTTGAAAGAATTGCAACCTTGTAAGCTTAAGCTTATTATGAAGAGATTATGTGAGTACATAGCACAGAGTAAGCATTCAGAAAATGTTCAGAAGCAAGGTAATGTTATCTGTTGATAAAATTATTTCCATTGTTACCAGTATCATTATTATTGTTCTTATTAAGCTAGCCAGGTTTTAGGATCCTCCATCTCATTAGAAGAGTCTTGGTGGGGAATGGATTGGACTGGGGGTGGGGGTGGGGCGGAGTGGGGAAGGAGTGAAGGGAAAGGTGGCATGAGAGACATGTCACCTCGTAGGCTCACAATGAGCTACCTGTCAGCTCCCAGGTCATGGCCTGTCTTTCTCTTCTGTACCTGAGCTGTTGATTTTTTTTCCCATCTCAGCTCAGAACTTACACCACATGCTAGATGTACACTTACATATGAAATCCCATCCTGTGAGTCTCTCTCTGAGGCTCCAGCTTGTGGGGATTTTCTTCTGATCCAGGTTCTGCCATCCAAAGTGCTCACTCTTTCTCCAAGAATCTGTCATCTGAAACCTGAAGAGCCCACCTCCTCAGTGGAGTGAATGTGGATGATGTCGCAGGTCTTCTTCCTCTGGTAGACTGAAGCTCCCTGGGCTGCAGGAGTGCCAGCTGACCATCAGTAGACCCTTCTCCCCGAACCTGAAGAGAACTGGCCCAGAGGGCAGCCAGGATTCTTGGCTGGTGGAAAGTGAAGATGTCAACAGAAGGGGCTGGGGGGTCAAAAGAGCAGGGAATGGCAGGGCTGGCCAAGGATAAGCCCCCATCATTCCAGCCTGTGGTACTGGTGTCATACAGACCTGGAGCCAAATTTAAGCTCTTCCATTTACAGCCAGCTGATGGCTCTGAGACTCCGTCTCCTCGTCTGTCAGTTGGAGATGACACTTACCACCGCAGATGATGCTGTGGGCAACGAAGGAGACAGTGCAGGTAGATGTGCTGTGTAGGGGCTGGCAAAACTCACCACCTGCAAGGCGGTTATGTCACAGGTGAGATCTGGGTGGCTGTGGAGTGGTGGTTAAAAGAGTGGGCTCTTGAGTAGAGCTAAGTTTGAATCCTGGTTCTGCTACCCCTGACAGAGGCAAACCGCTCACCCTCTCTGAGCCTCCGTTTCCCCACTGAGTCATCATCTCCCTTTCAGAGGGTTGTCGAGAGCATCACTTCACAAGGGCAGTTGTCTGCCCTAGTAGAGACTCTGTCACAGTCAGCTGCCCTCTCCTGCCTCTTCTCAGTGAGGGTCCCACTTGGGAACACGTTCCTGGTGGAGCAGCCTGGGCAGGGAGGCCAGAGGAGCAAAGCGGGCAGCTGGGATGTGCCCAGGAGCACATGTTCATGGAATCCTACAGTGCCCAACCTTCCTGCTGACAGGTGACAGCTCCACGTGGCCATTGGTGCTGAGTGACTAACAGACAAGGAACCCCAGGCTCAGTCAAGATATCAATCTCTGCAGTGCTGAGACTGGGCTTTGCTCCCCGAGCAGGAAGGACACTTGAGCTCATTGACTCAGTGGAACAAATGCTGGGCACTCCTCACCCCGTTCCCATCTCTGTTCATGGAAAGCCTTGGCAGAAGTCATGTCTATGGGGAGAACAGTAGCCTCATCCCACCCAGGATGCAGGCCCAAGACTCACTTGGCACTGCCAGGATGACCTATGCACTCAGTCGTTCCCTACATGGGGACAGACTTGCACCATACCCTCCACACTCATGCCAGCCGTGTCTCTGACATAATTTGTAAGCCATCAGCTAGATAGTGAGGGGTCATCCTGTGGCCTAGCCAGTGGTTCAGACTAGTAAATAAATTCTTAATTCAGGTTAAGTGTGTAGCCTCATGAGACCATTTAGAACAGGTAATGTCCTTTGGTCGGAGGAGAAATGGAGGCACAGTGAGTCAGTCTGTGTGTGAATAGAATCAGTACATTACATGAAGAAACTGAAGCCCCCAAACAAGGAGTGGCTTGCCACAGCAAGTTTGTGACAGGGCCAGGAGTGACTCAGGTCCCTACCAGGCAGCCCATGCCTCCTCCCACCCAAAGAGCTCAACCCAGATCCAGACTTCCAGGGGTGGGAGGCAGCTCTGAGGCCCTTGAGGGTCTCTGGATAAAGCCCACTGCCTGACAAAGTCCATCTGGGAAGGCCCAGAGACTCAGCAGGGGGTCCTCTCTGTCTTCCCGAAGAGGGCCCGCGGGTGATCTGTCCCCAGTGGCATCAAAGCCAGTGCTCTCTCTCAGCTGTT
Source organism: Rousettus aegyptiacus (assembly GCF_014176215.1). Lineage (NCBI taxonomy): Eukaryota > Metazoa > Chordata > Mammalia > Chiroptera > Pteropodidae > Rousettus > Rousettus aegyptiacus. The sequence continues at coordinate 18,762,209 of NW_023416284.1, read as the reverse complement.
CTCTTGGCCTGAGTGGAGGTCTGGGTAGCAGAGTCCAAGCAGGGCCAGCTCCAGGATCAGGCCCGGCAGGGCCTGGGGCAGGATGAGAGATTTGGTGGCTTTGGCTGGGAAACTGGGAGGGTTTGGGATTGGGCCTTGAGACTCGATGTGTAGCGCCAAGGCAGCTTGTCCTGCGTGATCGAGCTGGAGCCAGGACATGTCCTGAAGCAGTGACTTGTTCCAGCTCCCCCACCCCCACCCCGGCTGTGGTCCGAGTGATCAGGAACCATTTAAGAGCCCCTCTCCCTGCCTGCAGCCCAGGAAGCTCTGCATCCTTTACTCTGTTGTAAGCAGAGCAGAAGGTGGTTGGCATGGCTGCTGGCCAAAAGCCCTTTGGAGGTTCAGGCGGAAGAACATGATGGCCCCCCAAGAGGACGTATGTGTATCTGTGTGTGGGGGAGCACATTCTTGCCTGGGGGTACCTGGGCCCGCTGAGGGAGTCGGGGCTCCTAGGGGGTGGCATGGGGTGCAGGAAAGATGATTGGACTGAATCTTAAGAATCTGTGACCTCCCTCCCAGCCCACCTGTGGCCTTAGTGTGCCCATCTGCACATTGTGGGACTGGAGAGGAGGCCCTCTGAGGGTGAGTCTCTGAGCTGGGGAGGGTCATGTTGGACCTCTCTGGCCCTAAGTTGGAGTGGGTGTATCAGATGGAGAAGCTGCTGGGGCAGCCCTGCTCTCTCCCAGGGTCCCTGACAGCTGATCCTAACCATATTGGTCCTGTTGTCCCAGGAGCCAGGAGGTCCTATTTTCTAGGCCACAGCTGGGAGGGGCCAGCTGGGGTCTGTTCTGAGTGGTCAAGCCTGCAGGGAGCCCTGTTGATTGTCCGGGAGCCTGGGCAGGTTCAGAATCTGTCACTGATCGTGAAGCCTGGTGTGGGCTCTTGGCACTTATATATGGGCGTTGGAAGGGACTTGAGAGATTCATTCTCTTACTCAAACATATCGATTGGGTTGTTTCTAAGTTTTTGTTATTGCAAACAAAGCTGCTGTGAACATTCTTGTACAAGCCTGCAATGCACATGTACGGAGGGTTCTCTAGGGCACATTCTCCAAGTAGAACTGCTGAATTAGAAGGTATGTGTGCATTCAACTTTACAAGACAGAGCCAAATTGATTTTCAAAAAGCCTGCATCCTTTCCACTCCCTGTAGTCGTGTTGGAGGATTTCTGTTGTTCTCCACCTCGACTGCAACTTCATTTCACCCAACTAGCAGGTGTAAGATAGGAATGCTCAGAGTGCTAGAATTTGCATTTCTCCCATTACTAATGAGATTGCACATATTTTCAAATGCTCATTAGCCATTCAGTTTTCTTCTTGAAATACCTAGTCATGTCTTTTACCTAATTTTCTATCAGATTTTTTTTTTATTGGTTTCTTAGTCTTTTTAGGAAGTCTTTATATATTGAAGATGGAATCATGTGTTACTTATGCATTATAATGCCTGTTCCCACGTGTGGCTTCGGTTTCCAGTTTGTTTATTTACATGGACATGGGAGGAACAGAAACTCCTTATTTAAATTGAATCAAATGTAGCAATCATTTTTTTTAACGTTTGACACTTTTTATCTTTTTGTAAATACTTCCCAAAGTCATAAAAACTTTTTATTTTCTTCCATAAGCATAGAAATAAAAAACTAAAATTCAAGACAGCAGTTACCCCTAGCGGGGCGTGGGAGATGTGGTTGGTGAGGGGAGCTGGAGGGCTTCTTTGCTCTTGGTGATGTTCTAAATCTCAAGTCCAGTTCACTGGTGTTGGCTGCGCACTGATGGTTCATAACATATGTAGCTAGATAGATAGGCAGATAGATAGATGTGGAATACAGATGCTGCTGTATATATGCAAAATTATACCATAAATATAAGAGATTTAATGACGCAGCATATGAGAAGCTCCTGGCACAGGGCCACGCATACACAAATAATGCCAGCCAGATTGCCTGCGTGCTTTCTGGAGTCGGGCGTGGTATCAAGTGATCTCCACGCACGGTCTCATTTAGTTTTCACGGCAGCCCTGTGATATTTACGCCATTGTACAGATGAAGAAGCAGACACCCTGAGAGGGTAAAATACTTGCTCCAGGTCACATGGCTGAGATCCGTGTGACTCCAGATTGGTTTCTCTCAGCCACTGGATCCCTGCCTGTCACACAGCAGGTGCTCAATAAATGGCGAGGCTGCTCTACTGTCCTCTGTTCGAAAGGGAAGGTGAGGAGAGGAAGAGAGGACGGAAGAGAATTGAAAAGATGCAGAAAAGGAGCCCGGGGGGAGGGGGGGAGAAGAAGTAAAAGGACAATGACAAGGAGAGAGAAAGATGGGGAAGGGGTCAGAGAGGAAAAGACAAGTCAGATACCAGCAAACCACAAGGAAGACAGAGGACCATGAACAGAGGACAGCCAGTCAAGCTGGCTGAGCAACGGTGCCCAAGGAGGACCTGCCATGAGTGCATACTGGCCTAGAGGCAGCCTCCAGTGGTGTGCCATAGGGCTCTCTTCCCTCCCAGGCCTCTAGGTCTACTTGGAAGAACTACAAACACCAACCAATCAGATCCCCAGAAGACAGAACCCAGGAGGGACACCAAACACTGCTTCAGTTTCCAAACGTGGGAGATAAGGATAACTACATCCACGCCAGAAGGCTCTCTGAGCGTGAAATGACTATACATGTGAGGTCCAGGCACCGTGCAGTCACAAGGGCCCTCACCAAACCAACTTGGCTGTTGACCAAGTTTATCATCAGCTGGGATCATGGCGTGGGCTGCCTAGGCTTGGACGTATGTGCTCACACATCTTGCACACATACACACACAACCCTCCCCCAGTGCATGAGCTTGCACACACACACACACACACACACGCATGCGCACACACACCAACTGTCCTGAGTGACATGTCTATTGGGTTTCTGAGGCTCCTCCCACTTGAGGAAGATCATGTCCTCTAGTGGGGCGAAGGTCAGGGACTCGGCCACCATCCTACCGGGCACTGTGAGGGACAGAGGCATGAAGCAGGAGAAAGTGGGCTTTGGGGCCAGATACCTGGGTTCAGATTTCAGCCTTGCTATTTCCTAGCTGGTCCTCTTGGACTACTCGACCTCTCCGAGCCTCAGTTTCCTCATCTGTAATATGGGGGTGATAATAACCCCTCTTTCACTGGGGGTGGGAGCACTAAATGGGGGAGAGGTGCCCTCAGTGCCCCAGCATATAACACACGTTCAGTAAGTTCCCAATTCAATTTTTCTCCAGCTAGAGTGGAGGATGGACAACTGTGGAGAGATGCAGGAAGGACCATGGAGGAGGTGAAATTGCAGGATGCAGCGTCCACTCCGGGAACTGGAGACGAGGGAGAGACTGCCCCCTGCCTCCTCTCTCTCCATAAACACAGATAGTGCCCAGGCAGAAAGGCGGGCGCTCAGAGGGTATCTACGAAGTTCTCCAGATTCTGGAACCTTTGAAATGAGGGCCAAGCAGGGGGAGATGGTTTCCCCAGGTCACACAGCCAGTGATGGCAGAGCTTGGCCGAAGCCGAGTCTTGATCTTATCATCCTGCCTGCTCCTTGTGGCCAGGAACCTGTTTCCTTCATACCACCAACCCTGCCCTCAGCCGCATGCCGACCCCACGGTTCTCGTGGGGAGGGGAGGGAGGGGTCAGATTCAGTGAGGACATGGATATACTCCTGTGAGGCTTGGCCCTTTCCACAGAAGAGCCCGATTCATCTCAGTGAGGAAGGCATGGGGACTGAGCCTAAGAAAATGGAGCTGCGTGACTTTGGGCGAGTGTCTTGACCTCTCTGTGCCTCTAGATTTTTGTCTATAAAATGGGATAATCATGGTCCCTCCCCAGCAGGGTTGTTGTAAGCACCCAGTACTGCAGGTAACGCTTCCACTCCCTGACACAGGAGGAGCTCAAGGAATGTGGCCTGGTGCCCTTAGGACTGGGTTTGCCTCTGCCAGCTGCCCAGCCCCGAGGAAGTCACTTCCCCTTTCTGCGCCCATATCCACAGCCTGAAACGGGGACCATTCTAATGACAGCACAGTGACACAGTTTGTGAAGATCAACTGGGATCGTAAGTGATTTAAAAAAGAGAAAAAGCCCAGGGTGTGTGTACACTGATCCGAATACACCCAGCTCAGCATAAAGCGCTGTGCAGCTGTTATTACTGCCCGGGCTCTGCTGCTCCCCCTGCCCCACCCCCATCTCTCCTCAGTGGTCCCCAAGCCCCTCCAGCTGCCTGCTAATGAGCCAGAGGCTTCAGTAATGAGGCTGCTTCATCATTTAATGTGCCGGAACAGCCTCTGAGGGAGAGGGGATGAGTACGGGAGGAGGCTGGAAGTGGGGGTTGCCTGGCTTGCCCACGGCCTGGAAGCTCCTGAGTCCGTTCACAGAATCCCCTCGGGTCTGCAGTGCTCAGTAAGAGAGGGGCTCCCCTGCAGCTCTTCCTGGAGAAGCCCCAGCCGGATGGTGGCCATGGAAGTCAGAATCAGCTCCCACTTACCTGTGGAATCAACTAGCCTTGATAAGTGGAGTCTGATTCCTAAGTCAACTGAATGCCAAGGCCTTGGTTAACAAGCCCAGTGGGCCTCTGCCTGGGATAATGAATGCCAAGCCTTGGGCGCAAAGCCTCTCTCTCCCCACTCTCCTCCAGGCAGCCAGCAGGCTCAGAGGTCGGCAGAGATCCCGTCCAAGGGGCAACATCCAGCCAGGCCAGTCCTGAGAGCAGAGGGACAAAACTGGATCCTAGAGAACAGGTTACCGGGGACAAGGCAGGGATTGAGGGCCCCACCAAGCAGGCCAGGGGGAAGAGGAGAGTGTGGTAGTGAGAGGTGAGGGCCTGGACAGAGGAATGTGATCAGAGCCCAGTGCCAAGGAGGGACCTGTGGGGGCAAAGGCTGGGGGAGGCCACAGCTCAGAACTTAGCACTGGTGGGCCTGGGACTGTCATTGCGTCCCTTGCCCTAGTCAGGCTGGCTCGGTCTGTCCCCAGGCTGGCCTGAGGGTCTCAGGGCTGTGGGGCTGAGCCTCAGGGTTTTGTTTTTTTTTTTTTTTTTCACTATAAAAGCAACAATTGGGGAGGAGGGTCATATTCCAACGACTCAGTCATTTGTGGGTGTGAATAGGCAGGTGGAGTGAGGCGTTCCCTGACCCTGCCCAAGGAATCCCATGGCGCATAGGAAAGTACAAGATGTACCTGGAGGGAGAAGCAGACCAGGAGACTGGACCGCAGACGCAAGGGCCAGAACAAGGTGAGTTAGAGCTCTTGGTTACAAGTGGCAGAGAATCCACAACAAGCAGCTTCAGTACAAGAAGGGAGCTGATGGGACCCCGTGAATAAAAATGCTGGGGGAGGTGCTGGGAGCTCAGTGGTGTGGCCAAGCCTCCGTCCCTCTATACTCTTGACTCTGGTCTGCACCGTGATGGCCTCAGACCCAGGCAGCCCTTCCCTCGAGACAGCCCCGCAACTCCACACTCACACCTTGCCAGATTCAAGTGCGCAGACATTTCCATAATTTAGTCTCACTGGCTCTGACTGGGTCTTCCCTGAGTCCATCACTGTGAGGAACATACACAATTTTGATTGGCCAGGCCTGTGGCTCAGCCCAGCCCTCTTTCTGAGGATAGAGTGACTTCTGTAGGAATCCTAGGACTGGCAAGGCAGATCCCAGGCCAGATCTACAAGCTGAGTGAGCAGAACCATCAGATGTCCACCGCAGGTAGAGTCAGAGATGAGACTTATGGAATTCTGGCCCCACACAGAGGCCCTTCACCAAGTCAGCGCACCCATCCTCCAGCTGCGATCAGTGTTGGTGGCTAACAGCTCACAGCGGGACCCTTTTCAGTGACTTGTCCTCAGCTGAAGGGAGCTGGCTGCTGACTAGTTGGAAATGCCTAGAAGGTTGCACTCCCACTGGGGCAAACTGCAACCACTGACCAGCTAACACAGGACAAAAGGCCCAGCTCATTGTCCTAAAGGGTAGACGGAGCCTTGTGGTGTCCTAATATTCCAGGGCTCCCCATGGGCACAGGCTGAGGTTACACCCTTCCCTGGCTCCTCTCCTCTTTGCCCTGCATCCCTCAAACCACCTCCTGAGAGGGTGTCCCCTGGACGCCACTTGCCCACTGATCTTCATCTCACTCTACTTCTAGGGACCTCAAGGCCTGCACTGGATCCCTGCCTAGATCTCTCGGGATCACATCTTCCTTGGGTGGGACCGAGTCTAAAAGGACCATGTTGCCAGGCTCTGAGAAAGGCAAGGGCTGGCGTCTGGGGGTCTTTCAAACCCAAGCTCCCGCCACTAACTCATCACAATTCTCCCACATCTGCTCCGGGTCCTCTTGCAGTCTACCCTCTCCGTCTAATTCCCACGTCTCTCTCGGATCTGGGTTTGATTAACAGAAGGTTATAAACAAGTCCCAGAAAAAAGAAAGCCAGCGTCTCCCCAGGGCAGCCACGGTCTATTGGCAGATGGAAAATTGCTTTGCAACCAAAATATTTTTTCGATTTTTTTATTTTTGTATAGACAAACAGGACTAAACTAATTAAGATTTTTCTTTCCTCTCTTTCCTTGGGTCTTGGACAACAATGGGAGTCTCTTGATCCACAGTGAATTGGTTACCAGGTTTCAACAAGAGATGTGTCTTTGCAATTATAGTTCATTAGCGGATTTAAAAGGGAGGGAAGATGGGGGAGGGCGGTGATGTCCACGGTCCCAATAAGAGGATTGTTTTGCACTTCTCCTCTTTTAATTTCATAATTATTTCCTGGACCAACAACACTCTGTGAAAAATGGGGAAAAAGAGACCCAACCACCCCATCTATTCCAGGTGCAAATGCTCTTGATATGAGAGGAGACAGGTGTGTGCAGGGGCTTCTGTGCTAGAAGGACACGCCTCCCTCCTCTGCAGAGCAGCCTCCTGCCCGGGAGCCTTGGCCACTAGAGCCATTGGACATGTTGGCCCGCGGAGGGGCCTCAATATCTGGGGATCTGGGTTAGGGGCAGCCTTGGTCCTCTACTGAGCTACCATTTCTTGGGCACCTACTATGTGCTGAGGGTTTTACCTGGATTTTCTAACTTAAACTTCACAGTGATTATTTGAGAGATAGAGGAACTAAGGCAGACAGGTGTGTGCAGGGCCGTGGGCTGGTTGCGGAGAGAGCAAGTGATGAACATTTTATAGCTGTTAAAAGAAGCTCAGAGACATGCAGGTCTTGCCTAAGGCCCTTGAGTTGAAGCCGGAATTGGAAGCCAGACATATTGTCTCTAAAGTTTCTGCTATTTCTACTCCCTCTTTGCTGCCTTCTGGTGAACCTGATACTCAGTTTCCTCATCTGTGAAATGGGCTCCGGAGGCCAGGTAAGATGAGCTTGAAGGCTGCCTTGGGCTTTGGTGTGCTGTGTTCTGAAGAAGGTGAGGGTGTCTGGAATGGCCCAGGAAGGAGGGGCCCAGTCCCTGGCACCAGGAGTAGGGTACAGCCATGATCAGAGAGGGCTGGTTTCATCCCTGCCACTTGAGGCACGGGGGGTAGACATAATCAACCCTTTAGACTCTGTCTACCAAAGAAAAGTGGTGACTCCCTCCTCCATCTGGGCCACCTTCCTGACCCCTCACTCAGAAATGTCCGTGCGATGGTCCCAAGGTCCAGAGGCCACCAGAAGGGTGTTGGCTCAGACTGACATGATTGTGGCTCTCCAGTTCACACCGTGGTACAGAACATCGCCTATGAGAACAGGCTGGACTCACAGCCCCTTGAGTGTGTTGACCATTGATGGCTCAATTGCTTATAAAGAATATGAAGATATGATAGCCACTAAGAGCACCTGCCATCAACATATGGTGTTCTAAACTAAAACCTTGAGCCTCTTTGGCAAAGTAGATGCCCTGCGCTTCTCTGTGCCTTCAGGAGAAAGCTTCATGTGTCAAATCTCTAAATATCTCATACGTGTCTTGTATAAGGAGGAACCTATAGAGCTGAGCACATTTCGTGGTATCTATCAGTGTAAAGACATCACATCTGCCTTTTTTACTTGCAAATATAAATGAATGTAATTATTTTGAAAAGCTTTTAAAAAAGGATGCGATGGGGGCTGAGCAGGAGCCTCCCCGTCCCCCCGCCCAAGGCAATATCTTCTTTTCCCCACTCTCTCTAGTTCCTGTTTGGAAATGGCCAAATTTCTGTCCCCAAATCACATAGTAAATGTCTCCAAGCCAATACCCAGGGAAGAACTCCAACCTCATAGGGATGGGAAGGAGCCACAGATTGCAAAGAGAGATGGCCAAGCGAGCCAGCTGGTCGACTTGCTGCAACTCCGTAGGTGCTGAGAGGAGGTGAGACCGAAGGCATCAGAGCAACAGAGTAAGAGCTGGTGACTCACAGCACAGCAACAGCCAGGGCGCTGCAGGGCCAGCCCCCTGCTTCGGGTTGAACCGGGAGAAGCATCGCATCCAGATGGGGACCGCACACCCGGTGGGTCCGCCTTGCAGCTGAAGAGTGAAGGGCTCGGCGCCTTTCATAGCAGCAGTAAGGCAGCCAGTCCCCTCCCTTGGGGAGTAAGCGGTCACGTGGAAGTAACACTGTGGTCACCTTCGCCAACTTCGGGGTATGCGACTGGCCAGAGGAGCTGCTCGGCACCAGGGGATGCTTAGGCCTTGCGATCTGGCACACTCGACAAGGACATGCAGGGACGCCCAGCGCTTGCCTCTCCCAACACAGACAAGCCACATCCGGGGTGGGTGGAGCAGGTGCTGGGAAGCCCAAGGAGGGATGTCTGAGGGGCCCCCCAAAAGGCACCATGAAGAGAAGGCAGACTCCACAATCCAAAGAGCTGGGGTGAGCCCTGGCACTGTCCCTGACGTGCTGTGCAACTTCGGGGACATGACTGCCTTTCCGGGTCTCAGATTGCTCACCTAGGAAATGGGGAGAACCAGTCCCACCTCGCTGGGACATGGAAGCTAAAATGAGACGGCGTAAGTGCCCGTCAGTGTTCAAGACAGGAAGTGCGTCTTCGCCAGGGTCATGCCCAAGTGCCACCTCAATCACAGATCTCCCATCGCGGCTTCAAGGAGGCGGCGGCATCTTTTCCAGATCAAGAACTGTCCTTCCTCCCCGCATGGAAACCTACTAACAGGTCAGAACGCGTCTCCTCCCATTGTTCCTTAGTTTCCCAGGGCCTGAAGTGGCTCCTGTCTGTCTTTCTCACTCCTTGTAAAGTGCAAGTGGCTACCTTACTTGGTCACGGTGACAGAAAGTCTTGGCTCTACAGGGGAACAGTCTAGAGAGTATGTGAGGGTGTGGGGCACTCAGAAGAGCTGAGGGACCCAATTATCAATGAGTCATCACGTGGGCAGCAAGCTAGGCTGTTTATGGTCCTGGGCTGGGTGTCTGGATGAATGCTGGGTACAGGGTGTTCTGACCCCAGGGGAGTGGGGGATGGAAAAGACCCTGGAAGTCACCTGGCTGATCCCTCTTGAGGGTCCTCCTAATGTGTGATGGCCTCTGCTACTCCAAATCCCCCTGGGAGTCCCAAGACCCTGCACAGGTATTCTAAGTCTTCAAATAGGTAGGGAGCTCTGGAGCCTGCATTTCAAGGAGATTCTGAGGGCAGGGGTGGTTCTGAGTGGTCACCTTGCTCTTCCCAGGTCTGGGTGGAAGACCTGCTCCAGTACCCTGCACAGGGGACATTGGGTGAGTCCCTGCCCTTCTCTGAGCCTCCTCACTCATCTGTGAGTGAGGCGAATGCTTCTTCCTCTCTAGTGAGATGCCGAGGCTCAGGAAGATGCTGCCATGGAACGTGCCTCAACCTATGAGTGCCCCACAGTAGGCACATTATCAGGGTGAATGTCTTGGAAACTCCGGTGCCAGCATTTATTAAGAATTTGTGACAGCTGACACATTCTGAATGCTTGGCATTGCTTTCCCCACAACTCCAGGATGTAGGCACAGTGACAGCCCATTTTACAGAAGAGAGAAGTGAGGCTCAGAGGGCAAGGGGAGCTTGCAGTGCCAGAGCTGGGCCTTGGACATAGGCCTTTTTGTCCCTCACAGCCAGATGCCTTTTCTCCTTTAGGTGGAAGAACCGTGTCCCAGGAGCTGCCTGTGTAACCTAGTCTGTCTGTGCGGTTACTATGGCAGCCACCTCAGCTCCTGGCAAAGGGAAGAGGAAATCAGGCCGGAGGGCTAATGAGGCTGCAGTGTTCTGATCTTTCCCCTGATGGCTCCAGCTTCACACGGAGTCTGTCTTCCTACATCAGGGGCAGCCCAGTGTCTGGGCCCTGGATCAAAGGCCAGCCTCCTCTGAGCCCAGACATTGGACCTGGCTCAGGCCTCAGAAGGTCCTCCTTGATCTTCCCTCAGAGAGTCACGCTGTCGCTGGCACCAGCCCCCACCTGTTTCCTGAGAGTGTCACTTGCCACCGGGATTGGCAGTGAGCGGAGGTCTCTAAGAAGGGCTCATGCCCCCAAACAGCTCCCACAGGGGTACCTGAGACCCCAGTCTTGAGGCCCATTGTGGCTTCCTTTCGAGTGGCAGCTCATGGAAGACCAGAAGCTTTTGATTTCAGTGAGCCCAGCTTGGAGTCCTGGCTCTGTCGCTCCACTCTATGGCCCTGGCCACCTGGCTCCATTTTCTCATTGGTCAAGAGGGTTGACAACGTCCTTGATTCAGTGTTGGTGTGATGATCTACCAGGTAATGCCTCTGAGGGTCAGAATGTGGCCGAGTCCTGCCTTAAGCACATGTTCAACCTCTGCAAGCCTCTGTTTTCTCAAAATATTATAAAGGTGAAACAAGAGGACAAGTCATTGCTCAAAACTTGCCCTCTCAAAGAGCCTTCCTCAGATGCCTTATTTAATTCTGAACCCTGCCCCCCACACCCCCTAACAAACTATATAATTTATTTACGCGTTATGTTTACTGTTTATTATCTGACTGCCCCACTAGAATGACAGCTCCACGAGGGCAGAAATCTTTGTTTTCTGATGTATCCCACGTACTAGCACAGTGCCCTGCAGGTAATAGGCAAATGTTTGCTGAGTGAATACATGCGTTCTCCAGTACAAGGCATGGCCCTCAATGTAGAGGCGCCATTAGTGACTCCTCTCTTTCCTCTTTTGTGCCCTCTCCTTTCCCTGTGCACACCTGGACACACCTTTCCACCCAGCAGCAGGTCAGGAGGGCCCGACTCTCGGCCACACTCCTTGCCCACCCAGCATGACCCAGACCGGGCACAGCTGCCCTCCTTCCCGCACAGGTGCACACGTGTTCACATACTAATGATTACTATCTCCTCTCTCCCTCTACCTGTCTGCTGTACCTGCATTTATTCAAGTAACGCCTTTTGAGTACCTGCCATACACATCACATGACCCTGTCAGGGCACCATTGAGGGAGGAGGGTTGAAGAAAGTCAGTAAGGAATTTCTGATGAGGTGCTGGCGGTACAGGGCCCCAGCAGGGCGGTCCTTCTGTGAGGAGCTCCTTCTAATGGGGGGACCTGAGTGGGGTGTAAACGGGCAAGTGATAGGTGAGAGAGAAACCTGGGGGAGAGCAGTGATGGGGTACAGAGTGTGGGCATGGCAGGAAGGGTCTTCCTGGAGGAAGAGACAATTGTGCTGCGTGCAGAGCTAGGCCAGGTAAGGTCCCTGAGGTGAGATCGACATTTCATAGGTGAAATGTGGGGGCAGTGGATTTGGGGCTATTTCCAGGAAGAGATGGGAGTGGCTTGTCCCAATGCCCACAGCCAAGTCTGTAGAGCTCTGGACTCTGGGCTCCCTCTCTGCCACAGGGGTTCTGGGACCCAAGCCTTCCTGCTAAAGTTGGAGTGGATGGGGAGGGGCCGCCCTGGGACATCCCACAGAGGACCCACTGTGGACCTGGCCTCCTCCAGAATTCCAGCTCCTCCTGCCTGGCCTCCCATTTCTCTCCTCTCTGGGATCCAATTCTTTTCCGTAGAAAGCAAACTGAACCTGCAGGACAGCCACCGCTCAGAACCCGCTGAGAGCTGCTAGATTAAACACCGAGTGTAGGAGAAGACCTCCATGAGCAGCAGGGCGAGCGGCTCGGGAAAAACAAACAGGACTGAAATGAAAGTGGGCTCCTGGCTTCCAAGCTGCTTATACCTAGGGAGACGCACCGGAAAATTCCACTCAGCAAAGGCTGTGCCTTGTCACATGCCTCACAAGTAACAAAGCAGGAGACACCAGAACGGCAAAGTGTTCAGCTGAAGGCACATCTGCCCGGGGGCTGGCCTCATGGGCTCTGTCACCTGGGGTCTCAGGACCCACTTAACCCAGCCAGCCTGTGGGGACCTGGAGGGTACGGGAGCCCAGTGAGGAGGGGGCAGGTGTGGAGTCGGGGACTCCCGGGGACCCACGTGTTAGTGCTGAGAGGCGTTCGTAGGACATTGCCCAGGGGGGTCCTCCTCCTGCAGACGCTGAACTCTGAGCGGGGAGGGCCTCGACCCTTCCTTCTCTCACACTGTCGATGATTTTGGACCTGTCAGTCCTTTCGTGGCATCTGTGACACACGGGATCTTGGAAGTAGAACTCCTTTCAGAGACTTCAAGACGCTTTCATAAAATCTCTGAATTTCAGAATCTGAGCATCTGGTCCCTTTCACAGGATCCTAGAATTTTAGAATCACAGGATTATTCGTGGACTCACAGGCCCAAGAGTCTCAGAATTAAGGAAACTCTAGAGAAGACCTGGAACTTCTCCCACACCTTGCTGGACCCCGGGGAATCACAGACTCACTCCAGGGAAACGTGGAGTAGACATCCTGGAGTCAGAATCCCAGCACCAGAAGTGACTTTAGCCCAACTCCCCCAGTTATGCAGGAAGCACCTTCTACTGTCCTGTAATAACTTGAACTTTTGCAGGGATGGGGAGCTCACCATCTGCCAGAGGAAGCGGCCCCACTGTTGGGCATATCTGACTGCGGACGCTGAGCCTAAATCTGCTCCCATGCGACCCACCCCCCCTTGGCCCCTCCTGAGAGCTGAACATGTGACAGTGTGAACCAGACATGAACACAGAGGCTTAACCTAGGCAAGCAGAACTCAGACCTTCTGGGGTCCATCTCTCTCTGGGGCAGAGTTGGGCGCCAGGACACTGGGATTAGATAGGGTCGTTCAGTTCACCTCAACCCACTTTCGTGGACCAAAACAAGCAAGAGAAGAATTCAATCTGCTCCTGTCCTTGAGGAGGGACCCGTCAGGGATAGAGACAGACAGACATGCAGGAAATGATCAGGAGGAAAGGATGCTCAGTAACGCCCTGGAGGGCATGAAGGACAGAGTGATGTCCTTCCAGGGGTTGGACGATGCCCAGAGCTACAGGTGGGTGACAAGGCTGGTCTGTGGGTTGGCTGACCTGGTCAGAGTTATTCCAGCCCTGCCGCTGACCGCTGGGCGACTCTGGAAAAGTTACTCAGCATCTCAGAGGCTCAGTTTCTCCATCTACAAATGGGTCAGTGAAGCCCAGTCTGTGACTGGTGCCGGGCTGCCGTGGGACTCACCGAGAGTATCGACCTCTCGGCATGGCCCGTGGCACACGTCAGGGGGGCGAGTATGTTCGCTCCTTCCCTCCCGCCATCCGTGTCTGGGCTTGGGGGACTCTCCGGATGGGCAGGACACGGAAAGGCATTCCCGGCGAAGGGCACAGCCTGGGAGCCACGAGCACGCCAGGACGACACGGGAAACAGCACGTGGTGTTCTCGGAGGGTTGGGATGTGGGGGCGAAGCTGCAGGCCTGGTCTGGGGGAGCAGTGGAGCCCCGGATGCCACCATCCGGAGGGTGGAGTGAGAGTGCTGGGCGCCCCGGCAGGCAGAGGTGGCTTCCTGCGCACCCTCCTGTGGCACCCGGCCTCAGCCTGGAGACAGAATGCAGCTGCTCGGTCTCCTGGGACCCCATCAGCCAGGCAGGGGCAGGAAAGTCAAACAAACTAGGACATGCCAGAAGCAATCACCAGAAAAGGCGGTCTGCGGGCTCCCAGCCAATACCCAGCCCTAACCGCACGGGCCGATTAATGGTGAAACCCAGCACCGGGAGGATCTGGCAAGGTTTCGCTCTGACATAAAGAGATGGATTTTATTAAGTCTACTTCAAATGTCAGCTGGGGAGTATAGGATGCCAAGTCTCCCGACGAGCCTGCGCCAGGGCACTGACCATGGAAGTTCTGGGAAAGCGGCCAGAGGCCCGTTGTGGGGGCCGAGCGTCTGGGCTGGGATCTCAGTTCTGCCCCCAGGAGCTGTGTGACTTGGGGCAAGTCACCTACCCTCTCTGTGCCCCATGTCCCTCCTGGAAGCGGGGAGGTTGACGACCGACTCTCCCACAGGCAGCAGCACAGACTGGAGGAGACAGAGCAGGGCGACCTCCGCTCCCTGGTGCCTGCAGCGGCCCTCGGCCTTCCGTTCCTCAGGGGTCCATCCGTCCCTGCTCTCTCCTTCACGTCTGTCCACACGGGGTCTGTGCGCTCGTCCAGTCAGGCAGGGGTTTACTCTCCCGCCAGTTCTCCGCCTCTTCTTCAGTGCACTCATTCATTCGTGTGTCAGGCTGACCCCACCTCGACGGCCAGACCTTCCCCAGCGTGTGGACAGAGGCCCTGCCTGGTCCCGTGCGTGACTCCGGCCTTGTCTGTGAATAGCCACGGGCCCTCCTGTGCCCATGAAGGGAGCCAGCAGTTTAAAAAGCTTGGCGTAGCTCATTTTGATCCCATATTCCCAAGGTCTCTACCCTTCTCTCCCCGCCGTGGTCCTTGGGTAGACCTTGGAGGGCTGCTTAGAGAAGCCCATTTGGAGGGGCACCTGCTACCCCTTATGGTTTCTGTGAGATCTATGAGACCACCTGTCCTTGCTCTGTCCCGGGATGTCCTTTCACCTCTGGGGAGCGTATCCGATCATCCTTGAGCTCTGGATTGGGAGAAGGTTCTGCTTCTAGTGCATTTGCCGAGAACAGAGGCTGTAATCCATCCTGTTACTCACAACTTTGGCTGTGTGTGTGAGAACACAGATGGTGAAGGTACAGAGATACAGAGAGTAGAGATAAACATGGACCTATGTCCCCTGAGTTCCTCCCTCTGACCAGGAGACAGGTAGGTGGGAAGGGAGGGGCAAGTGCTGGTCTCGGCCAGGTGGGCTCTGTTGCCTCCGGATGCGGCGAGAGGGATTATTTCAGATCCATTCTCTGTGTTACTGTGCTCTAGGGTTTCCTGCAGCGAAACACACAGTTATTTGCACTAATTAATCAATGTTTTTGTGTTTTTGCTTTTTGGGCCTGTACTTAAGGCCCCGGGAACCAAGGTTGAACCCAAAGCCTGGTGAGCATCCACCTGGATTGGGCTGATTCCTCTGCTCACCTTTCCTGTTGAAATTCTCTTGTGTTCCCAGAAAGCAGGAGAACGGAGTCGAGGATAAGAGGCTTAGCACCAGCCAGACCTGGGTTCCAATCCCAGCCCCACCTCTTACTGCTGTGTGTGACCTTGGGGAGTCCCTTCACCTCTAGTGCTGCGTGTCCCCATCTGTCCAGCAGGGATGATAGTACTGTGGACTGTGCAGGGCCCAGGGGCCCACAGAAGCAGGTGCTCAATGAACAGAACGCACCTTGTGGCTGTGAGCAGCAGTCCACCTCTGAGCGCCTCAGTCTCGCGTTTCTGAGGCGGCGGGGAGAAGAGTGAGCTGCTCTGGGCTTTGCGGTTCTGGCAGAGTGTGGGCTCCTTGCGAGGGGAACTGCGATGTCCCCTAATGAGTGGCAGCTGCTCCCTAGTGGAGTCCTCGCCTCCTCTTCCTGTCTGATATGGCCTGTTTTATGTGTGACCTTTGCTGAACGCAAACATTCCCCTGGGGAATAATAAAAAAATAAAATTTGAGCAGCCTAGAAATTTTATTCTACATAGTGAATGTAAAGCGTGGCTGTGCAAAAATTCACCAAATTCTTTAGAAATTATGTTAGGAGAAGTGGGGCTGAGGTGGGCTCTAGACTGTGCTGGGGCCTCAGAGAGAAGGATATGGCTGGGGGTTCAGAGGCTGCTGGATCAAAAATTAATTCAAAAGCGTCTTAGAATCTTAGTTCTGAATTGGATGCAGCTTACAGAGTGTGACGGCCTTTGCAGGGGAGGGGGCTGGCATTCACTGAGCACCTACTGTGTGCAGAGGCTGTGTTCATGCTGAGCCCCATCTACCCGCGCTCTGCTCCTAGGTGGACGCTGCTGCTCCCACTCTTCTGGAGGGGAGTCTGGGGCTCTGAGGGATGAATTGATTAGTCCCAGGTCACTCAGCTTGTCAGTGGCGAGAGGGGAGCTGAGCCCAGGCCTGTCTGACCCAGAGCCCCTGCTCTTTCCCTGGCCCCGTGCAGGGACGTGGGGTTTGTACATCAGGGGAGCTGGGATTCCAGACATCCGTGGTGAATCTTGTCACAGATTCAAATGGTGCTGAGTCCACATTCAATTCAGCTGACGTGGTGGAGCATTTTCCTGTGAAGCACAGGCTGACACTTTGCGGGGAGGCCAGGTGAGGCAGGTCCAGCCCTCTGAGGAAGTGCATCTCCTGTGTGCATGTGTCTGTGTGTGGGGCGGGGTCAGCGGGCGGGGTGGGGGGAGCACCAGGGAGGCAAGCAGTGACCAGAGGCACACAGAGATGTTCTGCGAACGTGCAGGCTGTGGATGCGGAAGGTGCTCAGCAGAAAGGAGCAGAGGGCGCCAGGCCGGGGGCTGACATGTGCACAGACACAGAGGTGGGAACCGACTGGTGTGTTCCTCCAACACATAGATATTCGTGTTACGGACACCGCATCGGTTCTTAGCTCCTAACTGCTTCTTACAGCAGTAACGTGAGTTCTGTGTGTCAGGCGCCTGCTTCCTTGGGCCCTCCAAGGCCTGCACAGTTGAGAGCCTTATATCATCCCCACTGCTCGGTGGGGACATAAAGCCCTGAGAAGTGAAGGGATGACTTCACTTGAAATGATTCTGAGATGACACAGAGATAACTCCTACGCTGAATTTCTCGAGGTCCATTTCGGGAGCTAGACTAGGAAAGAGATTGTGTCAGTTATTTCTTGCTTTACAACATGGTACCCCGAAACTTAGCCGCTTAAGACAATGCACATTGATTATGCCACAGTTTCTGTGGGTCGGGAATCTGGCCCCGGTGTCGCTGAGCCCGTGGGCTCGCAGTTCCACACAGGCTGCAGTCGGCATCACCCAGGGACCGTGGTTTCGCCTGAACGCTCAGCTTGGGGGGCCACGTGGGTCCAAGCTCATGTGGTTGTTTGAAAGACTCGATTTTTCATGGACTGTTACACCGAAGGCCTCACAGCCTTGTTTTCTTGCTGGCGGTTGGCCAGAGGTTACCCTCAGTTTCTTGCCTCTTGAGTGTGACAGTTTATTTCACGAAAGCATAAAAGCCAAGAAGCCACTATAGAGAGAATAGCAGCAGACAGATATTAGATTCCTTTGTAACCTAATTTCAGAAGCGAAGCCCCATTGTTTTTGCCATATCCTGTTTATTAGAAACAAGTTGCCAGGTTCTGTCCACACTCAAGGGGAGAGGATTATACAGAAATATAAATATAGGAGGCAGGAGTCATTGGGGGACATGTTGCAAGCTACCTACCACATGGATATTTACAAAACACGAAAAGGTAGGGGCTCCATGACTTCTTGGCTGTGTGGCCTCAGACGAGTTACATCTCTGAGCCTAGTTTCCTCATCTGCACAGCAGAGACACTAACAATCTGGCTCACGGGGCGGTGGCAAGGATTGAGATGATGCATGCAATGGGTGAGGACGGAGCCTGACCCAGGTTACATGCTCAGAACATGTTTCTACTTGCTGCCCTGGGCAGAGCGGAAGGAGCCATTAGTTCTGCCTGGAAAAGGCTTCACTAGAGAGATGAAGTCTGGGCTTTGAAGGATGCACAGGAGTTCCACGGAGGGAGGAGGGAAAAGGAGGGAGGGAGGGGTTCAGCAGGAGCAAAGCCCCAGCAGGGTGGGGGTGGAGTCAGGGTGCTGGGGGCACGGTGAAGTCTCGCTTTGCCTGGAGTTTCCTGGAGCGGAGGGATGGGAGAGGCGGTGGGTGGTAAAGCTGCGGAGTAGGGAGACATGACGGCTTGAGGCAGCCAGTGGGGGAGCACGGTGGGTCCTAGAGCAGTGATGCATGTGACGTGGAAGACGCCGTTCTGCCTGGTGACCACCCAGATGCCACCCAGGGGAAGGGGAGGAGCAGGGGCTGGAGTCTGTGCTTCAGGACTCATGGCCAAGCGCCAGGAATCCTGGCGACACAGGGCTCTGGGGAAGGTGGGAGGTCAGGGTGCATCACACAGTAGGGCTCATCAATGATGAGCCCTCTTCTTTCATCCAAGTCCTTAATTTCACAGATGGAGAAACTGAGGCTCAAAGAGGGCAAGCGACCCCAGAGGTTACCTTGGCCTTGGGAAGGGAGAAAGAGGGAGAAGGGGGTCGTTCAACAAGGGGGCGGGAACAGGGATCTGGGGGCCTTTGGAGAGTCCATGTCCATGACAATGAGCTTATTCCCAGGGAGGGAAAGACAGTAGCTCTGACGGGATGTCTCTGAACTCACTGTTCCCTCCACCTGAGCACATTCCTCTTCCTCCCCATCTCTCCCCCTCCCCCTCCCTCTCCCCCTTTCCTGTGTGACCATAGTGGTTGAAGCGTGAAGCCCTTTGGGGCAGGCCCCCATGTGCTGCCCACTCACTGACCACACAGAGCTCCCTGCTACTTGCCCTCCTCCCCACCTCAGACAATGCGAATGGGCAGCCCCCTCCAGGACTGACATCTGCCGAAGGTCTGTGGTTGGGCAGCATCTGCCCCCGGCCCAGGCCTTATGTAAGGTGAGCACAGCCTCCCTGCCCTGGAGAAGCCTGGGGAGCTGATGCAGCTGGCTGCTCCGGACGGCCCATCTTTTCTTTCTGCCTCAAGACTCCCCATGTCCCTGAATCCAGGGCTGTTTTGCTGCAGTGTTTACTTGGAACCCAGCGAGCAAATGGTTTTATGCCACAGAGGGTCAGAAATGGGGGACTGAGGCCCCGGAGGAGACGCCCCAGCTGGAGGTCCCACAGCTGTTCAGTGTCAAAGCCAGAATCCAAATCCATCAACTAATGAGTTAGTTCATGTGAAGAACATTAATTGAGGTCCTACTCTGTGCGGGATTCTGGAACTCCCCGACTGCAGTAAAACCCAATGTCACCTAAGGGCACAGAACAGACTGGCACAGATGCTGGTCCCTGTCATCTCGGCGTCCTCAGTGCCAGGCCACTGCCGGCTTCCTTTACTACCATGATTTCACAGCAGCCCCAGTGGTGTGGGGGAAATGGCCTTAACCTACTTGGCAGAGGAAGAAACCAAGGCCCAGAAAGAGATGGGGCCACAAGCTAGGGTGGGGCTAATGGGCTCAGCCCTGGACTGCAGGTCAGCCACGAGGAGACAGGTGAATCCTGCCTGGGTTGTGGAGGTATTAAGAAAACTCCAGGCGGAGATGGACAGTACAGGGTAGAATGTGAGCTGCTGACATCTCTGATCTTCATTTGCTCCCCCAACCCCTCACATCTGGGTGCTACTGAAAACTGTTACTCTGTCTGACTCAGAAATGTCCCTTGACCTATTCCAGCCTTGAACATGACACTGCCTCACAGTACCTGGTGACCTTGAACATGTCTGTGTCCATCTGACAATTGGATAGACCCAAACTGACCACCCGAGGGCGCTGGAATTTCTGCAGAGGAGCCGGCATGAGCACATAGTAGGTGTTCAGTTCTCTCCTCCTTTCCCTCCTTGGCTGCACTCACCACGCCCATGCATTTCACCTGCTTCCTGCTGATGGCATCTGCCTCCTTCTCTGCAGCCCTGGATGCTGGCTGGGCCCAGGCCACTGTCACCTCCCACCTGACCACCGCACATCCTTGTACCCAGTCCCTCTGCCTTGGGCTCCCCTCCCACCCACCCTGAGCATCCACTCTGCAGCACAAACCCACCTTTCCTCCACTGGAAGAAACACGCACATGGACCAAAGATCCCCAGCCCTCAGTGGCTCTCTTGCCTTCCAGTCAAAATCCGAACCCCTGCGCTTGGCACTTGATGCCCTTCCAAGTTCACCTCCACTGTTCTGCTGCTCTCTAAAGTGCCCTCCTCCTCCAGCGCCCTTCCCTGGTCACCTCTGGAAGAGAAGAAATCACCTAATCAAAATAGGGTTGGTTAGAGAATGTGGGTGGGAGGAAAGATCAGAAAGACTACAAAACCAGGAAGGGCCCCCCCACCTCCACTCCAGGGTCCAGAGCACCCAGTCATCCCGGTGGTGGGGGTCAGGCCAGCTCCAGCGTCCTTAGTGGAGGTTCCCCTAACCCTGCCTCCAGGCCTTCTCTCTCTCTCTCTCTCTCTCTCTCTCTCTCTTCCTCTCTCTCTCTCTCTTCCTCTCTCTCTCTCTCTTCCCTCTCTCAGGTTTGACAATTTCCCTTCCTTTCAAATTCTTAACTTTGCCTGGTGGGGTATCTGTTAATCCATGGCTGGCCTCCCAGCATCTCCTATGCTAAAGCTTCTTAAAAAGAAATCCACGCCCGGAAGAATTCCTGATTTCCAGAAGGCGGTGAAGTGTTAATTACCACCAGCGCCTTCCTTGTCTTCCTGAAACTTCCAGCTCTGTGATGAGGAATTACGGTGTGATTAAAGGAAGGCAACACCCTTCCGAGATCACATTTCCCTGTGTTCAGAGATGACAAGCAGCAGGCCGGACGGATGAGGAGAAGAGGAGAGAGATGGGGCTGGAGGGGGAAGGGAGGCAGGAGGAACACCAGAACGGAGAGGAGGCTGCCGCTGGGGGTTTGTGCTGGACGGAAGCTCAGGGTTTTGGGAGCACGGCCAGGCTCTGGAGTCCCGCGAGGGACAGCGGTGAGTGTGAGTGAGACCAATAAAACCTGCAGACTTGGATATTTGCTTTTCCATCTCTGATGTCCGGACACACTGAGACCTTCATGCTGCTTGGCTGTGGCGGAAAGTTGATTTGTTCAAAGAAAATAAAATGTGCCGCCACACTCTCCTCCGCGTCCTGGGTATGAATCCCAGTGGGCGGCGTGCAGTGGGTCACCCAGCCAGCCGCTGCTGCGCCCACTGCAGGCTCTGAGAGCTCCAGGGTTGGGGATGCGGTTATGGACACCGGGGTTGGAGGCACTGGGGGCCTTCAACCAACACGGGCCCTGGAGACCCTGACTCTGTGTTAGGCCACCTATTGGGGAACGGGCATGAGGATGTGGAGGAGACCGGGCACCCTAGGCAGGTGGCCACAGGCTCTGAATGTCCCTGGGTCTCACCAGCTGTGGAAGGAAAAATGGGGCATTGAAAGATAAACTTGGATCCTACCACTTTGGAGTCCCACCTGTACCTGAATAAATCGATCCCTTTTAATCTCTTCTCTCAATTTAAAGGTCCCTTGGGTGTCTCATGTGGGCTTGACGTGAGGAGTGTCAGGGGCACAAGCTCAGCTGCTCCCCGGGATGGGAGTGATGTGCCTTGGAGGAAGTTAATGGCTCAAGCCCCGGTCTCTTGCCAACATTCAAATCCAGCTGCATGGATGAATAGACGATAAATAACTCACAATTGAGTGGATGAGGCCTTAAACAGAGGAAGTTAGGTAGTTAAGAAGTAATAGAGAAAAGAAAATGGTTTACTCTGCAGGGATTAGGAAATGACAGGGAAGAGATCTCTAATCTGGGTTTTGATGGATGAATAGGAGCTTGTCGAGTGGAAGAACAGAGTAAGCAGCAAATGCTACGTGGCAGAGGCAAGAAACAGCATGGGGTATCTGAGAAGCTCTGCCTACTCCAGGGGTAAATCTAGGGTGAGGCTGGGCCAAATGCACAAGGGCCTCGAATGCCAGGTGAGGGGATCTCCAGCTCTGTCTCCTCCCCATAAATTCCCTAGGCCTCTTTCTACCTCTGCCTGGCTCCTGCTCTTTCAACCCAGTCTGGGCCTTCTGCCCAGTTCCATCAGCCCCGCCAGCAGAGACTGGCCAGGGTCTTTCAGGTCAAATCCAAACCTGATTGATCTGGCTCAGGTCCGGTATCCAGTCCCGGTCCAATCAGTTAAAGCCGGGGGCATGGTGGTCCCCTCCCTGGGGGGACCCAGCCAAGGCTGAAGGTGGGGATGGTAGGGGAGACAGGAAGTTGCTGAGAGCTGGGTGGGCTCCAGGACAGATCGGCCACAGAGGGGCTAGAGGAGGTGCCACCAAGCTGGGTGCCGAGGAACAGCCGGGAGCTTGTGGGGTGCATAGGGGAGGGGTTGCACCAAGCAGGACATAGACTGTACGGCATAGGGAGGGGGCAGCTCGACAGTCACCAGCAGGCTCAGGGCCCTGCCGCCCTGGTGCGCTGTGGCTTCCTCCTCACACTAAGGGAAAGATCCTGGCGGAAGGAGCATCGCTCTCGTTTACTGTGCGGTGCGTTCTTTGCCTTCCTCGTCCCCGCCTGTACCGCTTTCATTTGTGTGTCTGGTGCCTTGGCGGTCGTTGGGAATGTCAGTCCCGGTGGTGGGGGCCCCGTCTGTCCCCTTCACCGCTGTCATCCTGAGGGGAGGGCTGCTGGGCCATGGAAGGTGCCCGGTTCATGTGTGCGGAGTGAATGAACGAATGAACGAATGAATGAAGGTTAACAGGGAGCAGAAGTCTCAAAACAGAAGGAAGTAACGACTCCTGTTTTTACATTTTATTCAAGCAGTTGTTATAAGTATAATCATCATTAATGATAAAAACAAACGTTTATCATATACTTGGTACTTGCCGGGCCTCATGCTGAGAGCTTCCCACCTGTTTCTTATTTGACCTCCAACCGCAACTCTCAAGGAGGTGAAGGTGCTCTCACGTTTTGCAGAGAAGGGAAGGAGACCCTCAGAAGCAAAGCGACCTGGGCTATGTGGCCGGTAAAGAGCAAAGCTGGGGCTTGCTGCCCCGCCTGTCTGACTCCAGGTCTATACTCAGAACTGCAGGCCATCTGCCCTACTGTGTGCAGACTGCACTGGGCGCTCCCTCCAGGAGCTTATGGTGACTCGGGAAGATAGATAGACAAACAGTTAAAACCCAAAGAGTGTGCGGTTGAACAGGTGACTTCCCTGGGGAGTGGGCTGCGCGTGGGCCTCGCTGCCCAAAACCAGTCCTCAGGCTCCAGGGACGAGAGTTAAGACACCACTTTTAAAGCTCATGCAGCCCCTACCTGGGTGTGTGCAAGGGATTGTATTTGAGGTCTGATCCCGATGCTGGTGAGATTCTGGGCACAGTTCTTTCTAGGGTGTGCTAGTGGATGCCAGGGAGGCCACACTGCGGTACGGGTCCCCGTGAACGCTCCGCACACACAGCCCCGGCTCACATCCTAACTCTGCCTTCCCGCAGGTTATGTTACAGAGGTGAACTTGTCCTTTTTGAGCCTCAGTTTCATTTTCCGTAAAATAAGGATAACAATCCTGATTTACAGAGTAGCTGTGAGAGTTAAAAGAGACATCGGTGAGAGCTCTCGGCATGGAGCTGGCACCTCGTGAGCACCAAGCACTGCGATGTAGTCCTGTCATCATTGTGATGTTTGTCCAGGGGCCAGCGGCCTTGCCCGGCCTGTCACTGCCACATCCCTAGGGTCTGCGCTGGCCTGGCGCACAGTAGGTACTCAGTACACGAGACTGGATCTCCTCAGAATCCACCGCCAGTGGCCAGGGTCTCCTCTGGACAGCCAGACGGGGCCTCCTGATGCCATTACTGCCTAAAGGACAGCAGCAGAACCATGTGACTCTCAAAGAACGAGCCCTTTGGTAGAATTCTCAGTCTCTCTTTATTTCCCCTCAGTCCTGATCCATTTCCTTATTGACTTCAGCAACTCTACATGCCAGCTGGTCTCTGGCAGGGCCGGCGGCAAAATGACAGAGCCACAGCCCCGGTGCTCTTTGCTCTGGCTTTGATCCTGCTGATTTCATGCGGCTGGAGCCCTGGCCGCCACTCGGTTGGAGAAATGTGAAAATAATATTAAATCTCAGGACACAGGCAGGTGACAGGAGAGCACTTGTCACCCACCTATGCCCGTCCTCTGGCTCCCAAGCTCCTGTTGGGAGGGACAGTCCTTGCTTGTCTCACTGCGCTCTGAGGGCCTGGCTCGGTGCCCCAATCTTCCTGCATAATCGCTGTTCTGGTCCTGGATGTAGTTTTCTCGTGATAGAGGGGACGTGGCCAGGCGTACCCCTCCCCCGCCCCACGGCTGGTCCAGCAGCCTCTTGCCAGCACAGGTAGCTGCTGGGCCAACGCTATTTCCCCCCTTTTAATCTTTATTAGTCTTTTTTTATTTTTTATTTTTTTAAACTTTGAGAGTGTCTCAGTCAGCTCAGACTGCCATAACATAGCATAGACTGGGTGACTTACACGACAGTAATTGATTTCTCACAGTTTTGGAGGCTGGAAGTCTGAGATTGGATGGGGTGTCAGCATGGTTGGGTCTGGTTAGGGATCTCTTCCCGGCTTGCTGCCTACTCATTGTGTAAACATGATGAGGAGACAGGTAGGGAAAGAGATGGGTGGGGAGGGAAAGTTCTGGTACCTCTTATGCGCACTAACCTAAGCATGGAGTCCCCACCCTCACGATCTCATTTAACCCTAAACACCTCTCGAAGGTCTCATATACAATTACCATCATTCGGGGTTTAGGGCTTCAACATATGAATCTGGGAGGACAAAATTAAGTCCTCTGTAGAGAAAAACAGAATCTCGCTGTTAAATATTTAAAAACAGTGGGAATGTATAAAGAGTAAAAGTGCCTTGTTTCCTTCCCTTAGTTCCAAATCCATTTCCCAGATAAAACACTGGAAATAATAATAATAGTAATAATGAGCTTGCTGTCCTGTGTCCTCTGTGATAAGCCCTTTGACTATATTAGCTCAATTAAGCCTCACATCAACCCCATGAGGTAGACACTGTTGTTATTCTTAAGAATGGGTAAGCTGAGGCTCTGAACAGTGGCATGAACTCCACAATACCTCACTGACAGCTATCAGAGACTGAAAACCAGGTGCGTACAATTTCAAAGACCCATTCTTCCACTGTGGCTTATAATTTTCTATGCATGTTCTAAATTTTCTTTCTTCTGCCAAACAGGAATATTTGGTATACACTAATTTGTATTTTGCTTTTCATTCGAGAATCTCTCTCTATGTGAGTCTGTTCTGTCTTTCAATGGCCTCCTGGTCATTTGTTGTAAAAGACATCGTCATTTATTTTAGTTCCCTCTAGATGTATTTGTATTAGGTGGCTTTTTTTTTTTTCTATTACAAGCAACATTGCCTGCCATTTTATTTCCCCTCATTCATTTAAAATTATTTCTAATTATGCAAGTGTTATATGCAGGCACTCTTATTGTTATATATTCGAGCAGGACATATAAAGAAAAAGAACCCTCTCAGCCATGAAAAAAGTGAATATCTTACTATTTGCTATGATATGGATGGACCTAGAGGGTATTATTTAAATGAAGTCAGACAGAGAAAAACAAATACCATATGATTTCATTTATATGTGAAATCTAAAGAATAAAATAAACAAACAAATAAAATAGAAACAGACTCATAGGTACAGAGAACAAACTGGTAATTGCCAGATGAGATGGGGGTTGGGGACCTGGGTGAAAATGATGAAGGGAGTAAGAAGTACAATTAACAGTTACAAAGTAGTCACGGGTTTGTGAAGTGCAGCGTAAGGAATGTAGAATAATATTGTAGTAACTATGTATAGTGCCAGGTGGGTACTAGACTAATCTGGGAGATCGCTTTGTAAATCATGTAAATGTCTAACCACTTTGCTGTTACACCTGAAACATAATATTGAATGCCAACTCTAAACAAAAAAGAAAAACACTTGATTTAACTGCTTGATTTAACTGAAAAAAAGGACCTCTGTGCCACCCTCCTCTCCAAACTTTATCCCATAGTAACCACTCATAACAGAGTAATATGTAACCCTTGTATCTTTGTGAATTTATGCACACACACACGTATATGCATGCTTCGCTGTGTATTCTTGCTCTGTATGTTTTTAAACTTATAAAAAGTATCATACTACATGTATTTGTATGTCTAGTATTTTAATCATTTGACAATATCATAGACATCTTTCTATGCCAATACATATAGAGGGATCTTATTTGTTTTAATGAAGTAATTTATCTCAAGCGCTTAGATGTTTCTTCTTTTTTTCCTTCTCTATACTCACTCTCTTTCTCCCTCTCCCTCCCCTTCTCCCTCTTCTCTTCTCCCTTCCTTTCACTCTCTCCTTTGCTTTCATCCTTTCTTTCACCATTCCCCATTTCCCTAATGAATTTTTAGGTTGTTTCCATTTTGTTCTCTATATAAACATCTGTATGTTGCAATAAGCATCTTTGTGGATGTCTCACCGTGTGCATTTCTTTGTGGATGCCTCACCGTGTGCCTCGTATGGGAGCATTTCTTTAGTGTTGATACTTCAACCTGAAATTGTTGGGTTTAAGGGTTTGCCAGGCCACAAGGAGTTGAGGAAGGTCAGGGTTGTTGGTCCTAGATGGCAGTTTGCTGCAGGCAGCATGAGACAACATGGCCAGGCATCTATCTGCCCTTTGTCTACCGTCTGAGGCCATGTTCTTGGATGGCTCCTGGGGGCACTGCCAACTCTGTGGTATGGGTTTGTTTTTATAAGAGGTGAGATCTTCTGGTTGTGTAGCCATTGGACAGAATGCTGCCCATAAGCCTTTTGGCTTCCTCCCTGGAATTTTCTCCTGGAGCTGTTGGGGGAAGCCCCGACTGCCTCTGGGATCATGGGATTGGAAACAACTCCAGGCTGCCTTTCTGTTCTCATGAGCATGCCCTGGGTACAGTGGGAGAAGCAGAGGCCACTTCGCAGTAAGAGATGAACACAAGCAGAGATGATCGCTGAGAAGAGAGGAGAGTCCCAATGTGTGGAGACCCTGATTCTGGCCGTTCCTGCTTCTGCACAAAAGCTCCCAAGCCTCTTCTGCTGTCCTGGGACCAATTATCTCTCTTTTAAAGGCCTCAGCTTCTGGCTTTGGGTCAGTCACTGCAGCTCAGGGTCCTGGCAGATACTGGGAGTGGGCTCATGGAGTCTTGAGGACTTCGTATGGACAGAAAGTGGGTCCCCTCTGACCCAACCATCTTCCTAACTTCAAGCTCTCTCCCATGGCACACCCTCCAATCTGCCCACTCTGTCTTCTAAAGCACAGGTCTGGCTTTGTCACACCCTTGCTCACCCCTCTGTGGCTGCCCCTTGCTCTAGCCTCAAGGTCATATTCCTCAGCTTGGTATGTAGCATTCTGGGAGGGCTGGCTCCTGAGTGCCTCATTTCTCACTCCTCACACCTGCACACCTTATACTCTGGCTGGAACAAACTGCTATCTGTTCCATGGTGGCCATTCTCTCCTCCAAGCCTTGACACGTGCTGTCTCCTCAGCCCGGTCACCTTTCTTCCTCTTTTCCACCTCACTTCCACTCCAGATTTCTGGATGACTCATCTTTCAGCTTGGAATCAAATTTCCCTCGCTCTGGGAATCCCCGTCGCTCCCCTCCTCTACAGTCAGCATCATTCATAGCACAGCACCATCCAGTCGTGTGATAATCTGGACCCTCCAGGAGGCTGGAGCTCCATGAAGGCAAGTTAGTGGCCACTGTGCATGTCGCTGTGGCCTTTGCTCCTGGCACAGGGCTCAGTAAGTGCCCCTGTAGTACTCACCGAATCAGCTGGGTCAACAGGCACAGGGCAGGGTGAAATCTCACAGCTATGAAAATAATACAGACCTGGGACCAAAACCTGAAGCCAAACTAAATATATCCTGCAGGTCACTTTCTTTTAGTGCAAATGCAAACATTATTACACATTTCTCTTGGGAAAAAGATAATGAGTGAGATAGTGTTTGGCAAATGCATTATGCAAATATTAATCTTTAAAGTACCACTGGTTCAGTAAGACTCAATGTGCATAAATTGTTCTGACAAATCTGATAGTGTTTCTTTAGGATTAAAATGCAAACAAACATAGGGCACGGGGAAACAGAAATAGACATTTAATGAAATGCTACAATATGCGAAGCTCATATCAGGCAGATCTAAATGTTGATTATCTAAATAAAGAACTTCAAAACTTTTGTTAGGTTTATTATTTATTTTAGAAAGTTTGTAAAAAAAAATTCTATTGTCTATGGCACCTTTATCTCTGTGTATTGATTTTGAATCTAGCAAATGCGTTCAATTCTTTTGTTAGCTGTGGGCTTTTTTGGGGTTGTCTAGAGGGAAACACAACATATGCAGATAATGACAGTTTTCCTCTTCCTTTCCATTTCTGTCTTTCTTTTTTTTTAAGTGTTCTACAAAAGACCTCCCATGCTGAATAGTGATGATATTGGCAGCCATCTTTGTCTTGCCTGATCTTAGAGGGAAACCTTTCAACATTTTATCACAAAATATGTTTGCTGTAGGCTTTTGGTTGAATCTCCTTTATTCCTTTCATTCCTAGTTTGCTATGAGTTTTATCATGAAAGAATGCCAATTTTTATCAAATGCTTTTTCTCCAGTTATTCGGATGATCACATGCTTTGAAAAGATCTCCTAATGTGATGAGTTACATTAATTCATGTTGTAATCCTAAACTCTCGTATTTCTTCGTAAAAACTAAACTTGGTCATAATATGCTATCTAATATATTTTTTGCTACAATTCTCTTGCTAATTTTTAAAAAGACTTTCTCATTGCATTTTTAAGTGTGTTTCATAATTTTGCAATTTTCATCTGACTTTGGATTCAAGGTCTTGTTTGTCTTATAAATGGAAGCGCTAGTATAAGACTGGAATAATCTCTGTCTTAAATGTTTGAGAAACCTCGCTAATAAAACTACATAGGCCAAGTGTTATATTTGTGGGAAGATTTCTACCATCGCTTCAATTTCTTTAATAGTTATGTAATTCTGGAGAATTTATAAATTTCTTTTGGAGTCAGTTTAGTTATATTTTTCTAGAAATACATTCAATTAACCTAAACTTTCAAATTCGTCAGCATAAAGATATTCGTACAAGTTTCCATGTATTATATCTCTATGATTTCTGTAGCGATTTTCATTTGCTACTGTTTATATAAATTACTTGTGCTCTCACTCTCTGTTTTTGTTCAGTTTTGCCAGAGTCTTATTTTTTAATTTTTTTCAGAGAGCAGACTTGGCTTTGTTGATTCTATTATATGTGGGACTTAACCTCTCTGTAAGATACAGTCATCTAGGTAAACGTGCCTGGAGGACTCAGGAGGCCCGAGGTTGTTTGGAGGTTAGCCATGGCTGTCTACCCGCACAGGGATGGGTGGGGGGCGGTGAAGGTCAGCTTGTGCTCCTAGGTGGTGACTAGAGGGAAGGGGAATTTTCTGTGCACCATGTTGTTATGCTCTGAATGTTTGTATCCTCTCCAAAATTCATGTGTTGAAACCTAATTCCCAATATGATGTTATTAGGAGATCGGGGACTCTGAGAGGTTATTAAGTTGTAAGGGTGAAACCCTCAGTAATTGGGTTAGTGTCCTTATAGAAGAGACCCCAGAGAGCTCCTCACCCTACCACCATGTAAAGGCACAACAAGAAGACAATCGTTTGTGAACCTGGAAGAGGGCTCTCTCAGACACCAAATCTGCACCTTGATCTTGGAATTTCCAGCCCCAGAACTGTGAGAAATAAATTTCTGTTTTTCACAAGGTACTTGATCTATATGGAATTTTTGGTATAGTAGCCCAAATAGACTAAGAGGCTCGTGGAGCCACATGTGTTCAATGAGCCTCCAGCGATTTTACTGGGAGCCCTTCTTGGGAGGCGGGGATTCCAGTAGTAGGGTGGACTGAACAAAGAGGGCCTTTGCTAGAGTCTTAGGGTTGGAATGGGGCACAAAAGCTCAGCCAGAGAGAGCATACCCTTTGTCAGAGAACTGTGTAGTTCCAACAAACACAGCCACTTGTGCCACAGGAAAGAGCTGGCATGCGCATGCCTGCTCTGACAAGGACCCCACAGCCGGGCGAAGACCACAAACAACACCAGCCAAGTAAAACATGGCTCTCCTTTTCCTTAAAGGGTTCCCTTTCTCCGTCAGGGCCCAACAGGGAAGGAGGAGGAGACGAGCCTACCATGCCTCCCATCTCCCCAACCCCTGCCCAGCAGGGGGCCCTGATCCCTTGTGAGACCTGAGCTGGGGAGAGGAGACCCTACTGGACCTTTTAATGCTGACGAATAGGCCTTGACCCCATGAGATGCTTTTACAGTTGCAGGTGAGGGCAAGGCTCACACAACTGCCTGCGATGTCCTTTAGGGTGAGTAGGAGGCTCAGAGCTTGTTTAAAGGTAGAGCTAGGGGCATAGATCTCGTTTTTCCTATTTCCTATCTCTGAGCCTCAGGTTCTTCCTTCATTACATGACCCCCCCTCCCCCATCCCTGCCAACCCCAACTAATACTGGACCCAGTATTAGTCAAGTATGCTGGGAATAGCCCTCCCTTCCAGGGGAGCTGGAATCCAGCCCACTTGCCACTAGCCTACTGTGTGTCCGTGGGCAAGTGTCTCTCCCTCTCGAGGCCTTGGTTTCCCTATCAATCCAATGAGGAGATTATAGCCACCCGGCATCCTCCTCCTTCTCCCTAGCTGTTTGACTCTGATGCTCAACTGCTCATCTCAGCAGACAAACACCGCCCCCCGTGGTATCACCTCACTGCAGGAGGAGGCCACTGCAGGGGCGGTGGCATTGAAAGCCTGGACACATCCGCAGTTCATGGTTAATTACTCTGGCTTCTGTTTACTGCCGCCCCAATTCCCCAAGCAGACATCTCCATTACTAGGAATAATTTACTTGGCACCAGCTTCCGCTGTGAGGAGTGGAAGCTTCATCCTGGAGAGGGGGAGCCAAAGAGTGTCTCAGGACTTTGGGGCTCTCAGGCCTGGTCCTTCCAATTCACAGCACACCCCAACCTCTTCTGGAACTCTGCAGACTGTCATCTAACAGTTAAAACGTTACCTCTGGAGCCCGATGAACCTGGGCTGGTCCAGCTTTGCTCCTCACTCCTAGGCGACCTCAGGCAGGGCGTGCACATTGCCCGGGCACAGCAGAGCTCAATCTTCAGTCCCCACTGCCTCCGCCACCCTGCTCTCCAGACACCACAGGGAAATGGAGCTGGAAATAAGCTTCGTTCTGCCCTGTGCGGCCTGAAGCCCTCTGGCTTTGCAAAGAGGTGGGACTTCAAGGCAGAGTCCAGGGCAGCCTCAGAATGGGTTTGCTTTCTGGAGCAGGTGCTTGTTTCTGAGGGAAAAGATCGGCCTGCGAGTGAAGCTCTGGGACCAGGGAACCTTCTCTCCCTATAGGCTCCCTGGCAGGCTGGGACAGCATTGTTCATCTGAGACAGCATTGCTCACCTGGAGTTTTCCTGCTGCCATTTCTCTCTGGGTATGTCTCCAGGTGGGACCTGCTGCTTACCTGGGCTGTGGATAGAACCCAGGTCTGGGGAGATGGAGCCTCAGCCAGCCCAGCACAAGCCCAGAAGAGGCCCCTGATTCAAGAATTGCTGGATTTAGGTGGATTTAACAACTGAGTTTCCATTGATTTCTGGGGGTAGGAGGCATGGAGCCATAAGCTCCTGAAACAGCGTGCAGCCTTGCTGGCAATCTGCACCAGGCAGTGGGCAGGCAGTTATAGGCATGACCTGGGACTCCGACAAAGAGATAATGAGGTTAAGAAAAATCAATCTGTGTGGGTTTTTTTCCTGGGGCCTCGAAGAGGTAGCTTTTTCTGGTGCACCTGTGCAGTTCTGCAGACACCGCGGGGAAGGGATGGAGAGGAAGTGGGCTCCTCCTCCCCTCCGGGCTCTCAGAGGAGGCTCTGCCTTTGCAAAGGATTGCAGTCTGCAAAGTTCCTGGCAGACGAAGTTTAGAACTTGGCGATCTCTGGAGACCTGGGGGCTGGCTGCCCTGCCCTCCCTCTCTTCAGGCCCCTGGCTGGCCCCCTGTCCCTGCAGCCCGCTCCCCTCGGCTGTGGCCTGTCTGTCCCACTGTAGGCTCAGAACAAGGAAGGGAGGAGGAGACCTCCTCCACTGTGGGTTGGGGAACAGGGAGGTTAGGTATGAATTCTATGGGATTCTTCCACTTACCGGCCTGGGCCCTTGGGTCAGTTCCAGGTGCATCTCAGTTTCCCCACCTGTGAAATGGGAGATGAGGAGACTTCCCTCCAAGCTGTGGGACGAGATGAGGTATAAAGGAAGCAGCACGGTGCTTGTCACACAGTGGGTGTTGCACCAGGCTGGACATGAGGGATCCGAGGTAGAGAGTGGACTGCATTGTCTGTGTGATCCTGGACATGTGCCTTAGCCTCTCTGAGCCTCAGTTTGCTCATCTGTAAAATGGGGAGGATGAGAACGATCTCAGACACAACTGCGGGACTTTTATAGCCCGGGCACTATTCTACATGCTTCACAACAGTCCTACAAGGTAGATGCCATTGTTAGCCCCATTTCACAGGTGAGGAAACTGAGGCTCCAACAGGAGAAATAACTTGCTCAAGGTCAACTAGGAAGTGCCGAAGGCAGGATTTGAACCAGGGATTCTGGCTCCAGAGCTCACATTCTTGCCTGCTCCTTGGAGTCCTGAGGGTCCCCTAAGAGGAAGGGTGTAAATAGGATCTGCAAACTTTAAAGTGCTGTAGAAATGCCAGACAAGGTCACCTGCTATGGGAGAGGGAATTTGAGCCTAAAGGCTGTGGCTGTGGCTGTGCTCTGTAAACTGTTAAGTGCGGTGATAATCGTTACCAGCATTTCTTGAGAACCATCTAAGCACCAGGCATCATGACGACACTTTACATTCAGCATCTCATTAAATCTGCTGAGAGGTGTAAATCACGACCTTTACCTCGCAGATGAGGAAACTGAGGCTGAGTTGGCCAAGATCATGTAGCAAACTGGGATGTGAACCCAGGTCTTTCTGAATCCAGGGTCCAAATTCTTACCGTCAAAAAAGTGTCACTACCCACATTGCTACTAAATATCAGCACAGGGGTCAGAACATTCTGCTGAGACTACTTGCTGTTTAGGAGAAAGATGGGCTGAGCTTAGCGTCGGGGTGTCTGGGGCCTGAAGGGGGCAGACTACCCATTGAGTGTGGAAAGGTGGGCAGGACTGAAGGGTTTCTGGTCTAGAGAAGTTGCTGGGGAGCCTGAGCTCAGAGAGTACAACAAGGGCAGGGCTAAGCCTTGGGTCCAGCCCCAGGGGTGGGTCACTTTGGGATGCAGGTGGGGCCTTGGGAATCACTTAACGGGGCTAGAAAATGCTCAGACTCCTCCAGAGGCTCTGACGTTCCCAGATTATCATTCATGATCACATTAGCTATTTTCTGTCTCTGTTAAGAAGCTGCATGTTTCCTCATAATTCAATGTCATTGTTTTATCAATTTGGTGTCTCCGATCCTATAATCAGGGGGTGAGTTGTGGTTTTTTTTCCTCTGCACTTATGCGGTTCTATTGACTTGCCCTTCCTCATTATTCAGCTATTAATTCTTTTCATGAGCTTCTATCGATTTCCATATTGAAATATTTCTTGATGCCCTTTTTAATAAGAATCCTGTTTCATGTGTCTTTGCATCAGGGTTAGAACATTTTTCACTTTGGACTTATTTTCTTGTAGAAACAACATCAATACCTCTCTGGCGACGCCTGCGTCCCCTCCTCCTGGGAATGCTTGCTTTATCTCTCCAGACTTTTTTTTTCGATGTTGATTTTTTTTGTTTTTTTGTTTTTTGTTTTTGCGTGTTTTGTCTTTTAAGCATGCCATGAAATTTGTTGCTGATAGCTGGACCTGGTGTGCCAGGTCAAAGGAATTAAGGTGAACTGGTGTTTCAATGTGAGGTTTTATGTTTATCTAGCGGGGTTGTGTCTATGTTTGCTGTAGTTGTAGTTTAGGAGGCTAAAATTTCCTTCTGTGTCCTTGTTTTTGTTACTGCTGTTGTCCTGGGTTTTCCTAGACTCCTTAAGTAGGGTCTGAGGCTGCAGTTCTTTTAGCTGTGATCCCGTTATGACTCGGGGGGCTCCGCTGAAGCGGTGGTGAGGTATGGGGGAGGGGACGCACAGTACACAGTCCTATGTTGGGTCTCAGTCTTTCAGTGAGCCTGGGTTGAGTATTTCTCTTCCCCCAGGTAGTTAGACTCTGGTAAAACAAGTTCCCTTGAAACAGGCCTTGTTAAGGAGAACAGACTGCTCTGGGCATATTTCTAAATGGTTATTCCCCTCTCTAGCCCTCCTCTGCCCCTCCACCCCTGGAATCAGGAGAGGATTTGGCTCCTGTCTTCACATTGAGAACCTGGGGGTGGGCTTCAGGGGGTAAAACTTACAAAAGTGTGAGGGCCCCTCTAAGACTTGGCTACTTGGAGTTTTTAAACTCTTGAGCTAGTCTACACTGAGCTCCCAGCAATTCATCACCTACAGTTTATAATGTTCCTACAGTAGCTGGCTCCAGTTGTGGACTCCTGTCCCTGGGAAGCTGGGATTCTGGGTATCTGCTTGTCTTTCCCGTTTTCAGGGCACCGGTTTGTCTGTGACCTCACTTTTCTGATGGATCTAGGAAGATGATTGTTGATTTCCAGTTTGCTCAGCTCTTTTTCTTAATTTGAGGATGGGGACAATAACTTTCAAGCTCTTTACAGTAATTCTCAGCGTACAGATCTTGTATGTGTTTCGTTAAGTATACAGCTAAATATTTTATTTTCTTTGGAGATTGTAAATGTCATTGTGTTTTACATTTCACTTTCCACATGTTCATGGCAGTTTATAGAAATACAACAACTCTTATGTGCTGATCTTGTTAACCCGAAGGTAAAAAAAGTCAGCATGAGAGGCAACAAGTGTTTATTTGAGGTCAAAGAATTGCAGAAAGATAAGTTTAGATATGGTCTATCTCGGTGAGTGTTTCCGGGGTCTTCTGATGTTGGGTGGTGTGTTCTATACAGGCCATTTAGATCCTATTGTTAGTTGCATTGTTTAGATCTTTTCTAGCATTTGATCTATAATATCATGTCAT
Organism: Rousettus aegyptiacus; assembly: GCF_014176215.1. Lineage (NCBI taxonomy): Eukaryota > Metazoa > Chordata > Mammalia > Chiroptera > Pteropodidae > Rousettus > Rousettus aegyptiacus. The sequence continues at coordinate 18,727,112 of NW_023416284.1, read as the reverse complement.
TTCTTGTTTGTAACTTCTATTTCTTTGCTGAGATTTTCTATTTTTTCATTTGTTTCAAGAGAATTTGTAACTGATTTTTGAACATTTTAAGAAAGCTGCTTTAACATCCTCGTTAAATAATTCTAGCATCTGATCACCTTGGTGTCTGGCATCATTTGATTGTCTTTGCTTATTTAGATTGTAATTGTCTTGGTTCTTGGTATGATGGATAATTTTTAATGAATCTTGAACATGTCGTCTACTCTGTTAGGGGAGTCTAGGCCCTATTTAAATCTTTTATTTTAGCAGCTAATCGCTCTGTTGAGTTTAGCATATGGGTTCTTGGCTTACTATTGTGGGCTGTGGTCCCAGTGGCAGTTTAATTATCTGAGCTTTTGTGGTGCTGTTTTGGTCTGTTTGGTTTATCTGATGCTGATGTGGTTCCTGGTACCTCTGTGGCTGACTGAGGGGGTGTCACAGGCTTGGTTTAGGCTGTAGTGGGTTCCCCAACTGGTGCCCTGGGGTCTCTGGTAGGGAAGTAGAGTCTTGAGCCCATGGGCACAAAGAGTGTCCTGAACTCAACATTTGTGACTAGTCTCTTTTTCTGGTTTCCTACCCCAAGCCTAGGGATGTTTTAACATGGCTTACAAAGATAAAGCTATTTATATTATACTTGAGCTATTTTTTAAATAACTCAGTGAGGTTTGCAACAGGCCCCTCACTCCATTTCTGAGAATGTATAAGCATGTACTAACCCCCGTGGCTCAGGTAAGGACTGAGAGCAGGGGCATCAAAGGGCACATTGCCTGGCAATAGAAAGCAGGGACAGCACATGTTGACCTGAGAATACGTCCAATCGGCCACCTTAAGATGTCTGGCTTTGCAAATGTCAATAGGATGGGTTTAATTGCTTCAGTTATTTAACCTCTCTCTATCTCAATTAAGGGCTTCGGAGCCCAAACTTAGGCGGAAATCCCCACATAGACTCACTAGCCGCAGGGATATTCACATATCTTAGCGCCTCTGGGTCTCAGTTTCCTCGTCTATGAAACGAGAGTGATTATAGTTCCCACCTCCCAGGTTCGCTAACATGATGCTGATGTAAAATGCTGAGTGTGGCTGGGGGTCCCAGGTTGACCTCGCTCAATAACCATCAGCAGTTATAGTCATGATCTGGTGATTTTAGGATCACAGAGATGTCTATCTTAATAGTGATAATAAGATAATAATGACGTTTGTATTAGTACCAATAATGTTGTGTTTAGGAAATAGGACTTGATCAGACCAGCCTGCATCTGAATCTTGACTTCAGCATTTACTCACTGGGTGGGACACGGGCCACTTGCGTAACCTCTCACGTATCAATTTCCTCATCTGTAAAAGGGGGACAGTGATAACACCCAAGGAGCAGATGAGTCATGCAAAGGACTCAGAAATAGCAAATGCTCGAAAAAATGTTGGCTATAGTTTCCCATGAAGGCAGAGATCTTTGTGTTCTGTTCATGGCTACATCCCTTAATCCCCGGGGCCTAGAATAGAGCTTGGTGCACATAGCGCTCTGCCCTCACATGGCGGGGCCCCAGCCAGCCCGCCACGCCAGCCCTTCCGGCCCAGGCCTGTGTCCAGTTCATGGTTGTGTCTACAGACCTGCCTGGGAGCCTCACTCTTGCTCTGGGAAGCTGAAGAAGCTTCACACCTGCTGCCCGGGGTTAAAAAGTATATCTGAGCCTCTTCCTGCTGCTTGCTCACTCTCACGTGCACGCGCTCCCTCTCTCTCTCTCTCTCTCTCTCTCTCTCTCTCTCTCTCACACACACACACACACACACACATACACACACACACGCACGCACAGCAGGTGGATGTTAGGCTAACAATGGTCCTTCCTGAGATCCTTGCATCCCCATGACATTTTCGCCTTGAGGATGGGCAGAATCAGTGGTCAGGAAGCTGGAGGGTCCCCTTCCACCAAGGTCCTCTCTCTTTGCTGCCTAAGAATCCTGGTGCCCATTTCCTAGAAAATGGAAGATGCCATCTTGGGGACCAGGCACCTGTTCCTTCCCGCTTTTCAGCCAATCACTTGCAGTGAGAGGAATTTTGTGGCCTTTCCTGGGTACGTTTTTGATGGAAGAGGAACAGAGAACATAGGGGCTGGGGGCCTGGGGAAGACAGAAGGTGCCAGAAGGGAGAGGAGAAGATGCTAATATCCACCTCTGCTCACCTGCCCTCAGCATGTCCTCCTGATTATTGGCCACCTTTGGTTCAGATTTATCGGCGAGCCCTATCAGGGGTGTATGAATCAGCTAGGGCCGCCATGACAGCGTACCATGGACTGGGGGCTTAGACAACAGAAATTTGTTTTCTCATAGTTCTGGAGGTTGGAAGTGCAAGATCAAGGTGCCAGCAGGGTTGTTTCTTCTGAGACCTCTCTCCTTGAGTTGCAGATACCCCTCTTCTTGCTGAGTCCTTATGTGGCCTTTCCTCTGTGTTGAATACCTCTGGGGTCTCTTCCTCTTCTTGTAAGGACACCAGTCCTATTGGATTAGGGCCCCACCCTTATTACCTCATTCAATCTTAATTTCGTCCTTAAAAACTCTGTCTCCAAATACTGTCACACTAGGAATTAGGGCTTCAATATATGAATTTGGGGGGACATAATTCAGCCTATAACGGAGGATCTCAACCCTAGAGAATATCTATGGGGTCCTCTGAGCCCTGTGAAGGGTCCAGTGTAAACCTCTTGCTTGAACTTCTCTTCCTTTTCCCATTACCTCTGAGGGTATCGGGTCCAGGCCTCTCATTTCACCCTCGGAGAATAGGCTCAGAGAGGGTCAGTGATCTGCCCCAGGTCACACAGGAAATAGAAAACAGCTCTAGGAGGACAGTGAAGCCCCCTGACTCTGGCCTGGTACTTTTCCTTATGCCAGTGATCAGGGCTGTGTGGCTGGCAGGCAGCTGGCACTGGGCTAAGGGACCTGGTGTCAGTGCTAAGAAGGCTTCACTGCCAAGTGGCTGCTTTTGTCTCAAGTCTGGCTTTTATTTCTCTCTCTTAGTGATTTCAATTTCAGAAGCTTTTTGGTCTGTGTTTTTATTTTCTTGACTTTCATTGTGTTTTCTCTCTGGGTAATCTGAGGCTTGCAGGCAGCTAACTACAACGTGTACATTCAAATGAAATGCAATAAAATATAATTGAATGTATTTCTTTCATGTCTGAGCAGTGGATTAATCTCCCTGGCACATCCTATTTCCTCTTTGCTCATTCTGCTTTTTCTCTGAGTATTTTCGTCCCCTCCCAAGAATCTCTGGGATTTGAACAGCCCTGTGGCCTCTGCTCAAGGCAGAGACACAAATGATCCTGACTTTATAGTCCGGGTACCTGAGATCAATGAATGATGTTCCTGGTGCTAAGGAGAGGGCACTGCCAGCGTCCACATGGGCCTGGGGGGGAGGGTGTTTTGCCAGTCCCTGGTTGGGGAGGAGGCAGGTCTCCGCTGATGAGGAGCACAGAGAGTGTCTGTGGGCAGGACTGAGCAGTCTCCTGAGGATGCACCTGTCACTTAGGCAGAGACCTTCATCCTGCACATGCACTGGGAAAAGGCAGAATCTTCTCTGTTGCTCTAGGACTGAGGCTGGATGTTTGTGATCATGACTTGTAGCCAAGGCAGCCATCGTGGGTCCCCAGTGAGTGGTGAGATGATGAGGGACACCCCGGATGTGACCATGAAGCACGCCCTCAGCTCAGGAGAGTGAGAGACATAAGATAGAGACGAGCAGGAAGGCTTCAACTGCCAGGAAGGGTTACTGCGTGACCTTGGGCGAGTGACCCAACTCCGCTGAGCCTCAGTTTCCCCACATATGGGCATATATCAATATAAAGGACAAGGAGTTATAGGGAAGATTGAATAAAATGGTGCTTATAAGATGTTAGTAGGTTGCCTGGTCCACGATGGGTCCTGAATAGATGAAGGCTAGTAACCTTCACCCATTCGCTCATTCATTCATCTGTCCAAACCACTTTGGGAGCTACTGTGTGCCTAGCCATGTGCCAGGCATCAGGGAGAGAATAAAATCTGTCACCTCCACTAGCTCATGGTCTAGTGGTAAGGCTGCAACAAGCTCTGTAAGAGGGGTGCAGGATGACCCCCAGGGTTCCTGGTAGAGAGTGAAGGCTCCAGAGCAGTCAGGACCCAGGAGCCAGGTTTGGCAAAAGGTCATGGTCACTAAGGCTGAGGCCCTTTGGTCTTTCTCTTTTGCCTCTTCCTGTCCAGTCTCTTGTCAACCCTGTCCCACCATTTTGGATCCTGAGCATCAGCTCATATCTGGATAGGTTTTAGGGACCCCTTGATTCCAACCCTCATGAACAAGAAAGAGAGGAGGCCCAGAGAGGGAGTGGGATCACCCAGGGCCACGCAGTGAATCGGGCAGAGTTGGAGGTGGCTGGGGCAGGGCCTTCCCTCCAAGTTGTGCCACCCACTTCCCCCCAGGACATCACAGTCGGTGGCCAAGGCTCTGCTCTCCATCCCTGCCCTGCAGGCCTTGGGGTAATGGCTCTGTCACCCCCTGAATCAATAGTTAAAGAGCCACTGTGTTTAAAAACCATTTTTTCAGAGAGTTCAAAGAAAAGTTGATAAATAGGTCCTGCCTGTTCCCAGGAGATTTTAGATTTCCTTTTTCTTTATTGCTTTTTTTCTTCATGTTTTACGACTGTCTTTTGACACACAGAACCCCTCTCTCCCATAGCAGCCGGAGGAACTGGGAAAACGGCTCCCGCAGTGCTGAGCCCGCCTCTCAGGACGTGGCCCTGGGCCGGCTGCGCCCCGCAGGGCCGGTGCCCGGAGGCTGCAGCAGCTCAGGCTCTTGGCCTCGTCCTCTCCGGTCAGCCCTGACATACCTGCTGCCCAGTCCAGGAGGTACTGAGCTCCCCATCACCAGAGGGGCTCCCAGAGACTGGGCATTCCCTGGCAGGGAATCGAGGCACCCAGTGCTGGACTGAGGCTGTGACTAGGACTTTATCTCTACACGTCTCCCCACCTCACTCTTCATTCCACCCTGATAAGGCTAAAGCGGAGAAGGAAGAGAGGGAGTGGGAGGAGGAGAAGGAGGAAAAGGATGAGGAGGAAGGAATCAGTAGTTACTGTGGGGAGGAGGTTGGTGATGCCAGGCTTGGTACTTTAGGGCTCATTTCATCCCCTCCATCTCCAATTCCTCCCCCAATCCCATCCCACTAATTAGGCTGCATTTTCCTAGTTTCACTGATGAAAAAACTGAGGCTTAGAGAGGTTAAATAAGCAGTAGTGTTGGGATTTGAACCTGGGTCCAGATGGTTCTCTCCCCAAAGCCCAACTGTCTCCAGGAGAATAAAGGCTGCTCTGAAGCCAGTGCTCGTCTGTGCTAGGCTCTGAATTAAACTTGGCCCATGTGGTATCTCAGTTAACCCAGATAACGGCCCATGTGGGAGATACTTTTACCACCACTTTTCAGGTGAAGAACCTGAAGCTCAGAGAGGTTAAGTTACCTGCCTGAGGACACATAGCTTATGACCACTGCATTGTACCACCTCTCCCTTCCACCTCTGCTTGAGGTCTAACCCAATTTCTCCACCCTGACCTTTAGACTAGCTACTGAAGGTCATCACCCCAGTGTAAGAAACAGGTTATAAAATTCTAGAGGGCAAGGAGTATTTTATTTACTTTCATCTCTTATGTCCCTTAAGAATCACTGAATGAACGAGTGGATAAATGAATGAATGTACAGTCCTTTTGCAGGCTGGTGGAAGGTGATAAGGCAGATAAAAGGTGATCAGGTTGGTAGGAGGTGGGCAGGCAGGTAGGAGGTGGGCAGGCAAGTACAGTGGGGTAGGCCGTGGGGTTGGTACAGAACAGGTAGAGGTGGGGAGGAGTTCACTGTTCAGCCCTGAAGCCTCCCTCTTGCTCACAGACAGTCAAGGTGGGGTCTTCCAGGCTCTAGAGAGCCCCATTTGGAAAGGAATGTTCAGCCTGGGCTGCAACTGAGCTGGTATAGCAAAGATCACATGATGACTCAGACACACGGATTTGGGTTTCGGCCCCAACGCTATCCCTTCCCAGCTGTGTGGTTTATATCACTTCTGTTAGTTAGTTTTCTCATTTATCAAATAAGACTAATAAAACATTTCATTTTACAGGGTTGTGCAAGAATGCTTACAGAGAGCAGCGTGGGGTAAAAAAGATGTGTATTCTCTGTGGAATTGAGACAAAGCACAGTAAGCCCTGATCAATACCGGCCGTTATTAGTGTGATTATTACTGTTATTGGAAGAATCTACATCATCATCACTGGCAGCAGTATTATTGTCACCACCATGTTGTCACCATCCTGATTGTCATAGTCTTCACTGTCACAGTTTTCATCATTGTACTTATTGTATCACCATCGTTACCACTGTTGTCATGATTGTTGTCGTCAACATTGTCATCACAGGCGTCATCATCATCACCATTGTCACAGTCATTACCATTGCCGCCACCATCATCATTGTCATCCTCATGATTGTTGTGGTCATCATTACAGTTGCTGTCATGGCTGTAGTCGTCACCATCGTTGCCATTGTCATCATCGTCACTAGCATCATTGTTATAGACATCATCGATGTAGCCGTCATCACCATAGTCATCACCATCTCAGCCAACCCTCGTGAGCATCACCTTGGCCCAGCCTGTGATGTTGGTGCGTTAACGTTCCTTGATTACAGATGGGGAAGCTGAGACACAGAGAGGGGAAAGGACGTGCCCGGTGGCACAGAGCCTGGTAGTGAAGGAACTGGATGTTTTTCTTTAACGCTTACAGCACCTGGTCTTCCTAGGTGGTCTCCTATCCAAGTACTACCCAGGCCTAACCCTGCTTAGCTTCCGAGATCAGATGAGATTGGGCATGGTCAGGGTGGCATGGCTGTAGATGGAACTGGGATTTGAACTTGGACTGTCTTGCTCAGAGCTGATGACTTCACCTTGATTAATGATGACATGAGAATAACTGTTCATCGGATGCCTCCATGTGCCATGATACATGGAGATGTCCTCCAAAGCCTCTGCTCTCCTCCCGCCCCAACATGGCTTCCTGGAGACAACTGCCAGGATGTCTGCTGTGTGCTTGCACATCCGTGGGATCACTGAACCTGCAGCTCCCTCTGGAGGTAAATCTCATCGGGTCTGTTCAGAGTAGTCACTCACCTACTCTGAACCTCAGACAAGAAACCTGAGGTTCAGAGTAGGTGACTGACTAACGACAATCTCAAACTCTGCTAAGGGGTTGTGGGTTGTTATGGGGACAAAAGGATATAACACAGAAAATCTGACTGCTTGAGAAATGGCAGCTTTGAAAGAAAAGGACACTGTCCCATGTGATGGAAGGGAAACTGAGGCTGGGAACAGAGGAGTACCTGGCCTTGAGCTTCAAGCCCCGAGAGGGCAGTGTTCTCCATTGTTGGCTTCCCTAGGGCAACACTGAGGGCAGGAGGGCAGACATGGGAGGCCCCGGACAGGGGGTCTGACCACATTCACCTCCACCTCTGCCTTTCCACCGACTCACCTCCCTGTCAGACAAATTTTCCAGGGGAAAAAAAATGACTTGGCAGTCTTGCCAAAAACTCGCCTTTATTAAGTTAAGTAGTTAACAGAGTTCTCACGGTGGAATGTGTTTTGTTTAATACCTTGATCTCTTGTCTACTGGAAAAATGAAATCTGTCAAATCTCTGGAAACCAACTGTCAAAGTAAAGCATTTCGGGAAATACAGATCTCTTACTCTGATGGCAAAATGCATTTGATTTGATCCTTTAATCCAGTCTTCCCATAAAACTTGGAGCTGAATATTTGAAAGCCCTCTTCCCTCAAGTTTCTCTCCTCTCCTCCCTGCTGCCTCCCCTACTGGTGTCCAGCCCATTCCCACCTTTAAAAAACAGTAATAACTAGATGTTTGGAGAGAAGTGGTTGCTTCTTAGTCAGATGCTCAGAGATGTCCACAAAGACCTGAGTCTTTGGGGGAAAGAGAGAGGTGCTCGCTGTCATTCTTTCTCTATCATTCTTGGTTGTCTTGGCTTTTTTTGTTGTTAGCTCATTGCCTCATGGTTGCAGGATGGTAGCTGCAGGTCCCAACGTCATGTCTCACACAGCAGCATTCAAGTCTAGAACAAGGGAGTAGAGTAAGGCAGAAGAAACATTTCCCAGAAGCCCTCCCTCTGCCAGCAGATTTCCCCTCACACCTCAATGGCCAGATCTGGATCACATGCCCACTCCTAAAACAATCTCTGGAGAAGAGGAATGGGGTGACAGCCTTGGCTTCACCCTGGGGCTGGAAGAAGACCACCAGGTCTGAGCCTATTGCTACAGAATAAACCCAGGGTTCCGCAAGGGAAAGAAAGAGGTGGTGGCTGTTGGGCGAGTCGCCATGTGTATCTGCCACCTTCTCATCAGTGCTCGTGACTGAGTCCCGGGCAGTGTGGGGTAGTGGCCTGGGGTAGTAGCTGAGCCCAGGCCCTGGAGACAGAAAGCCCTGCATTTTGTCCCCCAAGGACTATGTGATCCAGAAAGTACTTGACCCACCCTCAGCACAGCCTCTCCCTTGTAGGGTAGGGACCATAATAGCATGTGCTGTGTAGGGCTGCCATGAAGGTGATGTGGGGTCATGCTTATAGGTGCTTGGTGCAGGGGGCATTGACAGCTGTTAGCTATTACAATGATGAACCCATCTGGAAAATAGGCCTACGATGCCTCCCCTGTAACAGTCCTGAGGTGACAATAGAAGGAATGTCAGTTTGTACATGGGAACAACTCCTATGTACACTGGGTGCCCTCACTGGCCCTTGCTTACTTCATCCTCACAACCCTTCATGAGAGAGGACTGTTATCACCCCCTTCTACGGCTAAGGAAACTGAGGTTCAGGGAGATGATCCAGGTAGAGGGAAGGCAGATGGGGCTCCAGGATCGTCAGATTCCAGCCGCCAAGCTCTGACCCACTGCAGGGCCTGAGTGGAACCTGCACAGGCAGGTGCTCAGGTAGCCCCTCCCCACCCAGCTGACTGTCACCCAGGTCTAGCCAATGGCTGAGGCTGACCTCTCTTGACCCTGCTCTTTGCCCCTCCTGGAGCTCCAGGGCCTCAGACCCTGCCAGTGGCGTGGGGCGATTTGCCCACTGTCCCAGCTGCCCCTCCTTCTCCAAGTTGATGAATAAACAATAAAATTAATGGTGTCATTGTTTCTTGGCCATGAATTGCAACTTCCATTATTTGGGGGAAATAATATATACTACATATCCTTAACATAGAACATAAGCGTATGGTAATGATGGATAATATGTTCCATATTGACAGTTTTATTGAAATACGTGGAAACCACTTACAACAATTATACACCTTCAGGTAGCTCACAGTTTAACAGCTGCACATGAGGCTCCCTGCTGGCGCTGCCCTGTGAGCGTGGGCACAGATCGTGAAATGAAACATGCAACCCAGCCCTGCTCGGAGTGGAGCATGGCTGTCACCACTGCCAGCTCCCCAGGAAGACCTGCAGCCGTTCCCACCATTTCCAGCCTTCCTGGCCCTCCCTCCGGGCTTCCCAGAGAGGTGGCTTTGGGGGTGGGGAGGAGGTGCATGCGGGAGAGACACTAGAGTTGAATTCCCTGTTTTATAGATGGTAAAATGAGGATCACTTGCCCAAGCAATCTCTTACCCAACAGTTTGCAGAGTGTCTACTGTGCCAGGCTCTGTTCTATACACGGGATCCGGCTGGTGATGGGTGCCAGGAAGAGACCCAAATTGGGCAGAGGGAGAATGCATTCTAACCATCAAAGGTGATAACATTTATTACTCAACTTTGCTTTAACATCCTTTGATTCTAATATTTGGCGAGTGTAGCATTCTATGATTCTGTGAAATGCCTCCTCTTCCTCCTAGAAGAGGCCACCAGTCCCCGCAACCTGAGTCTCCCCAAGGCTTGAAGTCACTCGCTTCTTCCCTTTTAAAACCCATCTAAGGCCTCTCCCTTCTCCTGGCCACTTTAGACACTGAGTTTATGGCCATCACAAAATTTTATTGACTATGACAGTGACAATTAAAACAATTGCACTGGACAAGAGATTCCTGCTAAATTTAGGACCTGCAGTGAATCGTGGCTTCTGAAACTGAGGTGGCCACCAGTTACCCCAGCTGTGCCTATGAGCCTCCACCTGGTGGACAGCAATGGCCACGGTCGCAAAATGACTGCCGCCTGTGCCACTGGGGGCCCCTGCACGGGGCCCTCCCAGGCCTAGGGTTTATTTGCTGTTTGGGTTCCTGGCTCTGCCCCTTTCCCTCCTCTGAACCTCCTGCTCTCTCCTCAACTTGCCCTCAAGACCACAGCTCTCTGTTTAAATTCCGAGTCCTCCTGGAAGGTGGTGATCCATTCTGATTTCATACCCTGGTAGTGGAGGCTCAGTCCCTGTTAACAGTCCTGAGGCCCAGACATGGGGAGGGAGGTAGTGTTGTCAAGTGGTTAGACCACCGGCTTTGGACAACTCTTGTTTTGAGTCTGGATTCTGCCACTTCCTCGTTGTGAGACCTCCATAACTAAGCCTCTCTGAGCTCAGTCCCCTCATCTGTGAGTTGAAGATAGTAAAAGCATCTGCCTTACAGTGCGGAGGGCAGACTTAGATGTGGTAACATGTGTGATGTGCTCAGTGAAGGATTCTGTTATTATTACTCTTATGTAGTGTCAGGACTGGTGATGTCTTTGCCCCCACCCCGCCCCGCCCCAGGTGGATATCTTCTCCTGCATCCGGAAGGCACCACCCTGCCTGGGCCTCTTGTCACTGAAGCAGAGAGCAGACAACGGCCTCAGCTCTCACGGACTTGGGTTCAGATTCAGCCTCCAGCACTCGCTCACCACGTGACTTGGGCAAATGGCTTAACCTCTCCCAGCCTCACCAGTTTTCCCCCTGTAACACGGTTACGACAAGGCTGAACACACAGGGTTCCTGTGCGGGATTCAACGAGGGCGCCTCGGCAGGAGGCGGATTCCTGCACTCCCTTGATACGGGCTGGCGGCAGTCTGGGCAAACCCAGGGCCTCTCTGTGCCTCAAATCCTCACCTGTAACACGGCAACTGAGACAGTCTCCGCTGTGTAGGACGTTGTGGGGACTCCATGCCCTAACCTGCGTTAAATGTCTGGCACGTGGTGAGCCCTGGATGCGCGTTAACTGGCATTGTTACTATCATCATCATCGTCGCCATCGTCATCATCGTCATCATCATTATTCGGCTTGCAGGCAAACACCCTCATTTTGTCTTTGCCCATCGATTTCCCAGCGGAGTCCCAGCAAAGCAAAAGCTGGTGCTCAACGAAGCAGGAAGAGCAGAGACTTGGGAACAGACGGCCTGGGTTCAAGGCCCCGCTCCAAGCTTTCTGAGCTGTGTGAACTCAGATTAGTTTCTAAACCTCTCTGAACTTTAGAATCTTCATCTGTAAGATAGGGGGATAGTAAATTTCCCCTTTCATAAGACTGTTGAAATAATTAAGCGAATCAATATGTGTAAAGTGCTTAGCACAGTACCTGGCGTGCGGTGCTGGCTTTTATTACTTCAGGCTCCGAGGAAGGGTTGGCATTGACAAGGATCTAAAAATCTCCCTTTCTGCCACCAGTGCACTTAGAGATGAAGAAACTGAGGCCAAGAGACACTAAATTAAATGTTTGAGAACAAGACAGTAGACGGCCGTGCTAAATTAGGCAGGGCGGACAATTAGAGAACAAAATGATCTCTAACAAAGGGATAATTGGGCAGAACAGATGCCAAGTGCACGAGGAGCCAGCGATGAGGGGAGAGAAGTGCAGTGCGGGCCGGGGACGGCCTCGGCCAGGGCCCAGGTACCTCGTTAATAACGGCGACGTTTTCCCCTTAATGTATGTGATGCGTCCGTACGGGGAAGCGTTTGGAAAGTGCAAACGTTAACGTAAGAGTATATAAATCACCGTATCTTACCTCCCAAAGACAGCCGTTTTTACTTTATTCTTTTTTTTTTTCTTCTCGTATAAAAGTCCAATTTTCATAAGTCATTTCACACTGATGTGACTCAGGATATGTTAGGATAGGACGCAGAAACAAACAACCCCTCAAAATAACAAAGGTTAGAATAGCCCCCCATAAGGAGATATTGGGTGAACTACTATAACGTTTTAAGACTAATAATGCCTAATATTTATGAAGTGAATAATCCTCAGGCCGTGTCTGCTCGGCCTTCGTGGAACCCCAGTTCCGGATCCTCTCCCGCTCTCCGGGATCCCACCCGGCCCCACCACCGTCCCGCTGTGGCCTCCCGCCTGGCCCCTGCCTCTGTCCTGGCCCTGCTCTTGCCGCTCTCCCTGGGGAAGCCAAGTGACCCTATGTGACCCAGGAAAGACTGTCCCTGCTCTGCTGCACTCCCATCTTAGCTCCAGCCTCGCTCTGTGTCCCTGGGGCCCAGCCCACCCCCCCTCATCACTCTCCTCAGACCCTCAGGCTCCTTCCTAGACTCTCAGCACATTCCCGCCCATGCCTTGGCCTTGCCCTTTCCTGCAGCTGGAGCCTCCTCCCCACAGCTGTTCTGCTCCCTCCCTCACCTCACTCAGGTCTTTGCTCCAGTGTCACCTGCTGTGACAGGCCTTCCCTGACCTCATATTTACAACTTTGACCCCAACCCTTACCTGCTTCCTTTGCCTCTTGGCTCATAAGCCCGACCTTCACACTCTGCAGGCCATTGCCAACGCTCAATGTGTCTCCTCTTTCTAGAAACAGGGCCTCTTCCTGTTGCCCAGGACAGTGCCTGCCCACAGTGGGCTCTCTGTGGACATTTGCTGAACAGGAGAGTCTTGAGTGCTGGCTACGTTCCACAACGTGTAAGACGCTGACCTAAATGAGATATTGACCCTTTACCTCTCACAACAGCCTGAGGAAGCAGGTTCTAGCAACACCCAGGCCTGGCCTGGCTCAGGGCCTTGCAGGGCTTCTCATAGCCAGCCGATGGGGGCAGGGTCAGCATTCCCAGCCATGCCATTGGGGTCCAGGGCTGGGCTCTGAGTGCTGCTGGATGTGGCTGTCATCTGCATTTACTCCTTTTGATTCTGAGCTCTGAGCTGGTCCATATTGGAAATGCATGAACACCAGGAGACCAGGACACCCTCTGATAGCCCAGCACCCCTTGTTTTGGCTCTCTACCTGACAGCTCTGAACCCCGGGAGGTGAGTGCCTCGATGCCTTCCTCCCCTACACCCCACTCAGTTCAGTGTACTTCCCACTTTCCCAGTCCAGGCCCTGATCAGGCCCCGGGGCCGCTGAGTTCCGTGACACATTCCTGGACTTGGGACTCGCCCCAATCCACATTACTTCTCTTTGCCTAAACTACACTGAGGATGTGTCTGTTCCTTTGTAAGAGTCCCAACTCAGATACCAAGGCAACCTGTTTATTTTGAAAATTGATTTAAAAAAGCACTCTTTCCAACAATGAATGTCTCTCTCTCTCTCTCAGAGAGACCTCATCAAACAAAAGGACGAGGCTTTAGCAAACCAGTGTGGGAATTCAACCCACAATCTGGGCACACACTTATCTGACAAGTGATAATTAACTGCCAACAATATAATTTCGGCTTGCATGCAAACATGTTTTTCATTAAAAAGTAATCAAAGATTCTTGCGTTGGAGAGTCTGGTCTCCTCTGTGAAGCCCAGCTGCTCTGCCGACAGCACCAGTGTTGGATTTGAGAGTCCACTGCTCCCTGTCAGGTGGGATTTGGACCCCAGAAGTGATGCTACGATGGGCCTCTGGGCTTTCTGAGCCACACAGACTTCGGGCAATTCCCAGAAGGCGGCTCACCCAGCCCCTCCCTCACTAAAGGTCCATCCTCTCCTCCTGGAGTCCCCAGCCCCGAAAGTGCCTGGAAGCAGAGCAGGGACTTGGCACCAACTGCAGCTTCAGGGAGGGAGGGGACACTCTGGTCCCTGCCATGCTGCAGGTGCTGCAGAGGTCCTGGCCCACCGAGGAAACCGAGGTGCAGAATGCTGGAGACACTTGCTCAAGGCCACACAGCTGGTAAGCTGTGAACTCTGACCTGCCTGACCTCCACCCTACTCCCAACCTCCTTTCTCTAATGAACCCATTTGTTCTGTGCTTCAGTTTCATCATCTGTAAAATGGGGATAATACTAGTACTCTTCTTACTAGGTCATTTGAGGATGAAATAAGCTAATACAGCTCTTAGAACACTGCTTGGTATATCATAAACCCTCAGTATGTGTTATTGATAATGTTTATTAATTATTGTCATTATAGTTTCTGTAGACTGAAAGTTTGTATCTCCACCCCACCCTCCACCACCAAATCCATACGTTGAAACCCTATCACATCCCCAGTGTGACGGCATTAGGCAGCGAGACCTTTGGGAAGTGATTACGTCGTGAAGGTGGCGCCCCCATGAATGAGATTAATGCCCTTATAGAAGAGAACCCAGAGAGCTCTCTCGTTCCTTCCTCCATGAGGACAGAGCGAGAAGATGGCCATTTTTGAACCAGGATGTGGGCTTTCACCAGATACCCAATCTGTCTACATCTTGACAGACTTCCCAGCCTCCAGACTGTGAGAGATAAATGTGTTGTTTGTAAGTCATTTGGTCTATAGGATTCTGTTATAGTATCCCCAAAGGACTAAGACAATACTAATAATATCAACAACATGCCGACATTATTTGATAAACATCTTTTTTCCAACCCATGGACCGGTACTCAGCCTCTTCAATCATCTCTATGAATTCCGAGTAGGATACATAAAATTAAAAACGATTAGGCAACACCGTAGTGAAAATGCAGAACACCAAGAAAAGAGGTCTTTAAAAAGCAGCCAGTAAAAAAGACAGATGGCTTACCAGGTAGTGACAAACAGGCAACAGACTCTGCCCAGCAATAGTAAAGCCCAGAGAACTGGGGATAATATGTTTAGTGCCAAATGAATGAGCAAAGTAGAATTCTAGACCTAGCTAAATTATCATTCAAAAACAAAGGAGAAAGAAATACATTGTCAGGCAAAGACACACTCACGGGCTCTTGTTAAAGAGCTAATAAAACTACCACTCAGTAAGGTGGCCATTAGGCTGAGAAGGGAAAGGATCAAACCAGTAACAATGAGCAAAGAAATGGGTAAATGTAGAGCTGGCCACCGTAAACCAGCACAGCACCACCAACCGTATTAATCGTAGCCAATGCGGGGAAATAAAGGGCAGCCAAACCACAGGTCTGAACTGCACCACCCCCAGGTAGAAAAGAGAGATCAGAGGAAGCACACTCTAGGCCTTTGTGCTGTTTGGAGGAGGGTGGAGAGGATATTGATTTACTTTAGACTGTGTGAAGTCAAGTGTACTTATTATGATTTTAAGGCCAAACAATTAAAGAAGAGAACAGAATATGGAATTTCCAAACCAGTAGAGGGAAAAGAGGGAATAAACAAAACCTGATCAATATGAATGGTGGCAGGAAGTGAGCCAAAGAGAAACACACACAAAGAGAGAGAGAGAGAGAGAGAGAGAGAGAGAGAGAGAGAGAGAGAGAGAGAGAAAGAGAGAGAGAGAGAGAGAAGAATGAAAAAGCAAAGTAAACAGAAAAATCCTTACAATTGAAAGCACCAAGAATGAAGGTAGGATCCTCATTCTGCCTCCACATCTGTGTGTGACTTTGGGCAAATGACTTAATGACATCGCTTCTCTGATCTTGATTTCCTCATCTGCAAACTGGAGATAATGGCCATTCTGTTAAAGGGTTATAACAGCGGGCTCCATTTACGGCCTACAAGGAGGATTAAGTGCAATGAGCGCCACACAAGGTGGAGTCACTATCACCCTCCCACAATCACTCTGTGGCAAGCAAAGTCCCATGTGTGTCCCAAACACTGTCTGACTTGCCCCTCACAGCAGCTCCCCTCAGGCAGGTACTGCTGTCATCCTCACTTCGCTGACAAAGAAATGGGCTCAGAGGTGAGAAGCTTACCCGAGGGGAAGGGCCAGACCTGGACATAAACCCGGGGCCTCTGACTCTGAAGCTACCTGTTGACTCTATGACTTTGAGCAGCTGACGTCACCTCTCTGGGCCTCGGTTTCCTAATCTGTGCAGGGCGGTCCAAGACTGACCTGGGTAATGAATGAATGAGTGAATGAATGAATGAAGCGTCCTTGGGCCCTACTCCATACATCCATTATTCCCATAAGAATGTTTTTCATGCCCAGGATCCTCCCCAGCAGGAAGCAGCTCTGAGAGGCCTCATGGAGGGGGGAAGCAGGCAAGCCTTTCATTAGGACAAAGGGGGGCCACTTGATGTCTAACTGTGTTTTCCTCCGTCACCTTATCACCGCTTGACACATGTCACAGCTTCATCCCTTGTGATCTGTGCACCCCAGTACCACACCAGCTCCACTGGAGTAGAGACTTGATTCACTACTGGGTCTCATGTGGCAGGTGCTTAGTAAAGTGACATCACTTGATGTTGACGTCACGTCGCTTTTCTGAGCCTTGATTTTCTCATCTGCATAATGAGAGGATGACGCCTCCTTGCAGCTGTTGTGGAGGTGCAAGGAGATTCTGCACATCCTGTCCTCGGTGCAGGGTGACACACGCAGGGCTGAGTGGCCACCCTTCACCTCCTCGCCACCAGGACCTGGTAGAAGAAATGGATTTTACAGGCATTGCAGTGTAAGTGTCTTCTTTTTTCTTCTTTTCTTTGATGATAAAGATTTCTGCAACCAAGCGTTATTTTATCTGAAGAATAAAAGATTATCAAACTGGCTCCAGCAGTCCATCAGGAAAATTTCCAAAGAGACAAAGAAGCAAGAAGCCTCTCTCCCAAAACAACCTCTGCTTTATCCTTCGCCTAGTCAATAACAGCTACTACCATTTTTTGATGCTTGAAATGTCCCAGAAACTGACACTTTTACTCACATTTCTTCACTTAAAGCAGTAGTTCTCAACCAGGGTTGATTTTTTGCCCCTCAGGGGACACCTGGCAATGTCTGGAGACATTTTGGTTGTGGCAACTAAGTGGGGGTGGGGAGTTGTGCTCTGGACATCTAGCGGGATGAGGCTGTATCTGCTGCTGAACATCCTACTACGAGCAAGACAGCACCCTCCTCCCCAAAATGATCAGGCTCAAAACATCAAAAGTGCTGAGATCGAGAAACCCTGATTTAAACACACCTAGTGACCTGTGAGAAGAGGCGTCATGTCCCAACTTAGGAATGAGGAGACTGTGGTTTGAAAAGCAAAACGAAACCCACGTAAGGACATGGCTGAACTGAGACTCAAATCTGACTCTGAAGCCTCTGGTTCTTTTGCTCCTTAAATAGCCAGTCTCATGGACTGAATGTTTGTGTGCCGCCCCCGTCCCCCTCCACCCCCCCCGCCCCCCCTCCCCGCCACCTCCTGCAATTCATCTTTTGAAGCTCTAACACACACACCCCCCCACCCCGGTGTGGCTGTATTTGGAGGTGGGGACTCTGAGGATGTAATTAAGTTTAAATGAAGTCATAGGGATGGGACTTGGATCTGATAGGATTAATGTCTTTAAAAGAAGAGACCCCAGAGCTCTTTCTCCCCAACTGGTGAGCACAGAGGAAAGACCGTGTGAGGAAACAGCTGGAAAGTGGCCGTCTACAACCCGGAAGGGCTCTCATCAGGATCTGACCTTCTGAAATCTTGATCTTGGATTTCTAGCCACCAGAACTATAAAAAAATTAATTTCTATTGCTTAAGACCCCTAATCTGTGGTATTTTGTTACGGCAGTCAGAGCAGACTAAAACACCCAGAAACCCTCAGTCCTTTCATTATCAAATATCAGTCCTAACAGAAGTCACTGCGTCATGTGATGAAGACATTTTAAATGTCTATGGATGTGTTGGTAGAAACTTGATCTCATTTCATAGGAGCCACTGCTGCTGATTTCTTTTTTAAGTTTTACAACTTGTTCTATCTCTAAGGGCAATTTGTGATGATCAAGGACAATCTAAGGAATGTAGCAAGTAGAAAAAGAGGAGCCCTGGCCTTCCAGCACCCCCTGTCCTTAGAGGTGTCCTTGGCCATCATGTACCTCAAGTGAGTAGGGATCCTCTGATCCAGTTCCTGGGGGCTCGGCCAGGGCTGCCCCCATGAGATTGGACTTGCTGGGAGAGCAGAGGACATGGAGGGGCCTGAGCCAGGACAGCCCTGCTGGGCAGAGCCCATATAGGTCACCCGCTGAATGATCACTTGGTCTCTGTGTTCAATACCATCAGCTGAGATGGCAGACAGGCTGGTCCTGGAAAGGGTGGAGGGTCCTTTAGGTGAGAGACTCCAAGGTAACTCGTGGTCATGTGGTTCTCCGGGCCCACCAGGGTCACCTCCAGTCAGTTTCCTAGACCCCTGGACCAGGGAGCTGTGAAGCCCGGCTGCGCAGATGGCCTGCTGTGCATGCCCCGCCTGCCCCTTTTGCTGACCGGATGGAGTCTGTGCTCCTTGCCCCGGGGTCAGGCCTTTTGTCATCGGCTCCGATCTCCCTCCCCCTGAGGCTGGCCTTGCTGCTGGATGTGGCTGTCACCAAACAGTCGGGAGGGTCAGACAGATAAGGGAACAATGGACTGTCCTTACACCTTCAGGTGGGACCTTTTTCAGCATGGTTTCCAATGCCTTAGAGAGAGGACAGTTGGAATGAGCCAGACAACTTGGGAAAGCGGATTCTGGAAGCAGGCAGAAATCCTGGAATCACAAATGCAGATATTCAGTGTTCAATCAGCAGGACGGACAGCGGGGATGGCATCAAGTCCATCGTCAGGGGCCTGGATTCTCTGTCCAGCTCCTTGAGGCACTCCTTAGGGACTCGGCAGGTCTCCACCTCCTGTTGTCCCTGTGGGAGTCAGGCCCACAAGCTGACCTTTCATCAATGTTATGCCAGGTGGGGTCAGTGTGGCCACCTGGAGACCCGTGATTCCCTCAGGCACTCTGATGCAGAACTGAGCTCCTCGGTCCCCCCATCAGACCCCAGCGATACTTACTCGATGCACAGGTGTGCCAGCTTGTTTCCACACCTCCCAGACCCCCAGGTGTTAGAGCAGCACACCGGAGGTGGGAGAGGGGTGTGTCAGGCCGACACCGATGGAGTGAATGGAAGGACGATGTCCTGGGCGTGAGGCGGGGGCAGGAGTGATGTCAGAGTGCATAGTGAGTGGCTATTTATCACACGGTCTTTACTTTATAAAGGCAGTTTATTAAACACACGACGTGCGATAAGGTTAATCCATTCCTTTAACCGACATTCACTGACCACCTACTGCGTGCAGGCACTGTGCTGGGTGCTGAGCCTGCACCGAGGGCCAGATCGGCCCCCACCCTCGGTCTGGCGGGGGAGAAACATGCGCCCAGAGGAGGCCCCGTTACCCCCCGATGAGGAACGTGCCCTGTGCTGTGGGGACACAATTGTGGGGTGTGACTAACTCTGACCCTGAACTGGGTCTAGAGCGAGGGCTCCCCGATAACCCAGGGAGTTTGGGAATTTGGAGAACCATCTTCATTTCAGAGGGGAGGTGACCCAGGCCCAGATGTGAGGATGACTTGCCTGACGTCCTGGATCCAGGTTTTCCCAAACCTGAGCTCTGTCCACAGGATCACCTGGCCCCAGGGCCTCACAGGACAGTCACAGCGCAGTGCCAACCCCATTCCTCATTCCTAGGCCACACAGCAAACTTTCCCATGTCGATGTTAATTACGCCTCTCGGAGGTTAATTTGTAAGGAGCCGGTGAAAATGTGTTGTTTAAATAGCAATTATTAAAATCATGCTGGGGGTTTGCTCTATAATAGGTAATTATCTGTGACCTGATTGTGAAAATGGCGGGGTCAATTCCATTTAGTTCTTTATTCTTTGTTCCATTCATTCCTATTTCCACTGTTTTTCCATTCATTCAGTCTTTCATTTTTTCATCCTTTATTTCATGAGTTTATTCATTCACTCACTCATCAATATGCTTATTCATTCATTACCTCATGCATGCATTTAGTCATTGCTTCCTTGTTCATTTGTTTATTTACGAGCTTATGCACTTGTTTATTCATTCACTTACTCACTCATTCATTCCACACACATGTACCACTTGTTAGTGAATAATATATATTGGTGTGCTTGATCTAATGTGATCCCACAGATGTCCCCCGGCACAACAAAGTCCTGGAGCCTTTCAAGTAAATTTTCATGACAGTATAACATAGTATGTGACAGGAAAAGCACACGAACACAAGTATACAAGGCTGAAGACTGCGTGTAAACGACCGCACTGCTCCCCCGCCCCAGCAGTCCCTCTGCGTCCCTCTCCTGTCACTGCCTCTCTGAGGAGGACCACCGTCTCGCCTCTAACAGCGTGGATTAGCTGTGTTGTTCTTGACCTTCAAGCAGACGGGCTCGTACTGTCTGTGCTCCTACAGGTGCGGCCTCCTTGTGTGCCACTATGTGGGTGAGATTTACCCACGCTGTTACGTTGAACTGTGCATTGTTTGTCCTTATCCGTGGCTAGTGTTCTCTCGTGTGACTGTGTGGCCATTTACTGATCCATCAACTCTGGATGGGGTCTGGATACCTTCACTTTTTGCAGCTATGATGGATAATGTTGTTATGAACATTCTTCAGGTGACCATATGATTGCAACCTCGTGGCACATAGGTCCAGGAGCAGAGTTTCTGGGTAAAAGGTTATGCTCAAGTTCAGCTTTAGTGATGCTGACAGTTTCTAAAGTGACAGTGTCAATGTGTGGGGTTTGCTTTTGCCCACAGACCTGCCCTCGTGTCATCTGCCCTCCTCAGGACTTCGCTTCATCTTTGTCTGTCTTGGGTCCTCTCGGCCCACCTCAGATCTCCCTCTGAGTCTCGGCTCCTCTTCATAGGTCTTCCTTGTCCCCTCCCCCTCCGCTGGCCCCCAGGTTACTCCTGACTCCTTCCAGCCGTGATGCTCTCTTTTTGTTCTAAAGACATATCCTCGGGCCACTCTAGGCGACGTCCTCTGGGCCTGGTCTGACCTGGCCATCTTTCTTACCCTGTGGCTGGATGGGGTTTAATTCTGCTGGGGAAACTCTGGGACCCAGAAGGCATGCCTCAGAGTGATCCCACCTGAGAATCCAGGGAACTTGGGTCCCTGGTTGAAGGCTGTTCAGGGATTAATTACCTGGCCCCTCTGTCCTGCCCCACAGGAAGTCATAGTGGGCTTAGAAAGCACCATCGAACACAGAAGCTGGTCCTTAGAAGCCAGTCCTATGCTGAAGGAGTAGGACCAGGGACTGTGGGCGGGAGATATAAACTGAGGGTAAGAATGAGTAGCTTAAAGAAATAGGCGCCTCGTACATGGAGTTGAATTTTATGGTGACGCCAAACTTCTAGGCTGGGATGACCGAGAAGGTTGCAGAGTAAATCTTGGTGACTGAGGACACAGAGGAAGAACAGGTCGGAGTGGAAAGATAATGAACTAAGTTTTGGACATGTTGAGTTTGAGATGATGATAGTGTATGTAGGAGAGGTCTGATAGAAATATAGAGAACAGGTTGAAAGGGCCCCGGAGTTGGGTCAGGAAGACCAGTGGTGAGTCTCACCCCTGTGGCCCTCTCTGGGCTGCCGTTAGCAGAATCTACTTTCTCCGCCATTTCCCACCTCTCACTGCATTCCTCTGCCCTGCACAGGGTGGAAGCAAGAAACGATGAGTCTGAATCATTAATCGTCAATGATGGGGTTTATTTCGTAATGGGATTTTGGTTCCTAAAATGGCCATGGTGAATTCTCTGCTTGCCGAGCTGCTTCAGATCCCACTGCGTACCTACTATGTGGGTGACACGGAGTTCGCGATAAAAGGATCAGGTGGAAATGAGTCATTGTGGGGAGGTCTGGAAGAGTCAAACACAAAAGCGACCCTGAGGTGGTGTGTGGTCCCTGTACCGCCCCTGCATGTGGACCAGGCTCCATTTCCTCTAGGGAGGTCCAGCCCCTCTGTCACGGCTGCTGCTCCCAGGGCTGGAGCGATGCGAGTAGCGATTCTTCTGGCAGTAGACTGCCCAGGTGTCAGCCCTGAAACCCTGGCCTTCAGGAGTCCCTTGCCCAGACCTAGAGGGGAGAGCGAGAAGACCCTTGTGGTCTCAGGCCCAAACAGCTGTTGTCTAACCCAGTTTTGCCAGGCACAAAGCCTAAACCGTGATCCATGGACCAACTCCGTGTTTCATCTGGTCCTCCCCAGGGAGGGGGTAGGTCTCTGTGGTTGGCCTCAGAGAGCGATGCCAGTTCTCTGCAAGCCCACACTGTGATCGCTCTCACCTTCATCATTTGGGGATTCCTCAGGAAAGTGCGGACCAGCTTCGGGTCTCATCTATACTGTTTCAAGGGCTCAGAACCTAGGCACCTGGAGAACCTGCGAGCTGCAAGCGGCACACCTACAGCCTCAGTTTCGGTGGGCGGCCTCAAGCAGGTCTCGCTACGCCTCCGAGTCTCAGGGTCCACGGTTACGCATTGACGATGGTAAGATCCACCTCCTGGGATTGTGGGGAGGATTAAATGGGACAAAGAATGGGAAAGAGTTTAGCAAACTCTGACCTTTCATTTATAGCGGAGTTAGTCATTATTCCTCACTGTAGGAAAGGCAGGATGGCATCTTTCCTCACTTTTGTTCTTTAAACGATCCCAAACTTACCAGGATTACACTTTCCCCCACTGTCCCCTCATTTAAACTTGGAAGGGACCTTAGAGAAGGACTAGTCCAATTGAGGAAACTGAGGCACGAGGAGGAGGACAGTGGGCTCAAGATGACCCATCCCCCCGTGGCAGACCCTGACCCCCACCCGAGAGGCCCAGTGCCCTTGCTTCACCCATCCGACTCTCAGCTTTCTGGGGTCTCCGACGAGCTTGCCTTGGATTCTATGCCAGTCACTCTCACCAAGTTCAAAAGCTAACAGACATGAAATGGGGCTTTCCACAGCTGGAGGCTAATTTGCCCTGGGGCTGCTTTTATGTTTGTTTATTTTCTTCTTAGAATTACTTCCACCCGCTTAAAAGGCACATTTTTAAAAACCTAAAGTGGCTGTCGGTTTCATACCAAAAGAAAACACGTGACCTGTCCCCCATGCGAATGTAGCATTGAATCAAGTTAAAAGACCCATCAAATGAATACATTACAAAAAGAAAGGGTTTGATTTGAGAAACCACACACATATTTTGCCTCCCAACCTTTTATATACTGTATATTTTTAACCTAGAAAAAGCAAATCGTTTTTAAAGGTTACTTTCCCTTTAAATATTTGAATATGTATAATTGAAGCTTGCCTCGAACATGTAAAATGTTAGCATTTTACCACTTATATAATCCTGCCCTCTTGTCTTTCTCCAATGCAAGAGACTTTCTCCCTGCAATTTCTCTCTGTAGCCTGAGAATTTGTCTTTTTAATGCCCTGGGAGAGACTAAATTCAGGAGAGGGCTCTGGGAGATTCCATTTCAGATGCCTCAGCACCTTCCATAAACAGATCATCACAGCTACCATCTCCTGAGGGCCTACTGTGTGCCAGGAGCTCCATTGGCGTTTCATAAATTCCTCATCTCTCACCCTCATGCTCTCACGCCTGTTAGGTCCACCATCACCCACAGCCCAGACTACTCTGCCCAACAGTCTCCCTGGCCCCTGCCATCTCTTCTTCACCGAATACCAGGAAAGACCCTTTAAAAGTGGTGGTGGAGCTACTGTCTCCTGCTCGTACCATCACGACTCCCACCTTTCTCAGGGTAGAGTCAGAGTCCCACACTGGTCTCCTCTGTCCCCCCAGGTTTCCACGACCTCCCCTCCCCTAGTAGCCCTTCGCTCTGCTCCAGACACCTGGGCCTCCTTGCTGATCCCTGAGAGCACGGGGCACACTGCCACCTCCTGCCTGTGCTCCTGGTCCCCTCAGTGTGGGGCCCTCCCCCATGTCCACTCATGGCTCACCGCCTTACGTCCACCTGCTCTGCGCTCTGATGAGTCCTGCCCAGTAAGGCCCTTCCAAACCACCCCCATAAAATTGCACCCCGCCTGTCTGAACACACTGCTTGTCTCTTCTTTCTGACTAAATTTATCTCCTTTCACTTACCGCTGTGTGACGTCGTCTATGTAATTTATTTACCTTGCTTATCAGCTGCCTTCACAAGAAAGTAAGCTCTATGTAAGTAGTGATTTTGGCCTTTTTGTTCACTGCTAAATACCAATCTCCTAGACTATTGACTAAAACATAAATACTTATTGTATAAATGAACAAAAGATTCATGTTTGCTGTGTGTGGGATCAGGGGAATATAGGCAAGAACTAAGTACAGGTAAAAAAAAAATATAATTTCTAACAGTGAGAGGTACTAATAAGAAAGAAAAGCAGGACTGGGTGAGTACTTTAAGACAAGGCACAGGGAAGCCTTTTGAAGGAGGTGGTGTTTTGAGCTAGGATGTAGATTTGACAGACCAGGAACAAGCCCTTGGAGGGGAGGGGATGACTCGCTCAAGGCCCTGGTAGTGGTGAGTCGTAAGGCAGGTGTTGAGGCCACAGAGAAGGTATGCCCAGGCCCCTAGGGAGCTCTCCTGAATTCCAAAATGGACAGAATCCTGGGCACTGTGGTGTCCTGTGCTGATCTTGCCCCAGCCATTGTGCCATGGTCATTACTCCACATGGTTCTCCTCCCCGTGGGGCTAAGAGTGTCACTCATTGAGATCAATAGGGCCTCATGCATTCTTATATACCCAGGATGAGTCACAGGGCCAATGCACAATGCGGCCTCTGAGAAGTTCTTCGTATGAATCAAGTATGCTTATTTTGAGGCAGGTGAAGGCATACTGCAGCCATAAATATAGAGGGATGTCCATCTCTAAGAGGTCCTGGAAAAGTGTGGCCCAGATTGAACAGGAAGTTGTCTTAGGTCATTTGGTGAATCTGAGCCAAGGCTGGGACTTCATCCCAGATCTCCTGCTGTGGGCTTCTCCCATGGGACACCCTGTTGAGGAGTAGGTCTGGGAACCCTGGCCTCTCTTACTGGAATCCAGGTGACTCAGAGCTGGGACTTCTGCAACCACTCGTTGCAAATGATATAAATATGAGTCTCTGCATCTGAAATTTCAGATTCCCTCAACCTAGGAAGACATATGCATGACTTAAAAATGGAAAAGAGCCAGATTAATTGCCAATTTGTGACTTTTCCCCCCAAAACACTGAAGAGCTGAGGTCAAGGAGCAAACAGATGGCTCCAAATCTGTGCAGAGACAGGTACCTGAAGGAGAAAGGAGACGGAGGCGCTCCCTTGCCCAGGGTAGATGCAGATGGACACAGGTAAGAAGAGCTGAACTAGAGTAATCAAGCAGTTGATGAAGACCCCAAGTGAGGCTGCCCGGGCAGCGTGAAGCCCCCTGAAAGTGAGGCATCTGCACCAACTTGCTGGCCTCTCTGGAATTCCTGGGGCGCTCACAGGAAAGGTCAGAGAAAATCCTGAGCAATCATCCCCTGTGGCTCAGACTTGGGGCAATTGCAAAAACTTCCTGTCCACACCTTTTCCCCCTGTTTCACCTATGAAACAAAAGCTTTAATCTAAGTGGAAAATGGAACAAGAATACCTGCTCCTAAGGCCCTGGTGAAAACCCAGTTCGGTTGGGGGAAGGGAAAGGGAGAACTCCTCTTTCTGAGAAAGAGGCAGGAATACTCGCTGGGCCAGAACTTCTGGAGGTGGGGGGTGGGGGAGGAGAACTGAGAAGGCCTCACCCTGAGATGCAGAGAAACAGGGCCTAGGATTGGGGCTTCATCAGAACAATGGAAAATACACCCCCGGTGCCCCAGCTGCTAAGCTAATGAGCTTCACATAACTAGTAAGACCAGAATGATGCTGGGAGAGAAATAGGAGAGGGTCAGGGGGTGTCATGAGACCCTCTATGAGACCCATACAATGGGAAGGGCTAAGGCACAGTTTCAAACAGACATGGCTCTGGAAAAACATTCTCTACCCTAAATACAAGGAATTTGAAGCCTGTGGTGCACTGAGGGTAACCACAGCAACGAAAAATCCCAAACCTCATCTAGCTCCGGATTAGATTAACTTTAATCCCTTCCCATCAAATCACATGCCTTTAGCCTAGCAGAAGGAAAAGTGTGCTCATTTCCAGGCATAAAAGCAATTATTCTCAGTCTCTACTATCCGAGCCAAGATAAAAATAGTATGAGGCATACAAGATACAAAGCATTTGTCAGAACCAGACTCAGACGTGGCATGGATGGTGGAAATATCTGACAAGACATTCATAATAGCTAGGATTAATATGTGAAAAGACAACAGGCAGGATCAGATGGGTAATTTCAGCAGAGAAGTGGGAAACGCGAGGAAAAAAACAAATGGAAGTGCTTGAAATGAAAAATACATTAAGAGAGATGAAGACTGTCTTCCACAGGAGCCTCAGCAAACGTGGAGTAGCTAAGGAAAAGATCAGGGAACGTGAAGACAGGTCAGTAGAAAACATTTAAACTGAAACGCAAGGAGAAAAAAGTGAAGAAAAAAGAGAGAGAGAAAGAGAGAACAGAATAGAACATCCAAGAACAGCGAGACAATCAAACAGTCTAATAGAATGAAGCAGAAAATGGCATTTGAAGAAATAATTACCAAGAATTTCCCGAAACTGATAGACCAAAAAACAAAACAAAACAAAAAACAAAACAAAAAAACCCCACACACATCTAAGAAGCTCAGAGATGATCAAGCAGAGTAAGTGCTCCTCACCACCACACCCCTGGGCACATATTCAAACTACTGGAGAACACGAGGCAGGGGAGTGTCTTAAAGGCAGACAGAGAAAAGAAAGGACATTATACAGACAGAAAGAGAGAAAAGAATCAGACTAGCCTTCTTATCAGAACCCGAGCAAAACAGAAGATAATGAAGTGACATTTTTGAAGTGCTGAAAGAAAAAATCAGGCTGTCAACCCAGAATTTTATACCAGAAATATGTTTCAAAATAAAGGAGAAATAAGAACTTTCTCAGACAAAACAAAATTGAGGAACTTCGTTGTCAGCAGATTTACTGTGTAGTAAATGTTAAAGGAAGTTTTTAAACCGAAGGAATAGAATATAAAACAGAACCTTGGGTCCATACGAAAGAATAAAGAATGCTTGAAATCAAATGAGTAAAAGTAAGACAAAAGGTACATTTTTCCCCTTATTTTTAATTGCTCTGAAGGGTAACTGATTGTTAAAGCAAAATATATATTTATTAAATTATGTAAAAATATAATGTTCGACAATAATAATATAAAAAATGGGGAGGATAAATTGGAATTACAATGTTGTAAGTTCCTTACATTACACATGAAGAGGTATAATATTATTTGGAGAAAGATCTAAGTAAGGATGTGTATTACCAATCTCAGGGAAACCACTAACTATAATAAGAGATATAAATAACGAGTTAATAGGTGAGATAAAATGAAATAAAAATAAACGATCAATTAACTCTAGAGAAAGTAGAAAAAGAGGTAAAAAGAAACAGCAGATTAAACAAATACAACACTCATCTTTTGAATAAAAAAATTTGGATAAAACAATTGTGAAAGCCTTTTCACCTAGAGCATGCTCTGAATGTGGGAGCTCTTTCTTTGACTTTGAAGACTTTGCAATGTTTTGTGAGGCTTTTGATAAAGAAACTCTTTATTTTTGGCCTTGGGGCCAAGAGTCATGAACACTGACTCATTGACAGGATGTGTCAGGAATATGAGGCATCTTTCCCCTCTTGAGATCATGTGATTCTGTTAATAACAATAACAGCCACTGTTTGTTGAGCATCTCTTTCACTCATTCAACAAATACCCGTTGAGTGACCACTAGGTGCAGGATATTAGTGCTCAAGAGTTAACCCCACAACGTTGTTAAGTGACGTAGGCGAGCCAGCTTAACTTCCAGCTCTGAGAACACATCTGTGTGGCCTCTGCCACCTCGTGAGAACTCTTTCGTGTTCTAAGCTCTCGGGCTGCTCAATTGAGGACGTTCTTTCCTCTCCTCATCACATACTGGTCCTTGGGCTTTTCATATGCTTAGATTTTGGAGTGGGAGTAGTGCGAGGGAGAAGGAAACAAATAGGCAAATGGAGGACAAATCAGAGAGCCAAGTGAGGAATTTTCGCCTGTTTCTTACCCTTAAAAATAGGCGGCTTAACACAACTTAATTTAAACGGAGCTTATATCTGAAGAGAAAATTTATGGTTAGATTCATTTTCTTAATCAACTATTTCAAGGCCAGCATTAATCTATTCATCAGCTGAACTCAGCAAGAGAAAACATGCTTCTTCAGGAATTTTCTAACTGAAAATAAATGCCTCATTAAATTAAACGTATTAACCTGAGAACAGTATTGATGTCAGACAGACTAATGAATGTCATTATAGGGAATGTACAATAGTCCTCAGAGGGACCCCCACCAGCCATTAGGAACTTTCTGCAAATGTGCTTGGCTTTTGTATGATGTGGAATCATCAAAGAGAGAGGGAGGGCGAGGAGGATAAAAGGCAGAGGGAAAAGGGCTGACCCAGGGACCACAGCTGTCTCTGTGAACATTGCCCCTGATTAATTTTGGTGTCTGAGAGAGGGCATGTAGCCACCGTCCTGTGATATGATTCACTGTTGATTCTAAGAGGAGAGGATCTACTTTTTGCCTCCAAAATGTGAGGAGAGGTCAGGTTTGGGTATCAGAAAACACAAGTTCTAGTTCTAGTTCTTGATAAGCCTCACGGTAGGACTAGGAACAACCCTCTGGTTTTCTCCTTATTGTCAGTTAGACTTGATCGAGTTTATTCTAAACTTTTTTGAGTCAAACACTGTGCCGGGCACTTTCTCATATGTTATTTTATCAATGCTTGCAGAAACCCTGTTAGACATATATTTTTGGCCCAGAATTACAGAAGAGGAAAACCAAGGCTCAGAGAAATAATCTGACTTTCTCGGCTAGATCTTCGAAATAGGCAGAGAGACAGGCAGTGGGGCTCTGCCCTGGGAAGGTCGTTGATAGAAAACTGCATCCACCTTTGCATGACAATGTAAAAGGGGAGAGAAAACTCAAATTTGGTCCAAAAGCATGATGTAGAATGCTGAAGGGAGAAGGGCTGTTGGACCCGGAGAAGGAAAATTACTATATAGACAGGAGAAAATATCTTGAAATGCAAAAAGGGCTTCCATGTGGAAGGGGGAGTACATGTTCTCAATGTGGGCTGTAGGAAGAGAGTTTCAACAGTCGAAGCTGCCCAGAGGTGGTAGGGGCTACCTTGAGAGGTGATAAGCTTCCTATCCTCACAGATACACAAGTAGTAACTAGATACTGCTTGCTGGAGGCCATAATATCAGGAGGATCTGAATTTTAATGACAGCTGCTGTGTTTTTTCAAGAGAAACTATTTCACCTGTCGCATCTATAGCTTTCTCATTTGTAAAATGGAAAAAATAATGTTATCTTACCTCATCAGATTATTGTGAGGATCTAATGAAATAGTATATGCAATACATTATACACAATGCCTGCCTGGGAGCTATTGTTGTTTTCATTATCAATGTTTTGTCTTTATTGAGCGGATTCTGGCATCGGATGAGGCCTTGGACCTTTGCTCACTTCCAGAACTCAGCATCTTTAGAAAAGACCTCTCTATTAATGCTCTGAAAATTAGGGGAGTGTGCTCATTATCAATTTATTGCCTCTTAGCTCAAATTTCACTATTCTCTGCCCTGCATTGTGATACTAAGATTGGTCTCTATTACCAGTTCTCCTATACCAGATGGTGTACTGTCAGACCTGGTCATTCAGAGGTACTGGGAAGACACTGTATGGCTTATAAAAGAGGGTAGATTGAAAGTGAAAGGATGGAAAAAGATATCCCATGCAAATAGTAACCAATAGAGAGCAGCAATGGGCATACATACAGCGGACAAATGGACTTTAGATCAAAAAAGCTTATAAGAGACAAAAAAAGGATGTTCTATATTAATAAAAGTTTCGCATAGTGAGAATTATAAACATTTATGCACCTAATGGCAGACCACCAAAATATAACAGGTCCTTGAATAACAGCATTTCATTTAATGTTGTGTTGTTCTAAAGTTGAAGAGGGAAAAAGAAAAAAAAAAACTTCAATTCCTGTCTGGAGTCACTGTCTGTGTGGAGTTTGTACATTCTCCTCATGTCTGTGTGAGTTTCCTCCAAGTATTCCAGTTTTCTCCCCCATTACAAAGATGTGCACTTTGGGTTAATTGGCATATCTAAGTTCTCCCAATATGAGCGAATATGGATATATGTGTGAAGGAACCTTGTGATGGAATGACATCCTGTCTAGGGTTGGTTCTGCCTTGTACATTGATAGGCTCTGGTCACCCGTGAACTTGAACTGGAATAAGTGGGACAAAGAAAATTATTTTACTGGTTTTCATTAGTCTTTCTTAAATGTATGTATATCTCATATTTATTTCAATATTTACTTTAGAAGTGTTGGGGGTCTTTATTTGGAAGCTTAATGATGTTTTTGTGACCAGAAATATGCGATAGGAACTCAACTTTTGTTTATATCAGTTAGCTTATGGTAAAATTTGTTTCATTATATGTCATTTCGCTTAGTCAGTTTCCAAGAGTCTATCAATGACATTCAATGAGGACTTACTGTATATAAGGCAAAAACTGATAGAATTGAAGGGAGAAATATTTTTACAATAATAGTTGGAGATTCACTACCCCATTCTCAATAATGGACAGAATAACCAGACAGAAGATAAGTTAGGAAACAGAGAACTTAACACGATAGATCAACTAGGTCTAACAGACATATATGGAGCACTCTACCCAACAACAGCATGTTCTTGTGAAGTGCACATGGGACACTTTCTAGGATAGGCCATATGTTAGGCCACAAATTAGGTCTCAAAAGATTTTAAAAGATATCATACAAAATATCTTCTCCGACTACAACTGAATGAAATCAATAATAAAAGTAAAACTGGAAAATTCACAAATTTGTGAAAATGAAGCAATATATGTTAAACAACCAACAGATCAAAGAAAAAAATTATGAGAGAAATTAGAAAATACTTAGAGATGAAAGAAAACAAAAGCACACTATACCCCAACACTTGGGACCCAGTAAAAGTGGTGCTAAGGGGGAAATTTATATCTATAAATGTTTACATAAAAAAGAAGAAGAATCTCAAATCAAAAATGTAACTTTACAACACAAGGAATTAGAAAAATAGAACAAACTAAACCAGAGCTAATAGAAGGAAGGAAATAATAAAGATTAGAACAGAGATCAATGAGATGAAGACTAGAAAAACAATAGGGAACATCAATGAAAACAAGAGTTGATTCTTTGAAAAGATCAACAAAATTGACAAACTAGCTAGATGCACTAAGAAAAAGAGAAGACTTAAGTTAGTAAAATCAAAAATAAAAATGGTGACACTACTACTGAGTCTACAGAAATAAGACAGATTATAGGAGGACACTATGAATAATTGTATGCCAACCAATTAAGTAAACTAGGCGAAATGGACATGTCCCTAGAAACATAAAGCCTACCAAGACTAAATCATGAAGAAATAGAAAATCTGAAAAGACCTATAACTAGTAAAGATAGAAACAGTAATAAAAAATCTCCCCAAAAAGAAAAGTCCTGGACCTGGTGACTTCACTGGTGAATTCTACCAAACATTTAAAGAAAAACTAATATTAATCTTTTTCAAACTTTTCCAAAAATTGAAGAGGAAGAAACTCTTCCAAATCGTTCTATGAGGCAAGCATCAGCTTTATAACAAAGCCAGTCAAATATTGCAAGAAAAGAAAACTACAGACAAATATCTCTAACAAATATTGATAACATTGATGCAAAAATTCTCAACAAAATACAAGCAAACCAAATTCAGCAGCATATTGAAAGAATTATACAGCTAGCA
This sequence comes from Rousettus aegyptiacus, assembly GCF_014176215.1. NCBI lineage: Eukaryota > Metazoa > Chordata > Mammalia > Chiroptera > Pteropodidae > Rousettus > Rousettus aegyptiacus. The sequence continues at coordinate 18,695,163 of NW_023416284.1, read as the reverse complement.
TGGCCAAGTAGGATTTTTTTCCTGGAAATTCAAGGATAGTTGCACTTATGAAAGTTGATCAAGTAACGCACCATATTACCAGTATGGAGAGGAAAAAAACATGATCATCATCTCAATTGATGAGAAAAAGCATCTAACACTCTCATGATAAAAACACTCAACAAACTAGTGACAGAAGGAAATTAGCTCAACATAACAAAAGCTATTTATGAAAAACTCACAGCAAACATCATACACAATGGTGAAAGACTGAAAGCTTGTCCTTTGAATCAGGAACAAGATAAGCATGCCCACCTTCACCACTTCTGTTAAACATGGTATTGGAAGTTATAACCAGAGCAATTAGGCAAGAAGAAATAAAAGGCATTCAAATGGGAAAGGAAGAAATAAAAACAATTCTGTTTGCAAATGATATAATCTTATAGATAGAAAACCCTAAAGATTTCACAAAACATTGTTAGAGCTAATAAATAAGCAATGAAGCAGGATACAAAGTTAACACACAAAAATCAGTTGCATGTCTATATACAAACAATAAACAACCTGAAAAGGAAATTGCAAAAACATTTCCATTTACAATGGCATCAAAAATAATAAAATACTTAGGGATTAACTTAATCAAGGAAGTGAAAGACTTGTACAATTGCTGGAAGGAATTAAAGAACACACACATGGAAACATATCTCATGTTCCTGGATTGGAAAACTTAATATTGTTAAGATTTTAATACTACCCAAAGTGATCTACAGATTCAATGCAATTCTTATCAGAATCCCAATGACATTTTTTGCAGAAATAGAGAAGCCCATTCTAAAAATCATGTGGAACCTTAAGGAATGTCGAATAGACAAAACAATCTTGAAAAGGAAGAACGAAGATGAAGGACTCGCACTTCCTGCTTTCAAAACTTACTGTAAAGCCACCATTATCAAAACAGAGTAGTGCTGGCATAAAGACACACAGGTAGATCAAAAGAACAAAATATCCCAGAAATAAAATCTTGCCTATATGGTCAAATGAAGTTAAACAAGGATGCCAAAAATCACTCAGTAGAGAAAGGAAATTTTTTTCCACAAATGTTGCAGGGAAAACTAGATATCCACATGCAAAGAATGAAGCTGGACCCTTATCTAATATCTCATACAGAAATTAAGTCAAAATAGACCAAAGACATCATGTAGGGCCTAAAATTGTAAGACTCTTAGAAGAACACATAGGGCAAACCTTCGTGGTTCTGGATTTGGCAATGATTCCTCAGATATGACACCAAAGGCACAGGCAACAACAACAACAACAACGACAAAAGACAAATTGGACTTTATGACATCATCAACAAAGTAAAAAGACACCCCACGAAATGGGAAACTATTCCCAAATCATATATATGACAAGTAATTAATACCTGAAATATACTGAGAACTCCTACAACTCAACAACAAAAAAAACACAACTCAAAAAACCAGAAAATTAATTACAAGTGTTAGTGAAGGTGTGGAGAAATTGGAACCCTCTGCACCATTTATGGGAATGACAAATGATATAGCTGCTACATAAAACAATATGATGGTTCCTCAAAATATAAAACATAGAATTACCATATGATCTAACAATTTCACTTCTGGGTATATATCCCATAGAACTGAAAGCAGTGTCTCAAAGAAATAATTGTACACTGATATTCAGAGCAGCATTATTCAGAACAGTTAAAATGTGAAAGCAACCCGAGTGTTCATCGGTTAATGACAGGATAAGCAAAATGTGGTAAACCTAAAGCGGACTATTATTCAGCCTTAAAAAGAAAATTCTTACATGTGCCACAAATAGGTGAACCTCGAGGACATTGCGCTACGTGAGATAAGCCAATCTCAAAAGGACAGTAACTACGATTCTACTTAAATGAGTGTTTAGAGTAGTCAAGTTTATAATGACGGAAGACAGAACGGTGGTTGCCAGGGCTGTGGGGGGAAGAGATGAGGAGCTACTGTTTAATAGGTATCGTATAAGGTGAAAAGAGGTATTGAGATGGGTGGTGCATATGTTTACTACCACCCCACTGTACACCTAAAAATGGTTAAGATGATAAATTTTATGTTATATGTTTTTTTACTATAATAAAAAAATGAAATAAAAAAAGGATGGGATTTCTCATGTAGATTCTCATGTTCCTTTCTCTTTGCTCCTATGGCATGACTGCCAGAGGTGTGAGGTTGACTCTGCGACTCACGTTTGTGAGTTTTGTTAGAATCCAGTCGGTAGCTTCCTACTTAACTAGCTTTAGCCAACTCTCTTGACCATTTCTAGTCCATGGTACCCCAGGGGACTTCTTTGTCCACTGGGCCGCAGTCATACCGTTTCCAACAATGTCTGAATCTTGGCCTTGGAAAATGTGGCTTCTTCTAAGATCTCTCCTCGGGCACTCTCCTTCAGCCCCAGAGGTAATAATAGCTATTCCCTACATTTTATATATCATCTATATTCTTTAACATTTTACTTTATTCCTTTTAATAGTCGATCATTTTTTATTAGTTAATAATTATTTATATTGAATTTTCTTAGCTCATATTACTTTTGGGATTTTTGTCTTCTGAAATGCCCCATCTTGTGGCGTTTGCCAATCTGTGTGCTGTAAATACTCCCACCATGGTCAATTTCAAACTACCAATGCCATATTAAACGCAAAATTTAGAAGAGACACAGGGCAACACGCCATCAAAAAGCATTTCTACCATACAGATACAGTATGAGTAAATAATCTCAAAGGCACACACAATAGTAAAATGTAATAAAGTAATTAGAATTTGATGAGTTTTGAATGTTCATTGCCGTTGTTTGTAATTTATTTCATTTTAAGATTACATAATTTAGTTTGTAATTGTGGCTGCGTATAACAACCAACTGACAGAATTTCTGGAAATATAACATCAGCTCCATGAGCTGGTTCGAGCCAGCTCTGCCCTTGCTCCAGCCCCATCATCCCTGTTTATTGATTCTGCAATTATGGAAACAGAAACTTGCCTAGTTTCTCCAACTCGTAAACGGGCCCAATGCGAAGGCCAGGCATTCAGACCCTGCCTCCCTTGATCACCTCTCCTAGGGTAGAACTTAACACTCAATTTATTTTTCAATTCCATTATCATCAGAAGTAATGATTAAATTTCCAGTGTAAACAGCGCTTTACCAAACTGAATTATTCTGAGGGTGAGTGAGCCGAGGTTTTATCTGAGTATCGTAGTTAACCTGTCACAATTAGCTCTTTGATTCTGATCGAGGCCACCACAGGGAGGACACTGGGCTCTGGGCTCTTCTCTAGAAGACCCCATTTGGAATCTCACAAATGGTCCCTTGACCCCTTTATTCTTTTGTAGCCTCTGGTGATGAGGATGCAGGGAATTACTCTCTCCCCTTCCTGTCTTTCCTCCCAGTTCCCTTATCTGCCTCCAGAAAGGTCTCTAATGGATCGGAATCTCCTGCTCTGCCTCTTGGTTTGCAGTGAAGTGCTGAGGTGGCGTTTTGGTTTCTTTCCTCCCTCCTGCCCAAGCTGTGGAGAATGACTGATGTTCACCTCGAACGGGGCCATGGAACAAGCAGGCTGCTCACCACCATATTCATGGCCTTTGGGAACCCATACACTTTCAGGCTCCTCAGTCTGCTGCACAGGGCTGACTTGTTGGCTGATGAGTCTCAATCATCATCTTTGGACTTCAAAATGAACTTGAATTTCAGTGTTTAGGACTCCTAAAGCCTGGTGTGAATTCTGCTCCAGGGATCCCTGCAGAGCAGCCCAATGAGAGTTTTCATTCCCTTCTGGTCTTAGTCTACAGGCCCCTCCTCTAACCACTGGCCACTTAGCGCTTGTTAATGAATCTAATTTCTTGGAATTGATCTTCTCATATAGGATATACTTGGGAGGAATAAAATGACAATCAAAGAACCTTAAATGAATTATACTCTTATCAAAAGAAGAATAACAATCCACTTGAGGCATGAACTACAAGGAAAATAAAGGCCCGTTATGCATTGATCAGAGGTTGAGGAGAGGGATTCGTGTGCAGCTGAACTCACCTTGGGCCATTTTCTCTGCTGTGTGAGACGGCATGTTCCTGCCCTGTTCTCCATCCCAGCTCTACCCCCACAGAGACAGAGGGTATCTGAGTCTCTCACTTCTCCTTTCTGGGAGGTGATGGCTTTGCCTTAAGAGAGGAGGGACAGGTCCTGCTCTCTCCTCAACTTTACGTGGCGCCAACCTGTCCTCTGCCTCTTCTCTCACAGTCCCCATCAGCTGAGGAATGAGCTCTGAGGACATGGTAAAACAGGAGAGGAGACTTTCCCACAGGAAAGGGGACATCCAAGGGAGGCTGGGGAGCAGGCGGGGCTTCTGAAAGGGCTGCAGTGCCAGAATGAACAACCACATTGTATAGTGAGGGGTGGATCTGGGTGGTTTCAGCTGGTGACTGGGCCCCAGGGCTCCCCACCGACAGCAGGCTGCACAGCGAATACCAGAACCTACCAGTGGCTCATCTGTCCTGGAAGAGGTTGACATAGAGACCTGAGCTTGGACCAGAGAGAGAAGACGGAGCCCCATTTATGGAGCTTCTCCCAGGAGACAGTGCGTTGGACCCAGGATTTCGCTTAAACTTAATCCCACTTTAGGGAAAATAGTCGTGACTGTGCCGGTTTGCAGAGGGGAGGCCTGGGGTGAGACGCGGTGGTGGAGGCGAGACCTGCAGAATGAGTGAGTGTGATGGGCAGGGGGCTGGGACGGGAGGCCGGGAGTCCAGGGCTCCTAGGACTTGCATGCGCCCACCCTGGGGTCTCAGGTAGGTGCAGTTCTGACCCAGGAGGGCTGGAGTGGCAGTGGCTGACAGAGAGATCTTGTCCATGTGATTATTTAACACACATATAGGTCTTACTGTGAGCACGAGGGAACATGGTCCCTGACCTTGCCAAGCTTTGAAGTGACTAGACATATAAATCAATGTTTTAGTTTATAGAGGGAAAAACTGAGTTCCAAAGAAGATAAATATTATTTATTATTTACTGGTGAGGAAACTGAGATTCGGAGAGCTTGACTTAAGCTTCTTATCTAGTAAGTGGTAAAGCGAGATGCAGAGCCAAGTGGTCTGTGTCCTGAGCCTGCACTCATGACACTGGCCTCTGCTGTCATGTGGGCAGCCCATGCAGCCCATTGTCCACCCAGGCACTGCTCCAGGGGGAGCATTTAGTTGAAATGAGATTCTCCCTGTCCTTGTTCCCTGACCTCTTCGCTGGGGGTGGCATGGGCTGTTCCAGACCAGGATGTGCCAAGTGCGAGGTCTGTGCAAAAGGCAGGGGGAAGACTGGCCTGTGGAAAGGTGAGATCGCAGCCTATGGGAATTGTTTTAAAAAGCTACCAACTTAGGGGCAGAGAGGAGGCAAAATCGGCATTTATTGTTATATATGTATGTCCTCAATTAGCCTATTTCACCCTGAAGGGTGTCAGGGTTGGCTGGCTGCATTTCTCCTCCTTTTAGCAACAAAACAAACTTTTTTTTTTGGGGGGGGGGGTGCCGCCTTCCCCAACCGCAGCCAATGGGTGAAGCTGCACCCACAGCTCAGGGGCGGGCTGTGTGATGTAGGCGTCAAGCAATCTGTGTGGCTCACTCCTCTAGCCTAGTAACTGACACAGGGATGTCAACCGACCATGGCCAATGAGATGCGATGAAACCTTTGCTGGGGCTTCTGTATTGTAAGAAAGAACACTTGCAATACGTCGCCACTAAATCTAAACCTGGAACTTTGTAGTCTAAATTATTGCCAATCGGCCACAAGTAGCCTGAGAATGAAGACAACATGTGGAAGAGAGATAGAGAAAAAGCGGGCCTTGGTGACATCCTTGGGGGCCATCATTTAGTCATGACTGAAACCACTGAAAATTTTATTATAAGCCAGTGCATTCTTTTTATGCTTAAGGTAGTTTCTGACATGTGAAATAGAAAAGAGTAGAATAGATAATGCAATATATAATGGAAAAGAACCATAACTGTTACACAAACTCATGTACAGACACCCAAGTAGAAAGAAGGTTTAGGGTAAGGAGGCCCCTTACTCCTTTGTTCATTTTCTCCCTCCTCCCTGCAGACTGGTGTCTCTGCTCACTTGCCGTCCACCATGACTGCGCCCAAATGGCAGTCTCTGCCTCTGAGCTGATTTTCCAGATTGGAATTTCAGCTAATTGATTTTGCCTCCCCTTCCTTAACTGAAGATTCCTAAGGAAGAAAATCAAGTTTGCCCAACCCGGGTGAGGTGTCTACTTCGATGCTATTAAGAAGCTGAGGAAGCCGAAGGTACTTGGAGGGTGGGGGCCTTAATAGGCTTTAGACTGAGCAAGGAGAGATGTGCAGGAAAAAATAATCAGCAATTTTAAGCAAATGTGAATTGCGGTCCCTATTTTCCAGATGAGGAGATTAATGCCCAAAGAAGTAAAATGGCTTGCCCAAGATCACACAGCTGGTAAATTATAGAATATGGATTCATATCTTATTCCGCTCGACTCCAAACTCCATGGTCTTTCCACATCTCCACCCATACAAGTTTTTCTTTCTCTTCCTACCATTTCCTCCTCCCATTCGCCCACTTCCTGCCAGCCAACCAGGACAAAAAACAGAAAAGCCACCTACCTTGGGAAGAGGGGTTACATCCCCAGGGGCTCGCGAGGAGGAAGAAAACCATCTTGATCCCCTCAGCACTGAGGGCATCTCTAGTTATCACCAGCAGTGGGCACAGCTTCCCTTCTGGAGACAGGCCTGGGCAGTCAGTAGGCTCCAATCCCACCCTCAATTATTCAACACAAATGTGAGCTGAATTAAAATTTCATGACCACATTGCTTTTTACCCAAAACGTTATTCGATTGTGAACATATTTGCCTGAGCCCATTAGTCCAATCACTAAAATCTTCATCCGAAGCCTTTCAACCGCCACAAATCAGTTTGGATAACAAGCCCTCTTGTCAGTGCCACAAGTCCAAAGTGGGGCAGGCCTCCTGCAGACGCGGCGGGTCAGGTCTTGTCTGTTTATGGTTCTGTGTGGATCCCCCGCCCCGCCAACTGCCTTCACATTCCAATCCCTTGTTTTAAATCTGACCGATGGCTTCCCAGCTCAAACCTTCCCTCAGCCCGAAGGAGCTAAGTCGACATCTGGAACCCGTAGTGCTGATTCAGCCGTGCTCGCGGTCACTGCGTGGTGCCAGGTCTGGCAGTGACAGGGCTGCTCGGTTCATTAGAGTCTGTGGGTAATTTGTCCTCACTCTTAGAGATGCCATTATGGGATGGTTTCTGCAGCTTCCTCTGTCGGAGGGAAGAAGATGGAGAGAAAGAGCAGCAGGAGGTGAACCTGACTCACATCCTTGAGGGAGAAGCTGAAACAGCAAAGTTTTATACTCATCTCGGTTTGGAGACTTAGATGCTGGAAGAGAAGCAGCCATTAGACTCCTTTATTTCCTGTGATGGGAACCTCTTTTCAACCTAGCTTGAGCTCAGAAGAGATCTACTGGTTTATATAAACAGAGAAACTCAGAAACAGGGTGGCCTTCAGGAACAGCTTGACCCAGGGGCTCAAATGATGACACTAGGACCTGTTTTTTCTTCCTTCATCTTTTAGCATCTCTTTCCCATCCAAGACCACTCTCAGGCTCCCCTTCCTGGTGGTCAGATGTTTCCCATTTTGATTGAAGTCTAGCAGAGAAGAGAGAAATTCTCTTCCTCACAGTTAATCAAGGTCCCTTGGCTCTAGGAGATATGCTCCACACCTGTGCCACCAGAAAGCACACAGGTTTGGAATGCATTGACTGGCATAGGCCAATCAGGGTCCATCACGTAAGTGAGGTTAACCCCACTAAGCCACATGGTCAAGAGTGGGGGAAGGGTGCAGCTTTATCAGTAAAAGCCTGAACTGAAACTAAGGTGTAAAAACCTGTAGATGTCCTTTAATGAGTTTGGGGTGGAGGGCAATCAAAGAAAACATATTAACAGAAACAATGAGAAAAACACAAACGGTTATATATCATGGCTGATCCCATATCATTTTTTCCAACAGTCCAATGATATTGGAGTTACTATTATCCTAGAGATAGAATCCTATCCTTTTAGAGTTGGAATGATCTTAAAAATGCTCCGTCCAACCCCCTTACTTTCACAGGCAAGGCTTAAGTAACTGTTTCGAGGACCCACAGCTCAGGGAAAGAGGGTGAAGTAGGAAGCACCAGGAATCCATCTTCCGACCTAAACAAAAATTCTACTGGCAGAGAGTCTGTCTGATGTAACTATTTTGGAAATCTGGAGTCTATTAGAAGACATGCAACTTCCTTCAGAGATAGCCTTGGTCAGTAAATGGTGGTAAATTTTGGTCAATTTCAGCTCTGAGCTTGGCAGCAATGCATGTGTTCCTGGAACAGCTTGCACGATAGCTTGGGGGAGAAGGGGTGGGCAGTAAGGACCGTTATTAATCAGTCCTCCAAAAATCAGAATCTGTGCTCCAATGCCCGTTTTGCTTCTGACCGTGGGAATGCAGACTTAGATGTGAACAGCCACTGTTGCAACTCTCATCACCAGTGTTGCGAGCCCCTCCCTCTGCCCCCCAGCTGAAGTGACTTCCAGGTTTCGTGCATGTTTTCTCCCTTAGTTTCTCTCTTTTTCACCTTTTGGGAGCCATACATTTAAGGACTAGAACATTTAAAAGCAAGGCATAATATGGGGGAATTCAGAAAGCCACAGCATATGTCCAAGGGAAGGTGCAGGCTCAGAAAAAAACCTGAGAAGACCTTAAGTTGACCCCTCAGGCTGACCCCTGGTACAAAGATAGCCCATAATAATCAATCAATCAAACAAAAAACCCATGCAAATACTAGAGAAGAAAAAAATGATTTCTAGAGTTAGCACATTATAAGATTCAAACGTCTAGTTTTCAACAATGACAACAACAAAAAAATCACAAAGTGTACTAAGATACAGAAAGCTATGATTCTAGTCACAGGAAAAAAATAAGCAGATGCAGTCCTTGAGGAAGATCAGAAGGCAGATTTACTAGACAAAGACTTTTAAACAGCTGTCTTAAAGATGGTCAGAGAACAAAAGGCAGATGTGAAGAAAGTCAAGAAATAATCTATGAATAAAATGGAAATATCAACAAAGAAGTAGAAAACATAAAAAGAAATTTGAAAAAATTCTGGAGCTAAAAAGTACAATAATTGAAATGAAAATTTCTCTAGAGGGATTCAAAAGCAAATTTGAGCTGGCAGAAGAAAAAAAATTAGTGAATTTAAAAATAGGACAATGGAAACGATCAAGTCTGAGGAACAGAAGGAATAAAGATTAAAGAAAAGTGAGCAGAGCCTGAGGAACCCATGGGGCACCATCGAAAGAACATATATAATGGGAGTATTCTTGTAACTTTAGTTTGTAACTCCATTTTTTTTTCTACATGATTTAAGAGAATAATGAATTAAAAATCATTAGTTTATGTTTTTGGACACACAATATATAAAGATAAAATTTTTGACATCAATTACTAAAAGGGAATGGGGATGGATTTATTAAGAGCAGATTTTTTTTGGTATGTTATTAAAGTTGAACTGGCATAAATTCAAATTAGAGAGTTAAAATTTTAGGATGTTAACTGTAGTCCCCATGGTAACCACAAAGAAAATAGCTATAGAATATACACAAAAGGAAGTGAGGAGAATTAAAGTGTTTCACTATAAAAAATTAACTAAATGCAAAAGAAGACAGCAAGGCAAGAAATGAGAGACAATAAGGCTATAAAGTATATAGAATATATATAGCAAAATGACAGAATTAAGTCCTTCCTTGTCAGTAATTACTTTAGATGTAAATGAATTAAATTCTCTAATCAAAAGACAGAGATTGGCAGAATGGACGACCGTATGTTGTCTACAAGACACTCACTTCAGATCTAAATACACAGTAGGTTGAAAGTAAAGGATAGAAAATGATACTCTATGCAAATTCCACCAAAAGAGAGCAGGGATGGCTATACTAACATCAGGCTTTAAAACAAAATAGACTTTCAAGGTTACACAGCTCATTAGTGGCAAACTTGAGTCTTCCTACAGAGAATGCATCCTATCAGGCATCCATCTACTTAGAGCTACTGCTGAACCGCAGTGAACTCTGGGAAGTGAGCCTCACTTTCATTCAAACCAAGCAGAGCAACCTGCATGGTCCAAAGCCCACCCTGCCCTGGGCAAGAAACAATGTTTGCCCCTTTTTCCTAGCGTATGGAATGAGCTGAGACAGTTGCGACTGGGTATCAGCTATGGCTACAAATTCTTCCCTGAAGATGTCAGGAGAAGGATTAGAACCCAGCCTCCTCCCATTTCTGCAAGAGTCCTCATCTTGCAGATAGAGGCTGCACTGAAGGGGAGCTCAGCTTCTAGTAACCACAAGACACGGTGCCCTGGGGCGAGGACAGGAACAGTGGGGCCACCCTTTTCCTACAGAATACAAAGACAGAGAAACCGTTTGGGCAGACTGTCTCTGTGTGTCCTGAAATTTCCCACTCATTGTGATTTTTTTTAAAAAAATCAATGAAATACATATCTGAGGTTGATGTGACACATCTCTAATCTGAACAGTTTCTAAGATACTCTTAAATTTTAATAATGGGTGTCTGAGATGAGGAAGTTGAGAGATCATTAAGAAAAGGCTTAATATTTCACACTTTCTCTTCTGTGCCGTTTGTATTGTTTGTTTGGTTTTTTTCCAGTGATCATGTTACTTTTGTAGTGTGTGTGTGTGTGTGTTTGTGTGGGTATTATTTATATATATATGTGTGTGTGTGTGTGCATACACGTGTATACATATTAACGTGTGTGTGTGTTTGTGTGTGCACGCGTGAATGTGTGTTCCAGCTTCAGGAGTGAGGACTATTTACAGAAGAAGGGAATTCCACAGTTTACAAGAGGATTTGCCAAAGGATTCTTTGAAGTGCTCTGCTCTCCAGGGGCCTACAGAAAAGGATTTTAATTTATAAACTTTCCCTTCAAGCTCCGATGCAACCCTTAAACATATGGTCGATTTCTGTTTCAAGTTCTACCCAGTTTAACCAGCATTTCCCAAGTCCCAACCATATGCTGGGCACTGTGCTTGGCACAGTGGGGGAAGAAAGGTAAAGACCAGTGTTCAAAGGGAAGCTGGTGCTGTGGACTCTCACAGGGAAGGCTTTGAAAGAAGAACTTCTCAGAAGCTGTTGCCAGGGGCAATTTCACAAGACCCTCTGCGTTGTCCATACATCCAGCCAGGAGGTGAGACCTAATGAGGTGTCTCTGGACTCGGGATGATGGGGCAGACGGAGGCTCTGCTGCTTTCAGAAGAGGGTTACGGTGAAAGGGACATGCGACTCTGCTTCCCCATCACCACCATCACAGTGCAGAAATCACAAAAGGAGCCCAGCCATCTGATGAGTGACAGTTTTGAAGCTATGATAAAAAGAAGTTAGAGGCAGCTTGTAAAAGCACACATCCCAGTTACACCTAGAGAAGGCAGGGAAGAAGCAGGGGAGACTTTTTGAGTCCTCCATCCCCCCAACCAGCCCTGTAGTTGACCTCACATACAGGCCCCCTTTATATCCCCAATGTATAACGTCACCGTATCCCTGATGTTGGGTGAAGAGCAATCTGACACCCTGGGACAGGCTTGCAGTTATATTGAATTTTTATTTTATTCTCCTGAAATTAGTTTGTCCATTGCTAAAACCTTTCAAAACAAATATATATTTCTTTTGAAATGAGAAACCAAAGCACGATAAAAACATTTTAAAATCAAGATAATAGTACCCACCTCACTGGGTTGTTGTGAGGGTTAAATGAGATAATACAGTGCCCATAGCACAGCGCCTGGCGCATGTTAGGCTCCACAGTTAGGTTGTGGAGCCACCGTGGCCTCATTACAATCGTGGCTGTTTGATTGTGGGTGTTGCTGTTGGACATCAAGGGTTAGGTAGGATGTTTTCTGTGTGACCCCTACACCTGGGCTAATTTATCAGTAAAATCAGAACACTGGCTCTTCCTAGCCTAAATGCAGGAAGATGGACCAAAGACCTCCTAATACCATCTTCAATTTTTTGTACCTCTGTTGTGATTCTGCTGGGTTGGCAAGCTTTACTGTTAACAGTCCAGGAAGGCTGTGGGATGATTCGGAATGCCTCATTCCTTGCTCCCTGATTCAGCACCTTCATTCGTTCATGCATTCAGGAACCACTTATGTGGCCAGCCCTCTCCTTTTTTCCATTCTACTGGTGAGGAGACTGAAGCTTGCAACCCTCATTATATTTGCAGCCTTAATCCCTCTCTATGCAGGAAGTGGGCTCTCCACTTGTCTTGGCTGTGGTATCAAGGGCTCAAGGATCTGCTTGGGAAACCAGAATTCTATGATGTTGGGTAGCTGGAAATAATCAGCTCACTTGAATGGGTCAATTTTTCTGGATCATTGCTGGCAGATCAATATCTGATTGTGCTATCCAGTGCAGTGTTCCTCTCCCCCCTTTAAGAAGTGACGGAGAAGATCAATAACCCTGACAAAAATCTAAATAAAAATGTCTCAAGTAAACCAGAGTAGAGGAAATGTGCATGGATCTCTCCAGGAGTGCATAAATCTGAGGCTGATGAATTACCTGGGCAGGTGCTTCTGTACCAAATCCTGGCTCAGGACAGGAGCAGCATAATTACTTCTCTGGTGCTGGTTATCTAGAGTGAGATGGTTCGTTTTTCTTATTTATTGCTACTGAATTTCAAGAAAATGTTGGCAGAACCCCTCTTTACTCCCTTATCTAAATATTGGATTTATTTGGTAAGGCCAAGAGCGTGCCTTGCATTAAGGAGGACTCGGTCCCCGAGCCCACCTGCCCAGAGGGTCTCTCATGGGCATGATGGGTGGGTGTCATAACCATCACTCCCATCAATAGTACCAAAAATTCCCTTCTTTTCCCATCCTCTCCTCTGTGGATGACCATGGCAAACTAAGACAATGGGAGTAAGCTGAGGCTGGCAATGAATGAGTCAGGACTTTGGGAAAGATCTTCCTGCGTAGACAGGGGGTGGAGGGAAAGGGGAAGCTGGCCAGCAGGGCCATCTTCCTATGCCCAGCTGTACCTTCCTCTTCACTGTATGTTCTCTTGTAGCTAGAGCCCCAGCAGGAACTGGATGCAATCAGCAAAGCCATAGATTCTAGGATGTCCAGATCCCCTGAAAGTGTAGGGTCCAAGTTGCATATCAAAATTAGATGGCTTTTCTTCCAGACATGGGCTTTTCTGAGCAATTTCAGCCTTCCTGAACAACATTCACATGCCTAGTTCTGAATACTATTGAGAATCACATAAGTCATCCCAATGTTACAGTGGCTCGTGCAAGACAGAATTATGTTGTTTCCTCACTTAACAGTTCTAACATGGGCTATAGAGGCCTCACGATGAGGCTCTATAGTTTGGGGGACCCCAAATGCTTTTGTCTCTTACTTGCTGTTCCTAATTTGGTTCTATTAATTTTGTGACTTATCGCTCAACTTCAATTCCACATTCTCTCCGGCAGGATGAGAGAATAAGTTATTGGAACCAACTCCGTGCCAGGTACTCTGCCAAGTGCTGAGGGTACAGCATAGAGTTAAAACAGATGTGTTCCTTACTTCTTGGAATGTAGACTACTGCACAAGAAAACCACACAGATATCATCAAATAGCAAATGTGCTCTCTGCTTCTGACCAAGATGGAGTAATCGGGACTGGATTTACCCTTCTGCCCGAAACAATTTTAAAAAATGGATGAAATAAATGAAACAATTTTTTTAGGTATTAAGCAAGGAAGATACAATGATCCCTGAAAGATGGAAAATAACATGGATGAACCTAGAGATCATTATGCTGAGTGAAATGTCAGACAGAGAAAGATAGATCCCATGTGATTTCACTTATATGCAGAATCTAGGAACAAAAAGAACAAGCTAATAAAAAACAGACTCACAAATATAGAGGACAATCTGACGACAGCCAGAGGGGAGGGGTTCGGGGGCCGGGCGAAGCGGGTGAACAGTTAAAGAAGTACAAATTGGTAGTTGATAGATGGTCACAGGGATAGAGAGCGTGGCACAGGGAATGCAGTCAGCATTAATGTAACGGCGAGGTGGAGAGCCAGAGGAGAGAAAGAGCAATCAGGAGGATTGTTTCATAAACGAAATAAATGTCTAACCAATGTACTATATACTTGAAACTAATAAAATAAAATTAAAAAAAGAAAAAAGAAAAGGCAAGTCCCATGAATATTTCAGAGTTGTCTATCTAAAAAAGACTGTACTTCTCTTTTGTTTTTGAAAGATATTCTTATAGAGTATAGCATTTTAGGCTAAAAGGTTTTTTTAACCCCAGTATTTTAAGATGTTTCTCCACCATTTTCCACTTGAATTGTTTCTGAGGAGAAATCGGCTACCACTTTCATTTTTGTTCCTCTGAGCTTAATGTTTTTATTTTTCCTCAGACTGCTTTTAAGACTTTCTTTTTATCCCTGTCGCTTTGAGCACTTTGATTATGATGTGACTTGGTGTCATTTTCATGTTTTTTTATGCTTGAGATTTGCTGAGCTGCTTGGACTTGTGGGTTTATACTTTTCATCAAATTTGGAATATTTTTGGTCATTGTTTTTTCAATTTTTTTTTCTGTCCTGAAAGAATGAATCATCAGCAGACTTACACCACAAGAAATGGTAAATGAATTTATTCGGGCAGAAGAGAAATGATACAGGATAGAAATATGGATCTCACAAATAAATGAAGAGCACTGGAAATAGTAATTACACCAGGTGTACACAAATAGTTTCTGTTATTTAAATCTCTTTGAAAGCCGTGGACCATTTATAGACAATTAATAACAACAATGTAGTGTTGGGTTTATAACACGTGTAGAAGTAAATTGTATGACCACAGAATTCTTATATGTGAGGTGGTATAATATCACTTAAAGGTATACAGTGATAAGAAGGTATGGGTGCACAGTATAAACCCTAAAGCAATCACTAAAACAGCAAAAAGAAAAAAAAAGTTATAGGTAATGAATCAACAGCAACGAAAAAATAGAATTAGAAAAACATTCAATTGTTCAAAAAGAAGGCAGAAAAAAGAAAAAGTGAACAAAGAGCAGATGTGACAAATGAAAAACAATGAACTAGGTTCTGTGTAAAAACTAACCATATTAATAATCACATTAAATGTAAATGATCTAAATGTGGAGATTGTCAGATTAGATTTAAAAAGCAAGACTGAACAATAGATTGTTTACAAAAAAATCCACTTTAAGTATTGACACGAATAGGTTAGAAGTAAAAGGATGAAAAAATATATCATGTTAAGAATAATCGATAAAATGCTGGAGTGGCTATATTACTATCAGAGTACATGTCAGAGCAAAAAATACTACCAGAGATAAAAAAAGTCATTTCATAATGATAAAGGGGTCAATTCATCAAAAGAAAATAAGAGTCTAAATATCTATACACCTAAAGGCAGAGTTTCAAAATAATGAAGGAAAAATGGATAGAACTGCAAAGAGAAATAGACAAATTCATAGTTATAGTGGAAGACTTCCACATGGCTCTCAGAATAATTGATTGAATAAGTAGACAGAAAATAAATAAGAATAGAGAAGATTTTTTACAACACTATCAAACAACTTGATCTAATTGACATTTTTAAAACTCTTTACTCAACAATGGCAGGACACATATTATTTTCAACTGCACATAGAACATTTACCAAGATAGATTACATAAGCCATCTCAACAATTTTAAATGATTCTAGTCAAGCAAAGTTTGTTGTCTGTTTATAATAAAAATAAATTAGAACTTAATAGCATAAAGACGTCTGGAAAATCCCTCAAACATCCTCTGTTCTGAAGATAAACTGAGCCTCCTACATCTCTCCTTGTCCTTGACCTTAGAAGCCATATATGTCAAAGCACATAACCCTGATAACAAAGCCAGACAAAGAAAACAAAACTTCAAGTATATTTATGTCGTGCCTGGGATCCTGACCCACAGAAACTGAGATAAAGTGGAGGGTGTGCAGAGGCCCGACCCTGTCTGCTTTCTTCTTGGAGGAGGGCAGAATGCCTGGGGGAAAAAATGCCAGCTCAGGTGCTCCTACAGAGCCAGGCCATGTTATCAACAAGCCCCTTCCTCGAGCCCACTTCTCATTCAACCAGCTTAAAGGCAAGCGATTAATATGCAGCTGGCTTGCAATATGCCCCCTGCCTTGCCCACTGCCTGGCCCTCACTGGCTCCTCACTCCTCCCCAGACCTGCACTCAGATGATTGTTCTATTGTTCTCAGGCCATGCTGTGACTGGTCCATCTCCTTATTTAGCACCCTTTCCTCATCACCCCAACGTACATGGAGTTCATCCTTCACTTTTCTGCTTTGTGTCTGAACCTTCTACACACTCCCTTCTTGATCATTTCATGGCAAGTATCGACATCTAATGTATATTACAATCTCCTTGTTCACACACACAATAACTGGAAGCTTCTTCAAGGCAGGGGCCACGTCTGACTCACTTCTATGTCTCCTGCACTGGGCTATGGCTTGGCCTTCCTTATGTGTAATGAATAGTTTGCTCTGGGCAAATCACTGCTCTCACCCAGGCCCCGGTTTCCTCTTCTGTGAAATGGGGGTGTTAATAACACCCACTTCACCGGGGCTGTGAGGATGAGTGAGGAGACCTGTGTGCGGTGCTGGTCCGGAGCCACTGGTGCTGCTGCCATTTCCTGGGAAGTAGCTGAGCCTTCGCTGCTCTAAGCTTTTCAGCAGCAGCATTTTATCTTTTCGTCCTCACAACCCACAGAGCCCTGAAAGATAAAGGTCTTGATGGTCCCTTTGAAATGCAAAACCCTCTTGGCCTCCAGCTTGTTAAAGTACATCAGAGGCCCCGCTGTTCCCTAAAGAGAAGACTCGACCTTGATCTTGCCTTTCAAGGCTCTGCCAGGCTAGCTCTTACATCGCCCCCTCCACCCTCCACCACCCACACAACCCGAGTGTGGAAACTGAGGCTCACAGACTCACCCAAAGCTGCTCCATCTGGAGACGGCAGACCTGGGTCAAAGCCAGGCCTGTTGGGATTGGTCCCTGGGGCTTGGTTAGCCTCCCAGTCTGCCCAGAAATGTTGCCTCTAGTGGTACGGGCCCACCCACAGGTCTTGTCAGAACAGACTGAGGCTGTTTATACCTCTGTAACTAGGTTTGATGATCATACACCACTCAGAGGACAGGTAAAAACCTGCCTAGCCCGGGTTGCTTGCTGACCAGAAGGAACGGTCAGCCTCATCCATGCAAACTCTTATTGATGGATTTGTATACATATATGCAGCCCTCCCTGCAGGCCCAGCTCTCCCTGATATGTTTTCCTCCCAACAGTTACAAATCTATTGATTTAGAAGGAATCTAGGAGAGGACCTGAGAGGCTCTGATTTGTCCTAGTGACTTCAGGGAGAACTAGGGGATTTTGAAGAGGATTAGTGATTCATTATCCCTGATCTGAGTCCCAGGTCCAGGATCCACAGGACACTCCCCAGGTTCCTCATTAAAAAGCTGACTGTGTTATTTGACAACACAGCAGATGTGTCTGCCATGGCCTTTGCTAGGACTTCAGAAGCAGTTAGATGCTGGCGTGTGGGCCCACTGTGCATCTGTGTGTGAGAACAGAGACCTCTGGCAGTCTTCCCCCATAGACAGCCACGCGGCCCAGCTCACGGGGCAGTGGCCTCAGCGAATCCACTAGAACTGTGGGCACAACTATGGGAGCTCTTTTTCTGCCTCGATTTCTCCTACAATCTTTCATGCAGCAATACCCCCAGGCATCACTGAGCTCTATAAGTTGACAAGTATTGATGAGCCTGGATTCTGGGCCGCACCCCTTTCTCTTCTCCTTTATTCATCATTGGACTGGGGGGGCAGCCTTTGGCCTAGGCTGGGAGATACGTGAATACAAACAGGGTGTCAACCTTCAGATATTCTAGTCTGATGGGAGAGGCAGGTGCCTGAGATGACAGGAGTAATGCAGACTGATATGTACCATTGTAGGGGGAGAGAAGGCCTGTGTTTTAGAGTCACTGAAGTGAGGTGGTTACAGGTCAGAGGTTTGTTGGCATGAGACCTGGCCCTGCCACCCACTGGCCATGTGACCGTGGGTCAATTACTTCTCCGAACCTCGGTTTCCCCCTCTTTATAATGAGAATTGTGTTGGAAATTTCTGTTGCTGGGTGACCACCAAGATTAAATATTTATGTTAGTGTGTCTGTGTCTGTGTCTGTGTCTGTGTATGTGTATGTGTATGTGTGTATGTGTGCGTGTGTATATGTATGTGTATATGCATATAAAGCAGCATTTAAGTGTAACAGTGGGGATGAAATCGGCTCACCCTGT
Source organism: Rousettus aegyptiacus (assembly GCF_014176215.1). Taxonomy (NCBI): domain Eukaryota; kingdom Metazoa; phylum Chordata; class Mammalia; order Chiroptera; family Pteropodidae; genus Rousettus; species Rousettus aegyptiacus. The sequence continues at coordinate 18,676,715 of NW_023416284.1, read as the reverse complement.
GCTGTTTTCCTCTATGAGTCCTGGTGTTGGGGGTTGAGTGACTGTAGCTGAGGATGTGATCCGTGATGCTGCTAACTGGCATTTCCTAGGCAGAGGTGACAGCCCTCAGTGTCCCCTCCTCCTCTCATTATGCCGCCTGACACTTTAGGTGCTGGCAGCCCGCCAGCCAGGTGTTCTCCTGCTCCCCATGGAGCTATCTGAGTACGAAAATAGACAACCCACTTCTCTATCTCTCCTCGAGCCGGGAGAAAACAAGAGCAGTACAATCGCCCAGAAAATGCCCTCCAGAAAATGCCAGTGTGGATGAATTCAGCCCGAGGCAGCCACGGATATCTATTTCTGGGATGTCTCTTGACCTAAGCTCCTCATTCATTCATGCCTCCCTTTAACTGATGTTTGTCGTGTGCCTACTAGGACCGGTACCCTGAGGATGTCCTTATTCCTCATCTCATCCTATCCTTGCATTTTGTCTTGATCCTAGTCACCTGCAAAAGTGTTTCCACAAAATAACTTCAACCACAATCACGAGCATAGCCGTTTTGGCACTCAACATTGGTTTTGACTTCTCTGGGACTCCAGTGCAGGGATGAGGTGGTGGGCCTGGCAGGATGTCAGGTATGAAGGAGAGACAGCCGTAGGACCCAAACTTGCAGTGCTCCAGAGAAATAGCGATCCAAGTAGCAGTGTGTGTATGTGTACTGATGGGTAGGAAAACTGGAAGTAAATGGCGAATTCCACGGAATAGATCACTGCAAAGATGACTGGGGCTGTCAGGGAACTTGTGAGATGTTCTTCAGGAAGGCTGTAGATGCTTTGGTGAGGGGAGTGGATTCTCTCAGGCATAAGCACATGGGACAAGGTTCAAGGCAATATGATAAATGGATGGATGGATGGATGGATGGATGGATGGGCGGATGGATGCATGTATGCATGGTAGCTGAATAACTGATAAGAGGGGTGGATAAGAGGAAAATTGTGAAGATGGGTGAGAAGAAAGATGGAAAGGGAGTGGATGAATGGATCGATAAGTGGAGGATGGGTGGATGATGGGGATGGAGCTCTCTGAGAAGTACAGTGGACGTGGTGCAGCGTGTGCCTGCTGCTTCTCCGAACACGACTCCCCACACTCACTTTACTGAAGGTGTGACACTGCTTACTGCTGAAATGATGCCCCTCCTCTGGTCATAATGGACTGGCCCAGGGGTGGGCCCCTGGTCATCGTCCTCACCATATTTCATTGCATGAAAAATGACAAGTGAGCATATAAACTCTGTTGGAAGAAGTCGAGACGAGGTGTACACGACCTCTTGGAGAGAAGAGGAGTAGGAGAGAAATGTTTCTTGATTTCTTTGCCTTCTTACACTTGGTACCGTGAAGTCCAATGGTGCCCTGTTTCCATGAAAGACAGTGGCAAATGTTATTAAATACTCCTTTGTTGAAGCGGACTCTTAACACGAAAGAACCTTGTCAAGGATGGTAGCAGTGAGAAGGGAAAGACTAATTCCACCAGAGAAGGAGGTTTAAATAGTTGGAGAAGGATGCACAGGAGCTCTGGCATTTGAGGGTGGGTTTTGAAGGGTGACTAGGAGCTCTCCGGGTTTAGCAGGAATAACGTGACATTTCAGTCAGAAAATACATAATAGTGGGCATATTCTTTTAGTTTAAATATAGTTTGCATTTAGAATTTAGGCAGTGGGGAGGGGGGCTGAAAACGCAACATTTGCTGAGCATCTACCAAGTGTCAAGGACTACACAAGTTGCTTTTTACACATCAACTCATTTTGCTCTCACATTGGCACATAAGTCAGGCAGTATTTTACAAACAAGAAAAGTGAGGTCAGAGATACTAGTGAAGGCTACACAGTGAATACGGAGTAGAGGCAGGATTTGAACCCAGATCTGCAGACCAGAAGCCTGTGCTCTCTCCATGGAACCTCAGCACCATCTCCTATCAGGTGGGGAGGATGGGCCAGGCCAGCTGTGAGAAGCTCAGAGAGCTGTCTTAAAATACCCTGTGAGTCTAGAAAACACCTGTCCCTGCAGGTGAGGTGGTCCAGCACCTAGCTCCTTCCTTCCTCAGGATGTAGCCAATACTGGATGCAGAGCTGAGGATGCATGTAGCTAAGGAACAGACACTGTGTGCTTGACTGATGGATGCCATTAGGTAAAGTTATTCTGGTTAGAAACAAAGTGAGTTGCGTAGACCCAGTCAAAACAGCAGAAGGCAGTAGCTAATTAGGAAGGAGTGTTATTTTTACTGGCAGCAAGCCCAGTGGCCACTGATATTTTAGCAATGAGCCTTCAGTGCTGTGCAAGGGGTATGCCAGGCTAGAGAGGATGTGGGCCTCCCCATGGCGGGCAGAGGGAATCCATGGTGAGAATAGAAAGGGAAAGGAGAAAGAAAGGAGGGTAAAAAAAGATAAGATAGAAGTGAGAGGAGGAGGAGGGGAAGAAGAGGAAGAGAGAAAACCAGAGGAAGAGAGTTAAGGGAGAAGGAGATGGGAGGAGGAAGGTGGAAGTGATTGGGAAAGAAGGGATGAGAGACCGGGGGAAGGGGAGGTGGAAATGGAAGGGGCTGGAGGGGAGAACAGGGAGGAGGGTAAATGCGGAAAAGGAGAAAGAGATATTGGGTAGAAGGGGAAGAGGTTGGGGGGATGGGAGGATGTAGGAGGGAGGAGCTAAGTAGAGGAGCAAGAAGGAGCAGGGAAGAAGAAAGGGGCAGAGAAGATTTAAAAAGAGAGAGAGAGAGAGAAGGAGGAAAATAGCCCCTGATAACAGTGGCAAGAGAAAGGGAGGGAAGGAGAGGGAGGCGGGGGAAAGGTGGAAGGCTACAGAAGCAAGCAGGGAGGAAGGGGCAGCTACCAGAGCCAGTTTTCGAGGGCTCAGCCTGGCTGAGCCATGGTCTCAGCGGCCCTGAGATGAAGTGCCCACAACCTTCACGCCTTGCTCACAGGGAGGCCAGGCAACCAGGAGACCAGCTGGCCCCATGGCCTATTTAGCTCTTATTAAATATTCCCAGTGTCAACAAAAGCAGCAGGTTCCTCCACACTATCTCTGGTCACACTCAGGAGCAGGCTCAGCTTGACGCAGAGCCTGGTGGGGTCAAGTGCATGTCAGCCTCTCCTTGTACCTGAACCAGGATAGCCTGTGGGGGCAGGGCTGGGATCCACACCTAAGGATGCCAGCAGTGGGAAGGCCATCTGGGCCTTAGAATATTTGAATTCTAGGACCAAGTCTGCCACGAATTTGCTGCCTCAGACAGTCTCGGTTTCGAATTATAGTTTTACCTAGGAACTTATAATTTCTCCACCACCCGCTGAGCCCCTCCTTTGCACCCGACAGTGTTGGGGGCTCAACGTGTGTCATCGCATTTAATTCTAAAACAACCCCACGGACAGATGCTCTTGTCCCCATGGACAGATGGGAGACTGAGATACAGAGCAATGAGCTGAGCCGCCCAGTGCCGCTCTGCAGTTAAGTGGCAAAGTTGAGATCAGGCCCTGTCTGTCCTGACCTGGAAGTCAGAGGCAGTTTGACAATAGGCCTTGCCAAGCCACCTAACCATTCTGAACATCAGTTTCCTCCTCTGTGAGACGGGGTTTTATTCTGCAACACATGTTTGTGGAGTGGGCACAGATAGAGCTTTGAGCCTAATAATCCGTCCTCCACATGGTTTGTGGGTGAATTAAATAACACGAATTTATAATTTGTCTGTCCCTGCATCAGACGCACAGTAGAATCTCAACAAATTGCATTTTTCTTTCCTCTTTCAATCCATAACATTTTCCCTTCATGGACTCGCGCAGAATGGACCGGTCACAGAGCCTTCTGCCTCAGTTCATGCTTCTGCACTTTATGTGCTGATAAAGTGGTTCTAGGACATTTATAATCATTTGGGGATCTTCTGCAATCATTGTCTTTTAGAGGAATATAAATTATCTTCATGATGTGACAAATTTGTGTCTGTTCTAAGGCTCGGAAGTACTGTAGGAGTGGGTTTGAGAGGAGCCGGAAGAAGGCTGGGTCACAAACTAACACACACCTTGCGGCTTACACCAATAGGTACTTATTCTCTCTCACTTCTGGAGGCGAAAGGTCTGAAATCAAGGTGTTGGCAGAGTTAGTTCCTTCTGCACGCTCTGGGGGAGAGGCCATTCCTCGCTTCATTTCTAGCTCCTGGTGGCTACTGGCAGTCCTCGTTATTCCTTGGATCGTGTATGCATCCCTCTGACCACAGCCTGTCTCCATACAACCTTCTTCTGTGTGTGTGTGTGTGTGTGTGTGTGTGTGTGTGTGTGTCTGTCCGTCTGTCTGTCTGTCCGTCTTTTCCTTTTCTGTCTTTTATAAGGATACTTATTGGATTTAGGGCCCACTCTAATCCAGGCTGATCTCATCTTGAGATCCCTGTCTTAATTAAATCTGCTAAAAACCTGATTTTACATAAGTTCATATTCTGAAGTTCTCAGTGGACATGTCTTTTGGAACCACTATCTGATTCACTACAAGGTTCCTCACTGAGCACCAGGTCCCCCGGGTTCTAGTTCTGCCTGGCTTTGGGCAAGTCACTTACCCTTTCTGGGTCTCAGTTTCTTCCAGGTCACCTCTGATGTTGTTTACATCTAGAATGCTTCTAAAGAGGGAGGGTCCCAGCAAATGGTTCAGAACAAACTTCCTTCTTTTAACAATTACATCTCTGCTCTGTGCTGGGATCAGCGTTATATTCCAAGGAAGTGGACAACCCCCAGCCTTGTATCCTTAGTCACTAAGAACAGAATCTAGGGAGAAAGCAGATTTGAGAGGAGACAATTACAACGGACTATAATGGGTATTCCATAAGGCTGGCGCCTTGCTTCATTCATATCACGACAGGGCCTGGCACTGGGCAAAGGATGGAAAATTATTCACACACACACACACACACACACACACACACACACACACACACCACACAGAGGCCACTGGACCTGTCTTGAAGGATCCAGATGGCTTCCCAGTGGAGATGATGTCCAAGCTGAGGCCTGACATGATGAGTGACAGCGAGCCAAGGGGAGGGAAAGAAGATGCTGCCCCGGGTACACAGGGCGGAGGTGAGAGAGAGCTTGGTTCCCTCTGGGATGGATAGGTAGTTCACATAATGGCAGTGCAGAAGGTGGCGCAACTTGCCTAGGTCACATACCTCCTAGGAGGTAGAGCCCAGACAACCCTGGAAAGTCAGACTCTAGAGCTATTCTCGTGACAACTCTTCACTGTCATTTTGTGACCATCACATACACTTAGATCATAGTTAGTAGAGTATACATTATTATCCCTTTTTATAAATGAATAAAATGAGGTATATTGGTTTCCTGTTGTTTCTGTAACAAATTACAACACATTTAATTGCTTGAAACAATGCAAATTTATTCTCTTACAGTTCTGGAAATCAAAAGTCCAAAATCAGTCTCACTGAGCTAATGCCAAGGTGTCAGCAGAAGTGGTTCTTTCTGGAGACTCCAGGAGAGAATGCATTCCTTTTCTTTTCCAGCTTCTAGATGCTTCCCTCATTTCCTGGCTCATGGCTGCTTCCTCCAACTTCAAGGTCAGTATCATAGCCTCTTTAAATTTCCCTCTGACCTCGACTTCTGCTTCTACCATTTTCTCTGGCTCTGACCCTCCTGCTTTTCCCCTCTTCTAAAGCCCATTCTGACTACAATGGGCCTACCTGGATAACTCAGGATAATCTCCCTATCTCAGGATACTTAACTTTATGATAATTGCAAAGTCTCTTTTGCCATGTAAGATAACATATTCATAGGTTCTGGAGCTTAGAATGTGGACATCTTTGTTGGGCCGTTAGTAAATCTACCTTAAAAAGCTTAGAGATGATTGAGATGTATGTCCCAAGATTCAGACCTATAATTATCATACAAAATGCTCAGTGCGGCCATTGTACCACACACACTCCCTCCCTCCAAGTCTATAGGGAAATCTCGAGCTGCCCGGTAAACCACAGCCTCACATGAGACTCAAAGGGAAGAACTATCGGTTTGGGTCTCCCAAGGCTCCCAAAGCAGTTGGCCTATGGGGAGGGACAAAGAATGTTGCAACAACTGTTGTATTTGAAGCAAAATGATCCCACAGAGCCAGGAGGTTTGTGGCTCAGAGAACTGGATGATGAGGTGCCACTCCCACTGTATGCCATTCCCCTGTGGACTATTCCTCTCCTCCCAGTCCCGCAGGGCAGCAGAAGCACCAAATAGATTCTCCATGGATCTGGCCTCCTTTGGGAGTGACCTGAAGAGAACTGAAGGATGAGAGTTTACTTGCGAGGGCCAGAGCGGTGGGTGCGCACATCACACAAATTACAAAATTCTCACATGTGCATACGACTCACTGGATCCTCGAAACCTCCCTGGGAAGTGCGTGAGATGGGATGCGGCTCTCCCTGGAAGATGTAGCTGTAGTAGCGATGTGCACCATTCCCCAGCCACACCCCAGCCCCTGCACAATTGGTTAGGAGCCTCCAAGGTACAGGGCGGGGATTATTGTGTAACTGGTGAAGGGGAAACATTTGGGAAGCAGTAGGCAGGGGCCTTGAGGAGTTCTCTCTGAGCCACTTCAGGAACACAGACCAAAGGGAGAAAAGGAGGAGAAACACCTGGCAGGGGCCACGAGACATAGACAGGTGCCATAAACATCCTTCCCAGCAGCCCATGGCAGGGCTCGGGGCTCCTTCTCTGTGCATCCAGAGTCTGGCACAAGGCCTGGCACCAGGCAAAGGTCTGTAATGGCCAAGGAATTAATGTATGAATGGTTAAATGACAAGATGAATAAATGAATGAATGAATGAATGAATGAATAATGAACGAACACATGAACAAGGAGAGCAAGGAAGGGAATGCAAAATGGTAGTTAGGAGACCAGACTCTAGAACCAGGCCTGGGTTTGAATCTCAGCTCTGTCAGTTATTAGCTGTGACCTTAACCCAGTTACTCCACTTAGTCTCTTCCTCAGGTATAAGACAGGAAGGATAATAATAGCATCTCCCTCAGAGCTGTTGTGAGAATTGTGGGAGTCGATGCTTGAAAGTGCTTAGGATCAGGCCTGGCCCATCGTGAGCACTCAGTAAATGCTAGTTATTACTAGGACATGGACTGTTTCTAGATTTCTGGAATCCTCAAATATTAGAGCAACTGATAAATTACGACAGAAAGGATGACCCTGCTGGTGTCTGGCCCACGGCCTTCCTGCAGCAGCTTTATCGCTGGGCCTCTCGTTCACCAGCCACGTTCTCATCTCAGACCTTCCAGAAGGGAAGGTTCGGAATCGATTGCATATGTGGCACGGATTACACGAGGGGCCCCGTCAATCAACGCCTCTGCAGCCCTGAAGCGACTCCGGCCTCAAATCAATGATGTTTACAAAGTTGGGGGCGAGGATTGTCATTTATTTTTCTTTTCCCCAAGTCTTTTCTGGAATAACCAAGCATCTCTCTTGCCAATGGATGAAAAAATAATTGTCTGGTTCCTCAGGCACTAGAAGGCTAGCGGGCTCCCCACTAGGTGGATTCCCACCCGGACAGAGCCTGGCACGAGGCACTTCACGATCAGGGGTTTCAGGGGAGTTGAATCACTAACCCAAGCATGCACAGCCAGGAAGTGACGGAGCCTCAATTTAAGCCTGAGACTAACCGATTACATACAGCAGCTAACATTTACTGGGTTCTGTTACTGTTCTAATTGCCTCTACTCACGAAGATGAATGGTAATCTCCACTTTACAGACAATGAAACTGAGGCACGGAGGAGTAATAACTGAGCCCCAGTCTGGCTATAAATGGATTTGCTGGTCTGGATTTGCGAGCCAGGAGTTAAGGGCGGACAAACAGTCATGATGCCCCGACTACTCCCCACTGCTCTGCCAAATATTAATCCTACCTTCAAAGAGCTCCATTTCCCCAAGAGGAAGAGCTACTTTATTAGAGAAGGTCCTTCTCCACAAAGTCAGAACATGGAGGCCAATAAAACTCCCTGGGGTTTCGGCATCGCTGTGGAAATCGATGGGCTATGATTGTGAATCCAGCCTCTGTCACCAGCTGCCTAATTTTAGCTGGATCTTTGCAGGCCTCTCACCCGTTCATCCACCCTCGTGGTCTGGCACAGCAGTTCTGAGAGCATCATTGATCTTTTGACTAAAGTGTCCTAATGAAATACAAATCTGTTGTCACTTAAAGAGCCATCTGTCATCGAGGCACAGGAGAAATGCTACCAGGATAACAATAACCATAATTTCATTTTAAGACCCAGCCTTCCTCCCCCTTTCTATGCCAGAAAAAAAAAAAATCGATATCTTCTACTGTTTCACTTTGTCACAACGCAGTAGGGGGACAGTCATCACTAGGGTGCTAAGGATATTTCCAATTATTGTGCAAGTTCCCTGTTACAAGGTCCCTTGGCCTCTTGCAGTGAGTTAGCACCTATTTGCACCAAGTATGACTCTGTGCTCCTGTTCTCAGGACTCTGCCTGGGGTTAGAGGTTAAGGAGGTGACAGGCGTATAGGACTCCCAGAGGACTCAAGGTTCCAGAAAACGCAAGCACTAGCCTTATACAGCATCAGGCCATTCCCAGACAAGGTGGTCAGAATAAGCAAAGCAGATCATTGTCTTGCTCCCAGAGCCCAGGCAGAGAGGTTTCTGGGAAGGAGGGAGGAGGAAGGGACTGCCATTTGCAGGGGAGTGGCGTATGTTTTCCAGGCAGGAATGGGAGGTCAGGTCTCAGTGCGGTCATCAAGTTTGACTCACTGAAGGTCCAACCGCCTCATCTTTCTAAGTGAGACCTTTGAGACACAGGTAGGAAAAACCGAATTGTCCCAATGTCACCCAACAGATTGGTAGTAGAAAGAGGAAAGCTGATGTGTCCTCTGGTCATCCTTAAAGGGAGATGTCTCTCTGAGCCCCAAATATTGGGGAAATAAACGTTTCCCGAGCCTGCATTTAATACGCCCCAAAGCCTGGACTCATGTTGGAAGGCACTTTACGTGTTTTTTAAATTAGCTTTATTGGGATAATGTAGATGTAATAAAATCCAGCAATGTTAGGCATACGATTTGATGTGTTTTGACATATGTATACAGTTTTTTAAACTACTTTCACAATCACATGTGAATAGTTCCACTCTCCCTCCAATTCCCTCATGTTTTTTTGCATTCTTCTCTGTCCCATGACCCACAGCCTTTGTCAACAGATCTGCAATCTAGTACTATGATTTTTGTCTTTTTAAAAATTTCATATCAATGAAACCATGCAGTATTTAATCTTTTGTGTCCGTGTTTATTTTTTAATTTAGCACAATGACTTTAAGATTCATCTATGATGTAATATTAGGTGTTTAAGTTTTTTTTTTTTTTTTTTTTTTTTTTTACTGAGTAATATTCCATTGTATGGATGTTCCACTTCCTCCACCCCAAGTTTCGGCTATCATGAATAAAGGGGCTACCAACATTCTCGTGCGAGTTTTTGTGTGGATGTGTACATTCTTTTCTCTTGGTAAATACCTAGTAGTAGAATGGGTGGATCATATGACAGGTGCATATTTAACTTTTTAAGAAATGACCAAGCCGATTTCCAAAAAGTATTGACATCATCTTGCATTCCCACCAGCAATGTACGAGAATCCCAGAGGTTCCACAGTCTCGTCAAGCGTTGGTATTGTCAAGACGTGGTATTGGTGAGGGCCCTGTGGACACGTTAACCCCGCGTGTTGGGAGATCCCAGGGCGCCTTCGAGGAGCAGGGAGGGGAGCAGGGAGGGCAGCAGGGAGGGCAGCAGGGAGGGCAGCAGGGGCAGGAGCCAGGAGAGAGAAGGGGGATGAGGATGAACCTCCAAGTCGGGCTGTTTGCTCCCATGTGCTCCCGGTTACCTTTAAATGGGATAAAATTATCCTCTGATCCCCTTTATATCTGTTCACTACTTCTAGAAAAGACCTACTTGACATTTTAAGAAGAAAAACATGTGAAAATGAAAGGCACGTGATACCCAGTGGAAACTGTAGGATGGAGAAATCTCAGGGTACTTGTGGTATGTGCCTCCTTTATGTTTGAAAAATAAATCCAGGTGAGGTGAGAAGGTGGGACCGATACCTGTCCTCCTGTGGGAAAGTGTTCCAGGATCCCTCCGCATTTCCTTTTTGGGGGTTTTTAGGGGTGGAGGCTTGGCCCTCACATCTTCCTCATACCTATCTCTCTGACAGTCAGCAAGGCTGATGTCTTTTTCACCTCAACTCACAAGGCGGTCTTTACTACTTGCCTTTCAGCCCCTGCTGCCTTCCTATCCATCCTTTTGTCATCCTTGGCCTGCCTGCAAAAAGGGTCCCTTAAGTCTGAATAATTTACCTCCTCCCTTTTTTTTATTCCCACTGAGGTCTCAGTCTTCAAAAAGTGGAGAGGGGCAGTTATGAGCCACAACCATGAGACATGGCCACTAGTGAGTGAAATAAGGCGCTTTGCACCTGCCCTGGCCCACCTAACTTCTTGTGTGACGAGGGCCCCTATCACCATGAAGCAAGGTCTTTGGATCCACTGACTGAGGACCTGAAGGAGTGTCTTCAGCCTGACCTAGAGAGAGAGGAAATGCCTGGGGGCTTGGAATACTCTGACTCACCAGGAGGCAAGGCATGCCCATGACACCGTGACAGTCCATGGGACACATCCTGTTCAGTTTAAACACGTGGCATCCCAAGCATCAAACCGAACGCTCTAGATGCATATGCCTGACTTATTCCACCATGAATCCGAGTGACCATGAGCAAAAGATGCTATCTCTCTGATCACAGAGATGTATAAACAAATATGTTCAGGATAATGGGAGTCAGAGTCTCACCATCAGAGAAAGGAGTGACAACTGAAAGGGAGGGGAAAATTAGAATCGGCCCTGTTTCCTCCTCTGAAAAACGGGGGTGACAATAGTACTCACCTCTTAGGGTTTTTATGTCCACACGAAAAAAAACCTGAATCATTTGTTATTATCGTTTTATTATTGTTGTTTTTGAACGGCCCTTTACAAAACTTGTGTGGCTGATTTTCATGGCTATCTGCAGTCTGAGAGCACCTCCTGAGTGGCAGAGCCAAGAGACCTGCTTCTGACCTTGAACTTCCTCTCATACTGCATAAGACCCCACATGAGCCTTTTCCTCCTAGTTTTATATCATCACTGAACTTGACTCTGGAGCAATGAATTTATGAATTTATGAATATAAATAGGAAAGACATGCCATTCATAATCTTTCTGACACTTTCAAATGGTTCAGCAAAATATTGTTTGCAGATGCATAAAAGATACACTTCATGCCTTATTCGTGATAAATTATGAGTTACTGGGTTCTACTGTTCTGTCCATATTATTTATTGATTTAATAATATTATAATTATTATAAACCACCATGAGGATTGTGATAGGAGTTGGAGATAAACAATGTTCATTTATTTATTTATTCATTCATCCAACAAACAATTACCAAGTGTCTACCATAACAAGCAGGGAACAAATTATCCAGTGGAATGGGGGGGGGGGGCGGCAAGCACACTGGGAACTAGGAGGGGTGAGGTGGGGGCCACACCAGGGGCAGGGGGAAGTGTGGCCTAGAGTGGTCAGTGAGCACTGTGATAGAGGATTGATTTAAAACGGAGTGATAATGGGAGCCAGGATTCTCGCCATTGGAGAAAGGAGTTACAAATATGGAAAGAGAGAAAATCAGCATCAATCCCCGTTTACAAAATTCTGCAGTGCAGAACCACAGTGCTAAGGCAGTGAAAATGCAGCAAATAAGTGATTTTGTTGCAGAGGCACCTGGCTAAAAGTAAGAAACAGGAAGTGGTGCTGCTGTGGCCTCGGCCCACCCACCCGGGACGCTCTCCCTCTGGGCTTCTCAGCCCTTCTTGGTACAGCTTAGATTTTTCTCACCCAGACTCTCACGATCCACGAACTCCTGCCTGGGAGGGCGGCTCGGGGACCGCACGCCTCACCTGGCCTCCTCGTGCCTCCTCAGGAAACTCTTCAGCCTCCACCCAGGTCTCCTAGGACCCCTCTTCCTGCGGGTGCCCTGGGGAGCAGACTGGGAAGCAGTTCAGCCTGAAGGATGCTATTAGGAAGTGATTCCAGGATCCACACCCCAGGAAGGGAGGGAAGAGAGCAGGGCTGGGTGGAGGAAGAAATTGAGGTTCGATGTTGTCCGGAAGAAAACCTCAGCTGACCTGCCTCGCTGAGTTTTTAATATGTATAAATCTCCTCCTGGCATATGGGAATACATAAATAATTGCTTTTATTATAATTACTATTGTGAACACTCAAATATCCACCAAAAATATTTTGAAGTTTGTGTATTTATTTCAGATTTCTTTCTTCTTTTCCCTTACTTTGAAATAACTTGTGACTTTCAAGTTGCTCATAGGAAGTTGCAAAAATAGTGCAGGATGGTCCTGTGTACCCTCTACCCAGGTTCACTCAGTGGTAGCATCTTACATTACTATAGCGTAACAACAAAACCGGGAATCCAATCACATTGGCATGATACTATTAACTAGACTACAGACCTTATTTGGATTACACCAGTTTTTATATGCACTCATTGGTGTGTGTATATGTGTGTTGCGTGAAGTTCCATGCAGTTTTACCACATGTATAGATTCACATAATCACCACCACAATCAAGACTCAAAACTCTTCACCGTAAATGCAACCTCTCGTGCTCCCTGTTTATCCTTATTTTTAAAGAAATAAAATGTTTCATGTGCAGTTGAACCCTGAACTCAATCCCATCTCCTATCTTCCATCTTCAGAAGTAACCACAGTTTCTAAGGTTTCAAATACATATACCTCCAAAATAGCTAATATTGGCCAAGTGTTTATTGGATGTCAAGCACCATTGTAAGTTGTTTAAGGACTGTAATGTGTTTACTACTCACCACAACTCAGGCATCGTTATCTTCATCGAGGGTATTGAGGAACAAAGAAGTTAAGATAATTTACACGAGGACACGTGGCTAGAAGTGCTGGTTCTGGGGCTCGAACCTGCCTCCATAGCCACTATTCTATACCGACACATACTTGCCTTCCTGCCACAAGCTTCTTCCACTCACCATGATGTCTAGGAGATTCATGCATGTTGATTTTTGTAAACATAACTCATTAATGTTAAGTGCTCTGTAGTTTTCCCTTTAATGATTACACCACAATTTATATAATCGTGTTGCAAGTGATGGATGTTTAGGATGTTAAATTGTCACTACTGCACACAATGGTGTGGAAATCGCCTGACTGTGTCCCCTTGTTCATATGTGTCTGAACTTCTCTGCAGGATATTGCGAGATGTGGAATATCTGAATCCTTAAGTATATGTGTCTTCAATCTTGGAGGATGTTGTCTTAACAGTATTTGCAACAATTTACTCCTGCAGTGCATGAGAATATAGATGACATATCTCAATTATTTTAATTTGCATTTTTCTGATTTCTAGTGAAGTTGAGCATCTCTCTTGATTATTGACCATATATTTCTGTTTTCTCCAAGGACATTTTCTTATTGGGTCTTGTTCTTATTATTTGTATTAATTTTTTATATATTCTGACAATTCTTAATTGATGATATACATAGCAAATATCTTCTTCTACTCTATGTACGTCTTGCCTCTTTAAAGAATTTTGACTAAGTTGCCTTTTATCACAGAGAAATTTATAATTTTCTTATTGTATTAAATTCTATTATATGGTTTGCACTTTTGTGTGTTTTGTTTGAGATTTTTTCCCACTCAAAGTCATAAAGATACTTTAACTTTTTTCCAATTGTTTTAAAGTTTCATTTTTTTGGTACTTCTCACAGCAAAGTTTTACTTTATACAGTTACATTTTGTGCAAGACATACATATTTTCTCCCTCCCTTAGCCAATTTCCAAGTATTATTTATCGTGTCATCATTTTTCTCCTTATTCGAAGTACGTCCTCTGCTATGCGTGACATTCTTGTGCACATCTCAGTCTGTTTTTGACTCCTCCATTGGCCTGTTTGCTGTGCACCATGCCAATACTGCAGGGTCTGAAATATGAGAGCTTCATCATAAATCTGGGTGTTGGGGAGTGTAAGTTGTCCTTGTTCTTCAAAATGATTTCCCATGTGAACTTTTGAATGAGCCTGTCATGTTTCACTTGAAGCTCTGTTGGGATTTTAAACACTGTAATTGTATTGCTCCTGTAGATTAGCTTGGGGGGCAATTGACATATTTAGACTATTGGTCCTACTCATCCATAAGCATGTCATATCTTTCCCTTTATTCAGTTTTTCTGTTATGGCCTTCAATAAAATTTTATAATTTTCTCCTTAAAGGTCTTACACACAGTTTACTAGATTTATTTCTTGGTATCTTCTATCATTTATTGGAACTTTGGGGTGGGTGAGATGTGAGTCTTGCCGGAGCTCAGTCACTGAGAAACTACAGGATCCTCGTCAAGTCCCTTTAATGGCTCAATGCTCAGTCTCCTCATAAATACTTACACTTCCATCATAGAATAGACATGAAGAGCGAATGAAACAAAGACTGTGACACCCTTAGAACATCGTAAATATCCAATAAATGTGAGCTGGTCCTGGAGTTGTGTATCCGAATGTGTGTACGTCCGAATTTGTGCTTAGAATGTGATCCCCACTCTGAAACCTGTGAGATGCAACCGCTTCTGACCTCTAAGTAAGTGGCAGGCAGCGCCCTCCCCCCTTCTAAAATATAGAACATTAAATAAAGTGCTTTCAAAATATACGTTAAAACTAAAATAGCTCTTGAATCCCAAAGCAGGGATAATTGCTACATTTTCAAATCTTTTGATTTGTTAACAAAAAAACCAACGAGAAAAAAAAATTAATTGTAAAGATATTTTTCGGTTCAAGAATCTAGTGTGATTTACTACCATAATTGTTCTTCCAGTTTTTTTTTTCCAGAGCAAAAACACTTAAAGTAGTTTCATTTCTTTTGAAGTTTTATTTGTTTTTATAAAACAGTACATGTTTTATTGTCAACATTTCAAACATTAGGGAAAATACAAAGAAGTAGAAATTTCCCCAAATCATATCACTGAAGTAGAACCGTTGCTAACATTTTTGTCAATGTCCTTTCTATATTTTTTGATACCGAATGATGGGCTTCTGCGTTTGCGCTCATTTGTTTTTTCTCAACGGTATGCTGTGGATCTGATTTGCAGAATGACGTCATTTTATATCATTGCATTATGTCACATTTTATGGGGCCGTACCAATTTATCAAATCAACCCCCTATTTAGGTCTCCTTGATCTTGTAAAGTAAGCTGTGCTTCGACCCACCATTGCAGCACATCTCCTTTTTGTTAATTTATGTGACCACCTCCATCAATAAACTCCTTGGGAGTGAGATTACCAGGATAAAAGACACCCTCCTTTTACATTTTGACACATATTGCCAAACTGCCTTCCTGAAAAGGTTGAATCAATTAGCACTGCCATCATCGGTGCGTAAGGACTCCCATTTTCCAATATGCTAAGTGGGTTTGTCAATTTTTTTAATCTTTATCTATCTGGTGTGTGGAAAACAAACCTCTCTTTGCGTATACATTTCTTTGGTTAGTAGAGAAATTAAACATCTTTTCATCTGTTTACTGGCTATTTGAATCTTCTTCTGTGGATTGCTTCCTTGAGTAGCCCATTCATCTGGTCGTTTTACAAGAGTTCTTTGTGTATTAACATTGTGTATAACATTGTGTAATAGCCCCTTGACTTTGGGCTTGGACATGTGGCTCACTTTGGACAAAGGGATGTTAGCAGATGGAATGCAGAGCATTTTAATCATGTGTGGATGAGCTTACCCTCTTTTGCTTTTGCAGACCCCATGAAAACATGATGCCCTGGTTGGGCTGCTAATCTCAAAAGAATGACAGATGTATGGTGCTAACTTGACCCAAGCCCAGCCCAGCCCAACTAAAATCAGCAGAACCATAGCTGCTGACCCACAGACATGGGTGAAAATAAGCGATTGTTGTTTTAAGCCATCGAGTTTGGGTTGGTTTGTTATGCAGCCAAATTATGTCATTCTCTTGCTGTGTGATCTTATATATTCCATGTTCTTCATATTCTTTTCTGGGTCTCAGTTTCTTTAAAAATGAAATGAAGGAGATGATTATTGGGAGATTTCTAGAGTCTCTTCCAATACTAAGATTCTGAATTCCAACACAGGGTTTGGTGGTGAGAGGGGAGAGTGTTCCAGAAGGAAAGCCCAGCACAGAGGCTCAAAGGAAGCTATGAAAGAAAGTCAATGAGGGGGGACAGGTGTGCCCCACTGGAACAGGGGATCTGAGACATGCAGGTATGGGAGTCGAGAGTGAAGAGCTAATGCAGGAATGCTGGGGTCTGGGCTCCCTACGAAGTCATATTTGTTCATCTTCTACCTGCTCCTTAACCTCTTGCCTATAGGCTTATAATCCCACTACGATGCCGAAACTGTCTTTTAAATTACGGCTCTCATACCCAAATCTTTGCTTTGGCTAACAGCAGAACTTGATGTCTTAGAACTTGATGTCTCCTTGCAGCCCTTTTTCCTGGTTTTTGTTCGTCCTACTCCCAGGCTTTCCCATCTCCATCTGCTCGCTCAGTTTCTATCTCCTTCCCTGAGTCTAATCCGACACCCCAAGCTTCCTTCCTCAGCTCCTTCTAAGCCTGAAATTCAAAGATACAAATCCCAAGCTAAGAACCTGGGTACATAGATCAGCCTTCCAAACAAAGCAGGCACAGGTTACTAGATACAATCAATATCTTAATATTATCAAGAAGTAAACGAAAGCCTTGGATGAACACCAATGGACCCAGGACAGGACGCAAAGAACTATTCAATATTATGTTTCTGTGTCCACTCATAGCTCCAATGCCATAATTTTTATAGTATATGTCTGTATTTATGCTTATAATTGATGGTCTGAGTAGGAGGGGCCAAGCCCTTCAGGACAACTTCAAGTAGAGGGCAGTCTATACCTGTTCAGCAAAGAATGGTCTTCAAAATGCTCTTCAGTAGACTTATTTCTCCTCCCTTTTCTCTGGCAGTTGACCCCTCTCAGAGCTGGCCTCTTTTACTGCCTTGTGGTTCTGAATTCTTAGCACATCCTGGACCTCAGCCTATGTTTTGATGAATTGTCCATCTTGCAAAGAGTCTTTGCCTTGGAGTGTGATTTTGCATGATGAATGCACTTGCCATTCTTCCAAGCCCCACTAAACCATTTCTAGACACAGGGTTGGTGCTCTTCTGTGGGTACCAGTCATGTCCTTCTCCCCAGCCCCAGTAACACACAGACCCCTCATAATTAACTTGCATGAAACAATACATAAGGTGCATCATCTCTGATACTTTCCTCACAGAAGTGATGGATGGCTTAGAGCTGATGTGAGACAGGAGGCAGCACATTCAAGGAGATAGTGGATGAACTTGGATGAACTTGGAAGCGGGCACACCAGGATTCAATTCTGGCTTCATCGTTTGCTGATGAAGTAATCACACACACGTAATAATGCATGATTGACACATGATTCACTAAATCATAGCTCACTGTCCATAGGACACAGTCCTACCCCCTTTATTAGTGTTTATCCTGTATCTCCTATTTTAGTCAAATCATCTCTTTTCTTTGCCTATATCTTACACAAAGTTTACTTAGATTCTGAGCACCTAGCCCATGAAGCAGGTGCCCGGTAAATGTAGCCTGATGCAGTAGAACATAATGGGTCTCTCTAAAATTCTGTGTGAGCGTGCGTGTGCATGTGTGCGCACGTACTAGATTTCCTGCTCTGTCTTCCACGTCTCTCATCCTCACTGTATTCATTATTACCACTTTATTCTTTTCCATTTTGACTTGAGTGATTTCCTGAAGCCATTCTTCATTTCCCTGATGGAATTTTCAATTTTGATTTATCATCTTTTTGGTTGGTTCTTATGTGGCATTCATCTCTGTAATGTTTTCATTTGTTTTATTTCTCTCCCAAGAGGTATACCAACTCATTTCTCTTCTCTCATTTTATAATCTCCATTAATAATTCTTCTTTTTACTGTGACCCTTTATTTTTAGTTTTAGTTGTGTTTTGTACTTAGCCACCCCTGATTCTTGGATAATTCCTCTTAGGAGGGAAATTCTTCCATCTTTTGCTCATGTTCTCATTTCTTTGTTAGCAGAGAGGCATTTCTTGTGTGTGGGTCCTGTGTTACTCCTTGCCGTTCACTCCTCATCTTGAGTGGGGTAGCTATTTGTCGGGAGTTGGGATGGCAGTGACTTAGGTAGTCCTTAAATTTTATCTGGGTTCAACTTCTCAAACACCTTCAGAGCAAACACGTCTTTTTGTTTTCTCCAGGGGGCTATCTCCTTCAGTTTTAAGGATGAGGAGGTCAGTGTGCTCTTGACAAAACCCATTAAGTATCAAGTTCTCTGTGCGCTGTGGCCCAGGCATCTCCCTGCCTCCCTCATTCACGCCTCATTCCCTTGGGCTGTCATAGCCACCACAGCAAGAATGGATAATATCAATGGCTTGCCAGCCATTGGTGCCTCCTCAGCTTATCATCTTTGCCATACTGAGTTGGAGAACTGAATCCCTTATGGGACTCTCTCCTCTCCCCTGTCCTTTCTCCAATCAAAAGTTCACTGCCAGGCTTTTCTAGGACAATGCACATTAGATTTCATCTTTCCTGTTCTAGTGAACAACAACTCGATCCTGATCATAGATTAGACCAAAGCCTTGCAGTCATCCTTGACAGCTCCCACCCATACCCAATACAGCAGTAAACCCTGCTGACTCCTTTCTCGACATAAGTCCAGCGTTGTGCCCCCCTCATCACCTGCACTGCACCATTCTGGTCCATGCCACCATCGTTTCTCACCTGCATCATTGTAATAGTCTACCATCGGGTCCCCTTGCTTTTTCCCTCACCCAGTGCTCTTCACAACCCTGCAGGCAGAGTGGGCTTGTGAAAATGTGAGGTCCATGTCCTGCTGTGGCTCCCCATTACACTCAATGTAAAATCCAAAGGAGTGTAGTGGCTTGTGAGTCCCTCCACAGCCTGTACCTCCTGCACTCCCTCTGAAACCACCCTCTGCTGCTGTTCATCCACCTTGCTCTCTCCATCTTTGCACTGGCTGGTCTTTCTAGAATGTTCTTCTTAAGCATCTGCCTGCCAACTTCTTTACCTCCTTCAAGTCCTTCATCCAATGTCACCACATTAGTTTGTTAGGGCTGCCATAACAGTACACATACCAGATGGCTTAAACAACAGAAACCTCACAGTTACCACCTCACAGTTCCGGAGGCTGGAAGTCCAAGATCCAAGTGTTGGCTAGGTTGGTTTCTTCTGAGGTCTGTGAGGGAGGATCGGTTCCAAGGCCCCTCTCTCCTTCTGGTGGCTTGCTGGCAATCTTTAGTACTCTTTGGCTTGTGTGCATCGCTCTGATCTCTGCCTTCATCTGCACATGATGTTCTCCCTATATGTGTATCTGCCTCAAAATTTCCCTTGTACATAAGGACACCAGTCATATTGGATTAAGGTTCATTCTAATGGCTTTATTTAAACTGATTTAACTCTGTAAAAATCCTATCTTTAAATCACATTCTGAGGTACTGGGGGTTAGAACTTCAACATATGCATTTTGGAAGGATACGATTCAACCCACGACAGTCACCTCAGGGAAGCATAGCCTTTTCTCCCGAAGCGAAACTGCAGAACTGGCCTCGCCCCTGACCCCCGACCATTTAGCTCTTGGTTCTTCTTGTATCATAGAAGATGGAGATTTTTCCTCCAACTTTTCTTTTTCTATTTTTCCCCCCAGTTTTTAGGGGTTTCAATCTAGATCAGATTAAAAAAACTTTAACCATGCGGCTCAGGGCCATCTCCTCCCAGCCCAGAGCCCCTCACCATGGCGCATCCTGTATCAGCCAATTCCCCAAGCCCCATGCTTGATCTGACTTATATGCACGCTGCAGGTGGGTGGGTTCAAGTCCCAAGTGGCCATCCCTGGCTGAGGGGTCTAAGGTGGAAAGAACAATGGCTACAAAGCCAGCAGAGGCCACTCATGGACACCGATGACCATCAACTCCAGCCCAAATGCAGAGATACCCACCCACTCTCCATTTGGTTAACCTTACAGAGCTCTTTTCCGCCTTAAACAACTTGGCAGTTTGGCCTGCTGGAATTACCTTTATTTTCATGGCTCATGAGTGAGAGTTGGGGTTTCTCCATCGCCACCAAATCCATTTCCAAATCTTGGCACCTTCACCTGTCAGTCTGAGCAGGCAGAGCAATGACTGCCTGCTGGGAATTATCACTGGAGGCCTTGGTCCCAGTGCACCAGCAGCATCTTCCCTCCCTCGTGGGCAGAATTAGGTCTCTCCTCTACCTACATTGCAGCCTGGCCTCCCTCTGGAACCTCCACTGGAGTACATTAGGAGATCAACTTGCATTTATTTGTTCGTCTGCTCAGTACCTTCTCACATGTCTTGAGTCAGAATGACCTCCTTGTTGGCTCTTCCATTTTTGCTCTCTGTGGCAGGGAGCGAGGCTCTGGTTCTGAGTGAAGGGCACTATTGGTGGGCGGAGAGGGGCCTGCCTAGACCTCAGTCCCTAGAGAACGTGGGAGAAAGAGATCAAGCAACAGAGCTAATTAAAATCATTTTTGAGGTTTCCCTTCTTTTTCTTTTTCCCCAGGTCAGCACATCTCATACTATCCCAGAATCTGACTACCTCTCGCATTGCTTGCCTTGAGCCTGCATTGATTACCCCAATAGACTCCCTGCTTTCTTGCCCCTCCCCACCACAATCTGCTTCTCTCTGCTTAGCATCCCTGAGTGGTTAGACCATCTCCCTCCCCTGTGAGAACCCTCTAGACAAAGGATGTTTACCAGAGGCTAAAGAAGCTTAAGCTTCAGGGAACCTCACTCTCCAGAGCCCCTTCTAAGGCCCTAGCAACGTGGTTAATGAGCATTGTCAATTCAAAGATTAATTAGGATTAGTAACTGCCAGGAAAAACTTGCTATGCCCTGAAATCTTACCGCTCAGATATAAAAGAACCTTGACAGGAGGTTTCCAAAACTTGACAACAATCCTAAAGATTTACATGACATAATCCATAATGAATTGTGCAGGTGAAAGAAAACTTCAACTCTATCACTGCAGAAAACCGTTATGATCAGACTCTGCTGTAGGAAACCTTGATTTAACTTTCTATTCTCTCCATGGGAAATTATATTACAAAATCATTGTCTTATGAGCAAGTGAATAGAGAATTCAGGCTAAACAAATCAGAGGAGAAAGGAAGCCATGAAGATGTGTCAGGATACTAAGTTAGAAACAGTGGGATTTCCCTTGATTTTATAATGTTTTTGGTAATTATCTGTTTTTTTCAAATCTATAATTATTGTTATTTCTTTTCTCATTCTAAATAAATACTAAATTGTATAGCTAATTTTGATTCCTCATTCTATGTCCTTTAAAAAAAAATAGATGCTCCAAATGGCATAATTTTCATACTCATGGTACCTGGACCTTCTGCCTTCTAAGGCTTCCTTCTGTCCTTGAAATAAAATGTAATCTCCTCCTCATGATCTGCAAGGCCGCCCTGACTCCTCCCTGTCCACTCTGACACCCCTCCCAAACTTCTTCCCCTCACTCACCACACTGCAGACTGGTATGTCTTCTCTAACTGCTGAGCTCAGTTCCATCTTGGTGACTTTGATCCCACATTGGTGACTTAGTATTATTGTATCCCCTGCCTAGAACCTCTTCCCTGAATTTTCCTTTCTGGGCATTCAGGGTTCACCTCAAGGCAACCTCCTTTGAGAAGGACTCTGGGATAAATCTACCTAATACAGAGACCCCTTCCCAGCCTCCCCTCCTCAGTCACTGCCATATCCTTGGCTTTGTTTTTATCTGAAAGTATGATGTTCCCTCTTCAGTGCGTGTTCCCTTCCCCCACCCTTCCTCCACAAGTCCCAGGAGGGCAGGGGCCATGTCTGTTCCATCGCTATCCTCAGCACCTACAACAGTGCCTACCACGCAGTTAACACTGTGAGTGAATAGACTGTTGTTTATAGTTTAAATTGATATCTCCTTTTTAGAAGGTGTGTTGGCAATATGCCTTGAGAGACTTGAAGTGTGTAAACCTATTAATTTCATTCCAGAAAGTAATCTCAAAGGAATGATCAGGTAGATACACAAAAAGGTTAGCTGAGTGGCTAATGGAGATCAACCATGTGTGTTATAATCAATCAGATCTGAGTTATTGTCTTGGTTCCACCACTTAGACTGCTACTGTGTGACCCTGCGCAAGTTCTTATTGTCTCTGAGCCATGGCTTCCTCCCCGTAAATGGGAATAGTAATAGTATCTACTGGAGAGGAAAGTGTGAGGCTCACATGAGGGTGTACATGGAAAGGGCTTAGTACAGAGCCAGCTGTATGAAAAGGCTGGATACATATTGACTATTACTGCGTTCCAGGGCAAGACAGTGTTGTTTGTAATGGAATAAAATGTGAGAAAGCTTAAATATCTAACCATAGAGGATCGTCTAGATAAGTTATGCTACATCTTTAGAGTAAATTATTATACGTCTATGAACAATTTGTTTTTAAAGAATATTTAATAATGGAAGTAAAACTCACAAAATGAGATTAGGTAAAAAAGGTAGGATACAAACAAAATGAAGTGTAATATTACTTTTGTTATACAAATTCACACCAGTGTTTCAGTGTGCAAATGAACACATATCATGTAAGAAAAATAGGGCAAAATCTTAACAGGCCACCTGAGTATAATGGGAGTATGGTCATTTTTATTTCCCTTCATTTGTACCAGAATTTAAAAAGCATTCCTTTTAAAATCAGTGAAGGATTAATGTTATTTTTAAAGGGTACACAGTATGTCCAGCCATCTCGCACCATTACTTGACCACAGTGATCATCTGAAAATGTTAGAAGGTAGATTAAATTATTCACTCCAATTCGTCACCCTTCCCTGTACCCGTGCATTTTGCCACGCGACTGTGCACTTCTTCCTATAGTAGGCAGAGTGAACTTCAGGGTCTCATGACATGTCCCACGAAATGTGGGAGGAGGTGTCTCTGGCACGTGGCCTGTGAAATAAACCTGCATCCCAAACCGGCCCAACCAACCTGCAAATGTGTGAGACATACGTGCTTATTGTTGTATGTCTCTTAGAGTTCGTGATTGTTCGTTACATAGCACTAGCTGACTGATGCAGTGGGATTGAAATGCTTCACATGTACTCAAAACAACTGAGAAGACGTCTTCATTATCTCAGGAAGTATAACTGGATTGCAATGATAAGAAATCTGAGATCTAAAACATTTTAAAATCAACAGCCAATTCTCAAGGATCTCAAAGGCAAAAGAAGTCCTGACTAGCTCCCCTGAGTGATCTCAGCTCATTTTCAGGCATTGTTAGTGCCTAAGATTTAGAGTCACAAAAGGTTGAGATCACCTTGTCCTTCAATGTCGTTAGTCTAAGGGAAAACAAAATGTTAATCCTCATTTTAAGAACATTTTTTCCTCTCAGAAAAATTATACATGTTTATTATATATAATGCAGATAGGTACAATAAAAAGAGAAAAACCACTTATAATACCACCACCAAAAATAACCTATGTCAAACATTAATTACATATGTATATGTGTTTAGATATTTTTATATTTTCCCCACAAGAAGGAAATGTACTATCCATTCTGTTCTAAAGTCTTCTATTTATATTTACTATGTTATAAAATTCTTCTCATGCCTTTTTACATCTTCTGCCCAATTATTTTGAACTGTAGATTGTTACCCAGTTTTCCATTGAATGGATGTACCATAAATAACTTTTCCTACTTTCTGTGGTAACTTCTGTAAATATATCCAATTTTTAACTATTAGAAGTAACATCTTATAAAAGCTCTCCATGTATATCTCTAATTGTTTCTAAGGGTTAAATTCCTCTAGGTGTCACTATCCTCATGGGAGAGATTTGAAATCAGTTACCTTCATGATCATCTTGCCTCTCACAGATTTCCTGTTGTATGTGAATACCCCTGAAAAGGAGATACCCTTGGAAACAATATCATCCAAAGCACCTTAGCTTGACTACATCAGATATCCCCAGCAGAGGAGCAGGACCCTAAGAGAAATGGGAAAGGCAAGTTATAAGAGCATCAAAAATCTCACTTCACCCTCAAGTGACCCCACGTGATGAATCCTCTTACTGCAGCCTTACTTGACAGATAAGGAAACTGATCACAAGGGGTCCCTGATGCTAACTCTGGATCTGGAATCAGTTTAAGCCAAGAGCCCTGGAAATATGGCTCTTTGCCCCTCACTCATGATTCCTGCAGGCAACAGAGGCAGCATGTTGACCACATGTAGCTCCCTTCCCTCTGAGACAAACGTGGACCTTTGTCTCTGGTCCTCTGGCCAGTCCTACGACTCTGCCTCACTCTGGCATGATGTGTGGTAAAAAGAGCCTGGTGCTCTGGTGCATAGCCACAGGCCTGGGCTCTAAGGAGGGCTCTGCTATGAACCTACTAGGTCTCCTGGGATTTTACCTCTCTGGGTATGGCAGAGACTGTTCAGCTTCTCACTAAATATGTTTCTTCTTTCTGAGCACACAGTGAGGCTACATCTCCCAGCTTCCTCTGCAGGGGTCTGTGGGGCTATGTGACTGCATTCCAGCCAAGAGAGAGAAGTTTTTAGAATGTGAGCAGAAGTGATAAGCGTCACATCCACTTCAGGCCTTTGAACTTCCCATGAGCTCCTTACCTTTTTTCTAACATGATTCCTACAGAGGACCACCTGCCCTCTGTTCCTGCCATGGGGGCCTCCCCCACAGAGCAGCTTGCCTCATCAAAGCAAATCCAGAAGGTAATAGAAAGAGTAAGTTATCAAGACAGAATCTGAGTGATGCTTGGTGGATGCCTCCCCCAAGGAGCCACCCCAGACCTCATGGTACCACCAATCAAGGACACCTAGTTTGGAGTCTATATCCAGCTTTTGTTGCCTCGGAGCCTTTATACATTCTGGGGTTGGCTTGTTAGAGCAGCTGGCATTATCTTGAGTAACATTCATACCTCACTGAGTATCTGTTTTGTGCAGGACCCTGTGCCTCACATGTCACAAACAGCTACTGCTTCAACCCCCACAACAGGATCGTGAACTTAGATTATTGTTTCCATTCTTCCAGAGAAGGGAATGAACTGGGATTTAAGCTCAGGTCTTCTAGACCTTGATCCCATGATCAGTACAGCTTTAAAGTCCCAGTGGACCTAACACTCAGCATCCTGCTGGTCCTCGATTGCCGCCAGGTGAGCAGAGAGGTTAAGAGTGTGCAGGTTGGAGTTGACGGGCCAAGGTCCAGGCCCTCAGCAATGGAGGCCTCAGGTAAGGTCTTGACTTAGCTATGTATGCCTCAATTTTCTAGTCTGTCAGGTGGGGCTGCAATGCGTTCTACCACATGGGTTCATTCGAGAGTAAAATGAGACCCTGATTATAAGGCGCTTGGCACTGAGTTTTGTTCTGGACATATCACTGATTGTATCCTTACCTGAAGCAGGTCCCCTCCCTGCACCTTGGCTTCCCCCTGGCTGCCTCCAGCCTCTTTCCTCCCAGCCCTCCTGCCTTTCCTGACTCATCTTTAAGTGAAATCTTTTTGTCACCTCTGCCAGAGTGCTCTGAAGCTCTGCTTCGCTGGGGGAACTGGGACACCACTGCTCTGCATAGTTCTCAGGAAACTGAGATGCCTCTCAATTATTTATTAGGCAGACTTTCTCCATCAAAGGGCCCAAAATTCCCCAAAACTTCTCTCTCTTGCCTGCTAGAAGAGTCACAGGGTCCTACCAATTTAACAAGCCCTGGAGAGAAATCAGATTCTGTTGCTCCCAAAGGGAAGCCTGGCTGAGCTGATCTAAAATAGAAGGGAGGAAAGTTGACCTGGTTGTGGCTGGTTATTTGGAACTGGCTTTCCGGGGCGCTCCCAAGGGTGCTGAGTGAGGACTTAGGGCAGGAGCAGTGGGTAGTCTGGATGCTGCTGGAACTTCTGGTGGGTGGGCAGAGCTGGGCGCAGAGGCTGTTGGGAGGAGGGTGGAAACCCCCACCCTTGGCCGTGCCCATCTATTGAGGACCTCACATGAGGGGGCCTTGGTCACCAACACTCAGGTCCCCCCACCAGCTCTGGTCTCTGCAAACTACTCCCAACTTCTTCCAGGACTCAGTTTGCACTTTGCACATGTGCAGAGCATTCGAGCATGAACACCTCCCTCTTCTGGATGATTGGGGTGAGGACAGGAAATCCAAACATGTGGCCGAATGGAGCAAGTCTATTAACTTTTATTCAACCGAAGCCCAAGCTGGCTTTGCTGTCTTGTAGCTTTTTATTGCTGGAAGAGGCCTTAAAGTTATAGGGCCTGATACTTCGAAGACTAGGACTTGTCTGCTGCTTAAACAGTGGGTCTCTTTGCCTCAGGAGAGGGTTCTCCAGTTCCGCCTGAGGCCGGCACACACCTGATCCAGGACACTTCCAGCCATACAAGGAACCCCTCTGGCCACGATGACACTGGCTATTCTGACACTAGTGTGCCTGTCCAGGGCCAAGCCTTTCTGTTTGTGTCTCTCCTCTGAAAAGCCCTCACTCCTCCCATCTGGTGAAACCCTTAGCAGTCACCGGGGAAAAGCTCAGGTATCACCTCCTGGCTGAAGTCTTCCCTAGTCCCACCAGGTGGAGCTAACTGCTCGCTCATCAGTGCTCCTTTGGCAAGCTCGTTTGCCCTTTTGGGCCTTGGCCCAGGATACCCTAAGCCTGGCAAGTCATCCTTCTGCTATTCAACTGTCTGTTTCTCTTCATTCTTCGGGTCTCAGCTCAAAAACCCCCACAGTCTCAAGCTATCACTGCCCGACCGTGTCCCGGAGCCAAACTCTATGACGGGCTGTTTCCCTGTCTTCCCAGCGCCTCTCCCCTCTGGCAGTCTTGTTGGTGCATTGTTTACCTCTTCCTCCCTGCTTTCCTACTTCAGATGTCAGCTCCTGGGATCAGGGACTGCAACTGTTCACTGCTGCACCCCAGGCCTCATGCAGGCCTGCACACAGGAGGGTCCCATAAGCCCGGTGAAATGGGTGAACCTGAAGTTGGCCCTCATCCAGCATCCCAAGGTCTCTCCCTGAGGATTGACCAGCGTCCTGAAGTGATTGCAGCTGCCGAGCAGCCTGACCTGCCCAGCCCCTGCCTTCCTCTGTGGCACAGGGCTCAGAGCCCACAGGCGTGTGGCCGGGCCTCACCCTGCAATGTTCATGGCTCCTCTCTGAGCTCCTAATAAAAGCCACGTTTTGAGAGTTTGAAGAAGGAGCATTAAGCCCAGTCAAGTGGATAAATTACATCTTTTAAAATGGGCCAAACATGGATTTACACAATAGCCTGTGACAAACGCATCTTCGGGGGACAATCTGACAGAAAATATCCCTTTTTCCAAAGGGCGCCATGGCTCTGGGAGAAATAATGAGGCTTTTTTTAAGATTCTAATTATTCCCAGTGCTGACAGGCTGAAGCACCCAGAACTGCCTCCTGCTCACCGCTCACACGTGCACCCAGCAGGGTCTATTCTTGGGTCTCGCAGGTTGGCGTCTGTCCTCAGGGGTGGCCTGGCATGTTCCGTGTCTGTTCTCACAGTCCCTGTCTCCCTCTGCTGACACACAACCTCAGAGGGAATAGGGCATGTCTGTTTCCTGTGGGCCCAGGGCCGGAACATAACTGGTCCTCAATTAGTGGCAGATCTCTTCTCCCGCCTATAGCTTGGGAAGTCGGTAGGGAGGTTTCAGGATCTCCTGGATGCATCCAACAGATTCATGAGGCTGGGAATGCAGTGGTTAGAGTTCAGGCTACGAAGCCACTGTTCAGTAAAGAAATAAATAACAGTCCCCACACTATACGAGCTGGAAAGGGCTGTGGTGGCCATCCACCCAATGCCTTGACCATCCAGGTGGACAGAAGCAGACATGGGAATGTTGAAGGCAGAACGATGCAGTCAGTGGCTGAGTTCTAGGATAATCGTCTGTGCTGAGCTCCCTGCGGTAGAGACGGATCTCACCCACGTGGAGCACCTGCTGAGGGCCAGGCACAGCACCTGGCCTCGACATGTGTCATCTCACACAGCGACTTGCCTAGCATCTCACAGATATCCTTCTTCCACACAAAACTGGCCAAGTGGGAAAGGATCCTGGAACTTGCTGGCTTTCATACTCTGAAGTGCTCTCCAACTCCACCTACTTCTTGAGCCCAGGACTGGAGGGAGCGGGCACACAGGTCAGAATCAGGGACCTCAGCTGGTCCTGCTCACCAGGAAGTACACATCCCTACCCTGCCCCACGCCCCTCCCTTCACTGATGGAGTCTAGGGGTGCCAAAACAATGAGATGGGGAGAAAGGGTGAGGATTACGGCTGCTGGTTTAGTGCCCTAATTTAGTGCCTCAGAGAGGCAGAATGCTCAGAAATGCAGGACTTTATTGGTTTCATGATGTCCCTGCTCAAGCCAGCCCTTCCCCAAGACCCAGAAGCCTCCTGGCTCCCACTCATGGCCACCCCATTCTTCCCACTGAAATTCAAGGAAAGCTTAAATCCCTCTCTTGGAGTCCTGGTCGGTGTGTCAACAGGGAACAGACAGAAGAGGGAATAATTGAAGAGAGTTTAATGGAGGGATGGTCACCAAGGTGTGGTAGGGAGAAGAGGGGTCAACAGGGGATGGCGAGGCACCTAGGGTAGCTGTATCCATCCCAGTCCTGAAGGGACCAAAGGAAGGAGCAGTTACCAGATGCCAGAGAAAGCTGTAGCTACAGGAGAGGGAGGCAGCCGCTGCCAACTATGGCTCAGCAGGAAGAGCCAGGGAACAAACCTCTGATCTCTCTCTCCTCTCACCTCTCGTCTCTTCTGCTGCCTCTAGGACCCAAAAGAAGCCAGGGTCCTGGAGGGCACAGGGCCCTGCTGACGCTGCCCCTGCAGGTCAGTGCCTGGCACAGAGCAGAGGGGACAGTGAAGGTGGGTCTGGAGGGGCCCACGGAGGAAGGCTGTGCATTTCATCTTCCCTTCGCCTCTGGGCAGGGACTGTTAGCTCCGTTTACAGATGATGAAGAGTGACTCAGGGAAGCAAGGTTCACAGGGAAGCAGGGTTCACAGGCTGAGTCACCAGGGTCTGTGCTGGAGGCCTCACGCCTTCCCTTTTCATTGGAGATCCTCCCAGCAGAACCGCTGATGGTGCTGACTATGGGCAAATGCCAAGAGGTTCTATAACAGCGCTGCTTCAAATGCCACTGCCAGCGATAACGGTGAACAGCTGGTTATGAATTTTCAACTGAAAAGAACTTGCAGGAAGCTGAGGCCCTGAGTCCATGGAGGAGCCCAGTGCCTGACCTATGAGGCGAGTCTCTGCCCTTCCACTCCCTGGCGCCATGTAAGGGAGCATCCCAGGAGGAGAGCCCCAGGTTCCTCAGAGCCCTGGGGGCAGGTGGGGGCCTCTGCAGCCCCCAGGAGAGAAGGGATGAGGGGGAGACTTCTGACAGATGCCATGGAGGGCCCACCTTGCAGAACCCACGTGGTGCTGGACCCTTGGCCCCACATTCCAGGGAGCTGCCCCATGTCCACCCCCCCAGGGAGCTCCTGCCACAGCTGCTCTATGTGCCCGGTGCAGCTGGAGCCCTGCTAAGTGCGAACATTGTCTGAAACATTCGCAGCTTGGTTCCATCCGTGGGTTTCCCTGAGGGTCCCTGAAAGCCCCTGGAGCTTCTCTGACAGGACACCCAGCTCAAGCTGGACACAGGGGTTTCTGTTTCTCTCTGATCACCCCTGAGCAAGCTCTTACTGGGCCCACGTTGGGTTCAGAGGAGCAGAGAACTAAAGAGCATGATCTCTGCCTAAGGGAACTAAAGCTGAGATGTCACAGTGCTGCTACAGCCGGGCTTCGGTTTGACTGTAGACTCCGTGACTCATCTTACTGCAATAGCTGTACCTTAGCTACCTTCCACTGCCCCTCTGCCCATGGTGTGTGCTTTGGGGGAAGCTCAGCAGCTCAGACCTAGACAAGAAGGACAGGCAGGCTCCTGGAGAGGGACTCGGGGCCATTTGGGCAGAGAATCCTGGGGTACCAGAGTGAGATCTAAGGGAGCCCACAGTGCCCCTTTCCTTGGCCCTGCAGAGTCCTTCCCATGTGAGCTGAGTTTACGAGTTTATGGGAGAAGAGCCTGAGGTGGGGAGGGGGATGCTTCTCTTAATCTCAGGGGACTCTCCTGATCTGGTGTAAAGGTGGATCTGCCCTAAACTTTTGTCATCCACCTTCCCCAGTCCTTCCCCTAAGCCTGAAGACCCAAACGAGCCCAGCTGGTGGGTGCTCCCTTGTCACAGCTGACAGCTGTCTGGCCTCCGTCCTCACCTCCTTTATCTCAGCCTCCCCCCCCCCCACCGCCCGCTCCCCTTCCCCCACCCGAGTCCCCCTGCTCTGCCCACCGCCCAGCCCCGCCCGCCCTCCACTCTGCTCTGCTCAGCCTGGAGCGTGCAGGGAGTGCGGCCGATGGAACTTGACTGAAGCCTTTAAAAACAAGTTTTCCCTGCGTGACAACCCTTCATCTTTCTCAGTGCGCCACTCCCTGAGCATTTTATAGCAGGGAAAACGGGAAAGAAAAAAAAGGAAAAAAAAAACCACTTGTGTTTTCTGAGATAAATAGTGAGTGTCTGAGAGGCTGAAGTAAAAGCTGTCTACACTGCGAAGCTGCCCGATGGGTCCGGTTTCTCTTGTCTTCCATGAAGTGTCTCCAAGAGGAGAGGGAGCTCCATTCCATACCTGCTCAACCCCCCAGTGTGCAGGCTGCCGGACAAGGCCCAACCTCTCATCCCAGGGCACAGGAATTCCACCCAAACCAACTCTGTAATGCCTTTCAGGTTCTACTTGTATCAGAGGTGACTGACTTAGCAGCTCTGTTCTCTCTGGTCGAGAAGGAGCAGGGAGGGCAGCTCAAACAATGGTGAATACAAATAGTTCTCGGTATGCCAGTGGCACCTCAAGGCAGTCTCTCAGCAACCAGCTGACCAGGCTTCTTGGAGATGCCTCTTCCCTACCCTGAGCATCTTCTAACATCACCAGGCCCATGGTCACTGAGCTCACTTGGGGTGCGGGAGCTTTACCTAACATGGAACCCTCACTGCATGATCTGGAAGGTTGGCTCTGCCCTGAAATTGGCAGGAATAGAAGTTGGGTCTGTTGTGGGGTTCCTCGTGGAAGGGATGTAATATAGACAGAGTGATTAACGGTGCAGGCTCCTGGTTCAAATTCTGACTCAACCACTTCTTTACTATGCCATCTTGAGCAAGACGCTTCACACCTCCAGGCCTCAGCTGCCTTGTCACAGGCAGGGATAACAGTTTGATCATGATACAAGATAGTGCCTGGAAAATGGGTAACATGGTACCCGAGGCATAGCCAGCACTTGATACATGTCAGCTTCCATCTACTAATACTCTTACCAGTATCAGGATCAGGATCGGGATCAATCCAGCTAGGTGACACAAAGAGCTCTACAGGTTTTGAAACTTCCAGGAGCATGGGTGACAAGCGATTGTCCCTGCAGAGTCAGCAGAAGCATGAGTCTGGCAGGGCATGAAGTGGGGCCATTTCTCCTGCCCAGGAGGCCTGGGGTGACCTCTGACACTTTCTAGTCCTCCAAGGTGCTTAGAGGGGAAGATGGGAATAGAACAAAACTGGAAACCTCTGTTTCTTACCTGCCTGAGTTCATGAGTGACAGACCCTCAAAGCTCACCCTGCAATTTGCAGGTGTTGGAGGAATCGGGGTGGTCCTCAGGTCACAGTGAGCCAGCCACAGCACTGTGGTCCTGACTCCCAAACCAGGGACCACGAAGGGAATGACCCAAAGATGTCTTCTCCCAGGGCCCGACCAAGCAGGGATTGCTCGGGGGTCCATGTGGCTGGCCCCTTGAAGCTTCATTGTTTTCCTAACCTTCCAGGACCTTCTACCAAGTACCTCCCCACCAACCCACCCCAGGGCCTGATGTGGCCTGTGCAAAGTCCTTCTTCAGATCTGGCTTTGTGGGTACTCTAAGGTCTCTTTCACTTTAAAAATGAGAATGGAAAAAGGGAAAACATGCTAGCATCCGCTTCCTAAACTGCTCCCACCTGACACAGTCACAATAATATTTATCTGCATTGGCCTGAGACAGTCCCCAACCTGAACGTCGCTGCCAAAAGTGATTTGCATTTAGATTATTGGCACAGTCTCCTCCCCATTGTGAGTTCATGGAGCTCAGAGTGAAGTAGAGTGTAGGCAATGGAGAGAAATATGTGGTTTATATTTAAGTACTTCTTTCAAGTTTTATATTTTCCTGTTCCTTGTAGGTTTGGGGATAAAATTTATGTCTTGGACGGATCCTCTGCTTCAGTGACTCACACAAGGTTGTGATCAGGTTGTCGGCTGAGGCCAGGATGTTGTCTGAAGGCTCAGCTGGGAAAGGACCTGCTCCTTAGCTCTTGCAGTAGTTGGCCGGATGGTTCCTTGAAGGCTGACGGAATGAAGACTTCAGGTCCAGGTGGTCTGGTGGCTGCCGGCTAGATGCGACCTTTAGTTCCTTGCATGGCAGTGTCTCCCATATGGCAGCTTGTTTAACCAAAGTGAGCAAGTCAAAAAGGCAATAGAAAGAGCTGACCAGCAAGACAAAAGGCACAATCTTTTGTAACCAAGTTACAGAAGTAACATCCCATCATCTTTGCTGTATTTTGCTGGTTGGAAACAAGTCGCGTGTCCTGCCATCCCAGGAGACAAGGATCGTGAGACCATCCCAAGAGGGTCCCCACTATAGGATAATTCATTAAGACTCTTAACCCAGTGGCCATCTGGCCTCCTGCCACATCCCGTTCCATGTCTTCCCATCCTGCCCTTTGTCATTGTTCATTCGTTTACTCGATCACTCATTAAGCAAGTATTTGTTGACACCTGCTCTGTGCCAGACCCTAGGCTGAGCCTTGGGAATGAGATGACTCAGCCCCCAGCAACCCCAAGTCTGGTGGGGGTAGGTAAGAATTCACCACAGTGCCATCCTCCTAGCCGCTTGACCCTCCTCGGCCCACCGTGCTCTCCACTCAGGCCCCTTAGAAGGATGCAGATCTACATGACATCCCAGTCCCTCCAAAGTCCCTTCTCTTTAGAGAATAAGACGTTCCGAGGCCGCCCTCCTCTCTCTCACTGCCCCCTCCTCACCAAAACTTCCTTTAAGAATCACGGAAGAAAACTGTTTATCCCGGGGCTTTGGTGCTGGGAACACAGGCAGATGGCACCGGAATTAGCAGCTCAGCAGACACAGAAGGTTCCAAACACAATCGGCTTGAAACAGCCCAGAACGTTTCCCTCCCCAGAAAAGTATGGGGAATAGCACTGAGAACCCTTTCCCAGGGAGGACCTCCCTCCCCGCTCTCCTGATCCAAGCATCGCATCATCTAATGACCCGGA
Organism: Rousettus aegyptiacus; assembly: GCF_014176215.1. Lineage (NCBI taxonomy): Eukaryota > Metazoa > Chordata > Mammalia > Chiroptera > Pteropodidae > Rousettus > Rousettus aegyptiacus. Next base: position 18,643,174 of record NW_023416284.1, on the reverse strand, counting down.
AAGAGGGCATGGGGCCCCTCTGGGGAAGAGGACCAAAGCGATGGAGTCATCCATTGCCACCTTGGAGAGGCAGAGACAGCCAGCTGCCCAGCCTGGGAAGACATTCCCCAGTCCCCTGGGTAGCCTTGTGGCCAATGGAATGTGGATGGGAATGATGTGGGACCCTCCGGGCTGAGCTGTCTGATTATCTGGTGACCTTCCCCTCACTTAGTCCCCTTCCCTGGTGACCCTGGAGACATCACAGATGGAAGGAGCTGAATCCTTGTATTGCTTCTCAGAGGAGGTGCCTCCTTAGAAGAGATCCCCTGACCAACAGCATCCCCTTGGACTTCACATGGGAGACAAGTTGGCTCCTCCTGAGTGAAGCCACAGGGATTTGGGGCTATTTGTTACAGTACCTCACCCATCCTGACTGATACAACCCAGTTTCTCTCCTCATACAGCCCTTCGTCCAACAGGTACTTGTCCAGCTCCTCTGGGTGCCAGGCTCTATGCCGAGCACAGGGACTTAGCCATGAACGAGACCCACAGGCCCCTGCCCTCAATTGGGGAAACAAACAAAATGAGTGAATAATAACAACAGAATATTACATGGTGTAAAAAAAAATCTGTGGAGGAAAGCAATAAGGTGACAAGACATTGGATTTGGGAGGTTGTAGAGGGACCTTGGGAGGGGGGGTGGGAAATGCCTGAGGAGGAAGAGCTCCCTGCAGGGAGAACAGCAGGTTCGGCCCCAACCAGCCTGACCACCTGCTCCCAGCTTCATGCAAATGACTTCGCTGCATCCTCACAACAACCCCAGGGCAGAGGCTGTTGTTGTTCCCTTACACAAGGAAGGGACCGCAGCGCCAGAGAGGTGGAGCAAAAGGCCAAGTCACAGAGGCAGGCAGTGTGTTTGTTATGTGTTTTGTTCTCTCCCATGTGGTGGAGATGCGTCTGTGAGAGTTGAAGGCACGCTGGCAAGGCCGCCCCAGGAAAGGTAGGCCAGCTGCCCCCCAGGCCTCCTGCTGGACTCCCACACCTGTCTCTCCCCCACCTGCATGGCCACGGTTTCTCAGACCTACATGTGCCCCTATTCAAGTGTGGAGTAAGGCTCACTGCAGGTCTGGGGTGGGGATGCTGAGTTTCTTCAACTCCCCTTCAATGCTAATGCTGCTCACCAGTTCGAACAGCAAGGTCTAGAACAAAGAGTGATTTGGATTTGGAGCCAGCTGGGCTGACCTCACAACCCAGCACGCAAAATCCAGGCCATGTGCTTGAGCTGCTTAAGTCCAGAGTGAGTGCAATCTGGGTGACTTCCTGGAAGAGATGGGGTCCTGACCTGGGCCCAAAGCTGAGATGGTGTTGGAGTAGCAGCAAAAAAGGGTAGGTAAGACTTCATTCATTAAGGCCCTTTCAAAATGGCAGGAGTCTGGAGTTCAGCCACTATGAGTGACATGTCCAAGGTTGCACAGCTTAGGTAGACCAGATACCCAAACCCAGGCTGGGTTCAGGACCTCTGCTCCGAGGGGCTGGAATTTTCTTGAACCCCAGGAATGTGGATGCAAAAAACAGGCCTGAAGAAAAATGTTTCATTCCAGAAAGCTCTGCTGAAAGAAAACTGTGAAGAGCTCTCAGATCTACCCAGGGGGCAGAGTAATTTGTTCCTGATTAATAAAATGTCATAGGTCATGGTGGGACCATTTTCAATCTTCAAGCCTTTCTGCTTCCTTCATTTCTCATAGCATATGGGTTTCTAATTTTCTCCTCTGCCCCTTGTCTTCACCTATGAAGCAAGTCTTTTTATTTCTCCCTTCTCTCCTTTCTTATTTTCCTTCTCCTCCCTCCTTTCTTTCTTCCATCCAGTATTTTCGACCCTACTTTGTGCCCCATAATGTTCTAGGCTCCCGGGAAATGACACTGGGTAAAATGGACACAGACCTGCCTCATCCTGGAGCCTTCAGCCTGTCAGGGAAAACAGCAGAGGGAAGTGATTAAAGTCAACCCCACCTGCCCGCTGGAGACTTGCCCTCTCACAGGACCCTGGGAGTGAGAGACTGACACGTAAGTCAGCAATGGCAATCCAGACACATTCCTAGGATGCAGTAAAAGCACAAAGTGGGAGGGGGGTGACTAACTCTGGGTATCAGGGAGGGCTTCCTGGAGGAGGGCACACTTGAGCTAAGTGTTAGGATGAATGAGTGTGACTAGGAAAAAGCAGTGCCAGGGCAGAACATGTCCTGAGGACCGTCTCCAAGGTTGTAGTTATTGAATGGATCAATGAATGAATGAATGAATGAATGAATCTAATCAATATCTTCCTTTGGCAACAAAGCTGAGTGAGGCTCTGTTAGAACTGGATGAGCTCTGACACCTGCCAAGGTAGTCCTCTGCTCAGGTAACTCCTCTGCATTTCTAGGGGAGAAAGGCTCTTTTCCCACTACTTCCAGAGGCCTCCTGGAGCTTCAGATCTCTCTCTACCCAAGAATCTCCTGCTCAGAACCCTGGAAGTCCTAGGTTCTCCCAACCTTAGGTTTCCTTGTCCATGGATTTACCCACAACTTTAAAGAGGTAGCAGATTCATGGAGAAGGGCACAGACCTGGGCTTAAATCTCACCTTTGCCTTTTTGTAGCTGTGTGATCTTGAACAAGTCACTGTACCTCTCTGAGTCTTGGTGCTCTCATCTGGAAGTTAGGAGTGAGTATTATGCCCATTTTTTGATAGACCGGTGGCAAAAATGTCCCAGCTGTTCACCCCCTGTATCCACACTCTTTGTGATATGACTCAAGACGTGGAGCTTCTTTCCTATCCCTTGAATATGAGCTGCCCTGTGACTTGCTTCGGCTAATAGAATATGTTATATGTGATGTACTGATTCTAAGGAGCCTCAAAGAGCTTTGTGTACTTCTGCTCATACTCTTGGAAATCTGAAACATCTTTTGGAACAAGTCCATACCAACCTGCTGGAGGACCAAAGACCACACAAGGCCTCCAATATGTAAGAAAGGCAGCCAACATCACCTAAGCCAACCCACAGATGAGCTGCCAGCTGACTGCACAAGCCTGAAGGAGCTTGGCCAAATCAGAAAAACTGTCCAGCCAGCCGGAAGAGTCACAAACTAAATAAATACACATTGACCTAAGCTACTAGCTCTTATGGTTGTTAGACATCATTACTGTAGCGATGCATTACTGGAACATACTCTACTGGGTTATCATGAAGATGAAACAAGTTAGTAGATAAAACATGCCAAAGCCTGTGCTTGGAACCCAGGAAGTCCTAAATGGGCATTATTGTTGCAGATCTGCCCATTCCTCAGGTGGAGCTTGTCCTTATCATCAAAATCAAGGTCCAGATGAGCATTAATCCTTGTGATGTCATCAACATCTCAGACACCATGCCGCTCGCTGCTACTTAGTGGCCGTGTGACCTTAGGGAAGCATCCTCACTTCTCTGAATTCACCTTAGCTCATTTGCAAAGGAGGGAAGAGGATGTCAAACTCCAAGAGTTGCTGGGAGCCACCATCTGCTCAACAATCACCCAAGCTGAGCTCACTTATCTTCTTGCACCAAGAAATATTGATGAGGGTTGCAAAATGGATGGATATGGGAGTTTGCCATGAAGGGCACCATTTGGGTGACAGCATAAGAAAGGAGAGGGACATGAGCCCGATGATTCTTGGTCCCACAAGGCCTGGCTCTACTCTATGTCCTTTTACCAAAACTCCTTAATTGACTTGAGGCCATTGGGTTTCTCTTCCTTATCTCCAAATGTCCATGGATGGTCTTTTCTTTCTCCCATGATAAGAGATCTAGCTGATTATCAGGGCTACCCAGGCATTTCTCACAGGAGCTTACCTTCCCTTATCATTAGGGAAATATCTGTCACTTCCCTTGTAAGACATCTAAAGACAACGACCTTATTGTTCTTATTCATGCTAGTACCCCTTCTCTGAACACAAGGCCAGGCACTTGGCTGGTGCTCAATACACATATGTTCAGTGACCGAATGAACATTACACAAGTGTGGATGGATGCTCATTAGTCCCATCTAGTCTTCCTTGGGAAGCTGTCCTTTTCCCTCCCAGCCAAAGTGAATGCTTCCATCTTCAGATCATATGGTTCCAACACCTCCCTCCATCATAACTCACCTTGCTGTGGCCTGAGGGTTAATTTGGAAACATAGACCTGATCACATCCACTCTGCTTCCTCTCCTCTGCTCTCCACTTAATACATCCCACTGGTCCTCCTGCATTTGGGATGAAGACTCGAATCCTGAAAGTGGCATTCAAGGCCCTCACTCAGTCCTGCTCCTCTCCCCTCCCCAGGCTCCCACTCGCACCCTGCTCTCTAACCATGCAGGCCTTGGAGTTCTTCTTGGTAGCCAAGCACCCTCCAGCCACTGGGCTTTAGTGCATGCTGTTTCCTGTTCTGAACACTCTTCCTCTGCCCCAAGATTATTTGATAACTGGTTTATTCTTCAGATCATACCTAGAGGATCACCTCTTCTGGAATAAACTTGAAACCGCCATTATATACCCCAAACCTCTCTGGTAGAGCCTTGTAATTTTATACTTCTTTGTATTTTTCCAGCTTAGTCTCTGCCTTCCCCTCTAGACTGTGAGCTCCATGAGACAAAGACCATGTGGCTGTCACATATTAGGTGCTCAACAAATGTGTTAACTAAATGAATGCTATAACACTGCAGGTAGGTCTCAGAGTCTCCCAAGGGCAGGAAATATGTCTCATCACAGGGCTGGTGCTAGGGTCAGGCAAGAGAGGTATCTAGGGCACAACATTTAAGGAGGTGTTTTGTCATTTCCTAATGCCTGGTGTTAACCACAGGTCTACATTTAATTAGTCAGATGAAGGGAGAGAGGGACAGAGGAAAAGGGATTTGAGATTTGAAAGAATCACCGACTCAGCTTCCGGGCCTACGTCTGGAAAGCTAACCTGTGCAGTGAACAGATGCGTCTACCACCAACGCAGGCCTCTGGCTCCCGAAATAGTCCCAAGAATATCCTGCGGCAGCTGAGCTGATGTGTATTTTCATGCCATGTAATGTTGCTTTACTTCTATAGGTTCATTATGGGGAAATGGGCTTCAGAGACAGGAGAGGGAAGGGAAATGGACTTATTTTCCCGAGTATAGACATAATGGGGGATTCTTACCTTTGCAGGGTGCTGCTCACAGGTAATTCGTAGGGCAATCCCAGGGTCCATGGGCTGTGCCGTTCTCAGGCCGATGAGACATTTTACAGGGATTGTGTCTGGTGGGGCCAATTGGCTGATGGAATGTGGTGTAATAGCTTCATCACAGTGCTTGTGAGACCATTGCCTCCTCACAACAGACGATCAAGGACATTGCCATCCTCACTCCCAATCAGAAGTAACTGGACCAGAAACCAAGAGGACAGAATGTTCCCAGGAGGCCCTGCTCCATCCTGCCCAGCACCCTTTACCTGGGAGCCACCTTCAACCCACCAAGTCATAGCTTCACTTGCTCTGGGGAGAGGGTCTAGAGCACTTGCTCAGGGAAGACCTTGAAGCTCCTCATAGAGAATTCCAGACCCAGAGGCCTAAAGACAGGGAGCAGCAAACTGTGGGCTGCCGCTCCTCCAGTTTGTCTCTGCATGTTCTCCTCCTCTAGTTTGTCCTTCAGGGCCCAGCTTGGGCTCCCACTCCTCCAACAAGCTCTCTCTATGCTTCCAGCCCATGACGGCCTCTTTCTTTTCTAAACCCTCCCCATGCTCTGCAGGGCAGGGTGGGGTGAGATAAGAAGCATGACCCTTATTGCAGAAGGCTGAAGCTTAGACCTGCTCTGCCCTCCTTAGCTGTGTGACCTTGAGCAAATCACTAGACTTCTTTGGGACTGTGGTTAAAATAGTGTATTCGAACTCATTCATTCACTCTTCATGCATTCATGCATGCATATATTCTGTGATGATGTATTAAGGTATGGTTTCTGTTAAAGTTCAGTGTGCAGTGGGAATATGAGGGGTGATATTCTCGTACTGTGTACCCAGCTCCCCTCTTGGGATCTTCCCTCAGTTTTCTCTGCAGAACACTCAGTCCTTGGCATCCTGGGGCCCACCTGAGTGACACACATTCAGGCAGCTGATCCCTGGAAGAACATGAGGTCCTGAGATCCTTGCTTTTCTTGTAAATGCCAGGCAGTCCCCTTGTCACCCTCCTGAGAGACCAGGGTATAGCGTGTGGAGCACTGGCCTCATGGTTGGAGAGCCCTGGCCCCAGACCCCAGTCTTCCTAACTTGCTGCAACTCTCCGGGTAGGCCACCCCTCTGTAAGCCTTTGCTTCCTCCTCCAAGGTCTCAAGGAGCTGACGCTGAGGTTGCAATGGAGAAAGCAGCTAATTGGTCATCAAGCCTCTTTGTTAGTCTCTAGAGTGCTAGTCCCAACTAGGTGGTCTGCAGTTGCAGAGAGAGGGGAAGGGAAAAGCTGAGGGAGGCAGAGAGGGGAAACTGGCCAGATTCATTAATTTTTTCCTATATTGCACAAGTATTGCTTAGCATCTATTATGCACCAGGCTCTGTGTTTCCTGGCTACAGAGAAGGATTAGGACTCATTGTGTGTAGGTGATAAGAACACGGGGCGAACTGGTTGGAGACAGAAAAAGAAGTGCAATAGCTTGTAAAAGTGGAACGTCTTGCAGGCTGCTGGCTTCAGGTCTCCTTTGATTTAAGGGGCTCAAGAGTGACACCTGGTCTTACAGGAAGTATCTGATACTGAGTATGTATAGCAGAAAGCCAAACAGATGAGGGCCTCTACATTTGATAGGCTTACATTCTGTTTACCCTGACTATCTCTATTTTCCTTTTTCACTCCATCTTTCAGAGATCTGTTCATCCGTTCTGGCTTCATTTTTAGCCAGACTCCTCTTACAATGGCCACTTGCAACTTCAGACTGATATTCAACCAGTTTAACAGCCTTAAAGGAAAAGAAAGTCTTCTTTTATGCTACTTTCATCCAAAGTCCAAGGGCAAACTCTGATTGGCTCAACTTGGGTCATGTGCCCATTTCTGAGCCTATCACTAAGGCCATAGGCATGAAGCTCACTGATTGGCTCTTCTCAAGTCCCATGTTTACCCTTAGAGGCATGATGGGCTCAATCCTTAGCCAAAGTATAAATGGTGGTAAGGAACATGGTACTAAAGGAAAATGAGAAAGTGAAGGGGGTGTATTCTGAGCAGGTACAAACAATAACATACAAGTAAACCTAAATCTTGCCTCTTCCTTGGCTGCTGGGTTGGAATCACCAAACTCAACTAGACTAAAATGGTAACCTTGAGGAGCCTCAAGAATCAGAAAGTGACAATGCACCTGCTAGAGTGTGACCATCTGAATTAGGTGACCACAACTTCACTGGGTCTACTACCCCAGCGGAACTGGCCTGCTTCTGAGGGGATGTGGGTGGGCAGAGCTGCACTGATGTTCAACCTGCCTCCCTGGCTGTGTGATCTGAATGAGTTCTTCAACTTCTCTGAGCCTCGGTGTCCTCATCGCTAAAAGAGAAATAATTAATTGATCTTATAGTGGAAACACTTGTGAATCACCTGGCTTCGGGCCCAGCATAGAGTAGGCAGTAAACGAGCAGAATCGTATATACAAGATGCTTATGGAATGGCAGCCACTGCTGTGACCTCTCATCTGGCACTTTGCAGGTAGGATGGTGTGTGTTGCTGGCAGGTTTGTCTCTTCCATCTGACCACAACTTCCTCGAGCACAGGAACATGTCCAAACTTTCTCTCTGTGTTCAGAGCTCTGCCCATGGCCAGGTGCTCCTTGGTGACATCTGCTGATTCATTGGAAACTGACATTCTGGAGGACAGAAGGACGGGGAGGGCGCTTTGTATCATTGTCCAACAGCCACCAGGCCTTGAACCTCTCTCAGACTTCTGTTCACAGCCACACATGTCTCTGCAGGGCATAAATTTCTTCACAGCAGAGGCAGTTATTTAAAGTCTTCATTAAAACAGCTGGACCTTGATAGAAACAGACCAGTTGCCCCCGCTGGTGCCCAAGGGGTGCCTGAGAAGGACAGGGACATGTAGGCAGGATTTATTCTACACCTTTCAGAGACACTTGCTTTTTTTTTTTTTTTTCCAAGTCTTCAGAGCAATAAAGATGCCAACTGGCTTCAGTGACATGAGGGGACAGCTCCTGCTCACAGCAGTGGGAGCCTTCATGAATAACACTCTGTCTTGGGGATGTGGGCAGCCTTGTCCACTTTTCCCTTTCATCTCACTCTTAGAAGTTCACCGAGAGCTGGGCTGTGAACTGCAGAAATGTGAGGAGATGCTGTTCCAGCAAGAACAAAAATAGACCTCACTGGTGACCCCTGAATTGATCAGTCAGCCAGTATGGACACCTACTGTGCACTGGGCCTGGGCTAGCTGCTTTATAGAGGAGGCTGAGGCTCATGATAATTTTTAGCTGTTATTCTGATCGTGATGATGATGACGACAATGATAAAGGTGATGAAAATGATGATGGTGGTGACACTCTCCCATGCCCATGTCCCTTCTCCCTCCTCGCTGGTCCATCTCCCCCAAGGCTCTGTCATTAGGAGGACCTTCATTCCTTCTCATTGACTTAATCCTAAAACCCACATCTCAGAGGACAGACACATTTTTGGGCTCAGGGCTTCGCTTTGCTTAGCTCACACTGGGAACAAGAGCTCCCTGCAGCCAGGGCGGCAATGACCACCAGCACGAGGCTGTGTGTTTTGGTTTCTGGTTGTGGTATTTGTCCTCCTTTCTCACTTCCTGAAGTACGAGCATCCGAATAGAACTTGTGCCATTTTTTCATAAATACTTGAGCAAGATCTTGCTAAGCAGAATCATAGATTCTTGGACCAGAGGAGGGAGGGCCCAGGAGATCATTCAGGCCTAACTTTTATGGTAGAATTGGGGAAACTGAGGCCCAGAGCAGGGAGGTAACCTGCCCAAGGTCACACGGTTGAGTTGGTGACAGAACAGAGACAAGGATTTGAACTCTGGCCTGCGACTGATGCTCTCAGCTCTGCCTTAGTCACACTGATTCCAGGCCTGGGTCGTGGTCCAGAGTCCCAGACCTGGAACAAAGGAGGGAGGGGCGAGTTGGGGCAGGCGGCACGGACCTGGGTGGAAGGAGATGAAATTAAGCCCATGGCGTAAATGCCTCATGTTGAGTCCTCTCAGGCCTGGAGGGAACAGTGAATGAGGGTCTGCCCAGTCCTGATTGGGGCCAATGGACAGACTTTAACTTGATGTCATGGCAACCTGGGCTGAAATTGTCTCAGGCTCACAATGAAATGAGAAAAATCAGGTCAATGCAATCTGTTGGTATAAAGTTGCCAGCTATTCTTTTTGGAAAAGCCTGTCTTTTACCATGAAATAGTGTCATTCTTGCTTTTGGTTAAACCTTTATTTCTTTTATGAAAGCCCTGCCTGTAAGAATCAATCTTAGTTGATGCTTTGAAACTTTCTTTGCAACATTCAGAGAGTTTTCATAAATGTAGGACTCTCTGAGTGTCTCCTAGTCCATTAGACTGCTAATGAGTTTTGTATATAATGTGCCTCAAACTTATAACAATCTTTGTGCTTGAAATTCATTACTGCCATCCAGAACTTGTTTCACTGAAAACTTGTTTTCCTGAGACCAATTTGGAAAATCTGGCATTTAAAAATTAGTGTGATTTGTCAATGAACTTTCACAGAATAGGCTGGGCTTTCCTGGAAGTCTGTCTGTGCTCAGTGCTGGGAGGTGTGAGCATGTGTCTGCTCTATTCCACTGCCATATGGGGCCATAAATAATCCTATGAGAGGCGCAGAGTTACGGATCCCCGCCCTTCTAATCCAGACATGACATTAAAATCTCTGAGGGACATTCAAACACCAGCAGGAAAAATAATATCCTAAGAGAGCCTTGGGCTTGTCACTTTGCTTTGCAAAATTCAGACTTTATCAGATATATTTTTTTTTCCTTGGGGGAAAAGAAAGCTGTTCCTGGGCCTATAGGAATGTGCAAAGATGGGACTCCTATGTGCTTAGCAATAGGAAAAGGAGGTGGGGACCTGACAGCCTGAGAGGGAGGGGTTTGAGGGGAGTATGGCATTTGGGGAACAGCCAGGAGAGGTATTCTAAGGAGGGGGTCATCACCGGAGCAGCAGGCTGGAGCCGAAGAAGGGAGAGGCTGTTCAGGGAGATTTCTGGAACCCTGAAAGAAGCCATCTGTGTCTTTCCTGTGCCGTGAAGCCCTGCATTGCTCCCTAACCTTCTGGAATGTCAGTGGGAGGTAATAACCTCCTCTTTGTGTCCGGCAGGAAATGAAGGAGACCAGCAGGCCTCCAGGCTTAGGCAACAAAGGGACAGAAAAAGGCCATGACTGTAGGAGGCCAGACAGGGAGAAGAAGGTTTGGAGGATCAAGAGCTTGGTCTGGAACTCAGAGCAAGGAATCCTTGGATGGAGCCATGGAGACAGGGCTGAACATGCCCCAACTCAGGGGTTCCGGCTGGGGTTGTTTTACTTGCACATTCGAGGAAATGCGAGGCCTGGGACATGAGCATGTTTATGCCCTTTGTGTACACAAGCTTCTCCCTCGCCACTCCCCCGCCCCTGCCCCCGCCCTCCCCGCCCTCCTGAGCAGAAATTAACTCTCCCCAGTCTCGCCTCTATTATCATCCATCTCCACTAAGATATTTTGCTCAGTGAATGAAAACACTTGTTTTCATCAGAAAGTTGGGAGCTGAAGCTGATGCTTCAATTTATCTGTCTTTTAGTGCCTTACAGAGCCCCTGAGGGAAACGAGCTCGGTGGCTGGATGAGTCTGGCCCATTAGAGGGTGATCTTGGATCAACAAAATGATGTTGAACAAGGTGCCTAATTCCCCCTCCCACCTGCCACACCTGTTCCTGACAATGACCATGATTTGTAGGATGACACCCCCACAGAGTCAGGGTAATCTGAGACAAGAAGATGGATTTAATGAGGCTTTACGAGTTGCTTTCCTTGTCCATTTTTGATTATTACCTTATTTTTGTGGAGGAGACGAGTCGGACCCTGACATGTTCCGTCAGCACTGGCCTTCTTGGGGGATGGGGGACCGATGTGTGTGAAAGTTTCATCTAGGACAAGATGCTCTATAAGAAAATATTTGCCAAACATAAATCTGATAAAGGTCTGAATCCAGAACATAGAAAGGTGCTCAAAACTCAATAATAACAAAGAACCCGATTAAAAAGATCTTCGCCGAGCAGACGTTGCACCAAAGAAGAGGTTGGGAGAGCCAGTGAGCCCATGAAAAGATGTTCGACATTGTTACTTATTAGAGAAATGCAAATTAAACCACAGCACGATTCCACTTCACGCCCCCCTCCACCCCAAGATGAAAAATCACAGGCAATACCAACCGCCGGTGAGGATGAGGAGCACCTGGAACGCCCATGCACTGCTAGTGGGCATGCAAAAGAGTGTAGACACTTTGGATGACAGTCTGGCAGTTTCATAAAAAGCTTAACACCTACCACCATATGATTTGGTCATTTTACTCTGATGTGAATGAAGTGAGAGAGATGAAAGCATATGTCCATACACATACTCATGCACCAACGTTCACAGAAGCTTTATTGAAATAGCCATAAACTGGAAACAACCTAACTGTCCATCAGCAGTTGAACAGATAAACAAATCATGGTATATCCATACAATGGAACACCCTTCAGCAATATAAAGTAATGAAATATTGATACATGCACTATTGCTGAATTTCGAAATAATTATACCGACTAAAAGAAACTAGAAAAGGAAGGGTACATACTGTATGATTACATTAGATAAAATTCTAGAAATTGAAACTAATTAATAGAAACAAAAAGTAGATCAAAATCGATTGTTGCCTAGGACAGCTAAAGCGTGTGGTAGTGAGAAATGGGAGAGAGAGATTACGAAGGGGCGAGGGGAAACATTTGAGGGTGATGGACTAAAATTTTACATCCCTTCAAAATTCATGTCGAAATCATAACCACCAATGATGATATTAGGAGGCGGGGCGTTGGGGAGGTGGAACCCTCACGAATGAGATCGGTGCCCTTATAAAAGGGACCCCAGAGAGTTCTCTTCCCCCTTCTGCCATGCGAGGACACAGCAGTGAGAAGTTGGCTGTCTATAAACCATGAAGAGCGCTCTCCCCAGACACCAAATCTGCCGGTGCCTTCATCTGGGACGTTCCAACCTCTAGAACTGTGAGAAATAAATGTTGTTTAAGCCACGCAGTCTGTGGTATTTTTGTTATAACAACCTGAACAGGCTAAGGCAGGAATGTTTATTATCTCGATTGTGGTAGATTTCATGGGCACATACATATGTCAAATGCATTGAAATTGACATTTTAAATATGCACAGTTTATTGTATGTCGACTATAATACAGTATGCTACATTGCCGTGTCTTGAGAGTTTTGAAAGATGAATGCAAAATCTCCGTGGCAGAGTACATTGTTTGGCCCCAATTCCTCATATGCTCTCCACTTCAGCACCCTTTGCCATGTAACTTTGCAGTACCCACCCCGCTCACTGTGGATGGGCAGCTGTCCCAGCCCCTGACAGAAAGCATATGGCTCCCCCATATGACTAGCTTTTGGCAGTGGGATGTCAACAGATGTGAAGCTACTGTGACATAGATTGGGCTGTGCACTGGGCTGCCGCTCTCATTCCTACCATTGCTGTGAGAACAGTCCCGGACTGGCCTTCGAGAGACTGAGAGACGCATGGAGCCGAGCCGAGTTGCTCCTGTCACCCCAGTCAAGGTCAGCGCACACCAACCAACAACCATGGAGCACCCCTAGACATATGAGCGAGTCCAGCCAAGATCAGCAGAGCTGCCCAGGCAACTCACGGCTGACCCAGACGCAAGAAATAAATGTGGTTGTATGAGTTTTATTAGGCCATCTAACTGTGGCAATAGATAACTGATTCAGGCCTAATAAGAAGGAACAGTCTGAGGTCATCTGGGAAGGCTTCCTGTAGGAGGTAGAGCAAGGTGGATTTAATGGTAAGCATGAACTGGACAGAGGAAAGACAAGAGGAGGGCAAAAGAGCAGAGATGTGCAAAAGCTTGTAAGCTTGATGGAACTCGGTGCAGGAAACTGGGACGATAACTCAGTGTGGCCAGAGCCAAGGGTGGGACATGGAGGGAGATGAAACGGGGAGAGAGGTCGGCCTACGTCACGAGGGACTGGAAGGCCAGGCTACGGCATTTTGGGGACATAAGGAGCCATGGCAGCCTTTCAGTGAAGCTGACCTTTTAGAATGACCACACACATGGCCAGGCTGGAGGGCCGATTAGAGCTGACGAAATGGGAGGTTGAGGCCATGGTGCCTGTGAGCAGGTAAGCAAGCATGGAGGCCCGAATCCCAGCCAGGATAGAGATCCCGCGGGAGCCATTTGAGAGATAACGACCCCAGAGAGTGTTCATGTAGCTGGTGCTTCCCTCACAGTTTCCCCCATCCCAGGCTCACCTTGGCCTGAGTGCAACTCACCTCTCGCTGTGGTCAATTAAATGAATTTTTTCGTCAATTTTTAATGGTTTGCTAATCAATAAGAACTGGGCAATAGCTTTCAAGGCTCCAAATGCATGAGATGAAAAAGAAGAATTTCCCATGATGCTTGCAAGTTTATTGTATTAATAAGACCCCATGTTCACCTCCTGTGTTGTCGTGATTAATTACATGGTGCCTAAATATATCCCTTGATGATCAACACACATTTAGTTAACATTACAGATGGACTAACTGGGAACGCTGTGTTTGTGTGGCATAAAGAGGGGTGTCTGTGGGAAGGCGTAATTGATGTCGATGAGGGGAGTGGACACTTGTACAGTTTCAGCTTCTGAATGGCTTCTCCATTAACTCTTTCAAGGTGAGCTTGGCAGCCCGGACTGCTGTCTTCCAGCTATGTTTGTGGCTTCAAGCATTCTGCAAAACCTGCCTGGGTGGCGGTTTCCTCTTCTTTAAAATAGGGCGGTGACATCTACAGCACAAGCTAGTTCTTTCCTCGCAGAAGGCACTGCCCAGACCTGATGGGAAGCACTCTCCTGCTCGGCTAGAAGCTTCTGCGGACAAAGGGCCCTTCTCAGCCCCTTTGACAAAAAAGAGGCCCTCATCCTTCTTTCTAGGCTTATATGGCAACCCAATCACCAGCTGGCCTTGCAGCAAGTACAGGAAGAGCGCCCTGTGTCAAAATCACTCCCTGGAAGACTTATGTCCTCTACACACAGGAAATCTCCAAAGATCTGTCATCTAGTATGTATTTTGGAGACCAGGGCATGCGTGTAAAGTAAGTTTGTGGTACTAAAAAGGCACAATAAATTTACAAGGTCTAAGCCACAAAAGGCCACATTTATATGGTGCATTATGGGGCTGGCTGGGGAACCCAGAAAGAGGAAAAACCTGCTCTTAGCTGATAGGAGGTTCTGGTGGGTGTTTCTCCCATAGTAAAGGGTCTTTCGTGAGAATCTGATCATCTTAGAACCCAGAGGTCATCGAAACCCACAATTGTATGTTCCTGTTTATTAGAATCTTTACTTCAATTGAATCTTAAACTATGAAACCAAAGGTCAGATGTTAGAATCATAGGACTTTAAGATTTCAAGGACCTCAACTATCATTTTGCCCAGACACCCAACCAACACCCAAGTCATTCAAGTATGCGAGGGCAAAGGCTTCCAGCCAGAGGAAGCAGCAAGTGCAAAGGCACTGAGGCACGAATGTGCTTGCTGTGTTTGGGGAAGAGTAAGATTCTTTAAGACTCTGAGACTTTGAGCCACATTAGGAATAAGGCAATAGTTGGTTCTCCCAGTGGTGGGCAACTCAAGGGTAAGTGCTGGGCACACAAGGCGTATATAGCCAAAGTCTGAATGTGTTTAATTCAGGGCCCCACATGACCAGAGAGACCCTGACATTGGGCATGTTAGAAGACAGGGCCAGGGTGTGAGGGGACCGGAGAGAAGCCAAGCCATGGCAGAGGCAGGTAAAGTTCTTTGGGTGTTCCCCTTGGAGAAAAGATGGGACAGTCGAGGGCAAAAGATGGGCTGCATGTGAAGGTCCTGGGTAGTTATGGATACGTGAACTGGAGGATCTCGGTGTCAGACAGGCCAGAACTCAAGCCCAGGCTCTGTCAGGGCCCCCTGTGTGACACTGGGTTACAGGGTCACCAAGAGAATAAGGACTACCTGGTGAGGGGGACTTAACCTACTTGAGAACAACTTACTTTTTTGTGATTCAGTTTTTTCATTTCTAGGTGAGACTGCTAAGTCCTGTGACTCTCAGGGCTGTGGAGAATGGAGAGGAAACACTTTGTAAAGAAAAACTGCACACACACAGAGTTGATTGACATTCCCCCTGCTTTCGGAGTCTGTGAACTCACGTGGCCCCGGCTGACAGCTACAGAAGGGGTCTGGCTGCACCAGAGATTCTGCTGGAATGAGGCTGGGCAGCCAGTCTCCAATAGGCAAGGCATCCACACCTACATATTAAAAATTCCTGCTCCAAGCACCCCAGGAGAGAGGCGCGGGCCACAGAGGGGTGGCAGGGAGGGGTGGGTAGAGGTGAGGAATGCACAGGTCCCCCTTCTCCCTCCCGGCAGCCTCGCTCCTCTGCTTGGGCCTACTGTGCCGCATTTGGGAGAACATCTTGATCCATCAGCACAGCGGTGATGAAATATTCGCACATTCTGTGGTGGAGGATAAAATCCAGGCGGCCTCGTGCCATTAGTCTTCAGGTGTATGAAGGAGCACATGGGCCTGGATGGAGAGCTTGCCCACCAGCCCGTGACTGAGTTTGCTATGAGGCCGGGTTTGGCACAAGATCTGTAAGGAACAAGAGGTGGCGTGAAGAGGGGTGAGGTGTCTGGCAGAAATCAGTGTTAAGGGAAATAATTCAAAAATTCATCAGTGAATGGGGAAGAACGGTGCCTTCTGCATTTGAGGAGCCCTTGAGTGATGGTTCCTGGATCTTCTTGCTCTGTGTTTGCCTTTCTCTGAAGGTGATGGATGGGAAAGCTGCTCTAATGAGCCGAGGGTAGGTTATGAGGCAGCCAGTGACATCTGGCCCTACCTGGTTCCAACGGCTTCTATCCAATACCTGGATAAATTTGAGGACTCTTCAGGGACACAGAGCCAAGTGGAGTCACTAGGGCTGGCCACAGTAGGAATGGGCTGGCCTGCGCAGAAAAGACCACAGGGGAACTCTGTGCATTATCCACACTGTCCCAGATCGTCCTGGCAAGTGCCTAGGGCTCGCGGCTGGGGCTCCACCTGCGCCTGGCCCCCCACAGCCCAAGCAGGTGCTCATGGTAGAGGTAAGAACTTGGGAGGTAAAATCTACAGATCTAGTCCAAGCCCCATCACCACCTCTCTTGAGGAGGTCCACAAGCCACTGTCTATAAAACAGGGATGACAATGACCTGTAACCATTACATCCTCCAGGAGTGACCTGTAACTATCACATCCTCTATAAAGCTCTGGGACTCCTTTTAAACATCCTCTCCACTCCTCCAGCCTGGTGGACACACACACACACACACACACACACACACACACACACACACACACAGTGGTAGAGAGGACAGAGACAGAGAGGGTTTCAGATGCTGCCAGACCTGGGCTCAAGTCCTCTCAGCTCTGTGACTCTCGGCAGGTAGTTAGCCTCTCTGTGTCTCATCTTTCCCATCTGTAAATGGGAGCTGTAAGGATTTCTGCCACACAGGATTGTTAGATTTAACTGAGGTCATGGAAGTAAAGACAGTCATACAGCAAGTGCTCAATAAGTAGCCTTCATCTTCATCATCATCACCATCACCATCATCATCTGAGCCGTTTTTCTGCACATACTAAAATATTATGCAATTAGGACTACACTCAATATTCATTTCTTTCTTACCATTCCATCATCAACACTTTCCCAAATCACTGAAAATTCCTCAAAAGCAAGATGTTGAAAGCTTTGTAATTGTACCTCATTCAGATGCACCAAAATTTACATCACCATCCTCGCCTGGCAGATACTTAGATGATTATAGGCCTATTCTCTTATACACATCAGGCTGTGACGAGTTTTGAGCCCCATGTGCCTGAGTCTCTGACTGTGTCCTGAGGACAAATTCCTGCAGGTGGAATCACCACATCAAGAAAAGTGATGTTTCTCTCTCAGGCTTAGGGTCCTTATTGCCCAGTTGCTTTCCTGCAAGTTGCCCCGATAGACACCCCACAACCCCCAGGAGCCCCTGAGGGTGCCTGTCTCACCATCCACAGCCCTGGCACCATCTTCCTGGCTGCATGATCATCACATCAGTTTCTGGGTGTCTGAAAGCCTCAAGACAAGGACAAGGAGCAGCCTGGGGCAACAGCCCAGGCAGGAAGTCAGAGGTGCTGGTCCCGTATCACCTGCCCTTACCTGCCAGGTGCCCTGGCACTGCCCTTTTTTCTTCTCTGGATCTCCGTTTGCCCACCTATTGCAATAGCACCGTAGCTGGCCTCCTCCCTCCAGTCCGCCCAGCACCAAGAACAGGGCCTGACACCCAGTAGATGTCGAGCTACTATTTGTTGAAGTCTGAACTACAAGTGCACTTTATAAAGGACAATTTGGACACATCACACTCCCACTTCCAACCTTTACAGAGCTGACTTCATTACGCTTTGCTTCTCACTGCATTTCACTCCAGTACAAGAGAGATGATCGAGGACCCAGGCTCTGGAGGCAGACAGCCTGGGTCTGAATTTCGGCTGTGCCATTCGGTAACTGTGACTCTGGGCAGGCTACTTAACCTCTCTGTGCCTCAGATGCCACCCCTTCTCCCCTCCCCCCCCCCCCGCCTCCACCATAATATTGGAATAATGGTGCTTAGTTCAGAAGGTTGTTGTGAGAACTGAATGCATTAATGTGTGTAAAGTGCTTCACTGATCGCCTATAAGTGCTGCATGAATGTGTTTTGGTTATTATTAATACAAAGTCTATGGTGGAGTCTCACTTCAGGTGTGGATAAATCCAGGTGCTTAAGCCCTTCTGTCAAGACCCACTGTCTCTGTGGCTCCAATCCCTGACTTCCTTTTGGCTGGCTTCCTTCACAGGCATCCCTGCTCCTTCTGGAGGTCCAAGCTTCTCCAGGCTGACCTCACAGTTCCAAATATTGGACCAATTTGAGTCAATTCGAAACCCAGTAGTTCATGTCCTAGGAGTCCAAGCTGAAAGTCCCCTCGGCAGGGCTGACCTCCACCTGATTGTGGGTTCACGAGCAGTGTCACCTGCTCCGGGCTCATGGGGTCTCCCTTCACTCCACAGTCCTTGGAGCAGTTTTCTCTGCAGGTCCCTGAGCTGGTGTGAGCCTCCAATGAGGCTGGTCCAGGAGGACTCAGCACCCTTCAGCCCTGACACTCACCTCTGTAGCTGGTCTGTAAATAGCACAGCCCCCATTTCCAGATCACCCTCAAACACAGGCAGAAGGGCTGCAGCCTGGTGAGGTGATGCTGGTTAGCAAATCTGGTGGTTTAGAAGTAAACTCAGAGATGAGGGGCAGAGCAGGCAACGGTACTTCTCTGAGTCTCAGCCTCCTCATTTCTAAAATGGGACCAATAATTATGTCTTCCTCCCGAGGCTTTAGAGGATCCCAGAGACGATGCCCACAGAGGGTTTGGCTGGTTATGATTCTTAGCATTATCAGAGGCCCACAGGCTGTTAGTGTCCTGCCCATCCTCTGTCCTCATTAGTTTTCCCAGAGTTCCTGGCCTGTCCACGCCCAGGATCAGAGGCAGAGTCAGGACTAACACCAGAGGAAAATGGATCTGACCGATGTCACCTTCCTCCTCTGTCTATTCTCTCCCACCCCCAGCTTTTTGCAGGCTGCCGGGCCTTCCAGAATGTGCTGCTGTGCTCTGACCACAGTCCAGCTACATAGTCCTGGTCAGGGGGTGTCCAGTGTCTGGAGACCACAGGAACAGGTAGAGAGAGGCCCGTTTGCCTAGGGACTCGGGGTCTCACAGGATGGGATGTTTGCTCCGCGGATTTCGGGTCTGAAGCCTGTGAGTTCACAGAGTAAAGCTCCTTTGTTCACTGGGCCTCCTTGGCGGGACTCAGGGTCAGAGGCTTCACATGCCCTCAGTCCCTGGGCAGCCCTGTGTGGGATGAGGATGCCCAATTACAGATGAAGACACTGCCCTCAAAGGGCTCCAGGAGTGCTGGTGGCCTATTGGACATGGATTCAAATAGAAATTCCTTCCCACATAGCCCCAGAAGACCCTCAAGTCCAAAGCAGGAGGTACAAAGGGATTTCAGGCTGCAGGGAGGCTGGGAGTAGGCGGCGGTCAGTAGGAGGGACACACAGGCCTGATGGTGCTCCAGCTCAGGGATGTCACAGGAGAAAGCAGAGCCGCTTGCTCTCAAGGCCGCCCAGTTCTAGACTCTGCACAGTGTCCTCCCAAGGCAGCCCGGCTTGTGGATGGGACCATCACCATTTGTTGGTGGTATCATCTCAGCTTGTGGTCAAGGCCAGCCTGGGGCAGTGAATGAACTGTTTTAGAGACAGGAAGTGGGGTCATAGAATCCAGTCAGGGGAGAGACAACCCTGGAGGACCCCAGCTCACTGGGAAGCTGGTGGGGCTGCTTAGAGCTGGGGAGCCCAAGGCCTCCCACCACAGAGATCTACCCCAGCTCTCTCTCTGCCTTGGGCCCCTCTGCCTAGGGCTTCCCCTCCAAGCCTCCTGGATCTGTAGCTCCCAGACATCCAGCACAGCCCTCGGCACAGCTGTGTCTCATTACTTATGCGCTTAACTGTCTGCCTCTCATGCTGGAGCATGACCCCGTGGTAACAGAGCAAGAACGTGGCTGCCTCGATTACGGCTGCGTCCCTGGTGCAGGGTGGATACACAGTGGACACTTGGTACATTTGGTAAATGAATGGGAGCAGGAATTACTTAATTCAGTTTGGGGGGAGTGATGAAGTAGGCGGAGCTTCTCAGGGCTTCCTAGGGATTTTCTGGGTCAGAAAACCCCCAGAGAGAAGGGGGATTGGTGGATGGGCGCTGAGCTCTGAAGCCCATGGGCCAGGCCGGCATAAGCTGGGCTTCCTTCTCCCTTCATCTTGACAACCTCTTGCCGTGGCCTCACACCTCTCTGCCTTGATCTACCCTTCTGGGAAATGGGACAGTAGCCTCCTCCACTGGAGAGGCAACGTTCCTGTTTGTGAGTGTGAGGTGCCTGCTATTTCCGTTATGATTTATTGGCTGAGACATCCCTGGGTCCCCTCATTTGGTGTAATATCTAATTTGAAAGTTGGAAGGACCCCGTGCAGAGCCTGGAGTTAGGCTTCCTTGAGAACAAGCTGCTCTTCTTCCTCCTGTGACATCCTGAGCTGGAGCACCCCCTTCCCAGGCACTCCCTTCTTTCTCCCATTCATAATCATTCACTGATTCTCTCTGTAGACACCAGGCTGGGGCGGCTGGCACAGGGCGGTGGATGAGCCATCTGCAGCCAGGGATAGCGGTGATCCATCATGGTCCCTTGAAGCCTGGCTTAGATGGGAGTTGTCTGCACTGAGGAAGGAGGAGGGGGCAAAGGAGGACTCGAGATGCAGGTGGAAACAGAATCCATCCTGCGCCCTCCCTCCGGGCTGCCCATAATACTCAGCAACAGCCAATTCTGTCTCCTCATCCGTCTTCGGTGATGAGCTCTATAAATACTTACCTTGAGCATTCACTGGAGAGTGGGTGCAGGTTCCAGACCCTCTGGCCTGCAGAGTGACACTGTGCAAGTGCAGCACCTCTGCGGGGCGGGGAGGGGGGGGTCTCGATTTCTCCATCTGCACAATGAGGAGGTTGAGGCAGCTCGGGGGTTCCCAACTTTGGCTGTGCATTAGAATGTCGTGTGGTTAGGATGGACGTTTTAAAAATACAGATCCTGGGCCCCGTTTTATGAATGCAGACACTGCCAACCTGAGGCTATGTGGTACCCTGGTGAAGAGAAGAGGCCCTGGAGTCAGACAGTCCTAGGCTCAAGCCCCCACTCTGTTTCTCACTGGCTGTGTGAGCTTGGGCAAGGGCCTGCCCTTCTCTAAGCTTCTCGGCTGTGCAATGAGGATGGCCATTGTTATGGACCGAATGATTGCGCACTCCCCCAAATTTCTATGTTAAATCTAATCCCCAGTGTGACGGCATTTGAAGGTGAGCTGTTGAACGGTAATTAAGTCATGAAGATGGAGCCCTCGTGGATGGGATTAGTGCCCTCACAAGAGGACTAGAAAGGTAGCTTGTTCTTTTTCACCACTTCATCTGCAACCCGGAAGAGGCCCTCACCAGAGCACGACCCTGCTGGTCCCCTGAGGTCAGATTTCCAGCCTCCAGAACCACAAGAAATAAACGTCTGTTTTTTATAAGCCACCATTCTATGGCACTTGGTCACAGCAGCTCGAACCAACTAAGGCAGTCGTGGAGCCTGCCGCACGGGCTGCGTGAGGACTCACAGGGCCAACGAGTCCAAAGTGCTCGCCCCGGGGCTGGGCACACAGTGAGGCCAGGCACTGTCAGAGAGTGTCACCGGGGCTCCGGCCATGTGCACCAGCTGTGCCTGGAGTCCCAGCCGGGACTGCAAGAGCTCCCCCTGCCCCGCCCGCCCACTCTCGGTCCTGGTGCGTCTCCTCCACTGGGTCGGCAGCAGCTCTGCCTGCTCGCCCCTCTTAATCAATCTCCATTTTCTTCTCCCACTTAACAAACAGCTTCATTTAAAAAAGCCATCTTAGAGGATGGATGGCACAAGGCACATTTTGCAGAACAAGTTTTCAGAGAAAAGAGCTGAGAAAGGCATAGACAGCTCTTATGATGATTGCAATCTTATTAGGTCCCGCGGCTGACCCTTGGAATAGAATTGGATTTCTGCATTGTACATTCCCTGCTCCACGTCTCCTGTGCCCCAACATTCCCAACCACACCACGCCACCTCCCCAATGTTTTGGGCTCCCTCTCCATCCGTCTTTGACTGGGACTACTCGACGTCACTGGCTAACTTCCTCCTCGGGATAAGCTCTCGTCCCTTTCACACAGATGGAATTTTCCTAAGCTGAGCCTGTCCTCTCCTGGGCCATTACAGTCCCACCTGGAGTAGCTGCCTCATCTTCCTACATGAGTCCTGGGTGAAGATTTGTCTCTAGGGGACTCCCAAGGTGGATATGGGGACAATGGGGGGGGGGGGATGCCCTGGGAAGGAGAGATTTGTTCACAGAGTGGATGCACAGTCCTGGGGTGGGGTAATGAGCTCCCCATCCCTGGAGGTGTGCCCCAAGGATGTGCGAGTACTCAGTGGAGAGGCTGCGAGTATGGGCTTTGGAGGCAGAGAGATCAGGGCCAAGTCTTGGCCATGTTGATTATAAGGTGTCTGACCTTCAGCAATGATTAACACTCACTGAGCCTGAGTTTTTTCATCTGGAAAATCAGGCAAAATAATAGCCCCACTTCCCAGGGTTGTCATGGGGACACAATGACATAGTGCGTGCAAAGCACCGAGCACAGAGTACATACTATCATTACCAGGAGAAAGAGGTGGCCAAGATCTTGACACTCGAGCAATTTAAGATTCAAAATTTCTGTGATTTTAAAAACTTAAGTTTCCAAGATCGGAAGATTCAATTATCGTAAGACTGTAAGACTTGATAAGATTCTAAGGCTTTAAGATAGTGTGATGTTGTTCTTCTCATTCATGGCTCATCAGGAATCTAAGGCTCTATGATTCTAGGTTCAGTCTCCATCGTCCAGCAGCAGAGCCTGTCCCAGCCCTGGGCTGTCAGCTGGATCCCAAGCACGGCCTTCTTCCCTCTTCAAATCTTCTTTGATCGCTTCTCTCCTGCACAGTTGCCCCGGGCACACCAGGTCCCTCTGTTCCAGCACGGTGGCCTGCACTTCCCACCTCAACACCTGTTCCCCACCCACCACTCCACCTCCCCATCTCTACCTCACCTTTGAGACCAAGGTCGAAAATAGAGCTTCATGAGGCTTCCTCTTCTCCCAGTGGAAATCAGTGTTCTGCTCCATGTTTCCAGGCAGTTGTTTAAATCCCTATGATGGCAGTCATCAGCCTGACTCCTTACAGCTATGGGCAGCAGACGTCTTCCCTTGCCTGTGCTGGACCTCCGTCTGGTGCCCTCCCAAGACTGTTCCCCAACATGCTCTCGGAGTCTCTGCTGCTTCTCCCATCCGCCTTCTCACCTCCTCTGTCTCTCCTTGTTCTTATTATACATTGATGCCTCCCATGGACTGAATTGTGTCACCCAAAATTCCTATGTTGAAGCCCTAACCTCCACTGCAGTGGTATTAGGAGGAGGTAATCACCTTTGGGAGGTGATTAGGTTTCAATGAGGTCAAGAGGTAGAGCCCCCACAACGGGATTAGTGTCCCTATAGAAGAGGCCAGAGAGCCAGCTTGTTCTCTTTCCTCCGCGTGAGGGTAAATGAGAAGCCGGCAAAGTACAAGAGGGCCCTCGTCAGAACTCTACCGTGGTGGCATCCTGGTCTTGGACTTGCAGCCTCCAGAACTGTGAGAAAGTAACATTCTGCTGTTCAAGCCCCTGCCCGTGGGACTGGGTCATGGCAGTCGGACCTGGCTAAGACTGGGTCTCCCCATCGCCTTCCTCCTCCCCTCCTGTGCGAGCTCATCCATGCCCATGGGCCCACCCCGCCCCCCCCCAGCAGGTGCTAACAGCCCCAGCTTGCTATCTGCTACCAACCCCTTAGATCTGTGATCCACAGCGAAGGTCTCTGACGTCCTGGCACATCCTAAGAGCTGGACACACAATGTCAAGCTGGACAGGCTGACCCACCTCCTGGAACTTTCTGTCTGGGGCTCCTGCAGCCTCTGCTCTCTGTGCAGCCCTTGGCCTCCTGCCCCTGGACGTGTTCAAAGCCGAATCTTTCATCTCCCCATCAGACCTGCTCCTCCCCATCGTTCCCATCTTGGTGTTGTTTGTGCAGACTGTGCTCACCCACATCAAAAACAAGAAGGCATCTCTGACTCTGCCCTCTCCTTATACCCCGGGGACCATTGAGTCTTGACAATTTTAACTTCTTCAAACCTCTGGAATGCCCCTCCCCCACACTCCCCCCGCTGTCCCATCTCAGGCCCTGGCCATCTCTGGCCCAGACAGCCCACATCCTCCTGCCTGGCCCCTCCCCCACTGCCACTCCTTCCATCCATCCACCCTGTAACGCTGAGACCTGAGCAGGTGGCCCTGCTACAGCTGTGCCCCTCCCAACGGGAGTCTGAGGGCACAAGGGGACAATCTCCGAGTACCCCAAGCCCAGAATTCCCTTCCTAATTGACCCGACTCTGCTTCCAGGGCTGTGTGGCCTCATGTCTGGGGCCATTCTCCCCAGGGTGAACCGTACGGCCAGGGTGCACGTGCTCAGACCCAAAAAGTACAGCTGTTTGTGGGGTGGTAGGACAGAGCCTGGGCCTGCAGCACACCGTGTATGGCTGGTGTGGCCAAGCCAGGGGAGGAAAGGAGCACTGGACTGGGGTCAGGGGTCAGCTCACCCACCATAGTCCAAGAGGAGGCAGAGGAGTCTGGTTATTCCAAATTCATACCTGGCTTTCCAGGTCATGAAAATATGTCAATCCAGGTAGGAGGTTAGAACATATTGGATTTATCAGGCTTTAATTGTCATTTTTAGTCTATGGTCCCCACTGGTTCTCTCGCCTTGGGTTGCACACGTGTTGGGGCAGCCTCCATCAATGCCTTGGCCACCAGACAGAATGATTATCCCCCACATAGTACAGTGTCTCTGATCCCTGCCCAGCACCCTTCATGGCCCCCACAAGCCTCGGGACGGTACCCTCCACGACTGACACAGCTCAGCTATGTTAGAAGAAGTTTCACAAACTTGGAATGAGACTTGTGCCATGAAGACCAGCAGGACAGCTGTTCAGGGTCAATGGTGACGTGTCCAGCACAGAGCCCACCTGCAGGGGAAGAGGCAGCAGATGGCCGAGTCCCCTAAATTTCTGGACAAGATTCAGGGGCTGCACTTGTCAGGACAAGCACCTTTGGGGAAGTTGGTGCTGATGCCAGAGGGCTGTGAGGGCGCTGCCCGCACCCCAAGGCCTCGGCTCTTCCACCCAGAAAACCAGATTGAACCAAAGGCTTCTAGGGGCCTTTAGAAGCCCAAGATCCTCGGTGTCCCCTGCACCTGCCCCTGCCCCATCAGCCTCAGTTTTCAGTCTCAGTAGCCATGGTCTCTAAACCCGAAGGCACTGAGCACAGCCTTTGCTCTTCCCATCTCTGCTGGCAGGACCCATGGGGAAAGGGGGTGGCCAGTGAAGGCTGTCCCAGGAGGAGCCTGGGTGATCTGCCCTGGGGTTCTGAAATGGGGACAGGTCACCTCTACCTACGCAGTGGGCATGGCGACAGGACCAACCCAGGAGTGAATCCCTGCCTGGGCTCAGGTACACCCGGCTCCGGAGGCTGAGGCGGCTCTGACTCAGGCCAGCCTTGCCCAGCCAAACAGTTTCCATGGCAACCAGAACCCTCTAGCAGGGGCTGAACCTCTCACCCACCCCAACTCACCGGTGCTACTAGGAAGGGAACAGGCCCTTGTCATAGGCAAGCAGGTGGAAGGATGTGATTATCACAACCTGGCCTGGGCGGATGTCACCAGGCTGTGAAATCCATGACCAGGTAATATGTCGGGGTGACTACAAATCCAGGTGTCCTCTGGCCCAGCGTGTTTCTGATACAAATCAGGGAGGTTTTAGAACAGGACAGTGAGTGCTTCTATTTTTTATTGGCTTGTAAAGTTGAATGCTCTGTCCTCCTCCCGGGTGCCTGAACGGGGCCGCAGGGCGCTGAGGCTGAGCAAAGCGTGGGGTGGGCCCTCAGGGCTGCTGGGGCAGATGGACCTGGGAGGAGAGCCCCCTGGCTGGGAGTCCTGCACCTGACTCTGCAGCCGGCAGAGGTCCGGCTCCTCCCTGAGCTAACCCCGCTTCCATTCTGGGCTGACCCTGCCCTGGCTCTTCCTCGCTTTATCCCCTTGATCTGTCCGAGGGGGCCAGTGGGTCCCTGCGAGGGTCCCAGGTGAGATTCAGCCCCAGGCCTTACACAAGCCTCTTCCTTTCCCTCCAGCCTCGATTTCCTCATCTGTAGAGTGGGAATGATAAGGTCAACCTTGCAGGGTGGCCTCCGTGGGTACTGTGGTTAACACAAGGCACAAAGGCAGCATCGAGAGGGGCAGGGGAGGAGCAGAGTCGAAGAACAGGCTCTTCTCCTCAGCCCCACTTCTCAGTCGCTGTGAGGCCTTTGCCACCTGGCACCTTTCTTCTCTGCTACGTGACCTCGAGCAGGTCATTCCCCCTCCAGCACAGCCTGCCTGACTCTGAACTCTTCTATGCCCTCTCCTCCCAATCGGATCCCAACATCAGCATCTCTGGCATTCGCCCTTGACAGCCCACAGCCAAGCCGGCACCGAGACCTCCTGGGGTCGTCGTATCCCATTTCCTCCGGCCTCTCCAATGCCCCTGCCTGGCCCAGACCCATCCGCTCACACTAAATCAGACCCTGTCACTTCCTTCCTTCAATGCTTTGGATGATGTCCCTTTGCTTTGAGGATCATGCCGATACTAATTATACCACTGTTCTTCGGCATGAATTAAAAGACTGTTCATTTGGTCATTCAACAAATATTGAATCACTACTATGGGCCGCACACCTCTCGGGATACAGCAATGATAAAATAACCACCGATCGCCTCCCTCGTGGGACTTCCATTTCTAGCGGATGGAGTTGAGATGTGCATAGTACGTAGCACAGGGATGGATAAGAGCCAAGAAGAGCAATAATGCAGGAGAAGAGCAGGAGATACAAGAAGAGACGGTCCGAAAGGCCTCAGCGAGAAGGCGGCATCTGAGCAGTGGCTTCGAAGGATGGGAGGGGATGAACCACATGAAGCTCCGGAGAAGAGCCTTCCAGGCTGCGGGAATAACACGTGCAAAGGCCCTGAGGTATGAACAAACCTGGTGCGTTCAGCCTGACAGAGTCTCTGTGATAACTACGTCTAGGTGTCAACTTCTCTGGGCTAGGGGATGCCCAGGTAGCTGGTAAAACATTACTTCTGGGGATGACTGTGAGAGTATTTCTAGAAGAGATTAGCATTTGAATCAGGTGACTGAGAGAACATCTCCCTTCTCAGTGAGGGCGAACATCATCCAATCTCCTGAGGGCTCAACAAGAACAAAAAGGCAGAAGAAGGGTGAATTTGCTCTCTGTCTGACCTGGGCCATTCCCCTTCTCCTGGGCACTGCTGGTTCTTGGATCTTCCCGACTTAGGACACCATCAGCCCCTGTTCTCAGGTCTTGGGGTTTGGACTGGAGCCAAACCGCCAGCTTTCCTGGGTCTCTGGCTCACGGAACGCAGATTGTGTGACTTCTCAGCCTCCGTTATTAGGTGAGCCGACCCCGCCTGATAAATCTCTTTCTATATATATTTCTATTTATCCTATGGGTTCTGTTTCTCCGGAGAACCTTGGTTAACGTGACCTGTTGTCCTGACGCCCTTCCTGCCAACCGTCTTTAGCTGACAGCCATCCCCCACCCGCCCCACCATCAACATGTGCCAGGTTCTCTCATTCCTCTGGGACCTGTGCTCTTCCTTCTTCCAAGATGCCTCTTCACACACTCCCCACATGTTCCTACTTGTTCTTCAGGCCCTCCCTGAACACTCCTCCGCCCTCGTCCGCACAGGCCAGAGCTTTCTCTGTGCTCTCAAATCTCCCTGTGCCTCTTCAGTCAGGCGGGCCGTGGCATTTCTAGTCACTACTGCTCCTCAAGCATGCCAGGCACGATCCCACCTCAGGGCCTTTGCACTTGCTATATCCTCTCCTAGAAGCCTCGCCACTTGCGTGACTCACGGGCTCACTTCCTTCATGCCTCTACTCAAATGTCACCTCCCCAGAGAGTCCCCCAGACCCTCCATCCCTCTCCAGCCTTCCCCTGCTTTCTGCTTCCTCATAGCACATACCATAACCTGAAAGAAGGTGACAGACTCACTTGTTTACCATCCCTCTACCCACAAGACTGTGGGCTCCAGGGGGAAGTGATTTATTTTGTCTGTTATGTTCACAGCTGTATCCCCAGTGGCTAGAACAGTGCCTGCACGCAGTGATCGATATATTTGTGGAATGAAAAATAAATAAATGGTGTTGATCACACTGTGCTGGGATAGCCATCTCTGCCCCTGACCCTCCTTCCCCTACCCGGGTAGGCCAAGGTCCAGGCCTGGCCATCTCTGTACCCCAGCGCCAGTGTGGGTCCAAGCACATTATAACATCAGCAAGTGTTTCTTCCTGAGCAAGGGACCTGATGGATGGGTGGACGGGGTGTCACTGAGAGTTCGGGGTTTAAAAATAAACCTGCTCTTAGCTCTCCCTTGTGTCATTTGTAACTTCTTATAAAAGCCCTTTGGCAGTGCAGATTGCAGTCGCTTGTGGGTGATATTCAGGTTCAAGAAATAGAAAGCTTAAAAATAAATACAGCAAATCAAATGAGCCCGATGGACAGAGGCGCTTCTTGTCCTGGGAGGGCAGCCACAGCGCAGGGAGGGAGGGTGGGAACTTGGAGGTGTTGTGTTTCTGCTGAGAGGCATCAGCGCCACTGCGGACAAGGACATGGGGAGGCCCAGGATTCTGGCTGATGGGGCCTCAGAGCAGGCAACTTCTCCACCTTAGCTCTGGGCCTCCCCTCCACCTGCCTGGAAGGGCAGTCCTGGGAGTTGGAGCAGGAGCGGAGGCTGGAGCCTGGGCCTTAGCTGGCCATCCACGGGCTGAGAGTTGTCAAAGGGGTAGAATGAGGAGAATCACCCCGAGTCCTCCCGGCAGTCAGGTCCCCACCACCGCCTCCCCAGGGGCCTCTCCGAGCAGCCGGGGCTCTTTCTGCCAGGCAGCCTTAGACCACAACGAGGGGTGGTGGCTGGAGGGGGGGGGGGCGGGTGAGTACAGTCTCCTTTCTTCATCCTGGCCCTTTCTTCCCTCCTCTGTCCTCTCTCCCCAGGAGGCACGTGCTGCCATCCTCTAATGGAGCCCTCTGGGCTTTTCCTTGCCGCCCCCCAGGATGCCTAACTGTCCCCCATCTTTATCCCGGGACGCGGCCCAGGAACAGCACACTCAGGCCTCTCAGACACATCCCCCGCCCACCGCCCCTGGTCCTTCTCGCTTGAGAGATGGCAGCTCACCTGGACCCTAAGTCAAAACTCTGGGTGTCCTCTCGAGAAATCCCTCACCCAAACACCCACCCATCCCCAAGGCGGGGCGGGGCATCTCTGCCTCCAGAACACCTCCTGGATTCACATACTTCTTTTCACTCCTCTGGCCACCGCTCTGGTCTGAGCTGCCATGGCTCCCGCCTGGATGCCCCACTCAGCCTCCTCACCAAGATCCTTGCTTCCACTCCAACCTCCGCGGAGGATCTGGGGGTTATGGTAAGGAACAAATGACATCGAGTGACCCCTTCCATTAAAACACTTCAGTGCTGCCCAGGGTTGAGTAAACCCAGCCCCGCTGACCACAAAGCCCTATGGGGTCTGGCTGCTGCCTCATCCCCCTCCCCATGCTCCCTCCTCATCACACTCCACCCCGGTGTCCTCCTGTTGTCCTTCCCACACTCATTCCCACCCCAGGGCCTTTGCACATGCTGTTCCCACTCCCTAGATCACTCACCCCACCCCACCCCCCGCCGCCCCACTCGTCGGGTAACCATTTCCTAAGGTTCCCCCTTCTGAGTAAGTCCCTCCTGTTATCCTCCCATGTGGCCTCCTGTACGTGGCATGCTTGGCACATCCCAAGGTGTCATTGTCCGTGTGACTTTTTGAAGGGCCATGCTACCCTCTTGCGAGCCTCATGAGAAGAGGCACCGTGTGTGATGGGTTCCTCGTCCTCACATCCACCTTGTGCTTGTCACATAATAAATGCTCAGCAAATGACCTGGATGAATAAGCAGAACCATAGAATAGGAAAGAAGTAAAGAATAAATAATCCGTGTCCCTTAAATAGAACAGAAATAACTCAAAGTCTTATTAATTGTTGTATTGGGGGATGAACTTGATTTTTACTTCAGTTTTTGTAACTCACACTGCTTAATCAGAACTGGTAATTACAACTCTTGTTTCTGGTTTGTGCCTCCTCGACTCAGGTCCCGAGGGCAGGAACCGTTTCATATTTAAGCAGTATTAGTTCTGCGACGCTCTCAGGGGAGCAGGAGCATGCCTGAGTGTGGAGTGTAATTCTCAGTGATGTTAATTAGATCAGGACAACACACTGGGCTCAGAGTGGGAAGGGTCTCCCTCTAACAAGCCAGGGAGGCCAGCCCCAACTGCTGGACCCTGTCCACGCGCATCTCCCCGAGCTCTGGTCTCCCAGGGAAAGCAGAGCCTGCACCCCTCCTGGGATGCCTCTGCCAGACCTCCCCTGGGAGGCAGGACAGCAGCCAGTGCCCAGGAAGGGACTCGGGCACCCTCGCCCCACATCCTCCTCAGGGGCCTCCGGATCCACTCCTTCACGTCAGAGGGCGAGGGGCAGTAGGAGGGACCGGAGTAGGCAGGTGAGATGTTGCTGGAAAGCCGACCTCCCCCTCTCTCCCCTGCAGACAGGACATTTCCCTCCTCCCCCGATCACGACCGCTCGTTTGCCAGTGCATTCCACCTTTATCACCCCGCCACTGCCGCCTTCAACATCATTATCATCACCATCCACTCACCAGGTCCCAGAGGGTACTGTGTGCCAGGCAATTCGCATGATGACCAAAAACCCTGATGAAAAACTCCTGAGGTGGTATCACTGGCCCAGTTTGCAGATGAGAAAACCAAAGTTTATACAGACGAGGCCCTGGCCAGGCCCCAAAGCTGGCGAGTTCGGAGAAAATACTCAAAGAGTGCTTAGCACACAGACACCTAAGACCTGGGCTTGAGTCCTGGCCCTGCTGTTTACTTTGGGCCCATTTTCTTAACAGGTCTAAGCATCGATTTCCTTCTCGGTCTCGTCTTGTTTGAGTGTCCCCAACAATGCCGCCAGGTGGTGGTTAAACGTCGTGTCCATTTCCCAGATGCAAAAACTAAAGCTTGAAGGAGGAGAGAGCTTCGTCTGCGTTTGCACAGATCAGACGCGGTGGCATTGAGACCTGGGACCTCTCGGGTGTCCTGCCCAGGCTGTGCCAGCTCAGTCTCGGGGGGCAGCTCGTTTTCCCTGTGCTCCCACGCTCTGTCACTTACAAACTGCAAGGCCCTGGGCACATCACTCCACCTCTCTGAGCCTCAGTTTCCTCGCTTGTAAAAGGGGGAAGATGATACCTTCCTCTCTTAAAGGGCCTCTGTGATCAAATATGGTCACAGATGTGGCTCTGACCAGTCAGAGGCCTGGCGCACAGTAGGTACTCAGCACATATTTGTCTCTTTTCTTGCCATGAGATTCCCCTGAACTGAGAGTCCTTCACTGAACTTTCACCCAAACCCGTGTGGGTTTCCCACAGAAAAGAAGCAGATGGTTGGAGAGAAAGTGATTTTTCCGAGGAGGTGACATTTAATCAGAGATGTGGATGAAGTCAGGGAGTAGAGCATGCAGATGTCTTCAGGGGGAGCCTTCCAGGCAAAGGAAACAACTTGTGCAAAGGCCCTGAGGTGGATGTGTACTTGGTGGGTCCATCAGGAAGTTACTGTGGCTGGGCTAGAGTGAGTGAAGGGAGTGTGGCTTGAGACGGGGGTGGGGAGGTAGGCAGGCCAAGCCGGGAAGGGTCTTGCAGGCCTGTGGACATTAACTGGTGGGGGATGGGGAGATGTGGCAGTGGGGGATGTCGTTTCCTTCAGGGTCAGACATAATATGCTCCCAGGACATCTGAACCCAGGTCTAACCAGCCAAGCCATTACTGGAATGTTCACTCCCCTGCAGGAGATGGGAGGCTTCCAGTGTTGCCCCTATCTGTTCCCCTCGCTGGCCCTCTACCATGCTGACCAGCTGGGAAAGGACATCTCCCTCAGGGGAAAATGTCAGAGAGCAAAGCAGGGCCTGGGCTGGCCCGGCCTCCAGGGCTCTGCTCAAGAGGTGATGTGCGAGATGGAGAGGCCCATGCTCCCCTCACACCTGGTTCATAGCAGCACCTTGTAACATCTCAGTCCGCTAACATCTCCATGGGGAAGAAAAGCCTGGTCCTCTAGCAAAGGGGTCCCTGAGGTCCAGGGTGAGAAATATTGAAGGGACGGGACCGGAGAGACCCCGTCACAGCCTACAGACAATCCTGTCAGCTCTTTCCTACATGTTGGCTCTGCTGAAGCTCCTTCCTTCCTTCCTTCCTTTCTCTCTCCCTCCCTTCCTCCCCTCTCTCCTTCCTCCCCTACTTCTTCCCCTCCTCCTCCTCCTTCCTCTCTCTTCTTTTCTCTCTTCTTCCTCTCTCTTCCTTTTCCTCTCTATCTCTACTTCTATTTACATCTCTGCCTCTCTCTTCCTCCCTCATTCCTTTCTTTCCATAAACATTAACCACTTTTCTCTGTGTGTGACCCTGGGTCTGCATGTACAGCACGGAGAAATGTTGGGACGTACTGTCCCACCTCAGGAGTGTCTGTCCACTGGTATCACAAACAGTCACCGCATGACATCACTCACTCTGTGATACTGTGCAGGGGCCCAAGGAGACTCGGGTTATGCCTGGGTGGGGAGAGGGGTGGGAGAGAAGTGTTTTCTCCACCAGACGCCGTTCTGGGCAAAGTGCCAGAACCTCAGAGTTCTTAAGGGCCTGCGAAAATGCTTAAGGCCCAGGAAAACAATTTATTTGGCTTCAAAATGAAAAAGGAAAGCTGCAAAGTTGAAATTGATAAATGTTTAATCAAATGTCTACCAAGCATAACATTATCAACTACTCACCTTCCACTCCAGCTCAGCTTCTGCTGAGTTTCGTATAATTTGTATTTAGGGTGGGATGTGGGGGCATTTTAATGTGTTTGAACTGATGGGGGAAGGAGGTTCTACAAGTGAGAGTGTTTGTGTTTGAGAAGGTCCTATAAGAGCCAAGTGTGTGTGAGGCTCGGGGAATGGAGAGAGCGAAGACTTCACAGAAGAGGGGATGTGGCTGGAGGGATGAAGAGGCTTTCACCAGCAGAGAGAAGGACGCTCCGGCAGGCGGAACAGTATGTGTGAGGGAACAGGGCACGGCAGTGTCTGGTGTGCCTGAGGAACAGGGCCCCCTTCCTTGGGCATGCAGCACAAAGTGGGGCGGGCCGGGGAGGAGGGTCCTGGAGCCCAGGTGTTCTTTCCCTTCCTTGAGCCTCTCTCCAGCCTCACGCCTTCCTCCCCACCGTTAAAACCCAGCTCCGCCCTCACCTGTCTGAGGCTGGGCCAGCACGAAACCCCAAGCCCAGCTCGGTCTCCGCACGGACAGCTCCCACTCAAGCCTGGCTCATGAACTCTCTTCTGCCCACGGGGCCTCATCCCTGGTCTAGTCATGAGAAAGCACAGATGTGAAGAGGAGGGAAGAGGAAAAAAAAATAATTCAGAAACATAAACAGACTCCAAACTCTCTTCTGGGGTCATTTCTGGAAGCAAGTCTCTTTTTACTCTTACTCCTTCCCCAGCCCAGTGTTTCAGCTGAAACATCCCTTGTGTCTGTTTAAGGAGGTCGTGAAGTTTCGAGCCCCCTTGGGAATGATGTTCATTCTCTGCCCAGACAGAGTAAACCTCTAGGCCAGTGATGGGAGCCTTGAAAATCCCTGCCTTCCCCCGAGGGCTCTCAGAGGGCAAGTACGGGGTGTCCTGGGGCAGGATGCTTCACACAGAGGGATCCCACCATCAGTGCAGTGCCTCTACCAGGGGCAGCAGGCAGACTCCTGGGCGCCCCCCTCCCAGGAGAGCAAAGGGCGCTGGCGTCCTTAGGCCGGCAGCACTGGGAGCAGGGGCTGGGAGCGGGAAGGCATTCTGTTATTAAGCTCATCAGTTCTGGTTCCTGGTCTTTGGGGAGAAGAGCTTGGCTGGTGATTAGGGTTGTTAGGGGAGACAGAGCCGGGGCTGGGATTGATCTCAGCGTCGAACCAGAGCAGCCTGACTCAAGGCCGCGGGCGGCGGAAGGGGACACTGGGAAGGGACCCGGTGGGTGGGCACCTCCTGGAGGCAGAGAAGGAAGGACCCGCGTCTTCCTCCTGGTGCGGGAGGCCCCGCGGCGGTCCCGGCTGCCGCCTGAAGGTGGCGCTGCAGGCTCTCTCAAGTCCTGCGCAGCCGGGGAGCAGCCAGGCGCCTGGAGTTGGGAAGGGGTCTGGAGAGAACAAAGGGTGGGAGTGGAAAGGAGGAAAGGGAGAGAGAGGGAGGGGAAGGGGAATAGAAAGGACCAGAGGAGAAGACAGGGAGGGAAGGAGAGAAAATGCTGGGCGGGGTGGGGGGGAGAGCAGGGTAGGAGGAGGCTTCTCCCCATCAGAGATTCGGAGGCGCCAGATCCTTTGGGATTCTCAGCTCCACCACCCCACGCCTCCAGGGTGGTCACTTCCTCCCGTAACCCCTACTCCCATCCCTCCCTGGCTCCCCAGGGCCCCCAGGACGAAGACGCCCCAACTGCACGCCTGGCTCACCCACCCTCTGTGCTCGGACCCCAGTGGACCACCAGCCTGTTTCCCTCCACCTTCCCGCCCCCCACCTCTGTCCTCACATCCCAGGCCCCAGCCATGCAGAACCGCCTGCCACTTCCTCCCCGTCTCCTCCGGACCTGCGCAGGGGCCGGGCCGGGCGGTGCTGCCAGTAACCTCCTTGTCCCCCCCTTAGCCTTCCTCCTGACTCCCCGCTTCCCCTTCAGGTCTCAGCAGGGACGCCGCCTCCGCCCAGAGGTCCTCCCTGACGCTCGTCCAGGGGTCAGGTCGTCCCCCGGGCTCCCCTCCCCCGCATCTCCCCCATCTCGGCACTGACCACCCCAGGTTGTGGTTGCCTCATCTGTTTCCCCAGCCAGACTGGGAGCTCCCCAAAGGCAGGGACGCAGGCTCGTCCCTCTGGGCGTCCCGTCCTGGCCGGCCCAGGGGCTGACCCCGCACAGTGGGCGACATGATGCCTATGAGGTGAATGAATGATCACATGAGGGGCTGAGTGGGAAAGAAGGGAGAGGGAGACATGGACCCCTTTCACCACCCAGAAGTTCCTTTTTATTATTGGAGTCAGGGC
Organism: Rousettus aegyptiacus; assembly: GCF_014176215.1. Taxonomy (NCBI): domain Eukaryota; kingdom Metazoa; phylum Chordata; class Mammalia; order Chiroptera; family Pteropodidae; genus Rousettus; species Rousettus aegyptiacus. The sequence continues at coordinate 18,607,999 of NW_023416284.1, read as the reverse complement.
TCCTTGAGGAACAGGTGACAGGACCTTCTTGGTTGCAGGGGCAGGAAGGTTAATAGAAGGTTAATAGAAGGACTCAGATCTCTCAGATGCAAAAGTCAAAGAATGCAGCCAGAACTTAGGAGTGACCCAGACAAGACGAAGGTGGGGGTAGGAGGGGGTGGGGTGTGGGAGGGTGTGTGGGGGGGGGCAGAGCACAGTTTCTTTCTCTCTCTCTCTCTCTCTCTCTCTCTCTCTCTCTCTCTCTCTCTCTCTCCCCCCGCCCACAGCATTTCCATTCTCTACCCTTCTCAGTGTCCCGCAGACTTGAACTTCATTTATTATCAGCTCAAACAACCAGCAGACCCAACTAGCCTCTCTTAGTCTCAATTTCAGATTCATAGGACAAATATCCTGACTGGCCCATCTTGAGAAGGTGTCCACCCTGATTCAGTTAACATGGGGGAGGGGGCAGGGCAGGGTCACAGAGCAAAAACGGGGCTTCTAGGGGCAGTGCCAGCACACTGGGAAATGGGGGCAGCCAACGCCAATGGCGTTCTCACCGTGGCGCCACTCTGGTATCATATTTGTAGGACCTGATCTTTGGCCGACTTGTCATAACTTGTTGTGTCATAACTTATCAAGCATCACCTGACCAAACGTATCCCCACTTTACAGATGAGGGACCTGAGGCTCACTACCCTGTGCTCTTTCCATTCCATCATTCTCTAAGATTCTGTTCCCTCATCCGCCACCGTCCTGTTGGGTTTCCTTGGTCCAGCCTTCTGTCTTCTTGGAGCCTCAGTTTCCCTAATGGAAAATGAAGGAGACAGAAAAAGCTATGAGGCCCCTCTCAGCTCATGCTGGGAGCCTTTGCTCCATTTGGAGGCAGCCAGCAGCCTCGGGGAAGCTCGTGATCCAAGCCCCTTCCCTCCCCGTGACTCATTTGCTGTTCGGGCCCTTGGAGAAGCCCCCAGGTAAATATTAATAATGCAGAGTTGCCCTCATGTCTGAGAAAGAGGATGAATCATTTCCTGCTTCCCTCCTGGGCTCAAGATTGAAGCTGAGAATATGCTGGATCTTTGGAGCAGCTGTGAGGAGACCTGGGCTGCTGGGGTCTCATTGCTGGGGCAGAGTCACAAAATAGCTTCCCGCTAGCTGCCTCAGGGCCTGAACCCAAAGCCAAGTCTGTACCAGAGGCTTAGCATCCGGCCCTGGTACTGCCAGGTCTTTGCCACGAGGCTTACTCTACCTCTCCTGAAGGATCACCATGTCTGCCTGGCAGGGATGAAGGAGGCAAGCTGCAGAATCTGGTTTTCACCCCACGGAGCCCTACTGGTGCTCACCTTCCTTGAGCCCATGCTGGTCACACATGGATGCACATCTGTGTCCCCACCCCATGTGAACTCCTCAAGAGCAGGGCCCCTCCAGGTTTTAGTCAACATCCCCAGAGCTGGTGCAGGGCCTGATGCTTTTGAGAGCATCTGTCCAGCTCGTAACAACCCCCTCCATAGCCCTCTTCACCTCCGAGGGGCCTCCCAGAAGCCACACCTGTGCCGTTTGACCTGCCTTCCACTGGAGCAGGAGACACATGGGTAGACGAGCAGAAAGCTGATCCAAGTTAGACCAGGTGGGTTCTCTATCCCAGAAACCCAGGGCTGGGACTGAGGGGATCTGGTTCTATCTAGCTGTTCTCTCCAGCGGAGATTTATGTGCTTAGGAGCTGTCTTGATGGAACAGCAGAAAGAGGGTCCCGGCCATTCCCTGGGCCTTTCTCTTTCTGCGGATGCTCTGCCTCCTCATCCTTGGATTCTAGGAGATGTTCTGTATCCTTGGATTGCCCCCCTTGTCTGCTTCAGCTGGTATGAGTTGATCTCTACTACCCGCTACTGGAGTCCTAGCCAGTCTACACAGAGGCCATGCTTGTGCCAAGTGCTGCTCAGCCATTTTACTCCATCATTTCACTTGGCTGCTCTCCAAATCTACCAGGTGGGTATTTGCAGACTCCCATTTTACAGGTGAAAAAACTGACCCCGAGCTCAGACCACTAGTCCAGGATCACGAGAGCAGGATCTGATTTTCTCCACAGCCCTGGGAGCATCTTCCCCCAGACCTCAGACAGTCCAAATGGAGTGGGAGCCGAGGGCCCAGGTGGATTTGCTGGGGCCTCTCCCATGAGGGTGCACCAGCTCAGGCCCCAGCAGCGCTCGCCAGACCACTGGAAACTTAGTGCATCTCCGGGACAGCCCTGCAGTGACTAGTTCTGGAGCTTGGAGTTGAGCAAGCCGAGGGGACATTCTGCCCGTCGCTATCCAAACAGGACAGGGCTCTTATAGTCCTGCTCTTCATTCCAAGTCACTTGAATGCCCAGAGGATAATTGGAATCTCAGAACCATCCATTATTTCCACTCTCAGGCCACAAATGATTGTCTGGTGGCTACAGCCCCTGCCCAGTGCAGTGACATCAATGACCTTTCATTTTTCTCTCCCAGACAGGTCAGTGGATTATTTCCAGGGCCAGGGCTCCCGCTCAGACCTGACACCCCTTCCTTGACCCTCCAGGCACTGAGAGTAATTGGCCACCCACTGCTGCCTTCAGGGGAGTGTGGCCCCAGTGCTTTGTGATAGAATTATTTATAATGAGGGGCACAGGGGGGTGGGGGCTCCCCACAGCCTGTCCTGCTGACATCGTCAGACTGTGGGCAGCAGCTATATCCACATGGCCAGAGGCTGCCTTCAAAGTAGAAGGCAGAAGCAAGGAAGGACCCTGGAGATCATCATCTCAATCTTTTCGTTAAACCAGTGAGGGAATAATATTCTAGAGAGAGACAGAGACCAGCTCAGGATCACACAGAGAGGCTGTGACCTGGACAGTGAGGTCTGAAGTGGGTAGAGAGTCCATAGAAATCAAAGGCCGGACATTACTTGGAACTCTGGGATATAAGGCTAAGTCAGACAGACATGGCCCCTGTCCCCATGAGTTCACAGTCTAAGATGGGGAGAAGCCCCTAATCCTAATCCTCTGTGAGAGCCATGGACTGTGTACCTTGGGGGCTGAACGGTCCTGGAATCAGGGAGGAGAGAGAGAAAGAGGGAAGGGGAGGAGTGGGCTGAGATGCATACACATCTGCATGGTTCTGGAACGGGGCGGGGCGGGGGGGAGGTGGAGGGGCATGCCAGATGGAAGGGGCAGACTGCAGGATGAGAGGTGTTTGGGTGGCTGCAGCAGAGTCGCGTGGCTGGAACTGTGAGGAGGGGCAGAGGCGAGCCTGGTGGTCCAGCCAGCTGCAGGGGCCAGAGCACACAGGGCCATGGCAGGAGCTTGGCTCACACTCAGGACTGTTCGAATCTAAGCTAATCCCTTCCTGGGAGCGGCTATTTCTGCACGGTGGGCCCTCACCAAACCAAAGGGAAAACCTGGGTTAGACGCCCAGGTTGTTAAGGGGACACAGAAAATAAGAAAAAGATGAACCAGCGTTTGAGCGGTCGTTTGCCGTTTGCCATTTGCAATGAATGCTCCTTCACACGGGTTCTTTCATTTGGTCCTGAGCACTGTCCCCATGTGCAGATGAGGAAACTGAGCCTCAGTTAAGGAGCCAAAAGACTCCTAACTAGTGAGAGGAGGAAACAGATATGAGTCTACACTCGCCTAATTCCCAAATTGCATTCCCTTTTCCTTGGCCATTCTGCCAGACAGGAATTTAAGCAGGGTAAACTAGGGAGGGTTTTCCCAAGGACGGGAGTTTTAATCTGGTCTTGGAAAGCAGAAAGGAACAGGAATCAGATGGCGGGAAAAGTGGGGGAAAGGAAAGTCCAGGTGTGGGATCTGGGGCAGGGGAGGCTCTGCGGGGACAGTCAGCAGCTGCATTTACTTGGGCATCTACTATGTGCCTGGTCATTGCTAGCACCTGAGGTATGTCATCTCTTTTACTCCTCAGATGGCCTGTGATGCGGGCACGGTCCCAGCTGGTTGGTGGTGGGGCCAGGATCAGCCCCAGGTTGGCCCGTTTGTGGAACCCAAGGGTTTAACTGCCCCACCCCAGATGGAACTTGTGCTGTGTGAGAAAGGGGAGCACAGCCAGTGAGGAGGTATTGTCCGTACCTCTCCCATTTCCCTGCAGGTTTGCAATAAAGCTAATAAACTCAGAAAGGCTTTGGATGGGTATTTAAGGGACCACTGAGAAAGCCAAACTTTGCACTTGAATGAGAGACATAGCCAGGTGGACAGAGGAGCCCAGCCGCAGGAGGAAGAGTCCTGTGGCTGAGGGCCACCAGTGGCTCCGGACTGCCCAGGGCCCCAGCCAGAGACATTCAGTTCTCCCAGGGACAAGGGTGCCCCAACTGGCCCCCAGTTACATCTAAGAGTCACGTCTGCTTTCTTGTCAACTCCTAACATCCCTAAGGTCATATTCCTGCTTCATCAAAGGTCAAGCCTCCTCTTGCCCTTGGATTCCATCTTCTGCTCTCCATTCTCACTCCCTCCACGCTATCATCTTTATCCCGTTCACAAAGTGAGCTCTGACCTCCCATGTGAAAAACAAGGCAAGGCAAGGTCAGGAAAGGAACAAGAAGCCCTTCCTTGATCCCAGTCCCTCCCCATACCACACTCCCTGGAGCATCCTCCTCTCCCCACTTTGTCTTAAGCAAGTTGACCACACAGTTCTCTCCACCTCCTGACCCGGCACCTTTCACACCTCACCGACTGCTGCTTTCTGACTTGTCAAGGTCATCGGTGACCTCCATGTTGTTACACCTCATGACCACTTTTAGAACTACCAAGAGGTATATGACATGAGGAGCCCCGGCCCCTCCTCTGGAACCACTGACTCCATGCTTTCCCTCCCAAGCCCTCGGCTCGCCTGTCTCAGTCTCCTTTGCTGAACCCGCTACCCTGTCCCTCGGGCTCAGGCCAGGTTTCCCTGGATGGCAGACCTGCTCTTTCCTGTGTGGAGCTTGTCAATTCCAGGGGCTATTTTTAATAGCTTTATGAGGTATAATTGACATATGATAGACTGAGCATATTTAAGGTGACATATTGAAAGACATAATTAAAGTTATAATTTGATTAGTTTGACATGTGTACACATACATTCATGAAACCATCACCACAATCAAGATAGTGAAAATATTCGTCATTCCCCAAACTTTCCTCCTCCTTCTCTGTCATCTCCCCTGAAAGCCCCTCCCCTCTCCTCAGGCAACCGCTGATCTGCCTTCTGTCCCCATCGATAGATTAGCTTACGTTTTCTGGAATGTTATGCCGATGGAACTAAACAGGACATACTCTTTTTTGCTCGGTTTCTTTCACTTAGCACTATTCCTTTTAGATTCATTTGTATGTGTGCGTGTGTGTGTGTCAAGAGTTCATTCATTTTTATAATGGAGTACTATTCTATTGTACGAATATACAATTTGTTTATTTTCTTGTTGATAAATATTTGTGTTGTTTCCAGCTTTTGGATATTAGAAACTGCTATGAACATTTTATATGCAAGACACGTGGCTTCACTTTTCTTGGGTAAATACCTGAGACGGGAATGGCTGAGTCTTACAGTAAGTGTAATTTTTACTTTTTAAAAAACTGCCCAACTTTTTTCCAAAGTGCTGATAACATTTTACTTCCCAGTCAGCGATGTATGAGAGTTCCAGTTCCTTCACGTCCTCACCAATGCTTGGAAAGGTCAGTCTTTTAAATCTTAGGTTAGCAGTATTGGGATCTGACTATGGTTTTAATTTGCATTTCTCTAACCATAATGATACTGAGTATTTTTAACTTGCTTATTTTCCATCTGTATATGCCCTTTGGTGAAGTGTGTTCAAATTTTTTGTCCATTTTTTAAGTCAAGTTGTTCGTTTTCTTATTATTAAGTTCTTTAAATATTCTACGTGTAACTGCTTTATCACATTTGCAAATATTTTCTCCCAGTCTGTGGCTTATTTCTTCCTCGTCTTAAGAGTATTTTTTGAAGAGCATAAGTTTTAGATTTTTATAAAGTCCCATTTATCAATTTTTCACTTATGAATTATGTTTTTGGCGTTTTTGATGTTCTATCTAAAAATCTTTTAGATAATGTAGTCAATTAGCTTAATTTCATGTTACAAATATTTTTTCCTATGATTTTCTCTAAAAGTTTGTAGTTTTAGGTTTTACATTTAGTTGTATAATTCATTTGAAGTTAATGTTTGTATGCAGATTAAATTTCAAAATTTTTGCCTATAGATTTCAACAGTTTCTGCATCATTTGTTTGAAAATACTATCTTTAATGAATTGCCTTTGTACTTTTGTCAAAAATTAAGTGTTCATGTATGTGCGAATTTACTTCTGGATTCTATTCTGTTCTATGGATCTATTTGGCTCTCTTGATGGCATTACTACATTGTCTTCATTATAGTAGTTTTACAGTAAGTCTTGAAATCAGGTAGTGTTAGTTCTCTACCTTTGTCCTTTTTCTCTGAATTGTTTTGCCTATTCTAGGCCTTCTGAATTTTTCCATGAATCTGAGGATTAGATTGTAAATGTTTACAAAAATAATGGCTTCTGGGATGTTGATTGGGTTGAGTTGAATCTAAAAATCAATGTGGAGAGAATTAATATTTAATATTGATTAATATCATGATCATGGTATAACTATATTTCTTTGGTCTCCTTTAATTTCTCTCAGCAACATTTCATAGTTTTCAGGGACAGATCTTACACATCTTTTGCCAGATTCAATCCTAAGTACTTTATACTTGTGATGCTATTGTAAAGGCTATTGTTTCATTAATTTCAATTTTGATGGTCCATTGCTAGTATATAGAAATAGAATTGATTTTTACATGTTAATTTTCTATCATGCAACCTTGCTAAATGCACTTACTATTTCTAGTAGATTTTTTATAGATTCCATCAAATTTTCTATGTAGATAATCATGTCACCTGCCAGAAAAGGCAGTTTTATTTTTTTATTACAAATCTGGGAGCTTCCTTCTTTCCTTCCTTCCTTCCTTCCTTCCTTCCTTCCTTCCTTCCTTCCTTCCTTCCTTCCTTCCTTCCTTCCTTTTTCTTTTTTTCTCTTACTATTGTACTGGCTGGAACTTCCAGTACATTGTTGAATAGAAGGGGTGAGTGTGGATATCTTTATTTTGTGTCTTGATCTTAGTGCAAAAGGGTTCAGTTACTATCCATTATGTATGATGTTAGCTCTAGATTGTCATAGATGACTTTGATCAGGCTGAGGAAGTTTCCCTCGATGCCTGACTTGCTGAGACTTTTCATTAGGAATTGATGTTAGATTTTGTGAGATGCTTTGTTTGCATCTATTGAGTTTGTCATATGGCCTTTCCTTTATAATTTGTTAATTTAATGAATTTCCTTGATTGATTTTTGAATATTAAACCAATCATGTATTCAGGGATAACCCCCACTGGGTCATGATACATTATCTTTTTAAATATGTAGTTGGATTTTATTTGCTAAAATAAAATTAATGGAGAAGTTTTACTTCTACGTTTTTTAGGGGTATTAGTCTGTAGTTTTCCATTCTTGTGATGTCTTTGTCAGGTTTTGGTATCAGGATGTTGCTGGCCTCATAGAATAGGCTGGGAGATATTATTTTTAGAATTGTAGAATTGGTATTATCTGTGTAGAATTTATATTATTTTTTTTCCTTAAATGTTTGGTAGAGTTTACTGGGGAAGCTATCTGGCCCTGGAGTTTTCTTTATGGGAAGATTTGTAACTATAAATTCAATTTATTGAAGAGATATTAGAAATATTCAGATTATATTTTCTTGAGTGAGCTTTGGTAGTTTGAGTCTTTCAAAGAATTTGACCATTTCATCTAAGTTGCCAAAAGTATTGTCATAATATTGTCACTAATATTCCCTTATTATCCTTTTAATATCTACATAGTATGTATTGGTATTACCTCTCTCATTATTGATATTAGTAATTTGTGGTTTCTCTTTTTTTAAACTGATCACTCCAGCTATATAGTTATCATGTTATTGATTTTCTCAAAGCATCAGTTTTCGGTTTCATGATTTTCTCTAGTTTTCCTGTTTTTGATTTCCCTAAAATTAGCTCTCATCTTTATTATTTACCTTTTTCTTCTTGCTTTTGGGTTACCATCCTATTCTTTTTCTAGTTTCTTAAGGCAAATATGAGACCTCTTTTTTCCTTAATATAACCATTTAGTACCATGCATTTCCTCCTAATTTTTGCTTTAGTCATATTTATAAATTTTTATATGTTATATTTTCATTTTTATTCAGGTTGAAATACTTCCTTGGGACCCTTTTGGCTTCATGGTCCTGAGTCACTTCATTTTGTGAGTAGAGCTGAGAGAGTAACCATTCATGAGATTGTGGCCCATCTCTCACTTTCTAGTGAGCGAAGTCTAGAGACCTCATTTTCCCTACTGATCGCATGAATGAGTCCCAATGACCCCTCCAGCTCCACTTCCTCCAATTAATTTAATCGCTTTATGTCTTTGGTAAAAAACCAGACCCCTCGCGCCCCCCTTCACCCAAGAGCTAGGTACATCATTCATGATCAAGGTCAAGGCAGACCTAGATCGCCCACCTCCTGACACTCAGTGGAGAGCCCTTTAACAGCCAATTATGGTTTGCCCAATACAGTTTATTTCCCTTGTGCCAGGCACAGCACTAGGTACCTCATGCATATTATCTCATTTAATCTTTATAGCAGCCCTGTAAAATAGACGTAGTACTCACGGCCATTTTACAGATGTATGTACATCAAGGCTCAGAGATATGTCTCCTGCTCCAGGTTCCACCCAGAGGAAGTGGAAAAGTGGGTTCAAATCTGGGTTTGATCCAAAGCTGCGCATCACCACTAGGCAGTTCTGAGTCTTCTTCCGCTTCGCCATTGCCGGCTCTGCCCTCTTTCTGACTCAGGGTATGCACACACAGCCTTGGGGACTTAGAAGCAGAGCAGCAGAAGAGAAAGACCTGGAGGCTGGGTGGAGGGTGAGAGAGAGCAAAAGAGAGATGCTTTCTAATTATGAAAAAAGCTTTTGACCTTTTCATGTTCATTCAACTAAGTCAAAAGGGGTTGAACTTTGGTGCACTGCCTTTAAGTATAAATGCAGATTAATGAGGGAAAATTTGCTTTGCTAAGCTTGGAAAACATGGAGCCTAAATTGAGCATGATATTAAGTCTGATAATGCCAACTCGCAGGGCCAGAGCCGGAACCAGAGCACGAGCCCCATGTGGGTTCCTGACCATGTCCTCAGATCCTGAGAGGGAGGGAGCAGAGGCCTTGCTGCATTAAAGGCGAACCCCAGGGGAAAGGCCTAGGGAATCTGGACAGGACCCTTAGTAATCCACCCTCTTTTCTCTGCAGACCAGACAGCTCATGGCCTTGTCAATCTCAGCAAAGCTTAGAATAGAGATGTTCAGGGCTGATTCCTGCTGGGTTCTTTGCACTCCTCAGAGACTGTGGAGCAGAACTCAGGCATCTCATGTGTGGGCAGGGGTCAGCTGGGACTCAAAAAGGCAGAGTGGGGAGAAGGAGAAGGTGCCTTCATCTTGGCTGTGCAACTGCAGTAACCGCTTCTTCAAATCCCACCAGGTCTGAAACCATGGCCAAGGTGTCTCCTCTCTCTGAGCCTCAGTTTCCATGTCTTTATAATGGGATTCGCGTCTCCTGTTGTGAAGAGTAATGGTTAGGATTAAGTGAGAGAATGTATGTAAGGGGTTTGGTGTCTGGTTCATCTCTTCAGGAATTCAATAAATATATATGGATGCCAACCAATGGCCAGGCCCTAGGGAACTATCAGGCAGAAGCAGGCCTGGAAGGCCACTGGGCCATAGACTTACCAATATCCATGAATGTGGCCAAAGGCAGATAAAGTCACCAAAGAGCTTATGGGTCAGTGGCCTGAAAATTGGCTGGGCAAGGTATGAACCTGACTCTGCCCCTAACCTGCTGTGTACCCTCAGGCAGTTCATGTAGCCTCTCTGAGCTTCAGATTCTTTTTCTGTGTGAAGGGTGAGAGTCACAGCCTGAGAAAGATGGGGTTTCTGAGGGCATGCTCAGCCTGGACAAATGTTGTATCTTTCAGAATCAATGGTTCTAGATGCATCACTATCATGGATCTATCAGTGCATTTGAGAGTTTTCAAGGACAGGAGCAGTGATAAGAACTCTACTCAACATGGACCCCTCCCCATCGGAAGTTGCCCTACAAGGAAGGGACCGGATTCCATGAGATGAAAATAGATGCCTTGATGCTTGCCCTGCGTGGACAGGTGTACAGAGTAAGACTGAGCTCGTTTCAAGTCTGGGCTGTGTGATTTTAGGCAGGTCACTTTCCTTCTCTGAGCCTCAATCTTTTCATCTGTGATATGGGAATAACTACACCTCTCTGGGTTGCAAAAGTACATGCAAACTCAGAATCTGACCTATCCGAGGCCTTGGTTAAGCTTTTGTGTCCTTCCTGAAGGCACCTGGGAGGGCTAGCAGTTTCTCTACCCTTAAGACCATGTTCTGGTACCCAGGCCAGCCTGGGATTACAGAGACCTTCCTGGGGGGCCCTTCTGATGCCACCTCACCCTGTTAGTGTGAAGAAACCTTCTTTCAACAACCTCTAGTGACACTGTTCTGTTGCTAATGCCCAAATCCCACACACCCCATGATTTTGCCTGCTACCAGGCCCTCGAACCACGGTCACATGGACGCTTGCTCTGAGCTCCAGTGCTTTGCTGCTTTGTCACTGATAGGCCCAGCAGTGCTGCAAGGTGGACCTGATGCCCCACTTACAGATGGGAACTTTGGGCCCAGAGAGGAGACTAGAACCGGGTCAGGGCACTTCCCGCTGGACTCGGAAACTGCACCTTCCCTGCGCCCACCGTCATTTCACCCACTGCTCTGGGCTCTGTCCCTGCATGAATCACCAATGTCACTGGCACTCCTCCAAGTGCGCTCAGTGGGCTGATGCCTTCGGTCCTCACAGCACCCTCTGGGGAGGACCCATCAGGATCTGCAGATGCGGAGTCGCCCAGCACTGACCACCAGGTGCAATGCACCGCCTCGCTCTGATGCCTGCACTCCTAACCCTGACCTTCAGGAACTCTCTACTCGGAGTGACTTCCTCCCGTCCTTCCTCTACACCAGTTCCATTGGGAAAACTACCCTCTTGGTCCAAGAGCCAAATCAAGTGCCACCTGCTCTGGGAAGCCTTCCTTGGCCTCCCCTTGAAGAGCACCCCATCTGGGCAGAGTCCCCAGAGTGTGTGTGGTCTGTGGCAGCATCAATCAGACCTGGTGAAGGCTTGTAGTGCCACAGGAAGACCAACCAACCCCTGGTTGACTATCCCCTCAAACCCAATAGTCTCTGGGCGACCGTGGTCAAACAATTTGACTCTGTGAAGGGGGAACATAAATCCTAAGCTGCCACGAAGTCAGGCGGGGTGGGGACAAGTGACCTCCTAAGATTCCTCCTAATGAAAAATATATAATTTTATTAATTCTGCAAAGACACTTAAATGCCCTGACCACTTGCCCCTCTCTACCACCAATCTTCTTTTATTTTATTCACAGCCCTTAGCATCACCTCCAGCTGCATATTCAGGTGTTTATTTGTTTATTTCCTTTTTCCTGCACTAGACAGTTAGTTCCCCCAGGGCTGGGAACTGGATCTCTCCTGTTCACCTTGGATCCCTTTCCGAGAAGATGCCTGCACATAGCAGGTGCTCAAATGTGCTTGCGGAATGAGCTAACTGATTAGCGATTGAATGGTTAGTGGCCTGGGATCTGGAGTCAAGCAGATCTGGATTCAAGCCTCCGATCTTCTCCTAAGTCCCCGTGTGTCCCTGAGCAAGTGACTTCTCTGAGTCTGTGTCTTCCTGTGTCTCATGGAGGCATCAATAATAGTTCCTGCCTCATACGGTGTGCTGGCACTAGCATGAGACGGGCTTCTAGAGTGCTGAGCACAGAGACCGCTACACAGTGAGCTCCCAGTAAACATTCTCCATCTATCCAGATGCAAGCTGTACTCACGAGCTCCGAGCTGAGGGACTTGAGGCAAGTGCCTTTCTGCTGAGCCTCAGTTTCCTTATTTGTAAAATGGTAACACCTATCCCAGAAGGTGGCGTGAAGGCTCCATAAGATAATGATGGTAGGTAAACTGGTTACCTGCTCCCCGTGTGCTCAGCCCTAGCTTTATACAAATAAATGCCTTTCATCTTTGTTACAGTCCTAGGAAGTAAGTGCTAATATTATCACCATTTTACACTGAGAAATCGGGGCCTATGGCAGGGAAGTGACTGGCCCTGGGGCACCAGTGAGCAGGTGCACCCCGCACACTGCGAGCACACAGTAAAAAGGCCGTCAGAGGTGACCGTCTGTGGCTGTCAGCGCAGCTCGGCCCTCAGTCTGCGGCTCAGCCAGGCACATCTCTTCTTAGCTGCTTTGCATCCGGCTCTGAGGCACCTCGTATCGTATTTTCTCCAGTACCGGCTCTTCAATCATTCCTTTGTTTTTAAAAAGAGGTAGACACCATGGTCAGGAGGTGGGGCAGCCCCGGAGGAGACAGATAGGTGGAGATTTAACATGATGAGAAAAGTGGAAACAATGCTTGGATCGATAACAGAGAATCAGGAGGGAAACAGCAGTGTTTTTCTGTATGTATTTATCTATTGGAACTCTAATGGATTTTCAAGTCTTTGTGAGAGTTCAGGTTGAGTGAAATCAGCTCCATGGCTGTGAGAGCCTTGTCTTGGGCCAGGAGGTGGGGAGGTGCTGCAGGGCGGGTTTGGCCCGCACCTGGCAGGAAGGGGGCAAAAAAACAGAACAAGAGAGTCCAGGGCCTGTCCGCGTGAAGCGCACGTGGGGGAAGGCGGAGGGGGCTGCATCAGAAACCAGCTAGAATTGGCTCGTGGATGTGTCGTCACACCGACGAGGTTATGCGAATGTCCTTGAGGTTCCTGATCATGGGCTAACTTGTTCCACTGTCACCAATACGAGGGAATCGCAAAGCAGGGAAGTGTGGGCACACTCACATCTGCCCCGACCTTGTGCTTAGTTAACAAAGAGCTTCATCCGAGTTACTCGCTCGCTGCGTAGGAAGCAGGGTCCACAATGCCAGGTATCCAGGTGACCCTCCCAGGGCCTTGTGGCCAGGTTCTCCTGTGCCAGAGAGGAGAAAGCAGAGGGTGGGGAGTGTTGCCAGGGAGAGACAGCCAGGAACACGGTGATCGTACTCCATTAGCCAGTATGAAGAACCTGTGTGTGTGTGTGTGTGTGTGTGTGTGTGTGTGTGTGTGTGACCAGAGAGAGAGAATGCCTCCCTCACCTCCCAGACTGTACACACGCACACACAAGCACGTGCACACAGATACACACACATGCACACGCATGCACACATGCTCACATATGCACATGTCTATACCCTCACACACGTTTACACACCCAGACACAAGCACATCGCATTTCTCTTCTTCATGAAACGTGTCTCATTCCAAGTCAACATTTGTGTGACTCTCAGATAATTTGCATTCGTCCCCCTAGACTGTGAGCTGCCTTGGGAAAGCGGGGATGGCTGGGGTGGGGGATTGCTCGCCATTGAGTTCCCACAGCTGTGGTTCAAACGTTGCTTCTAAATTTAAGATAATAATAAAAATAATCCATAAAAATTAAGGGATAAGCATAATGAGGCTCCCATGTGACTCGCGGGAGTTGGGCTGGTGCTCATCTACTGATCCTGAGAGCGAGAGAGGAGCGTGGCGCTTCTTTCTGAGACAGGGGCAGAGGCTGAGGTGGGGTGGAGGCTAAGGCAGGGGTGGGAGGCTGAGGTGGGGCGGGAGGCTGAGGTGGTGGCAGAGGCTGAGGTGGGGCGGGAGGCTGAGATGGGGTGGAGGCTGAGACAGGGGTGGAGGCTGAGGTAGGGGCAGAGGCTGAGGTGGGGCGGGAGGCTGAGGTGGTGGCAGAGGCTGAGGCAGGGGCAGAGGCTGAGGTGGGGTGGAGGCTGAGACAGGGGTGGAGGCTGAGGTAGGGGCAGAGGCTGAGGCAGGGGTGGGAGGCTGAGGTGGGGCGGGAGGCTGAGGTGGTGGCAGAGGCTGAGGCAGGGGCAGAGGCTGAGGTGGGGCTGGAGGCTAAGACAGAGGTGGAGGCTGAGACAGGGGTGGAGGCTAAGGCAGGGGCAGAGGCTGAGGTGGGGCTGGAGGCTAAGACAGAGGTGGAGGCTGAGACAGGGGTGGAGGCTGAGGTAGGGGCAGAGGCTGAGGTGGAGGCTGAGACGAGGCAATTCTACACCCAAACCATGAGCATGGCACCCGGTGCAGAGCCTCACAACCAAACAAATGCCTCAGCTTGCCCATCAAGGCCTTCGCTGCCTCCTCTCAGAAGCATTTTCTGCCACCCACCCCACCCAGAGCCCATACCCTTCTCTGAATGTATATCACTCCTCTTCACGGTTAGCTCAATTCACAGAAAATCCGTTTCTGGAACCCAACCTCTAGGATGACCAATTCTCCAAAAACTAACCTGCAGAGATTAAACATGCCAAATAATAATTTGCCAATAATTGTCAGACGAACAATTCAATGCATGTGTCTTTGAGCAATGTGTGTTATGTGTCTGTTCACCTGCTCAGCAACTACTTATTGAGCATGTGCTATGTGCTGGGGAGTGAAGGTGCTGGAATCTGGGAGTGAGGAAAGTTCGTTTCCCTGACAAAGGCACGGATCTGGCAAGAGGCAGCAAAAACAGCAGAGCGAGTGAAGAAGAGCATGTCTGGATAGCCTACCACCTTCCTGTGACCCGGGGCTGCCCCAGCAGACCTGTCTGCTGCCCCTCTGCCCCTCCCACCTGAGCACTGCCGGGCCGTCCACGCCAGCCTTCCCCTTCTCCTCCGCTCAGACACAGCCCCGCAGTCACCCCCATAACCCTCCACCTCTGCTCACCAGATCCAGACTCACTTGTGCCTGCCCACGTGTCCAGCTGCCCCCACAACCCCAGAAAGGAGAAAGCCCCCACTTCAGGCCTCCTAATCCGGCAGTTGTGGCTGGGGTGAAGAGAGGCACCACCTCCTGCCCTCCTCAGAAGGGGAATGGTCACAGTAGGAGCACGGACCTCTGGCCGTGATCGTGATTTCACACCCTGCCTCTCCCACCAAATAGCATCTACTACTTTAAACAAATAAAAATAGACACAGCTAAAGCAAGCCAGAAAAATCAATACCTAATAAAAGTTCACACACGAGCAAATACATTATCACAGAAGATCCTGAGATGGTGTCCAGAAATTGGTCCAGCTATGCACCAGGGAGCCACAAATCCTGGTAGAGGTAGGGCCTTGAGTGGGGGTGAGGGGTGGGACAAAGGCAGGGCCTCCACCCACCCCGCCCTTGACCTGACATTTCCCTGAAATCTGAGGCAGCAGTGGAAGGAGCTGGACTAACAGCCCATGTGTCCTTGAGCAAGTCATGCTCTGTGTTCATTCATCTACCCGATAAATATTTGTTGAGCATCTACTGTGTGGCAGGGCCACATAGCGCAGTGGTCAGGAGTGCTCATGCTGAAATCTGGCTGTCTAGTCAACCTATCTCTGCCACCGCCAGCCACGTGTCCTGGGACAACCTACGTAGACTCTCTAGGCCTCAGTTTTATTGTCTGTAGAATTTGATAATACCGTTATTTATCTCACAGTGTTTTGGTAAGGATGAAGGTAGATAGTCCATGCAAAGTGCTTTCATCGATTCCTGGCACAGGTTAAGTTCTCGATAAATGTTAACAAATGCTAGCATTATATTGGTGCTACACTGAATAAGACAGACACACTCCGTGCCTCATGGAACATATCAGTGAAGTATGGTCTCCTATTAACTCCATTTAATAGATGCAGAAGCTATGGTTCAGAAGTAAAGTGACTCGCCCGAGGTCACTCAGTCACTGACAGAACAGGGATCTGTCTGAATCCGTTACAGCTGTGGTTGGCTACAAGTAGCAGAGAATCTGGCCAATTGTAGCTTAAACAAATGCGGGTTTATTTTCTCACCTAAAATGAGATCCCCAGAGGGCAATTGCTGGTGCTGGGGGTTCATGACGTCATCAGAACCCAGGTGTTTTCCTTCTGATTTTCTGCACTGCCATTCTCAGCATGTGTGGCTTTGTCATGGTCACAGAATAGCTACCAGAGCTCCAGGCATCTTATCTGGGGACCAGCCAGGAAGAAGGAGGGAAAGGGGCATAGACTTTTTCCAGCCAAGTCTATTCTTTTTCACCAGGAATGCAAATCCTTCCCAGAGGCCAGCATCCTGAGACTTCTCTTCTCATCTCATTGGTCAAAACTAGGTCATAGAGTAACCCCTGGACCAATCACTAACTTAAATCAATTCGAATTGTTTCTGGCACTTGGTGCCTGTCTTCTGTGAGAACAGGAGAAGAATGGAGAGGGAGAGGGTAGATGTTGGTGAGTGACCGGCGGTATCAGACACACAGTCCAACCACCAGGACACACTGCCCCTCCAACACTCTGCCAGTCTGAGGTTCTTTACCTCTCAGTCAACGAGCACTGAAGCCCTGAGAAGGCCAGGCCTTAAACCTGGGGCTGCAGAGGTGAGTGAGATGTGCCTCTGGCCTCAGGTTGCCCACAGTCTAATAGGGGAGGCAGATAGAGAAATGGGCCATTCCGTTCGAGGTGGCGAGTTGTCCAGTGAGGAGGGGCACATGGGGCTGTGGGAGCACAGAGGAAGCTCTCACTCAGATGGGAGAAGTCGGAGTGGGCCTCCCTGAGAGGAGGCATCTCTGTGGAGACCTGGGGCACAGGGGACGGTGGTCCATGAAGGGGAAGGGGCTCCTGAGGCAGAGGGGAGAGCTTGTACAAAGGCCCAGGAGACAGCAAGCGTCAGAGACAACGTTAGCAGGACAGCAAGTGCATCTTTGTGTTCCAGGCAGATAATTGGAGGCAGAAGGTGACAAAAGACTGAGAGGATGGAGGAGGCGATGGGGGCTAGACCCTATGGGACCTCAGGACCCAAGAGGGAGGAGAGATTTGACCCTGACCCTGAGTGCAGTGGAGGCCCTGGGGAACAGGAAGCCCTGAAGGGATTCAGTGAGATGCGCATTTTAGAAAGATGATTGTGCTGCTGTGAGTGTGGTGGGCTGGGGGAGGGGGTGCCTGAGGGGTGTAGGGAGGGAGGATGGGTGGGCTGGTGGGAGGGGGTGGTGGGAAGGGGGGGTGGGGGGAGGTGGAGCTAGGACCAGGCGGGAGGCTCTGTGTTACTCCTCACAGCCATCTCTGGTCCTCAGGTGAAAGCACTGGATTGAAGAAAAACCCCCTTTGGGAGGACGCTGGGAGGAGGCAGATGAGGGGTGGGCTGGTGATCACTCAGATATTGGTGAAGACGAGGCGGTGGGTCTGGACCACCAGACGTGAAGCCTAGCTGGCTGAGTGGCACTTCCTGATGAGTAGAAATATTTAGAGACCCCGTGTTCCTCTTGTTTTCATACCACTTTCTCCAAATCTTTATATCATAATTTAATAATCATTTGAGAAACTACCTGAGAGATGCAGCCCTGGGAGAATAATATCACCTGATATTTATGGGGCACTGAAATGAGCCAGTCGTATTACCTCATCTCAGGCTCACCACAACCCTGTGAGGCAGGCGCTATCACCCTCCCCAGTGCATGGACCAGGAAACCAAAGCATGAAGATGCTGCGAGTCACCTGCCCGAGTCACCTGCCCGAGGTCATGCATGCTTCTCGTAAATCAAGGGCCCATCTCCTCGCACCCACAGCTCCTCCTCACAGCTGCTAAAAGGCCCTCCGTGAGGATCTAGTTCTTCTCTTACTGTGCAGAAGGGGAAACTGAGGCCCAGAGAGGGCAGGCAACCCCTCTACCGTCACATAGCACTTAGTGGTTGAGCCAGGCTTCCTGATCCCTGACCAGGGTTCCTCCACCTGTGGGCCACTCTGGCCATCTTCTTTTCAGGCACTGGCAGGGAGGTGACCCAGAGGCTAAAGGTGGCCAGACATGAGGAGGCCCAGGCAGATCCAGAGGGCATCGTGAAGATGGGCCGCGCCCACAGCAGCTGACAAACCACCCAGGGGCCCTGGGCTCCCTCCTTCCTCCACCCACACGCCACAGAGAAATACATGCTTTGAAAATGAAAGTCGGCTTGAAGTAAACAGATTAGTAGTGGTTATTGCTAGCACTTTATTAATTAACTGTCCTAAATACATTGAAACCTGGGCATTTAATTTAGATTTATAGGGATAATGTAAATGTATAAGGTCAGTTATTATGCATTAAGTACAGAAAATGCCAGTTGACTTTCACAGACCATATATTTCGAAGCATTACAAAAGCAAACTACGTATAATTTAATTACGCTTGCCTGAAGTGTAAGAGCTGGCATGGAATTTAGGGTAGTGGTGTTGGTGGGCGCCTCGCTTCAGGAGCCGATCTGTTATCGTGGGGATGGCAATTTTGTCTTCTCCTTGTTAGTCATCCAAATAAAACCAGGTACCACGCCGCAAATGAGACACACACATTATGCATGATGCTTTAAGACTCTGTTCGGGCCATTTCTGTAACCAGCTTGTGAGCTGACCGTGGGGAGTGTGGTGGGAGCACCTAGGTTGGGAGTCTGGAGCCCTGGGTTCTCATTCCCCGCTTGGCGCTGCCTGCCCAGTGACCTCGGGGTGCTTATCTCAGTTTCGTGCACTTTTATCTCCAGAGCTTGGAATCTGGAGGGGCAGGGCCGGTGGCCTGGACGCCCTGCTGGCTCTGATGTTTGATGAATTTGGGGATGTCGTCCCACTTCTGGGTGGGGCGTTGGATGCTGTGTCATAACTCCCCAATCTCTCTGTCTCTCTGTCTCTCCTTATATACTCCGTAGTCCTGAGACTCCGCTTTCATGATTCCGAAGGGGCCGCCTCTGCAAGTTGGCAGGTGGACACGGCGACAGGCCAGCCTCCCTCCGGGTCGGGGGCGGGGTGGGTCAAGCCAAGCTGTAGGGCACGCTGCTCAAGAAATGAGGTGGTTTGCAAAGGTCAGAGAGGCCCCCAAGGGTTGTGCCTCATTCTTAGGCTGTGTCTCTCCTCCCCCACCGATGCCTCCGCTTTCCCTTAGGAGACAGTGAGCTTGTGAGTTCCATTTATGCTTCAATCTCACAAACGGTAGATTAAATTTTAGATCTGATTTTCATTTGTACCTGCCTCTGGCCACAAAACAGAAAAGCTTCCTGAGGGCAATCTTGGAAGGTCTCTTATTTTCTGGCCAGGCTTTGAACGGAGAGTTTAAACGTCTGGCTTGTCATTTTCTTTCTGCAAACCCTCCAGTCCTGTCCTAAGTGACCATCACCCTCCTCATTCTTTATAACAGTCGTGATTACAACCTCAGAGCTCAGGTGCAGCAGTCGCTGGGTCCGACAAGCCCAGTGTTCAATGGGCACCTTATCCCAGGCGACCGACCATTTCAGTGACTGACTGTCCCTGCCTGCCATGGAGTACTGCGGTTCCACTTTCTCCTGGCACCTCATCAAGGCAGACAGCCCAGCCCCAAACCCTTCAGTGAGGACTTGTTTCCTGCTGTCACTGTTGATAGCCAATGCTGTATCATTCAGGGCTCATTTAGAAAAAGCAGAAACTCTGCTAGGAATTGCAAACAATGGGGATTTAATGTGGCGAGCTGATTATAAAGTGTCCAAAGGGCTGAGAGGGCAGAAAGGGGAGATGAGGAGGTCTAGGGCTGGGGGAGGGAAGGGAGGAGGAGGTGCTACAGAGCTCAGGACCACACTTCCTCCTGGGGGACCTTGCTGCTGTCCCTGCTTCTGTTGTCACTATTGATGCCACTGTTGCCAGAGCCACCAAAGGCAGAGGAGCTGATGGCCCCCAGAAGCAGACAGGGGGATAGAGCTTCTCCCCTTCCTACCTTAAGCCTTAAGTCCACTACACCTTCCAATGCTCTGGGCTAACCGAGGCCAGCAGGTGAGGGGGTCCAGGAAAGGAGTTAGCCGGGCTCCGACATCACAAAATGATGTCATGGGGTAGAGTGCACACAGCAGATGGACGGATGACCTGCACAGCGGTTCCGCTTCAACTTTGGTGCTGGCCAAAACGGTTTGAAACGCATCTCTGTGCCCTTAAGCATGTATTTAATCTCTCAGAGATTTACTTTACCTACAGGTAACATGGGATGATAACACCCACCCCACAGAGTCTTTGTATGACGATTCAATAAGCATCCAGGCCAGGGCCTGGCATAGAGAGGCCTGCAGTCAGTAGAGGCTAATGCTGTCAGGATCGGCCTCATCCCTAACTTACTCTTTGACCACAGGCAAGTGCCTGGGCCTCCCTGAGCTCTGTTTTCTTATCTGTAAGTGAATGGGGTTGGACTGGAGGTTCCCTCCAGGCCCGATGAGCTGTATGGCTGTGCATTACCCCTTCCGTGAAATGGACAGGCTGGCCTGGCAGGAGGGCCGAGGGAGGTCTGGCTGCTGAGAGGTAGCCTGCGGGGAGAGGCGGCTTAGGGAGGCTCTGGTTGTGGCAGAGCATCCGAGCTGCGCACTTCTCTGGAGAATGTGTTCACGTGTTGAACGGCTCACGCCTCAGCCACCTTAATGTTCCCTGTATCTCCAGGCTAACGTCGCCTCCGGCAACGCCACCTTGGTCTCTATTTTCTTTGATGTGCTCCCTCTCGGCGCTGCTCAGTAGACAAGAAATTGCCTAGAGCAGCATTTTTCTACTCACTGTGGTCCGGAAGGAAAGGGAACATCCAATTAAATCCATCATGAAGATTAGATTTGTAAGCTCTGGGGCCTGTGAGGGGCCTGAGTGTCTGAGCTTTGAGAATCTTCCTGTTTGAACTGGAATTATGAGTTTAAACCTGTTGGAACTCAGCTTCGGGAGCTCTGAAAATGCTGCAGAAGCCGGGGTCCCTGCGAAGTACTGCAGCTTAGTTGTTAAGAGCACAGGAATTCGTGTTCAGGAGAGAAGGGTTCAGGGTCCTGCTCTGCCACCTGCTAATTTATACCAATCGCTTAACTTTCCTGAGACTCAAGTTTCTTTATTTACAAAAGAGAATAGGATATCGTCCATAATGAGCACATGTGCTGTTTCGGCCCATCCAGTATCCCTTTCAACACTCATCACTCCCACCATCCTTCCTTTGGGAAACTAAGCCTCTTGCACACACCCTCCCCGCCTGGATATTTTGGCTGGATCATTACTTAGTAACCTTATCCCACCCATCCCCTTAAAGACAGGTACAAGCCTAGACTGAACCAATCATAGCATTCTATTCTCCCTGGGGAATAGTGATTGGTCCAAGGAGAGCATGTGACCCAAATCAGCAGGTCAGGGAGCAGCTGGTGAGTGAAGGAGACCCCCCCCCACACACACACACACACCATCTCTGTTGTCACCTGTTCCCCATCATGACTGCCTGCTCTTTGCACAAGCCTGAGGCTCAGTAATACTCAGAGAATGAGTGATGTAAAAAGTGAAGTGCAGCAGGCAGTTCAACTGCTCTCGGAAATTCGTCAGTGGGAAGGAGAATTCCAGAGCCTAAGGAGATGGAGACAGAGACAGAGGAGCAGGGGAGACAGCTGAAGCCCCCCACCCATAGGCAGGGCCCAAGCGCCCAAGTGAGGAAGCAGGAGGCCTGGGTTGCAGGCAGAGCCCAGGCAGTATCCCTGCTGGCATCAGTGCTGACCCAGACATCTTGGGGGGACATTTTTCAGGAACTGGCCTGGTCCCTGCCCCTAGCTCTAAGGCTCAAGAGCTGCAGACACAGACAGAGTTAAACCCAGGAGGAAGCAGGAAGAAATACCCCAATCTTTCTTCCCATCCTCTAATCCGCTGGCAATGCTTGCCATTGTCTGAATCCAATAGAAGACAGTTTGCAAGAGGCCCTGATATGGTTTAGACAAGTCAGCCTCACTGGTGCAGAGGGGGCTGGAAAAGGACAGAGGGGTATGGGGGAAAAAACAGCCAGAGAGGACCAGAATAGTCCCCAAAAAGCTAATGGTTTACTTCAGAAAACTCTAGAATCTTTTCGTTTCTTTATATTTTGGTATCCATTGGATTTTTCACAAGTGCGAATCATTTGTTTTTTGAAGGTATTTTAAAATGAAATCCAATAACTTCACTGCCCCCTTTCCTTGGAAATTAGGTCTCAAGATCACATTTGAGGCTTGTAGGTACAAACAGGCTGGAGTGAAAGAACAGGGTCCAGGAGCCTATAGACCCAAGTTCAGCTGTGCCTCAGCTCCTGCCCTGCAGTGTGACCTCAAGGAAGACCCTCCCTTTCTGGGTCTCAGTTTCCCCAATATGCACCAGTGATCCCTAATGGGCTGCCCAACTCCAATGGCCAGGAGTCCTCTGAGGAGAAAGAAGTCACCAACACTACCACCATAGGAGCCTGATGTTTCTAATTATGGGAGACAGATAACACTGAACCTATTTATATGGAGGAAAACAATCCAGACATATGTCTCTTGGAAAACACCTGGGAGCATTTGCAAGATGATTAGATAATACAATGATGAGCGCTTATAATTAACGTCTGCTGGGATATGAGAGAAAATCAAGGGCCAGGTGTTGCCGCAGCAGTTTGAGAGGGGAAGGAAAGGATCTAGAAGCAGAGATGAGGAGCCTGGCAGCTGGAAATGGGGAAGAGAGAGGGGTTTGGAGGCTGGGTCACGATCCCAGCTGGGCTCCTACCTCGGAGTGTGACCTTGATCAAACCCCTTTACCTCTCAGAGCCCTGGCTTCCTCAGCTGTAAAATGAAAAGGTGGGACAGAAAATGTCTGTGGCCCCATTCAAATTTGTGTCCACATCAATCCAGAGAATCTGAGGAAAGGAAGGTCCAGGTTCTTAGGGCCAGGAGCCACATTCCTTGTAAAGTTGTGAGCACAGTTTCCACAGGCTGAACAATGGCTGGCCCTGCTCCTTCCTGGCTCTGCGACTCCAGACAAGCCCCTTTCCATCTCTGTGCCTTGGTTTACTTCCCCGGAGAAAGGAAATCATAGTAGTGATATTGGGTTTAAATCTACTGTCCTGCTACTTGTTTTCTATTTGTCCGGTCTGTGTTTTGTATACCTTCTCCTTTTTCTCTGCCTTCTTTTGGAATCAATATCGTTTATGTTTCTGCTTTGTCTTCTGTGTTGGCTTATTAGTTATAACTCTTTGGTTTGTTTTATTGGTTGCTTTAGGGTTTACAACATAGGTTGTTAACATGGTCTACCTACATGATGTTATACCATTTAACATGTAGTTTAAGAACTTAGAGAACTAAGCCTCCTCTCCTACTGTAGTGCTATTGTTGTCATACATTTTTATTTAAACGTATGTTATATAACCCACACTATATGATCGTTTTCGTGTAAAGGATCAGTATTGTCATATATGTGTGTGAATCAACAACTTACTCATCTCTACAGTTGTGACGTATTCTATTGTGTGGATGTACCACCATTTGTTTTTCCATTTGCCTGTTGTAAGGCATCATGGTAGTTTCTAGTTTGAAGTGATAACCATTGAAACAGCCACAGCGATCATAACGAAGCTAACCTTGCTAAGGCTTTCTGTGTGCCTCCTCTGTTCTAAGAGCTCAACGTGCATTATCTCATTTAACCCTCACAATGACCTTGTGAAAGAGGTAGGTACTACTATTATGCCATTTTACAGATAGGAAATCCAGACACTTGAGGCAATGTGTCAGAGTCACAGAGCTGGCATGTGGCTGAGGAGAGCTCTGAATCTTGGCAGCCTGGCTTTCAAGGGCACGCGTTACTACAACTTGGTTCATGGAACTTTATTAGAGTCACACGTATTTGTTGAAAACCCTGCCATTCTGGGGCTTTACTCACATTACTTACTCAACAGAACACCTAAATGAGAGGGATCACTACTTCCAGTTAACAGGTCAGAAGACCGAGGCTCGGGAGACAGAGGTGCTGCCAGGGTTTGCCCAGGGCCAGCTGGTCTTGGTGGTTCCTCTTTGTTCTGGCAGGTATGACTCTAGAGCCTCCACCTCCCCACTCCCAACACTGGACTCTGTTGAATGCCATGGTACAGGAGCTGTTTCTCAGACTCAGAGTCTCACCCCAACAGTACCTCGGAGCCTGGAGACACCTTCGGGAAGCTGCAAACCCAAACTCTGTCTAGAAGATTCTCAAAGGCTCCAACGTCTAGATGGGCCCTGGGTCATCCGAGCTAACTAGGCCAGCACCTCCGACCCCAGTCCCTCTTTGCTTTATTAGAAATTAGATGTATTAAGCAGCGGTCCCCAATCTTTTCGGCAACAAGAACCAGTGCTCCTATGAGAATCTAATGCCTGATGACCCGAGGTGGAGCTGAGGTGGTGATACTAGTGCTGGGGAGTGGATGCAAATATAGATGAAGTTTTGCTCACTCCCCCACTACTCACCTCCTGCTGTGCAGCCCAGTTCCTAACAGGCCACAGACAAGTACCAGTCCATGACCCAGGGGTTGGGGACCCCTACATTAAATAATTCTGCTGACACCTTGGATCACAGCAGAACTTTGGACCTCAGAGGCCCCTGCCAAGGGCCCTTTCCAGACAAGATTTGTTAACTCATTAGCAGGGAAGCAGACACACTACTAATAATCCCTGGGCCAATGGACCATCCGTGTCTGATGCCACCAGACTTCTCTTCCTCTGGACTCCCATCACACATATTCCTGCCCTTTACTATATTTTTTATTGTCTTTTAAATGTGTTTGTTAATGATATTTTTCAAGAAAGACTCATAAAAGCCATTTCCTTAGTTCTTGCTGACAGAGTATATATTGCCTTGGGTCCCAGAAAATCGATTTGGCTGGGTATAAAATTATGCAGTTATATTTCCTGGACCTCAGACCTTGGTAGATATATACTGGTGCTGCCTTGAAGAAGTTCATGCCAACCTGATCTCCTTGTCATTGTAAGTTGGTCAATAAGAATTCTATGTTTAGATCTCGATGGTATCATTCAGATATGTTTTCACATTGACATAATTTTATCATTAAAAAAAAAAAAAACAACGTCGTACGCTTTTGACCTGCAGATTCAGGTTTTTTGTTTTATAATTGTTTTTTTGCATTATTTCTTAGATTATGTTGTACCCTTAACCCTATTGTTTGCCTATATATTTGACAGTCTTTGTCATATAAACTGTGTTGGGGGCTTGCAGCTGTTGTTTTTAGTTTAAAAAAGGAAGTGCAAATTATGACCTGCTGATGAGGAGGCACGAACTACCCACAAGAAGTGGACGGGTAGCTCCCTCGGCATCTGAGCTCCCACTTCAGGGAAGTGAAAACCCTAGGGTTCTTCTGATCGAAGGCAGTTTCAATACACTCACACCAAGCAAGTAAAGTCACAGGATTTATTACATACAGATCCCAGAAACGGTGATGGTGGGGAAGGAGGCAGTGCTATGGGCGGGGTAAAGGGCTGACCTCTGTCCCAGGTTGCAAGTGAGCAGGAGATAGAGAGCAAGGTAGCAGGCACCTGTTACTATCCCTCTCCTGCCCCGCTGCCATCTGATGTCTGTCCAGCTTTGACAGGGCAGGAGGGCAGGTCTGACTTGAACCCAGTCTGCAGAAATGGAGTCTCTGTGTTTGCAAAACTGTTTGCCTTGAGTATCCCACGAAAAGTTGTTTTCCTCTACCTGATTAATTACAGGAGCACAGATGTGTCACAGTCACGCTCCGCGCCTCTTTGAACATTTCGGGTTGCATACACCCTCCCTCCTTTACTCCTCAGGAGCGAGGGGCTCGTTGCTGACATTTTGGGGAAATGCATCTAATCCTTTAAGACACCTATGTAAAAAAAAAGAAGAAGAAGAAGAATTTCCACAGTAAGAGCTATTTTCTTTCTCCTCCCCTTTTGTTTTCTTTTAAATGACAGTATCACTTGCTTATTCTTTTCTCTCACGGAAGATCTCAAAAGAATGATGATTCTAGGAAATCCATGAACTCCTGGGAAGTTATGTCTCCTACAAATGTACTCATTTGCAGTATGAAATATGGTTCTTTGTGTGTGTAAACCCAGGCAATTTCATGGGGCCATAAAGGTGTGGGCTTGAATTATTTTGCTGTAGAGCTGTCTGTAATTACCTGCTTCTAACTGATGCTCTTGGCCTCAGTTTCAAATTATGTCACTTGGGGAAGTGCTGCAGCACGTGTGGGTCTGTCAGCCATGCCTTGGCCCTTTAAGACAGACAGGTAAGGACCCCACCTGCCCCTCTCACCTCTACAGCGCCCTCAAACCCAGGCCTGTTCTCTGACTAACTCCACTTTTGGGCTTTAGTTCCACACTGGACCTTTGCCTATGGCCTTGGCGTTGGGTCTGTGAGTCCCATTCTCCCCAATGGCTTACTCCAGCCTCTTGGGTCCTTCCTGCTGCAGAACCAAGCAGATGACCTGGTGGGTGAAGTGGGGCTGGATTTCACACCATCCTCAGACTTGGGCAAGAGGCTGTGCCATGGGTCCCGAACTCTTATTAGAGGACCCTGCTCTGTCCATAGCACAA
This sequence comes from Rousettus aegyptiacus, assembly GCF_014176215.1. Taxonomy (NCBI): domain Eukaryota; kingdom Metazoa; phylum Chordata; class Mammalia; order Chiroptera; family Pteropodidae; genus Rousettus; species Rousettus aegyptiacus. Next base: position 18,581,531 of record NW_023416284.1, on the reverse strand, counting down.
GGAATCTATGAAGCCAAAGGGTGATGGGCTCACCTGGAAGCTGCCTGACATCTGGAATATTCTAGACTACTGTTTGGTACCAGAATCCTCCACCCACTTCCTCAGCTGGTTCTGTCACACTGTGGGGTGAGCCCCTCTGGGATGAAAAGGGAAGCTCTTCGTGGGGGCGGTGGAAAGAGTTTGAGCATGCGTGCTGGCATGTCCACATGCACGTGAGGCCCCCGTAGTGTGGGATGGACCTGGACATAGGAAGTGAAGGGATGGGCCCGGGATGGGCCAAGGAGGGTCCTCCCTGGACCTCCACATCTGGGGTGGAACCATGAGGGGCCTGAGAACATAAAATCAAACCTATAGGTTATTATAAAGTTGTATTTGTCAGGGTAGAAAGATAAGATATATTTTGTTTACCAGTTTGTTAGTTTGAGTTATTGTTTTCTTTTTTTTTTATTGAGGTATTATTAGCATGTAACATTATTAGTTTCAGGAATACAACATAATGGTTCGATATTTATATATACTGTGAAATGATCACCACAAGTCTAATTAACATCCATTACCTACACCTTCATAGACAGGGCTCAGCACCTCCTGTGCAAACCAGCACATCTCATAGTGGTTCTGTGGGGACAGAAACAGATCAACACGCTGACCCAAGTTCTCTAGGCCCCAGGAGAAGTCCTGCCCATCCTCTGAGCCCTGGCCCTGCACTGAGAGAACAGAGTGCTGGGCAGAGGTTCAGGTTCAAGTCCTGGCCCTGCATTACCCAGGAGCTGCTTCTCCCTCAGGTTTTACCCTCCTCATCTATGCAATGGGGCCAATTGTCCCGATGACCCGCGCTTGGTGGGAACTCAGACACATAAAGGATGCCCAAGCTTGCTGGAAGCCCTAATGCCGACCCATCCCCATGCGTCTGTGATCACTGTCATCCTTGTCATTCTCCCTACTGTTTTCCTCTGCAGTTTCTTTCAGAGCAGTAAGCTCGTCCCCAGGAAGCTAGTCCCTGCTCTCATATCCTCCCCCATTTGGACCCTGAGTCCCCTCAACAAGACTCAATCCACCTTTTCTAACCTGAGGTTCATTCTTTCCTATTTGTTATTCAGGTTGGAACTTGGGCTCCTTGGCACTGTGTTCCAGCAAAGGAAGGGTACAGAGTACAAACATGAAGCTTCTGACCAACCCCCAACTCCCCTCATATCAGAGCTGGGGGCATCACAGCCCAAGGGAGGTCAGTAAGAGCCTGAGATCCCCACTCTGGACTCTGCCTATGATCTGCTGTGTGACCTCAGGCAGGTTATTGCCTCTCTCTGAGCCATAGATTTTTTTCATCAGTAAAGCGGTCCAGAACCATGCCATTGGCCACCTCGCAGGGCAGGAGATATTTGTGAGAAACAAATGGGAAAAATAAGAGAGAAAAGGAAGCTCTTATTAGTGCTAAGTCTATTAACATCAAATGTAACTATGATGTGGTTGGAGTAAGGTTTAGCGTTTTACTACTGATTTTATGTTCATTCCTCTAGATTTGTTGTTGTTGATTTGTTTCTCCTTTCTTGCCTTCTTTCAAATTAGTCGAATCTAGTTTTTAGAATTTAATTTTTATTTATCTATTGGACATTTTAGCTTTATTTACTTGTATTAATTTTAAGTGATTAATCTAAAGATTGTACAATAAACTTTTAACATTGCATCTGTGTGAGTCCATATTCTGCCCTGCCTCACTATCTTTTGTGATACAGTTTTCATATACATTACATCTGCATATATTATAAATTCCACAGTGTAATGGGATATTTTTACTTTAAAGAATCTAATGTATCTTCAAGAATATAAAATGAAAAAAATAGACTGTCATATTTACCCCTACATTTATCATTTCTGGTATTCTTCATTACCTCCTTGAATATTCGAATTTCCATCTAATATAATTTTCCTTCATCCTAAAGAACTTTCTTTAATACTTCCTGTAGTTCGGTTCTGCTGATGACAAATTCCCTTAGTTTTCTTTTACCTAAGGATTTTTTATTTCACATTTGTTCTTGAATATTTTTGCTGGATATAGGATTCTAAATTGACCACACTTTAAAGATATAATTCCACTGCCCTCTGGCCTTTATTGTTTCTTATTAGAAGTCAGCAGACAGTCAAAGTGCTTTTTAATCACTCTCTATGTATTGTGTTAATTTTCTCTGACTGCTTAAAAATTTTCCTCAACTTTGGGTTTCAACAGTTTGACTGTGATATGTCTAGGTGTGATTTTCTTTGAATTCATTCTGCTTGGGATTTGCTGAGATTTATGAATCTGTAAATATTTGTCTTCACCAAATATGGAGAATTTTCAGCCAATATTTTAAAAATCATTCTTTCTGAATCTCTCTCCCCACGCCCCCGCCCCCGCCACAAACACACTCTTTGGGGGCTGCAGTTTCATCTATATTAGCTTTTCTTTTTGATATTATTCTACAAATCTCTGAGATTCTCTTTTTTTTTCTCTTCTAAATTTTTTTTATTTCTTTATTATTTAGATTGGAAATATCTATTGATGTATCTCTAATTTCTTGATTTTTCTATCTTCAATTTTCTATTAACTCATCTATTGGTTTTTTAAAAAATACTATGCTTTTTAGTTCTACAAGTTTCACTCGGTTCATTTTTATAGTTTTTTCCCACCGTGGGGACTGTCTATCTTTTCATTCATTGTTCTGTGCACATTTTTCTTTACTGTCTTGAGTTAATCATAATAGTCCCTTTAAAATCTGTGTCTGATAATTCTAACATAGGGATCATCCTGAGATTGTTCTCCATTGATTGCCTTTTCCCTGATTTTGGTTCACATTTTCATATTTCTAAAAATTTTGGATTTTACCTTGGACATTATGAAAGTTATTTTGTAGACATTTTGGATTTTTTGAGAGAGGATGTTTCCTGACTGCTAGCCCTGGGGGCAGGTGCAGCCTTTACTCAGCCCCAGGGCCTGTCCAGTGGCAGCCGCTTCCTAGCATGGCTCCCGGGTTCCACTACTTCCCCACTGCAATCTGAGCCCAACGTGGCAGCAAGGAAATTTCCCAGAATGCATACCACTCATTTGCTTCCTTTCCTTTGGTCCTCTCTGCCCTATTCCATGGCTCCCCTTCTCTTAAGAAAAAGAAAGACCTACTATGTTTGCCTGCAAGGCTCTATATAGCCAGGCCCATGCCCACCTCCCTTCCTGGAATGGTACCTAACATGTTCCCACCACCATCCGCTCTCCAGGTCTTTGGGTATATTCAGACCCTTGCGAGTGACACCCTTCTTCCTAACACGGGGCCTTTGCACAAGCTGTTCCTTCTGCTTGTCATGCTCCTTCATTCCCCCTTTTCCCATCTACTCCTCATTCTCTAATCCCACCTCAGCAGAGGGAAACAGATCAACATAGGGATCACCTCCCGGGGATGTTCTCTCTGACCTTCTATGACAAGGTCAGACCCCCAGTTCATATGCCTTTATAACACTCCACCCCTCTTCCTTATAGTGTTTATTACAGCTGCAAATTTACATTAACTTAGAGTGTTCTTTAATATCTGTCTGCTGAATTAGACCGTCAGCTCCATGAGGTCAGAGACTGCTGGTCTTGGCTCACACTGTAGTCCCCAGGGCCCGGTACAAAGTCCGAGCTTAATAAAAACTAGTCACAAGGTTGTATGGTTAGAGGCTTGGCCTTGGCAAACATGCTTGCTGCACTTGTCAGTGCTAGGACTCATTTACCTTTAGAAATATAGTTTTGGCCCTCGACTGTAGCTTATTTTAGGGAAAAATTTTCATTGCAAGGGGCAGAGCCCAAATATCTTAAGCCGTCTTCCCCACAATGTGGTGAAAGCCTGACTGAGAATCAGGCTGGCACAGAGAAAAGCAGACACAAGAGATCGAAGGCAAGAGAGAGAGAACCCCGGATCCCACTACCCCTGTGTTTTCTGGTTACGCGCGCCAAATAAATATTAATCCCCTCTACCTTAATACTTATAACATTATTTTTATAGAAATACACATATGAGTCCATTACCTAAAGTTTCCAAGGTAACTGAAAGAAGAACTAAAAATATAATAATTTTGGCAGAAGGGAAGACGGGCTGGGGTAGAAATGAGCTAAAGCCTTATTCATCATAGTAGGAAGCCAGGAGATGGTGGTACAAACATATTATTTAGCTTTATGAGGAAACTGGTAGGAGAAACAGCTAAACAAGTTAAAATTGGTTCCCTCTGACAAGCAGAACTCAGAGAAAGAAGTTCAAGGGCCACTAATTTTCATTACCAGTCTCTCTGTACTATTTTTTTCAACCATACACATGAACCACTCTGTAAAATGAAATATACAAAAAGTAAGTTAGGCACATAACATAATTGCAGTTTCTGAAGTTGGCTTGGCTGACAGAGTCCATTTACTTTTTGTTTTATAAAAATAAAAGCTCGCATTTATAACTAAAGAAGGTAAACATTAAAGACCACGTAGTTTATTTTGTTTTAGTGATTGTGCAATTAAAGTTTAAAAATAGAACATGGGATAACTTTCTCTCTAGTGTTTAAAGAGAAAGGTAGACTTGGTCATCGGAAAGCCTCTTCCTGGAGGAATCAGGAAGCCTCTGCCTGGAGGAATCAGGCTGAGCAGCAGGGGCTGGGATTGGCACCCCATGGGAGTCACCTGAGACATCCACACTCTGAGGGCTCCTTCCATGACCCTTTTAGACCCCATCAGTGCCCAAGCCTGGGCAGCCTTTAACCCGCAGAAGAGTGTCCCCAGAGTTGGTGAAGGCAGTAATGGTGCAAATTAGAGGCATGAGGGGAGTGGGGCAGGGGGCCGGGCCCCTCATTGCCTTGGTCGGCCTGTTCCCAGAAGCCTCTGGCAGGGTTCAACGCATTCCCGCCTCCTTCTGCAGTGGCCTCACTTCTCAGACCAGTCCTTCCATAAGCCCGACCTCTCCTTCCTCCTCTGGGAGGGTGAAAAGTGAAGCTGAGAAATTCCCCTGAGCCTCCTCAACTTTGAGTTTCCACAGTTCTAGAATGGACCATCCATGAAGGTAGAGAATGTCCCTGTCTTATTCAGCCCCATATCCCCAGCACCCAGCTCAGTGCCTGACACAAAGGGGGCATTCAGAAAATATTTCTTTAAGTAAGGAATCCTAAGACTCTAGATTTTTAAGTGTCTAAAACTATAATTCTAGGATTCTATTACTCTGTGATTCTAGAATTCTAAATTGCTATGACATCTTACCAGAGATCCCAACCCCGAATGCCAACAGGGGCCAGGCAGAGAATGTGTATACGTGAAATAGCCAGAAGGAAGTGTAAACACACACTCTTCAGGCTCAGTGGAGCAGGGCTCCTGGAGGCCTTGCAGATTGGCATGGCCGGGGCCTCTGCCTCTAGTCTTCTGACGGCCAGCCTGTCCTTACAGGTGACACTGCTCGGCTCAGCTTTGTGGCTTCACTGTTTCTCCTTTCCTGGCCTTCCTTCTTTTCTGCAGTTGGATTCAGCCCCCTGATTGGGGCTGGTTTTAGGCAGAAATTTTTAATGCAAAGAGCAGGGCACAAAGAGTTGGAGCAAAAGGTATAAGGATTTATTGGCTCACATAACTTAGGAATATAGGGGATGGAATGAGCTTCAGGAGTAGCTAGTGTCAGGGACTCAAACCATCTCTCTGGGAGCTCTCTTTCCTCTTTCCCTTCCCTTAGCTTTGCTTCTGTCCATGTCGATGCCCTTCTCAGGCTTTCTCCTCACTGCGGGCAAGATGGCCACCAGTGACTCCAGGCTTCGATGGTCCTTACAGTTGGTGATTCCAGAAAAAGAGGTACCATCTCCCTCAAAGTGTCCGTCTGTCAGATATCAGGGAAGACTCTGACAGGCTGAAGCATCGTCATGTGCCCTAGTGGGCAGTGACAGCTTCACTACATATAATTATTTCTTCTTCACAAAGAGGATTCTGTCACCCACAGTTGTGGGGCTGAAGGTGGGGGTGCTAGAAAGTTAAATGCTCAGATGTCTTCTACATGACATAGAGGAATCAGGGTGTCCCTGGTGTGACTGCCCCCATTCCCACCAAATTACAATGGTGAGAGGCCCAGGTCTGTTTTGCCCAAGCTTGATGAGCAAAGACAGGAGTAGGCCATATCAGAGGTCTGGGAGACAGGCCTCACAGAGGACGCAGAAAAGCCCAGATCTGCCTCATCAGCTCCTGAGGCTCTCTGTGGAGTGGTGGGAAGAAAATGGGAAGATTAGAGGGCCTGGAGGCCAGGACTGGATCATCCACCACAGTTGCCATGGCCCCTGGAAGAAGGAAATGCCCACGTGTTCTCCGGGGCTCTGCTAGGCAGCCTCGTGGGCTGCAGACAAAATAAATAAATGATAAGATAGTAGGTCACTTAGAATTACTTAGGGTTAGGGATGAGGGTGTCTATCATGGCCAACAAATCAGATAGCTGTTTGTGGTTGTGGTAGGCAAATCACAAAAGGAGCCAATCAGCAGCTGCCCTCAGGTAACTGGACCAAGCAGATAAGTTTAACTTTTAGCCAATCACACATTGAGCACCGATAAATGTTCCTAGTAAGAGACAGGTGGGCAGAATTGGCGGCATGTCCAGGTTCTTCATGACCTCTGTGGATCTCCGCACCTCTCCCCCCATGGGGAAACAGCCTCTCTGACAAGCTCAAGACAAAATGGTCTCCTATGGTACCCCCAGCTTAAGGCCATCAGGTGGGCTCCCACCTGACATTTCAATGGCACTTTAATATATATTTGAGTCATCAAGCTTGTCAGAGGTATCAAAATGTTATGATTTTGCTGAGAGAAATGATGAGTAGGTTCAATCGCAGTTAAATATTTGACAGATTCCTGAGTATGTCACCATGGAGACATCCTGATCTTCTCCACAGAGTCTTGAATGGGTCACACGTGGGTTGAGGAAAAGGAGCCCGTCCCCATGTATCAGTCTCCTTCAGAGGCTCTGGAGGGATTTGACATTTTTTTTTTTTTATCTCTTTATTGCAGTAAAATTACATTGCTGTACACAAATCTGCACATATTGAAAGTGTACAGTTTGAAGAGTTTTAACAAAGGTCTACATTCATGAAACTGTCACCACAATCAAGATAATGAACATATTCACCCCAAAATTTTCTTGTCCCCTTTGTCAGCCTCCTACCCTATCCTCAAGCAGCCACCAAATTGCTTTCTGTCATGATAGGTTAGAGCACATTTTCTAGAATCATTAATAGAATCATAGAGTCATTCAGCATAATAATTTTGAAATTTGTCCGTGTTGGTGTACGTATCAGTAGTTCGTTCTTTTTTATGGCTAAGTAATATTCCAAAATATGGATACACCCCAATTTGTTTATCCATTCACTTGTTGGTAGACATATGAGGTTTACAAATAAAGGTGTGATAAACATTCATGCACATGCTTTTGCATGAGCAAATGCTTCCTTTAACTCAGGTAAATACCTAAGAAGGAATGGCTGGTTCAGATGGTAGATATATGCTTGACTTTAAAAGAAACTGTCAAAATGTTTTTCAAAGGGGTTGTACAGTTCTACATTCCACCAGCAGTACATGAGATTTCCTGCCCCTTCAGATCCTTGCCAACTCTTGGCAGTGTCAGATTTTTTGATTTGGGTTCCTCCAGTGGGCTTGTAGCTTTAATTTGTATCACCCTAATGACCAGTGATGTGGGGAATATTTTTATGCCCTTATTAGTTCTTAATACAGCTTTTAAAATAAAATGCCTATTCAAATCTTCTGCCCATTTTTTAAAATCGAGATGTTTACCTTTATATTATCAAGTTTTAAAAGTTCCTTATATGTTCTAGGTAAAAATCATTTACCAGATATGTTTTCAACATATTTTCTCAGTCTATGGTGTACTTTTTCATTTTTGTAAGTGTCTTTCGTGGGGTAAAGTTTTTCATTTTAATGAAATCTAACTTATTGGTTTTTTTCTTTTATAATTTGTCATATTTAAGACCTTTGCATTTGTTTGTTGATTAACTCAGATGTTTACTTAGCACCTATTATGTACTACATACAAAGAATACAGCAGAATGCTTTCAGTCTCCAATGAACTTAGAGTTAAATAGAAAATCAAACGAATACATCATTTGATGCTGGATGATTGTTAAGAAGGGAGAGAATGGACAACATAAGACAAAAGAATAAGAGCCTTATTTGCATGGGGATCCAGGGAAGTTCTCAAGAACGTTTGCCCAGAGTCCAAGAGAGAAAAAAGGAACAGGAAGAGCTTTTCTGGTGGTGAGAACTGCCTATGCAAAGGCCCTGAGACAGGAAGGAGCTGGGGGCTTCGGGGAACAGAGGCTGCCAGCAGGGCTGGAAGGAGACTGGAAATCAGGGCAAGGCAGCTGAGGCACCGACAGCCCAATAATCAATTGCTCTTGCGGCCCTGGAAAGCGGCCCAGCTGCCTCTCCCCCACCAGCTGTCAGTCCTCCACCAAGATAACAATACTGATAATTGCTAATAATCCTAAATCAGCAGCAACTGCCCGGCAGCGGGACTCTCACCCTCCCCCCAAGAGAGGAGGATCCTAGAGGAGGAATCTGCAGGAAGTACTTCCTAACTTTTTTTTTGTAACCTCGAGCTGGTCCTTCCCTGTTCTGGGCCTCGGTTTCCCTATGGACATTGAACTTGATTCTTAGAGAGATGAGAAGTGTCACTTTGAGCCGTTAAGTTCTCCAAGATGTTCAGGGACTGAGAGGAAGTAAGGAAGGGAAGAGGAAGGGAGCAGGGGCCACACAAGAGCCACAGCTCACAGATGGTTATCGTGAGCCCTGTCCTAAGTGCCTACGGATCAACTCAGTTGGTCTCCACACTGTCAACCGGAGATGGGCGCAATTATTATCCCCATTTTATGGATGAGGAAACTGAGGCACAGGACAGTATGTCATGACCAGAACACTGCTCCAGGAGACAGTGGCAGACCTGGACGCCTTGATTTCCTATATCACCTTGAGGAAGGGGCTTATCTTCTGAACTTCAGGGAAGGAGAAGGGGAGATTGGAAACTGAACGTGTGAAGCCTGCTGCGGCCAGGAGCTGCAGGTGTTGTTACCTGCGACGCTGCATTCTGAGGACACCCCCTGGAGGAGGTATTCGTACGTCCCTGTTACAGACAAGGTAACTGCTGCCTAGAGAGGTTTAGACGCTTGACTAACAATATCACATAGCAACTTTGTGGCAGAGCTGGGATTTAAATCCAGGTCTCTCTGATTTTCTCTATCCTTCATAGGATATTTTGGGGGCCAGTTGACCCCCAACTGGTTGGATCAAACCTGAGGTGGGGTGGGGGCACATCTGACTGCCTGCCACAGGGTGCTGCTCTCAGGACAGCAAGCAGGAAAGGAGACCAAAAGAGAGGCGATCAGGGATAGCCTTAGGACCCTGTGACCTATGTGTGGCTCTCGGAGGGGAGACTCAGAGACTAAGGAGGTGGGCAGCTCATAGAAAAGGCGGGCACAGGGCCTTGCCTTCAGGAGAGACTCAGGGACAGGGGGCGTCTTAAGAGGTGGGTCAGTAGGACTAGGGAGGATGCTGAATGGGAAAGACAAGCACAGTCCTAGTGCCTAGGGCTATATAGAGAATTAGCCTTTCAACAAGCTGCCAGCTTCCTCTGGGCCTTGGCCTCTTTGACAATGCTTTTCCCGGAAACCAGGGGTGAACTTTTGACCTCCCTCAGTTCCCAGCTCCACATGGTTTCCTTTCACACTCAGAGGAAAAACCACAGCCTGGGCATGGCCCACAACCGCCCCCCACCCCTTCCCTGCGCCGTGCCCAAATCTACCTTTGGACCACCCCATGACTGTGTGCCCCTCATCTCTGCGCCCTCTCCCTGAGGTCTGGCCACTCTGACCTCCTGCTTTTCCTCAAACAAGTTAAGCTCATTCTGGACTCAGGGCCTTTGCGCTCGCTGTTTCCTCTGCTAGGAACACGCTTTCCTCTGCTGTAACCAGGCTCATCCCTTCACATTATTAGGATCTTTGCTCAGATGTCCCCAAAAGCATCATCTACCCCAACCTATCCCTCTCTGTCCTGACTCTGCTTTATTTTTCTATACAGCACGTGTCAGCCCTGACATTATTTATGTGTGTATATGTTTACTATCGGTCCCCTCTCCACCCCATGCGCTTGCTCGCAGTTTGACATTGGAATGGATCCTTGACCTCTCTGAGCCCAGCATGCATCATCTGTAAAATGGACCTAATAATTGTGCCAACTCATAAGGGGGTTGTGAAGTGTCAGGAGTGATGCAAGCAAAGGGCCAGCTGTGGGCCTGGCACATAGAATATGCTCCAGAAATTAGAGAGATAATTGCTGCTGCTGTGGTGGTGGTTATAACAGTAGTAAGGGTTGGATGCAATGATTTTATTGTATTTATTCATTATTCCATCTCTCCATAAACCCATATTGACACATCTGCTTTCAGATGCTGGGAACACAGACAGTTAGGCTTAAAGAAGATCACAGTTTAGTATAGGGGGACAGATCCGGTGATCAGTAACGAGAGGCCACGTGTGGAGACAGAAATAGGCTAAGCGAGGAGCCATAAGGCTGGGAAGGATCCATTTTACAGTGAGAATCGGGAGGGCTTCACAAAGAAGGGGATGCTGGGGATGGGTATTGAGGAGTAAGAGCTTGCCAGGCTGACAGGGAGGGAAGGGCATTCTCACAGAGGGAAGGGCAAAAGCAGGGGCCAGTGCTAGCCTGGTGCGTATCTGGCTAATGATCATGCCTCTGCATGGCTGGTTTAGGCCTGAGAAGTTGGATCATGACTCAGTGACACCATGGTCCTTGGGAAGGGTTTCCAGCAGGGAGGGACCCAGTCACCTGGGCACTATGGGGGACTGCTCTGGGACAGAGTAGAGAGTGGGCTGAAAGGTAACAGTTCGAGGGCAGAGAGGCTATTAGTGCACAGATCTGGGACGCAAGGGAATCTTGACCAGAGGACCAGGGTGGGGCCCAAAATTAGCTTGGGAGAAGCCATCAAGCCAGTGGACTTCACATGGAAATGTCTGAGCTGTGGAATGTTGCTCCTGTGACTCCCAAATAACATCGGACTTCACCCATCTCCCCGTAATGTTTTACTTCTACCCTGGGTTGGGATGACAGGTGGCTGGGAGGTCAGAGAGCTGAGACGACTTTAGAGTCAGCCAGGAAATCACCCTCACAACCCACAGGGATGTCGGGAGGGAGAGTTCTATTGACAAGAATGACCTTAGGACAATCTGGCAGTACTAGAGAAGTTTTCTCACCCAGAAAGACAAGGGAAACACATTTGTCTCCATGACACATTCATGACTTTTCAAGAGACAGTGTGATTGTTTTCCTAATTTTGCAGTGGAATGCAATGAAGGAAAGATTCCACCTGCTGTGACAGCCACTTTGTCCCCCAGGCATTAAACAATAGAAGAAACTTCCAGACTCAGCTCACTGGTGCCTGAAATTCCACCACAGGCGCTTCCTTTCTTTGGCTTGCCATCTTGTCCTTTGTAAAAATGCAAATACCTACAGGGCAACCAGGTATTCAGCAAAAATAACTTATGTTCATTCATTCAACAAATTCATTTTTGTAGCACTAATGGCCTATAATAGAAAAGAGAAAGGTCTCAAATTAATGATCTCAGATTCGATCTTATAAAAATGCAGAGTGAATAGAAGAAAGGAAATAATTAAGATCAGAGAACAAATCAGTGAAATAGATAACAGAAAAATAATAGACAAAACCAATAAAACAAAAACGTGTTCTTTGAAGAGATCATAAAAATGGATAAACCTCTAGCCCAACTGATCAGGATAAAAAGAGAAAAGACACAAATTACAACTATCAGAAATGAGAGAGGTGACATCAGTACAGATTCACCAGATATTAGAGGGGTAATAAGGGAATATTATGAGCAATTTTGTAACAATAAGTTTGGCAAGTTAGAAGAAATGGACTAATTCCTTGAAAGATGTAAACTAGCAAATCTCATTCAGGAAGAAATATATAATGTGAATAGTTGTAATTCTATTGAATACATTCTAACATTAAAAATCTTCTCCAGAAGAAAAATCCAGGTTCAGATGGCTTCGCTGATAACTTTTGCCAATTATTTAAGAATGAAATAAAATTATTTCTGTACAAAGTCTTCCTGCAAAATGGAGATGAATGAATACTTCCCAACTTCTTCTTTGTGGTCAGCATTTCTCTTATGCCAAAACCTGTCAGAGACGTAACAAGAAAAGAAAACTACAACCAATATTTATCATGAAATTAAATGTAAACTTTCTGAAAAATATTATAACAAATCAATTTCAGCAACATATAAAGAAGATAATATATCATGACTAAGTAGGATTTGTGCCAGGAATGAAGAGAAGTTTTAACATTTGAAAATCAGTGTAACTTGTCATCTTAACAAACAAAAAAATTATATATCATCTTTAAAAATATAGAAAAAGCATTTGACAAAGTTCAACACTTGCTACCGATAAAAAAAAAAAAACTAGTTAGAAATAGAAGAAAGCTTCCTCAACTAAATAAAGTGCATCTACAAAAACCTTATAGCTCATATTATACTTATGGTGAAAGACTTAATGTTTTATTTCTAAAATCGAGAAGGCAGATTTCTTCTCTTACCACTTCTGTTCACTATATTACTGGATATTCTGGCTAGACCAATCAGACAAGAAAAAGCAAGGTCACTCAGTAAGAAAAGAAAGAAAGAAACTGCTTTTATTCACACACAACATAATCATTTGTGTAGAAAACCTGATGGAATTTATAATTTAAAAATGACACCAAAACTGATAAGAGAGTTCAGCAAGAAGACAAGATCAACATGCAGATATCAAGTGTATTTCTCCATGGTAGCAACAAATAATCAAGAATAAAAATTAGATAAACAATACCATTTACAATAGCATAAACTATGAAATTTTAAGGCATGGATCTGATAAAAGATGTACAAGCTCTATGCACTGAAAACTACAAAATACCATCAGTTTCCTCCCAATTGTTCTGTAGATTCAATTAACACTAATTAATTGAATCTATAGAAATCAGAAACCCAGCAGTGTTTTTTACAGATATTGACAAACTGATTCTAATGTATATGTGTAAATGCAAAAGACCCACAATATTCAAAACAACTTTTAACAAGAAAAACAAAGTTGGAAGACTAACGATATCTGATTACAAAACCAATTAAAAGCTACAGTAATCAAGTCTAATATTGGCATCATATCGATATTATTGGCATCATGAATGATCAATAAATCAATGGAATAGAAAAGAGTCCAGAAATAAATCCACACGTATACACACATCTGATTTTTGACAATGTATAAAACAATTCATTTGAAAAGTGATAGTTTATTTTTCTAACAACTGGTTCTTGGACAATTGGAAAGCCATATGCAAACAAACAAACAAACAAACAAACAAAACAAAACTTGACCCATACTAAATGTAAAACCTGAAACTATAAAGCTTCAGGGGGAAAAAGCATTGGAAAATAATGTGTAATGTTGGCTTAGGCAAAGATTTCTTAGATATGACACCAAGAACACAATTTAAAAAGCTGATAAATCAGACTTCATCAGAATTAAAAAATTCGGCTTTTTGAAAGACATTTTTAAAGAGAATGAAAAGATAAGCCACAGACTAAAAGAAAATATCTGTAAATTACATGTCTGCTAAAAGGTATGTATCTACAATATACAAAGAACTCTCAAAACACAATAGAAGAACACAATCCAGTTTTAAAAGGGCACAAAAAAGTTAAACAAATACCTTATCAAAGCAGATATATCAAAGCAGATGCAAATAAGCTCATAAAAACATGCTCAACAATAGCAGTCATTAAGAAGATGCATACTAAAATGACAGTGAAATATTAAAAATCACCTATTAGAATGGTTAAGATTAAAATGACTGATTATACCTCACACTAAGCATTTTACATGGAGTCCTCCAGCAACTCGCCAAAGAAGATTTTATTATCATCCTCTTTTTACAGGTGAGGAAGTCCTAACTCCTAGGGATGAGAGCTGGAAAGGCCTTAGGGAATCAATAGAGCCAATCCCTACTCTCATCCTCCACCCCCATCTCTTTTTAAAAGATGAGGTACCGATGGAACCTGAAGTAGAAGTTACTGCCCAAACTCACAATTAATGTGTTTATTGAGTTCCTATGGTTTACTCCTACATGGAGTTCAGTTTATGGAGTTGAGGGGGCTCGATCGCATTATAAACTTCTCCAGCTGTTCATTCGCTTGGTGTTAGATGAAGGGTGTACAATACATATGTGTATCTCTGTGTGTGTGGCCATCCCTGAATGTGGGAACACATGTCTGTGTGCGGGTAACCATGTCAACGTGCTTCTGCGTGTATGTTCTGATGTATGTACGTGTGTACTCATATATGTACAATGTTTCCCTAAATGTCTCAAAAACCACTTTGGGTCTGTTTTTCCAAAAGCCTTTTAGGATCTATTGTGGCAGATATGACGTACTCTACTTTTCAGCACACCAGCTCAGTCCCCCTGACCCCAGGTAGAAGGTAGATGGGATTGTTTTTGCCCCTTTCCTCATTGGTGTAGCCACTGAAGAATAACATCATGGTCCTTAAATAAAAAAGATTGACTGTTGTTTCCATGAACAAAGTTGTGAGTTTAGATGGCTTGAAAATAATAACATCTAAGTGAGATGTGTTTTCAGAGAAGTAAAGAAGTATTTTTAGCCTCCAAAGCCACAGTCAATGCTAAAAACAGTTAGACACATAATATGCATATGTTAAATGATATCGACCAAAAATACAGTCCCGGAGTTCTCTTGGCCACCACCTCTTTGCCTAACACCTGCTCACATTGGGTTAAATCTCATTCTCCCGAGGAAGGCTTCTCTGACCCTCATGTTCCCCTCTCATGTGCCATCATACCTTGTGACTGTTCTGTCCCTGTCCCATAACTTCTTACAATACTAGGCAGAGAGAGGTGACAAAAGATTGATAGATAAGGGATATGGCGGAACTTTTCACAGCTTGATTGGGAACGTGTAATCCATATATGTATAAGTTTGTCAGAAGTCATTGATTCGCACACTTAAAATGTGTTAATTTTTGTTGCCTATCCATTATAATGTATTAAAGTTGACTAAAAATGTGCTCCCCAGTTCTCAGCCATACTCAGCTTCTTTGCTCTCCATTCGTCACTCGTCACTCGCAGAGTGGGACAGAACAGGAAATTTATGCTGAGAAGGCATCCATTGAAATGCTAACCCTCTTCCCCTACCGCAGACAGAAGCCATTCCCCAAAGGAGAAGGATTCGAGGGCATCTGCGTTGTTCAGGCCCAGGAAGAATAATCTGGTGTCTTCTGGCTAACGGGGTCAAGACATGTGGGAAGCCCCGGTCAGGACAGGTCACTTGGTCCAGCTCATTGCATCTATTCCGTGTGTTATCTAGGCCACCACATATTTACGAATGTCCAGAGAATGTTATCAAGCCATGGTGGGGAAAGCATTGGAAGAAGTAGTTTAGAAAAATATGGGTCTAGTCCCTGAATCCTGCTCATGCCATGACCTTGGACAAGTCATCTTCCTCATCTGGGCCTCAGTTTCTTTATCTTTAAAATAAAGGGCTGCACCTTGGGATCTGTCAGGGCCCTTCCAAGTAATGACCCCATTATGTAAGAACTTTATAATTTCAATATGACAATGTTTATGGGGTTTCCCCCTTTATCAAAGATAAGCCTACCTTCTTTGCAAACCATAGTTCCTGGTTTCATATCTTATATAGCCCATCCGCATTGAAGGGAATGTCCCCAACCCTGGATGCCTACATCCTGCTCTCCTGAACCCTTATGAGACCCAGTTTTTCTGGGGAGGGGAGGCCAGGAACACTCATAGACGAAGATTCAGAGATGGTTAACTTTGACAAGAAGATGGAGTTTTGGTGTCAGAGAGAACTGAGTTTGGGTCCGGGCTCCACTATTCACTCTCTGTAGAATTTTGGGACCATCATTTTATTTTCTGAGCTTCACATGATATTGAATATGTACCTGAGTAGTCATTGACAGTCAGGCTTAGCCGTGTGAATTCCCTCTCCGATTGTGCTAACATTTGCACCCATTTATTTTGCAGTTGTACACAGGACAATGATTGACTCATAATTCTCCATTTAAATTTCTTCTTGATTGATCTATGAGATGAAATTCACCTTCAGCTTCTTATTACAATACTCATTTTAGTCATTATTAGAACATGGATTCATAACTGTTCTTTCCACTAATATAATTGCTGTTAGACTGGTATGAATAATTCCTGCTATCATTAACATAATCAAAAGTTGTTAGCTGTACTCTTTCGCTTGCATGGTCTGGATCTCTGTGCCTCTCCAGATTTCGCTCGGCTTGGGCCAACCCATCTCCTCCTTTCCAAAAACACAGCCCTTTCTCCTCTTACCTCCGCAGTCAGTGGGATGGATTCTGCAGCCCTTACCTAAAGAACACACCACTTTGCAGATTTGCAGTAACCACTCCTGTGGCTGTTGTACCACAGGAGGAGCCTGTCTTCATCCTCTTCCTTTATGTTTGTTCCCCTAACTCTCCACCCCCAGCTCTTTCCCCACAGCCCAGAACTTCCAAGCCTCCCTTGGACAGACAGCCTGAGATCTGTGATTCCACCTACTTGATGTGGCAGTACAGGAGATTTGGCTTTAAAGATCTCCCTCATTCTACAGGAAGCTTTCTAGGGACTCTGAGTACTGTATAGCCCAGCCTGACACTCCTCCCCTGGCGCTATAGCTTCTTATCTGAGAACTAACACATCCGTTTCCCCTTGGCTCCTGCCAGCCATTCAAATGTGTCCCTAACTCTACTCCAAGTATCACTTTGTTGCTGATATGCGAGGCACGACAATACTGTCCCAGGGTTTATTTCATACAACTGTGCCCAGGACCTTCTGAAGTGCATGTGATCCTCATAGCACCGTGGGAAGTAGAACATTATGCTCTCAAACCTGAAAGAAAGAAAACGGAGGCCCAGAGTCACATATTTTTGGGAGTAGAAGAAACCACTGGCCTCTCCCTTACACAAAGAGAAAACAGAACAAGATAAGGGTAGTGGGGTGGTACGGCAGCCAGCGCCTAGTCTTCCCCCATTTCAGTAACACAGTCTGTGGACATGTACGGTTTTTGTTTGTTCATTTGTTTGTCCTTTCAGCATGATTCTCTCCTTGGCATTTCAGAGAAGCCAAAGGTGGGGCAGGAGCTGGCTGGAGTCAGGCTCGGAATTCCAGATCTGCCGTTGACTCCGCGTGTGTGGCCTCAGTTTTCTCATCTGGAAAATGTCCTTTGGCTGGAACAGGTGCCAAGTTTCAGACTCCAGGGTATTCTGGATGTGCTTAGAATGCCTACCCTCCCCCCCAACACACACACACACACACACACACACACACACACACACACACAGGGACATCAAAGGCAGATGTGGTCTGTGCAACTCAGCCACCTCAGCTTAGCAGCAGACAATTCAGTTCCTCAACAATGACTTAATTCCTCCTAGTGGAGCCCCCGACCCATGTATGTGGGCTCAATAAATTGATGTGGAAATTATCATTTCCTGGGGCTGCTCTCATCAGCTGTGAACAGGCATTTGTCCGAGTGCTTCTGAATGAGCCCTGGAGCCCAGCTGGGACAAATCTATCTCTCCAGAGTGACATTTTCTGGGAGGCGGCATTGAATTATATCATATTGTAATAACATTTTACTCTGTTCTTTACCCTTTATTTAACTGTAGTCAGAACCTCTTGCCGAGTCTGAGGACTTTTCCTAGCAGGAGGCTGTCCTGGCTGAATGGAGATGACTGTGTTATGGATGGTGGAATGGGACAGCGGAGAGAAGGGCCTCGGGGGCTGGTGGACTGTGCACTTTATAGACCCTTTGATGTGGTAGCAGAAAGCCGACTTTGGCAGGGCCAGGCGCGCTGGCATAAATCTCTTTGCATTAGACACCTTGTTTAGATACCCTAGAGACACAACTCTTTGTTCATTCATTCATGTATTCACTTTCTCATTCACTTAAAAAACACTTATTGGCCGCCTCTTTGCTGGAGTAACGTGCTGGGTGACAAGGACACACGCTCAGCTTCGAGGAGCCCGGTCTTGCACAGGAGAGAGACTCTGACATCAGAGCACTTCACTCGCTTGAGGAAGGATGGATGAGGAGACATCTGTCTTAGGGTGGGTGAGCCAAAGCAGATCAAAGACGAGGACCTGGGTTTCGGGCGTTCATTTGGGAGGTGACAGCAGAGAACACAGTGAGGAAGTACAAAGCATGAGGCAGGGAAGGGAGAGAAGCCAAAGACCGCATTCGGAGAAAAAGCACAGCCCAAGAAAGTGCATGTTCACCCAGAAATGAGCAGAACGTGCTGTCCCCGCTCCCTGCTTCTACCCCAGGGAGAGAGGAGGAGGTGAGCTTAGAGCTTAGAAAGCTTTCTCTTCCTTGAAAAAGGTTCTCAGCTTCTGGGCGTGCACTGAATCAGGCTACCCTCAGCGTATGAGAACTCAGCAATGATGCATCCGGCAGTGCTTTCTGCAGGCCTACTGCGTGCAGGCCCTGTGCCACCGAAGGCAGTCGATGGTGGGACTTAATGAGGCTGAGCCTGGCTAACATGAGTGTTGGGACGGCAGCCTTGTTTAGGTCAAGAAGGGTGCAAGCAGCTGATGTGGTCCAGGCTTAGATTGGCTGGTGCTGCTACAGAGTTTCCATGAGCACTGGCTTAGCAACCTAGGCGGCAGTTCTGAGCCCAGTACAGAGCAAGGAGAGAAGCCCAGCCAGACCTGCAGCTTGAAGCGTATACGTCCAGCCAAGCCCTGTTGAGGGTAATTGACCTCCAGCCAAACTGTGAGACATGAACGAGAGTCCATTGTTGTTTTAAACAGTGACTTTTGGGGTGATTTGTTACACAGTAAGGGTTAACTGATACAAGTGCCTAGGATGTTTCAGGCATTGTGGTTAGCATAAGAAACATGGAAGTAACAGGTTTTATATGGTTCCTGCCCTCTTGGAGCTGTGAAACCTAAAAGGAGGGAAATATGCTGGGAAGTGGCCCAGAGACTGAAGAGGTAGGCAGAGAGAGCCCGTTGGTGGAGAGGACTCACGTGCTGAGATCTGAATGATGAGAAGGAGCCATGTGAACAGCTGTGACAGTGTTTGAGGTAAAGAAACAGCAGATGCAAAGGGCATGTGTCACAGGGACTCACTGGCCAGAGATGGATGAGACACACAGACAAATAACCATAAAAACAACAATAGTAAAAGGCAATGTTTACTGAGCAGGTACTATTTATTGTTTTAAGTCCTTTACTAAAATAACCTCATTCAATCTTGACAACATACCAAAGAAGTAGGCGCGTTAGTTGGAATTCTTTCAGTTGAAAATTACAGTGACCCAACTCAAACTGGCTAAACCAAATGGGAAAGCGAGTGGCTCATAGAAATGAGGAGAATCTAGACAAATAGCTTCAGGCAGAGCTGTGTTCAGGGACTTCAATTAGGTCAGTGGAACATTCATTCTCCCCACCCCTCCCCCTCACACCCGCTACCGGCCTCTGCTCTTTGAAGTTCTTTTTTTTCCCTCGGGGCAGGGTAGGGGCGGAGCTCTCTCCATTTGTGGCTGGACTTCTTCAAAAAAGAAGCAAGGGAAGGAGAAGTAAGAATCATAACCACTGGCAGCTCCAAGCTCGCATCATCTTACTTAGTGGCTCCAGAGGGAAGCGAGAGTTGCTCTCTGCCATATTCCTATATATAATCCCAGAAAAAAAAAATCTGATTAGTCATCTGTGCATTTCTTTAACCTATCATGGATTGGTCCAGCTTGGCCTTTTATTCCCATCTCAGTAGAGAGTGTAGGGGCTGTGGCTAGTAATCTTGTCGGAATTATGTGGTCTGAATAGTGTATATGGGTAGTTCCTTAAAAAAGAGAGGAGGCGGTTCAGGAAGAGATACTGAGGGAGGAGACATTGTTTGGACACAAACAATACCTATTATTATTCCAGTTTAACAAATAAGAAAGCTGAGTCTCAGAGAAGTCAATAAATGACATTAGTCAGCAGACAGCAAAGCAAAACCTCAAATTTATCTCTGCCTGCCTCAAAAAGCCCCATTACTCTTAACCATCAGGCTCTTAATTACTCAACTAGCTCCTAAACCTGAGCCCCAACAAGTCTCAGCTCATGATTCCAACCCACACAGGAAGACTCCAGAAGCTCAGGTGTGCTGGCCCCCGGAAGGCTCCAGAGTTTACAAACCTAACCTTCACATCAGCTTTGATACAAGGCTGCTTTGCTTTCCCTCCACAGGGTGCAAAACGTGCTGCCCCAGGCAGTCTCTTGTTGTCTAAGCAGTACTGAAAGAGTGAGTATATCAAAGGGAATAGAGACCACGGTTGTTACTGCCAAGGGCAACATTAGCTAAGAGTTATAAGACACATTAAGGCCACTGAAGTATGATCTGTTTGTTATTTGAACACACTCTCCAGCAAAGAGCACTGCCCAGAACACTCAGACACAAATAAAGCTCTCTTCCCACCCCTCTGTTGTTCTCCTGGGCCCCTCCTCAGCAGCCAGGGCCTCCATCGACCTCTCCTGCCAGTTCCGATCTGTTCATTTTATTTAAGGGTGATTCATAGCCGTACAGCTCATCACAACTGGAAGGACCTTAGGGAGCCTCCAGTCCAACCTTGTTCATTTATCAGATGAAAAACACAGAGCGCCACAGAGGCCCAGGTACTAGTTCAAGATAGGGCATATTATATGTCAGGTTCTCTGTTAGGTACTTTCACATAACTCATCTCACTTAATCCTCATATGCTCACCGTGTGGAGTGGATGTTACTATCTCCCAACTTACTCATGGGGAAACCGATTCTCAGGGAGGTTAAGTGCTTACTTACCAATGTCACAATAAATAGTAAATAACAAAGCTGGTTTTCAAACATATTTATTTTTGTTATAAAAGTCCAAGCTGTGAACCACTGAGCACATCGTTTCTCTGTTTGCGGTTTCTGTTCCCTCCGTTCCTGTTCTTCTGTATCCCCTGGACCCTGCAACCAACCTATAAATGTCTGGCTGTCTTGTTATCTGACTTTCAGTTACCTGTGGCCAACAGGAGGCTCCAGAAGAAAACCGGAAAGGGGGGGGGGGAGATGTCGTTGGGTGTTCTTTCTCCCTCATTTTCTAGCATATGCAGAAAGTTCCACCTTCTTTGGTGGCTCCAGTGGCAGCTGCAGAAAGCTGGGGTGACTCTGGAAGCTGTGGGGTCAGTGATCACAACAACGACAGAGGCAGCATCAACCAACCACCTACCCCCACCTCGCGCTCAGCCAGCAGGAAGTGCCATGTCCTCAGTTCTGGTAACAGTGTGTCATTCCCAGGGGTGGTTAACAGTTTCCTGAACTTACCAATCACCTCTGGGTTGTCTTGCCTTCTCTTTTTGTTCCTTCCGTTCTTTTAAGGCAATTACAAGCAGTTCCCTGAATCAAATCTCTTAAGTTTGAAATTCCTCTGTGATTTCCCTAAATGACCCTTGTATATTATAGCACTTGGCCCCAGGAGTGATGGCAAGAAATAAGCTATCAAGAATGGGACTTGGGCTTGGTTGTCTGGCAGGGTGTAACGATCTCATTGCCAGTGAAAAAATGGGATCCTGGGATTTCCTGAGATGCAGTGACATAAAAATTACTTAAATTATCAAAAATTATCAAAATTACTTAAATCATGTGGTCGCGTGGGATGCATGCCATTTGAAGGCAAGACTTAAGGTAAACCTAGTGACTGCTAATTGGACCATTACGGTCATATCGAAAACTATTTACAAGGAATGTGGGGTGTGATAGTTACATATGGATGGCTGTACTGTAGAGTTTACAGAAAGAACTTCACAAGCTCAGGGCTTTAAACTATCAGCTCAAAACATGGTTATAGAACTGTGGTCTTTCCATGGTGACTCTATAGGGATCTCTTACCTTTGGTGGCCACAGGACAGATACAGCTGAAAATCAGATTCCAAATTCATTCTCTTGAATCCAGAATATAAGATAAATTGAACTCACGGTTTTGTTAGTTTTCCTACATGAAAGTTAAGGGATTTGTTGGGCAGTAGAGAGACCTGTAGAATCAGCATGAGAACTCGGATGAATCAGAGTGGCCCGCTCCTCCACGTCTCCCTGAGAACCCTTTACTTGTCAGAAGCAGTGTTCCCTCCTCTGTCTGAAGAAACTAACCTTCATTCCTTAAGGGTCCTATACTAATAACAACTCAGTGGCAGTAATTTTAATCACAACCCCATTCGACTTGCTTGTTTAGCCTGGGCAGAAGACAAGGTTACATCTTAGAAAATAATCAAGAATTATCATAAAATGAATCAGGTAGTGAATCCAATTGCAGCTGCTATTAAGATCAACACTGCCTCTAGCACTGTGGAAAAGTAAACAGTATCAGGCACTATTTGCAGTTATTGAGCTGGCAAATGCTTTGTTCTCTACACTAATTTGCAATGACAACCGGAAGCAGTTAACCTTAATCTAGAAGGTGTGGTCTCACAGTTAGCTTATCTCAGGGCTTTCTCTTGATCGGTCATAATCATGTCTGAGGCACCTTGATCATTGTGGTATCTCACGAAACATCATGCTGATTGGAAATATTAATCATAGATAGTACTTTACATGACTTAGTAAGCTATGTGCATGTCAGCTGGGTAGGAAACAAAGCCCAAGAACAGTCCGTAGCTTGTCACTTCAGTGAAGTTTCTTGAGTCCAGCAGTATGGGGAATTTGGGAATATATCATCTATTGAGAAAAAAAAAAAATTCTGTGCCTTGCACAACCTACCTCCACTTAAAATTACTGCCAGTTTTGAGCGAGAAAAGGATCTGCAGCAGGTCCAGCCTGCTTTCGCCATCTGGCCCTGTTGGCACAGATCTAATAATGGTGACCAGAGCTTACATGTCAAACAGGAATGCTGTAACAAGCTTGTGGCAAGTGCTTGCTAGTAGGGGATTAATGGCAAAGGCCTTTAATTGTTTGAAGTAAAAACATGTCTTCTTTTGTAGATTGTTCCCTATTTGAAAAAGCAGAACCTGCCTGACTCCTGGGCCCCAGTAAGATTGAATATCATGGAATAAATGGTCATGGAACAAGTGATTGGACATGAGCTGCCCATGATGAATTAGGTGTTATCCAACTTAACAAATCAGAAGATTAGATTAGAAAGAAGTAATCCAACGTCGAGCGAGAGGAGTCTGTACAATTTGGGTTCGAGAAAGTTTTAAAGGCACAGATAATTTGCACAAGCAGGGGGTTCGTCCCACTGCACATACTCCTGCCTCATGGCTCTTTTCCTTCAACTCATGTCAATGGTCTCATGGGAAGTTTTCCAAGACAGGGAGACAGAAGCAGAAAACACTTGGGTTTGGCTTACGGATGATTCTACATGATATGCTGGCACCAGTGGAAGTGGACATCCACATCAGTATAGCCCCACTGGAGAGTGTCCCCGAAAAGCAGAAATAAAGGGACATTGTATGAGGAAACGACTTCAAGAGACACCTCTGTCGGTTCACTTGGCTTGAGTGACCAGAGGCAAAGATCTACCTTGATTCATAGGGTGGACTTAAAATGTGGTCTGGTGTAGGGAAATGGCAAGTATAGTTGGGGATACTGGTGACAAGGGGATTTGGGGAAGAAATAGGTAATGGGGCCTCTTGGGACGGCAGAGTGTACAAGGGGCGCCACTGTAGAAAATGCAAATAATTGAAAAGATAGTCCTTCTGTGGATGTGAGTTGGCCTGTTTCCCTAGACTCCCAAGTGCTTGTAATGTTCCCAGGTACCATGGCCATGGTGGCAAGGATAGATGCTGTACATGGACTTAACAACATGGACTTCCTCTTATTGCATCTAATCTGGCCATGGCCACTAACGAGTACCCAATCTTTCAATATCAGAGTCCAGTGCTGAACTCTTTATATGGTGATACTTCTTGGGATGACCAACTAGCTGTTTGATGGCAGGTTAATTACTTTGTACCCTTTCGATCATAAGGAGGCAGGCATTTCTCTTTAAGGAATAGACACTAATGTTTCTAGCTCCTCTAACTATGGATCCACAGAATACCTTTTTTATGATAAAATACTATCATAATGTCCCATACGGCATTACCTCTGTCAAAAGAATTGATTTTCCAGAACAAGGCATGAGCAATAGGCTCACGTCTATAGGAGTCACAGTATTCCCTGCATCTCCCTGAAGCAGCTACCCTGATTGAGTGGCAGAATGGCCCACTGATGACGCAATTATAAGGCCATCTGAGATCACCTTGCCAATTCCGGATAGGGTCTTACAGGGTGGGATACATCCTGTGAACCAGCCACCGATATGTGGTATGTCCTTTCCTTAGCCAGAATTCATGGGTGCAAAAATCAAGGGGTGGAAGCGAGTGTTTCTTTTTCCTGTTATGCCTAATAGTCCATCGCAAAACATTCGCTTCCTGTCCTTACAATTTGGGCTCTGATTATTAAAATATAGTAGTCTTTGAGGAAAGAATGTTTCCACTAAGGAACACAGCAATGGTTCTTTTGAACTGGAAGTTAAGATGGCCACTCAGCTAGTCTGGGCTCTTCATGCAGCTAAACCAACAGGCCATGAGGGTTCATTACTGGCTAGGTGACGGGTCCTGATTATCAAGAGCAAACCGGTGGGGGAAGAGGCATCTATGTCTGAAACCCAGCAGATTCTCTTGGATGTCTTCATTATTAAAATGTAATGGGAGACTATGTATTGACCCTTTGCAGGCAGGCTCACCAGAGATTCAAATTTTTTAAGAAAAAGGTTTAAATTCCCCATGAATTAAATAGCACTGACCAAGCAGGGCCTTATCTGAGAGCCAATGCATGGTAGAAGAAAAAAGTTATAAATATTAACTATAGCCTATTGGTCAGTTACAAAAATAAGGATAGTAGCAATCATGAATATTTTATTTTCTTGCTTGATATTTATATCTGTTAGTCCCTCAGAATGCGTGTGTTGAAACCTAATGCCCAATGTGATGGTATCAGGAGGTGGGGCCCTTGGAGTTGATTAGGTCAGGAAAGCGGAGCCTCCTAAATGAGATTAGTGCCCTTATAAAAAAGACCCCAGGATGCTCTTTTGTCCCTTCCACTATGAAGACAGAGAGAAAATGCCATCTATGAACCAGGAAGAGGGCTCTCACTAGACATGGAATCTGCTAGTGACTTGATCTTGAACTTCCAGCCCCCAGAACTAAGATAAATAAATTTCTGTTGTTTATAAGCCACCCCATCTATGGTAATTCTCTTGGAGTGGCCCAAATGGATTAAGGTGTCATTTATGTTTTCCCACTCTTTTTCTTTACCATTTTGTATTTGACTCGGTTATAAGGATTGAGATAATTATGGTTTCAGTTAACAGAATATCCAGATGATGCTCCAGCAGTAGAGAAGGAGCGGGCAAACTGTGGTCCAGAAGCCAAATCTGGCCAGCCATGTTTTTATGGCCTACAAGCTAAGAATAACTTTTAAACTTATAAATTTTGGACCCAAAAAAACTCAACAGAAGAAGATTCTGTAACATATGAAAATTATATGAAATTTAGAATTTAGTGTTCATAAATAAAGTTATTTTGGAACACAGCCATACTGGCTGAGTTGAGAAGTTGTAAATGAGACGGTATGGTTTAAAGCCTAAAATATTTATTATCTGGCCCCTTGTAGAAAATATTTGTCAATCTCTGACCAGAGGATGATACGGAATGAAGAAGGGACATAAAGTGAGAGCTTCAAAAGTGTGAACTGAGTTCGGTGGGAGCAGAGGAAGGGAGATGCTTCTAGCAGTGATAGTTTCCAGGTAGAGGAAACAGCTGATAAAAAGACGTAGAGCCATGAAACCCCTGATCGTGCTCATGGTTCCTTGTGCTGTGAGAAACAAGGAAAACTGGTCAGGCAGAAAGGATCAGAGCCAGCCAGGAAAGGGCCTCCCACACCCCAAGGCGGGGCTAAGGCTCATTCTAGCAGTTGCAGAGACACCGAAGGCTGTGGGGTAGGGAATACTTAGGGAAGTCCCCTCTGGCTACAGAATGGAGGAGTTACAGGCAGATGTGACAAGCATCAGGGAGATCAATTAAGAAGACAGCCTAGGGCAGGAAGAAGAGCTTGGAGTCAGGCAAATCTGAGTGTCCATCCATGCTCTGCCTCCTTTTAGCTGTGTGACCTTGGATAGGCACTTAACCTGTCTGAGCCCTCCTCATCAGTCAGGCAAGGATCACAATACCCTCTACTGAGAGCTGTCAGGCTTAAACGAGCTGATATATTGAAGTGTTTGGTTCTCAGTGAGTATCGAGAATGGCTGCAGCTATTATCATTGTTACCATTAAGAAAACAGTCCTGGGAGGCAGACATCCTACCCCAGCTGTCAGGGATCCCCTGCAGCCACTTCTGTTGACCGAACCCTGAGAAGTGGACAGAGCAGAAGAGCTATCTCCTGGAGACCAAAGAAGGGAGGCTCATTTCCAGGAGAGATCCTGGGGAGGGAAGTTGCTGGTAGAAGTAAAATGTACACCCCGAAGTGGTTCGTCAAATTGCCTTCAGGCAGCAGAGCTGGCAAGAGATCAGAGGTCTTTCCACTTGTCGCTATTAGGCTGTGGGACTCTGTGAAGGGCCCCTCTGGAAAATCAGGGGGTTGGAGTGAATGACAATTAAAGCCTCTTTTACTAGCAGTTTCCAGGCATCTTTCACAGGCTCCCTCATATCCTACTCCTAAAAGCTGAGCATCTCATCTTACCAGCTAGATCATGAATGCTCCAGCCTAGAGCTTGCCTTTCGCTGGCAGCCTGGCCCTGACCCCACTTTGAGGGAGGCTTGCCAGGGCAGAGTAGATTGGGCCACCAGGCTATGCAGTGTAGTCTCTCAGGTCCATAAAAGTTGTGGTTCCAGGACTACAGGGCTGGGTGCATGGCAGAGAGACATTGGGAGGTCTTAGCCATGACTCCTGACAACTGGTGGGAACTGAGTGACCATCCCCCATCCAGAGGTGGGACCACCTTTCCTGATCCATCAAACTTCAGAGCTGGAAAAGGTATCATACTACCCAGCCTCAGCCCCCTCGTCTTATGGATCTACCTGAAGAAGTCAGTATGGAAGCCGGGACTATAGCCCAGAGCTCCACATGTCCCGTCCAGTGCTTCTCCTGCCAGACTCCTTGTCCAACGCTCCTTCCACAATGCCTCCCTGTCCCCCATTTGTCCTTCAGTGTGTGATTCGTATAGACACAGCCCTAGACAGCACCTTCCACAGTGGGCAGGTGTGTGTCTCAGTCATGGTGTGATGTCTGGTTTTTATTTAAATGAACAGCATGGGGAGGACAAAATTACAACCCAGGAGCAATGAGAATGCCTTGTTTGCTGAAGTGTATCCACCCCACTCCTAGACTCCTGTCAGCTCTGAAGTGAAACTCAAGGGCAATTATATTTTACATATTTTCTTTTTTATACTTCAATAAATATTGCCCCTGAAAACTGATCGGCGTTTTTTGTGTTTAATGCATAATAACTAGTCTTATAAATCTAAATTATCCCTATAAATCTAAGTAAAAGGTCCAGGTTTAAGCGGATCGAGGACACGTAATTAATAAAGCACTAGCCCATCGCCTAATGTGTTTAGTTTAAGCCACTCTCTCATTTTCAAAGGAATTTCTTCTCTGCTGTGTCAAGGTGGGAAGATAGAGGGAGCCTGGACTGCTTCCGGGCTTCTGTGGTCATTGTCCATCTCATATGGTCATGGTCCATCTCATGATTCTGTAGGACGGTCTGCTGGGACCTTTGGAGAGCACCCTTGGGACAAGCAAAGATCAACTGGATTGGGCCCCAGGGATGAATGGTGTTCTAGTTAAGATTCTTCCAGGTGGCCCTTTCAGTGGCTTTGTCAGACCCCCAGGCTGGGGATTGGTCATCACATCCTCCGCTGCCCCCTCTCTCACACCCACATCTAATAATAACCATATCGTTTCTCCGCAGACTCACCTGCCTCAGTCCAGGGATCACTGTGTCTGGCCTTCATTAATGCAACAGCCCCTGTCTGCTACTTGTCCTGGCTCCATCTCTCCCACGTGCAGCTCACCCTCCAAGCAGCGGTATGATCTTTCCAAAGTGTATATCTCACCAGGTCTCCCCAAGGCTTCCTGTCCCCAGGGCTCTCCACTGCATTCAGGGTCAAGCCCAAACTCCTCCATGTGGTTCTTGAGGTCCCTTGGGGTCCAGCCTTTGCTGCCTACCTTGTCTTCTATTTTAATGGCCATCTTCATTCCCTACAACCTGGCTGGTCCACCTGACTCACCTTCCTTTCACCTGACTGTGGTTCTGTGGTAGAAAAGCTGACAGTTATGACCCAGGCTCCAGCCCCTGCCACTCAGAGAGAAGAGTCCTGTTCCTCTCCTCCTCACAAGGACAAGCAGGCAAGCCTGTGACCCAAGTCCCAGGAACCATGTGGGATTATGGTTCCTGTACTCTCCTTGAAAAACTTTAACTTAGTATTGAAAGGAAGCATTTGAACCCCCAGCCATGGGGTGTGGAAGGATCATCCCTCCCCCAATGACAGGTGAGTTTCCAAAATTTGCTCTGGAGTGCTCTCTGATGTTCCCACCTCCTGGCCTCCTTCTATTCTGCTGTGGGGACCTTGAGTTCAGGGACACAGAAGTTCTTCTGGCTCTACTATTATGGCTTCCACCCAGTGCTGTTGAAGCCTCATCGTCTCCGTGGACCAACATGAGGTCTCCACCATCTACTGAGCAGCTCCTGTTTGCCAGAATGAAAGCTAAGTACTTACCACATACTGCCTCCATCAATTTGCAGGCAAGTCCCTCCAGGGCGGTCCTTATGCCCCATTTCCAGATAGGGGGCTGAGACACTCAGAGTCACCAGGCTGATATTTAAACCAGGTTGGAGTCACTCCAGAACCGGTTTCAACCACATGCACCAGCCGTGAGGCTTTGGGCAAGTGGCCAAAACTCTGTGCCTGAGCTTACCTGTCAGTAAAATGAGGATGGCACAATAGCACTTACTTACATCGTTCAGAAGCCGATGTGAAGATTAAATGCATTAATATGTGTGAGATCCAGGGCCAGTGCTGGGGACACAGCAAGTGCTCAATTAATGCTTATAATCATCATGCTCAGCTTTTCCGAGAACCCCAGATGAGTGTGGCAGAGATGACATTTCAGAACTGGAAAGATGAATTCTCCACAGCTCCCCCCAGTTCTCATGTGACACATTCCATGTTCCAAATCCTGTGTGATTTGCTTTCAAATGGAACACACTTAGGATCCATCAGCATTGACCATGGTTTTATTTCAGCAAGCAAGCTGAGGGCCCTTCTCCCAGAAGCCACTTGGAGAAATGTCTCAGCCAGGTAGGTTTACGCAATCCACCCCCTAACCTACTGTTGGCACCAATCTAGACCTGGTCTGAGAAACTCCTCTCCTTGTTATGATGCTCACTCTGCTCTCTGTTTAATCGTTTATTTAGCAAACACCTGCCATTTGCTGGGCATTGGGCTAGGTGCTGGGATAACACCTAAGGAAAAAGAGACCTTGCATTCTAGAGCTCGCTGTGTAGTCACACAAACAAATGTGGATTGGGGAAGTGATACGTGACACTTTCCACCTCCAGGAGATTAAAATGTGTGAGTGATGGTGACTCAAGCCAGTAGGTCTTCCCTCCTCCCTGTGCTCTCCCTCTGCTGGAGAGCCAGGCAGGCAGCTGAGAACAGAGATAGTGAGATAATGGTTGATAAAAGAAAGATCTTGTTTCTGGTGGTGTGGGGATGAGGCTGACTGTCTAGAAATACCCTAATCTGCCACTAAATCTCTCCTGTTCCCCTTATCACCTGGATCCTTCCAGAAAGCCCCTGAGGGAACTAGCAGATGAAGACAGCTGATTCCCCCTTGGGCCACCAGCAGCTGTCAGGTTTGGCAAAGGTATGGAAGCCTGGGAGGGACAGTTGGCTCTGCCGGGCCCCATGGGGATGGAACAGCCAATGCTGGAATGTAAGTGCTCAGCTGCTATGTGCTGGGACAAGGCAAGCGAGCAGGTTGGAGCCTCTCATTCTCATCACTGGGGGGCCCACTGAAGCCCTGCTCTGAGCTCAGGTTGTTTTTCTGTTCTAATTAACATCACTGAGAATTAAACTCTACACCCCGACGTGAGCTCACTCCCCTGAGAGCATTCCGGCTCAAATACTGATTAAATATGAAACGGTTCCTTCCTCTGAGCCGAAGTAGGGGAGGCACAAGCCAGAGATGGAAGCTGTAATTACCAGCTGATTATGTAGTGTGAGTTATTAAAAGATCAAATAAAATGAAAACCAACATCCTCCAAATAAAAACAATTAACAACACTCACAGTTATTTCTGCTCTATTTAAAAGGACATGGGCTGTTTATTTTTTTTACTCCTTTCTTATTCTTATGGTTCCAGGTACTCATCCAGGTCATTTTCTAAGTAGCTACTAGGTGCCTGTAGATATGAGGGACAGGGATGAAAAATAAGAGAGTCTGGTCGGGTGCTGGCTTCCTGGGGCTCACAGTACAGAGATCATGGCTTTATAAGGAAGAGTCACACAGACAACGCACCTTGAGATGTGGCCAAGAACGGGAGGCTATGTGGGAGGATAATGAGGGGCACAGGGGACTCTTAGGAACTAGTATGTAAGTTGAGATCTGAAGGAGCCAATTACCTGAAGAGTGGGGAGTGATCTAGGGAGTGGGAACAACATGTACGAATGCCCTGGGGCAGGAAGGAGCTTTGGATGGACTAAAGAAGGGCGCTAGGGGGGAGCGTGATGAGGAGGGAGCATGAGGAGGGGACGAGGCAGCGAGGCAGCAGCCAGACCCTGCGGGGCCTCCCGGGCCTTGGCCAGCAGGGCTGGGTTTACTCAGGGTTCCCTGAGCAGCACTGAAGGGTTTTTAAGTAAGAGGGTCACTTGATGTGATTTGTTTTTTAAAATAATCCCCAGATCTTCTGTGGAGGCTGGAGTGGGAGCAGGGAGCCCAGTGATGAGGTGAAGGGGGACGTCCAGGCAGGAGCCGATGGCAGCTTAGACCACAGTGGTGGCCAGGGGAATGGACAGCAGTGGGTGGATCCAGGAGGGACTCCAGAGGTAGACACAGCCCACCTCGTGGATGGTGGATGTGGGGTGAGGAATTTGTTGAGACCTCACCCGGGTTTCTGGCTGAGGGGCCGGATGGATGGAGCTGCCATTTCCTGAGTGAGGAGGCCGGGACATGAGAGGCTAGCCTGGCATGTGGAGTGTGTGGCTCCTGACCTGGGTCCTCCAGAGAAAGGAGGAAAGTGGGAGAGGCAGCCAGGCATCCCAGGAGACCACAGGGGAGAGCCTGGCTAGAGACACCCTTAGGGCTCCAACAGGAGACAGCAGCCCACGCTTCCTGGGGAAAGAGGGCAGTGTAGGGAGAAGGGGGCAGGATATAGAAAGGAGATCATTCTTACCCCCAGTTATAGACTGAGGTCTGAGGCAGGAAGAGACCCTGCTGCCCCAGAGGCCATGGTGGGTCCTGGCTGGAGGGGGAAACCGGGGAGGCTGCACTTTGTCTCCTAGTTGTGAACCACCAGGCCACAGTGAGGACTGGAAATTCTATGGCCTGCCCGACAGAGGAAGCACAAGGGATCTGGGAGCACAGAGAAAGCTCTGGCCTGTCTGGGTGAGGGTGGAGGAGTGTTCATGGAGGGCTCCCTAGAGGAGCCGCTCTCTCCCTGAGACTTGAAGAATGAGTAGGAGTTAAGGGTCTATCACCCCCAATTAGAAATTAAGTTCGATGAGGGCAGATATTTCTATCTGCTGTGTTCACTGCTTTATTGCCAGCACCTAGAATGTAGTCTCAGATATAGTAGTGATTCAATAAATATTTGTCAAATGAATGAATGAATGAGCGAATGAACCAATAGCTTTAAAAGGTATGTGGAGACAGATTCAGGTGGCCTTTTCAGCAGCAGCCGCCTCTCTGTGATCCCAGCTCCCACTGGACAGCCCCTCACCCTACAGTCCCAGAGCTCCAGGGTGGTCCCCACCTTGGCTCTGACTGTCACTGATAATCCCAGCTTCTGGGGTGGCAGCTGCTTCCGGTTATCACTACGTTCTGGGCAGACTCATCATCCTCTGTTTGACTCTACAGCTCTTCCACCACCCATGTCACCTTTTCTGCATTGAATTCTTTATCTCTAGAGTGGATTCTTTCTTGCTCACTGCACCATGACTAATACAGGCCTGGAGGTCAAAGTGAGGCTTGAGTGAGACCTCCTGCTTCCTCTGGCCTTGGCTACTCCAGGTCTGGGTCTGCAGAGCTGACTGGTGTCCTGGCTGCAGGTGAAAGGGAGAGAGGGCTCCGATCCAAGGTTAGTTCCATGCACTAACCCTGCCTAAGTGACCATGGCCCAATCAGTGCACCTCCTCTGACCAATCATAGTCACATGGATTCCTTCCTCATGGAGTGTGGAGAGGCCTTGGAACTACATCAGAGGTGGGTCTGAGACAGGGTGAAAGTTGGAAGTTATCTCCCCAGCTATAATGAGTCAGACTGTGATGGAGGTTATCTATGACTTAAACAAATCACAGTGTAAACACCAAGCACAACCTTGATTATTGATTTTAATTGGGAAGAAAACTAAGGCTCTGGGAAGTTCTACTTGCAACCTAGACCTTGAAAATGAGATTTTAATGGGCAGATACGAGGTTCAGCAGGGATGAAGGGGGTCCAGGAACAGAGAGATCTGGTTGTGTCTGGGACAAAGGATCCAGTAGGTAAGGCTGGATTTAATAAAAGTAAACCCAAGAAGAATACAAGGGCTGGTGCGAATAAGGACGGAAGATTTGAAGTCAGGGGAGGGGCAGAGATAAGCATTCCTTGTCCATCATATAGCTAGGAAAAGCATCGCCGTAGGGCATGGGTTCACGGCATGATTCTCTAAAGCACACAGCCTCAGATTACTAATAAGCCTTAGGCAAGTAGACTAATAAAATTATAATTTTTTAAGGTCTTAGAATCTTGGGAATCTTCTCCTCCTAGGATAATTGAATTATTTGATCTCAGTGTGCTAGGTTTCTAAATTCACAGCGATTTGGAATCTTAGATTGCTCAGGGTGTCAACCTAGCTCCCCTCCCCCACCCAAGTACTGATAGTGCGTACTCTGTGCTCAGTGTTTTGCACATATTGTGTCATTTAGTCCCCATGACAACTCTGAGAAGTGGGACTGTTATTTTGCTTGATTTTCCAGATGAAAAAACCCAGGCTCGGTGAGTGTGGGTTATGAATGAAGATCAGACACCTTGCAGGCAGCGTGGCCAGGACTCGGCCCAGATCTCTCAGCCTCTGAAGCCCACGCTCTCAGGCTCCCTGCTGAGTGGTCACCTATGCTCTGTGCACACCTCCAGTGACTGGGAGCTCTTTACCCTTTCCCCAGGGCACCTGTCCATCCCAATTGTGGACACATCTCTTTTTCACAGGGCATCCATCCCAAATCTGCCTTGGGACCCCGCAGAAGGAGACAAACCTGCACCTGTAGGGAGAGGGGGCAGCTCCCGGAGGTGGGATGGCAACGGAGCAGGAGAGGACAGCCTCGGATTAGGAAAGCCCCAGCTGCCAGCCCTCCTGGTGACAGAGAGGGGAGTCGATCCCGAGGAAGGAGCTAGCGGGAGACGTCAAGCAGGCCGGCTCAGAGACAAATGGAGATGGAGCCCAGAACACTGGGCGGTGGGGGTGAAGTGGGAATTTATAATGTAGAAACACAATTCTCCAACAGTCAGAGTTATGGGGCCTAATAAGATTGGAATCGTGAGTGCGGTGCCTTTAATTTCTTGGCTCCTCTCCCTGAAAACTTATTCTACAAAATGTGCCTCGTGCCATCCATCCTCCCAGATGGCTTTTTAAGTGAAGCTGTTTGTTAAGTGGGAGAAGAAAAGGGAAGGATTGGGAGAAACAGGTGGAGCTGCTGCAGACCCTGGGGATCCAGCAGGAACAGCAGTGCACTGATGAGTGGGAAGCGGGTTCTTCTGGGCGAAGACCCCCCAGGCTCAGCTGAGCCCGCAACGAGCCAAAGTCCCATTTAGAACTGCTGATGTTTTTTGAGCTCTTATCGTCTTACTCTGGGTGCTGTAGATACATTCACCCAATAAATCCATACAATGAATTTAAGACCAACCAATTTATTGCAGTGATAGAGAAACCAAGATCCTGAAGGGGCAGGCATTTCGGACGAGGTCATGTGGCAAGTCACTGAATGAGAAAGTGGCCTGGGATCGATTCCATTCCGTAGAATTTCTGCATTTCACGAGGTCTCTTGAGGTTTTCCTGCGCCTTTGTCCTCTTCATTGGCACAGCCCAGCCCCTCCTGCCAAACTGGGCCTTAAGGGGCTGTAGGAATCTTTTTTTCTCCGACGGATATCAGAGTGCAGCAGATGGGCCATTGGTCAATCATGTTCAGGCAGCTGAGATGTGAGAGGCACCTTTCCGAGGCCACAAGAGCCCACCCTCAGGCCGTGTGCTTCCCCTCTTCTCACGGGTTTGGGACGCAGTACCTCCATGGTTCCCTTGGCCTCCTTTCTTGAAGGGAAACTCAGGAGAGGAAGGTTTGTGATGCCAAGCACGGCTCGGCTCTAGTTCCTGTATTTGATCTCGGGGTGATAACTGATATCCGCTGCCCTCCTCCACTCTGCTCTTTAAAGTCTCTTCTTTCTCAGCTATCACCTCATGCCTAGTAGTGTGGCACACCTTATTCCTGGGGGAAGGGATGATGGAACCCTTGCTAATCCATTCACAGTTACAATGGGGTCACAACGGATGCCCTGGGCTCCAACTCCTCCTTCCTGTCCCACCCTGCTGATCAAAGGGATTTACCCCTGCCACTAGATGACTTCTTTTAGCCTACTGGCTCCAAATTGCCTTGGGGACACAGTAACTTGCAGTTCAATGGGACCCTTGCTGTGTATTCTGGCAAGAGCATGCCTCTTTGGGAACCAGGACCCCCAAAGTTGCAGAGTCCAGAGTGGCAGAGTATGAATAGATATTGTTGTCTGTGGGCCTACTCAGTGGCCCTTTCCCCAGACCCAGTAGGCCCACCGTGAGCCAGACTTTAGCCAGAATACCATTTAGTGCCTGGTTCTTATAGGCCTCCGTTCTAAGAAGGGGGTTATGGAGACACTTTGAGTCTCTAGGTACCAGTGTCAACTCAGACCTTAGGCCCAAACGTCTTCAAAATGTCTGGTTATTCCCTTTCCACAAGGTAAAATCACCCAAATAAATAGCTGTCAGTCCCTTTGGGAAAGAACTGGGGGAATCATTATGGTATATATATATATATTTGCCATGATGTTGAAGGCTCTGTCTGCTAGAGACCTGGCCACCTCTTCCATCAAAATGGTTCCAGATCTGAAAATTGGCTAGGTGTGATAACTGAGCAAGTGACTGTGTTTAACTGGGATGACTGCTTAAGCCACCTTCTCTATTTTTGTCTTTTTAAAAACTTATGACAATTACAGATTTACACGAAGTTGCAAAAATGGTACAGAAAGGACCAGGTAAGCTTCAACTAGTTTCCTCAATGGTTATACCTTCATAACTATAGTACGATATCAAAATCGGGAAATTGGCATTGGTTCAATTTGTGTCTATAGTTCTGTGCCATTCCATCACACGTGTAGATTTTGGAAACTGTACCACAATCAAGATCAGAACCATTCCATCACTTCCACGGTCTCTCACATACCACACCTCTGTAGTCACACCTGTCATTCTGCCCATCTCTCATTACTCCTCACCTCTGGCAACTACCAATCTATTCTCCAATTTCACAGTTTTGTCATTTTAAGAATTTTATAGACGTGAAATTGTACAGTATGTATATAGCCTTTGAGATAGGCTTTTTTTTTTTTTTTTTGTCACTGGAGATAATGTCCTCAAAATCCATCCCCAAGTTGTGGCAAATATCAGTAGTTTGTCCCTTGTTCTTTCTTGCATGGTATGGCTGTCCATTCTTTTCTTATATTGGTGAGAAATGTTAAACAGCGCCCTTGTTGGCTGTCCATCTCCATGCCATCCTGTAGGTCCCGCCCCCTTGGCTGTCCCTCTGACCTTACTGGTTACTTTGCTAATTACAGCCTCCTTGCTTCTGGCCACATGCGCCACCAGCCAGCCTTTAGAACCTACTCATCCCCAGACAAGAGGAGAGCTACCTCTGGGCTTCTCGGTGCCCCTCGCCAGTGCATTCCTGATGGCTTTGGGGAACTGTGTGTTCTTGGAGGCCCTCCCATGGGACATAATCCCATCCAGCTTGCCCACTCAGCTTGCCCCTTTATATCTTTCTCTATCACCTGCCATGACAACTCAGGCATCTCCACATTGTTGAGAATTGGCCATCACATTTCTGAGGCCATCCCTTGGCTCCATGCTAGATTATTAAATCCTGTGCTCAGCCCCAAACCCCCCCAAGCCAAGATATTCTGTTCATTCAGCCGTATACTCTGGCTCCCTTGACAAGCATCCTCATAGCCCCCTCCCCTGGCTCCTATAAGGATGCCTTAGGTAAGACATGCTGCTCTTCTGGTAGACAGTTCCATTCAGGCCCAGCATGCCCCCAGCTGGATTATGCTGAGATCTAAACTGGTTCATCCACCTGGCAGCAAGAGGAGGAGGTGGGGTGGTTTCCCAGGGGGCGCCTGTTATCTGAGGGGTGAGGCCTGTGCAGCACTTTTCATGGAAGGTTGGGCTGTCCCGGTGTGCCCAAAGGGTTTGGTGACAGCTGCAAAGTCAGTATCCTCAGGTGTCCTTGTCCTGTGTTTCAGAGTCCCAGGTTTTTTCCACCAAGGCCCTAGCTTATGTGTAACAGACCTGCACTGGCCTAGCGGCGTTCAAACACCTCTAGAGCTCTGTGACTCTTGACAATTAGATATACGGTCTGCTTTTCAGCTAAGTCTGCCCTTCCAGTGCAGGAGATAAGGGCCTCTCTAGGAGCTAGCAGCGGGCCCTTTGGCTTTCACGCTTAGCCATTAGGCTTGTTTAAGAGCCCCCTGTCTCTCATTACTTCCCTGCAGTGTGAACCCAACTTAGCTGTTCAATTCTCAACAAAGTGAAATTGTCTGAGTTGCCTTGGCAGATGCTAGAGGAAGTGCTCGGCCAACTCTGCTGTCTGTGTAGGCATTGTTTACCCCCTTCTCCCATTCTCTGAATACCCGCACCATCATGCCTGCCATAGGATGCTCTTCCCTTGAGGAATTATATATGCAAGACATTAACTATGGTAAACCCCTGCGAGGGGCACATGAGAGAGAGCCCGGGGACCAACAGAGACGTAAGAGTGATGCAGGTCTGATGCTGGTGAAGAAGACGTGAAGGAAGGTCGGTGGAGTGTCTTAGATGGCAGTGAGCGGAGTGAGGGGAGCAACCGCAGACAGTTCTCTCTTCATGGGAGAGTGGGCTGAGCGTTCACTTTCACCAAGCACCCACTCTGGGCCAGGCCCTATAAACAGTGTTTGCTTAGCTCTCCAGGGCACCTTATAAGGTGGTTATGTTTACCTTCATTTTATGGAGGAGAAAACTGATGTTTAGAGATGTCGCCCGGCCCTTACAGGGTAGTGACCTGGGCTGCAATCTAATGAACTGATACCAAAGACCACGTCCTGTTCATGGCACCATACTGGGGAGCAGAATGGACAGAGATCCAGGTAGATGATCGTTAAGTGGCTGAGTACAGCCAGAGCTCAGGGTTGGGGTTCGAAAGCTATGGGAGAGGCCAACTGTGGACAGACTATGTTGGACTTAGAATGCCAGGCCAAATAGCTTAGATTTGGCCATGTAGACCAGAGCCATGACAGGTGGCCTCTGGGCATATTTAGTCTGCAAGCAGGATCTGCTTGGCCCAGTCAGGGTTATAAAAAACCTTGATTTAATTATCGATACTTAAAAGCTGCCAGATTTTTAAATAAGAATTCTCATGTCT
This sequence comes from Rousettus aegyptiacus, assembly GCF_014176215.1. Taxonomy (NCBI): domain Eukaryota; kingdom Metazoa; phylum Chordata; class Mammalia; order Chiroptera; family Pteropodidae; genus Rousettus; species Rousettus aegyptiacus. The sequence continues at coordinate 18,543,456 of NW_023416284.1, read as the reverse complement.
AGCTTCTCCTGACAACAGGAAGGATATGACCCCTGGAGTCCCCACGTCCTATAGCAGGAGGCTGCAACTGTGTGGCTTCCACCCAACCTAGGACAGGTGCTGTTTACTACTACCTGCAAGGGGCCGATTCACACACTAATGTCCCCGCGTGGCTCCTGGTGAACAGTCGGGATAAGCAGGGCTCTGCTGCAGATAACCCTAAACCTCTTTGGCTTCACACAGCAAAGCCAGTGTGGGTCCAGGTGGCTCTCCAGGGGAGCTGTCTTTCATGCCCAGATTTGGCCATCCAGGTGTCACGGTGGCTCTACCATCAGGACACAAGGCCTCCTCTGTGATGCCTGGGGCAGGGAAGGAGAGTGCTGGAGAGTCTCCACCCGAATTCGGCGCTCCAGCCTGGCAGCCCCAGAGGTCTCTTCTGCCTACAGCCCGTTGTGAAGATCTAGTCACATAAGCCCAAGTAACTGCAGGGGGCCAGACAGATGGACTCTTTCTTCCCTGGAGATGTGGGAACCGGTATTTGAGTAAGCCGAAGTCTCTACTCTGTGCCCACAGACTTTAAGGCTGTAACCAAAGTATAGGATGCAGCTTCTCAAATGCACTTATATGGCGCTTCTCTTCGCGAGTACCATTCTTACACATCATCTGGAGCACTTTATTTAATCCTCATGGTAACTTTATGACATAGACCATCCCAATTTCACTGAAAGGAAACTAGAGAAATTAAGTAAGTTCGAAACCCAAGCAGTCTACCTGTAGAATCTGCTCTCAACCTTCATTCTATACTATCTTCAATGGCATGCAATGGTGTCATCATCAACCCATTTTACAGGTAAGAATGTTGAGCCAGTTTCTTGGTTGTCAAGGCAGCGAGGAGAAAGAAATATAAGGGATGGAGGAGCTCCAGCAAAGAAAGGGAGGATGATGTAGCTAAGTGAGTGAATGAGTGAGTGTGTATGCGTGTGTGTGTGTGTGTGTGTGCGTGTGTGTGTTTAAAGAGCATTCTGGTTTTGCTGAACACCTACTGGGTATCAGGCTCTATTCTAGGCCCTGGATGGATGAGAGAGAAGAGACCAGATCGGGGCTATTGCAACAGATGGGCAAATGAAGACCCGGGGGAGGAGAAGGGCAGTGTCATGGCACCCGACGGGTGAAGGCAGGTGGGACGGGACCAGCACCTCTCATTCTTTGCTCGAGCTGCCTCCCCAGACTGCTTCTTGTCCTTGTCATGAGCCTTCCAGACACCCAGGAACCTGATGTGATGATCACATAGGTGGGAAGCTGATGCCACAGGCCAAGGCGGGGGGTGATGAGACAGGAGCCCTCAGGGGCTGCTGGGGGGTGTGCGCTGTCCATCAGGGCAACTTGCAGGAAAGCAACTGGGTGACAAAGATCCCTGAGTAACTTCGCTGCTCTTGACGCAGTGATTCCACCTGCAGGAATCTGTCCACAGGACATAGTCAGAGACTCAGGCACACGAGGCCCGAAACGTTCGTCACAGCCTGATGTGTTTAAAAGGCCTATAATCCTCTAAGTATCTGACAGGCAAAGATGGTGAGGTAATTTATGGTGCATCTGAATGAGGTACAATTACAAAGCTATTAACATCATGCTTTTGAGGAATTTTCAGTGATGTGGGAAAATGCTGATGATGTATAGTGAGTTTTTTAAAAAAAAAAAAATCTGAATAGCTGAATAAATTGTACGATCCCAATTACATAAAATTCAATATGTGCAGAGTGAAAGATAAGAAGGATGGGAGGAGGAAGAAGGGAAGGAGGGGAGGGAAGAGGGGCCGGGAGGAGGCGCTGTGGTGCCGTTATCCTTCTTTTACAGAGAGGAAGGTGAGACGCAGAGAGGTTAAGCAATGCGTCCAATGTCACGGAGCTAAGACCCTGCGTCAGGATTTGAACCCAGGTCTGGCTGACTCCATATTTGCTAAACTGGGGGAACTGAGGCAGGGCTGAGGCTGGGGCACTGACTCTCCAGGTTCAGGGTTATTCAGCTGGTTGTGAAAGGAGAACCAAGAGCTTTACAGGGGGTGTGGTAGTTGCTCATCGCATCGCTCCTCTGCGGCTGGTATCGTCGGCCCCATTTTACAGAGAGAAGGCGGAGGCGGTGTCTCTGTGTTCAAGGTAAATAGTGGATGTGGAGCTTGGACCCAGCTCAGTCAACTCTGTACCCACACTCTTACCTCTACTGTGAGCTCCTGGCATGGGGCTGGGTGGAGGGGCAGGTATAGAGACAGATCATCGGCAGCCTCTCTGGAAAATTCCAGACCAGGAAACCCGGTGACTTCATTTGGCTGGATCTGCCCCTATTAAGAGTCCATTCACCCATGTGTCTCACCAAAGCTGGAGCTGCTTGGCTAGGGCCAAAGAGCCAAGGGGCTTCCTGGTAACTCAGACTGAGGCTCATCTGAGTGCTGCTGCTTGCAACGTCTGAGAACAGCAAACACCAGGCAGGAGGAACCATTACTCAAGGAATTCTCTAAGGAGGGCCCTCCTTGATTCGCCCGGCCTCCTCCTCAAGTTGCCAGGCCCCACTTCTGGCCAGAGACTCCTGGGAACCTGTCCCTCCCGGGCCTGGCCTGTCTGCTCACTGGTGCACCAGTGATGACCCATGAGGAGACCCCCACCTGCCCTCCCCAGGCTTTATCCTCTCTGCCTCCTCCTACCCACTGCTTGTGCCAAGGGAGAAAGACGCCCTGATCTGAAATCTGTTGCAGCAGCTCGAGCAGGGGATATGGAGAGAGGAATCAAACCCTTGCCCCAGCCCAACCATCCCCTCCCCATCCCCTCCCTCCCTCCTACTCCTCCTTCTTGGGTGACTTGGGAAGAAGATTTCAAGGAGCAGTACTGCACTTTGGCCATTGGAGTCTGGCCACCCAGGCTCTTTCCCAGCAGAATCTCTGATACCGCCCTGCCATGGGAGAATTTTAATAAGCTGTGTGTGTGTGTGTGTGTGTGTGTGTGTGTGTGTGTGTGTGTTCCTTTACAAAGTACTTAGTCCTATACATTCTCCAGAGCCCACAGAAGCTAATGGAATTATTTGTCCTATTAGTTCTATTTTACAGATGACATAACCAAGATACAGAGAGGCAAGCTGTTTGTTCCCAGCATTTCCAGCTAGTTATAGTTAGTGAAGGCAGAACTTGAACTTGAGTTTGACTGATACAAATTAATCTTTTTATCTATTTATTTATTTATTTATTTGAGAGACTGTCTCCCTCAGAGAGAGAGAGAGAAAGGAGTCCAGCATCTCTGGGCAAAGGAGGAGGAGAGGGGTCATGAATGGGAAACACTAAAGATCAGAAATACAAACATATCACCCCCTTCCAGTCAATGCCTGAATCTCATCTATCTAATCTTTTTCAATGAGTCTCCCAGAGTCCTTCAAAATACTCCCAATGACAGAGCAAGGTCTCTCTCCTCCAGAGGCTTCCCCCAACCAAAATCAACTTGGCTATAAAAATTCTTCCTTCCGATAAGCTGAATTTTCTTTCTTTAATCCTTCACGTGTCCATCATTCATATTGATGCATATTACATGCCAGTTTCCAGGCCCATGGACACAGCAACGAACAAGGCAGATTTGCTTTAATGGAGCTGACTTTGTTCAAAGAAATATACTTGGAGTCAGATGAAGGAAGAGCCAGGGGTCCTGGGAGAGAGGGAGTTGATGTTGGGCCACTTCCGGCTGCTGCTGAGAGGTGTCCACTCCCTTGGCTGAACGATGGCTGCTCAGCTTGCCTGCTCTAGGAGGCTCCAGCCCAGGCTCCCTATGCCTGCTCTGTGGGGGCTGCTGAACTTCAGGCTCCCCTGCGCCTCAGAGGGTCTTCCTGCCTTGTGGATGGGTGCAGCATCCCCACCACGGCCACCCTCTACGACCACATGCCTTGACTTCCTGCTGTGGCCATCATAAAAGCCCAGAGTTTGCAAAGCCAATCTGAGCTCTGCCTTCCTTCGTTGCCAAAAAGCTAATTGGTTTTGCAATTTAAAAATGGAGAGAACAGGCGATGCAATCAATTTTATGAAAACTTGTTCGGTAATGAAGTACTTCCAACCGGGGCACCTTCTCCGCATATCAATCTGGGCCTCTCACACGGCATGACAAAGACAATCCTCCCCTAGGTATTTTTCAGCCTCTCCTGTGTGTGTCACATGCTGGATCCTGGAAAGACTTCATTTAGAGCTGGCCTCCTGGCTGTCATTTAGGGGCAAATATAGTCTTCTCTGTCTCATAGATGAGGCGATAGAGGGTCAGGAAGGGGCTGTGACTTACCCCAGGTGCACAGTGAGGCTGGGGCAAAGGAGAGAGTCCAGCTACAGGCTCCTCCAGCTTCTGGCCTCACTGCAATTCCTGTCCCGCTGTAAGTTCAGAAGCCAGAAAAGTCTCTGGGCTCAAAGACAGAATTGAAGTCCTTTCTCCAAACGAAGCAGCTGGCATTTTTAGTGCCCGCTCTATGCCAGCTCCATACTTGGCCCTCGACTTACATCACTGCATTCGACCCTCACTACAGCCTAGTTTATAGATGAGAGAACCAAGGTTCAGAGATGGCCGGTAGCCTGACTCAGCCACACAGCACAGGCCTCCCAGCATTTTGAGCAGATCTGCTGCGTTTGGAGTGAGGGTCCATACATACTGCGGGAAGAGCACAGGCTTTGGCTGTCATCCAACCACCATCCATCTGTCCTGCTGTCCATTCATTCACTCAAAAAAAAAAAAAAAAAACAAAATCATTCATTAATTTAATCATTCCTTAGACCAATATTGATTGAACATCTGCTCTGAGCCGGGCCCTGTACTAGGGACCCATCAATGAGCAGTGTAGACTAAACCCACCCGCATGGGGCTCACAGTCCTGGGAAATGAGAGACAAACTCCATCGTATAATCATGAAAATAAATGTAAAATGACACCTGTGGCAGGATTGACAAGGCAACACAGATGGAGCCATAAGAGACTGTGGCGGGGATTCTGATCTGCTCAGGGGGCCTTCCTGGAGGAGGTGACACTGAAATAAGATCTTAGGCCTGAAGGCCACTTGTTGCAACATCATGGAGGGAATGCACCTGTGGATTGGGCATCTAAGCAAGCTGATGGCTACAGTCCTGGCTATCCTAAGATTCTGTGATCTGACATGGGGTTCATTTTCTATAATTCTGACCCAATATTTTATAGTTTTAAGATTCTATTATAGTAAGAAGTTTAAGACCTGAGAATCTAAGATCCTGGGATTCTGACTCAATTTCGTATAGTTTTAAGATTCTATTAAGTGAAGACCTGGGAATTTAAGACTCTTAACATTTAAAGCCTGTCAGTCAGGTCCTAAGAGACTGGATTTTCTTTGGCTTTTGCTGCTGGAGAAGCACCTGCCCGAACCTTCCATCCGCTGGGTGTGACTTTTCCTCTCTTCTTGGCTCACAAAATGGATGTATGTGCAGTTCTTTGTGGCTTAGAGAATGCAAATTTATCCTGCAGTTCCAGCATCAGGCGCTGCCTTATCTGCATGTTCCAGTTTCCAGAATAAATGTTAGAAGACGAGTCTGCAGAAGAATTTCTGTGTGTACGCAAATTAATTCCTTCAGCCAGGGGCTCATCCAGACACAGATTTTAACACACGTTACCATTTCCTCACTCACTGCAAGGCAGGGCTGGTGATGGGGCTGCAGCGAGCCCAGCAGGGGACAAAGGCCCCCTGTGTCCCATGGAAGGGACTGAGTGTAAAGGTCTTTTGAGCGTGGAGGATTCCGCTGAGGTAGGCTGAGGCAGGAGGGAGAGTGTCCCGCAGTGAGTTTGGGCCGTATATACACAGGTGGCCCTTCTCTGAGAGCATCTGGGGGTGTCTACATAAACCCCTGGGTCTGGGCTCACTGAAGCTGGTTCTCTAGATGCCTCCCCAGAGAAATGGGAGGGGAGGGCAGCCCTAACCTTAGGTCAGATGCTGCACTGGGCACCAGGTGGGCTCTGAATTCAGACAGATGGGACTGATCTCGGCCCCTATGAAGAAGCCACTTTAACTCCTGGGACTCATTTTCTTCAAAGGGATTGATGGGCCTCCTGCCCATCCACCCAGTGGTTTTGTGTGAGGAAACCACAGACGTGAGGCACACAACGAGCATGGGTCCCAACAAATGCTCCCATAATGCCTGTGGGAGCCAGGCACCCCTTGAAGCATTTCACGCAGATTTAAATTTTCACTCAGCTCAGTGAGGGGGCTTTGTCATTATCCCCAGTTCACAGATGAGGAAACTGAAGCAAAAAGTTAAATAGTTTGCCCGACCTCAGCCAGTTGGGTGTAAAAACTTGCGAACAGGCGAAAACACATTCAAGCTTTTCCAACAACTCTACTATCTGGGTGCCCGAGAATGGGCCATGTTTCAGCACTGGTGCCCTAGAATCTGACTCTCATTCTCTGCTGTGACGGATGCTCGGGTTGTAACCAGGCAGCGGTGAAATGCACCAGGCCACTGCTCACGCTGTGCCCTCTGCCCGGACACCTTTCCCCACCCTGTCTATCCAGGGAATGCCTACACGCACTTCGTGGCCCAGGCAGGGCCTCGCACTCTCTGTGGACAGCCCCACCTCGCCCGCCCCTGCACCTCCACACCCTTCTTGGTCACACAGAGCAGGCTGGGGTGCAGGATCTGTCCTCGGGAGCTGCTGCCCAATCTGTTCATGCGCCCGAGCTCTGCCCTGTGCTAAGGCTCACATTCCGGGCGAGGAGACCAGCCCCGCAATGTTGGTGTTATTACCACATGTTAGAAAAACTCCCAATCACCGAGGCTTCGCCATTTCCTGCGGCCACAGGCCCCAGTATCAGGTGGCAGTCTGGGAACTTCAGAATCTGTAAAGTGCCCGCTCCCCTCGTCCATGTCAGTCATGCCCTCCTACAGCCCCCAGTGCGGGAAACGCGCCTCCTCCTGCACAAACCACAGCTCTGCCATTCAGTCGTGTTGATTGGCTAGGAGAGGACTGTCAGAGCCTTACCTGAGATTCAGAAGAGTTACCTTTAGGCACCAGGTAATTAACTGAAAACAATAGGCGGCAAGCGTGGAACGCACTAACACATTAACCTGCAGGAAGCATCTCAGTTCTCTTACCCTCCACTTGGAGACTCACCAGTGGCAGGCCGTCCAGTCTATACTGATTAGTAAGCTGTTAAAGATTTACGGCAAGCTGAAATTCATTGGTGGCAATTTGACCCAGGCCAAGGCCCTGTGACCCAGCCGAGAGAGACTAGAATGGGGAAAACGCTGGAAAAGAAACACGAGCCACAGGGACTTCTGGCATCGTCATCTCTCTAATGTTCTCATGGGGTCTTTCCCAGTGGGGCTCAAGCCACCATGCTCACTCGCCTGCACCAGGGCTTCAGCCTCTCGTCTTCCTGCAGGATGGGGAGCCTGAGCTGAGCCCTGAAGGACAAACATGAAGGGAGGGAGGAGCAGCCCACAGTTTGCTGCTCCCTGATCTTTAGGCCTTTGGGTCTGGAATTCTCCATGAGGAAGTTCAAGGTCTTCCATGAGCAGGCACTCTGGAACCTCTCCAGAGCTGTGACCCAGGCAGGGTTGGAGGTGGCTCTCAGGTAGGGGGTGGTGGGCAATGTGGAGCAGGGGCTTCTGGGAATGTTCTGTTCTCTTGGTTTCTGACTCAGGTACCCCAGGTTGGGAGTGAGGATGGCAGTGTCCTTGCCTGTCAGCTATGAGGAGACAATGGTCTCACAAGTCCTCTGATGAGGCCACTAGACCACATGTCATCAGCCAATCGGCCCGCCATATATAACCCCTGAGAAATGTCCCATCAGCCTGAAAACTATACAGTCCATGGGCCCTGGGATTTCTCTGCAAATCGCCCCTATGAGCAGCACCCTGCAAAAGTAGGAATCCCCCATTAGGTCCACACTGGAAAATTAGCCTGTCTTCCTCCCTGTTCTCCTTTGAAGCCCTGTCAACAGCCTGTTTCCCCATAATGAGCCTGCAGAAGCAAAACAATTCCACGTGGCGTTAAAAATAGACATCAGCTCAGCTGCTCTGTGGGGTCTTCTCCTTGCGTTGGTGGGGCCAGAGCAGCTGGGACTGTTTGAGGAGCCAGATGCCCAATTGGGTGGAAGATGCGTCCATTCTCTGCACTGGCTGCTTTCCAGTAGGGGCCTGGAAGCTGTCAGCGATTCTTCTAAATCTCAAGCCCCTTCTTGCCTTGTGCCCACTCTCACTCCCTTCCTTCAACAGATATTTACTGATGCCAGCGATGTGCAGACCCTGAGCTGGGCATCGCACTATGGGGATGCCTGAGACAGATTCCAGCCCTTGGCAGACAGCCTGTTTTGGTACGAGTGCACTGACAAGGGGAGACCCTGCGGTGACAATATTCATCGATTTATTCAACACATTTGTTAAGCACCTGCTATGCTAAAGCCACTGTGTCAGGGGAATTAAGCAAATCTGCCATGGTCCCTCTCCCAGGGATCTCACAGTCTGGAGGGAAGACAAATTAATCTAGACTCACACAATCAGAAGCATAGTGACATGGGCTGTAAAGAAGGGGCTCTCGGTTGGTGCGTGCGGGTGTATACTAGGGGGTAGGGGTCAAGGGAGGCTGGAGGATGCTTCCTGAGGTTAAGATGCCTGAGCTGGGATCTGAGAGACAAATGGGGATTGTCTGTCACAGGAACAGCACGTGCAAAGACCCCATGGCTGGAGCGTTCTTAGCGACCATGAACAGCAGCTCTAAGACCTGTGTGTTTAAAGGGCAAGGAGTGGGTGGCAGCCTGGAGAACGGGGCACTGTCAGACCGTGTGTGGCCTCAAATTCCACATTAAAGACAAGAACAGCGGAAGCATTTGGGGTGTTTAAGTGAGAGGGCCAAAAAGGAGAGCGCAGGTTAGGTTCGCTCATTCATTTAGCAAATACGACCTTGACATGTTCTGTTTTGGCGTCTGCCCACTCTCTTTCCCATGGTCACACCCATTTGAACTCTAATGCTCAGCCTAAATGTAATCTCCTCCAGGGAGCCTCCCTGATCTGCAGGATGAATCACCTCTCTTTTGTGCTCCCATGAAGCATCCTGGGAGCATCACTGGACTGCCATTGACGCTTATGTGCCGGGCCCCCAGCACCCGCTCCTGTGGTCCCATGAGGGAAGAAGACTCAGGATGGTGTGGAGAGGTGTCACGTCTTTGTCATTCTCCCTTCGGACCAGAGGCTCCAAGAAAACGAGGCTCTGTCCATCTCGCACACTGCCCTTGCGTTGTTTTCCTGCGGCCTCAGATGCTGCTGGACACACAGCAGGATTAAAGAACTGCAAGGGAAGAAGGGAGGGAGGGAAGGAAGGAGGGAGGAGACACTAAGGGACTTGCTTCATGGGCACGGAGCGAGGACAGGAGGCAGAGAAGAAAATTGGAAATTAATAGGTTGTGAGAAGTGAGGAAAGCATAAAAAAATGAAAGATTTAAAGTGGCCACACTGTGACCTGGAACATTTTGCTTAATCAAGTACAAATTGCTCTGCGCCTCAGGTGGATGTGAGAACTGGTCAGGGTTTGCTTCTCAGAAGAGCTTTCTGGAGTGAAACGTTCCTCATGAGGGCCATTTCACACCAAGCCGGGTACATTCGCGAAGCCGGGAGCAGAGGACATCTCAGCCTTTCGACCCGGAGAAGAGTAAAGACCTCAGTGTAAGACTGGGTTTGGGGGTCCAGTCCACCCCTACTGAGGCAGCGTAATCGGGCTGAGGCCCCAGGAAGTAAAGGGGCCCCCAGCTAATCCCTCCCCAAAGACTTTCTCCCAGGCTTTAATCTCCTGGGACCCCCATGTGACCTCTGCTTGTCTCTCCCACACCCACCTTGCTCATCCAAGGGTGAGGGCTGAGCCAGGAGTGGCCAAGAAATCCCCCAGCATGTCACACTCAGATCCAACATGTCGCACCCAAACACAACATGAGGGTTCCTTTCAAAGCACCTAAGAAACACTCACTGAGTGTCATGATAGATTTGGAGCCCTCTGTACCTTGATCCATGTGGCTGCCCTGACTGTCAGCCGTTGGCTTCCTAGTCTATAAAACAGGCACATTTCATTCATTCAATAAATATGTATTGTGTTCCTGGAGTATGCCTGACCATGCCCTAGATGCCCAGGACAGGGTGGTGGGGACACATGGGGTCCCTGCTTCCATGCCATTCCATCCAGTGGAGGATTCTCCTGTATCCCAGGCTTGGGGGGACTGGAGTGATGGACGTGGGGCCAGGGACTCAGGGCCTGTGTGGTGTCAGGGTTTAAGAAATCTCTGTGGGGTAGAGGACAATGGCAGAGATGGTTTGGGGCTCCGAGGGTTAGGAGGCACTGACTTGTCTCCAACACTCGCTCTTCGCCCCTGCCCTGAGTGTTGGAGTTGCTCCCCCATAGATATGAAGAAAGCTAGGATCTGAAAGGTCAAGGGCATTGTCCGAGGACACACAGCTAGCCCGGGAAGCCCAGGTCAGATCCTGGCCCAGGCTCTTCCCATGACCTCTGCTGCCCCCGGGGGCAGATCACTGGGTCTGTTTAGGTGTCTTCAGCTTCGCCTGTGCAGGGCTGACTGCACCTGGGTAACGGCCATGTCCCAGTGCCATCAGTGCCCAGCGTACTGGGAAGGAACAAAGGAAGGAGAAAACGAAATTCTCTCAGCCTCGGTTTCCTCGTCTGAGAAATGGGGTTAATAACTCCTCCCTCGCAGTGCAGCTTCAAGGATTCAATGTCATGATGCGAATGAGACAGGTTGTTTGCAAAAATGTCTGCAATTATTCCAGGTGTCCTTGCCGCATATCCTGGCCCTTTGCAATGTGACTTTGCATCTCCTCTGATTGAAATATGGAGTCTTTTCTTTCCTACCTCTGTAACCTGGCTTCATGAATTGGTCTTGTGACTTGCTCTGGCCAAGAAAATGTGAAAAAGTGGCCTTATGCCCATTCTGCACCTGGACCTCCAGGGACTGTACTTTTCCCTCTCTCCTCTGGACCCCGTGACCTCAATGTACATCCAGACCCTACCACATGGACCAATGCCATGTCGGTCAATCAGCAACAGCAGAGGCCCGAGGCACAGATGAGAGCCCGGCCACACCAGCAGATCTTTGCAGACCCTTGCAGACTGCCGGCCTCCTGCAGACACATGAGTTAGGTGGTCCTGGACCAGCCAGCCCCGACTACTCCCCAAACTCGTGGGCAAAATCGGTGCTTCTCATCTGAGGCCTCTACACGTTGGAGAGTAGCTGGTAATCATAACAGCTCACTTATAGATCAGGCAAAACTCCCAAACATAGTTGGTTTTCAGCAAGTGTCACTCCCTTCACTCTTTTCCACAAGAAGCTGCAAGAAAAATCAATCACAAGTGTTCCAGTGCATTGCTCATAACAGAATGGGAAAACAGCTACGAGTTCGCCGTGTGTGGAATCTCAGGGTAGATGAGGGGCCGCAGATTTTCCGCAAGCTAAATAGCAAGGACTTGGAGGAGGTGGGAATGAAGCCCCGTCTCCGTGCAGAGACACTTGGAGAAGATAAAGGAAAGTTGACTTATCGGCTGCATTCACCACGTTGGCAGCAGGCGAAGATGCATTTTTAGCAATTCAGCCTTGCAGGCTCTCACAATTTATCTCAATAAACGCCAGGGTGCCTTTTTTTTTCTTTCCCTTTTCCTTTGCTATAAAATGCTCAGGGAATAGTGCAGTGAGAAGATGAAGGGTTGACACGCAGAAAAAAAACCCTCATATTTAGATGTTTTGATAAAGTTCCATCAGCCACACTCCATGCTGAGCAGAACAGAACAGACCAGTGGGCTGAGGGAGGGCGGCAGGCTGAGAGGGGCAGGCTGAGATGGGGAGGGCGGGAGGCTGGGCTGAGCGAGGCACTGGCGGGTTCCGGAAGCCCTGGGGTGAGAAGGATAGGGGAGGGAGGGGACAAATATTTAAGGCAGCTACCCTTAGCTCCAGTGCAAGGGGCCCCGACCATGAGTCCCCACGTTGGAGGGCCTTGCTCCCACCATCCTCCGCTGCGTATGGCCCCACAGCTCCAGGCCCACGTACAGACTCTGCAGGGAGAGGTGCTCACCTGGAGCCTGCATCTCCCTTCATACATCGTATCCGCCTGTCTGGGTTCCTGGAATTCCCGCGGGATCAGAAAATAAAACTGCTCCTTAACCTCAGTGTCCCCAACCTGCAAAAAAATTTCAGTGAAACAAGGCTTGTTGCCAAAAACTAAATCTAAGCTGAGGTTATAAGATTTCTGAAGACTGAAGGTGTAAGGCACAGAGACCCTCTCAGCTAGAGAAAAGCTTTCTGAGAACCTTAAGGATATGATCCCAAAGCGGCGGGACACAGCCTTAGATCAGAGAGGCATGTCCTGAAAATAACCTCATGTGGGCCTCTTGTTGGACGGAGTGGGTTATAATCAATGCATAGAAAACCCACAAAGTTACAAAGTTTGTTGTATCAGCAAAAAGGACTCCAGCTTGGACCAAAGGGGCTGGGCCTCTGACCCTCCAAGGGTAGACAGTAGGGCTGTACACACCGGCTGCTTCTTATGGAAGAGGAAGGACTCAGAGGGTAGAGCCTGGAGCCTGACAGTGGAGTCCAGACCTTGCAGGACCATGTCCTGGGAGCCCACTCCCAGGGGCAGACCAGGGCCACGTTGAGGGCCATCCCTGAGTTTGCAGGGCAAGAACCTGACGGAATTTGCCTGCCAGGATGTTGGGATTGTAAGGCCAGGGCCTCCCGTGTCACTCTGCTCTTCCCCTCTTTTGAGGCAATGGTTTATTACAGTTATCCTATTTGTGTGTTACAGTTTTAGGGTGGGTGTGTGGAAAGGAGGAGGTGGACTAACTTGTCATTTTAGCTTCTGGGTCTTTTGATAGAGAGAGCAATCTTCAGAGAGGCTCAGCCACAGACGAACCTGATTTAATCGTGAGATCCAGGTCATCCTGACTTATGCTGAAATTGAATAAGGTTTGGGGGTCCCAGGAACAGGGGGAGAAGGATTTGCATGTGGGAGTGCTGTAATTATGGCCAGAGGGCAGATAGTGCCACATAGCAAAAGTGGCCACAGTGCTTTGAGCTCTTCGCACCAGAAGACAAAATTTCTCGCCACGCCCCCGCCCCCCATCAGTGTGAGTGAGTTTGTCACATCATTATTTTCCCAGCCTTTTATCTGAAGGGATGACTGGTGCCAACCTATTTTATCCTCATAGCTTCCCATGACAGGGAGGGACCACTACTGTTCCCATTTCACAGGTGAGGACTCTGAAGGACAAGCCGTAGAGTTATTTCGCCAAGGACACACAGCCGGCACATAAACGTCAGGCAGGATCCCTACCCAGGCAGGCTGCTCCACAGCCTCCTCTTTCGCTCGGGCCAGCACTTCCCAGCCCTGGCGCCCAGAATGGGTCACACTCAGGCTGAGATATCACTCGCCTCAGCCCTGGGGCAGGTGGTGAGCAGGGGGCAGCCAGAGGCCCCAGCTCACGGTTCTCATACAGGGAGCATGGCGTCCCCTCCCCCACGGGGCTAGGCAATGCTGACATTTTCCGGGTGGGCTTCGATGGTGACCAAAAGGCTGTCAGGTGTGTCTCTGCTCTGTGCTGCATCCTCTCACAGCAGGTGTTTGTTGAAGATAGTCATTGCTGTTATTATGGCTAGCCTTGTCATTATTGTCACAGCCTCTGGTCCACGTGGCTCCTCAGGATGTCTGCACACGAGGGCAATTCCAGGCAAACACGTCTTCTAGGGGAACGCAGGATGCAGCCACATGGCCCCGTCTGAGCATCCTGTCTCTCTTACATGTTAGTCTAGACCAGAGGAGGTCCGGCCACCTGCACTGGGTCCACTGTGCCCAAGGGCCTTCAGAGGGTGAATTTTCCTTCTTATTGTCACGACAGGTCTGGCTCTGACTCCCAACGAGAATGACTTCATGAGAGAAGGGGGCATCAGTTATAAAGACTTGATGAAAAGAGGTAAGCACACCCTTATTCCTACATCACTCATGTCAGCCCTGCCTAGGGACACAGACTTGCTCCATGGGCCCTGTTCCTAGGCTCCCAAGAGAGGGAACGCATTCATTAGAGGTGACACTAGTACTTCCACAACAGACTGTTTGGCTTTATAAGTTAGTGAAGCACCGAGCCAACTCCAGTTACGCTGAGACAGAGGCACGGAAACGCTTAGTCTTCGCCCGAGCCCCTAGCCTCATGCCCACCATCCCCGGGGGCCCTATGCTCCGAGGCTGGCTGGTGGGTCAAAGACTAAGGGTCTTCACATCCATATCTCACCGCAGACTAGGCGGCCCCCGTAACTGGAGTTGGCTCTGTTCTTTACTAACTTCTCATGAAGCCAAACAGCCTGTCGTTGAAACACTGGTGTCGCCTCTAATTTCTCTGAAGCTTCATTTACACACAGACATTACCCAAAGGCCCCAGGTGTTTAGAGAAATGACTTAACAATATGGCTCCTGCCTTGCATGCGTGTGGAATGATGCTCTCCCTGGAGCCCTGTAGCACATGCTTATTTGCCAACTGGGGGGTCTCAGCTGTTTGAGAGAGAGGAGACTGTCATACGAGGACAGTCTGATGAGCTTGGGCAGGCTGAGGGGCCAGGACCAGAAATGTCTTTGGATCACAGGGTTTCCTGGCAGATAGAGTGGCCAAACTTCTCAGTTTATCTGAAACTACTGAAGGGTTTCCTGGGACATGGAACTTGGAGTACTAAAATTACGATAGCCCTGGGCACACCGGGATGGTTGGCCACCCTATCAGTGGGGCAAAAGTCCAGGTCAGGGGTCACCTCAGTCAATGTTGGGGGGCTGAGTCAGTTGTTAGGAGGCTGAGCTCTAGGGCGAGAAGTCACAACATGAGTTTGATGCTAAGAAGCCAGCCTTTCCCGGGCACTTACTATGTACCAGACATTACCCACTTTGTATTTATTTAGGTTTGCAATCCCTTTAATATCTTTGAAGTACAGTTGACCCTTGAACAATGTGGGTTGGAACTGTGCAGATCCACTTAAATGTGGATTTTGAAAAATGGCTGTTCAAGAGTTGATTGTATTTTGGATCTGCGATTGAAAATCCATGTACGCAGAAGGCTGACCGTATTCATCTGTGGATTTTCAATTGTGAAGGGGGTCAGCACCCCTACCCCCCATGTTCTTCAAGGGTCAACTGTATTATTGTCTCCATGTAGCATGTGAGAAAATGGAAGCACAGAATGGTGAAATGAACTGCCAAGGTTCCACAGCTGATAAATGGCACAGCCAAGATTCGAACCTGTGTCTCACAGTCGTCTCTTACAGCAGCAGTGATGAACTCCAGGCGCCCTGAGCAGTCACAGATGGCATTCCCTAATCTGGTCCATCTTCTAATGTGTCAGTCAGCTTTCACTGTGTAACAAAACATCCCCAAATGTAGCAACTTAAAACAAAAAGACATTTATTTGTCATGATTCCATGGGTTGGGTTGGGACAAGTTCTTCCTGTCTGGACGACTCGACTATACCTGGATGGTCTCTGTTGGTGGCCTCGCTCACCTATCTGGGCCTCAGCCGGGACAGCTGGGATGAATTGGATGGCTGGGGCCTGTCCTCCAAGTGTCTCGTCCTCCAAGAGGCCAGCTCGGGCTTATCCATGGGGCGGTGCCCACAGGGTTCCCAGCAGGAAGAAAGGCCTAGCTCCCATGCACAGGGCTTTTCACGTCTCTGCTTGTGTTTGCTGATGCCCCAGTCCAGCTCCTGGGTGCAGAGAAACAGACAAAGAGGACCAAGTTCCAACCTGAGGCTTTGGGACCCCTTTATCCATGTATTTGGGATTCTTGCTTTTATACCCCCCACCCCCATTGGCCTGTCCTTCTGAGCCCTAAGTGCATAATTCTTAGCCCATTTCTCTGGCTCTTTCTTCATGATGACACCGTCCAATTTGCCTTTCCCATCTCTTGTTTCTCTCAGGGTCCTGATATTCTTTTGCGTAGGTCTGATGTGCTCAAGCTACAGCACTTCAGATGATGTTGATTCCAGAGGCGCCTCCTTCTCAGGGGTTTTGGGCTCGACAGGAAGCCTATGAGAGGAAAGATGATCTTGCAGGTCACCAGTTTCAAACTCCTCCTATCAGACAGATGCGGACAATGACACTTGAGACAATGTACCTTATAAATACATATAACGCCAACTCAGAAATCCACCACTAAGAATTATCTCTTAGAAACAATCAGTGATATGCACAGAGATCTGATATGTGGGATGTTGCTTATGATGGCTAAATATGGGATATAATTTATACACATTACCACAGGAGTTATTTATGATACATCCACGCAATGGAAATCTAGGCAAGAATTCCACAATTTAAAATGATTCTGCAAGATATTAAATGGCAAAGGAGGAGATTTATGACACAGTAAATGTAAACAGATTATAAAACAGAATGCACAGTATGTTCTCCCTTTCATAGGAAAAATGTAAACAAACAAAAAAATGCTTATATGTATATACACATATATATTCTTAAATTGCGAAGTTCGGAGATTTTTATTTTGGCATCCCCAGGAAATGATAATACCTAAGAATAAGGACATTCTGTCCTTCTGTAACTTCGGGTCTTAGTAAGGAAGTGTGTCTTAATGGAGCCAGGTTACTGAGGTGGGGCTGGATTCTTTTGCCTCGGAGACGGTTGGAAATTGAAACTTTGAATTTTTAAAGTGTTCTTGATCTCAGCTTTCTAACTTATAATTCCAATTAAGCTTCACCTTTCTCATTAGATCTGAGGACGTGCAAAACAGTTCAGCAGCACTGTACTAGGCAGCTAGAGCTTTTAAACAAATAGTCACAAAATCTATGTGACCTATTACAACAAATATGTATTTCTCACATGTCTATCGGCTGATGGCTCTCGGTTGCAGATTGAATGCTAGCCTGCTCCACGTGTCCTCATCCTTCTGGGACCAGCGGGCTGAACAGGGTGTTTCCTTTTCACAGCAATGGCAGAAGCACGAGGGCTCACACAGGATGCCCCTTAAGGCTTAAACTCAGAACTGACAACTGTCACTTCCACCCACATTCCACTGACCAAAAGAAGTCAAGAACTGAGCCCAATGTCAAGAGGCCAAGGCTCACTCTTCTGTCTGTGGGAGGAACCTCAGTCACATGGCAGGTGCACAGGTGTGAGGAAGGGTAAAGAAGTGGGGCCAGTTCTTTAATCCGGCAGCACACGTCTGCAAATAATCACTGTGGTCAGGTCATGGCGTGAGATGGCTGAACATACCCTGAATGCTTAAAAAATGATATCACTTCTCCATTAACTCTAAAAGTAACACATGCTTGCAGTGAAAAAGCATGAAGAGGGAAATTAAGATCACTATAAACTCCACTTCCTCAGATGGTCCTGTTAGGATTTCGCTGCATTTCCTTGCAGTATGCACATCAATTTACATACTCAAATAAACACAAGCATGTATTTATATATAACAAAAGTGGAATCATACTTTATTTGGTTTTGGATGCTATTTTTTTTCATTTAATCTCATTTAGAGAGGTTTTTCTTGCATGATTAAATGTTATTTTTGAAACAAGCTTCTCCATGGCCATACAGTGTTTTAGAGTTTATGATAAATTAACTAGACCTGCACCCCACAATGTGGTAGCTGTCAGGTAAAGGTGGTTATTGAGCATTTTAAATGTGGTTGGTCTGAATTAAAATGCATAAGTGTAAAACACACCAGATTTTAAAGACTTAATGCCAAAAAAGAATGTAAAATATATCACTAATAATTTTCATATTGATAACATGTTGAAATAATATTTTGGATATATTGAGTTAAAGAAAATATATCATTAAAATTAAATTTTACATATTTCTTTTTACTTTTTAAAAAGTGTTTACTAGAAAATTTTAAATTATACATGTGGCCTACATTTGTGGCTTGCATTGCATTATACTTCAGTTGAATGGTGGCATAGATCTAGACAATCCCCTATAGTTAGAAATTTAGGTGCTCTCAGGTTTAATTCCATTCTCAGCAACACTATAAAGAGCGTTATGGAATACAGTAATAGTCAGCAATTATTAACCTTTGTCATACACCTGTCTCTATGCTGAGCACCTTCCATGCACAACCTCATGTGAGCCCCAAGTTTCCCTCTCCAGTAGGTATGATTACTATCCCCACTTACGGAGAAGGAAGCTGGACCTCAGAGCTGTTAAGAACCTGCTCAGGGTCACACAGCAGCTAATTAATTGGTGGAGCCAAGACAAAAAAGCAGATTTGATTGATTCTCATGGTTTTTAAGCAGCTAACTTGCCTTGTTGTGTGTCTTTCAGATGACTGCCTTGGGATTAATTTCTAGGACTGGGACTCACGGGTCAAAGGGTTTGTACATTTTAAGAGGCACCTTGGGGCAGATTTCCAACGACGTGTAATTGCTGTTCAATGCTTATAGAGTTTCTGCTCCTGGTGATGGAAAAGTTCTGGAAACGGATAGTGATGGTTACATATCTTGTAGATATGTTTAATGCTACTGAATTATAAAGTTTGCATTATGCATATTTTACCACAATAAGAAAAAAAGAAGGTGTCAATTCAAACTAGAAACAACATTCTATTAATTCTGCAAATATCCATAGAGTGTTTAGTGTGAGCTGGGCACAGTTCCGTATGCTCGAGGTCACAATCAACAGGACAGACATGACCATGACCTCCCAGGCTCACATGACCCTGCTCTCAGGGTAGGGAAAGGGGACAGGAACTGCAAGAGACATTCTACTTTCAGGTAGAGAGAAATGTGCATCATGAAGTAAACAAAGCAGAGAGGAGAGCACTGAAAGTGTAAGGTGGGATGGGCAGGTGATTCCACTTTAAGTAAGTTATCCCCAAGGGCTTCTCAGAAGAGGTGGCCTTGAGTAAGCCCCTCCCCCCCCCCAAAAAAAAAAAAACAGAAACAGAGGGGAAAACTGGGGGAAGAGGTTCCAGGCAGGCGGGAGAGATAGTAAATGCGAAATTACCAAGGAGGGACTGAGCTCAGCGGTTTCAGGAACAGGGAGAGGACCCATGAGTGTGGAGTGTGGTGAGTGGAAGGAAGAGGGCTGGAGAGGGGGTCAGAGCGAGCAGAAAGGGTGATCAGACCATGGGGAAAAGATCATTTTATTCTAAGTGCAGCCGCCCCACACTTTGTGAGACCTGAAGCCTACAATTTGGGCCATTCTCTTTAGAAGAGCTCAGAATTGGGAATCAAAATTAGCTACATAATTTAACATTTATTTTGAATAGGAAAAGAAATCACAATAAATTACAGATTTTAAAAGATGAAAATTACCAAAAACATCACAGAATCAAGAAAAATAACAGTATGTTTTTGAATTAGCAACCTGACACACCTCTAATAGTACCTTTTTCCTCACATTTTTGGGTTGCGTCCTCTCAGATTACATCTTTTATGCCAATAATTTATGACATCATTTTCTGTAGAGAGGATAGAAAGATAATTTAGCCTTTCCTCTAGCAGAGTTTGATGGAAATTGTTTTTTATTATTGATGGTTTAGGCACATTTTATTTTCATCACTGCAATTCATTATTGATGAATTGTCCTATAAATTTTTAGGATTTGTTGTCAAAGCTGGGAAAACATCTATCAAGGTTTTTTTCATATAGAAGCTATGAGATTTCAGGGCCTTTTAAAGCTTCCTGAGCAAACATGGACCCCAGTTAATCCTTGAATTGATGATGCTCATTAACCACATTGCCGGAGGCCCCCCTCCAGGGCCTTGGAAGGGGCCCAGGATGTGGCAGGCCCTGAAGCTGAAGTCATTTGTAAACCCTCTAACAGGACAGGATTCAGAGGGGAGGGAAGGGTCTGATGACCACTCTGGCTTCTGTGCAGAGAACAGACGCCAGGGCACAGGGGACGCAGCTGGACCACCATAGGGCTGTCCAGGGGAGGGACAGTGATGTGTGGACCAGGACCATGGCCATGCAGATGAGAGGTGTGGACAGATTCCACAACGTTGTGTGTGTGCTGACCTGGAGGAGGGGAGGAGAAGCCTCACGGATGACCTAAGAGTATTGGAGTGTCAGCCATACCGCAACTCAGATTAGACTGGTTGTTCGAATCTTGTCTTCCTTCCTAGTATTTTAGGGTCTGGGACCTGCACAGAGTAAAATGAGAGCCAGCGGAGAAGTAACAGGCCCTATGATGTCATTCAGACTCAGGGGATTTAATTAGGTGCCCAGGACCTACAGCTATCACTCACGGCTTACACCAGACACAGACTGGTGGCTGGAGGCCTAAGTGACTTGGAAATGGGCACGCTGTGGCAGAGAGACTGCATTTCTTGCTGCATCAGGAAATAAAGACATGTTCACTATGCTGTTGTTCTCATTGTTTACAGGAGGACAAAAAGTTTGCAAAGCTGACCGAGTGGTCCTACAGCTGAGACTAAAGTCAGGAGAGGCAACTTCCGAAGGAGGCGTCTGCCGGCTCTGCTTCTGCTGCCCTTCCCTCCCTGCGGCCTCTATCTGGAGTACCTGGTACCTGAGCTTATCTGCATGGTCCTCATCAGCCAGGTAGGGTTGAGGCAGACACAGGCTCAGTGACAAGAGAGGATCTGGGCTGGGGACAGTTTCCTCCGGCTATCTGGACAATTCATTTTGTTCCAGTTAATGACAGAGGGTGGAAACTCACTGCAAATAACAATAAAGATGGAAAACTGGGAGAGAAAAGTCTCCCTCTTCCATGAGGCAAGGAAATGCTCCAGCATCAACCTCCTGACTCTGCTGAGAGCATGAAATACTGTCATGTCGGCAGGCTCTAAGCACAGGCCCTAATCTGGAGCAGGACCTGGATGGAGCAGGACTGTACTCATACATTCATTATCCTTCATTCATTCCACAATTGTTTATTATGGGCCGATGGTGTGGCCGGCTTGGTTCTAGGCCCTAGTGAAACCGCAGTAGACAACATGATTTTCTTGTCTTTATGGAGCTAATATTCTAAGAGGGAGGGGCAGATCGTAAACAAACATAATAAAGAAGTAAGTTTTATATACGCACCCCCAAAAAAGAAAAACTGAAGCAAAGTCAAGAGGGCTGAGAATACTCAGGGCAAGATGACATGTTAAATAATGGAACTAAGGTTAACCTGATATATGGTGACATTAAGGAAAGACTTTGAAAAGTCAGGAAGTTAGCCATGTAGATGGGGAAGCAGGAACAGCTCATGGCAAGGCCACAGTGGGGTACCACTAGAGCCTCAGGACAGAGCAAAGGGCCTGCAGCCGTAGTGGAGGGAGGGGGAGTGGGGAGGGTAGGGCAGAGACCCACTGACAGTCCCCAGTGGACAGGGCCTCAAGGGTTTGAGCGACAGGGGGAGCCTTTGCAGCCTTTCGCTGGAGAGGAATGATAAGCGGTCTCAGGATTTTGAGGCGGAGGGATGACGAGAGGTGCCTCACCTTTAGCAGGACCACGTGCGTACCGCATCAAGTGTGGGAGCAAAGGAAGAAGGAGGGAGACTAGTTTAGAGGCTCTTAAAGTTATCTGTGAGAAGGCAGATTGTGAACCTATATTGAAAAGGAGCCAATAAGAGCTATTGATGCTTTCATTGTGGGATGTGAGGGAAATGTAGGAGTCAGAAAGATTTTCAAGTACGCAAAGGGTTAAATTGTCATCTAATTAGATGTGGAGGCTAACTTCTACATGTAAATGACCGTGAGAGGTCTGGCGGTGACCTTTTGATGTCCTGAGATGAGGTCGAGGTGTAGGCAGGCTACTAGGGACCCAGTGCCCTGATTCAGCATGGCAGAGGGTCACGGATAACCAGGAAGAAGGCTGGGAGTGGGGTGAGGCGAGGAGCTAAGGGCCAAAGCAAGGCTGCATGATGACGTCGTATCATAGAGAGAGTTTCGGCAGCTAGTTGGGACAGGAGCCAATTTGCAAAGGGTTAAGAAGCAGAAAGAGAGTTAACAAGTGCTGATAACAGGAGCGCTGGCCCCCAGCATTTCTGCATCCGCTCTCCAAAGCCCCCACTGCATGTCTCAAACCCCCTGCTCTAGCAGAACCAACATCCCCTACTCCCTTCCCCACTAGGCTTCTTTCAATGTTGGAGCTGGGTTTTCTTCCCGGAATATTCTCCTGCCCTGTCACCATCAAACCCTGTCATGGTTTTATTTTTCAAGACATTAAGGAGATTTGGCTATGAGCTCATTGAAATTTCGTTGTCCCCAGTTTACACTGGATATTACATGCCTCATCTTTTTCTATTTTTTCCTCCTAAAATGTCAAGGCGTTCTTTTCTTAGAAGGACTGCATGGAGATAAAGAGGATTAGAGTGTAACTTTATTCTATTTAAAGGTAACTTGGAGCAAATGGCAGTAAACAGACCCACATAAAGTCCATCGGCTCAGCCCCCTCTCCATCCTGCCTCTCCTTTGCAGGCTGCCCTGGGAGTTCCTGAAGTGGGAGGATTAAGTAGGCTGGGGCCTGCCTTCTGGAAACCCTGTGAGCAACTCAGAATGCAGAGGGAGGTGGGTGTGGCACCGGATGGGCTTGCACCAAGAGGTGGCAGGGTCTCCAGAGAACATGCAGGTAGGGGCTGAGAACACAGGCCTGCAGCCCAGGAGGCCCAGAGTCCCAGGCCCAGAGTGCGGTCTCTTTACTATGAAGCCTGCAGGAAGGAGTAGGTCACTGGGAGAGGCCGAATCTGACCACCCCTCTTCCCGCAAATGGGGCAAGAAGTCCCCGCCCCCAGGAGCTCTCACCTTTGCAGAAGGTTACCAAGAGGAATTCACTCTTGGGCCAGATCCAGGGCTAGAGGGCCAGAGGGATCACCTAATACCACCTGCTCATTCATTGTCCAGGCAAGAAACTGAGGCCAGAGAGGCAGGGACTTCCCCGGGATACCTGGTCAGTTGGTAGCAGGGTAGAACTCTGGTCTGCCCACCTGAGAGCACTGCTCGCATTCTTCCTGTTAGAGGGAGCATTCCAGGAATCTGAAATCTAGAAACAGCCTTTTGATATTAATAGTGCATCTCTTCAATTTTGGGACATACGTTTTAAACTTTCCAAACCAAATGCTCCTTTCAATTGATCTAGACATTTAATTTCATCTTTCTTTCTGCTTTCTTTCCCCTTCAGAAGCTGTTATTCAATCACTGGTTTATCTTTTGATAGATGGCATCTAAAAATAAAACAAATAGGTTATGGGTGAAAAATAATTCTGGTATGGATTACTATTCTTTTAGTTGTTTTCTGTGTTTTCGGCACTGTGCTAAAGTGCTGAACTTGCTTTTTCTCAGTTAATCCTCCCAACAACCCTGTGAAGGCGGTTACTAGCATAACCCCATTTCACCGCTGAGGAACTGAGTCTCAGAGAGGTCCAGTTACAAGGTCACACAAAAAAGGTGGTGGAGTTCCATTCTATTTAAACTGGGCCATGTGGTTCCAGAACCTGCACTGGATACATTGCATCACCACGTACACTTCGATGACATTGACCACTTCATTCATTCATTCATTCATTCATTCACTAATCTTTGCCGGACACTGGCATTGCCAAGATGAAAGCTCTAGGCCTGTCCTTAAAGAGTGACGATCTAGTGAAGGACATCGGTGTGTATTCCCTGCCACCAACTTGAAGTGTAGCCTTCTATCAAGTTGCCTTTCCCTTCTGGGGTCAGGACCCCATGTGTAGAATGAGGGGCCGGACCTGCAGAGCCTTCCCCACTCAGATCTGAAATTCGGCCTCAGAGAAGTACCTGCCCAAACGCAACCGGTGCTTTTCTCCCCCTTGTTTACTGGAAGCCTCCCTGCCCGGGGACAGGCTGTGTGACAGTGCATTTTGCTACTTCTGCCCACTCTACACATAGAGGCTGTTGCTACTTAGAGGCAGTGCTATTATCCTCTGGGGTCCTAGGCTGTGTGTAGCCTGCCGCTGCCTTAACAGCATACACTGGGCTGAGTGCCCAGGACAGAAGCACTGAGTCACCCTCCTGTGAACTCCCCTCCTGCAAATAAACAGGTGCTATTTCACTGGAAGAGGCCAAGGCGCCTTGTAACAGGGAGCTTGCTCGTAACTGGAAACATCTTCAACACCCTATTGATGGCTTTCCCTTCGCTCTGCGTTGAAGTAGGGACAGGAGCATAGGTTTTTCCAGGTCTGAGCTGCGAGGTGACGATTGAAGCAGAGAAGAGGCGAGAGGGACACAGGGCAAGAAGACAGGCTTTCCAAGGAAACTCTGGCCATTGTTCTCCTGGTAGCATTTCTCCTGTGCCAAATGGCAGACAGCTCTGTGAGTAACGGCAGATTCGTATGTCACGAGGGCACTTGAGTCAAAAGATCGATGATGCTCTCGGAACCTCTGTGCCAGTCCACGGGGGCGGATGGGCCCAGTGAGCAGCCTGCAAAGATTCAGCTAAAGCTAAAATTAGGCAGCTGCCGAAAGACACTGGATTCACAATCATAGCACATTAATTTCCAGAATGATGCTGACACTGAGTGAGTTTCATTGGTTTCTGTGCTCTGTCTTTGCGAACAGGAGCCTTTGTGATGAAGTGGTTTCCTCTCTGGGGAAATGGAGCTTTTTAAAGACAGGTTCTGCGTTTGCCAAAGTAAGGGGTGGGGGCGGGCGGTCCAGCAGAGCATGGGAGAGCCTGCTTTGCCATTAATTAGCTGTGTGACCTTGGGCATGTTGTTGTTTCACCTCTAGGAACCCCCGTTTCCTCATTCGAGAGCTACCAGGAGCAATAACAGAAATAAGATTATTTCTGTTTTCCATATATATTAAATAACATACAGCTTATAAATGTCTAGTGTTATATTTTTAAGTTGTTCTTTATATAAGCTACAGAACCCTAGTGTACAAGGGAGTATAATAATTCCAGCCTTTTTCTTATCAAGGAAAAAACCGAGGCCCAGAGATGTTAAATGGCTTGACCAAGGTCACAAAGCTCAGCCAGACTCAAGGCCTGGCAGGTCAAGGCCATTTCAGTTTCCCCCTTTCCTACCAGGCCTGAGGGTCTGTGAGACCAGAGCCAGGTCCACAACTTACACACCTGTGGCGGGATGGGAGCCTGGTTGGACATTAGAACCCTTGGGTTCAAGGCTCAAGTCTGCCAAGAATTTGCAGTGTGACCTCGGTCAAGCCACGTGTCTTAAGGCCCAGCCCAGGTCCTTAAAACTGTGCTTTCAGTGTGCTAGGGCTTTATTTAGTCTGGCAGCCTGGTTGGGCTCGTGTAATTCACTTTGCAGCTGCTCAGAGCAACTTCACTTAGCAGTGTGTTCAAGCACGTGCTGGGCCCTGTGGATTTCTTCTGCAGGGAGCAGTGAGGGTCTGGGAGTCACAGGCTGTCTGACGGAAGTGACGCCTTGGGTGAAGGTTGGTTGGCGCTAGCAGTGAGATTTGGGTTCACGGTGATGGGGCGGTGAGGCAGGAGTGAGAAAAATACATAATTGTGTTGTTAGAGCACAAGCTCCCATCCCATTTCATACACCATAAAACAGGGCACGGAGAGGTCAGGTGTCCTGCCCGAGTCCAGAGCGACTCACCAGAGCCGGAGTCAGAGCCTGGTCTCCCAGCTAGTCTCCTTCTTGCCGCGACTATCTTTGAGGCGATAAATATCAAGAGGCCGGGGAAGCAGGGACATCAGGGCATAGTAGGTGCTTAATGAACATTAGCAAGGGGAGGCATGAATGACCGGAGCCAAGGTCCTGTAGTATCCCGGCTATAGATGTACGAGACTGCTTTGTGCTGACTTCACTCAGCTCATGTCTGCCAGACCAAATTCCCCGAGGGGCTGTTCCGCCCCTACTTTCCCCTGGCCTAGAGAGAGGCGGGCACCCAAGGGGCTTATTTCACTGATCTCTTTGCTGCCAGAGTCTCCCTTCCTGTTTCACATTTACCCAGGTACTCTCTCAAGACACAGTGGTCCTGAGCACATACACCTGCTGAAATGAGAAAGAGAGCCCAGTCCCCGTGGTCTGTGATTGAAATGTGAACCCTGCACCTGGCATTCCAGGCCCCTCCTGCTCCGACTCCTGCGGCTCCAGCCTCCCCTGCCGCTTCCTCCTCCCAGACACCATGCTGTCGTGTCCCTAATGCACCCAGTTCCCTGACTGCATGGCCTCTCTCCCTGGCACCCGAGCCTCTGCAGGCCGGCCCCCGACCCCTTCTCCAGTCGTCCTCTACAACCCAGCCCAGAGGTGACCCTGCAGAGCGGTCCTGACCTCCTCCCCACACCTCAGGATAGAGATGTTCACTCTGTCCAATGACAATCTCCACCTGTGATGGTCCACAGGGGCACATGTGAGCCCCCGAGGGCAGGGCTGGCCTTTCTTCTCTGGATCCCTCAAGATGTTTTCAACCCCAGGTTGGGAAAGCAAGACCCAGCCCCCAACTCTGCATCACATGGGGAGCCTCAAAGGCTCTCAAATCCCACATGAACCGCTTGCAAACCAGACTTTCCCCTCCCCCGCCACTGCCAGGTCCTCTCCGTGAATGACTCTTCCACCCATACCCAACTAGCCATCCAGGTCTGTCCATCTACCCCTAAGTCTCTGCATTCATCCTCTCCTCTCCATCTTCCTGGCACTGCTAGGACCCCCCACTCCCCTTCAGAGAAGATGTGTTTGTGATTTGCATTCAGGCTTCTAATTAAGACTCTAAGATCCCTGAGCATGAGAATCTGGCTTTTCTTCACTACCAAATTTTCAGCTCACTAAAAATGGGGCACAGAGAGGTCAGGCGTCCTGCCCGAGTCAAGAGAGACTCACTAGAGCCAGAGGTGCTCACTAAACTGTTCATTGGATGCATAAATAATAGCTGCTGTTTAGTAAGCACCGACCGTGTGCCAGGCACTCAATTACGTCAACTAATTCATTCCTCCCAATGCCCCAGCATGATCTCCATCAGAGAGAGGAGGAAACCGAGGCTCAGAGAGGTAAGTAATGGACTCAGAGTCCCATAGCCAGCAGGTGGCAGACCTGGGTCTCAAGCAGACATGCTTCCGACCTGTAACCACTTCACTCCAGTACCTCTAAAACAGACCAAATTCCCCTACTCTCGCCCCCGCCCTGGCAGGTATCAATCAGTCTGCATTATGCTTGTCCTCTTAGGCACCTGCCTCCCCCATCAAACCGTGAGCCCCTGAGGGCGGCTCCCTATTTGTATTCCCATATCTCCCCAGTCAAAATGTAACAGCCTGTCTGACAAATGAATAAAGGAGATAAGAAGAGGCAGTAGTCCAGAGTCCTGCGCATCAATACTAGTCAAGTGAAGGATCCTGACAGCGCTCAGAGGTGCTGCTGCACAAAGGGCTAAAGGAGAAATCAGGGACGGCAGGGACCCCTATGCACCCATGACCCTTGTCCATTGACCCAGGCCACTGTTGGAGGAGCTGGACTCTCAGGGTCATCTACACCAGCCAAGTTGCCCAGCCAATGTCGGTTCTCAGACATTGCCCTCAGCTCCTCCAAAACCAGCCCTATTTGCTCTTTAATGAGGAGCTCAGGGAACATCCACATGGGCCTCAGGCTGGACCTAAACCACCGTAGTTGTGAAGCACTTGTCCCCCTCAAAGGCTCTTATGTCCTCAGCAAACATGGTGCACCCAATCAGAAGGTCCCAGGCCTCTTGCATGCCTTTGCATGTGAATGGATGTGGAGAAGCCGAGGGGAAGCAAATCGGGATGAGCCAAACCTGTGGGGAGGGCCGAGGGTGGGAAGCATGGGGAACGTAACCACTCTCACGGACAAGCGTGGGGCCGCGGGTCCATAACTGCCCTGGGCGGGGCAGGATTTTACCCTGTGAGCCGCACATGACTGTGAACATGGACGTGGCAAAGAAAGGTCTTTGCCAGCTGTGACGAGACCCCCTGGTGAGCGTGCACCACCCTGAGGTGACATCTCCAGATGGCCTGAGGAGCCAGAACTGCCAGATTGGAAATCCGGGGGTTTGTAGGACACCAACCCACCCAGACACCATCCGCAGCCTGCTGGGTTTACGGAATGAAGTTTGTGTGAGAGATCTGAAGGTGACTCATCATGCCCACATTCTGCTCAGTGGCACCAGAGTCCCCTCATCAGGGGCAGGTCCTCCAGCCCCCCTCCCCAGAGGATGCTCAGAGAATGCCTAATTCCCTACCCAAGGACTCAGAGAGGCACCTTGCCGAGCAGCCCGCACCCACTCTCACACACTGCCTCTCCAGGCTTGGCACCTCATCTCTGCTTCTCACCCTGGCCCTCCACCTCCTCCCCCTCCTTTCTCTCCCTCTTTCTCTCCTCTCCTTCCATGCTGGGTGTTTATTTTCAGAACCTCGGAATCCTTCCCAAGCCTCTGACATTTACTCTCTGGAATTAGAAAATTTTTGTATTTCTCCTTCCCAGAGCAAAGCTGTGTGGTGAGATTTCCCTGGGGTTCCTGCATGTTCTTCTGGAGGCGAAGTACTAGAGCAGACCTGGCTTTTGTCAGCCTAGCACTGACTCTGTCAACCCACAGTGTGCCTGGCCCTTCTCATGAATTATTGCGTTCAATGCACATAAGAACCCTGTGTAGTCGGTATTACTTTTGGCGTGTGCAGGATGAATGAACAAAGGCTTGGAGCAGTTAAATAACAAGTCCAAGTTCATAGGGCAAGTGAGAAGGGGAACAGGGAGGAAACCACAGCTCTCTTGATTCCTAAGTCTGTTTCCTATCCTTGTGCTCTGCTTTCAAGATCCGTGGGTGCCAGTACATTGAAGGACATGCAGCATTTGGGGAGAAGAAGAGTTTAAGGGACATGGCATCCAGGCAGAGGGAACATCATCAAGAACAAAGGCACGGAGGCAGGAACATGCCGGGCATGTTTGAGGAGCCAGTGGGTGGGGCTGGGGTAGGAGAATAAGGTCCAGAGATAGGAAAAGATGCGCAGAGCTGCAGAGAGACTTGACCTGTGTGGTTGCAAGTGACAGAAAACCCAGCTCACCACGGCTGAGCTTAAAAGGAAACGCATTGGCTCATCTGAGTGCTCAGTCAAGCATGAGGTGGGCAGGAGTGAGAGAAGGGCCAGGTCCCAAAGGAAAAACCGCTGACCAGATCAAAAGACGCAACAGATCACAGAGTGAGCACATACCTAGAGCTCATATGCCTCCGAACCTGATCGCAGCATCCTACGTGTATTATCTCACGGATCCTCACCACAATGCTGTGGAGTGGATGTTAGTTATGGTTTATAGATGAGGAAACTGAGGCTCAGAGCCCAGGGTCCCACGGCTAGTAGTAGTAGGTGGCAGAGACTTGATTTGGATCTTGATTCTAGAGTTTAAGTCTGAAGCACTGCACTGCCCCACCCTCCTGCGCGGCTATCACAGACCTGATCATCGTGGCCTGGCCCGGGAAGCTAAGCGGCTTCTTCCAACAGAAAAAGAGGAACTATCGAAGGTCCCAGGGGGTGATACCATCAGAGTTGTTCTTTAGTGTGCGGCCAGGTCCAGGGAGAGGGGCAGTGTCTAGGCAAGAGCTGGGGTGGGCCTGACTTGGCACAGCAGTTGAAAAAAAATAGGAGGGAACCCATGCAAGGTGCTCACGAAAATTCCGTTGGCCACCTGGCCCGTGCTGGTGGAACAAGAGGTGGGCACAGGGTGGGGGCTCATGGATGATGATGACCTGGCTCTGAAGGTGCCTCTGGGTTGGTATAATTTTTCGGCCCATCCCCCTCACTTCCGGCAGAGGAGGCAGCCAGGGCCTGGCCCTGCACCTCTGCCCACCATCAGCCCCGGGGAGCAGGCCCAGCTGCGAGATGGCATCTCAGATGGCTCACACCAGTGGGTTTGGAGAACTTGAGCTGCCCACGGCCTAGCCCTGAAGGCAAAGCTGACCTAGTCCTCCCTTCGAAGAGGAAAGGGGAGGATGTGGGTGAGGCCAAGGCATTTCCCAAGGATCTGACAGATGTCAGGGATACAGTCTGCCTCCTCTGGGCTCGGACGGGAAGGTCTATTGGCCCCAGGGTGGGATGAATGGAGCTATTCTTTACAAGTGTTGACTGACGGGATAATGAATCTTGCCAGGGGAGAAAACCAGGCATGCAAGGCACCAGCCCCTCCTGCCCGGGGGCTTTGGGGGAAGAACAGGGCCTGGGCTCCAGGGAGTTCAGCGAGATTATCTCCAGGGCCAGTTTTCAGTGTGGTGGTGCAGGCCCACTACCACGGTTCTTCACTGCCGTTTCTAGGAAACCCAGGTGGCTCTGTCCTTTGAAGGCCAACAAGGGCCGTGGGCCAGCAATGCCCCTTTCCTCTGTCTCACGGGGGCTCTCACATAACTGGGATTCAGCTGCCTTTCCCCATCATTCTTTGCCTCAGATCAAACCCACCCACGGCTACCAGCCAGCAGAGGGCTTTCCTCTGAATGCAGTGATTCAGGGCCCAGGCTCCTTGCATTCAGTGATTCCCACCCCCTCCGCAGCCTCAGATTTCTCTGTTTCCAAAGGGGAAAGAGAGAGTGGAGAACGCACACCTGCTTCTTAATCACCTTAGCCCAGAGGTGACACTCACATCACTTCTCTCAACCTACTGGTGAGAACTGGTCACATGGCCCCACCCACATGCCAGAGCGGCTGGGAAATGTAGTCCTTCCTGGGGGCCTCCTCCCAGCACCATCCCTGCACAGCCCCTCATGTCGTCATACCTTGTCAGCATCATCACCATCCTTATGTCCCCAGCAACATCCCCTCGCCGCTTCATTGTGGGGTCTTAGAGGAGGATGGAGGGTAGTGAAGAGCCCAGGTAGGTATGGGTTCAAATCCTGGCCCCGCCCCTAATCTGTTGTATTTACTGGGCATCACTCCCTGAGCCTCAGGGTCTGCATCTGGTTCCTACTTCACAGGGTCACTGTGGCTCTCTGACACGGTGCCTCCCAACCATGGTCAGTGCAAGTCCGGGCCCTAGGTGACCCTTCACTTCTCTGGGCGGGAGTGGCTGTCATGGGGGAGACTGGCCCCTGGAGAGGGAGAAGAAGGGCACTGAGGGTGTCTGCTCAAAAAACGGCCTTTCTAGCTGGACCTCCATGTTGCAGATTTTGAAATTTGATTCAAAATCAGGAGGAAAGCCTCCAGTGAAAGGAAATACATTGTGACAGGTAACACAGGGAGAAAATGGAAACTGTGTCTTCTTTAAAGACAGGCTTTGTATCTCTCTCAGATGGAAATCTCCTAATAAAAGCAGCCCTAAGGCTAATTGACAATGGAGATGAGAGAGCACCGAGCTCCCAGGTGGAAAGATGCCAACAGGAATTGTGGCCAATTCAGGGGAAACATCATGCAGGAACAGCTGGCGGAGAGGACGCTCCCGATATTGCTCCCTGGGCTGCAAAGGGTTGGAGGGTGTAAAGGCAGGGGCCCAGTTCTCCCAGGGAAGTTTGTGTTCGAATCCTGGCCCTGGGGCTAATTAACTGTGTGAACTTTAGCAAGTTATTTAACCTCTCCACGGCTATGGGTGGTGAACCTGAGCAGGGCCCCTTCTTACTTCATTGGGTCCATTACTCAGGCCCTTGGCTCAGCTCTTAGTCCCAGGGACCTGAGCCACCTGGCTGTCCTGACACTAGGTTCAGCATATCAAGACATTTGAAACTTCGTGTCCCTAGTCTGGGGCATGGTCTCTGCCTCAGGTGATTTTTCTGGACAAACCTGGTGGCACTGGAGAGTTCATCTCACTCCTGGACCTCTAAACTAGGTCTGGGACGGATGAGGTGGACTGAGGTCATGGGCAAATCCCCAACAGGCTGGAGCTCCTCTTTACTCCCACTTGGGAACATGAAAGAGGAGGTGAGGGGTATTAAGTGTGTCCTACTCCCGGGAGAGCCATTCCCAGATCTCTGGAAGCTAGAAAAAGGGTAGTGGGAGTCCCAACAGAAAAAAAATACTTCTGACTCTACCTTCTGAAAAAAAGTGATCTCTCTTATTTTTCAAGTCGAGGCTCATAGAGCCAAGTTTAATCCAGAGAAGGTTTTACCTTTGTTTCTGAGATGGGGGTGGGGCACAAGGCTCTAATGGGGATGACTCCCATCCTTATAAAATTCACGGCAGAGGCCTGGGACAGGTCTTTAACAGCCAAGCCCATCAGATGTCCGGCTTCCATGCAGAAGGTTAGATGTGAGGTCTTCGCTACAGCCAGTGCCCTACTCTGGTTTCATTTTTATATCCCCCAGGATGCTCTAAATCTGTCCATAATCTCCCCAAAGCCAAGCACTCAGGAATAGAAGACCTAGAACTCAAAGTCCCATGTATCTTTAATGGGGGTCTCAGCCCTAACTGTGTTTAGAGGAGAGTTGAACTTGCCCAAACTTCTCTGCTCAAACCCCTTAAAATCTTCCTGTGCTCTTACTAGGGAGATGGACTTTTCAATGCGGCCTGTGAGGCCCTTTCTGCCCTGACCCCAGCCTTCACCTCAGCCTCACCTCACCTTTCCCCCTCACGTTATCTGATCCACTCACACTCGATCACGCTGACCCCGAGGCCTTTGCACAAACAGTTCTGAACACGTGGAATGTTCTTCCCTCCCCTTTTTCACTTAGGAAACTCCTGTTCATCTTCCAGCTCAACTATCGTCTTTTCAAAGAAGCCCGTTATGATCTCCTTATGCATGACCCCATGTGCCTCTATTTTGCAGCATGTAGCTGAAGTTTCACATACATTTGTATGACTTGGGGGTACAATGTCTCTCTCCCATTGTAGTCTCTTGTTTGGGAAGTCCAGAACCACAGCTGTTTTTACTCATTGTTGCATCCTTAGTACCCAGCATAATGTCAACACAGAGCAGGGACCCAGTAAAGTCTCCTTGTACAGATGCACAAGGAGTTTCCATGGTGGTTACTGGACGTGGATAAGCCTCCATCAGGGGAACATGTCGCCCTCATAAATTAATCTCCCTACAGTTTCAGGTGGCCTCACTTGATTGGAAGATTCCAGAATTAAAAAATGATCCAGAGGGCACTTTGGGAAATCCAGACTAAGAAAAGGACCGCACTTCAGTGTCAAGGTTGAAAAAGTAGAAAGAAGGTTCTGAGGAGAGAGAAAAGATGAAGATACCAGAAGAGACCCATCTCCTTTCCCCTCTCACTGCCAGATTCCCGGAAACATTGCCCTAAGATACATTCTGTGTTGTAGAGGAACCTACTAGTTGTTTCCAATATAGTCTTCTCTACTTCTTTTGGTACTAGAAGCTCCAATTTTAGGTGTGTAATGGTTACCCAGAACAATTACATTTCCCGGCTTCCCTGTAGCTGGGTGTGGTCATGTGACTAAGTTCTGCCAACAGCATGTGAGCAGAAGCTCTGTGTGTGTGTGTGTGTGTGTGTGTGTGTGTGTGTGTGTACATGTGCGACCTTTGGTCTGTGCCCTAAAGGAAAAGACCACTCTTTCCACGTTGTCTCATCTTCCCTTCCTTCCAGCCAGAATATGGCCAGGGAGATGAGCTGTATTTCCCCAGTGGATGGGGCAATCGCTTAGGAAACAGAATAACAAGATGGAGGGAGGCTTGCCCCTAACATGTTAGCTCAGGACACTAACACTAGGATTGTTCCATGAGAAATAAATGTTCTGTTCCACTTAAGCTACGGTCATGATCGTCCTTATCTCATACGCCTTAATAATACACAGATGAAGGCAACGGGCAGCTTTTCATGGTGGTCCAAGTCTCTGAGGTAAGCTTCTTATGCAAAGAGACTGTGTGTCTGTCTCTTTGTGTAACAAACCACTGCAACATTTAGTGACTCCTTATGTAACAAACCAACTCAACACTTAGTGACTTTTATTTAGTTCACAATTCTGGGCTTTCAAAATTTTAGGCTGGGTTCCTCTGAGTTTCTTCATCTCCCTGTGGTTAGTTGCAAGCCAGCTCAGCAACCCTACTTCTGCGGCTTGACAGGGGGTTGGCTGGCTGCAGGCTGGGACAACTGGGCACCGCAGTCTCTCAGCCTCCAGCAGGATAGCCCAGACTTGTTCTCAGAGTCGAGCCGGGGTTCCGAGACAGCAAACATGCACGAGGGCCTGTGGGCCTGGCACATCACTATTTTCACTGCATTCTATTGACCAGAGGAGGTCAAGGGGTTGGGAAAAGACTCTACCTCTTGACGGGAGGAGCTATAAAGAATACCGATACAAGGAAGGGGAAGAAATTGGTGCCATTTTTCAATTTAGAAGAGATCAATGTCTAATTCTATCATGGAGTTTAGGGCCCTGGAAGGCCAGGGACTCTGAAAATTTCATAGAAAATTGTCTCAAGTTTCATTCCTAGTGGTGCTCTGGGCTCTAGCCGAAAGTGCCAAAGGCTATGAAGAGGAAGTTCAAGTGGGTCGTGGGAGATGGCTTCACTGGCCACTGCCTCGTTTCTTCTCTCTCTGGGTGTGGAATTCCAGAATCTCAGCCTTGGAAAGAACATCAGAGTTTGCCCAGTCTCTCCCCAGACCTTCACTCTACCAAGAGCCTGAGATGCCTTAACAACCTTCCTGCTCCTGCCTGGCTGCTCCCTTTATGAAAAATGCCTTCTCTCCTTTTTCTTACTGCCTCCATAAGTACAGGATCCTTGTTTTCTTGCTTTTGGTCTCCCCCGGGCACTCGCCCAGAGCCGGACTGATAACTGGTACTCAGTATAAGTTTGTGAATGAATGAACGAACGAATGAATGAATGAATAAAAGAAAAGGCACTGCTGTCAGCCACACCTCTGCCTACACAGACAGTAGGCTGTGTGGACCAATGCTCAGAAACTCCCATTTATTCATTTCTTCTTTTACTTTCCTGCAATCATTTATTGAGCACCTACTGTGTACTGGCCCTTTTACTAGGGCCAGGGTACAGTGCGGAGCACAGAGGTGCCATTCCTGCTATAGGAAGCTCATAGTCAGGTGGGAACATGGCATATAACACTGACCACACAACCACAGCTACAGTGAGCCCATGAAAGGTCAGACAACAAAACTACTCAGCAGGCCTTGGTTGCAGGGCAATGGAAACAGTTGGTTGGCATTTGACGAAGGTGTGTAGGGGGTCCTCTGTCTGAGCTGGAACTCCAGGGAGGCCACTTCCTGTCTCTGTGCTCTGGGGCAAGGTGTTCTCCGCTCTCCGTGCCTGAGTCCCTCATCTGCAAAATGGCCTCTCCCATGAAGAGTTGTAGAGATACCTTGTGTGAACCACATGATGCCCTGCCAGGCTTTAGGGGAGCACCAGCCGAGTTGGGGTCATCAGTGTCAAGAAGGACTCAGAACCCAGGCAAGTTCCCCTCCAATCAGGAGACTCACTGGAAAGACATGAAATATTCACCCATCAGGGGATTTGGGGTCTCCTCTGGAGATTCCCCCTCCTGGACTACACCCCAAAGAATTCCCCACCTGGGCTCGTTCCCAGGGGCCTCAGATTTGGGCACATCCACCCACAGAGTAGGGTAAAGGGATAGAAGGAAAATTGATAGCAATTCTGATGGGTGTGACAGTTATGGATGGCTGACTGTCTGACCACCCACACACCACATTCATGAGAGCATTCACTGGGCAGATGGGCTCAGGGACCAAGCCCTCCTCACCGCAGAGCATGCTCTGGCCCCACCACCAGGCTTAGTGGAGTCATCAAATAAATCCACCATTTAGAAAAGGGGGTGCAGACCTTCGGCAGACACTTTTCTGAAATTCAGCAGTAATAAAAGAGAAAAATGGACCAGCTCACTCCAGATAACCACCACCAAAGAAGTAATTATGCTGCTGCTGTCCTGAGCCAGGATACTGGTGGTAGAGACACCTGCCCAGGTAATTCATCAGCCTCAGATTTATGGATTCTTCAAAGGCCGCCTGCACATGTCTCCACCCAGGTTTCTCAGGACACCTCTGTTTAGATTTCATCAAGACTGGTTTTCTCTGTCATCCTCGAGTAGAGAGGTGGCCACCATACCAGGTGGTTCAATTGAATATTGATTTGCTGGCACTTACCCAGCGGAAAAATAGTCCATTCAAGTGAACCAGTTATTTCCAGCCCCACACCACAGGGCCAGGCACATGCTGAGCTGCTACAGTTGTGGTGGCAGATGATGGTCGTGGCTGGTGAAAATCAAGGTTCTTGTCCTGAGTGTTGGCTGTGCGATTTGGGGCAAGTGCTTCAACCTCTCTGGCCTTGTTGAATTTATCTTTAAAATTAGAATTGTGCAACCTAGTAAAGGACATAATAAAGAGAAAATCCACAGCTAACATCATACTTAATCGTGAAGAACGATGCTTCTCCCCTAATACCAAGAACAAACAAGGATGTCCTCTCTGGCTACTTCTATTTAATGTTGTCTCAGAGGGTGGGAGGGGGTAGCCAGGGCAATTAAGTGAGAAAAGGAAATAAAAAGGCATTCCTTTGGAAAGAGAGAAGTGAAATGATCTCCTTTTCCAGATAAGGTATCTTGAATATAGAAAATCTTAAGTAATTCACAGAATAAAACTATTAGAACTCATAAATGAGTCTAGCAAAATTGCAGGATATACAAAAGTCAGTTGTATTTCTATACACTAGAATGAACAATCTAAAAATGAAATGAAGAAAACAATTCCATTTACAATTGCACCAAAAACAATAAAATGTCTACAAATAAAAGTAAGGTATTATGGTCAATTGGTTTCGACAATGATACCAAGATAATTAAATGACGATAGAATAGTTATTTCAGCAAATGATACTGATACAACTGAATAAACACATGAATAAAGTTGGACTCCCACCGCACGCCATGCATAAAATTTAACTCAAAATGGACCATAGGCGAAATGTGGGAGTTAAAAATATAAAACTCCTAGAAGAAAACATAAGAGTAAATCTTTGCGACTTTGGATTAGGGAATGATTTCTTAATTATGACACCAAAAGCACAAATAACAAAAGAAAAACTGGATAAATTGACTTCATCAAAATTAAAAAATTTTGTACTTCAAAGAATACCACCAAGAAAGTGAAAAGACAACCTATACAATGCGAGAAAATATTTGCAAGTCATATATCTGATACAAGACTGGGATTCAAAATATAAAAATATTCTTACAACTCAACAATTAAAAGACAAATAACCCAAATTTTGAAAGGGCAAAGGATTTGCATAGACATTTCTCTGAAGAGGATCGATCTATAAATGGTCAATAATCACATAAAAAGTGCTCGGCTTCATTAGTCATTAGGGAAATGTGAATTAAGTGGCAGTGACTTCAGTATGCTGAAGCAAGCATTTACGCTGTGGTGAGATGCTACTTCATAGCCAGTAGAATGGCTATAATCAAAAAGACAAATAATAACAAACATTGTCAAGAATGTAGGTAAATTGGAATCCTCACGCATTGCTTATGGGAATGTCAAATGGTGCAGCTATTTTGAAACATAGTTTGGCATTTCCTCAAAGAATTAAACACAGAGTAACATATGACCCAGAAATTCCACTTTAGGTATATATGCCCAAGAGAGATGAAACATGTCCACACAAAACATGTACACAACTATTCATAGAAGCATTATTCCTAATACTAAAAATCTGGGGGGGGGGGGGAACAAATGTTCATCAAGTGATGAATGAATAAACATACAATCATATATCCATACAATGGAATATTATTCAACAATAAAAAGGAATGACTTACTGACACATACCACAACATAAATTAACTTTGAAAACATGGCACTATGCGAAAAAAGCCAGTCAAAAGATGGCATATTGTATAGTTCCTATATATAGTAGGCTGAATTTCCTCTTCTTCAAAATTTTTATGTTGAAATCTAATCCCTAATATAATGGTCTTTGGAGGTGGGGCCTTTGAGAGGTAATTAGCTCATGAGAATAGAGCCCTCATGAATGGGATTAGTGCCCTTTTGAAAGAGACATGAGGAAGATTCTCTCTCTCTGTCTCTGTCTCTGTCTCTCTCTGTCTCTGCCTCTGTCTCTCTGTCTCTCTCTGTCTCTCTGTCTCTGTCTCTGTCTCTGTCTCTGTCTCTCTCTCTCTCTCTCTCTCTCTCTCTCTCTCAGCAAGAAAGTGACTATTTGAAAACTAGGAAGAGAACTCTCACCAGAACCAACCATGCTAGTACTCTGATCTCGGACTGCCCAGCCTCCAGACCTGTGACAAATAAATTTCTATTGTTTAAAGCACCCTCAGTCTATGGTATTTGTTATAGCAGCCCTAGCTGACTAAGACAGTTCCATTTATATAAATTGTGTACAATAGGCAAACCAGAGAGACATAAAGTAGATTAATAGTTGCCGGGGGCTGGGGAAGAGAAATGGGGAGTGACTGCTGATGGGTACAGGGCTTCTTTTGAGGGCGATGAAAGCGTTCTGGAATTAGATAATAGCGATGGTCGCACAACTCTAGAAATATACTAAAACCAACTAATGTGTACACATTAAAAGTAAATTTTATGGTATCGCTTTTATTTATAATTTTTATTTACAATTTATAATTTTATTTTTATCACTTTTATTACAATAAAGTGATGTTTAAAAGATGTGCAATGATACCGCTTTTCAGCCTAGAGGGAGGGAGATGGACTGGAAGATCTTTTCTTGCCATCCCCAATTCCTGAAACCCCTTTGGATCATTGTGGGGTTGGTGACCCTTTATGTTGATATTTCAGGAGGACGGAGGATGGCTGTAGTGGCCCCATTGCTTCTCCATGGTCCAATGCATTCTCACTCACCCACCCACCCACTCACTCCTCACTCACAGGTACCCAGGAGCATTGATTAATCACTTTCTGCCCCCTGGTCTGGTCCTCCAAGAGATCTAAATCTGATGGGGACGGAACACACAGGCAAAGGCGAGTCTGGTACAGTGGGAAGTGCTGCTGTGGAGATGTGTGGGGCCTGGGGCAGCTCTGACCGGGGCTTGTCTGAATCTGCCTGGGGAGGTCGGGCAAGTTTACAGAAGAGATGACATTGAGCTGAGAAAGGTGAACGGGAGTTTGACATGCGTGTGCGGTGGAAAGGGCACTCCAGGCAGGGAGAATAACAAGAGCAGAGGCTCTGAGGCTCGGATGCATTTAGCCTCTTCAGGGAAGGACATCTGGCTTGGAATGGCTGGAGAATGGGATGTGTGTTTAAGGGGTATAGCAATTGGTGATAAATGAGGCCGGAGAGGCTAGTGCCTGGGGTCTCTTCACCCTGTTTTCCCATGAATAATGCCTTCGGGACTCTTTTCCATGCGTGAATAACAACAGGCACTTAGACAATGTCACTCTGCTCTTCCCTCTGCCAGATGCACAGCTTCCTGCTCTGCAGGCAAAATTCCACTGGTCTCCCAAGGCCCTGCCCTTACGAATCCCTGACCCCTTTCTCCTTCCAGCCATAGGGTGAAGTGAGCCCCTCCCTCCTCGGGGTTCTCGGCATCCTGATACACATCTCTGATTCATGCGTAAGCACTGTGTCTTGGTCCTTTTTCTTATTTCCACAACCTACCACAGGGCCCCACATTTCACTGACATTCATGTGTCTTTGATTGAATGAGTCATTTGTATGTGAAGCTTGTGGAATGACAGACAGAACGCAGTGGTCATGAGCGCTGATTTAGGAGCCAGACAGACCCAATGTCAAATCTAGCTCAGCCTCTGACCAGCTGGTGGCCCTGGAAAATGGCATAACCTCTGTGCACCTCAGTTTCTACATCAGTAAAATGGAGATAGCACACCCATCATTTATTCTGTTGGTAAATGTTTACTGGGAGCTACTATACACCTAGCTCTGTGTTAGACACAAGGCCACAGAGAGGACCATACAGTCCTGGCCCTCTGCTCAGGTAATCAGCATTCCAGCAGAGCCAGAGCTCACAGATGCTAAATAGTCACTCATTAGTATATGATTATGGGGTTTGATGAATGATGTTGAAGAGGAATTTCCCACTTAAATGGCCAACATTTCTAATCAGTTCTTTGTTCTGCTTCTGTAAACATGCTTGCTGCCCAGGCCAAAGATCTCGGGTCAACTGACAACTCACCTTCCCCTTAAGATGTATTACTTTAGTGCTTGTTTGAAAAGGTGTGTTGCTTTAGTGCTTCTCTTGTTTGGAAATCCCACGCTCTGTAACTGCCTGTAGTCCACAGCAATTCCAGGGGTCTGTAAATCAGCCCATGTCGACTGTAACAATGCGAGAATAAAAACGAAATTGCCCCTAAGTTTAGCGCCCAGATTTTCAAAACATTAGCTCTTCTGGGACCGCCAGCATAATAAACCCAAGTTTCTCCAGCCCTCCAGGTGCTGCTTGATTTCTTGCTGGTCTGAGTTTTTGCAACAATGTGAATGAGCAATGAGAGCCAGGGACCTAATTTGGATTGGAGGAGGGGTAGGGGGGGGTGGCCGGGAGGCTGGTCTGAGGAAGTGGCAAATTGCTGGTGCAACCATGTCTGGGGCCCGGGAGGTTCTAAGGGGAGGGAGCAGCGTGCATTAGGGCCTGCCAGTGAAGTGGAGCAGGTGTGCTGGGGAACAGCGAGAAGGCTAGTGGGGCCAGAGAGGCGGGGCGAGAAGGAGAGACATCAGACATGAATTCATGGAGCTGGGCAGAGGCCAGGGCGAGAGGCACGGCTGGAGCTGGGGAGAGAGACGTGTCCTTACGGCAAGGAGGACATCCGTGACCTGAGTCTGTCACTGGCACATTTACTCTAAGCCCTCCATAATCCACGGCTAATGTGGCTTTGCTGTTGCTATGTGGCTTCTGTAGTGACTCTAATGTGACCCCCCAGACAAACACCCTGGATAGACTCTGGTTGAGGAGGCAGCTGCCCAGGAAAAAGGCCAGAAAGTCTGTTCCAGGAAGAAGCATGTTCCTGCCTTCTGCCCTGCTCATCTCCCTCTGTGCCTCTGGGGGCCGCTGTTACTCACTCACCAACATAGAAGCACAATGTAGTTAATGGTTAAACTTTGAGCTCTAGAGCCAAATAGACCAGAATTCAAATCCCAGCTCTAAATGCTACATGCTGTGTGACTTCAGGCAAGTCGCTTGACCTCTCTGAGCCTCATTTGCCTCATCAGTTACACAAGAATCATGACAATGACTATCTCATGGGGTTAAAGGAGATAAAACATGTAGTTACCTAGTAGCATGTGGAGTTCTCAGCGATGACAGTGAGAGAACTCTTCCTGTAAGCCCTAGTTCCTTTCATAGAACCTCCTGACAGATTAGGTTCATTTAAAGTCCCAGTCGATTTTTAGGAAGATGTGTGAAGGATGTTGGATACCTGTTGAACACCTAGGTGGAGGTGTCGAATAGGTATTTGAATATATCAGCCTGGGGTTCAGGAAGTAGTCCAGGCTGAGGTGCAAATTTGGGAGCCATCAGGATATGAATGGCATGTAATGGATATGAGTCTGGTGAGGTACCCAAGATAGTGAGGGAGGATAAGAAGAGGACCAAGGACCAAAGATGAAGCTCAGAGACAGCACGAGTATACAGGTCGAGAAGCCAGGGAGAAATCAGCAAAGGAGACTGAGAGAGACAGCCAGGGTGGTAGGAAGAAACTTAGGAGAGGGCGGGAGCAGAGGGAAGTGGAGATTTCAAGGAGGAGGGAGTGATGGGTTGAGTAAGATAACAGCTGAAAACTGATCACGGGATTGGACTACACAGAAAGTCACTGGTGACTTTCATAGCAGCAGTTTTGGGTAGAGGGGTGAGGACGAAGTCCTGATAGTGGTGTGGTGAGAGAGTATTGGAGGAGAGAAGTAGGAGACTGTGATTCTAGGTAACGCTTTCGAGGGGGTTGACTTTAGAGAGAAAGCAAAGGAATGTGTTTGTAGCTGGGGGGTTTTGTTTCGTTATTTTGTATGTTTTACTCTTTGTGGTTGTAGAAGTAAATAGTGGCATGTTTGCACGCGGAGGAGAGTGATCCAGTGGGGAGGGGAACTTTGATATTATAGGAGAGAAGGAAGGGTTGCTTGAGCAATATTCTTGAGAAAGGATGAGATCTAATGCGCAAACTGCCTTGAATAGGGACATGTAAGTCTCAGAACCATCATGAATTTTCCCCAGGCAAATTTGCCCATGATGAATTTTCTCCCAACAGAGGTGCACATCCTTCGAGACATTTATCTGTGCACAAACCGAAATGGCTATGGATAGAATGTTTTAGCATCATGCTGCCCATATTTTTGATCAACTTATATTTTCTTTATTCAAAAAATATGCTGCAGAGATCCTTCCATGCTAGTGCATGGAGACCGAACTCAATCTTTTTAATGACTGCTTAGTATTCAGTAGTATGGACACACTGTTATTTATTTAACCCATCTCCTATTGATGGACATTTAGGTTGTCTCCAATGTTTTATTTGTTATTACAAGTAACGCTGTAGGGAACTTCCTTGCAAAAATGCATATCCTTGAGCTTTTCAGAATCACTAACTTCTAGAAGTAAAATTGCTGGGTCAAAAGATAGGTGAGTTTTGAATGGTGATAGATGCTTTTCAAGCGTCCTCCGCAAAGACTACTTCAAAGAACATCCCACTAGCGCTGTAGGAGTGTGACAATTTCAAAGGGGAGTTCAGCTTTAAAGTGGTGTCAGAGCGGTAACTGATGTTCCATCTCTGGGATGTCTTTCAGGATTCTGTGTCCCTTGCCATTGTTTTGTTTTCAGACACCTGTTTTTTTGGTGCTACAAGATGCTCATCTTACATGGTCCCTTCCTCAGTCCTAGAATCAGCCATCTCACTAAGGCGAACAGCATTAGAAGCCAAGATCTGGGCATGACCAAGCATACTGAAGATACCTCCAGCTCTAAAACATAGGATCCCAGACTTAGGATAAAAGTAGTTACGAAGTCATTAGATTATTGGGAGGATGAAATGAGATCTGCCATGTTCCATAAATATTAGTAGGGTGTTTTTCTCTCTTCCCTTTGACATCCAATTATGTTGTCTTTCTTGACCCTCCAGCCCAAACTCACAAGAAGATATCTATAGGATTTTCTCACCCAGTACCCGTACTCTTTCATGAGTAAAATAATATCGAGAATTTTCTTTGTGGAACACCAAACCCCATTGGGGCCAATTGGAATTGAGCCCAGAAGTTTTGATCAGTTATTGGAGTGGGGACGCTTTCTCTTTTCTGCTGTACTTAAGTTGGGCTGGAAACCATGTGGCAACCCAAGATTACTCAAGACACAGCACAAAAGTCTGAGCTGAGCCCTCTCCCCACCTTGCAAGTGGGCCGGCACTGAGGCGAGAGATGGCCATGCAGATCCTTGTGGCCTGGCCTCAGGGTGAGGACACCTTTGTCTCTGGCAGGGGCTGGGTTGGGGTCAGCCATGGGAAGGCGGAGTTTACTGGTTCTCAGCGCCAGTGCTCCATGCGCAAGATGCTCTTAGTGACGGTAGCAGACACTGTGGGTGCCCCATCCATGTTCCCTGGGCACTCACTCTCTGCACCAAGGAAGGTTGCCCATTGAGGATTCTGTTTCCTGTTCTATTAGAGCATGTCCAATAAAATCCATTCACAAAACAGAGCATCCACTATGCACCACGAGCTATCCTAAGCACAGGGAGCATAGCTCAGAAAAAAACCCATCCTCATGGAGCTGACATTCAGTGGTAAGACAGACATTAACAGGAATAGCTGTATCTAGAGTCAGATGGTGACACACGCTAAGGGGACACATAGCAGGGTGTGGGGACAGGATGACAGGCAAGCCAGTTAGAAGCTGGCATGGCCTCACGGTGTGCAAGGTGAGGGCAGGGACCAGGGCTCATTCTGCCTTAACCTCCAGCCTGGACACAGAGCCAGACACAGGCTGGGCCTCAGCAAATGTTTGCTAGCTGAACATCTAAGTAAACGAAACCGCCTCCTTGGACCCTTGTGGGAGGAAGGAGGGGACAGGGAGGGGCTAATCTCAGTTCTCTCACCTCTCATGAGATGTCTGTACATGACCATAATCTTGAAGAAATGGGGTTTCTGCACCCCTTTTTCCAGTAGCTCTGGGACTCACCCCTCAGTACACATGGGGCCCAGGAGGCAGGAGGAGTAGGTGGAGAGAAGAGAAGGGTCGAGGAGGAGAAGGCCTCGTCCCCACCTCCCTTCTCCAGGCGGAGGCATCGCTTCCCCCAGAGGAGAAGAGAGTGACTCTGACAGCCCCTCTCCCAGTGGGGGCAGAGCTGGGGCGTGGACAGGAGCAGAAAAAGCCACATCGTATGGCTAAGAAAACGATCCATTACATGGTTCCTCTGACGAACAGCGGCACACGCCCCGACCCCTCCCCACCCGCCCAGTCCGGAAGCGCCGGCCCTTCATTTTCCCTGTAGGGCATGTTTCAAGCTCCGTTGTTTTCTCTGCTTGATTAAAGCGTAATTCATTTAAGGCTCTCTGATGGTTATTTCATGTCTCCAAAGCATATTTTTTCACAGGAAGATCAATTCCAAGAAAACACCTAGAGTCTGTGGAAATTAAATCTATTAACAAGTGAAAAGTGGCCAATTGCTAAAGGAAGGGCCTTTGACTAAGACCAAGAAATGTGAAAACTGATTGGTTATTCTGCTGGGAGCCCTTGAGTGGAATTTACCCAGGGGCTTTATGAGTCTTGATATTTTATTTTTTCCCGGTGGCTGAAATTAAGCTTCATTTCTGAGGATTAAGGGAGACTCATCCT
Source organism: Rousettus aegyptiacus (assembly GCF_014176215.1). Classification (NCBI taxonomy): domain Eukaryota; kingdom Metazoa; phylum Chordata; class Mammalia; order Chiroptera; family Pteropodidae; genus Rousettus; species Rousettus aegyptiacus. The sequence continues at coordinate 18,498,873 of NW_023416284.1, read as the reverse complement.
AGAGCAAATCAGCCCCAGGTGGTGGAAAGAGGGGGCCCTCACAGACCACCCTCGAAAGGATCTCTGTTCTTCAAACACAGTAACTAAGTCGCCAACAGTTTCTGGTCCCCACAGCTCCCCACCACCCACCTGCTACAGCTGGTTTGGGCACCGGACATTCTTACCCGGGCAGGGGCAGTGGGGACCGAGGAAACCCCAAACACCACCTCAGTGCCGGTCCATCAGAGGGTGGGCTAGGAGTTGCGTTAGCTATAAATGTGAATTTCTACTTCTCCCCCCTTCCCTCTCCGTGGACCAGGGCTCTAGCTGACCTGGCCCTTTATACAGTGTAGAAAGCTCTTCTGGTCCCAACACCATTTCCATGCCCTCCCGGGTTTTCTCTGTGCCGTTCCTGGTGGCTCCGCCTCTACCTCTAAATTCTTCCCACTCTTCTCCGTTCCTACCTTTAGGGACCAGACTCTCTCCGATGCCTCAGGTCATCCCCCCCACCCCCCACTTGGGTATGCATTCCCCAGTTCAGGAGACCATGGTGAGATTATTTCTGCATTGAAACGGGACATGTGCCAGGCCCCCAGGAGTGTGTGTGGGCTATGGGGTCTGGCCTGGATGATGGCGGGGCAGCTCTCCTCCTCTGCCTTCCACCTTCCTGGCCCTTCGCCAAGGACCAAATCCAGCTAGACAGACCAGGAAATCAGCACACAGTAGGGATACCTACTGTATGTTAGGAACTTTACTCTCATTCGTCCATTTGATCTTTGAAGTTGGCTCTGGGACATATTTAAATCAAGGCCTCCCTGACCCCTAGGCCCTGTGATTTGCTTTACACCTTGGTGTGCCTTGTGTGTTTGGGGAGGGCTCTGCCTGCACAGTGGCAATTAGGGTCCTACAGGGTCCTGGAGGATGGAGTGGGAAGGGCTTTGACGACTGAGCCCCAGGAAGGAGAGGCCGGGTGGGGCTGGCAGAGGGAACCTCCACCGGGTTAGCCCCGCCTGGGTCTCTGCCTCAGCTCTCCCGCCCTCACACTGGTGGCCGCTTACTTCCTCCGAGCCTCAGTTTCCCCATCTGTAATCCTGGGCCAAACGCCTGTCTCCTTGGGATTCTGTGAGAGTCGCACACACATGAAGCGCCCAGCGCAGCTCTCAGTTTAGTAAAGATTGGCTGGAGTGGAACCTCATCCACTGCAACGTAAAGACTCAGGACTAGAACCCGGTGTTCTAATGCCCGAACTCTGACCCTTCTGCCCTCCCTCCTCTGTAGAGGCTAAGCCAGCGTCATCCCCTCGGACACACCCCAAGTCATGTCACATCAGGCGCTGACCTTGGCCACACATCCTTCGCAACACTCGCAGGGCACCACAGGGACGACCACAGCTCCACACCAGCTCTTTCTCCTTCTCTCTCTCTCCTCCCTCCAAGGGATTTTATCCCTTGTACAATAGCTGAGAGCATTTGCAGAGAATTCCTAATAGCCAGTTGGGTCCCTCTGAGGACTAGTGTACATTCCCCATAATGACATTCATTAGTCTGTCTGACATCAACACTGTTCTTAGGTTAATACGTTTAACTTAATGAAGCATTTATTTTCAGTTAGAAAACTCCTGAAGAAGCATGTTTTCTCCCGATGAACTAAGCTGATGAGTAGATTAATCCTAGATTCGAACAAGCTAACTAAGAAAATGAATCTAACTGGCTTCTCCTTTAGCTGTAGGTTGAGTTTAAGTTAATTTGTGTAAAATATCGTTTCTTATGGGGGAAGAAACAGGAAGGCGATGCCCACTTGGCTCTGTGATTTGTCCTCCATGTACCTGTTTGTTTCCCTGCACACCACGCCCCCAGCCCCAGCCCCAGCTCCAAGGAGATGAAAAGACCAAGGACCAGCTATGATGAGGGAGGGAAACAGTGCCTAAAATTGAGCAGCAGCAGGGCTGGAGCCTGAAAGGAAGCTCTCGCGTGGCGACAGAGACAGTAGACAGGGCTGGGATTCCAGCTGGCCCATCCTCGCCATTGCCAGCTTTGCAGCCGTCACTGTGCCCAGAATGCAGTGGACATTCAATAGATTGGTTGAAAGAGTATAAGTAGATGCTCAACAAACAGTGGCTTTTATTGTTATTTTAGGAATCACATAGTCTCAAGAGGGAAAAGATGCCTATTATCCCAGATGCATCTGGTGGAAATGCTAGTGCCCATGGATCCCTGGCCTGAGGGTGAAAGATGACCTAAAGGCCAAATTTCCTCTGATGGCTTCACCTGTGGATTTTCCTGCATCCCCCTCCCCACGGGCACTGGAGCGACCGCCAGCCGTGAGATGCCAGCCCATATGCAACAGTGAGGATCAAGCCATGACAACCCACTGCCTGTCACCCCCTTCTAAATTAGAGATCAACGGGAAGCTCAGCACCCATCCTGCTTGCCAGTGTCCAAAATTCACTCTGAGAGCAAGACTGGCCGATTTCACTGCGTCCATAGGCAGGAGTGGGGTGAGGTCTACAGGCAGGCAATGCTCTGGAACGAGACAGGCCAGTTGGACAGCTTGGCCATAATCCAGGCAGGAGATGGTGTTGGGAATATAAATAAGCCCCCACTCTGCACCGGCACAGCACCTGGTACCCAGCGGGCCCTCAGGAGATAGCGGCTGTCATCAGCAGTGAATGGATGGAGCTGAGGTATCTGAAATGGAATCTCTCAGCTGCCTGCGCTCTTGTCTCTTAGCCCAGTAGCTGTGTCCAGTCTCCCCAAGGAGACAAAAAAAAGATGAACGCTCAGGCTGCAAAGAAAGTTTGCTGATAGTGAGTTGCAGGAGGCAGTTTCTTGTGCAGAGGGTGAGGTCTTCGCGACAGTAGAGAAAGACAAGTGAACAGGATTAGATAAATGACAAACAATAACCTTTTACATGTTCAACACGTGCTTATCCATTTCGAAGAGGAAGGTAACCTTTAAAGGCTATGTCCTCCTCTCAGTTTAAATAAAATAAGTTTATGGCATCAGAGTACACGTGGTGACTGAATTCTCCCAGGTCAAACCCTTTCCTCCTGTGATATATTCTCCAGATGGAATTTCAGCTGGATGCAATTACATCAATAGCATTCCGTGTTCACATGGTCGAGAGATCACGTGTGCTTCTTTTGCAGTGAGATTGACAGCCACTTTGGATCAGCAAAGGTGGTTTTTAAATGCAAGTGGTGGGGGGTGTGGTTCTAAAAAGCAAAGACAGCCCCAGGGCCAATCAGCCTTTTCAAAGGCAGCACATTGAGTTTGTTGGCTTTGTTCTCTTTGAATGTTTCTGGCACAGAATTCACAGGCGAGGTCAGACGTCATCCCAGTGAGTACGGAGAAAGCCCCACATCAGAGAAGGCACCACATCTGAGCAGGGGCCTGGGCAGGGCTGGACTCCTGAGCGGGGATTAGGTACTCTCGCAGCCAGCAGGGTGATCTGGAACCTGTGGCTGCCTCTCTCTGGTCTCAGTTTCCCCAATGTGTAAAATAGAATTACTCAGACAGTTGGTGGCTAAGGTCCCTCCTGAGTCGAACATGAAAATAGGTCCAAGTAAGGCCCGGAGAGAGGATGGTAGGTGAGCAGGGCATGGAGAGGAGGCGGAGAGGGTGACACTAGCGAACACACTGCTCACTGTCTTTGTCACTTCAGTCCAGGATCGGCCTTCAACCACCTGGCCCTGCATTTGCCCGGGGGGCTTTCCCTGGTTATCAAATTCTACCCTGGTGCCCTGTGCGCAGAACTTAACTGCCTCAGCAATAATCTCTTGCCCTGGGAAGAGCCTCAAGCAGTGCCGAGGTAGGTGGCGCTGTGTGTCAACGCCCAGCTCCCACGCTGCCCTGGTGGGAAGCTCTTTGCCGCCTGTGCTCCACACCGACTCCCCGTTTCCCACCGGATCACTCTCCAGTCACCGACAGGGGAAACTGAGGTGATATAACAGCCTTTTTTGAGGGCTTCCCCTCCTGCCTCACCTTCATCTGCCAACATAATCACAGGCACTTTATCCTCGTTGTAGGTTCTGCCACCAGGGGACCCAAAACTAAGACGATAACTGAGGAGCAGAGAAGGGCACAGGGGCATTCTGGATGGGTACTCGTCTCGTGGGTATGTCCAGTGATTGGGAGTTCTTCGAGCTGTACACTTAACGGCGTGCATGTTTTCCTTTATGTATATTTTACATTATAGCATAATAAAAGTGTGTTTATAAAAAGAATAAGACCCTTTGTACTGAGATGCCCAGAAGATGCTTGAGGGGTGATGGTATGGTCACACTGGACACCCAGCACACAGAGCACACAGACAAAGAAATTAATTTTGTCAAATGATGTGTGAATGAATTAATTAGAAAAGACATGAACCATTGAAGAAGCTAATGAAGCAAAGAATAATGAATAAATGCATGAACTAGGCAATGAGTGCATGAGCATATTTGGGAACGAGTGAAAGAATGAACGATGAAAGAAGAAATTCCTAAAGACTGATGAGGAGGGAAGTGCACAGATGGACAACAGAACAATGAATGAATCAAAGGGCTCACACAGCGAAAGCAGGAATGAATGAACCGAGGAGTGAAGGAATACATTAGCGCAGGAATGAGTACGCGAAGGCATGAATGAAAGAACAAACGGTTGAAAAACTGAGGAAATGAATGAATGAGTAGATATGAAAGTATAAGAAACAATAAGCAAAGAGTTACTGTATAGATGCATAAGTGGATAAAAGGTTCGATGTTGGACATGAGTGGGCAAGTAATTTGCAGGGTAGAAAACTCAACTGAGAAAAGTGTCTCCATTCACACACCTGGGGCCCAGGTGTTGGCGAATGAGCATGTTCCTTTCAGAGAAGTTTGCTAAAGTGATTTCAGTTTTGACTTAAGAAGAACAATATTAAGCAGATACCAATGAGGCCATGGAGTGAGCCACTCCCTAGAATAAACTAGGTCCAGCGGGAAAATCTAAATGGAACTGACTACATTGTTTTCACAATCAGGTGATGGGTAATTTCCTATTATGTAGCAAAACCCCAGCATGATTTTAGTAATCACTATTAAAATAACTACTTCCACCGTCTCCTTGCAAATTAACCTCCAGGAGATGTAATTAACATCGGCATGGGAAAGTTTGCTGCGCGGCCCAGGAACGAGGAAAGGGGGTAAAACTGTTGCTATGATCATCCCGTGAGACTCAGCAAGGAGGCCATGTGATACATGGGACTCTGCCTGGGGACCCTGAAGTCCCATCCACCGCCGTGGACATTAAACAAGTCACTCCCCTATCTGGGCCTCGGTCCCTCCCCATAAGATAAAGTCATTTCCCTAATTCCTAGCCTCCCTGGGCAAACTGGGGAAATCTTGTTCTAGGTGGAGTTCCTCACTGCCCCCGCCCTGTGCCCCAACTGCACAGGGCATGTCCCTCGTTGTAGGGTAATGAAGTCTCCTTTTGCTGTGTGTTTCTTCCCCACCGGACTTAGGACAGAGACCTCAGTGCATGCTCAGCCTGAGACCAGAGCCTGCTCGCCTGCTCACAGTAGGTGCTCAGAAAACACCGGTGAAAGGAACGAAGGGATCTTGCGAAGTGTGGGTTTTAGAAGCTGCCTTAAGGCCCTTTCAAAACGATCAGGCCTGATGAGCAAATGGTCCCTCACCAACGTCCTCACAGATGTTGTTGTGGCTGCCCTGTCTCTGATATCTTCCAGGTGTCACTTTTTCCCTTTATTCCATTGACACCTGCCTCTCGCACTTCCTGTGTGCTGCTCTAATATCTGGGCCTGGGAAAGTATGGAAACAAGCTGGTACGCTTGTGCATGAAGTATTGTCAGGTCTCTGATGAGGGGCCGAAAGGCTCTGCTCTGAGTGAAGGTGTCTAAGGAAATATGGAGTCTCCGGGTCTCCACACCTCAGGCATTGACAAGAGTCTCAGTGCCATCCCTGCTGTCCAACATGTGGACTAGAAGCTGCCTATCCAGTCTGCACCTGTGATTCCAGGATTTCTGCCTGCTTCCAGAATCCGCTTTCCCAAGTCGTCTGGCTCACTCCAATTGTCCTCTCTCTAAGGCACTGGAAACCGTGCTGAACGAGGTCCCACCTGCAGGTGCAACAGACAGTCCCTTGTTCCCTTGTCTGTCTGACCCTCTGACCTTTTGGGAGATAGCCAATCCCTCCTCCCATCAGCCCTGATAGAATTGGCTGTGGCAGGGGTGAGAGGGGGAGAAGATCAGCCTGAGAGAGAAGCTGGAGCCAATGACAAAAGGCCTGACCCCAGGGCGAGGAGCATAGACTCCATCCGGTCAGCAAGAGGAGCAGGCGGGGCGAGCCCAGCAGGCCGTCTGCGCAGCCGGGCTTCGCAGCACCCTGGTCCAGGGGTCTAGGAAACTGACTGGAGGTGACTCTGGTGGGCCCGGGAAACCACGTGACCACAAGTTACCTTGGAGTCTCTCACCTAAAGGACCCTCCACTCATTCCAGGACCAGCCTGTCTGCCATCTCAGCCGATGGTATTGGACACAGAGACCAAGTGACCATTCAGCGGGTCACCTACACGGGCTCTGCCCAGCAGGGCTGTCCTGGCTCAGGCCCCTCCATGTCCTCTCCTCTCCCAGCAAGTCCAGCCTCATGGGGGCAGCCCTGGACGAGCCCCCAGGAACTGGATCAGAGGGTCCCTGCTCACTTAAAGTACAAGATGGCCAAGGACACCTCCAAGGACACAGGGGGCCGGAAGGCCGGGGCTCTTCTTCTTACATTTGCTACATTCTTCAAATTGTCCTTGATCATCACAAATTGCCCTTAGAGATAGAAGTTGTGAAAATTAAAGCAGAAATCAGCAACAGTGGTTTCTATGAAATGAGATCAAGTTTCCTTCCACACAATTAAACTGCACAAGTAAAATGTCCTCGTCACACAATTTACTGACTCTTGTTAGAGTCGATATATGCTGACGAAAAGACTGGAAGTTTCTGGGTATTTAAGGAACAAAGAACAGGAGGCTTCAGAGAGTCAGACAGACTTGGATGGCCTCGGCTCAGCCATGTTCGTGTGCAGGTTTCGCTTCACCTTTCAAACCTCCGACTCCTCATCCTAAAGTGGGCGATGGCACCTCCTTCACGAGTGTAAGTGAAAAACTTGGATAAAACAGCGCAGCACCTGGGACACTGTGAACACGCAAAACGTGGTGGTCGCCGTTATCAACTAGGTGAAGAGTAACGATAAAGCAGAGGTTGTCTTGGGAGAAAGGCTTCTTGCCTCTTTGTCCCTTTGGAAATTTCCTTGATGGACTGCCAGAGCCAGTTCGATAGTCGCTTCTTCTGATAAAATAAAACGTAACTGCAGAAAGCCTTATCATCACAGCTTTATCATCACTGCGATGCTCATAAAATCCATTCCTTACGCAAGCCCGGGAGCAGCCTGCGCTGGGCAGAGTCTCTTTGTATCCCTACGACAGCTGCATGGGGGGATCGTCCTCCAATTTTGCAGATGTGGAAACTGAGGCTCAGAGAGTGACACCACTTCAACAACGCAACAACAGAGGTCTCTAAGGATCTGCCACATGAGATCCAGCAGTGAACAGAGTTCCCGCTCCCCTGGTACTGGGAGTAACAGATCATAAGGAATGAAGGTATAAAATGTGTTAGGTGGCGATAGTGTGATGGCGGCAAACACAGCTAGATGTCAGGCCCACACAGCTGGATGTCAGGCCAAACACAGCTGGATGTCAGGTCAAACACAGCTGGATGTCAGGTGGCCCCCTTTGTCCTAATGAGAGGCTCACTTGTGTTCTGCTGCCATGAGGCCTCTCAGAGCTGTTTCCTGCTGGGGAGGATTCTGATCACAAAGAACATTCTTATGGGAATAATGGATGTATGGAGTAGGACCTAAGGATACTTCTCCGTTCATTCACTCATTCATTTATTACTCAGGTCAGTCCTGGGTATAAGTCAGTGAAACCAGAGACAAGGCCCCCTCTTAGAGCTCACACTCCAGCCAGGGGCCTGATGCCTAAGGTCAACACAGATCAGTGAGGTCACGCCGATTCTTGACCTGTTTTAGCCTCAGGGTTTTACCTGTACAACACAGGCAGTAACAGCCTGTATTGACCGATCATCCTGTGCTGAGAACAGTGCTGACAATCCACGTGCTTCATCTCTGCCCAGCCTTAGACCACCCTGTGACTCACAATGCACAGATTAGGAAACTGAGGCCCAGAGAGGTGACGTCAGCTGCTCAAAGTCATAGAGTCAACAAGTGGCTTCAGAGTCAGAGGACTCCAGTTTATATCCAAATTTGGCCACTCCCCTTGGCAAGCTTCTCACCTCCGAGCCTATTTCTTTGTCAGCAAAATGATGGTGACAACAGTACCTGCCTAAGAGAGGCTGCAGTGAGGGGCAAGTCAGACAGTGTTTGGGGCGCACACGGGAATGTGCCTGGCACAGCGTGATCGTGAGGAAGATGAAAGCACTCCCTCTCATATGGAGCTCGCTGCACTCAATCCTCCTGCAGGCCTTAAACGGAGCATGCTGTTATAACCCTTTAACAGAATGGTCATTACCTGCAGCTAGTTCACAGATGAGCAAACTGAGGCTCAGAGGGGTGGAGTCCATCCCTAAAGTCACAAGATGATGAATAGCAGAGTCAGATTCTTACCGTGCTTTCTATCTAATCATTGCTGGTTCTTCTCCTTTTCTTTTTTCTTGTTTCTTTTCTTTCCTTTTCTTTTTTAATTGCCTACAGGACCTGGTCTTCCTAGGTGGTCTCCCATTCAAGTACTAACCAGGCCCGACCCTGCTTAACTTTCGAGATCAGACGAAATCGGGCACGTTCAGGGTGGCATGGCCATAGACGCCTTTGCTTTTTTCTTTGCTTTTTTTTTTTTGACTCATCTTCTTCTGTCCATTATATCAACCAAATATTCTTCACTACTTTTCCGATTCTATTGGTTTCAAAAGCCTGCATCCTGTCGCTCCCCAGTGAGGTACCATAAATGAAAGAAATTTGTTTATTTAGTTGTAACACAGTCTAAAGCTAATCAGCAGCTCACCCCACCCTCTGAATAACATCGACACCTCCACAGGCCTTGACTCTAATCTCGTGTTACTGTTGGTTTCCTCTAGCGTTATGATGCCACCTTCTTTATCTATCTCTCCCAACTTAGTCCTCACTGTTGCTGTCATTGGTTTTCCTCTTGTTTCATAAATTTAACGAGTAATTACCTTTGCCCCACGCACACAGATATTTCCACATGCTTTTCTTGTGTTCGTCCTATGCCTTCCTTTTAGGTTTGGTGTTCTTCTTTCGGAAGTGATCTTTTCTTCATTCTTTTAGCAAGACCTGGCGAGTGGTCAACTCTCAATTTTTAACTGAAAGTATCTTTTTTTCTCTCTCTCAATTTTGACTGATGATTTAGCTAGAATAACTTTGGTAGTTATTCCTCTTGGCACTGAAAATATTGTTCCAGTGTTTTCTGGTCTCTATTGTTGCTGTGATGTTGTCTGCTGTCAATCTGTCTGTCTTTAGCTGATCTGTCCTTTTCCTGGTAGCCTTTAAAATATATCTATAGAGTATTTTAATGTATATCCAGAGGTCCCTCATGCTTTTATATACTGCCATTCTACCAGTTCTATCCAGTTCCAATATTATAAATTAGTTGTACTTGTTTTAGGAGATTTTATAAATAGAATTATACAGTATGTTCCCATTTGTGTCTGTTTTTTTTTTCTTCTTAACGTTATGTTTGTAGTTGCAGTTCATTAATTCCCATTAATACAGATACGGGTATAGGTAGAGGTATAGATAAATCTAGAAGTAGATCTAGGTCTAGATATAAATAAAATCTTTCCTCCTGCATTCCTTCTTATCTTACAGTCTAGGACGCCTATTTCACGTGGTGGATCATCTTACTCTAATGTCTCTTAATCTCACTTTCATATTTTTTATTAATTTATTTTTTCGATCTGTAGTCCGGAAAGTTTCCCTTTGTCTACATTCCTGTTCACTTATGTTCTTCCTAGTTTTGCATAATTTGCTACTTTATTCATTCACCGAGTTTATCTCTCAAAAATTATATATTTTATTCTAGGAAAATATTTTATTTCCCAATATGCTTGCTCTTTTTTCCCCACAATGCCTGGTTCTATTCTTATGATTTTAAAAATAGCTTGATATTTTTAGAACAGTTTTAGGTTCGCAGCAAAGTTGAGAGGAAGGTACAGAGATTTCCCACACATCCCCGCCCCCTGCACATGCATAGCTTTTATCCATTATGATATCTCCTGCTAGAGTGCTACATTTGTTACAATTAATGAATTTACAGTGATGAATAATAATCACTCAAAGTCCATACTTTACATTAGGGTTCACTCTTGGTTTTGTACATTCTATGAGTTCGGACAAATTTATAGAGACATGTCTCCACCATCGTAATAACATACCAATATTTTTACTGCCCCCAAAACCCTCTTTGGTCCACCTAGTCGTTCCTCCCTCGCCATTCGTATGATTTTGGTTCCTCCTTTCACCTCTTTCTTTGAAGTGTACTTACATTAGCGGTCCCCTTGTAACCACTCTCTTGCCAACTGTGAGTTCCTCATCTTTTTTGCCTGCTGCCTCCCATGCATGAGGTCCTTTCTTCATTTGTTTTGGAATTTTGGTTTTTGAGCTCCTCTTCACTGGGGCCTTATCTGTGGGAATGTTGTGTAGCCTGCGTAGAGGATGCGGCTGTACCGAACTATTCTGGATTGGCTTCTTCAGATACTACAGAAAGATCACTAGCCTGGGACCAATTTTGAATCAGTTTCTTGGCTTCTCTGTTCAGAAATCACACTGAAGAGGTAAATTAAAACCGTAATCCCAAAGAAGGTACAGACTTGTGTTGACAAATTTCCAAGAGAATTCTTTGTTGCTATTGCCCTACCCAGAGTTGGACAGAAACAGACAAGATTCCTTGCAATGTCCTAATTCGTCTAAATAGAATACATTTTTCTAATATACCCTTTTACTGAGAATGTGGCTCCTCAAACATCCCAGCTCTGTGTGGGGTCCAAATACCCAACTCCTGGGTTTCAAAGCCTCATTTGTCCCTGTAACAATATGAAGCCCAAATTCTCAAGTTACCAAGACTCTCAATCTCACTCTCACCCCCAGCACGGCAGCCCCAGGAACATGCTTGCTACCTTTGTTGAGAGTTCTCCACTCCCTGGGGATGTCCTTATCCTTTTTACTATATTTGATTGAATGTTTCTAGAGTGTAGAGAGAAGGTTTTCAGGACCAAGAGTCAGAACCCGGTCTCTAAGTAGGGTCTGTCCCCTGCCCTGCCCACTCTGGGCCCATCTGGGCTCACAAATCTGAGGATTCAGTGGGGTAACCAGGGACAGGTATCCAGAAAGCAGTTGGATATGTGGGTCAGAGCTCAGCAAATGGGGCTGGGGTGTGGACGCAGATTTGGAGTATAGCAGATGTGCCCACTAACATCTTTGTAACATACAGGTGTCCACAGGGGTGTGTTTGGGGTCTGTTCCTGTGTCCATGTGTGCTTGGGCGCGCACAGGCAGGACCGTGAATTTTTGTGTCTGAGGAGCCTGGACCAGTGACAAACATGAGGCTCTACCAATAGTTCAGGATTCGTGTTAGCCAGACCCGAGTCTCCACTTGGGCTCTCGCACTTTCTAGATAAGTGAATTTGACCAAGTTGATTCTCTTCCCTGAGCCTCCGCTGGAAAGCAGAGATAATAAAGCTTGCCTTGAGGGTACTACGAAGATCGAGATAACTCACAGGCCTGTGCACTGAACTGGGCACATTGTGTTGTCTGAAGAATTGGATCAGGAGCCTTTGCTCTGTTCTCAACTAGGGCTCAAGGTACCATCAAGAAAGACGTACTTGGGTTGAGCCTCAGAGCATCAAACTTCACCAGGTGGGAAATGAAGGGAAAGACTTTCCAGGAAGAAGAATAGTATATGCATAGGCTAGAGATGCTAAAGGGTATGGAATGTCCTGGGAGCAGTGGGTAGCTCTGTATAGGTGGTATGATAGGAGAGTGTAGGTGAGGGAGTAAACTCTGGAGACGTGTAGGAAGACCTAGGGAATAGGAATGGAGACAGAAAGGCTCTAACAGGTTGTAGTTGACTATAGCTGTGCATGGGCAGAGAAGCACAGCTTTGACAAAAACCCAAAGAAAACAGATATGTCTGTCCTCAGTAGACTCAGCCTTCAAGACCTGGCAAGCAGCTCCTCACCCTACACTCAGCATAAATGGATGCTGGACAGAGTCCCAAAGGGGCCGTGGAAATGATTAAAGGGGCAGAACCACCTGGCCCGCGGGTTAGAGGAAAGAAGTTTGCCTAGTACCTCAGTATGCCATTGATATTAAATTATTGATAATAATATCAGTATTTTGTTGATGTTATTATATTCGTAATATTAATAATAATGTATACATTATGCTTAACATGTATTGAGGGCTTACTATGTGCCAGACACTGTTCAAAGAGTCGTGCATGTAAATACATATATGATATAGATATATATGTGATATATATATGCAATATATAAATATATATATATATCAGCTTGTTTCATCCTTAAACAACCTCATAAGAAGAGTATTAGTATTATCCTCATTTTACAGATGATGAAACTGAAGCACAGAACAAATGAGTTCATTAGAGAAAGGGAGTTGATTGTGGGGTGGAGGTCAGGCAGGTCAGAGTTCACATCTCATCAGCTCTGTGGCCTTGAGCAAGTGACTCCAGCATTCTGAGCCTCGATTTCCTCCTCTGTAAACAGAGCATGGGCTAGGACCTCTGCAGGCCCTGAGGCATGGCAGGAGCTCCAGGAACCAGCGTGTCCCCTCCCTCCCTGAAGCTGCGGTTTGGTGCCAAGTCTGTCCCTGCTCTGATTCCAGGCACTTTCGGGGCTGGGGACGCCAGGAGGAGAGGATGGACCTTTAGTGAGGGAGGGGCTGGGTGAGCCTCCTTCTGGGAATTGCCCAGAGTCTGTGTGGCTCAGAAAGCCCAGAGGCCCATCGTAGCATCACTTCTTGGATCCAAATCCCACCTGACAGGAAGTAGCGGACCCTCAACTCCAACTCTAGAGCTGTTGGCGGAGAGGCTGAGCTCTGCAGAAGAGACCAGGCTCCCCAGTGCAAGGATCTTTGATTACTTTTTAGTAAAAAACATGTTTGTGTCCAAGCCAAAATTATATTGTCGGCAGTTAATTATCACTTGTTAAACAAGTATGTGCCCAGATTGTGGATTTAATTTCCATAAAGGTTTGCAAAAACTTTCTTTCTGTTATTTATGAGGGCTTTTGGAGAGAGAGACACTCACGGTTAGAAATAGAGCTTTTTTAATGCAGATTTAAAAAATAAATAGGTTTCCTTGGCATTGAGTCAGGACTCCTTTGTAAGTACCAGGAAAACACTCTGTCTAGTTCAAGCACAGAAAAATGGGGAGGAGCGGGGAGGGCTATGGGCTGGCTCCAGGAGGCCTTTTGGAACTTTATAAACTTGGACCTGACTCCAGCCTGGAAATGGAATGGACAGCCCTGCCCATCCCCCTCTGTCATGGGTTCCACCTTGGCTTCTCTGCTCTTCTGTCTCGTGCTTCCTTCTGCAGCAGATTTTGACAGCTTCTCTATTCACCTAGCAGACATGGCCCTCCTACCTTTTTTTGCGTCTAAGGCCAGTAGAGTGACAGGCCAGACCTGATTTCACGTCCTGGTTCAGCCACTGGCTCGCGGGTGCCCTTGGCAAATCCTTAGCCTCGAGGATCCGTATTTGGCTCCAGGGCCAAGTCCACCTTGCAGGGTTAAAGTTCATCCTAGGAACAGATGCACAGTACCAGTCACATGGTAGGCTCCGCAAGGAATGGGAACTGTGTCTCGTGTTGCTGAATCCTGATTATTACAACAATAGTAGCAACAGTAGCATCAGTAACAATAATAATACTGTCTCCTGAGCAGAGTTAGAGCCCCATACTGGGGAGACAGGGATGAATGAGAGATACCTCTGTCTGTTAGACCCTCACTGGGCAACCAAGAAACCCAGAACAGGTGTTGGGCAACCTCAGGCCTGAGCCAGGAGCCCAGCCTTCCTCGACTGTAAGAAGGAATGGCTGTGAATATACACTGAGATAAAAATGACCGGCACATAATAGCTGCTCAGTAAATACTGGGTTATTTTCTTGACAGTGCTACGGTGTGGCAAATATTCAGTGAGAGAAGGAAAAGAGAATACATAAATGATTTTGGGGGTGAATGAGTAAGGTACTTAATTTGAAATACTCATCTCAGCATCTGGAATGTACTATGTTCTCAATAAACATTACATACAACTTTCTAAGCTTTAGCATGAAGCCTAGAGTTGGGCTGGGGAGGGAGATGGAGATGGAGGGATGTGAGGCCGGAGAGAGGGAGCAAGGGGGAAAGCTGGGGAGGCGTGGGGTGCACCCCATACTCGCTACCCCCCAAGCCAGCTCTTCCTTGTCTCCAGCTGTAACTGACATTAATGGTCTTCTAGTTTCTAATCTTTTTTTTGTTCGTTTCCAATTCGAAAGTGGTTTCTTTGGCTTCCATGAACAGAACCGCGGTGTCAGCTCTGCTGGGGTTCTTCCCTGTCCTCTTCTGGAAGATCTTCATCAAAATGACGTCACAAAAAAACGGTGGATCCTGGTTAATCAAGCCGAATGAGAAAAAGGAATAAGATGCACTGCGAAGAGCAGAAAACAAGGAGAAGAAAGGTGACAATGGACATGCATGAGAATGAGTACAGGGAGGTGACGCGAGCCGGTGATTTATTTTGTAGCTGAGTTCCATGCACTTTATAAAGGACCATCTTCACTCACTCCTCTGATGAGAGTTTTTCTTCTTATTATTTTGCCATCCAGCCCTCAAGTCCTAGGCCCCCAAGACCCCTGCCTACAAAAATGGGGCCATTGCCAGCAAACACTCAGAGGACATTTAGTGTAAAGCCAGAGGAACCCTCTATTTGGACTGTGAGCAGAGATGCAAGTCTTGGCATCTCTGGCATGCTGCAGGAGGGGCCGAATTTGCCCCATATATGCTGGGGAGAGAGAGGAAACTGAGCTTAGAGAGATTCCCTCCCCCAGCCAGGAAAGCTTCTGTGAGGGGCCTTCCTGGTGGCTCCCGTAGCCCTGCCAGGTTAGGAGGGTGCAGGACCTGATGACTCTCGACTGCCACTAACCAGCACCCATCAGGCCTTATCTGCGGAGGGCTGTGGCTTCTGGTTCTGTCCTGATCATTCAGGCAGCTGTGAGCAGAGAAGATAGACCCTTCACATCCTTCAGCAAAGGCAGGATTTGTCCCATGTCAGCCCCTGGCCGCTGTCCCCATAATTTCCCTCCTTATCCCACAGCGGCCTCTTGTGTCACTGCCTTACATAGGTCGGGTCCCCAAGATGTTTAAATACCTGCTGTATATCAAGTACAAAGTCAGATGCCAGAGTGTGGAGTGACTAAGGCAGATATAGTCTGTGCCCCGTAGGGCTTCCAGTTGAAAAGGACAGACTGACATGAAAGTAATAACTACTTAAAGAATCAGATATAACAGGATGAGGGCCACAGGGGACCTACCCATCAGAGGGAGGTCAAGTGGGCTTCCTGGAGGAAGTGACATTTTATGTTGAAACATGAAGGACGCATAGGAGTCGGCCAGGTAAGACGTCCTGAAGGATGCTCCAGGTAGAGGAAACCACATGTGCAGAGGCTCGGAGGGTCCAGTGGCAGAAGAAAGGCCTGTGCGACTGGACCATCCTGGTTGGGGGAATGCGTGAGGTGACTTTCTCACCACTGAGAGAATCAGATGCTGAGGCTGCAGACGTGGGCAGAGCCAGACTGTCCTGGGCTTCACGGCCAGGGAGGGACACTGGGGCAAGTGCCACAAGAAGCCAAGACAGTATCGTTATGCTTTTAAAGCTCTCTTCAGTGGCTGTGCGGAGAATAGATAACTGGAGGGGTGAAAGTGGAAGGGGCAGGACAAAGGGTAGAGGCTACCTCAGGGGCGCAGGTGAGCAGTGATGAGGGCCTGGCCAGGACGAGGCATGGATAAGATGTTAGTATCGATGATGTCAGTAATATTCAGGCATGTTGGGAGACAAAAGGTTTACAGCTCAGCTCTTCCGCAGTCAGGCCCCGTTCACACGAAGTCTCACCTGGATGAGCTCCGCCCCGACGGCAGCACCATCCCACGCGCCCCACGCACGCTTCTTTGGGTTTGCAGTGGCCAGGTCCTGGGATAAGGAGACAAAGGTCTAGCTATCCTGATAAGAACGCTGTGGGTGTGGAGGAGCCCAGCTGGGAGGGAAGGACAGCAGGTGCTGGGCTCCCGGTGTCCACGCCTCCCCGGATGGAATTTCCCCGTGATACCGCTTCTCCCCAGCAAACCGGCAAGATTCTCCGCGGTGAGAAAGTCACCTCGCACGCTACCCAATAATCACGTCCTTTCTGGGACACTCCTGAGCAGGATCACGCCTGCATGACAGCCACGTCCGGCAGCACTCAGAGCCCATCCCCGGACCCCGACAGCACGGCTGGGAATGCTGAGCCCACCGCTGCCAGCTCTGAGAAGTCCAGCAAGGCCCTGAGCCAGGCCAGGCCTGTTTCTTCCTGTGAAACACAGGGGTGTTGCTAGAATCCGCTTCCTCGGGCTGTTGTGAGAAGTAAGGGGTCACTATCCCATTTAGGTCAGCGTCTCGAACATCATGGAATATAGCCAGCACTCAAGCTTCTCCCTTTTCAGCAAACATCCACAGAGAGCCCACCGCGGGCAGACACGCTGAGCATTCGTGGTGGCCTGCAGGGTGTGAAGGTTGGGCATAAGAGCCGGGAGGAAAAGGAAGCAGGAGAGGGTGGGGGTCAGAATTGTAAATATGGGGTCAGGGAAGGCCTGTCAGAGCAGGTGACACTGGAGCAAAGACCTGAGTGAGGTGAGGGAGGGAGCAGAACAGCTGTGGGGAGGAGGCTCCACCTGGAGGAAAGGGCAAGGCCAAGGCCATGGGCAGGAAGGTGCTGAGGGTCCAGGAGGGAGCCCGAGGGTCTGAGGAGAGTGATGGGGGGTGGGCTGGGGGTGGGGCTGGAAACTGCGAGGCCTGGGCCAGTATCATCATGGACCATGCCCAAGTGAGGCAGGAGCATCGCTCAGAATGGAGCAGAGCAGGGAGGGACAGCTCCACTCTCAGTCTCTGTCTCACGGGGTCCCCTGGCTGCTGCAGGGAGAGTGACAGGAGCAGGACCGGGGCAGAGGCAGGGGCCAGGCAGGAGGCCACTGCACCGGTCCAAGCATGACGGTGGCGGGTCCAGGGTGGGAGCCTGGAGAGCGGGAAGGGGTCTGGATCTGGGGTTACGTGGAGGCCGAGCAAACAGGACCTGAGGATTATTCACTCCATGAACACTCGGTATTACTAGTTTTGTAAGCTTCATACTATTTAACACAGCATCTCCTAATAGGAGAAAGATTCAAGAATGAAATCTGTAGCAGTGTCAGTTATGAGAGCTACATAATTAAAATCATCCAGATTTTTTAAATAATAAATCATGGAACATTAATTACATGGGCTATTTCCAGGAATACACAATGAGATGGAAAACTGGTCAGGCTGGAGTGTCAGGTAAGAAGGACCCAGAGCTGTATGTGCGCATGTGGAGGACACAGCTGGGTTTACCAGCATCCAGTCCCCAGGAGAAGGCACGTCCATCACCTTCACGTCGGGGGCGGCCGCGAGACTCGCTTTGGCCGATGAAATGTGCATAGAGGCGGGGAGGGTCCCTTCCGGGTGGACGCATTAAGGGTCAGAGCTCGATTCCTCTGTCCGTTGTTTCCTGTCACGGCGATCGTCACAGCGATTGTCACAGCGATTGTGAAGATGCTGACACCGATGACCGTGGAGCCTCTGTCAGCCTGAGTCCCTGCGTGTCTGCGGTGAGCGAAGCCCGCCCTGCTGACCGCCGTGGACACGCGACATGAGCAAGAAATAACCTTTGTGGTTTCAGGAGAGGAAGGAGGTTATCATTTCATATCCCAGCCTGTCCTGATAATCTGTACTGCAAGCCTTAAAATTTCATGCGTTGCCTGGACTTCTTTGCGCCTCACAGGATCTCAAAGGCCTGACGGAGAGTTCCCCTGCTCCTGACATGTCTGCCTCCCAGCCAGCGGTAAGGCGTCTCCACACAGCTAGTTTTCCTTCCAGCCAGAACGGCTGTGCGCTACCAGCTCCTCGCCTAGCCTGCAGTGCGGAATTATTCACACAAACCAGTCACATACTCCCACGGGGACTAGTGGGCACCTTGCCCTCTTGTTACTACAAAGCCTGCCTCCCACAGTCCCGCTGGGTCACTCTGCTCCCGAGTGCCAGCCTTGCGTGGCCCTGCCTGGCATGCAACATCCTTCTCCCCCAGGCTGTGAGGATAGGTGCTTTCCCTCTCAGCTGTGTAGTAACAGGTGTGCGTCTAGCCATTTCATTCTGTTTAGGATGGGAGATCCCTCCCTCACCAGGAAGGTGGCTGGAAAGTGATCAGAACAGTTACACCCATGAGAAATCAATTATGACAATATTTACTTGTATAGAAATAGAAAAGCAATGAAGAAAGGCATCAGCTACTATCTTTGGAGGTGAGAAGCCAGTGCCTCATATCCATGTTGCACATTGTAAGTGTTTTACAATAAGTATACATTACTTATATTAAAAGAAACATCACTGTTATTAACGAGGTACCTGGGCCCTGGCCAAGGCCGTCCCCGGCCCGCACTGCACTTTTCTCCCCTCATCGCTGGCTCCTCGTGCACTTGGCATCTGTTCTGCCCAATTAGCCCTTTATTAGAGATCATTTTGTTCTCTAATTGTCTGCCCTGCATAATTGAGTATGGCCGTCTACCATCTTGTTCTCAAACATTTAATTTAGTGTTTCTTGGCCTCGGTTTCTTCATCTCTAAGTGCAGTCGTGGCAGAAAGGGAGGTTTTAAGAGCCTCGTCAGTGCCAACAGAAATAATAAATAATAAAAGCCAGCACTGCACACCAGGCACTGTGCTAAACACTTTACATGCATTGGTCCATGTAATTATTTCAGTAATCCTCTGACGGAGGCACTGCTACTATCTCCCCATTTTACAGACGACGATACTAAAGCTCTGAGAGGTTTAGAAACTTGTCCGAGGCCACAGCTCAGAAGTGGTCGAGTCTGCTCCCCAGTCCCTGTTCTCCCTAGTCCATCGAGTTTCAGACTTTGCTATGCCTGGACGCTGTGTCAGGGGCTTGATGCACAAAGACAAGAAAGGAGCGTTTGCCTGCAAAGTGAATGATGATGATGATGATGATGATGATGACAACAATGATAGTAACAATGCCAGCTAACGTGCATTTAGGGATCACTGTCCATAATGCATTTAGCACACATTAGGTTGTGAGGTCCCCACGATGTCTATGCAGCAAAAGCTGTCGCAGGCACAGAGAGGTCCAGGCTTTGCCTAGAGTTCCACCCCCAAGTGCCGCCCACAAGTGTCATGTAAGCATAGGAAGCTGCCTCCTGCTTCTTTATTTCATCAAATCCTTACAACAACCAAACATATTCAGGATTACAGCGTCCACGTTACAAGGGGAAAACCGATGCAGCTCAGAGAGGTTAAGTAACTTGCCCATCATCTCACAGCAAGAAAGTGACAAAGCCCAGATGACACCAAGGCTCTCCAAAGCCAGTGGCCTAATCACTTGGCGACACTGACTCGGAGGAGGAAAGAGGGGTACCAGGTTACACAAACAGCCAAGGATCCCCAGGCCTGGGTGACATAGGGCACATTACTCAAGAGGGGCAGCGTTGTTTTGTGACTGGCCAATGCCGTCTGCCAGGTGGAGGCCCATCAGGCACAGCTGGGGTTGCTGGCGGCCACCTCAGCTCCAGAAACTCACTGTCAGCCCTAAATCCTGCAGAAGTTTATGACCCAGCAGAATTGTTCTAATTGTGATTGTCATGGCTAATAACGTTATGTGACACCCATAAACTCAGAAAGTCTGAAGTGGACTCAAGAGAAGGGAGAGACCTTAGACAGCTTGAACAGGACTCAAAGGGAAACAAGAGGGCTCAGGCTGGGGCCACGGGCTATGCATCGTGGAGATGGGGTCTCAACTCATATGGTTGCAGAATTTTGGAACGGGAGCATGTTAAGCACAGCTGGATAATAAAATGTTAAAATCATTGCAGATTAGCAATGCGGAGCATAACATAAGGGCTACAGGACAGGACATTCAGATATAGAGTGGGACCCTCCCACACCTGTAGAACACTAACCTCACCAGACCTTGGAAATAGTACGGCAACCTCTGGGGCACAGCGAGGTGCAAGTGGTGTGAGACAGGGGCCAAAGGAAGGGGCTCTGCTGCTTGTGAGCACTGGGGTCCCACACTGATCTCGTCCAAAAAGTGGGGAGACCAAAAGCTTCCTTCACGGAATTGGTGAGTCTCAAATGGTGTGATGGGCGAACAACGCAGACAGAATGCTGTGAGTCTCATCGTAACTGACAGATGTAAATGCAGATTATATAGATAGAGAGAGAGATGATTGATGATAGATAGATAGATAGATAGATAGATAGATAGATAGATAGATAATAGATAGATAGATAGATAGATAGATAGATAGATAGATAGATAGATAGATATAGACACAGCTATAATGTCAGGACTAGAAGCAACCCTCTGAAACCTCCAGCCTTCGGTCTGCCCGTTGGAATTCCCTGAGGATTTAGAGCAACCCCATGGCAGGCCCCATGCCAGCGAGGCGGGTCAGACTTGTCCCTGCTGCATCCTCATCCCAGAATGGGGCTTGGCTCAGAGTCAGTGCACAATAAATACTATTGAATGGATGTACAAATGCATAAAGAATGAAGCTAAAGGGGTGGAGGCAGCGGCAGCCTCGGATGAAGCGGTGGGAGCTGAAATCCTTGCCCTGAGACCCCTGCGTCTCCATTCCACTGTGGCATTGGGGCTGGGCGAGGGCAGTGCCGGCCTCGGCAGGGGGTGGGGGGCACTGTGAATCTGTGACGAGCTGGCGCAGGCCTGGCACTGAGCGACTCAGAAACGAACCTTCTATTTCTTCTCCATCGATCCATACTTCATCCTCCCTCCAGCCAGGAAGGCTCGCAGGGAGGTCAAGGAGTTGGTGAGGTACCGTCAGGCAAGCCCAGTCCTGGCATAGCAGAGGAGTCGGGGCAATGCCAGCAGGCTATAGGGTGGGGCCGGGAATGCTGTGCAGGGCGGTGGTTCCAGACCCTCGGGGGGGTGTTAGAGATGCCACTGGCTGACCTACCCCAGGCCCTGCTCCTCCCATGGCCTAGTGCGGGCTTCCACCCTGCCATAGGGAAAACGTTATGAACACCAAGCCTCCTCCATTGTACAGATGAGGAAACAGAGGCTCGGGCAGCTGGAGGAGAAGATATCGGCGTGAAGACTGAATCCAGGCCTGCTATGGTCCACCCTGTGCTGCCTCCGCATCTCCCAGCTC
Source organism: Rousettus aegyptiacus (assembly GCF_014176215.1). Lineage (NCBI taxonomy): Eukaryota > Metazoa > Chordata > Mammalia > Chiroptera > Pteropodidae > Rousettus > Rousettus aegyptiacus. The sequence goes on along the minus strand of NW_023416284.1, from coordinate 18,477,391 downwards.
CCGGGATATCCCCCCATCAGCTCCCTGACCACCACAGACTGCCATCACTTTCCAACCTCCATATCCCCAAGGAGGCCCTGAGGACTGGGACCAGCCCTTGCACCCCTCTGCTCTCCTTGCCCTCAGTACAGGGGCCCCACATGCGACCAGAGAGTAGGTGCAGGGACACCTTCCCCAGGCAGGCTGAGTGCCCCTGCTGGCCAAGCCTTTGCCCCTGTTCTCCCCTAAGAATCATCAGGGCTCCCCCCTCACTTCCTTCAGTTCTCTGCTCAATGTCACCTTCTCAGAGAGATCGTCCCCCCTCCCCATGTCTCCCTCTGTCACTCTTTCCCCTGCTCGCTTTAGGTCTCTTCACTGTATCATCACCACCTGGCACCGTTTGTCTCCCCTACCCCTCAGAACACCAGCTGCTTCCCCAATGCCTAGAACAGAGCCTGTCGCATAGTAGGCCCTCAGTAAACTGTTGGGAGACAGAGTAAAGGAGTAAATGGGACTCCGCTTTCCCATCTGGAAAAAGGGAGAGTCACTCTCTTTGTTCTTCGGGGTCTCTCCCAGGCTTATTCCCCACAAGCTCTGTCTCTCGGGGAAGCTGGGAGGACCAGGAAGAAGGAAGGGTGGAGACGGGAGCAGGTCTGGCTGGGCGGGAAGCAGTGACAGGCCAGGTCCCCCCCGCAGGGCTGGGCTGCTCATGTCACTCCACACTTGGTGCCCAAGCTTACATTGCGGTGCTGGCTGGGGGCCTCATGTGTGATTAGTAAACTGCAACGTACCTGTAGGCGTTTAATTGTTAGGAGCAGGTTCGCATATTTGAGAAATCTATAAATATGAAGTATAATTATCCATCATTAGCATATGCTTATTTTCTGCATAAGTGTATATTGTTTCCCGAAGAATGCAAGTTGCCAATTCACCACCAAGACACAGTGGCACCAGCCTGACAATCGTGTGTCCTCAACCACCAAAAACACAGAAGGTGCCCATTCATCATTCTGGGAAGAGAGGCAGCTGGGGTGGTGGGCAAATCTTGGCACACCACAGATAGTTTTGGGGGTCCTGGAGCTCCAGGAGGGACAAAGAGCAGGGTCAGGAAAGAGGTCAGCCCCAGCTACCATGTGGACCCAGGTGACAGCAGGGTGGGGAGGGGTGACCTGAGCACCTGCCTGTGCAGGCTCCACCCAGGCCTGCAGTGAGTCAGGGTGTGGCAGCTGGAATCTGATGATCCTGGAGCCCTATCTGCCGTCACTTGACCTGGGTCGCCTCCCCGAGCCTCAGTTTCCTCAGCTGCAGAAGGAGGTTGAGAACAGCCGCTCTTCGTGAGGGGCTGTGAGGATGAAGTGAGCAAGTGCCAGTGAGGGCGCCCAGCACAGGTAGGAAGTGTTCACATGTGTGGACGATCCTGCTGCTGTTACTCCAGGACAGTTACAGAGGAGGCACATGGGCCCATTCTACAGTTGGGCTCCTCGCTGCAACAATTAGCAGCTGTTAACACTCCCCAGTGTCAGGTGACATCACACACAGCTGCATGTCACCTTCACTACCGCCCTACACGGCAGACGCTGTTATGGTGCAGTCCACAGGGGAGCAGGCTGTGCCATGGGCAGGTCAAGGACCTCCCAGATCACACAGCCTACAGCGGGCAGAGGATCAGAGCAAGGCTTTCTGCCCCCAGGGCCAGGGCTTGGCCACCATCGCTAATCCCACACTTCCCGGGACACTCAGTCACAAGCACTGATGAGAAGGTGGTGGACATGTCTGGCTGCCCACTCAGCAGCCACCTCCTCTTTCCTTCACTCAAGGAATTCTGGGTTTCTTCTACAGCAACAACCTCAGACCCGGTGGGTCTCCCCAGCCATAGGGTAGAGCCAAGCCTACTCTGGAGATTGTTTTAGAAGTGGGCATGTGACCCAGATCTAGACATCGAGGTGCGAGGGAAAATCTGCTGGTAGAGGGAGCACTTCCAGGAAATATTTCTTCTGCCTCACTCCACTCCCTTCTTTAGACTTGAATGCTATAGTTTGAGATGTGATGTTTGGAGCTGTGGCAGCCACCTTATAACCATGTGGCAGTAAGCTAAGAAAAAAAGACCAACAGAGTCAAGGATGATAGATAAGAGAGAGGGAAAGATCCTATGTTTTTTTATTTTTTTTTTTGCATCACTGAGTATCTGACCAACCCCAAACTACCTTCCTCTAGACATTTTTCTGTGCACAATCATTACACGTAACAATTGCTTGAGCCTTTGTTATTGGATTTTCTGTTACTCGATAACTTAACACATCCTAACTGATGAAAGTACCTATTATGAGCCCAGGCCGTATCTCTCATAACCCTCAACACACAGGGGTCGTGGCTATTAGTCTACACCTCTGTCTCCCATAACAGACCCCAGACTTCTGAAAATGAATGTTCTGTCTTGTATCATCTGAACTCTAGAGCCCCACGTGTGTCACAGCCCACAGCGAGAACCAACCGCCATGAGCTGAATAACACAAATGAACGATGGAAGGAGTAAATTAACGATTAAATGAATGTAACATATGTAAAAGAGCTTTGCACTGACAAGATAAGGTTCTGGCAGTTACATGGAGATGAGAGATGGAGAAGGTGCAGGGTGGAGCAGGGACATAGACAAAGCGGCGGCCCCTTGCCCCGGCAGGAAAGGCATACTCCCAGAGGTCCCTCTGCCTCTCCATCCTATTTGCACAGAAGTCAGGTCTGACAAATCCCACCCACCCCATGTGCAGTCCCCCTGGGCTGCTGGAACCTTTGACAGTAAGCGCCTCTCTCCCTCCCTCCCCCAACAGACACTGAGAGACGAGGCTTTGTGCTTTGCCATTTTCCCTCTAAAAAATCATGGTGAGGAATCAAATGGTTATTATTCCGCCAACTGCAATTTTTTTTGCTGCATTCTTCTCCAAGAGATGCAGAATGGGGCACTGGGAGAGAAGGCAGCGAGAGGAGTGGGAAGAAATGGTTCAGGGTGAACCGGCTTTAAAATTTCAGCTCCAGGTTTCTAAGGGAGACCAGATTAAAGGAGCAAATCAAGTGAATTTTGCCATCAGAGCAAGCGATCTGTCTCTGCCACCCAAAATGCTTTACTTTGACAGTCGGCTTCAAGAGATTTGACAGAATTCATTTTTCCAGCAAATAAGATCAAGTCATGAAATAAGACTCATTTCAGCACGAGAAGCCTGTTAACCGCTTGACATAATTGTGGGTTATCCAAAGAGGGGTTTTTGGCCAAAGTGATGAGTCTTTTTTTGTTGTCGCTCTTTTTCCCACTGATGCTTCACATTTCTGGTGCCTGGAAAATGTCCTGTGAGGGAGGAATCGGCAAGCGCGTGGTGGGCCAGGGCCCCAAACCAGCACGGCCGTGTCCCCCGGCTTCCCTCGGCCCGCCCGTGAAGGACACCAGCGAGGTGAATCACAAAGATATTTCCCTCCTTTGGAAATACTGTTGAAGAGATTACCAGAGCAAACAAATATAAGATTCACCATTAGCCAGTTACCTCGGCGTCCTCTTCTGTAAAAACGGAGGACCTGATGCTGTTCGCCTTCCAGCGGAGCTGCAGGGTCCATGAACCACAGACGCGAGAGCCGGGCATAGCCTGGCACACAGCAGAACATCGAGAAGTAGCCGTTTTCCTCGCACCTGACCCGCCCTGCAGACTCCTGGGGGAGTGGGGACACCCGATCCAACCCACGGTTTGCAGAGATGCCTCCGGGATTTTCCCCAGGGTCGGCTTCTCATCCCGCCCCAAACACTGTCATTTTTCCGTGTCTTCAGATATGACAAGCACGAGACACAGTGACTCCAACTCTAACAGCAGCATGTCTACCAATGTCAGATCCCCTGCCACCCCACGAAGGATACGTGTGTGCACACGTGTGTGCGTATGTGTGTACATCCGTGTGCAGGCCCCATGGGGGAGGGCCACGTATCTCACATTCTTTAAGACCTCAAATGTGACCCTCTGAAACTCTAAAAGAGGCTCCCACAGCCACAGGGGCCCGGGGACAGGCAGAAACTGATGAGACCTCTGCCTCGCCTGTGGAAGGAATGGGCTTTTTCGTAAATCCTGTGGTTAGCTGGTGAATCACACAATTATAGTGAGCCACGTATTTATTGATGAAAGTGTTAATTTGTACAATATAAGTATTTAAGTTATTTCTCAGTGTTTGTGCCCTGCGTTAGCATTTCTTCATTTTCAAGTTTTCTGGGAGCCACAAAGCCAGGAAAAGGCCTGGGCTGTCTGGGCTCTGAGACTGGTGTTAGCTTACACGACCCGGGATGGCGCATCACTCAGCAGGTGTGCACCTCCCCACAGGTGTGCCTGTACAGATGGGGAAACTGCCTGCCTCCCACCTACCTACTCACCTGCCTGCCTGCTCACCTCCTACCTGCTTGCTTACTTCATGAAAGAGCTTAGCTCAGAGCCTGGCCCAAAGTAAGTGCTCGATTCACAGCAGCTTTTATTCTTTTGGAAACTTCAGGACAGTTCAGAAGGTACTGAGTTTAAATCCAGGTTTCATTACTTACTTATTTAACCTCTCGAACCTCAGTTTCTTCATCAGTGAAATGAGGAAAACACAGCCTAATCCTCGGGATGGGACTAGGGGAAGAGCTGGAGATGGAGGGGATAAATCAGACCCTAAGGTGCCAAGACCAACGCCGCCCCCACGCGATGGTGACTGCAGGCTCTCCCTCCTCTCCCTTCTCCACTTCAGCATGACCAAGGTGGAATGAAGGGTGAGGTGGGGAGTGTAGAGATAAAGTCCCAGTCACGGCCTCAGTCCAGCATTGGGTGCCTCGGCTCCCTGCTGGGGGATGCCCAGTCTCTGGGAGCCCCTCTGGTGATGGGGAGCTCACTACCTCCTGGACTGGGCAGCAGGTATGGCAGGGCTGACCGGAGAGGATGAGGCCAAGAGCCTGAGCTGCTGCAGCCTCCAGCACCGGCCCTGCGGGGCGCAGCCGGCCCAGGGCCACGTCCTGAGAGGCGGGCTCAGCACTGCGAGAGCCGTTTTCCCAGTTCCTCCGGCTGCTATGGGAGAGAGGGGTTCTGTGTGTCAAAAGATAGTCATAAAAAATAAAGAAAAAAAGCAATAAAGAAAAAGGAAATCTAAAATCTCCTGGGAACAGGCAGGACCTATTTATCAACTTCCTTTTGTACCATCTGAAAAATTACAGTGTAAACACAGTGGCTCTTTAACTTGATTCTAGGATGATGCTGCCATTAGCCCAAGGCCTGAGGAGCAGAGCCTCAGCCACCGTCTGTGCTGTCCAGCGGCCAGTGGGCGACAACCCGGAGCAAGGGCCTCCTCTGGGAGCGGCCTCCTGCTCTGCCCAAGTTCAATGTGCAGCCCCGGGAAATTCCACTCCCTCCCTGGGCCTCCTCTCTTTCTTGTGCCTAAAGAGTGGGTCCTGTTGGGGCAGGGAAGGGACAGAGAAGACTGGACAAAAGGGCAAGATTTCATACCTGGAAGGTATGGAAGAGAAAGACCAAAGAGACCTCGCCACAGTAACCATGACTTCCCCCAAACCTGGCCCCTAGGTCCTGATCACACTGTAGCCTTCGTCGTCTACCAGGGACCCTGGGGGTCATCCTTGACCCCTACCACCAGCTCCAGGTTCTTCTATTCCCCTCATCTCTCCACCCCAGGCTCAGGCACTATCATCTAGGCCTTGAATTCCCTACCTCCCTCCCACCTCAGGGCCTTCACACATGCTGTCCCCAGGGCCTGGGGCATACTTCCTCCCATCTTCCCAGAGGTTCCCCTCCTCACCCCCCAGATCTTGGAGCAAGCGTCACCTCCTCAGGGAAGTCCTTCTTAATAAGGTCAAAACCCCAGCAGGCTCACAGAGCCATGGGAAGCTCATCCTGGGTGCACCGGTCACAGGGCCGGTTTCTGGTTGTTCAGTGACCATCTATGCCCTGCGCTGGGCTGTGAGTTCTGGACCACGGAGTGTCATCTGTTTTGCTCATGCTGTAGCCCCGGAATGGTGCTGGCCCAGTGCAGGTGCTCAGTAAACACCAGCGGGAGAGAGGGAAGGAAGGAGCGTCCTGTGGAGTGTGCTCCGAGCAAAGCAGATGCCAAGAAACAACAAACACGAGGGAAGGAAGGAGGACAGGGGCTCTGAGGCACAGCTGGGGACTCGGGGACATCATCTTTAGCTGGGAGCCCCTGAGGCTGCATCCGGGAACAGGATGAGAGTCACTCTGCGAAGCCCCAGATAGAGACCCAGGAGCAGGAGTGACGGGAGGGCCACTTTGTCTCCCCAGAGGAAGAATGGTCTCTGCTCAAGGCTGAGGAAGAATCTGCCACTTTGACATGTGCCTCCCCTGCTCCCAAACCCTCCATGGCTCCGCGGCACTGCCTGACAGGCCTACCTTCCCTCCTCACTTCCCTTCATTCATCCCACAGCCCTGGGCTTCAGGCGCATCAGCCCACGCCTGGTTCCTACCCCACCACACACTTCACGCTCCCCTGCCTTTGCCCTGCCGTCCTCTCTTCAGGAATGCCTCTGCCTCATCCTTCGTCTTCTGACGCTCAAGTCCCCTTCAAGCCTCAGCTCAAGTGTCGCCTCCTCCAGGAGACCTTCTCTGATGCCCTTTGATGCCAACTTTATTTGTGTCTCCTCCATGCCCCCAAACCCAGCTTATGTCCCCCTTACAGAGCTTGTCGCAGTCTCGCCACTAAACCATGAGCTACTGGAGGTGACAGGAGCTTTGAGACTTCTCTCCCTGGTGCCTGGCACACAGCCTGGCACCTAGTAGCTAGCGAAGTGGGTGGGATGGATGGATGGATGGATGAATGAATGGATGAATGAATGGATGAATGAATTAATGGATAGATGAATGTTGCTAGCCTTCATCTACTCAGGACCCGCTGTGGCCCGGGCACCATGCTGACATTTTACAAAGCACCATGTCATTTCATCCTCCCTACGACCCCTTGAGTTGTGCACTGATATATGCTCATACCATACACGGGGAAACTGAGGCTCAGGAGGGTGAGGTCACTTGCCCGAGGTCTCACGGTGAGTAAGGTGAGTCAGCAGAATCCTTCCTGCTCACCTACATCTGCTGTCTCTCACTCTCCTGAGCTGAGGCCGTGCTTTGTGGTCACTTCCGGGTGTCCCCGCTCATTCCACCACTCACTGGGGACCCACGACTGCTGCTTTAGCTGCAAGTCATGATCACGAACATCCGGCCTCAGTTCCAGAGCAACAGAGAAGATTCTGCCTTTTCCCAGTGCATGTGCGAGATGAGAGTGTCCGTCTAGGAAGGTCCCTGCATAAGTGACAGGTGCGTCCTCAGAAGACCCCTTGGTCCTGCCCACAGACACTCTCTGTGCTTCTCATCAGCAGAGACCTGCCTCCTCCCCCAACAGGGACTGGCAGCCCCCCCCCCCCTCCAGGCCACGGGGACGCTGGCAGTGCCCTCTCCTCAGCCCTGGAACATCATCTATTGATCACACATTCTCAGACTGTAAAGTCAAAATCATTTGTGTCTCTGCCTCAAGCAGAGGTCACAGGGCTTTTCAAATCCCAGAGATTCTGGGGAGGGGACGATAATACGCAGAGAAAAAGTGAAAGGAGCAAAGAGGAAATAGGATGTGCCGGGGAGATTAATCCACTGCTCGGATATGAAAGAAATACATTCAATTATATTTTATTGCATTTCATTTGAATGTACATGTCGTAGTTAGCTGCCTGCAAGCCTAGGATTACCCAGAGAGAAAGCACAATGAAAGAGAAGAGAATAAAAATACAGACAACTGAAACTGGAATCATTAAGAGAGAGAAATAAAAGCCAGGCTTTAGACAAAAGTAGTCACTTTCATCAAGGCCTCTCAGCACCAACACCAGGTCATTGCGGGCACGCCGCCCAGACCAGCTGCCCTTGGCTGGATTGTCCTGATCACTAGCATCAGGGAAAGACTCATGCCAGAGTCAAGAGACTCAGGATGTGGTCTTGAATCTACCCCAACGTACTGTGTGACTTTGTGTAAGTTACTGCCCCTCTCTGAGCCTCATTCCCCAGGGGAGAAAGGGGATACCTTGAAGAATATGGAAAGTACAGAGCAAGAAGGGATACCGTGGGATCCAGGGAAGGGTCAGAGAAATCCCGGAGACATCCCTGGGGATTGTGATCCCCTCAGTAGAGCCCTTTGGTGAATCTTCGTCGAGGGACATCTAACGAAGAAGGGCTGCCATGCTGGACAGTGTGAGAAGGGGAGATGAGTCTCTGGTGCCTCTCACCTCCCTTCTGGCAACTCTCTCCCCTGGGACCCCAGTCTCTGTGTCATCTGTCCCTCTCCTATCAAAAACTGTACCAAGTAAAGCCCTTGAAATCCCCTCTCACTGCGAGTGATTGGTTGAGGAAGGGGGAGGAGCAGGTGCCTAGTCCCCAGGCAACATCTTCCATTTTCTAGGAAATGGACACTAAGATTCTCAGGCAGCAAAGAGGGAGGCCCTTGGTGGAAGGGGACCCTCCGGCTTCCTGACCACTGATTCTGCCCATCCTTAAGGCCAGAAAGTCATGGGGATGCAAGTGACCATTGGTGTAATGCCCAGCTGCTGTGTGTGGGAGGGGTGGGGTGAAGGCCAGCGCCTCTGTAACAGCGCACAGCAGGAGGCGGCTCAGACACACTTCTTAACCCCTGGCACCAGGGGCAAAGCTTCCTCAGCTGCCCAGAGCAGGCGTGAGGCTCCCAGGCAGCTCTGGAGACACAACTGTGATTCAGACACAGTCCCGGGCCGGGAGGCCGGGAGGCCGGCCAGCCTGGCTGAGGCCCCACCATATTGAGCCTTACCAAAGCACACTGACATCCATTCATGTATTCATTCAGTGTTATGGACTGAACGTTTGCGTCCTCCCAAAATTCATATGTGGAAATCTTACCTCCCAGTGTGATGGTATTTGGAAATAGGGCCTTTGAGGGGTAATTAAGGTCATAAGAGCAGGGCCCTCATGAGTGGAATTAGTGCCCTTGTAAAAGAGACCCCAGAGAACTCTCTAGCATTCTCCCTGCCATGTGAAATATAAGTTGGCAGTCTGCAACCTGGAAGAGGGGCCCTTGCCAGAAATGGACCGTGTCAGAACCCCGATCCCATATTTCCAGCCACCAGAACTCTGAGAAATAAATTTCCGTTGTTTATAAACCACTCAGTCTGTGATACTTTGCTATAGCAGCTCAAAAAAGACTAAGACGTTCAGCAAATATTTCCTGAGTATCTACTGTGTGCCAGGGTCTGTTCTAGGCACTTGGATCAGCAATTGACAGAAGACAAAAATCCTCGTAGAGCTCATAATTCGAAGCCCTCTGCAAATGGCCAACAGGAGGCAACGTGCAGTGTGTCAGGTGCAGTGCTCAGCGCTTTGCACGATCCACCTCGGAGTTAGTTTTCATCGCTGTCTCAGGAAGGGAGGGAGGATAAACGGGCACCTCCACCTGGCCCAGCCAGGGTGTGGCCCACCCAGCCGAGCACCTCCAGGTGCTGGCAAAAGCCACACATACTTTTCCTGAGAGAACAAGTGGGGGCCCAACAGTGACTGACCTTACAGGAACTCTTGGGGCGGGGGGAACACCCTGGGGTCTCCTACTGATCTTCTCCATGCAGCCATCCCCCAGGAATGTGTCATTCTCTTGGTTTTACAGGTGAGGCAGCTGAGGCCTGATTGCAAGATGGTCAGTAGTTGAGGCCTGATGTCACCTTCTCTGCAGGAGCCCACAGTAGCACCCAGCCTGGCGCTCCGTCTCCTGCCCCATTCATAGTAACTAAGCAATACCGGGCAGGTAAGTGTATCTCAATTTCCTCATATGTGAAGCAAGGATAATAGTACCTACTTCACAGAGGGGTAGGAGAACTGAGAGAGCACAGGGCCCAGCTCACAGGAAGTGCCAGAGGATCAGCTCCCAGCCCCGACTCATTGCTGTACATTGCTGGTGGGAATGCAAAATAGTACAGCCACTCTGGAAAACGGTTTGATAGGTCCTTATGAAGCTGACATACACTTACCATATGTATTAGTCAGGATTCTCCAGAGAAACAGAATCAATAGGATATATAGAGATATAGAGCAAGAGATTTATTATGAGGAATGCCTCGTGGAATTACAGAGGCCGAGAAATCCCACGATCTGCCATCTTCAACCTGAAAGCCCAGGAAAGATGGTGGTGTATCTCCACATTAATAAAAAAAAAGTAACAACTCAATAAAAAACAGCAATGATTTAAACAGAAAATGCACCGAAAAAGACAATAAGGATGACAAATAAGCAAACGAAAAAATGTTAAACATCGTTATTCATTAGGAAAATGCAAATGAACACCGCGATGAGATGTGACTACACAACTAATCAAAATGGCTCAAATTAAAAAGACGAACCATACTTGGTGAGGATCTGGAGAAACTGGGACTGACACGCCGAGGCCATGTACTGCTCTGGAAGATAATACGTTCATTTCTAAAAGTGTCAACGTATATCCGCCATACAATCCAGCCACTTCGCTCTTTAGTATTTGTTCAAAAGAGGCATATATCCATGCAGAGGCTTGTGCACAAACGTTCATAGAAGCTTTTTTTGTAATAACCCAAACCTGGAAACAACTAAAATGTCCATTAATAGGTGAATGCATAAACAAATGGTTATATACCCACACAATAAAATACCACTCGGCAATAAAAAAGAAATGAAGTACTGATATATACGACATCAATAAATCTCAAAATAGCCATGCCGAGTACACGTACTATATGATCCCATTAACGTACAATAGTAGAAGATGAAATCTAATCTCTAACGACAGCGAGCAGAGCAGCAGAGGGAGCGGTGAAGAGGGGTGGGATGCAGGAGACCAAAGGGGCACAAGGAAAGTCAGGGGTGATGCATCGTGTACTATCTCGAGTGTGGGGATGGTTCGCGGGTGTGTGCCTGTCAAACACATCGTATTGCACACTTTAAAAGGGAAGTTTACTGTATGTCAGTTATGCATTGATAAAGCTATTAAAATATACTAATAAAAACGGATTCATACCCCCCTGCACTCTGCACCCCTGTACTGCCCTGGCTTGGGGCTTCCGGGCCTGGCATGCTGGCCGTCACCTGCCACATCTAGAGGATGAGCATGACCAGCCTCTTCCAGACCTCATCCTAGGGAAAATAGCTTCAAATTCCATAGGTGTAATTACGGTGAAGGGCAGGGGGAAAATGAGACAGGCCAAGAAGGTCCCTCCCCACTGGGGCACGGGAGCCTCAGGGAACAGGCAGGAGATGGGTGACAAGTGTCCTCTTACTGTTCACTCATGCCCTATGATTTAATATAGTTTTGACATTTCTCCAACTGAATGGCAGCCAGGCCTTTGGCTGTGTGAAATTGGGTGGATTAAAAGCCGGAGCAAAAGGCACCAGGACCTTGGCTCCCTGTCATTTTTGCCACCAGCTCTGCCAGAGCCCAGCTGGCATGATAATGGAGAGTAAGAGAGAATGAGAGAGAGAGAGAGAGAGAGAGAGAGAGAGAGAGAGAGAGAGAGAGAGAGAGAGAGAGAGAGAAAGAGAGAGAGATTGAGAATTCCATAAAATTGCGCCTTCTTTGAAATTTCTGTGGTTCTGCTGCTGTCCCTTTGGCAGAAGGGGCATCGGGAGGCCCCATCCAGCCATGCAGAGGACACCCTGGCCACTGACAGTGGCTTCTGAGGTGCTCTGGTTCCATGCACTGAGTACCTACTGTGTGCCAGGCCAGCACAAGCCCCAGGGGCTCAGCAGCGACAGGCAAGTAGAGGCCCCTGCCTCCTGCCCGCTGCCCCCTGGAAGAGCATTACGATGATGACCGGAGTAAATCACAGTCCTTTGTGGCCTCTCTATATGCCAGCTCTGTGCTAAGAGCTCCACATTAGTGGTGTCCACCCAGGGGACATTTGGTAATGTCAGAGACATTTCTGGTTGTCACACTTGGGGAGAGGTGAGTAGAGGCCAGGGATGCTGTTACATACCTTACATTGCATAGGACGGCCCCCCACAACAAAGAATTATCTTCCACAAATGACAAAAGTGCCCAGATTGAGGACCCTACCTGTAACCCTCACATGTAACCCTCACGACTGCCCTGTAAAGCAGGATGACTACCGTTCTCGTTTTACAGAAAAGAGAATTGAGACCCAGAGGCCAAGCAGGTCACCTGCAGTGCCGCACCTGCAGGAAGGCAGAATTAGGCAGAATTAGGTAGGTGTGTCTGTGCCCAGAGTCTACACTCTGACCCATTGCACCTCAGCATACCATATAGAATTCGTAGGAGCCGGGGACTGAGTTTAAGTCCCCATGGGGCCCTGTGGAGCACTGGGTGAGTCATGAAACCTCTACAAACCAGGAACGCTTTACTTTGAAAACTAGGCTTATAACCCTGGCCTGGGCGAGTGTGAGCTGAATGACAAACCTCCCTACTTTAGGAAACGTTGGAGAAATGGAACGGATTTTGCATTCATTCATTTATTTACTACTTATTGAGCACCTACTGCATGCTTGACACTGCACCAGGCCCCAGGCATAAGCAGTGAAGGAGACATAGAGGTCCCTGTTCTTGGGGAACTTAAGGTTCCCGGCAGGGAGCTGGAGTGAGATGCACAAGGCCACAAGTTCCAGCTCTGCCCCTTATCAAGCCATGTGGCCCCAGGGCGCTTCCCATCCGAGAGAGTCTCAGATGTAAAACACAAGAGCACCTTCACCTCCTTGAAGGTTATGGTTGGAGATCAAATAAGGAAACATGGGGAGCTCTCAGCATGGGGCCCAGCAGGTATTAAGTGTGTGATGAACATTTGTTTTTATTATTAATGACGATTATCCTTATAGCAACTGCTTGAATGAAATATAAAAACAGTTGTTACTTCCTTCCCTTTCGAGCCTCTGCTCCCTGTTCACATTCATTCGGTCATTCATTCATTCCACGCACATGAACCGGGCACCTTCCATGGCCCAGCAGCCCTCCCCTCAGGATGACAGCGGTGAAGGGGACAGACGGGGCCCCCACTACCGGGACTGACATTCCCAACGACCACCAAAGCACCGGACACACGAATGAAAGCGGTACAGGCGGGGACGAGGAAGGCGAAGAACGCACGGCGCGGTGAACCAGAGCGATGCTCCTTCCGCCAGGATCCTTCCCTTAGTGTGAGGAGGAAGCCACAGCGCACCAGGGCGGCAGGGCTCTGAGCTCGCTGGTGACTGTCGAGCTGTCCTCTCCATATTTCACGTGACCTATGACCTGCCTGGCACTCCCCTCTCCCCCTCTGCACTCCACGAGCTCTGTGCTCAATGGCGCCCCCTCTGGCCTTTTTTGTGGCCGACTCGTCCTGGGGCCCGCCCAGTTCTCAGCAAATGCCCGTCTCCCCCACACTCTCAGTCCTGAGAGTCGCACCCAGGAATGGGAACACCGCGCCTCGGGCCTTAGCTGATGGACCAGAGTTGGATGTTCAACTCAAACCAACCCAATCAGGCTTAGATTTGGCCGGAGAGACCCTGGCCCAGTCCCTGCTGGTGGCTAGTAGTATAGACAGACCCTGGCCCAAGTCACTGCATAGACAGGAAAGAGAGAAGGCTGGCCTGCAGAGGAAGGGCATAGAGCAGGGATGAGAGAGAAGGGGAGTCTAGACAGTCTTTTTTCCTCAGGACTGGCTTTCCCCTCCCTCTCTCTTAGGTCTGTCCTTGCCACATACACCCCCATTCGTGTAATTAGTTCCCAGTCTTGACTTAAGCCAGCCCAGAGGCTCTCCTGACCAAAGAGCCCCAATTCACTTTCCCTGCTCCCTCACAAGTCAGACCAGCGCCCTAACTTCCCCGCAGCGCCTCTGCAACGCTCCGGGCCCCAGTGCCCACCTGTGTCTTCTCTGGGGCCTGTACTGCGCTCCAAGCTTCCCAAGGGCCTGACACCTGGTGGGTCCTCAGCCATGTCTGCTAAAGGATAAAATGAATGAGGGAAGGAGAGGGAGATAGAGGAAGGGAGGGAGGAGAGATGAATCCTCACAGGATGACCCCTGCCCCCACCAGTGGGAAGAGCCAGGATGGAGGAAAGGACAGGCCTGGGTTTGATTCTGCCTCCGCTGCTCTTGGCCTCCCTGGGCATCCACTCTAAACCTGCAGCGTGGAGGGTGGGTGGGCGCCGCATAGGATGTTGGAAAAGTACCCGGCACACGGCAGCACCCAGTTAATACCAACTGTGGCCTAAACTTTTTAAAAACATGTTCACTCAGTTGAATTTGAAAATCTAGCTTCGGCTTCCTTCTTCCTCTTAAACATCCTGCTATGTCCCAACTCCTGGAGCCATCTGTGCTGGAGACAGCAGGGGGACAGCAGGAAACAGGAGCCCTCCCCCCTCTCCTTCCCCACTACCAGCCTTCCTCCCTCCCCCCTCCTTCCCTCACCACCAGAGGCTGTGGAGGGTGGGGCCAGATCCGCATAGTTGCTCAACCTAGATCCTTAGTTGGCCATTAATTTGAGCCAATTACTCAGGGGCGGGAGCGGACATCCCAGCCTGGAGTCCCTGGGGTCTTCCCCCAACACACACACTGTCAGGAGGATGTGGAGGCCGAGGAGAGAAGTCAAGACTCTGTCAGCATGAGAGGTCAGTTTGGCCAGTGGCTCCCTGACAGGTAGGGAAAGCGAGGCCACAGAGGAGGAGCTCAGCGCCCACTGAGGGGGCGGAGGGCACCCTAGCTCGCTGCCCACACTGGGATCTTACCGGTTACCCCTCTGGGGTGGGTGGAGGAGGATAAAAAGGATTCAGAGAGATGAGGAGCTGGGGTTTGTTATAGCCCGTGGAAGGGTTAAAGCAGGTAGTCAGGGGACAACAGAGCATAACCATCTTCTAGAGGGAGAGAAAGTTCGACCTTAATTTAGTGGGTTTGTTCTTTCAAGATTTTCTAGCAGCTCATCAACTTGAGATGCTTTTTCCGCTATAATTTTTTTTTTTTAATTTAATCCTGTGTATCTAAATCTGGTCTTTTCTGGTGGTGCTCCAATTTCAATACCAACGTTATGTATCTACCTACCCCCCGACCCCCAATCTAATCAGCCAGGCTTGGAAGCTCTGACTCTCTCCTGTCAGGTCCATAGACTGGCCTGAGGAGGTGACTAGACAATGCCCCTTGGTCTCTGTCTTCCAACACCCAGGGGCCTGAACACTGGGCTGGGCGGCAAGAGAGCTACATGCAGTAGACGGCTTTGCCAGGCCCCAGTTCAGAGACTTGGGCAGGTCGCTCCATCTCCATGGTTCCCAGCTTCCTCACCTGTGAAACAGGGGTGATGATTTCAAAGGCCTGCAGTGGGCAATGGGATGATGTGGGAGGAAACCGGTCGCCTGGCACAGAGCAGCCACTCACTCGTGCCCACAGCTCCCCGCTGCACAGGGAGAGCAACGTGGAAAATGGTTTGCAACGTTTTAGCTGCAAGTGATAGAAAGCCAACCACCTAAGTCAACTTAAGCAGAAAGAGCATTTTTTTTTTGTCCAACATAACTGAAGAGTACGTGGGGAGTCCAAGCTCAGATTTGGCACCCGCCCATGTCTACTAGAGAGGAAAGGAAAGCGGAGCCTCCCGACACTCCTCACTGGGGGCTGGAAGCCCAGCACCAGCCTTCATACTTAGGGGACAGAGGTGCTATGCCACAGGGGCACTGAGCTGAAAAAAAAACCATGAATTTCCCTGGGCAGATGTGTGTGTCCAGGTGGGGAGGCAAGACCCATGGAGCTGATCACAGGTGGGTGAGGTAGGTGGGGCCCCCTCCCAGGGGCTCTGGAGAAGGCATTGCTAAGCCACAGGAGAATAATGTGCTAATGGATTTCAGGCGCCCTGATGCCAGGGGCCTTGCACTGCATTTACAGGTGAGCTCTGCCTGCGGGAGAACTAATCCTACAGCTCAAAGTGGCAGAGCCCGGAAAACCCTAGGGGAAGGAATTCCAGGGGGCAGAGGCCACCTGAGCTGGACTGAGGGCCCGCTGCCTGCTCCTCGGCCCTCGCTCAGGCTGGGTCCCTCCTTGGGTTCAGGGACTAACTCTGTGGCTAGAGGGACTAGTCCCAGCCCCAGGCCTCTGCTCCCGCTCTGAGAGCCTGAGCTGGGCCATCTCTGCACCCAGCTCTGGCCTGTGTCCCAGTGGGGCCTCCACTTGGGATCAAGCCCAGATGGTCTGAGACCCAGCTCTGCCCCTGCAGCCCCTTCCCCCACCAAATAAGGGCCCCGCCGCCCCCTTCACCAAGCTTCGGGTATTGTGACTCTCACTTGCCCAGCGTCCACGGTACTTTGTCACTACAGCAACAGTGTCAACAATAATAATAGTAATAACAATAATAATACAAATATTTAGTGAGCTCCAACTATGTGTCAGCCCTATGCTAAATGTTTTGCATGCATTATCTCATTTAATCTTTTGAACAGTCCTAAGAAATAGAGATTCCCAGTTAATATGCTGAAAATCCATTTAGTAAATAGTCAATTCATTAAATGACCAATTTACTAAAAATCCATTTGCCCAATGATCCATAAGATACTCAATGACAGGCAGATACATTGCCTTGGTCTTGGCCTAGAAACCAGAGGCAGAAGCAGGCAGAGCCATAGCTAAAAGGGCCAGGACTTGTCTGCAAAAACAAGACTTACAGGGACGCGGTTGAAAGGGGAGGAAGCCCACCCATTTGACGAATTGCTTTTCTGTGAATGGGCTTCCTGAGATAAAGAAACTGAGGCACAGAGAAGTCAGGTAACTGGACCAAAATCACCCAGCAGGTGAGCGGGCACTGGGATCCAGATCGACGACCTTTGTGGCTCTAAGGCCTCCTGCCACAGGAAGCGCCCAGGAAGTATGGGCCCTGTCCCACTCACATACCAAAGCTGAGGGGCCTCCTGAAAGTCGTTGTCCTTCCCTCTCAGGGCCTCATATTCCTCATCTGTGAAGAACGAGTTGGACTGGATTATTTCTAAGACCCTCCTGGGCTGATATTCTACTCAATCAAGGCTCTGAGACAGCTGGCCACCTGCCTAGGGCCATCCAGCAGGTGAAGGGCGCCTGCTCCAGATCTCCTGCCTCCCGGTCTAGGGTCTGTCCCTCCTTCCAATTTCCTCAGCCACACACCCTCCTGGGACACCTCTTAAGCATTAATCTGCTGGAAAGTCTATTTTTTTGTCACTTCACAAAGCAAAAAAAAACAAAAAAACAAAAAAAAAAAACAAAAAACCTATCAAGAGATGAGTGAAAAATCACACAAATGAAGAATTTGTTTGGGACACAACTTGTCTAAATGCTCTCGTCTATGAACTCAGCTCTCAGAATCACCTCTGAACAGGTCATCCCAGTGTGAGGGTCCTAGGTCACTAGTTCCCCCAGCCCTTGCCTTAAGACTGGAACTCCCCAAATGCCGCCCCTGGAGGTTTGCCTTGCACAGAAGGCCCGAGAAAGAGCTTGTGATGCTGCTGCTGCTGCTGCTGCTGCTGAAATTTGGGGTGGACATGAACAAATGCAAGGTGTCATGATCATTACCGAAGAAGAACCTATGGGTCCCATGGCCACAGCAAGTGCTTCAGCACTGTGCCCGGCCGGCTTCTCGGCCACCCCCTCCCCCCCGCCCCGGCCACCCCTGCTTCTTCCTCGAAGAGCTGAGCTTCCTGCCTTGCTGTCCTTTCTCCAATCCGCCTCCTGCTCTAATCCTTGGTGATTCCGATAACCACAAAGGTGGCCTGTCCAAGGCTCTAGACTCTTGGTCCCTGCCCTCCCCTCCTGCAGGGCTCTTGCTCCCCGCCTCACCGGTCCTCCCCCATGGTCTGCACTCCCCCACTCCACCTTCGCTCCAGCCCTTACCTTCTGGAAGCCCAGCTGCACCGATCCACCCTTTCCACCAAGACCATCGAGCCGTGACTCTCCCTCCTTTTTCATCGTCCTCACCCCCTGTTGCCTCCACCTCCCCTCCCTATCCCTCCAGGCAAGACACCCGAGCCATCACTGTAATTCCTCCTGTACACACCCCTTAACTCTTCCCTCTCTCCCTCCCTCATTGCTACCCCAAAAAAGGCCACCCTGGTTCAGTCCAGCTCTCTGCACCGGGACAGCTGAGCACACCTGGAGAAAACGCCACCACACAGCTGCGATCGGCAAGAAGCGCGTGAGTCTGCTGTTACACGGGAGCCACGGAATCCCCAAGACCCGCCACTCTCTTGCTTTGTCCATTTCACGCTTCCACCGCTTCTCCGGCACCTCCTCGCCCCTCTTCACTCTCAGTCAGTGACCTCGGTTCTTACCTCATGGAGAAAAGTAAGAGCGTTTTCCCTGGGAAGAATGTGCACATGCTTCCTTCAGGCACTGCCCCCCCCCACCCTGCCTCCTCCAGCGCCTACATCCTCTACCTTCCTTCGCTCCCATTATCCAGATGAAGCCCCCGCCCTTGCCCACTGGGCAAATTCTTAATCATCCATCAAAGCCCAGGTGAGAGATCTTCTCCACCGAATCCTCCCTGCACTGTCCCTGCCCCCGGCAAGTAAGTCATCTCTCTCCACTGCATCTGAACCACATGACTTCCTCTACAGGGTCGATGTCAGGAGATTGCATTTACTTGTCCTACTGTGTGTCTCCCCATCTTGCCCCCACAGCTGAACTTATTGGCGGGGGCCAGTACATACCCTGCGCAGGTATCTGGGAACATTAGCGCACTGGAAGGTGTGGCCGTGCCATCGAGACATGGAAATCAGGGTTCGAGGAAGCAGTAGAACGCACACTCCAGCTGCTCCCCGACGCTAGATGTCCTGTTTCTCCGTGAAGCCTCACTGCTGGGTGACCCAGAGGCAGAGTGTGCCGCAGACCTGGGAGGGGGCACTCTCTCCACTTTTGTCCTACTCCGGAAGCTCGAGGACCCAACCCCCTTGGCACAGGCATACCCCACTGCGGCACGACCAGTGTAGGCACCTTGACTGACTTCCCAAGTATAGATCGGAGACAGTGAGAAGGAGAGCAGAGCTGCTGCCACCTGGTGACGGAGGCTGAACAGGTTGAGTTTTGTGCCCAAAGCAGAAGGGATCAGAGCTGGCAAGACCAGGTCGCCTGTTAGTAGCTGTGTTTTCATCCACAGCACATATGTGATGGAGAGAGTCAGAGGCTGTGGCCACCCAGCAGGAAGGGCTCCTTCCCTGAAGGTCCCGCGTACGAGTGCCTTGCTATTCAGATGTCAGCGCTGCCCCCACTAGGCTGTCTGACACAGGGTCAAGGTCTGTGGTCAAGAAGAAAACTTGGCCCGTTGTGACCCTTAAGGCCCTGAGTCAGCTAGCCTTGGCTGCCGCCATCCTGCCACCCTATCCACATCCTGAACCTTACGAGCACCTCTGGCTGGCGGCACAGCAGCGGGGGGGGGGGGGGGGATGGGGGTGGGGGGTGAGGGTAGGGAGGGTGAGGAGGGTGGGGAGGGTGGGGAGGGTGGGGAGGGTGGGGGGGAGCAATTGGTGCAGGAGGCCCGGCCACACTCGTCCACCCAGATTTATTTCCATGGCACAGAGAGCTCAACAGCACATTTTATTTCTCAGAACAAATCAACTTTTCACTACAACATGAAGAATACAATGTGTCCAGATATCCAAGTTCTAGAAAAAAAATATCCAATTCTACAGGCTTTAGCGGTCTCACCCACAGTTACCTGCTGTCCCCACCCCCCACCCCCAGGAATCGTCTGAAGCCCGTCTGAAGCCCGGCTGTGTTCTCAGAGCCCCGTGCACCCCTCCCCCAACGAAATGGCTGTTTCTCTCTGTTCTGTTTCCTCTTCCTCCCTCTCCACCTCTTTCTTTTATCCTCCCCGCCTGGTTATCATCCCTGAGAACAGGAAAACACAAATTCGGACCAGCGTTGTCTTTTATTAATTAGGATTTAGTTCCTTTTTGAAGTGTCCTGAGACTGAGGTTTTTTTCAAGAGAGACAATAAAAGCACTGATCATAATTAATATTTCCTTGCTATGTAGAAAACAGGAATTATTCCAGGGTGTGGATTTCTTTTTAAGGAGCTTTAGCATGAGAGACGCTGAGAGGTTAGCCATGGACTGGCAGACACCAACCCCCCCAACCCCCACTCCCCCACCCCTCCAGCCTCCCACACCCCCACTACGCCCCACCCCTGCCCAGGCAAAGCAAAAATTCTGAGGAAAGGAGTGTCGTCAAGTTGAGAGACCAAAGGATGAGCTAGGGACCCCCCATGACAGGGGCTGGAGCCGGTCTGCCCCCCCCCCCACCGGGATGCTCTGGGCCTGGGAGGGAAGGAGAGAGGGAGAGAGGGAGAGAAGTGTTTGGGAGGGCAGGGCAAGAAGGAGGGTGGAAGGGAAGGGCTGGAGGAAAGGGGGAAGAGGAGAGGGAGGGAGAGAGGGAAGTATTTGTCCAATAGTGGGACAGGTTCCCTTGTCAGTTGGTGAGCTCCCGGTTCCTACAGGAGCCTAAGTCATTATTCACAGGACAATGAAGAAAGCTTCCTTTTTTACTGGGGGGAGCTGGGCTAAGGACGCATCCTGTGCTAAGATTCTGGTTCCAGGATGTCTATTTCAACTTCACGCTTCTCTGGATCATTCTGTATTTCCAAGGGCCAAAGCATGCTGTGAAGGTTGTTGCAAATCTTTCTGAGCGATTCCTTAATTCTAAAAGTCTTTGGGCCTGTGATTCTATGAATGCATCTGCGACCCTATAATTCTAGGATTTTGTGAAAGGAATAAGACTCTCAGATAGTGCAGTTCAAAGACTCCTAATTAAGGTAGCTTTGAGTCTATGAAAGAAGCTCTAATTCCAAGAGCCTGTGCATCACGGATTTCGTGAAAGGGACTGACAGATCCGAAAATCCTAGACCTTGTGAGAGAAGAAAGGTTCCGCTCTCAGGTTTCAGTGTCTACAAAGGAAGGACACCTGGGCAACAACCTGCAAGCTCCTCTCAGTACTCAAGACTCTCCGGAAGTCCCTGACTCCACGCTCCCCCTCTCTTCCCTGTCATTACTTGGTTCACCCCAGCCTCCCCTGTGAAGGATCTGGGCCCTAGGGGCAAACCAAGCATCCCAGAACCACCCCACCCCCACCTCCACCAGAACCCGATGAACCTGCCAACAGAGATGGGCCACCACCAGGAAAGTCTCTGTACTTGACACGTCTATAAACTGCCTTTTGGGTTCCTCCACCCATAACTCCCTGAGTATACCCCCCAAAACAGGCTAGGACACCCCTGGCTTCTCTTCTCTGCACCTCCACCCCTCGCCAGTGTAAGTATATCCCTGCTGCTCTTGGTCCAGAGCTCCGTGGCAGCATTCGCTGTTGAAATAACTGAGGCTTACTCATCCCTGGGCACCCCTGTGCCCTCCCCTACAGGCTGAGTGAGTTAGATGGTCCCGGAAGCCCAGGTGACAGAGCCCATGAGGCCAACCCTTCAGCAGACATGCTCCCCACTGGACACATTTTACCTGAGTATTAAACACTAGGAGGATGGAGAGGCAGCCTTGGATGCCAGTGGAAATTTTCTAGTGTGGCTCACTCAGAAAAAAAGAAAAGAGAAGAAAAAAGCAGCAGGAAGAGTGAGAACCAGGAGCCCGCTTTCATTTCAGTCCTGTTTGTTTCCCCCGAGCCGCTTGCCCTGCTCCATTCAGAGGTCTTCTCCTATATTCAGTGTTTAATCTAGCGGCTCTCAGTAGACTCTGAGCAGTGGCTGTCCTGTGGGTTGTTTGCTTTCTCTGGAAAGGAATTGGCCCTCGGGGAGGGGAGAAACGGGAGGCCAGGCAGGAGGGGCTGGAATTCTGAAAGGAAGCCAGAGCAGCGGTGTGTCCCTCAGGACGTCCCAGGGCGACCCCTCCCTGCCCACCCCCACCTTGACACCTGCAAAACGAGGGAGCCCAGAGCCCAGCGAACATGGCCATGGAGCAGAGGAACAGGGGTGATGGCACTCAGTCCTCAGCAGCCTGGAGCAGAGGCCCTCATGTGAGAGGAAGGGGAGTCGCCGGGGCCAGGAGGCCGAGGGCACTCACCAGTCTGCTCTCTGTGGCCTCAGACCAGGCCTTCCAGGGACCCCCTGGCCAAACGTGAACAGAGGGGAGCCCACACCCACCCCAGGCTGGGCAGGACAGGCTTTTGGTTCAAGGACCAGACGGTGGCCTGCTGACTTAATGTGGGAAGACGCCTTGTGAAGCAGAGCCATCAGGGGACAGATCAGAGCTGCGCGGACTCCTTACCCTTCTGGCCTGTTTTCTACTTCCTGCCCAGGGGTTCAGGGGGCTGCCATTGTAACCATGTAGACAGCTGGGGTTACACAGGCAGCTCCAGGGGAGAGAACTTGGGCTGGAGAGCCTGAGGGAGGGGCTGGCCTGGGTGAGAAGGGAGAGGGTGGAAGCAGGGTGTGTTTGGAGGCCCTGCTTTTCACCAAGCGCCCCCATGATCACAGTGCACACACTTTGCCTTCCGTAACCCTCACAATAGCTCACAGAGAAGTTGCCTTGTGGGGCCCTTAAACGCAGTCTTCTTCCAGTCTCCACACCCCTGCAATGTGCTCCCTATTTCTGAGCTGAGCAAACTGAGACTCAGAGGGGCAATCGCATGCCCAAGGTCACACAACACATCAGGGACAGTGCAGGGACTCGCCCCAGCGATTGTGGACTGTCTGCTCTCCCCAGGGTGCCTGATTGGCTACTTTGGGATCCCTATGGGTCAGAGTTCGGTCAGGAGACAGAAACCACATGGTGATTTGAACAGGGGACGCTTAATATAAAGAATTATTAAACCACAACACGTAGTAATTAGAAGGATGTAAGGAGAAATCTGAAGGGAATCCGCGGACTAAGGAAGAACAGCCTTGGACGAGGCCCCTCCCTTAGGCCAGGGTTAAGACCTCAGTAGAGAAGGTGTGGTTGCAGCCCCTGGATGGCAGGGAGATTGCTGGGTTCTTCCAGAGCAGATTAGCGGCTTGGGGTGAGGGGGGGGGGATCAGGAAACACCCCCCAGGGCACAGGCCGGCCCAGTATAGCACTGTTCTCTTTCATGGGGTTTCTCCATGAGAGAGGTGACTACCCCCTCAGAGGGTGTAGAGGCTCTGCAGGTGTGAGGCCTGGCACACACAATCCCTTCAGGGTCACCTGTGGTCATGGCACCACAGCAACGTGGTCACCAGACCTGGGGCGGGCTGGGAACTCGCTGAGGGACCAGGCAATCTGGGTACAGCGTTGGGGCGAAGCATCACTGGGTGGTCACCCACGCTC
The DNA here is from genome assembly GCF_014176215.1 of Rousettus aegyptiacus. Classification (NCBI taxonomy): domain Eukaryota; kingdom Metazoa; phylum Chordata; class Mammalia; order Chiroptera; family Pteropodidae; genus Rousettus; species Rousettus aegyptiacus. The sequence goes on along the minus strand of NW_023416284.1, from coordinate 18,454,156 downwards.
CATTGGCTCACTAAAGGTGCAACAGAAGCAAGAAAAAGCAAAACAGAGTCAACCAGATAGAGGCCCCTTGCGGGCAGCGTCCCTCCAGCGCCCTCTACTGACACAGTGTAAACGTGACGTGAACGCCAAGGAGAAGCGCTGTGTCCATAACCCAGGAACAGCGACTCTGGGAAGTTTGGGGCTGAGGAGCAATAAATCAGAGGTCTGCAAACTCCCGCCCACTGTTCACATCCAGTCTGTCACCTGTTTTCCTACAGTCCACAAGCCAAGATGGTTTTGACATTTTTAAATAATTGAAAAATAATCAAAAAAAGATTTTATGATACGAACATTTCACCAAGCATATTTTGTGATGTGAACATTATATAAAATTCAAGTCTCAGCATTATAAGTAAGTTTTGAATTGTGTCATATGAACGACTGTGGAGATTTCTTTTCTCTCTGGTCACACGAATACTTACGTTGTATCTTTGATTCGTCTCTTGGCCCAACAACCCTAAAAGATTTAATATCTGACATTTACACGGAAAGTTTGACAAGTCCTACAGTGAATTGGTAACTGCCAGGGCTCCCTCCGTCACCGTGAAGTGTCCCATGCCACTCCCCACAACTGTCAGATCTGAGCTGCCGCCCTCTGGCCTGGCAAAACATCTGGACAGCTCACAGCCAGGAGATGGAAGAGGAGCCCACCCGCAGACCCTCACACGGATATTTTGGGGTGATGGGTCAAGAGGGGAGCCTGGCTGGAGAAGGGGTGCAGTCTTCTCTGAAGGCACTGTTCTCTTTAATGGGGTTTCTTCATGAGACAGGTGACTAGCCCCCTCAGAAGGCTTTGCAAAGAGGAGGTTAAAAGGATCAGATGTCGCTGATACGCCTCAAGTGACAGAGGTGAAACGAGTTCTCTCTAACCGGGTCCTACTCCAGGGACCAGAGGCCCCTCTTTCCTGAACCATCAAGCCCCCTCGTGTCAGGCCCTCTTCAAAACACGCCACCCCAAAGCCTAAGACCACTGTCATGTCCATCTTGTCCTGATCTGGGGCCCACCTCACAGATGGGGAAACCAAGGCCAGGAAAGACCCATCAGATAACAGCAAAGAAGGAGTAGAAAAAGCAGAAACTTAGAGACAAAGGGCCTCGCTCCCGATTTCTGCTCCAGCTCCAGTGCCTTGGACAAATCCTACATATCTCTGAGCCTCTTTTGACACCTATAAAATGTTCATCACTGCCTTTTCTGCACTCAGCCCACTGCCCTGCACACACATATCTGCCTTAGTTCCTTTATCTGCAAAATGGGTCTAAAAATTGATCACCGTGAAGTTAAAGTTAGAAAATCCACGTAAAGCCCCCAGCGCATAGTAAGTGCCCAAGAAATGGTAGCTCAATAGAGGACCAAGGCTGCCCTGACCTAAATCCCCAGATATTGAGGCCCCTCCCCAGGCCAACACGTCTGAGGCCAACTGGGCTCTAGTGGGCTGGCATCCCAGCCACAAGGCAGCTCCAAGGCGGAGAAGTGCCACCGTTGCCGGAAAGTCCCTGGGCTGCTCCCATCTTCCCGCATATTAATTTTATCCATATCTGGAACAGATGGGATGGTAGGTCTCCCCCCCACCCCCGTTTTTTAAAGAGCTTTAGTCTAGGAGATAATTGTGTACTTAAACAAGAAAATGCAAAAACAATTCTCTTAAACAGACCTCCCATCTTCTCTACTTGGAAATCTATTAATGAACTGTAATTGCAAAGATTAAACCCTAACTGAAACCTGGTAACCAGTTCACCTTGAGGCCAAAAGATTGTCGTTCAAGACCTAAAGACAGAAAGAAAAAATATACTAATTAGCTTAACTCTATTTATCTATATAAAAATGAAAGAAATACATACATATATATGTATACATACATATATATATATGTGTATATATTGCATAGTAATGTGACATTTGCCAGTAGAATGACTGCTTTGGGGAGACAAGATGCTGGTTTTCCTTCTATCTGGGGCTTGTTTATAACCTTTTGTTAATCAAAGCAAGAGCTGAAAGAGATTTGTGGTTGAGTCTCCTAAGAACAGATGTGGGGAGAATTGTGATGAGTGAATGGCGAGAGTTTGGGTTTGAGAGCGATCCTGAGATGTTGCCTGCTGCATCCTGGGAGCCTAGCAGGTAGAAAAAAATCCCCCATGCAGGGAAGATGGGGTTGTGGGGAGGCTGCAGAGGGCAGGCGTGTGGATGAAGGCTCCAAATGAGCTGTTAGCAGCCAACACTTGTGGCAGGTGGAGGGTGGGTGCACTGAGCTAGTGAAGGGCATCTTCATCCTGCCCCCACCACCTCTGACCCCACCTGGCCTCATTTCCTGGGAACTACTGCTCCTTCTTCTCCCTTCTCATTGTTCTTGAAGAAATCACTCCCTGCTCCAGATTTAGGGGTGCACAGAGCTCCAGACCTGCCCCCCTGGCACAGTGACCGGTTCAGGGACAGATGGGGTCAGAGACGGGGGTAGCAGCTGAGGCAGACAATGATTCATGTGCAAGTGGTTTAATGGAATGTCTTGGGGGAAACCTAAAAGAAATGAACATTTGAGTTGTTTCCAGTTTTTGGCTAATACAAACAAAGCTTCACATACATTCCCGTAATAGACTTTTTGAGAACATATGTTTTCGTCGCTCAAGGGAAATAGCTAGGGTGGAACCACCAAGTCGTAGATCAGGTGCGTGTTTATAAGAAGCTGCTAGACTGTTTTCTTAAACCATCACACCACCTGCATTCCCACCAGCAGCATCAAAAGCCCCAGGGTCGCCACCCTCGTCAGTACTTGCTGTGCTCGGTCTTACTCATTTTAGCCATTTTAGTGGAAGCAGAGGATCTATTGTGGTTTTATTTTGCATTCCCCTGAGAACTTGGTATATTATGTATCTTTTCATGTGCTTATTGGCCATCATCGAAGGAAACATTGTGATGTGTTCCTTGGAGTCTTTTGACCATGTTTCTTGCAGAAGTCTTATGCATTTGGGGCAGGGGGAGGATTAGTCTCTTTGTATGTATTTTTAGTTTGGGTTATAATAGAAAATACTTTTAATTAATGTACCAATTTTTGGGCTGCTAGTACACAGAAATACAACCGAAGTGTATAGAGCAAACAGGCACACTCCTTAATTGGCATAAAAGCTTGTAGTTAAAAAGCATTTATTTGAGCTCACTGAGTCCACTTGGTTTTGATGGTTTAGGAAATGGGCGAAGATGGAGAGAGAGCTAGGATAATGCTAATAGTTGACATTATACAGCACTTGGTATAAGTCAGGCACTGTATTAAATATGTGTGTATGTGAACATACACGTACATTCACTCTTTAAATCCTCAGAGCCCCCATGAAGCAGGTGCTGATATTACTCACTCCATCTTGAGTGAGGAAACCGAGACACGAAGAGCTTAGTAACTCCATTAGGTCACGCAGCCAGTAAACGCAGAGCCTAATTGAAATCCAGTCAGCCTGGCCTTCAAGGCTGTGCGCCCAGCCCTGATATACTGTCCTGTCTCCAGTACATCCTCGAAGGTTAATTGATATGTGCCTGTGAAGGGCTGAACACAGTCCCTAACACACAGTCAGAGCTCAATAAAGGCTGACTAAGGTGTCAGGCAATGCCCTCCACAGTGAGGAAACAGCAGTGACAGGGCCAAATTGAAGAGCCCTGAGGGGCTACGGGTCCCAGGGGAGCAGCGGGACTGAAAGGTGACTTGTTGCTTTCAGCAGGGGTCTCCAACCCCAGGGCCATGGACCAGTACCAGTCTGTGGCCTGTTGCCTGTTAGGAACTGGGCCACACAACAGGAGGTGAGCAGTGGGAGAGCGAGCGATGCTTCATCTGTATTTGCAGCTGCTCCCCAGCGCTAGCATCACCACCTCAGCTCCGCCTCAGATCATCAGGCATTAGATTCTCATAGGAGTGCTGGTCCTTGGTACCTACCAAAAAGATTGGGTACTGCTGGCTTCCAGAACAGAGGAGAGCCAGAACTGGAGAAGCTCAGGGGCTGTGGGAGCCCAAGGGAGGAAGTAGAGACAGAGGAAGAAATGGCATGTGCAAAGGCCAGGGCCCCAGAGAGGAGAGGCAGATGCCATTGCAGCAGGAGCCCAGCGGAGGTGCAGGGTGACCAGAGGCCTTCGCAGGGTGATTGAGGAGGGCGAGCTTGGCATCACTGGGGAGGCCAGTGTGCAGCAGCTGGGATGGGGCTGGGGGCTGCTGGGCTCAGAACCAGCTCTCTGCCCTCTTACGTTCCATGAACATGGGGCTGCAGGGGTGTGGGGAGAGCTCCCTTCTTTCTTTGATTGAGCCCCCCACACTGAGAGTGATTCTGTAGATAGACCCCGGGGCTGCCAGGCTGAGGCGTGTCGGACACCCCTTCCCTCCCTGTCTCATCCCCTCTCTATCAGAGGCTGTTCCAGTACATTAAATGATGGAGCGGCCGCGTTTCGGATCTTCCAGCTCATTAACCGGTGAGGAGGAAAGGAGTGAGGGAGGCTCTCAAGAGAGAGCCCATGCCCGAGTCCCTCCAGGAGGGCTGCGGGTGGGACCTCAGTAAGCAGTTCTGAGACCCCAGCTCTGCGCCTTCCGGACACCTGGTGGGACTACATCCTACTCGCCGAGATACACAAGCCCCACATGGCCTACCCCCCTACGTCTCCTCACTCCCTCATGGCAGAACCATGACATGCTGGTCCTAGGCAGGTGGGCTCTGAGGACCCAGGGCTTTGGGGACGGAAGAGGGTCACATGTGTCCCACCTGATCAAAGCTTTCTTCTTCCAGCCTGGGCAGCAGGGCTCACCGATGCCTCCCTCGGGGTGGACACAGAGGGGCCTTGGTGCAGGCCTGGAGCGGGCCTTGTGGGGGGACCCATTATGGTCGGGCCACAGGGTGATGGCAGTCAGATGCTGGTTCTGGGTTCTGTGTCTCTAGCGCCCCATTTTCTGAAGTGGAAGAAGGAGGCAGAGACCCCATGAAACCCAAGGGGCACTGTGCCTGGCCCCAGGCAAAGAATGTGCTCAACATGCCTCAGTCACCCTTGAGAAGCCTAACCAGGGCCTAGATGCATAATCCACCCTCCCTGTTACCTCCCAGGGGATAAAGATGGTGGGACGAGAGGACTCAGGTGTCCTCTCCATCCCCCACCCACTGCACGGTGGGGAGAACTTGTAAGACAGGGAGGAGAAGGAAGTCATCTCTGGCAGAGGAACAACCTAAGCAAAGGCTCAGAGGTAGAGGATGTGAGGGAGACGGGCCTGAGTGAAAAAGCAGGACCCACGCCGGGGGCAAGGGGCAGGTATCTGTGCGCATAGGGGGAAGAGCGCAGAAGACCAGGGATTCGAGTCCCATTGGGAAGCCCGGGTTGTTACTGCCACCTCTGATTCTTTGTCCCACTTTGTGCTCTCCAACCACTTGGAAGGGCAGCGTGCAGACTCTCGAGGTTGGGAGGTGTCCTGACACTCAGATGAGGCTGGCCTTGGGCATCTGGGTATGTGCGCATGTGTGTGTGTTGTGGGGAGTCTTTCCATCCTCGTCCTCTTCTGAGACCATTGTCGTCATCGTCTGCAAGGGGTAAATGAGGCTGGTACCCTGGCCCTCCCTCCAGTTGGCCATAGAGGCCCAGAAGGCATAGAGACGTAGTCACAGGGGACAGTTGGGGCAGCATTCTGGTTGGCACGTATGTTGGGGGTTCGCCACTAACTCCTTCCCTGATGGTCATTTCTAGCCCAGGCATCAGGCCTGTGGATAAAGCCTGTGATGAGAGGCCAGAGGCTCTGCACATGGAGAGGCCTGGTCAGAGACCAGGTCTGGTAGGTTCAGGGAAGGGCGCACAGCAAGGAGGCTGTCCCAGTCGGGAGGGTGTTGGCCAGCAGTATGTGTCCTGGTGCATTTGGCAGTGGGCAGCGTGAATCCCAGCACATCTTAGAGTCCAGAACTTAGAAACGTGGAGTTTAGGAGTTTCACAAAACCCAGGATTTGAGATTCTCAGAATTTAGAATTGTAGAGATTCTGAGCCTTGAAAGTGACAGCTGCCAGGTAGTTCAAGGACATCTAGTCTAACAGAATTGTCTCCAAAATGGGGAGGATGAATATAAGAAAAAATATTATTATAAACCTCCCCTGGGAGCCCAGTACGTGGAGCAGCTGAAGGCTGAGTCTCTGGTTGGAGCCAGGTTGAGGCTTCTGAGACCCCTCTGCATGCCCTTCACTGCCCTTCCTGCCACCCCACAGGCACCCCCAGGTCGCTGTGGTCCACGCGCCCTTAACTGAGGGATGGAGATGCTGAGGCCCAGAGAGGTCATGGACCTGCCCACGGCCACTCAAGGAAGCAGAGGCAGAGCCCTCTCTGCCCTCTCCCCACCTGGGCTCTGGCTTCTGTAGCCCCTGCTGCTGCCAGGCTGGGTACGCGTGGATGAGTTGGCGCTGGGTCTCTGGGCTGCCGGGAGCAGATAAGTAGACTTCGGGGGAGGAGAGAGAATTAACTATCCAAGGCTCCCTTCCTGAGTGTGGCCTGAAGCCAGACACAGGCAGGAGAGGGCCTGGGAGTGTGGTAGCTGGGGGACAGGGCAGGGGAGGAGGGGGACAGGGCCGGGGAGGAGGGGCACCTGTCCAGATTGTTAGGCTTGATGTTTCCCTGCCCTGCTCTCAGCACGGCTTCGAGATACAAAACATTTTAAACCATCTTTTGTTGAGTGATTACTATGTGCCAGGAGCTTCACACACATCACTCATTAGGATGTTAGTTATTGAGCACCTACTATGTGCCAGGGACTGTCTGACATTCAGGGTACATCAGAGAACATTTCCTTCTTAGATCCTGACCCACAAAGCAGGTCCGATTCTCCTTGTATATTAAAGAAACTGAGTGACTTGACCATGTCGCTCATCTAATAAGTGTCCTGATTTGAACCCAGGCCTGACTACAAAGCCCGTGCTCCTCATGCCTGGAGATGTGAAGGGCCTGACTATGGCTGGCACACAGTAGGTGCAGTAAGTAGCAAGTCCCTCCCTTCTTCCCAGTAGAGGTCCTACCCTGCAGGGGGCCTGGGAATTGACTCTGGGGAGTGGGACAGATGGAGAGGGCTGGAAGGGAGGAGTCAGATTTGGGGAGTGGTATTTGGTAGCATTTGGCACCTTAAAATCCCATTCGTGTCTCAAGGAGACAGAATTGACAATGTGGAAGCACGGGGAGAGGGAGGCTGCCGTCCAACCCGGCAAAGAGATCACCGATGCTCAGTTCTTGACACAGAATCTTCACAACCACCCTGGGAAATAGGAACTATGATCTCACTTTATTGATGAGGAAACTGAGGCTCAGGGAGGTTAAGGGACCTGTCAGAGGTCACAGGAAGTGTAGAACTGGAGTGACCCCCCCCCCCAGACCCCTATCTGACTCCATGGCCTCCTGATGCTACTCTGTCTTCTGCCTCTGTCTTCTCTATCTCTGCAAGTCTTCTAGAATATTCCCCTCTACCCTCGTCTGTTCTCTCTCCTTGCAGACAGAGCAGGCTCAGATAGTCCTGGGTCAGACCGGAGGGCAGTGGTCTCTTACCTCCTCCTTCCTGGACCTCCTACCGGCATTGACGTCACCCAATTGTCACACTAGCTATTCTGACAACCACACCCCCGTCAACTCATGAGGAACCTCCAGCTCGGCTTGTACGGAAGCTGCGGACAGGGCAGTTCTCCCTCCCTCTCTTTTGTGCAGTTAAGTTTTGAACCTAAATGCAGAACTTTTCCGAGTGTCCGTACTGCATTCCATCTGCTCAATCTCACCCTGAGATCAGCCGGAGGCCGGCCGTGTTTGGTGTCCCTCCTGGGTTCTGTCTTCTGTGGGTCTGGTTGGTTGGTGTTCGTAGTTCTTCCAAGCAGGCCAAGAGGCCTGGGCGGGAAGAGAGCCCCGTGGCGCAGCACTGGAGGCTGCCTCTAGGCCAGTATGCACTCGCGACGTGTCCTCCTTGGGCACCGTTGTTCAGCCAGCTTGTTGGCTGTCTTCTGTCCATGACCCTCTTCTCTTGTCTGTCTTTCCTGTCTGTGGCTTGCTGGTATCTGCCCTGTTCCTTTTGTCCTCTTCCGCATCTCTCTCTCTCCTTGTCCTTGTCCCTTTACTCTCTCTCCCCTTTACTCTCCCCCCTCCCTTCTCTGTCTCCTAGCTCTCTTGCCCCCTCTCTTCCTCTTCTCACCCCACTTCCTTCCTTCCCTTCCTTCCTCCACTTCCTCTCTTATGTTGATGGTCAAGGTCACAGTCAGAGATGGTTTCTCCTCACGAGCCCTCAAATAGCCTCTAGCTCTGCCCTGGGCCGCAACGAGGGTGATGCCCAGAGCCTGCAGGTGGGGCTGGGAGTAGGAGGCAGTGCTACTGTGTGAACAGAAGAGATTAGAGCAGCCTCGCCATTTATTGAGCACCTGCTGTGTAAGCGTCAGGGATACAGTGGCTGAGAGGACTGATCTGGACTCACACAGACCTGGGCTTGCCTCTCAGATCCCCTTCTTAGCTGTGTGACCCAAGGCAAGTCACTTACCCTCTCTGGGTGTCTGCTGCCTCATCTGTAAAATGAGGTAAATACTATAGGGCTTCCATGAAAACCAAATGAGACCATGCGTGGAGATCACTTGGTACTATGCCCAACTCCAGAAAGAGCTCCGGCAATCCTGGCTGGCATTATTTGTATGTGCTGGGCCATGTGCCAGGAGCTTTTCATATACTATTTCATTAAATCTCTTATTTTTTTATGATGCAATATTTTATTTGTATAAAAATTCTATGAAACAAAAGTGAAAATTGTAAAGCATAATAATAAAATAAACTGCCATGATTCAGAGCCTGAGAAGTAAAAGGTTTCCAAGAGAACTGGAGCCTCTGGGCCACCCTCCCCAGTTGCACCCCACAGTCTCTCAGAGGGGGGCATTGTGTGCTTATCCTGTCCATCTTTTCTCTGTAGTCTGACCTCAGATGTCTGTACCACCAAACAAGGCATTGTTTAGTTTTGCCTCATGTGACCTTTATAAAAATGGTCTCATTATGTATGAATTACCCTGTACCTTGATTTTTTTGCTCAGAGTTTTGTCTAGATATACTCCTATAGCTCAGTGTATCTGTAATTCATTCACTTTATGGGTGTATGGCATTTCATCAATGGACATATCAACAATTTATATATCTATTTTTCTCTCCATGGACATGAGTTGTTTTTGTTTTGACTGGGGTTTTGTTTGCTTGTTTGTTTGTTTGCTCTTATAAACGAGGCTGCTGTAAACCTTCCTGCACATGTCTCTTGATGATCTGCACAGATTTTCTGGGTATATTCTACAAGGGGAATTGAGTAAATTCAATTTGCAATATAGTGCCAAGTTGTTTTATAACGTGGCCGTGACTATTTCCACTCCCAGGAGTGATGTGTGAGAGTTCTGTCGTTCCACATCCAGACCCAAACTTGTAAGTCTTCTACAGTTTTCCTAGAATAGTAGGTGTAAAATTGTGACTCTCTGTGCTCATAATTTTCATTTCCTTGATTACTAATGAAACTAGACATATTTTCAAAAGATTATTGGCCTTCCTTTCAGTTTCTTTTTCTATGAAATGGCTATTCATGTCTTTTATCTAATTTTCTTTCTGTTTGTTGTTATCTTAACGATTTTTAGGAATCCTTTATTCATTTATAATAATAGCCATTTATTGATTCCATGCTATTAATATCTTCCCTCCGTTTGAGACTTGTCTTTTCACTTTATTTGTAGTCTTTGAATGAACAGAAGGTCTTTATTGTAATTTAGTCCAAGTTTTCAATCTTTTCCTTTTGTGGTTTGCCCTTTCAGTGCCTTGGTAAGGAAATCCTTCCCGACCCAAGGTCATAAAAATAGTCTATATTTTCTTCTAAAATAGTTAAAGCTTTGCATTTCACTTCAAATCTTTATCCATCTGGAAATGATTTTTGTAGCGTTCTGAGTTGGGGGTTTGGCTTTCTTTTCCCATATGGATAACTAATGGTTGCAGCATTAGTTCATTCCTTCTCAGTGACGATTCCATAAGTTACCGACTCCTGGTAAGCACGCGCATCTGCTTCTGGGCACTGTGTTCTCTTCCAGTGGGCTCGTGCCAATGACCGTGGCTTTGTGAGTCTTGACATCTGAAGTGGCAAGTCCCCTACCTTGCTCTACAGGTGTGTCTTGGCTATTTCTCCCCTCATTCTTTTTCTTATGAATTATATTATCAGCTTGTCGAATTCCTTGAAATAGGCTATGGAATTTTTATTGGAATTTTATTAAATCTGTAGAACTGTTTAAAACTGTCATCTTTACAACACTGAGCCTTCTCATCTATGAATATAAAATATGTCTCCACATTTAGGTCTTGAGTAGCTTTTAATAATTTTCTCCTGATGTGTCTTGAACAGTTTTTATTAGACAGGTTCCTGTGTCTCTTATATTTTTTTTATTGTTATTGCAAATAGTATCTTTTAAACTATGATTTCTAACTGTTGCTGATAAATGGAAACAAAAATGAAGTTTCTGTGTTGATTTGTATGATTTGTCTGAATCTTCTATTAATCCTAATAATTTGTGTGTAAAATCTTTTAGAGTTTGTATGAGTAGACTCAAGGAACCTTAGAATGACACTTTGTTTCTTTTTTTTTAATTCATTAGCCTTTTATTTCATTTTCTTCTATTATTGCGCTGGTTCTGGTTGCAAGGTTGGAAGCTCAAATACAATATTGAGCGGAAGTGGTGACAAGGAGCCATCTTGCCTTGCTTTCCTGATTTTAAAGCAAATTCTTCTATATTCCAACATGTGCTGTAGCCTTCTGATAGAAGTGTTTTAGCAGCTTTTCAAAAGTTTCCTTCTGTTACTAGTTCACTAAGAATTATTTGTTAATAGATGTTATATTTCCCAGAGGCATATACTGAAATTAATCTGCTAATATGGCAAAAGTCATTTATAGATTTTTCTAATGTTAATTAATCCTTAAATTCCTGAGGTAAACTTAACTCAGTCATGGTACATGATTATTTTTTCAGTAACTTAATAGTGTTTATGACTTTTGCAACTATAATCATGAGAAATATATAAACAGTAATCTTTAGTTTTTATAATACCCTTGTTTTGTTTTTGGTACAAAGATTATAGTTATCTCTTAAAATACATTAGGAGCTATCCCCTTTTCCACTAATTTCTGGAATTTTTAAATGATGTCTTGGTTAAAAGTGAAAACATCTGTAAAACAATTTAGGCTTGGTATTTTTCTTTATGAGATGATTTTAAACTCCTAATTTAATTTATTTAAACTAACATAGGACTATGCAGACTTTTTATTTCTTTTAAGTCACTTTTAGTAAGTCATATTTTCCTAGGAGGATATCCCTTTAATCTAAGTTTCGAATTTATTGGGATACACTACTTTGTATTATTGTGCTGTTAACATTTTTAAGATCTTCTCATTAAACTTTTCAACAGCCATTTATAGAGATTATTATCAACCCTTCATTTTACAAATGAGGAAAAAAGGCTCAAGGAAAAGCAGTTACTTGCCCAGGCCACATATCCAGAAAGTGACAGAGTCAGGGTTTAGAACTATGTATTTAGAACTAGGTTTTGGAACTAGGTATTTCAAAGTTGTGAATCCATGCCATTTCTACTGTGCTATGTTAGGCTTCGAAAAATGGCTAGGAGTTAGACAGACATTTATAGTAAGGAAAGGCATTCATAGCTTAAAAAAAAAAAAAGCCAATTCAAGAGCAAGTGGGCAAGTGAGGAGAACATAAAGACACCTGATTGGGCTGGATTCTCAGGTGAATGAGGAAGAGAGTGGGGGATGAGGGTGGCGACATGTTCAAAAAAATGGGAGACACAAGCCTTGCCCCCAAGAGTCTCATCGTCTAGTCGGAGAGACAGGACTGATTTAGGGAGGCAAGACCTGGCTAATAGCCATAAGTGTACTCAATTAACATTGTTAGAAGGGATGCCTTGGGGCAGGGTGGTCAGGTAAGACTTCCTCAGTGCAATATGTTCGAACTGAGACCAGCAAGATCTGAATCATAATGAAGGAATAAAGGCTCTGTAGTCAGGATAGAGGCAAAGGTATGCAGCCAGGAAACTCAGGGCCTGAGGAGCTGAAACAGAGCCTCATCTTCTTATATGTCCTTTCTCCACCCACCACCCACTGGCCCAGCCTCCACCTCCTTATTTTCTTCTACAAACAGTAGAAGCAAGGATGGCCTCTCAAACATGACCTGTGAAATTGCACAGGGCTCTGTGCTCAGAAGGGCCTCATCCTTGGTTTAGTACTCTGTTATCACTGTTTTGGAATTCTTAATAACTTTATCCTGGAGCTTGTGTTTTGTAAGCAAAGTCTGCAGTGACAAGGGAGGATATGTGTGAGCCGAGGACATACATGCTTAAATGTATGCCACTGATCTTTACTACCCCATTTGCATTCGGTGTTCACAATGCCCCCTAAGCACACAATTTCAGAGGACTCATGCTGTGTAAGCGTTCGGCAACACTCAAAGTAATCACCAAGTACCACTTCACACACATGAGGATGGCTATTACGTATATCCGAAATGAATAAACAAAAAATAACAAGTGTTGGTAAGGATGTGGAGAAATTGGAACCCTTGTGCATTACTGGTGGGAATGTAAAATGGTGCAGGCACTGTAGAAAATAATATGACTGTTCCTCAAAAAAATTAAAAACAGAATTTCCATATGATGCAGCAAGTCTACTTCTGAGTATATACCTAAATGAACTGAAAGTGGGAAACCAAACAAAGATATTTGTACATGCATGTTCATGGCAGCATTATTCATAATAGCCAAAAGGTGGGAGTAATCCAAGTGTTTATCAACAGATGAATGGATAAACAGAATATATATATAACGGAACATTATTCAGGTTTAGAAATAAAAGAATGAGAAGAAAAGGAAGTATTCTATTATATTAGCGTAAGATTATAGGTGAAGAAGTATATTGTATGTAAGAAGGTAGACTGTGATAAATTAAAGATGGGTATTATAAATGCTAAAGAAATCACTATAAAGTAAAAGAAGTATTAGTAACAAGCCAATAGCGAAGGTAAAATGGAATAATAAAAAATCGCTCGATTAGTCCAAAAGAAGACAGGAAAAGAGAAACAACAGAGAACGTATGTAACAAGAGGAAAACAAAGAACAGGACGGCATCATTAAATCTAACCACTTAAGTAATTCCATCAAATGTAAATGGTTTAATTCTGGAAAAGGCAAAATTAAAGGAATAGGACATAGATTAGTGTTGCCAGTGGCTGACATTTAGGGAAGGAAGTTGGCTACAAAAGAGCATAAGGGAAATTTTTACAGTGACAAATGGTTCTATGTAGTGAGTGTGGTGGTTTCATGATTATATGCATTCGTCAAAGGAAACAACAAAAAAGGTCAAGTTTTCTTTCTATAAGTTATGCCTCAATGTTTTTAAAAATTGTAATTAGTCACACTATAATTAAATGAAAATGATTGTCACATTTTTTTGGTTTCTGCTTATTTTTAGCTACTTGGTATTAATATTTCCCAAGGTTATGTCTCATGATACATGATATTTCAGGTAATGTAAAGAAAGTGGAACCATTAGTATTTAATCTTGTGCAGTAATCAATATTAATTAAAATATTTTTTATTAGTCTTTAAAATTTGTCAATTTGTTCTTTCAAAGAACTTAGAATATTATCCTCTACAGTAGAACTATGAACTACATAGATTTCTTATAATGGTTAACAATTAGAATAATGAAGCCTCATTAATTTGTATCTTTAATTGGTAATTGCAACTAATTTGGATAAAACACATTATAGTTTACATTTAGTAAACTTGTGCAAAAGAACTTACTTTGAAAAATAAAATAAACTTGACTTCAGGCATAAAGAAAATATTTTTACACCAATACATTAAAAAAGAATACTTGTATAATTTTCAGATAGGGTCCAAAGAAACCAGACAACTCTCTAATGTCACAGGTAAATGGAAAACTTGGAAATATAATTCATATTCCTAGCATAGCAATAATTCTTTTTCATAATACTTTTTTATTGAAATATGGTAGACATATAGCATTATATTAGTTTCAGGTATACAACATAATGATTTGATATTTTTATACATTGCAAAATGATCACTACAATAAGTCTAGTTAACATCTGTCACCATACATAGTTACATTTTTTTCCTGTGATGAGATGATTGCCACATCGTTAAGAAAAATAAACACTTAAATGAATGAAGAGATATACCATGTCCATGGAAAGGAAGATTCAATATTGTTAGGATAGTTCTCCCAGAATTTATGGGTTCAAAATCTCAGAGGCCTTTCTTGATAAAATTGACAAACTGGTTCTAAAATTCATATGAAAAGCAAAGAAACCAGAAGAGCCATAGTTGTTTCAAAAGACAAAAGCAAAGTGGGTCTCCTACCACCTGATATTAAGACTTACTATAAAACTATAACAGTTCATATAGTGAGGTGTTGGTGTAATAATAGATGTAGAGATCTATAGCTAACAATCATGTAATGCGTACTTGAAAGTTGTTAATAGAGTAGATCTTAAATGTTCTTAACACAAGAAAGAAATGGTGATTATGTGATGTGATGGAAGTGTTAGCTCATCCTATGGTGATAATTATTTTGCAATATATAAGTGTACCAAATCAATACTTTGTACACCTAAACTTACATAGTTTTATATGTCAATTATATCTCAATAAATTTGAAAAAAAAATGGAAAATAAAAACAAAAAATAATAGACTTAGAGATTGATGAAACAGAAATAGAGTTCAGAAATAGATCTACACATACATGGTCAATTGATTTTTGACAGAAATGACAATGTAATCAAAGAAAAAGAATATTCTTTTCAACAAATGGTGTTTGAGCAATTAAATATCTCTATGCAAAAAAATGAACCTCAACCACACACACAAAATTAACTTTAAATAAATCATAGGTCAAAATACAAGAGTTAAAACTGTAAAATTTCTAGGAAAAAATATAGGAGAAATCTTTGTGACCTTGGGTCAGGTGAATATTTTTAGGTCAAAAACACACAAACCTAAGAAGAAAAAAAATAGATTGGACTTCATCACAATTTTTAAATGTTAATATTTGAAAGACATTATCAAGAAAATGAAAATTCAAGCTGCAGACTGGAAGGACATATTTGCAAATCAGATATCTGATAAAAGGACTTGTATCCAAAGTATACAAAAACTCTTTCAATGCAAATAATAAGAAAACAAGCTCTGCCGTCCAAATTCAGAAGGGCTGTCACACAGACCAGAAGTTTGTACCATTCTGGGGCCTCCAAAGAACCAGGAGCATGAATGAGGCCAGCAAGGAAGCTGGTTTCACTCTACAAAGACAAAGAGCTTTCTGTCAGTCTGACCAAGGATGGAGCATGCTTCCTGGTGGAGGTGTACAAGCACCCATCAACCTTCAGGGCTGCAAGGTCATGGACAGTTAAATTAGCCTTTGTGATCAAACAGATCTTGATTAAACTCTCTCTATTCTGACTGTTACCTGTGCTGCCTTGGGCCACTTCACATTTTCTGAGCCACAGTACCCTTATCTGTAAATTAGAATCAATTCCTACATTGTTGCATTATTGTGAGAATTTAGTGCAATCAAGTGTGTAAAGCAAACAGCATTGTGCCTGCCATATAGTAGGTGCTCTATAAATGGTAGTAATAATGACAGTGATTGTGGTGGTGGTAGTGATGGTGATGACGATAATGATGATGACAATGATGATGCTACCGACGAAGAGAATGGTGATGAAGCCAATGAGGATGTTATTGGCGATGATGATTTTATTGTGTTGGTGGTTGTTGAAGGAATTCAAACATGAAAGAGAGGTTTGGACTAGAAACCACTGAAGATCTTTTCCACATTTAAAATCTGATGAAAAGTGACCCATTGCTGCCAGGCAGAACTCATTCTATCCATTGACATTGGTTGACTCCCTGCCTCCCAC
Organism: Rousettus aegyptiacus; assembly: GCF_014176215.1. Taxonomy (NCBI): domain Eukaryota; kingdom Metazoa; phylum Chordata; class Mammalia; order Chiroptera; family Pteropodidae; genus Rousettus; species Rousettus aegyptiacus. Next base: position 18,438,150 of record NW_023416284.1, on the reverse strand, counting down.
ACTCTTGGCAGCTCTAGGAGCCAGAAAGAAGGCTTCAGGTAAACAGGGAAAAGGGTGATATACATGGAATGTTCAAGGCTCTCACTTCTGCTGACATTTCCTATTGTTCCTCATACACTAACCACCTAATCATCTAACCCGTGTTATGGTCAGAGATCCTTGGAGTCGTGAGGAACCCGATGTCTTCTCCCTTCTTCTTGGTTAAGATTCCAGTGAGTTATTTGGTGATTTTGCTTTGTTTTTCCATCTTTGACCTTAACTCAGTATATCTGTAGGAAATAAATTTGGATATGCATAGGAATCTCAAAGACGGTGGCTTACACAAATTGAAGATTTATTTTTCCCTCGTATAATAGAATTCTGGGGGCAGGGGAAGAGTTTCAGGGCTACTATGGTGGCTTCCTGTATAACTGTGTCTATGTTTAAGACTCCCTTCTTGCTTTTGCTCCACCATCCACAGCAGCACTTAAGTTCATTCTAAACATGATCTATGAACACGACAAACTGCTGGAGCTCTAGCAATCACAGCCCCATTCCAGACAAGAAGAAAAAGGATCAGGGAGAGTGTATAGGCTCCTGCCAACTGCATAAGCTCCCATTGAGAGAGCTTTTCCCAGGAGCTATACCCACCACTTCCATTCACATTTCATTGCTACTCCTTCCCTAGTCATCTTTAAGAGATGAGTGAGAGATTTGCCTTTTCAGCAGGATACATAGACATAGTCAACAGCATGGTCTACAGCTAAGGGAAGGAGAGATAGAATTCTAAAAGATGAACAGCAGCTTGTGTTCCAACTAGAACCAGGATACTCGAATATGGACAAAGCAATCCTGATGTCAGAGCTCAGACCCAGAGCTTAACTCAGGAAGTCTTCATATGGGATAAGGAGATGTAGGGATTCTTTCTCGCTTACATCCATTTAAAAAATGTAAAGCAATGTATTAGTAGTAGATGGTCATTACAGAAAATTTGGAAAACATAAAAACTAGGAAAATCCCCTGTAGTCTCCCACCAGACATAACAACTGCTGGTATTTTTGTATGCATCCTTGTGGGTTTTATCCGTCCCATGTGTATATCAACAAAAGTTGGAATGTACTTTACATTCAGTTTTATGTGCTGCTTTTTTCCTCTAGCTCTTAATTTATAAACATTTCCCAACATAAATTACTTTTGAAGGTTTCATTTTAAATGGCAGCACAAAATTTCATCATAATTATTTTTCATCTGTAATTGATTTAGCTAATCCTCCATTGTTAGCCATTTAGATAGTTCCCAGCATTTGGCCATTATCAGTGACACTGGGTGACAGACTCTGCATGTAGATCCTTTGTCTCCATCTCTGGTTACTTCCTTGACAGATTTCTGCTCTCCCTGGGTCAAAACGTATGGACATTGTAAAGGTTTTTGATATCTATTGCGAAGTCGCCCTCCTGGAAAGCTGGCCTGGACTCTACTCCCCACGAGGGGCCTAGGACCATCCTCAAACAGGGTTCTGAGACCTCCCTCCTCCTCCTTCAGCATCCTCGCTCAGGCTTTCCTGACTCAGCCTCCTCTCTCAGCTCCCTTGGGAAACACAATAGAAAAGGATTATATTCTGAAATATTTAATTATGTTTTTATCTGAAAGTATTTCTAAAAGTCAACATAATTACTCTAGTCCCAATTAAGTTTAATTTGCAGCAAATTACAAAGTAGGGTTTGCTTTGCTGGTTGGAGTAGAGACAGGGTTTGGCTGTTTATAAGGGAATCTGGTGGTACAGCACAGGCTGGTTAAGCAACATCAGGTCCTTTCCTAGGAAGGTGTTATTCTCAGTGGAACCCTCAGTGCCTTGTAGCTCTGGAATTGTGCCAATGCCTCAGAAGACCCTGGAGGCTGTGGGTATTACTTATCTGTTTTTGCATAAGGAATTGCCTCAAACTTTTTTGTGGCTGGAAGCTACAAACATTTCTAATCTCACATTTTCTGGGAGTGGCTCAGCTAAGTGGCTCAGGGTCTCTCACGAAGCTGCCAGCTGCCATCAAGGCAGCACCAATCTGCAGCCAGAGGAGAGGAGGAGCGGCTCCAAGCTCACTCGCAGGAATCTGTCCAAAAAGCTGCTTCCTCCTGTTCTGCCACTGGGCCCGCTCGTCCTGTGTCTTCCCCTGTATCTCTGAACCTGTCCTCCTGTGTATAAAATAGAGACAGAGACACCCACCTGTTGTGAAAATTAAGTGAGAGGTTGGATGGAAGCTTCTGACAGAAGCTGGGTACATAATAGGTGTTCAAGCAATGAGAGCTGCAGTTTTGGTGAGGATATTCGCTTTTCTGAAGCTCCTCTCCGCAGGTATAATGCATGTTCTAAGTACCTGAGAACCTTTGGACCACACACCTGATGGAAGACAGAGCTCGGCTAACTCTGCATGTGGGATTACCCATGCTGAATATGAATGGAGACAGCTTCCCTGTCTAAGCCAGCCTTTAATATAATACAACCAAGTGAAGCCAATGTTTGTCATCTTGTGGCCCACCAGCACAAGAAGATTTTTTTTCATGTTGAACTGGGCCTCAGCCTATCTATCTCCTCTATGTCCTCTCAGCCTGGTACCTGGATGTCATAACTTCCTCCACTCAGATCTCCGGAAAAGTTATTCCAACTGCCAAGCCAGACCATTCTGGGTAATGGACAGTCTCTCTTTAATGCTGACTGGGAGAAAAGTCCCACTTTAACCTGCTGAAGTGTCATTAAGACAGAAAACATGTGCTCCATGGGGCTTCAGATGGCCTTTAGAAGCTGCAAGTTAAACACCAACCGGAAAGGGCTGCTCAAACCTTACCCTCCTCTCCCCAGACATGCCCAGCCAGGCCTTGGACAGATGGGTCTACAGAGCACTGGCCTGAGTCCTCTTTCCTGGCTCTTCTCAACCTGGCGAGTGAGTGAGTGTGAGGGCAGAGGGAGGACGAAGGGAGAAGAGGAATCCTTGAGGCTCTCCGTTTGGGTGTTTGTAGGCAGAGGACCTCCGCCCTCCCCCCACTTACCGCAGACCGAATAGAGAGCAGGGGTCCACTCGGGGGGCTGGGCCACTCTCTCAGTTTCTCTGTGCCAGGGTGGAGGAGTTGGAGGGGCCTCTCATTTCCGAGTTCTGGGGTCTCAGTTTCATGGCAAGTAGAGCCTGGTAGTCTTCCCTGAGAGGGGTGATGTGCTCATGATCTCCCCAGGTCCCAGAACCGAAGCCTGCTCCCCCCTGGGACCACATGCGATCAGGTCAGGAAGCCACTTCTGGAGACAGAGAAAGTCAGGGGACCCGGATAAGCTGACAAGAAGGGAGGGAGCCCCTGTTACCTGGTGTCCCTTGGGAGCCTAGCACTGTGCTGGGATGACCTCCCACCCCACCCACATACATACACAACACCCCGTGCAGGCCTCACAGCAATCCACTTCACAGCTGACAATGCTGAGGCTCCAAGTGGTGCAAGTTACATGCAGGTCTGTCTGACTCTGAAATTCAAACTCTTAACCACCACACCAATAGCAGGAAAGCAAAAGACAGTGTGGTCTCTCTTTGACTTCTCTCCATCCCACCTCCCTGCTTTTGTGCATGCAGTCTTCCCCTCTTATCATGTCTTCCTGTCTTTTATGCAAATCTTACCCAGCCCAAAGGCCTGCCTCCTCCAGGAAGTCCTCCTTGATATCTGACAGCCAAATTCCTGATGGCTCCACCCAGCTGGTCCTCTGGACTGTTCAACTTCCCAAAAGTTTTAGATTTCGCTGCCACGTTGCCCAGACACAAGCATAAGCTCATTTCATTACCTCGCCAGGTTAATTAATATATACTGGGCACTGACTTGGAGCCAGGCACTGTGGGGGCTGCAGAGGGGACAGGACAAGCACCTGCAGATGCGCCCCCCTTGTTGTGCCTGGTGGGGACCCTCATGGGGTCCCTGCAGGCTTCCCATCCTGCTGAGAAGATGAGGGACCTGAGGCTCGGAGATGGAAAGCAGGCTGCTTGGGTCCCACAGTAAGTCAGTGGCTGGAACTGAAAACTAGGCTGGACAGCAAGACTCGCCCCACACCGGATACACCTGGCCCGGGACACTTCAAACCCTCTCGGCTGGGCCAGGATGGGTTCTTTATCCTGAAGCCCTCTGGTCACACAAATGAGGCTCAGGCAGCCACAGCTGTGCAGAGGATGGGACAAGGAGCAGCAAGGCAAGGGCCCTTACACCACCCCTCAGTGACTAACAGGGCTCTAATATCACCCTTCAATGATACACAGGGCCCTTAGGTCTCCTCTCAGTGACATGCAAGATCTGTCAGCTCTCAGTGACATGCAGGGCCCTATCGCCCATAAGTAACATGCAGGGCCCTGTCACCCATAAGTGACATGTAGGGCCTGTCATCCCTTACTGACATACAGGGTCCTTATGACACCGCCCAGCGAGGTGCGGGGCCCTTACATCACCCACCAGTGACATGGAAGGCTATTAGGTCACACCTCAGTGAAGCACATGGCCCTGTCACCCCTCAGTAACATGCAGAGCCCTGTCACTTCTCAGCGACATGAACGGCTCTTACATCGTTACCCCTCAGTAACTCACAGGGTCCTGTCACCCTTCAGTAACATGCAGAGCACTGTCACCCTCAGTGACATGGGTGAGCCTTAAATAACCCTCAGTGACATGCTCACCCCCGCTGTTAACTCTCAGCCCTGCTTCTAGGCTGTGCCTCCACTTGGGGACACTGTCCACTCCCATCCCGCAAACTGTCCCCAGGGACCCACTCTAGCTGAGAAGCCACAGGGCATAAATTAATCCGCCTTTGGACTTCTGGCTCCAGATGCTCTTTCTTCAGCCTTCCAGGGCTAATCCCTTGCCAGCTAAATGCTCAGAGAGATATTCAATGAACAGATGGTACTGCTGGTCCTGGGCTGTGGAGGGGTGAGGCCCAGCCCTGGGACTGGCACTGGGTGATACATCCCATCCTCAGAGCTGGTAGCGACATGCCTAAGAGTGAAAGGGGGTGGCATGCATCTGCACGTGGCAACAGGAAAGCCCTCCGTGCCCCCAGACCCTTGACTTGAGCTCTGGGGTCTTGCAGGCAGGTGGGGTGAGGTCCCAGTCTGCTTCTTGATGAGGAGCCTCACCTGATGGACTTCCCCAGGTGACCCTCCCAGACTTCATTTTCTCAGTCAGCCTCAATTTGAAAGAAGGAAGAAGAGGCTGAGAGAAAGTCGAATTCCAAGCTGCAACCACCAGAAGGGGTCCCCAGATCAATTATAACTTCCATTGTTAACAGGTGGGGAAACTGAGGTCCAGAAAGAGTCCCAGAGGTCACACAGCCAGTTAGTGGCAGAGCCAGGACTGACTCAGGACTCCTGCCTGTCACTGAGTCTCTGTGAGGTGGTGGTGGCGACGGTGGGGTGTGTGCGTGTGTGTGTGCGCGTGCGCTCACGCGTATGTGTAAGGGTGCGTCCATGACTGTCTTAAGTTGTGTGTGACTATCACTGTGCAGGTGGTAGTTTGACTCTCTCTCTCTGAAACAGTGGCCCCTTCTCAGGAAACTTCCTGGTCTTCAGCTGGTGCAAAGCCTTGGGAGAAGAGAGAAGGTAGAAAGCCCATTCTTCTTTATTTAGTCTTTAAATTGTGGAATGAAAATTGAATTTAAACTCTTTGCAGGGAGGTAATTTTTCCTAATCAGTCACCTTGCTCACAGATCTCCACAACTGGATTGCATCTAATTAGATTAATTGGTTGGAGAGTGATTTCTTTTCTCAGAGAAGATGAACCACAGTGGAGGGGGACCGGCTGAGGCCCGGTGACTTCCTGCCACCCGCCTGCCAGGGGTCTGGGGCCCCTTCCTGGCTTTCCCGCTGCCAGACACCAGCTACCTTCACAGCTTTGCTCACGGTCAGTGATAACAGCCGGTGAGTACGGACCACTTACCATGCTCCAGACGCTGTGCTCTGTGTGTTACGTGATTATTTCATTTAGTGCCCCAACAACACCTGGGGATCATTATAACCCCATTTTACAGATGAGGAAACCGAGGTTCCAAAACATGAAATACCTGCAGTGGTGAAGCCGGGGTTTGATCCCAAGTCACCCGCATGATGTCAATCTTCCCCACCCACTCCCAGTGTAGGGTCTCCTCCTCCACACTCCTGTATCCCCCTATCCAAGCACTTACCTGACGGCTTCCCTGTCTCCCCTCAGGCCTGGGCTATGAGCACCCCATGGCCATCCTAGGTCTCAGCTGTCTTTGATTCCCAGAGAGCAGCGTGGGGCCAGGCACGTGGTGGGTATTTGGTCAGTCTGGGCCCCAGGTGTGGGAGATGACAGCCCTACTGGGTGCTGAACTCCTCTCTCTCATAACCCCCACCCCTGCCTGCCACCAATATCCTGATTTGCAAGGCCTCTAAACCAAATAGAGTTTTACAGTTCATTGGAGTTCATCGCAGCTGCCCTTTCTGGACACCTCTTCTACGAATTGCCTGCAGCGTGGCAGACATCCCGCTAGTCCCACCCCAGATCTCACTCCATTCTAGTGCCCCGGACCCCCAGGAGAGGGCAGCAGGGAGACGTAGGATGCCTGGAGAGTGTGGTGGCACCAAACCCACTAGATCAGGAGGTTGTGGCCCTTCTGGCCTCTTGGGTCACACAGATGGGGTCTCTTGGGTAGAGAGAACTATTTTATCCCTGAGCACAAGGCCCGAGCTCGGGAAATGAGCGTGGTGAAGACCCACGCAGGCCTCTGGCCTCCCTTCCTGCCAGCATCCCCAGGGTTCAGGCCCAGGCACACACGCTCCTTGCAGTGTCCTTTCCCATACTCAACTCCTTCACGCCCCAGCTCTCTTTCCTCAGTCTGGCCCATCTCCCTGGAATCTCTTCCCCTGCTTGTCCCTCGTCTCTTGTCTAATTCCAATTCACCCTTTAAGACCCTGCTCAGGTATCTCTTCCTCCAGGAAGACTTTCCTCAATCCCGGGTGAGATCGGGGACTCTTCAGGATCTTTATAACCTCTGGGCTTACCCGCCCTTAGCAGCCCCGCTCCTGGGTGGTGATGACAGGTCTACCTTTCTCTTCCTCTCCATGCCTCAATTTCTCTAAACCGAGAGCTCCTCAAGAGCAGGGAAAGCCTCAGACAACCCCAGAAGCCCCCCTGGGGCCAGGGCTCCCAGAGGATGAAGCTGGGAGAGGCATCATTCCCAAGGTCATGGTGGTGAATTTCAATCCAGGGAGGCAGGGGAGCCCGAACCTGGTGTGCAGAGCCATGAGCTGGCCTCCCAGGTGACCACTTGCTCATCTCTCGCTCTAACTGTATGTCCTAAATCACTTGGTTTCTTACACCATAAAAAAGATGGCAGAGGGAGGAACAATTCCGAGAAATCTAAACTCTGGCCAAGAAATTCAGAGACTCAGGGAGAGGCTGGCGTCTGGCCCTCTGCTCTGACTCCTTCTGGACATCCTAATGGATGTAGGTCACCATCAGAGCAAATCAGACACTGCCCGCATGCCTCAGCAGGCCACTCTCTCTTCCACTTGGCCCCACTGTCAGGCTCACTGTCTGAGTCCTGGATCAGCACTGGCCTGTAGCTGAGGAGTGAGATGGCTCCAGCCCCAACCTATGGGCCTCCTCGCCAATTCCTGCACTCTACACTTTGTCCTCTGGGCGAGACACCTTGTATTCACTATCACCAATATCCACACTTTAGTCCTCCCTGCATTCACCAAGCACCCATTAAACTCTGCCCTACATCTGACACTGCCAGGGATACAGTGGTCAATAAGGCAGACAAAGTCTCTGGGTTCTTGTTATTGGCAGAGAGAGAGAGAGAGAGAGAGAGAGAGAGAGAGAGAGAGAGAGAGAAAGAGAAAGAAAGAAAGAAAGAAAGAAAGAAAGAAAGAAAGAAAGAAAGAAAGAAGAAAGAGAGAAAGAGAGAAAGAAAAAGAAAGAATTCAGAGCGTGATGGGTACTGGGGAGGAAATAAGACAGGAGCATATGATAGGAAGAGGTTCCTCTCTCCTTGGTCAACCACCATCATCTCTCACCTGAACTTTCCAACAGCTTCCTCAGTGGCTCCTGGCTTCTAGCCTTGTCCCCATAAATCCACATCTACCTGTGTCAATTCCTCGCTTAAAATTTGTTCATGGCTCCTCACAGCCTTCAGAGGAAAAATCAAAATCTTTCTCAAGGCTCATAAGTCCCTGCCTTGCCCTCCCCCCCACCGAGTGACAGCTTTTGTGTGTTAACTCTACACTGCAGCCCTGCGTGTCAGATATGCAGCATGTGAGCGGTCCCGGGGGGAGAGATGAGTCCTGGCCAGGGAGCTGCGGGCACACGAGTGATGTTAGAAGCCAAAGACGGCACAGAGAAGATCCCAAAGGCCCCTTATCTATGTATCCCTTGCCATCTTATCCCCCCACACTGACTGTAGTTCCTTGGTGGGGGGTGGGGCGAGGAGAGGGACTGTGTTTTTCTTTCTCCTCTCTCGAGCTCAGGAATGAGAAAAGATTTGGTTAGGAGACAAGGCCATCAGGGATGTGGCCTGGATACAATACTGCTGATCCAGGAATCAGCCAGGGCAGCTCATGGGGAAAGGAGTGATCTGATGTCAAGTCAGAAAATGCAAGTGTTATCAAGGTCACCAGACCCAAGGGGGTCAGGTTCCAGGAAGACAAATACCAGAGGAACACAGCTTCAGGACCACGGAGAGCACCGAGGGGGCACGGCAGGCTTTCCTCTTCCGCATTCTGGGACCACTCGTTTGCTTTATCTTTGGGTAGGATTCTCTGGCTGCCGAAGGAAATGTGCTCTTGCAAATTGTGTTTTGTGATCAGAAATGAAGGCACAGAAGCTGGAGTCAGACTACTTGTGTTCAAATCCTGCATCCACCACTTACCAGTTGTGTGAACTTATTTCTTAACCTCTCCGTGTTTTGATTGCTGTGTCTGGCAAATAAAGTACATAAGAGTACTTACCTTGTAGGGTTGTGATGAAGATTGAATAAAATGATGAGGATAAAGAATTTATCATAGAGAGTGGTACATGGCAAGTGCTATAAAAGTTCATTATTATTGTTGTTGTTGTCCCCAGGAACTTTTCTATGTTATAGGAAGGGGCAGTGCTTCAGAAGGCATTCACGTCCCCAAGGGGGTCTCTCAACCGTGTGTGTGTGTGTGTGTGTGTGTGTGTGTGTGTGTGTGTGTGCGCGCGCGCGTGCGTGTGTTTGGGGCGGGAATATTGGGATATGTCTTAGTGAACTCAGGCTGCTGTAACAAATACACCATAGACTGGGTTGCTTAAACAAGCATTTACTTATCACAGTTCTGAAGGCTGTGAAGGCCAACATCAAGGCACTGGCAGATCTGGTGTCTGATAAGAGCCAGATTCCTGGCTTGTAGATGGCTTTCTTCTCACTGCACCTTCATGTGGCAGAGACCAGAGAGAGAAAACAAGTTCCCTTCTGTCTCTTCTCATAAGAGCATTGATTCCATCATGAGGGCGGAGCCCTCATGACCTAGTTACTCCTCAAAACCCTCATCTTCAAATACCATCACAATGAGGGTTAGGGTTTAAACCATATTAAACTGGTGTAGGGGAGACACAAACATTCACTCAATAGTAGGGTGTTTAATGGAGTAAGAAATGCCAAACCAGAATCCTGACACCCACTACTTTTAATCAGCTATTACTTTAGATGAGTCATATAACATCTCCAGATTCCATTTCCCATGAAAAACTTCTTGTTTAATTCATATAGTTAGAATTTAATTTTTCAATTTCCTTTTATTCTGCTTCTTTTCTCCTTCCTTCCTTCCTTCCTTCCTTCCTTCCTTCCTTCCTTCCTTCCTTCCTTCCTTCCTTCCTTCCTTTTCACCTTTCTTCCTTCCTTATTTTCTTCTATAAGAATATATTTACATATTACTTGGCCAATTAGAAACAAAATATTATAAACGAGCATTATGCACTACATGTTTCTGTTCCCTCCCCCCCCAAAAAAAAAATTCACATGTTGACACCTCATACCAATAGAGTGGTATGAGGATGTGTAAATTTTAGGAGTATTTAGGTTTAGATGGTGTCATGAGGTGGAGTCCCCCTGATGGAATGACTGTCTTTATCAGAAGAGAAAGAGACCAGAACTCACTCTCAACCAAGTGAGGATTCATCAAAAAGGCAGCCATCTGCAAACCAGGAAGAGAGCTCTCACAAGAACTCAACCATGCTGGCACCCTAATGTTGGACTTCCAGGTTCCAGAATTGTGAGAAATAAATTTCTATTGTCAAGTCACCTAGTCTATATTTTGTGTTTTTTATAACAACACAAGCTCACTAAGACAAAAGAATATTAGACTGTATGGCATTTAAGGGTCTCTCTAGTCCTAATTGACCCTAGTCTTTGATTCTGCCTTTCCAAGAGAGCACAAAGTGTTGGGCTGTGATAAGAAGTGATGCCTTTGGGAAGGCCATGGGGTGTACCTATTGGAAGGAATTGGCTATCTTTGCTCTGGGCATGTGTAGTCTCTTAATCCAACATTGGACCTCCCCTATTTTCTTGATTTATGCTCAGGCTCCTTGAGCCCTCTCAACCTCAGTATGTGGACAATCATTACTTTCTATTTGCTCACCAAGCTTCAGCCACAGTGGCATTCTTTCATAGACCATAATTCTTTCCCTGGGCCTTATTGTATGCCATTGCCTTTGACAGAAAAGTGCATTATCATATAGGATTCTTGCAGTTGTAAGAGACAGAAACCCAACTCAATACAATTTAAATAAAATAAATAAATATAGGCAGGAAGTGGGACAGTTTAACTGGCTCTTTTACCTGAAAAGTCCAATTCAGATATGGATAGATCAGGGAATCAAATATTGTCAGAACCTTCTCTATCAATCTTTTGGCTGAATTCCCTTCATTCTCAGGACGGTTCTACCCTCTAGGTGGGAGATGGTCACAGGTAGGTGGGAGATGGCCACAGGTAACTCCAAACATATATCCTACAGGCTTATCACACTTCTGTGCTGATTTTTAAAGCAAAATCCATGGTATTTTCTCTTATGAGCTAGGCTTGAATCTTCTGCCCACCTCCAAGCCAGGAGTAACCAGAATAAGAATTCATAGTTAACCAGGCCTGAGTGGTGTGTCCATTTTGGAGCAGGTGAAGAAAATAAAAGAGAGAGAGATGCCCATAGCTTGTCTTCTCTGTTCCCTTGGCTGATTCCCACTCATCCCTCCAGGTTTCAGCTTATATGGCACTCACTCAGGGAAGTCACCTTTGACAAACTAATCTAAACCAGGACACTTCAATCTTTTTCTTTCCTTTTTAGCTTTTAACATATTAACAACGAAATGTATTGAGTACTTACTATATATCAGACACTGTTATGAGAGCTTCATATGTATTAACAAATTTAATTCTCATAACAACCCTAATAGGTAGTTATTTTATGATCTCAATTTTCTATTTGAGGACCTAAGGATTAGTGGGGTCAAGCAACTTGCTCAGAGTCTCACAGCCAGGATGCGGCAGGGCCAGGATTCAAACTCAAGCAGGCACTCCTCAGAGCCCAACTTCTAAGAAGGCTGTCCACCTTCTTACAATAATCATAGAGCTTACTTGTAAGTTCACGTACTATGGGTGCGATTATGTGCTCAGTGCCTGCCCCTTTCACCAGACTCTGAACCCCATGGAGGCAGGATCCTCTGTCTCTTCCATATGTCTCAGCACCCACCACAATGCACAGAGTAGGACTTAGTGTCCTCGCTTTTCCATTGGGAAGAATGAGGCTGTCCAACCCTGTTCTCCATAGGAGGGGGATTCAGAGAGTTAGTACAAAAAATGGCCCTATCTCTCCTCTTCCTCCTTCCTTGCTCACTCCCTTTGTCATTTCCTCACCCTCTTCCCTCCTTCCTGCGCGCGCGCGCGCGCTCTCTCTCTCTCTCTCTCTCTCTCTCTCTCTCTCTCTCTCTCTCTCTCTCTCTCTCCATCTCTAGTTGCCCCTCCCTGGCACCCCTACTCTCTATTTCCCATTTTTCTGCTTGTATCCCATACTATATCCTCCTCTTCATTTCCTACCCCCCAGCTAATTAAATGATACCATGGAACGTGTTTTATTTGTATTTAGCTCAGAGGCCTTAGTGCTGTTGGCTGCGTGTTTACTAAATAGCTCTGCATAGAGGGATGTAATGAACCGATTTTATTACAACCGTCATCTCTGCCCATCCTAGGAGGTGATTATGTATTCATTGGGAAAAAGAGAATTACAAACCTCAACTACTAGTGCATGGGGTTTGGGGTGAGGAGAAAGAGGAGAGCATGGTTCTGACTCAGGAAAAGATTTCAGCACTGTTTGTGATGGGGGAGAGAAAGTGAGGTTGGATGTAGTTATCATCCTTATTACTGCAGCGTCTGCATAACTGGGAATGTCAGAAATCCCACTGGCTTTGAATTCCGGGATTCAAAAATTCCTGGGGATGGTTATTACAAGGAGTCCTCTAATTCATCCTATACCGAGCATTGTCTATAGACAAGATGATTGCCTTGGGACTCTAGGACCACTATTTTATTATGTGTGTGTGCTACTGTGATTATGATGACAGAGAAATTCATTGAGAAGCATCATGAGAAAGCATTCTAATGAGTGTTTGTCCATTGCACCTTTCCTCTCTGAATCACAGATGAGTAGTGTTAGTGACAACAATTGCATCAGCCATGCTGAGCTAGGAACTGGACTTGGTTATTTCCTGGATTGTCTCATTTAACCCTCACGATAACCAGATGAGTGGATATTATTATTATCTCCATTTTATAGATGAGAGGCTCAGAAAAGTGATATGCCCATAGGCCATGTAGCCAAGACACAAATGGATTCAGAGTTTGAACCCACATCTGTCCACATTCTCTGCCACCTGCAGTTTAGAAGGACAGGCCCTATCATATAGTAGGAGTTCCACATTTTATTTTATTAATACTAAAAAAATTGTTCTGACACTTGAATACTATAGTGGTAAGTCATAGTTTCCGCAGAAGGTTCACCTTTCTCTCCTTGATTAAGTTGTGTTGGGCGTTAAAAGCATCCTAGTTGAAGCAATGAGTATGGATGGAGCCTGAATCTGTGAGAGGAACAAGGTTCAGAACCCTTGGCAGCAGAGGGCTGGGAATTCCATTTGTCTTGTAGGTCAACCACTTTTAGGATGAGACTCTGGGTTTGGTATTCAGCAATCTCAGCCCTGTGCCTACAGGAGACAAGGACCTCTTTTAGGGCAGACCTAGAAGCTTTCAGGTCATCTATATGGCTCTTGAGCTGGAAATTAGAATCCCTGAGCTCATCCTGTTCTCTCCCCACTTTGTCCAGTGACATTAGGAGAAATCATCCAACGTCATTACATTCGTTAGTTTGACAAGATGTTTGAATGTATGGTATACGTGGTCACTCGGATCCCTGCTTCCTAGAAGGGTGATTAGGAAAATGCAGCGATGATATTATGCATATCTCTATTGCTAGATCATGCCATGGATTACCAGTGCTCTCCTTACTACTGGAAATAGAGTCATTAGCATCTTTAAATCTGATCGGTGAGCTAATTCCAGAAACCCAGAACTAATTCAAAAATAACTCATCCTTAAGATTCTATTTTTATAGAACCACTCTTAGTCCCAAAACCTGTACTAGTCAGGGTACTCTAGAAAACTAGAACCAATAGGATGTGTAAATACAGAAAGAAAGAGAATTATTATAAGGAATTTGTTCATGTAATTATGGAGACTGGCAAATCCAAACCTGCAGTGTGGGCCAGCAGACCGAAGATAGCTGGTGGTGCAGATTAAACCTGAAAGCAGTCTGCTGGAGAATTCCCTTTTACTTCGGGAGGTTCGTGTCTTTATTCGATTAAGGCCTTCAACTGATTAGATGAGGCCCACCCACATTACGGAACACAATCTACTTTACCCAAAGGTCACCATTTAAATGTTAATCGCATTCAAAAACACTCCAAGATGGCACACAAAATTAATCATCATAAGACCTGACCATGAAATGATAAGGTAACATTAGTGAGAATATATTGAGCACTTACTATATGCCCAGCTCTGTACTCAACACTTTAAACATTTCACTTTATTTAACCCTTACAACTTCCCTATGAGATAAGTTCTATAAATGGCCTCTCTTTTCTCCCTCAGGGAACCAAGTCTCGGAGAGGTTAAGTTACTCACCCAGTGTCACACAGCTTGTAAGCGAGAGACTCCAAGCTTGAACTCAGTGCTGCCTGCTCCACAGCCTGTGTCCCCAGCCAGCACACAAGACTGACATGCCTGGGACTATTGCCATGGGGGTGAGGAGCAAGGACAAGTACAGAGATCTAAAAATCTGAGCTGATGGGAGATGGAGATATTTGGGTTGGCCAAGACTCAGAGTTGAATATGAAGAGAAAGTAGGATAAAAATCAGATTTGAGGAGAAGATATGAGCTCATTCAGGTTTGAGGCAGAGAAAAGACAAGGGCTTCTTCTCTCTCTACTGTCTTCCACGGGAGCAACTAATCTGTTGGGGGCAGGAGGGGTCTGTCATTTCCTGATGATTTCCAAATTAACATATCCAACCTCAGACCACGTTCTTTGCATGAGTCAGGCTAAGCTAGCTATGTTGTGGTAACAAACATCCCCAAATCTCAGTGCCTTAAAATCATGAAGGTTTATTTTTTATTCATGCTACCTGTCCTTTCCAGTTATCTGGGGCCCTGATCCACATTGTTCTCACTCCAGGCACACTGGTTATCAAAGCAGAGACAAAGCAAATGAGGAAAATTATACAAAGGTTCTTAAGTGTTTATTAGCTCTGCGTTTGAAGAGTGAGACATAATTTTCCCCTCAGGTCTCAGAAGCTGAGGAGAGAAACAGTCCCATTCTCACGAGTCCCCACAGAGATAGGAGAAATAGCCCTGCCTTTAGAAACATCTAGTCTGATACAAAAGGCCCTGTTCTCACTGTTAGGGGCTCCCTGAGATGAGACCTGACGCCACTGAAGATACCCAGGGTTCTGCAAACTCCCAGACATAAGCTCACACTGTCTTAACAGAGACCGGGAGGAGGTAGTCTCTCTCATGGGTGGACAGCCCACAAAGATCTCTGGGCTTGAGGCAGAGGGAAGCGTGGGAGAGGTGGCTGGGCCTGGGACAGAGTTGTCAAGGCTAAGGGCATTCTTCCCCTATCCTGTGTCATTGTGGACAGGCTCTTGTCCCTCTCTGGGCCCATCTCCTCATCTGTGACTCAGGGCTGGAGATGCGTGATATCTAATGATACCTTCACCTCCACACTAAAATCACTCTCCATTCTTACCCAGACCTCCTTGCTCCCACCCCTCTAAATCCATCATGCCTCTATTTTAATCATGCAATAATGGTAACTTGGCTAATTGCCCAATGGGCAGGCCAAGTGGGTGTCCCCCGCTTCCATTTCATCATCTGACATTTTCCATTTATTTTCAATTCTTTCACCATTAGAAATGACAATTAAATTTTTGATGTAAATACTGCTTTACCAAACTGAGTTAATCACAGGTGAAGAGAGGCAAACTGGCTGTACCAGCTCAGTCAGAGAATCTCAGACATTAATCCTTGGTGCCCCAAAGAAAGGATGGGAGGCTCCAGGGTCCTCATTGGAAGACATCACTTGAAACCTCTTTGGAGGCAACTGAACCCCATATCTCTTTGCCCTTATGCAACCTTTATCCTGTGGAGAGAGCCTGAGGACAGCAAATTTATATCTCATTGGTAGAGCTTTGAAGTTGGAAGGAAATTGCTCATTTGCAGTTGGGGAAACTGAGTCCCAGAGAGCGGAAAGTCTCTCTCTACATGGCTGATCAGAGAAGGGACGTCACAGTGCAACCAAATAATCTGAATTTGGGGAAATATAGGGGTCTGCAGGGAGAAATAAAACCTGAGCATTTATGTATCTGGTGTTAATGTAGAAATGTAAACCTATAGGAATAAACAGATAAACTTAAAAAAAAAAACCCTAGGCAGTCATAGGGAAGATCAGGAAAATTCCGAGAAAGCATCCCTGAGGTGCTGGCCAGGGAAGGAGTGCTGTTCCCTGCAAAAACTCCATCAGACCAATTTCCTCCAAGGACCAAAAGCCTTAATCTGCAGAGCAAAGAGAAACAAAAACTCTTGCCATAGCGCAACTGAAGAAAGGAAAGAAGATAAATATAAGCACCAGCCCTCAGGATGGGCAAGAGTACATGCTTGTGATAGGCCCAATGTTACAGCTGGAGAAAGAAACACTTCTAAAGTCTACATCTGGAGACCCGAGACATAGTACTTGCCTAAGACCGAAAATTAATTATATCATCAGAAATATCTCCTCCCACACTGGTTAGCAAGCACTGAGTCAAAATAATAATGGAATATCTGTGGGAGAGCTTTAAGAGACAGGTTATCTTTGGGGTGGGCCTAAAGGAAAGACCCAAAGTCAGGGGCCTGAGAAGCAGACACTGGAAACCAGAGGTGAAGGAACTCAGCTGAGATTCACAGCTAGGACAAGGCAGAGTCAAGATCCCAACTTTAATTCTGTCAAGGAATCACCTACAGTGGTATGATTTACAAAAGCAAACTCCAGCTTTCCCACAGATATATCCCCCACTCGATGTTCTCTTGTGTCAGAATCCTGGAGCCCCACAACCCAGTGTTTAATTTCAGGGATTTTCTGCTCAAAATCCCACTCTCTTCTCCAAGTTGTCTTGAACTTGAACGTGGCCTTCACAGGTGGAGGGCCCAAGACCTGGCTGACCGAAGCTTGCTCTGGTGGCATCCCTGGATGATTTGGGAGTGAAGCTTGGAAAGGAGCGATGAGCCTGTTGCTTCCTAGGTGCCTTAAGGACCCAAGCTAAGAACCAAAGATTTGAGGGTGGTCCCTGGAGAACATCTCTGAGGGCAGCTGGTTGCTCAATGAACCTAGAGCATATTCCAAACAAAATCTGTCTGAGCTGTCCTATCTTTGGCCTCCTTAGAACCACCTTGGGGAAACCAAGGCAACCTTCTTCAGGCATCTCCCATTACCAACCCAGAGAGCAGATTTGGAGTCCTGGTACTTCCAGTGAACTCTACCCCCATCTCTTCCCCATGGCCCAGTGAGCAGGGAATGTGTGAATGCAGATTACCAGGCTCCCAGTCCTCAAGATCTGGGACCAGGGTCTTCCTTGGGGGGGGATGGAGAGGAAAGAGGAGGAGGAGGGACATGCTTTGCGCCTTCATTTTATTGTGGGTCACAGGTTGAAAATAAGGTGAATCTCAGGTCATCGGATGCTGAAAAACATTAGTGCTGTTCAGCTGTGGTTTCTGCCTTGACTGTACCTGGATGGTTGTTTCAATTCCTCGTCCTGCTTTCCTTGAATTGGGAAAAGAGAGAGAGATCATCCCATTCTGACTGAATTCTCACTAGAGTGAGAGTCCGTGATGGGTCCTAGAAGTCCCTGGAAGTTGTATAAACCAGAGCAGTTAGAAATCCTACTAATTCAGATTCATTCATCCCCCACCCCTGTACATTCACACTGGTCACTTTGTTTAACCCTCACCTCCACAATTACATTTCTGGGACTTCTGTCTTTCTCCTGGCTGTATGACCTTGGGCCAGCCTTCCCTCTCTGAGCCTCAGTTTTCTCATCTGCAAAATGGGGACCATAACAGCCTCTCCCTCCACATCAAGGTGAGGACATAATGAGATAATCCTTGTAAAGGGCCTGGCACAGGGCCTGGCACAGAAGACACTCTGCATCAGAGGCAGCAGGCATCACCCTGAGGTGGAGCTCTGAGCGGTCCCTTTAGATGTGGAAGGCCTGGGCCGAGATATTAGCTCTGGATATTTCTTCCAGAATCCCAAGTGGGGGTCCAGGGATTTCCCTCTCTGCCCTCTGCCTCTGCCTCCTGCCATCTCATGCCTTTCTGTCTCCTTTGATGGGCAAGGTAGGGGTCTGGCCTGAACTCAGTCTACACAAAGAGATTCTCTGTGCTCATGAAAACTCTTGATTTACCCTAAGAATCATAGAAAACAGTTTTCTTTCCACCTAATGACAGAAACACAACCGTGCCATGGTCCTGCTTTGTGCCTCTATGAACAATTCAAGGTGCCCACACTCTGCCCCATTTCCTCCTCACCAGCCAGGGGCTCATTGCTGGCAATTTGGGGAAATACAGCCAATCCTTTTAAGACATATTATATAAAAAGCAGTTCCCGCTGAACAAGCTATTGCCTTTTCTTCTTTCTTTTCTTTAAATGACAATATCTCTCGTTCACTCTTCTGTCTTGAGAAAGAACTACAAAGGATGATGACTCTAAGAAATTCATGAACTCCTAGAAGTTGTGGCTCTTAAAATTGTACTCATTTGCAACATGAAATACCGCCCAGTGTGAGTGTATAAACTCAGGCAATTTCACTGTGCAGGTGAAGTATTTTCCTGAGATCTGTCTCTAAGTACCTGCTCCTAACTGGTGCCCACAGTTTCTGTTTTGAGCTGTGATGCTCAGGGTAGTGCTGCAGGTCTGGCTGGATTTGTCGGCCCTGTAAGGAAGCCAGGAAAGGCCCCTCCTGTACCTGCTTACCTGTGTGGACTCCGGAGGAGGCTGCAGGGGACTCCCAGGTTGAGTGCAGGACTCAATCCCCCACCACAGGTACCACTGAACCTTAAAGGAGCCAAATGCCCCAGTGATGTGTTGATATACGCATGTCTCCAGGCCTCTCATGATGTCAAAATGTGATGATTTTCCTGGGAGAAGTAATGAGTGGAACCGAATGGAATTAAATATAGGCCTGAAATAGGACATGGGTTTCTGAGTATGCAGCCATGACTTTCCACCCATTGAAGGGGACATAGACAGCTGGGAGAGAAGGTCAGCCCCTCCTGGGAATGCTGCCTCCAGGTTTCTGTCATGTTCAAGGGCGTTGAGGACCTTCCATTTTGCTCCTTCATTCACTTACTCATTCAATGCATTTGAGTGGTTTCATTTTGTACCAGGTACTGTGAACAGGATGTTCTCTGCCCTCACTGAGCTTATATTCTAGAAGTTTGCAGAGATAACCAGACGATCAAACAAATGAATACATCATCTGAAACTGGGTTGCATACTATTAAGGGACAAATGGGACAATATGTGAGAAACAGCATGGGGTACAATTTGGCAGGAAAGGCCTCCTTGAGGAACCACTTGAATTGAGACCAGAGGGCCAAAAAGAGCCAGTTGGTCAAAAAAGAAAGGGAAAAACTTTCCCAGCAGCAGAAACTGCCTATGCAAAAGCCCTGAAGCAGGAAGGAGCTTGGGGCATCCAGGAACAGAAGCCATCAGCATGGGTCGGGGGAGGCTGCGAATGGAAGAGAACCAGGTGGAGCAGGACCACATAGGTTGTGTCAAGGTCTAGTCGCTTATCCCAGGGTAGCAGGGGCCGTGGAAGAGGTTTAAGCTGGGTTGTGATGCCACTGGGTTTGTGTTTGTTTTTAAAGCTCTGTTGTCTGCACTGTGGAGAATAAACTGGGGAAGGGAAAGGAAGGGAGAAGAGCATTCCAAGGAGAGAGAGCAGCCCACAAGCAGGTCAGGCCTGAAGTTCCAGGAGCTGGCAGGAGCAGGTGGCAGAGAGCATGGAGGGAAGGGGCAGTGCGTGAGATGAGGGTGTGGATTTGGACAGGGCCAGGTTTCCGTCTTCGACAGCCAGGAGGAGATACTGTGTAGGGGGAGAGGGATCGGAGTGGGGATTGAGTAGCCGTAGTGGGTGAAAATAGAGGAAAGATTAATTTGGGGACATTTAATCACTCGCTCGCTCATTCATTCATTAATTTACATATGTACAGGGACATTGGGACTTCAACTGGCTTTTTGGCCTTGTTCAGGTCATGGTGCAACAGGAGTTGATGGAGAAGTAGTAAAAAGGGGAATTGTCTACCTGCCTGGGTCTCTATTCAGGATTCTTGCCTGGCTGGGATATAGAGAGTAGAAGGGAAACCCACTTAGAATAGAACCTGGACAGTAAGTGGGCAGAGGGCAGCAGGTCCCTGGTCTCTCAGAAGAGGAAGGCATAGAGATCCAGCAAGGGTGAGGTTAGTCCTCAGTGCTTGGCCCAGCAGCTCAGGGCCCAGGCATTCTGGGGTTAGGGGCTAAAAAAAATCCTGAGTCAGGGGCCCCAAGTATAGGGCCCCACACTAGAGAGTTGGGACCGGCCCACAGAGTATCATGCCTAGAGTGGCACCACTCTTTTCATCCTTCATCTGCTTGAAGGCCTAAAGCGGCCAGGGTACTCTAGTGCCTGAGCTGAGGACTCAGAGCCTCCAGGTCAAATATCTGAATGCTAAGCATCTGTCATGTGCTTGGGCAAGGGACTGGAATTAGCTCTGCCAGAGCGATCTCGAAAGACTACCCTGAGGAAGTGGCATTTGAGTGTGATCAGAGGTTAAGCAGGGAGTTTTCAGAGGTAGAAGAACATTCTGGTTAGAGGTAATATCAAAAGCAGGAAGCGGGTAGCAGGAAAAAGCATTACAGGCCTGACACATTACACCATTATGTTTTGGAAGGAGGGAAGAGGCGTTGAATGCCTCGCTTAGAACTGTGGCCTTCAGTTCTTAATTTTACAAAGAACATTTATATTCATTATATTAGAGATTTTTGGTTTAAAGGAACATCAGCCAACTCTAGCTAATCTAAACAAAAATGAGGATTTGTGGAAAAGGTATTAGGTATCCAGGGGCTGAGATGCATGCTGGGAATGGGCTGGAAGAAAGGAAAACACAGAAAATGCTCTCTTTATCCATCTCCCTGTAGCTCTCTGAAAAGCTTTCTTTTTTCTTGCTTTCTCCCTGTACGTAAGTGCTCTCTGTGCCTCAGCCCACCTAGAGGATCATGGTCTCCGTTAGCTCCCAATCATAAAAGAGACAAGAGTGGACTTAACGTTTTTCACTTCTAGCTCAAAAATCTCAGAAAGGTTCTATTGGCCTGGTTTGGATCAGAACCTATGTCCATAAATTGGATCCCTATTTACTTATATGGCAGATTCTAAAATGACCAAGTAGATGGATTGAAGAGAGGAGAAAGAGAAAGCTCCAGAAGTGGGTTAGGTGCTAAGCTTTGCTGGCACTGCATTTAATCTACAGTCTTATTTCAAGGTGGTCCAGAGAGGTTAGGTGACTTTCCTGAGATCAGACAGCCAAGAAGTAGTCAGATCAGGACTAAACCCCAGGCCTGGTAGAGTGGGCAGGGGCATAAGGCACTTATCACCTCTATCCTCTATTTCCCTTAATTGTTTTGGTGATGCTGGACTTGGGTCAGGATTTGGTTTCTACAAGAATCTTCCAGTCCTAAAATTTCAGAAAAGAATATGTCCATGTCAGGGTGGCCTCTTCTTTCTGGCTGCCAAGGTCCTGCTGTTCACTCAGCAACCTAGCTACATGGAGGTAGGAAGGAAAGGGTCTCTGAGCCCCAGAGAGCAGGTGTGTGTCTTCCACAGCCAAACCCCAAGCCAGCTTTTCAGGGAAAGGAACAATGGAAAGATTTGTGTACTGTGAGCACATATGAGCTGTGTGGTCTCAGGTAAGTGACCCAGCTTTTCTAAGTCTGTTCCTTCATTTGTGAAGTGGGCTTAACCATACGTAATAACATATATACATCATATACCATATCACCTGGCACATAATTCAGTATATATGGTTCCCTTCCCTCATCATTTGACCCTTTTGGAGCATTAATTCTGATCTCTGCCTTTCCCTGGGAACATACTATTAAAGCCAACACTCTTGGTTTACAAAGGAATGAACTGGATCCATGCTAAAGTGAAACAAACTGGAGGATGGCAAAGGCTTCCATGGCAACGAGCATTTGACAGGTTGCCCTAGGAACCCTTGCTGATGCTCTTGGTGAGTGAGGCAGTGTGGCCAGAGCCAATAAGAGATGGAAGGTACACTCCCGTCTTGTAATCCAGAGGCCACAAACAGCAACATCATTTTGGGCTGGAACAGGTAGAAATGTGTGTGTGTGTGGTGGGGGAGAGTTCAAGTGAAGGACAGAGATGGGAGGGACCTTAAGTCCAGCACCCGTTATTTTTTTAACTAGACAGACCCCGCTTCAGCACCACGGACAGAGCCTACCTTTCTGGAGAAGGCTCTTAGGGAACCAGCCTGAGGGAATCAGAAGACAGAACCTAGTAACTTTCAGCTAATGGTACCAGGCAAACCCTAGGTCACAAAGAATTCACCTGACCCAACTTATCAAGATAACTAAATACTGACCAACATGCAAAAAAAAAAAAGTCATTAAGCTGTTGTGAGGAAAGAACTGGGGAGGGAAACAAAGGGTTTCCCCTTCTAAGACCACTGGCTCACCCCATCTCCCTGGCACTCCTTCCAGTATTAGTTTCCCTCACCTTGAAATAAGGGTGCTAGACTATCCCTTTCCAGCCAGGACATTCCATATTCTAAGGATATTACAACTTCTATGGAAATATGTTTTTTCTATTTTCAGCCTTCTGGCCTTGCAGACACAATGCCTGGTTACACATCCTGTTCACCCCATCAAGGCTGCAGGGAATGTCACCTTGCCACAGCTATCTATACCCCTCAGTCCTGGACTGCTGTGTTTCCCAGATTCCACTGGCATTGGCCAGTATATGTGGACCTGGGAGATCTGGAAAGGTTAAGGCATTGACCAACTTAAAATGAGTGATCAGAGCCTCGGCTTCAGGTGGCTGGGCTGGAGTCCAGGCTCCGTGCACACACCATGGGATCATGGGGATGCTGTTTCTCCTGCTGCCCCTCACTGATATTGAACACTGACTCTGGCGAGTGTCCCAGGGTGGTTGTATGTGGTCAGTGCCTTGTCACCCCCTCCTGTCTTGCTAACATTCACACCCATTGTTTATGCACATGACAGTCATTTGAATGTAGTTGACATTTCTTCCTGATTGATCTAATAGAATAAAATTTGCCTTCAGCTTCTTATTATACTAATCATTATAACCACTAGTACATGAATTCATAATTGTTCCTTACACTAATATAATTGCTGTTGGGCAAATGCAAAGAATTCCTGCTCTTATTAATGTAATAAAAAGTTAACTGCACTGCCTCACATGTGTGATCTGTGTCTCTCTGACTCTCCTCATCTCCCTTCGCTTGGGCAAATTCTCCTGTTTCCAAGAAGTCCATTTGGCTTCCTGCCCTCATGGTCAGCAGGGCATTGTAGCCTCCTCCTGAAGACATGTCACTTTGTGGATTTATGAAACTATGCCTGCTTTTCTGCTGCCACTGCTAGCCACTGAGTTTTCAGAACTTCTATTGGGCTAAGTGCAGCACTAAGTGCCTTGGGAAAGGTGCCAGTCTCATTCCCAACTGACAGATGCGAAAACTGAGGGTTACAACTGAGGCTCTTTTCCCTACTCACTCAGCTAGTGAATGATGGAGCCAGCCTTTGATGTCAGATGTCTCCGTATCTTGAGCCCACACTTCTGACATTTTGCCTCTAAGATAGTAGCCTGTCCTGTCCTCTCCCTTCTTCCCCCTCCTCCCCCTCCTCTTGCTCCCTTTCCCTCCCCCACCCTGCTCTTTGCCGAGAGCTGAGATATGCAATTCTGTCCCATACGTGAAAACAATGAGGGGGCCTGGCCTCAGATAGCCACCCAAAGGGATATACAGCCCACCCTGAGGCCCCTTCCCAGTTTTAGAACTGCCAGGTTGGGGAGAGAGAGTGACACATTCGTTTCTCCTTTACCCTATCCAGAAGTTCACATGTGAACCCAGCTCTATTGTCAATACCACCTCGCTGCAGATGTGCAAGTGATGATAATGCCACGCCAGGGTTTACTTTTGCACAGTTGTGCCAAGAAACTTCATCTGGGCCTCACTTTGATCCTCACAGCATCCTGGGAGGTAGAGCATTATGCCCTCTTGAAAGATAATGAAAACTAAGGCCCAAGTAGTGTCATAAATTTTTGGAGCTGGAATGTCCCTTAGAGATCAGCTATCACATAAATATACAAATGAAGAAACTTAGACCCAGGGAGGAGAAAAGACTTGCCTAAAGCCATTCAGCAAGTGAGGGGTG
The DNA here is from genome assembly GCF_014176215.1 of Rousettus aegyptiacus. Lineage (NCBI taxonomy): Eukaryota > Metazoa > Chordata > Mammalia > Chiroptera > Pteropodidae > Rousettus > Rousettus aegyptiacus. The sequence continues at coordinate 18,414,098 of NW_023416284.1, read as the reverse complement.
GATCCAGAATCAAATCCCAGGTTCTCTAGTTTCTAGGTCAGTGTTTCTAACTCAATGTCAGGCAAATACCCTGAACCAGCCCAGGACTTCCTTGAATTTCAGCATGATTCCCATCCTGCTTGCCTTTCAGAGAGTCACGGGGGTGGAGTTGTCCAGATTCAGTCTCAGATTCCTAGCTTCACCACCAACGTGCAGGATACACTTGGGCCACCCCCATCCCTCTTGCAAGCCTTTTTCTCATTGTAAAATGATTGTTTGTGGGACAAGGGTGCTGCGTTTGAGCGCCCGAGGCACTTTGGAGATGCTCAGCATCCCATGCTCCCAGGGAATAAAAGACAAAAAAAAAAAAAAAAAATTCTGGCCAAACTTGGCTTAGAAGCAGCCACTCCAGTTTCGAAACAACACATTTAATTGTTCTTCCTGGAAACCTCCATGGATCCATTTGAGTAGAATAAACCGATTTGTAGAAATGATCATTCCATTGTGCTCTTCTCATTGGCTGCAAATGGATGGTTCTTCTGGGTGCTTCTGGATGAGCCCTGAAGTCCAGCTGAGACAAATCCATCCCTCTCAAGTGACATCTGCTGGGAGGCGGCATTGAATTATGTCAGATTATAATAGCATATCGCTGTGTTCTTTTAACTTTACTTAACTGAAGTTAGAACCACCCACTGAGAGGCTTAATGCTCTGAGGATTTTCTTGGCAGGAGGATTTTTCTGGGCTATACAGAACAGATTGTGTCATGGAAAGTTGGTGAGCAGAGTAAAATGCCTCCAGGACTGGACGTGGCATGCCACAGACCTTTAGCTGTTGATGAAGGTTGGCTTGGAGAGGATCAGATGCATTGCTACAATTTGCCTTTAGGGTCTGGCCAGAAAGCTTAGATAGCATCGAGACTCATTTCTCACTCATTCATTCAATCATTCATTTTCTCACTCTGTCAACAAACGTTTAATAACCATCTATTTTCCAGGACACTGTGCTTGGTGATGAGGATACAGAAATAATAGGAACCTGACTTTACCAGGATGCTAAAAGTCTTGCACAAGACACAGTAATGCCTAATGGGCATCAAAAAACAAAAGTAGGAAGCACATAACTCCTTGGAGGTCATGTGGGGTGGACATCCATCCTAGAGTGGGTGCCCCCAAGGCAGACCCTGAGAAAAGGACATGGGTCTTGGTAGTTCCTTTGGGAGGTGATTCTAGAAAGCACAGTGAGGGACTTCAAAGAACAATGCAGGAAACGGAGAAAAACCAGCAAAGGAAGCATCAGTGGGTGGGGAACTGGAGCTCAGTCCCACTGAAAACTTATGAGGAGCCATGAGGAGGCACTGCAGGACCGTCCCCCTGGTGGCTGGGAAGGCTGGGGTCTTAATCCACTGACCTTCATTCCCCATGGTGTAAGGGTCGCTCTTGGGATGCGTTAAGTCCCCAGTGCTTGGATGTGTACCTGCCCTCAGATGAGCCACCTGGTGCTGGAGAAAGTGCACACGCAGAGAAGAAAAGGGAAGGAACATTTGAGGGTGGAGGCCGTCAGCGTGCCGGGAACTGCCACTGCCACAGGACAACTTGGGATGGACCCTGGGGACAAGGAAAGGTAGCAGCAACATCTGCTGTAATGCTTTCAAAGAGGTGACAGCTGAGCTCGGTCCGGAAGGATTGGCAGGCATTGGCCAGTGGACGTGGGCATGGGAAGTGGTTTATCCAAGTAGTAGAAACGGTGGAAAAGGAACTAAGACAATTTCCTTAGATAATGGTCACTGATAAGGCAGGAAGGCAGTGGCTCCAGGTGCTAGCAGATATGAAGAGAAGGGTTTAATTTAAGGCCAAGATTGGGAAAGTTCTGAGTCGCTTGTACATAGGGAACTTAAGTGTTGAGTTGAGGAAGCTAAAGACATGGAAGGAGAGAGGGGATGGTCAGGAGCATCTGCAGGGGCAGAAGGAGGTGGGATCAGGTGGAAGGGAGAGGCGCCAGCCTTCCACCAGGAGACAGGGAAATGAGAAAAATGGAATGAGTGTCCTGTGGCCTTTCTTTCCAGGTACTGAAGGGGCTAAAGGGACATGCAGCCAGCGACAGGGCTGGGGTTTGAAGCAGACTTTGAGAAGGGCAGAGATCTAGAATAGTCCCAGACTATTTCAAGAAAAAAAGAGGCTGACCACAAGAAGGTGAGGAGAGGGGTGGGTGACATGGGTGACAGCTGAGGCTGGCGCCTGTGCTCTGGCGGTGGGGCCAGTCCTCCCTGATGAGCAGCTTACCAGGAGCTGCTCAACGCTCCTTACCGACGTGGAGAAAGCAGCAGTCGCCTTGGTCCACAGCTGGGTTTGGCCGAATGGGAGCAGAACAAGGAGAACATGAGCCCAGGGAAGACAAGTATTCCCAGGACAGAACTACCCTGTGCGTAAAATTGCAAAGCCCAGGACCTGGCACAAAGTGAGTGTTCAATAAGTACCGGCAGTGCTGTGATAGCTCTTAACCATGCCGTTCCGTGTGTGTCTGTTTGTCTGAACCCTGCGCTGGTCTGCAAGCCCTTAAAAATGGGGATCCAATCAATCAATTCACATCAGCGTCGGAGCCAGCACAGACCAGGCAAATGATTATGGAATGAACACAACATGACTGGAGAGTTGGGGGGTGGGGGGTGTCAGGTGACCTGGAGACTATCTCTAAGGGCAGGGGACAGGCTGAGATATTCCCCAGTCACCATCTCTCACATCCACAAGGCAGGCAAGGGCTACCCCACAGCTGGCTAACAGAATCTGTTCCCATGCCCTTTAAACATTGGCATGGAGCCCCTCTAGTGGGAGAGCAGAGTGGAGCCACCCTTCTGACCTCAGCCCAACTCCTACCTTTGCCTGGGCTGATTTACTCGGATCACTTGTCAGTGTAGACCTGGCCTTGGGGGCTTCATGACCACACAGAGGTGAGGACGTCAGGTTACAGAAACAGGTGTTTTTCTATGCCCACACACGGACATCCTGCTGTGGATTCATCATGCCTGCCACCCCCACACTGTCCCCCTACCCACGTGCTCTGCAGGAGCCCCTGCAGTCCCACACCCACGTGTACCGTGTCTCTGCTAGAAGAGCTTGTTTTTCAAAAATTCTTTGGACATTCATTAGTCCCACAAAAAGCAGCTTGATCAATGTTCGGACAGGTAAGTCTGTGCATATCCTCTATCCCTCGCCCTTCATCTCCCCTCGTTCCCCCCACCCCCGACAATGTGTCAAGACAATCTGTCCCTCACACAGTGACCATAAAGCAACATCAAGCAATATTTCAACACACATAACCAGGTTGCCTGGCCCTCTGAGTCTCAGTGCAGAGCAAGGGCCATCATAAAACTTGCATGTGACCGAGCCTTGCCTGGTTCAATGCTTGTCCAAAAACTTTGCACTCACTCTGCTGAAAACAAGGCCTCTTAATGATGAGCATCTTGTCTTTGCAGAAGGAATGGCAGAGGGCAGGCAGGGTGGTGTGGGGCTTGGCTGTGTGTCTTGGCCTCACTGTTCATAGCCATGGATTAGGAGTGTGCTGCTCACCTGGCAGAGCCTCGGTTTCCTCATCAGCAAAGGAAATAATGACAGGACCCACCTTGTTTGGAAGATTATGAGAAAGATACAAAAATTATCAGCACTGCACCCAAGAAATGGTGGTTCTGGGTGGAGGCAACACATCTTATTTTGTCCTCAGGACAGCCTGAGAGGCCGGTGTCCTAAACTCCAGTTTGGCAAATGGGAACCTGAGGGTCAAAGACATTAGCTGTGGGGCCCGGGACACACTTCTCAGTGACAGAAGGCATTGGGACTTCAACACGGTGTGTTCATCTCCAAAGACAGAACAAACAGCCTGCTGTATCCATGGAGGGGACACCTGGTCCCTCAGGCCAGTTGCTGGGGGCTACTGGGCTGCCGTGGTGTGTCCTCAGCTGTCGTTTGTCCCAGCCCAGGTGGTGGCTGCACACCATGATGCGGGCAGCTCTCCAGTGGGGGGGGGGGGGGCAGAGGCAGAGAGAGGCAGCGCCCAGGTGGGATGAGAACCCATCTTGGCGCTCTCACCTCACCCCATGCCCCTGCCGCCCCCCTCCCCGCCCCCGTTCCAGAGCAATCAGCTGGAAAGCTGCTCAGGACGCAGCCCCACAGCATCTCTGTCCCTAAGTGCGCCTCGCCCATGGTGCCACATCTGCATTTGATTAAGTGACTACCCCAGGAGGATGACACCACGATGCTCCAAAGAAGACCATGCTGTGGAGATGAGGGGCACCGGCCTCCAAACTCACCACTCACTCGACCTCCCCACAAAGGAACTGGTGGTGGTTTTCAGAGTTTTTCTTTCACACTTCAGTGAATGTTGTTTGTGAGAACCAACGGCATTTTCTGTACTTAACATGTAATAACTGGTCTTATAAATCTAAATTATCCCTATAAATCTAAATTAAGTGCCCAGATTTTAATGTACTTAGAACACTTAATTAATAAAGTGCTAGGAATAACCGCTACTCATCTGTTTACTTCAAGGCAGCTTCCATTTTCAAAGCATGTATTTCTTTGTTGTGTGTGAGCGGAAGGAGGGAGCCCAGAGCCCCTGGGCAGTTTGTGGGCTGCTGTGGGCACTGGCCATCTTCACGGTGCCCTCCAGGGCTGCCCGGGCCTCCTCGTGTCCAGCTTCCTCTGGCCTCTTGGTCTCCCCCTCCAACTGCCAAGGAAAGGAGGTAAGAGTTTCCTGCAGGTGGAGGAAACCTGAGCGAGACTCGAGAATAATGTGCTGTGTGACCATGGATGGGTTAGCTGCCCTCTCTGCGTCTTAGTTTCTCTTCAGCAAAATAAAGGAAGTGCGAGATCACCACCGAGCGCCTTTCAGTAGCTGTAGGGATGGAGTTGCGGGGTGAGGGAGGCTTGGTGCAGAACTTTTGAGCAGTATGACCTTGGGCAGGTGATTTAACCTCTTCATGCCTCAGTGTCCTGGTCCATACACGGGGGATGATAACAGCACCTACTTCGCAGGGTCATGGGATCCTGAGATGAGGTCATGCAGGTAACGTGCTCAGCTCGGTGCCTGACTAGCTGAGTGCCCTGTGATGTCAGCTATTGTCATTCTCCTGGGGTGGCCAGTCCTTGGCCATGGCAAAATGTTATCTACTCTGTGATGGGGGATTTGGGGAGAAGGGCTGTGATAGCCAGGGACAATGTGGAATGGGAATACTGGTGATCGGAGCTAGAGGCAAACCATTAAGGAAACCAAGGGTTTTGTTTTGTTTTGTTTTGTTTTGTTTTGCTCTGGGTTCATCCCCCAGAGGACAGGAAGGGCCCAGCCCAGCCCAGCCCCCAAAGTCTGTCCTTCTATGTTGGACCTGCCAGGACATCAGATTGGCTCGCTGAGAGGTGAACGGCATCCAGATAACATGGCTTCTAGTGACACTCGCATTTCTACATGTCACCGAACGCCCACCCAGTGGCCCAGGCCCAAGATCTGCATCATGTCACCCTTGACCCACATCTAAGCGGTCACCAAGTTGTCTGCACAGGGGCTTCTCCACCCCCATTATTCCCACCATGGTCTGGGGAACTGACATCCTGGCCTCAGTTAACACAGAGCCTCCTAACTGATCTCGCCCTCCCCACCACCTCCCTCCACTCGCCCTCCCACCCCCCAACCCCACCACATCCTGTCCAGTTACCTCCATCACTGCTTCAGCCTGTGAGAGGACCCTGAGGAGACCTGGTTCCAGTAGGCAGTGGGCAAAGCCTCTGAGTCTGCTCCCCACCCCACCCCCACACACGTACCCAAGGCTGCATCTCCCCAGGGTCCCGGGCCCTTGGGTGTGTCCTGGGCTTGGTCCACCTCACTCCTCAGACACATTCTTGGCTCCTTCTGCGATTGAGATAATGCATTTGCTCTCATGTTAACTTTTATTGCGTATTGATTTTCCCCACCCTGTCTCAGCCACGTCTATTTTTATCCGTTCAAAGTAGTAAAACCATTCTGAGAATGGCTGGGAGTATCGGACCGTAGAATTCCACAGCCACAAACAAGGATGCATGTTAACGGGGCCATTGCCTTTGAGGGGGCAGGTGAAGGGCCCACACATCACTTTGGCCACAAATGCCGGGCTGGGAAAGCCCGCCCAATCTTTCATCAAGTGGCCTGGGGGTGAGCTGGGGGAAGGCACTAGGTGAAGTCCCGTGTCTAGGTCTAGGACAGAAGTGTCATCTAGATTGACCAGAGGTAGATGGCCGCAAGGGTGACTGCAGCGTGTGTCTGAGGTGGAGGTCGAGGGAAGGGTCAGAATGGGAGCCTCAGCACTGGTCAGACCAGTTGAGTGGTTACAGGAAAGGAAACAGGTGAAGCCAGAAGCCAGGCCCTGACAGAGGCTAAGACTCTGAACTGAGCACTCAAGATGTACAGGGAGCTTGCTAGGTGTCCTCTGGTTCACTCTACCCCAACCCTTAAGGAACTTGTCCTGTGCTCAGACAGGCAGGAGGAGCTGGGCTGCAAATCCACAGTCTGAGTCCTTGTCCCCATCACTCCTTCTGAGGTGGGGCCATCACAGTGGCTGGCCTTTGTGGACCCCCAGAAGGAGGCCCTGGGATCTTGTCATGGGGAAGTGAGTATTGTATTGGAGTGAAAAGACCTGGGTCCACCTCTACTTAACAGTGACCCTGGGCAAGTCCCTCACTTCCCTGAGCTGGGTTTTCCCTTCTACGAGGGGAGAACTGTACATGCCTCTGGGGGTGCTAGAAAGGACGGGTAGTGAGGTCTTTTCACAAAGCACCTTATTGCACCACCCTTGGTACACACAGGACTCAGTGGGGGGCTGTGATGATGGTCATGTTGTCGATGATGATGATGACTGTGATGACGATGGTCATGGTTTTGATGGTGATGATTGTGATGACGATGGTCACGATACGGATGGGGATGATGATGGTCATGGTGGTGACGATGATAATAGTAAAGACGATGGTGAAAAATAGCACCATGATGACGTTGGCACTGGTGATAGTGATGATGATGGTGATAGTAAAGGTGGTGGGGGTGGTGGTGGTGGTGGTGGTAATGATAATGAAAACAGTGGTGATCATGCTGGTGATGACGATGATGATGACGACAATGATAATAACAATGATGAGATAATAATGATGATGATAATGATGGCAGTGATAGTGATAAAAGAGGGAAAAGATACAAGCAGAAAACCATGAGTAGCACCCAACTTTCCATCACTAATTATCCATCTCCATAATGCCATGACCCCTTTCTCCAGAGCCCTGATCCCAGCTGTAATTCCTCACGCTTTTGTGTCGTGTTGAGGTCACGACCCTCACCAGACTATAATAACTGCAGGACAGGGTCTGTTTCATTCACAGCTCTATCCCCAGCACCTAGCTCAGCACCTGGAAGACAGGTGTACACTAAGCACCTGTCCAATGGTTTAAGGAGGAGGCAGGGAAGCAGGCGCCAGCCCCTTCATTGTCCCCGATCCCTGCAGATGCGTAGGCTGCTCTCCTCCCACTGCTGCTCCACCTGGCATCCCCACCGCTGGGTCTCAGGGGACGCCGAGAAGACCTGGAAACTCAGAACTCAGCAGTCTCCTGAGAGTTTGGTCTTCCAGCACCCTGCCTGCCCTGGGTGGTGGCAGCCCATGTTCCAAGGCAGACCGTGATCACTTGCTTTGTGGGGACATTGACATTTACCAGTGAAAAGGCATTATGTTCCCTGCTCCCCATAGTGCAAAATAACAGGGACTCCGATGGACTCCAAGTCCTGTGAAGCTCCCCCCGGGATGGTCAGCATGCATTCTCACTTGGCCCTTCCAGAGCCCCTTAGAGACTGCGGACCCCACCACCTCCAATCCTCTGGGCGGCTACAGGGTGGCGGGGCTAAAGGTCAATTCAACTTTGCGCCTCCAATCAAGCTTTAGCCCACTCTTTTCTGACCTCTCCAGGGCAGGTTTGCATCAATAGTGCCCCATCCCTGCTCACTGAACTTAATCCCCAGTCCAGGGTCAACCTTTGCACTTTGCAAGCGTCAGTAACACTCAATGGTAGTGGAGGCCTTGGTCCCTCTGCAGGCGCTGTCTTTCTCCCCAGCCTGTAGGCATCCAGGAGCCAGGAAGCCAACATTCCCAATTGCAGGCAGGGAGTAGGACAGCTTCTTGCTCTTTGGAATGCCAGAGTGACCTAAGAGCCAAAGTTGGATAAGAGGAAGACAATTGATCATGAGTTGCCAGGCTCCCTTCTGAGGGAGGAGTGAAGTCGATTAGCAATGGAGGGACACAGGGTCAGGGAGACAGACAAGTGTCGCTCAATTTATTGATGAGGGTACTAATATCTAGAGAAGTGAAGTGACTTGCCCGAGATCACACAGCATACTGACGACAAAGCCAGGACTTAAGCTCAGCTCTCCAAACCCTGCCAGGACACAACACTACCACTAATATCATCGCTCCAGATCAGTGTGGTGAGGAGTGGTCCACTTGGTGGGTGGTGGGCAGTGGGATGAGGGCAGAGAATGTCCGGCCACACGCACTCCATGAGGACAGAGCCTGGCCTCCCTGGTTGTCTGCTGTACCTGCAGGGCCTGGCACACCACAGGCACTCGGTAAATGTTCGTTTCCTGCAGGACATCCGGGCCCTTTCTCCTGGGCTGCGGGAGCTGAACAGGGCTGCTGTGGGCCAAGCACGCACTGCGGCACTGCCCCACATCCTTCCAAGGAGCGCCTGACCTTGCTCTACCATTTCCCTCCTGAAACCAGCAGTCCCGGCAAAGACTTGGGAATTCATCTAAGTTCCAATAAAACACTGCCGTTTCCCTCCTGCTTCTCCGTTATCAGTCCAAGCATTGCTCCCATGTATCTTGCCACCTCTAATCTCCAGCCGCCTATGTCCTCCTTCTGCCTCCCCCCAGTGCAGAAAGACCCCGCCTCCTTTGGAAAGTGGAGGGATGATGGGAAAGCTGATAATTGGAAAACTCCACCCGCCCTCCCAGGGCCCAGGGCTGCCGAGAAGGGTTAGTGCCCCTGGAGAATTAGCCTCAGTTTCCTCATCTTTGAGGTGGGTGTGAGGAAGGTGCCTATCTTCTGGGAAGAATGGGGTCAGCGATGTGCCTGACATTCGGGGTGCCCCTGAGTATTTCTTCTGGGTGTAATGAGATGTCCCAGCCACTCTTCCCCTATCTGAGCTCAGGCCCCCCTCTCTCTAAACCCCTCTTCCTGCTGAAGCATAGCCCTCTCTGTCTCCTCTGGGCTATTCTCACAGGCCTCCTGACTCCAAACCCCAGGCTGCCTCCAGAGGTGTTTTCTGATTTGCAGACCTCATCAACTCGCTCGTGTCTTAACCAATTTCCCCATGACTCCTGTCACCATCACCTAGTGAATAAAATCAAACCCTTAGCCTGCGACAGGGGCAGCTGCAGAATACCTCTGGGAGGAACCTGGGGCAGCAACCTGACGAGGGGAGGTGAGAACTTGTCTTGCATTTTACAGATCAGTAAAAATAGCAAAATTTTCTGACGAGTTTTGCTGATTCTTCACATAAAGATTTAGAAGACAGCACACGTCCACCCCCAACAATGATGATGTTGATGATGATGATGATGATGATGATGTTTTATGTTTGGGGTGACTTCGGGAAGGACGTTGATTTGCTCATCCAAAAAGTGCTTACTGAGCACCTACTATGTGCCAAGCACTGCTCTAATGGACTAAGGGTGGCTGAAGTTTCTCAGGCCGCCTTTCAGAGCTGTGGCTGCCTGACACCTATGTCCCTCTGTGGTCCGGCTGCTACCTCTGCAGTCATAGCTCCCACGGTCCCACCGCATCTTCCCCGCATCTCTTCTCACACAGGCATCACAGCATCACTGCAGAAGTAACAGAATTGTAAACTCCACATTGGAAAAGACCTTAGAAGATCACCTACCCCCAACCCCTACTATCAACCCAGCCTGAGGAAGCTTGGGGTGTACTCTCCCCACTTTTCATAACCGCTCCCCCCCCCCCAACAAGGACCTGAGCCCCCCAGGCAGTGCAGTTTCTATAAAATATCCAGGTCCCTCATCAGGGTTGATTGATGCCACTGCGGGCCACACTCTAAGGACCCCTTTTCTAGAGGGGGAGAAGGACATACAAATGCATCCCAGGAATGCAGGAGATTGATGTTTTCACAGAGGGACTTTGCCCCAGATGGAATGCTCTTGGAGCAGAGATTAGGGAAGGCTTTCCAGGGCAGGCACCAATGATTTGGCCCTTGAACCAAAGTGCAGTTCTCCAAGCGGAAATGCAGAAGGGCGTTTCTGAAGGTCGAGGTTAGGCGTGTGGGCATCACAGTGAGGCAGTGAGGTGGCACCTGGTGGTGTGTGCTGGGTGACACATTACATGTGGATCCTGATGGCACCCCCCAGAGGAGCGATGAGGAGTTAGCCCATGGAGGATGCTTGGAGGTGTGCCTGCAGGCGGTGCTTGGTGAGATTAGTGATTCTTGTGAGCAGAGCCCAGAGGCAGTGCACCCATGACGGGGGGTGCAGGGTGCAGGGCCCGAGCCTGGTTAGGGGTGGCCCTTACCCTGGCCCTTGTCCCCTCTCTGGGCCTCAGTTTCTCATCTGTAAGTGGGGATCAGGCCCACCTTACAGAGCTGCTGGGTGTATCGATGACAAATCATCAAAGTACCAGAGTTCAGAGCAGGTGTCCGTATAACTACTGTTCAAGAGCCTGGCAGCAGGCAGAGCCCCTTGGGGTGTGAAAGGTTTGGGAATTATCAGCAGAGCAGTGATAATTGAAATTTCAGGAGTGAAAAAGGTCCCCAGGGGCGAGTGTGAGAGAAGACGAGATGAAGGGAAGCGGCGCCAAGGGGAACCCTGGAGCCCTTGGCTGGACTCTGCTTGTGGATGCCTCTGAAGTCAGAAAGAGGAACTGGACTGTGGCTGCAGCAGGAGAGTGAGCCCTTAGACACAGAGAGGAACTTTCTCACCATGAAGAAGACAGAGAGTGTAGTGGATAAGAGGGTGGGTGTGAAGCCGGCTCCTCCTCTTACTCTCCAACTGATGCTGGGCAAGTGAATTGTCTTCTCCATACTCAGTTTTCTCATTTTTAAAATGGGGACAACAGCTGTACCCATATCATGGGCTGTTGTGAGGATTAAATAAGACAATCCATGTAAAGTGCTGTGCTCAGCACAAACCACTAGGTTAAGTCATAGTGATGATGGTGGTGGTGATGGAGGTGATCGTGGTAATGATCATTGTCTCATGATTGCCCAATGGAAGATGAGATCAAACCCTCCCTGCAACACAAAATTGGTTTATATGTTGAATCCGATGACGTCAAACACACACCGAGATGTATGAAAAGATTTATTACTAACATAATGAAGTTTTTGGGGAGAGCAGAGCATGCACCCAACCTGTCCATTTGGTTTAACCAAAGGGAGGGGTGAGTGGCTCTGATAGCACGCTAAGTGAAATAAGCCAATCACGAAAGGACAAATACTCTATGATTCATTTACATGAGGTGTCTAGAGTTGTCAAATTCTTAGGTACAGAAGGTAGAATGCTGGTTGCTAGAAGTTGGTGGGGGTGGGGTGGGGTGAGGAGTTACCGTTTAATGGGTACAGTGTTGCAGTTTTGCAAGATTAATCCAGTTCTGGAGGTGGATGGTTGTGACGATGGTAAAACGACATGAATATACTTAATGCCAAAGAACCGTACACTTTCAAAAGGTTAAGATGAGAACTTCTGTGGTAGTTGTATTTTACCACATTTAATAATGAAAAAACATAAAAAAAAATATGGCACTAGACCCACAGTTCTAAAGCCTCTAGAACCACATTGGACCATCCAGGCTTGTCAAACCCTCATACACCCCAGTCTTCCTAGGGCGTAGCTCTCATCCTTTACCTGGATAAGAAAACTGAAGCACAGAGAGGCTGAGTGAGCTCCCTGAGGTTGCACAGCGAGACAGAGCACAATTGGGTTCACACCTTGCCTATTTCCCTGATTCCACACTCAGTCTCCCAGTCACTATTTCAAGTTGATTCACCTCCTTCACCACACCCTGTGTCCCCAGAGCTGGCTGCTGCCCTCCTGTGGGGAGAAGGGGTTGGGGAGCAGACTGCAGGCAAATACACAGGAGTGTCCAGGTTCCTGGGAGGAGGCCATCATCTTGCAAGGAATAATAACTCCGCTTTTGACCTCTGTCTTCCCATTCACCAGCCCCTCCTTCCTGGCACAGATAATAGCCTCCACCCTGACGAACCCGATCTGACAAGGAGAGCCTTTCCCAGTGTCTTCCTCTCTCCCCAAAAAGTTTTGAAAGAATATTAACCTCGAAGTCAAATGTCTTGGCTCTACTGTTTCCAGAACACAAGACCCCAGGCAGACAAGTCAGAACTTCAGTTTCTTCATCTGCAAAACCGGAGACAGAAGCAATAACTTCACAGTGTATGTTCATCCGATTAGGATCGAATTAAGGCAAAGCCCCTGACTCCTAGAAAGGGCTCAGTAAGTGTGCACGACACATGCTCCCTTTCTCCTTCCTCGTTGTCAGTGAACTGGAAAGAGTGCAGGTTTTGACATCAGAGAGCCTCGGGCTTACATCCTTAGTCCACCACTTACCAGCTGTGTGAACTTGGACGAGTCACTTAACTTCTCTGATCTTGTTTCCTCTTTTGTTAAACAAACAAAAGTGAGGGGCCCCTCACTGAGCTGTTTCAGTGAAATAAAACGAATAGGTAGGTGCTCCACGCACACCAGCTCCCGGCTCCCTGTTTCCTCTGCACAGGCTGAGTCTGCACCAAGTTCAACACCACTTTGACCCCGCTCGGCCCTTTTCTTCTGTGTCTGCCTCCTTCCTGGCCACTCTGAGTGGATTTCATGGCAGAAATAACTGTTTTTGCAGAAATGGATTGTGATGAAGTCTGAGAAAAAAATGATTCAAAGGCTGGCAGCTGCGACATGGGCACACGTGCAAACAGTGTCTCTCTCAGGGAGCCCCCTGGAATCTCGGGCGAGAGGGGTCTTCTCTGCCATTGAGCCCTAGGCCCTGAATAACCATGTCAAGTGTTGGTTCCTTGAAACAGTAGAGCCAAGACATTTGACTTCAAGGTTAATATTCTTTCAAAACTTTTTGGCGCTCAGTTCCCTCCAAGGATGGAGACTCAGACTCCAGTTCCAGCTCCTCTACCTGCTTCCTACATGCCCTCAGGTCAGTCCCTGTCCCTCTGGGGTGTGGCTTCCTTCCCTTTTACATGATGACACCCTGAATCACGGTGAGGACCAGATGGTTCAGCTTATAGAAAATGCTCGGAGCCTGGCATCAATTATTATTGTTATTATTATTTAAATCCAGCCCCACCCCCGCCATTATGTGAAGATTGTGGGTCATCCCTTATACACACTGAACCTGTTGCACAATCTGTAAAACAGGGATAAAAATTTTTACCCTGTGACAAATGGGACCTAAAGCACCTTCTCTGGGGCCTGGTACATAGTAGGTGCTGGACATACATGCAGTTCCTCTTCTTCTCTTCTCCCTCCCGAGGTAGCTTATGATACCCCTGGACATCTTTGAATTGTAGAAAGTTCTAGAATGTTTCCTCATTTGTTCTTGGCCTGTGAAGTAGGAAGGACACCAGGCAAATGGCACTGAGTTACAAAAGCCTAAGTGAGATGACACTTCTAGAAAGAGGTAGTGGTCTCTTGGATCAAATGCCACACAGAAGTAAAGGCCACAAGGACGGAGCTGTGTCCACAAGATGTAGGGTTAAGAAGGTGATTTATAATCTTATAATACAGACTAGACCGTAGTGGGTTAGAAATGGTGGAAGGGGAAGGAGAATCCAGCCTGTACCGACGATTCATTCAAGTGGAATGTAGCAGAGAAAGATGGAGGTGGACCTGGGTCTTTATCTTCCTTTTTGATTTAAACATGTGAGATGCTCATTCACTGTGTTGGCTTCATGGGGATGATGTGGAATTGAGAGGAAGAGGGAGCCTGCAGGGGTGTGCGTGGAGTCCAGGGTAAAAGCAGAGGGCTTGGCCTCTGAAGAAGCAGAAACACATGCTCCAGGGCGGATGACCAGATCTAACTGGGTGTAACCCAGATGCCAGCTGGGGCTCCCTGCTCACTGGGAGAACTGGATCTAACAGGTGCAGCCCAGCTACCCAAGTCCGATGAATGTCCTTTGACACCGCCTAGTCTCAGGTCTGATTCCAGATCTGTCCTGTGCCCCTGACTGGGTCTTACTTCCTGGCTCTCGCCCACTGCAAAGCTTACCTCCTTCTCTCCTCCCAAACACCCACCCACACCAGGCATTTTGAATTTATTGCTCTTAGAGATTCACAGGGTTGCAGGGAGGGACAGGCTTGCCATTTCCCCAGCTCTGTTCTCTTTTGTTCCTCCACTTCCCAGGGGGAAGTGGTCTTGTTTTATGCAGAGTAGTTTCACCTGCATTTCTCCAAATACCCTCACATCACCTGGTCCTGTGCCCTTGAGATGTCAGCTTTTGATCCACCTGAGCCCCTTCCAGACAAATCCTTCACTATCCCCAAGAAGAACTATGATGATCAAAAACATCTTCCTCAAACAAATAAGGCATGGGGATGTGGTGTACAGAACAGGCAATGTAATCAATAATATTGTAATAGCATTGTACGGCGTCAGACGGTTGCTGGGTTTATCATAGTGATGGCTTCTTTGGGTATATAAATGTTGAATAACTATGGTATAACCTGAAATTGATACAATATTGTATGTCAGCTGTATTTTAATAAAAATCTTTTTAAAAAATGATTTCCTCATGTTCCAGAGATATTATCGTCACTATTTCAGATGAAAAAATGAAGACTCAGAGAAGTTACATGTCTTGGCCTAAGGTACACAACCGGGCAGAAATTTTGGCAGCAAGAGCTCCATGTGGTATAGGGCAGTTGAGCTCTGGGGCTCAGCAAACAGGCCAACCTGGGTCTGATCCTGGCTCCACCACTGTCCAGCCGGGATAGTATCCACATCACAGGCCATCTGAGGAGCTAAAGCGATGATGCATTTCAGCTGCTAGTGAAGTTCAGGCACACAGTAGGAACTCCAGTAAATGCAACAACCATTTTCTCATTAATGAGCTGACTGCACCTACAGAGCCTCCCCCGCTCCAGGTCCTACATCTGGACTTTCCTCTCCCCATGCCACTTTTATTTCTTCTTTTCTTCCAAAACCACTCAAAAGTTCCCTCCTTGAGGATGTCGTCCCTGACCCGCCTCACTTGAACCTTGCCTGACGGCCTGGAGATGAGCTTTGGAGAAAAGGGGCGCCACCGGCCAGTGCCAGGGCTAGGAGGAGCCATCCTGATGAGGATGGGAAGACAGATTTGGAATCAGTTCTGGGCTTCTTTCACTAGTGATGGGGCCTTAGGCAGGTCCTTTGGCAAGTCTGTGTCCTCATATGCACAATGGTGGCGCTCTCTGAAGTTGTCAGGCTTGTTATAAAGGTCAAATGTAACAGCAGGTATGAAACAGTTTTGCAAATGGCTAATGGGCAAACCAGTGCATAAAGGCTAGCTGTCATTTCCACCTGTCTTTCTTGGCTCTGTGTCCCCTCAGCAACCTGAAGTTTGATGTATGTTTCCTTTCCACATTTCATGACCTTCCGTGCAGAAACTGTGACGCCGAGAACTAATCAGACGGCATGGGGCAATAGAATTAACCCGCCACGTGAAAGCATCCAGACTAGCTGGCTGGATAGGACACGACAGACCCCAGTCTCCCCTGAGAGCCAAGCAGCCAAAGGGAACACTAGCTGTAGCCACCCATTGAGATATGCCAGAGCCAAGACTGAATCAAGGCCTTCTTTGGTGCCAGTGTCCTTGGTGCTGAGAGAGAAGTCCAGGCACAGCTTTGGGATGATGGAATTTCAGGCAGCAAGGCAGCCAGTGGGGCAACTACTTCCCGGCGCTGCCTTAGCCCTGCCCACCAGGCCCATCAAAGTTGCCCAAAGATCCAGCACGTTTTTAGTTAAGATTCTGAGACCAGGAGGGAAGCAGGAAATGATTTATTCTTTCTCAGCCGATGTACACAAAGGTACATTATTAATATTTACTCGGGGGCTTCTCTAAGGACCCCAAACTGCAAATCATGGCTAGGGAAGTGAATGGAAGACGGGCTTTGCCAAGTTAGCTGGCTGCCTACAGATGGTGTGAAGGGGTACCCGTCAGTGTCAGGGCTAGAAGGAGCCTCACGGCTCATCCTGTCCACTCCAGAGAGCGCAGGGGACTCGCCCATGGTGGTCCAGCAAGGTCTCGACAGAGGAAGAAACAGAATCTGGGAGAATGAGAGACAGAAAGAGCAAGGAGCTTTGAGACTCAGAGTCTTCATCTGCACAATAAGGAAATAAATACTGCCTGGGCAGGTTGACAGGAGAGGTAAAAGGAGTGACCACCACAGCTAGCCAAGAGCAGGTGCTCCACAAATAGCATCAGTGATGAGTAGTGATGAGGACAGGGTGTCAATGCCAGTCCCTGTCCCTATCACCCAGGGTGCTTTGTAATGGCCTCAGGCAACCCCCTCAGTGAGAGAGGTCAGGCTCCCCAGACCGGGCTGGGCTAATGAAAACCAGGTGAGGAAAGTATCAGTTACTCTCACAGGAAATGGCCCCTCTTCAATTCCATTCACTTTCCATTCCAACCCCCTTTCCCTGGGCCAGGCAGCAGCACTAGGGCCTACCTTTTCCCCAGCAGCCCTATCCTTGGCCCCGTCCCAGGCTCAGCAACCACTCCACCCCACCCCACCCTTATATGGCCCTCTCAATGTCACTGCCATGAGGAATGAGGTCCAGATGTCATTTCCTACATAGCGGGCCCCTGCTGACAGCTTCTGTCACTCCGTGGCTGTAATTGCAGTTCCCTCTCTCCTTTTTATGCCCTGCCCTGCACAGACTCCTTTCTGCCTCTGCCAGGGAGTTTATTAAATAGTTTATTAAATCTCTCTGTCTTCGCTTACACACTCTCTTTTAGAGATGAAAAAATACTGAGACCTGAAGAGGCGAGGCGAACTTCCTGTAGGCCACGCAACTATAAGACGACTGAGCTGGGAGTCTGTGAGTTTGTAACCTCAATGTCTCCTGGACCTTTTGTGACTTCCCTGGGCAAATAAGGGGATGGAACAGGAGACAGATGCATGTTACTGAAAGCAGAGGGTCAGGGCAGGGGTCCAGGCTGGCTGGTGTAGGAGCTAAAAGGAGTTTCAGAGGTAGGTAGGGACGTTGGACCAAGAATAGGCTTATTCCTACATTCACCAAATGCTGATTAAACACATAGCACCTCTACGAGGCCCTGGAGATTCCACTATGATTCACACTCCCTGTCCTCATGAGCCCATGGTCCCTTGGGAAGAGGCAGACAAGGACCAATTGTGTGCTGTGGCAGGTGAAGCATAGAAGACAGTGGACATTCATAGGAGAGATACTTTATCTGGGCTTGGCAATCAAGGAAGGCTTCCTGAAGGAAGTAGTGTGTAATATGAGACCTGAAATAAGTAGGGTGTAGTTCTTGCATCCTGCTTCTTTGGAGAAAAGAGCTTGACTGGTTACAGGAGACAAAGACCCAGCTTGTATTGATGCAGTCAAATCTTCTAGGGCTGTATTTGAATTGCATTTCCAGCTTTCATGTTGCTCTCTGTTACCAGTTAGCAAAACTCTTAAGATATTGGCCCCTCTTCTCATAAAAAGTGTGTGTGTGTGTGTGTGTGTGTGTGTGTGTTTATAGATATGCACACCATACTTTGAGGATTGAAAGGTGTTTGTGGGTTACTTAACCCAGGCTGTGTATAGTCCTGGGCTATGGGCGATGCTGAGAATAGAAACAGAAAACCTTGTGGGCTGAGAGACAGAAAAAGACGGGGGCAGAGCCTGGGCTTTCAGGTTCTTCCTGAAGCCCCACTGCTCTCCCTCCAACTGGCAGACAGGAGACCAGGGTCCTTACACTAAACTCTCCTTTCCCTGCAGCTGAGTTGATTCTGTCACTTGTGACTCACGGAGCCCTAATTCCAACCACGAAGAGAAACTTCCCGATGTCAGAGGATCTGAGCCAGGTGGCCAGCTGACCTCAGAGGGAGATCACCACCTGGCAGTGCCAAGGCCCCGAGGAGACCTTCACAGCTGGGGGCTGGGGTTTCCTCCTCAGTTGCTTCTCTCTCCCTTTTAATTCACCTTTTCCCTGCTTTATTTTCTTTCTTCTACTCCATGCCTCTCTCTCTCTTCTCTCCCCTCATCTTATCATTCATTCATCTCATGGGCATCATGTCGCCCACTGTGCGGGGTCAGCCCCGGACTGGCCAGGACGGGGACGCCCAGAGGGACGAGCCTGCGTCCCTGCCTTTGGGGAGCTCCCAGTCTAGCTGGGGAAACAGATGAGGCAACCACAACCTGGGGTGGTCAGTGCTGAGGTGCGGGAGATGCGGGGGAGGGGAGCCCGGGGGACGACCTGACCCCTGGACATGCGTCAGGGAGGACCTCTGGGCGGAGGCGGCGTCCCTGCTGAGACCTGAAGGGGAAGCGGGGAGTCAGGAGGAAGGCTAAGGGGGGGACAAGGAGGTTACTGGCCGCACTGCCCGGCCCGGCCCCTGCGCAGGTCCGGAGGAGACGGGGAGGAAGTGGCAGGCGGTTCTGCGTGGCGGGGGCCTGGGATGTGAGCAGAGGTGGGGGGCGGGAAGGTGGAGGGAAACAGGCTGGTGGTCCACTGGGGTCCGAGCACAGAGGGTGGGCGAGCCAGGCGTGCAGTTGGGGCGTCTTCGTCCTGGGGCCCTGGGGAGCCATGGAGGGGTGGGAGTAGGGGTTACGGGAGGAAGTGACCGCCCTGGAGGCGTGGGGTGCTGGTGCTGAGAATCCCAAAGGATCTGGCGCCTCCCTCCGAATCTCTGATGGGGAGAAGCCTCCTCCTACCCTGCTCTCCCCCCCACCCCGCCCAGCATTTTCTCTCCTTCCCTCCCTGTCTTCTCCTCTGGTCCTTTCTATTCCCCTTCCTCTCCCTCTCTCTCCCTTTCCTCCTTTCCACTCCCACCCTTTGTTCTCTCCGGACCCCTTCCCAGCTCCAGGCGCCTGGCTGCTCCCCGGCTGCGCAGGACTTGAGAGAGCCTGCAGCGCCACCTTCAGGCTGCAGCCGGGACCGCCGCGGGGCCTCCCGCACCAGGAGGAAGACGCGGGTCCTTCCTTCTCTGCCTCCAGGAGGTGCCCACCCACCGGGTCCCTTCCCAGTGTCCCCTTCCGCCGCCCGCGGCCTTGAGTCAGGCTGCTCTGGTTCGACGCTGAGATCAATCCCAGCCCCGGCTCTGTCTCCCCTAACAACCCTAATCACCAGCCAAGCTCTTCTCCCCAAAGACCAGGAACCAGAACTGATGAGCTTAATAACAGAATGCCTTCCCGCTCCCAGCCCCTGCTCCCAGTGCTGCCGGCCTAAGGACGCCAGCGCCCTTTGCTCTCCTGGGAGGGGGGCCATCTCTCCCGTATTACAGATGGAAAAACCCGGGGCTCAGATAGGGGAAGTGAGGGGGTGAATCCCTCAGGACCTAGGAGAACCTAGAGCTGAGCACTTGTTTGTTATTTGCTTAACGATCACTCATGGACGCCCACACTGTGCCAATTGGAGTTCTGGGACCAGGGACACAGAGATGAAAAGGCAGTGAAGGAAGTCTCTGCCCCGGGGATGTGTAAGTGAGGGTTCTGGTGCCGGATGGTTGGAGATACTACTAGGATGTGTCAGCTACCGTGGGAGCCCAGAGAAGATGCTGGCTATCCAGGGGCCTTCCAGATGCAGTGAGGGAGAGGGCGCCTGATCTGGCTTCACAGAGGAGGCAGCAGCATCAGAGCTGATTCATTCAGGCAGAGTGAGAGTTTGCAAAGGCGAGATGATGGAAGGGCCTTTCAGGCAGGGGAAATGGCGTGTGCAAAGGCATGGAGGCCAGAAAAACATCTGGGTGACTGATGAGATGGGGGGAGCCTTAGGCTGGAGGAAGAGGCCAGACCACGATAGGCTTTGGGGACCTTCTTCAGTAGGCATTAGGGACACACGGTATACTAGTAATAATAATTATATCCATAGCCACAGCTAACACTTATGGAGGGCTTCCAGTCTGCCAGGTACATTTTGAACATTTTGGACATATACATTTATTTCTTTCACTGATCTTAAGAGGTAGGCATGATCATTGCCATCTCTATTTATAGAGGGAAGGAGGAACAAAGAGGTTAAGTCATTTGGCTCGGGTCGTTCAGCGGGGATGTAAATGGCATATTTGACCCCAGCATCCTGGCTCCAGAGCCTGTGCCCCCAACCAGGACACTAGAAGGTGGGGTACAGGAATGGGGAGGGCACGGATCCCAGAGCTCTTTAAGGGATGGGGCCATCTTGACTGAACAGCTAACCAGGTGTGGGCAGAGTGGGGAGGAGCCAAGGATGTCACTTGTGTCCTGCTCTGATGGTGCCATTTGGATATCCACTCACTCAGAGAATGAATACCTGCTTCAGGCCTGCCGGCGCTTGGTCTCTGCCCTCAAGGGAGCTGACATTTCAGTAGGGTTGGATGAGCAATAAACATAAACACATGACTAAGAAGGATAATTTCAGACAATGACACATACTATGATGAAAACTGAACAAGGAGAGAGATTGAGTGACCAGGAGTGGGTTCTCTATGGAGGACTGCCTCACTCAGGGCCAACCTCCGGGGACGTACTTTACAGCTCTTCCCCTCCAAGGACCTCCCCAACTCTCCTGGGCACTTGGGCAGGGGTGGGGGGGAGCGCAGGGAGAAAGGGGTCCCTGATGATCCACCTCTGGGAAAATGCTCTCTAAAAACCCCTCTCTGCTTTCTGGGGCAGCCACTTTCCTCCTCATGCATTGGCTTTCAACCATCCCTCTTTGGGACATGTCATGTTAATGAACCCTAAATAGCAAAGGTTTAGGGACAGGTGTTGGGAGGGGCAGCTCAGACCTTTGAAAACGTAGCACTGACCTCTCTCTTTAAGAGAAAATAAGGGAAAGAAATTTCCTATGACGCACTGCTTGGTTTTGAATAACTCCTTGAGTTACCTATAAAATATGAGACACAGAGAATCTTAGAGGAATAGAGTCTTAGATCCTTAGACTTAGCATCAAATCATAGACTCTAAGGCCCTTAGAATGACGGAATGTTAGAAATAGAACCTTAGACTTATGGCTTTGTTAAATTATAGATTTTTGGAATTAAAACACAAGACCTTAAAAATCTCAGAAGCCTAGGATTTTAGAATTTGGAGTTGCTAGGAATTCTAATGTCATCTTTTGGCTCCATCTTTCAGAAGCCGATGTCTTTGGGCATTGACTTAATCTCTCTGTGCCTCAGTTTTCTTCTTTGTTATAAAGGGACAGTAATAGTTTGCACCTGATAGGGTTTCTGAGAGGCTTCAATGAGTTGCTATATGCAGAGAGCATAGCCCAGTGCCAGGCACGGTAAACTATGAGCTGAACTAATAATACTCTTACAAGTAATCTAGTCCACCCTCCCTTATAACATACGTTAACCAGCCTCCCACCCCTCTGCCAACCCAGCTTCTGTGTCTTGCTACACACATCTGCATGCTCCACTCTCTTACTTCATCCACATGGCCGAACAAATGTCACCTCCTCAGAAAGGTCACCTACTCCCCTGACTGCCTCCACCTATCCCGTGGGAGACCCATGAGGGATTGGTTTAGTAAAGGACTCTCAGGTCAGGGGAATCTCATGGGAAGAAGAGACAAGCATGTGCTGAGCACCTGTTGTGCGTCAGGCCTCTGACTGGTCAGAGCTGCACCTGTGATCTTATTTGATCATCACAGCAGTACTTTGAGGGAGGAAGTTATCATTTTCCATTTTACATACAGGTGAGAAAGCCGGGGGTCAGAGAAATGAATTTCCCTGTCCAAGGCCATGTCTCTTCCTACCTTGGACAGACTAAGTGACAGAGCCAGCTACAACCCTCCACCCACTGCCCTGAAGATGGAGGTTAGGGATCCTCGGCTTTGGAGGTGGTAGCCGATGCCATGGGTATGGATGAACTATCCTGAGAGGGTGCGAATGAGGACAACTCGTTGTTTCAATTGCCTAGTAGCTAAGATGATGATGATCATGATGACGATGATAACAGAGATCGAACTAAGCATAATTAGTAGGGAGAAGAGAGTTAAAGAAAGACTGTCCCCACCAAGAGAAGGGCTGGGGCTGATTACCTCTGGATGCCCCCACCTGCCCTCTACCACCTGTCATGAAAGAGAGGCTCCAGGAAGCTTCTGAGGAGGACTTGAGAGAGGGCGGCTGCCTTCTCTGAGCATCACTGTTGTCCTTCCTCCACAGGGGACTTGTCAGTGCTCGGGGATGTGAGAGGGACGTGTGGTTCTGCTCTCTTGCAGGGGCGGGGGCTGCCGTGATGCACATAGGCAGGGTGGAGTAGGTGTGAGCAGAGAGAGGACAGCTGGGGCCTGGCCTCTCTGGCCGGTTAGTGGCCACTCCACAGCAGTCCTGCCCTGAGCCCAGGCCCTTTTCCTGATCTAATTAGCCTCACTGAGTATTAAGCTACGCAGCCCTGAAGTGAGCCTGCTCCCCCGAGAACATTCCAGAACTAATACTGATTAAATATGAAACGTTCCTCTCTTCAGGGCCAGAGTCGTAAACCAGAGACGGGAGCTGAAATTATGAGTTCCGATTATGTAGTATGAACTCGTAAGAGCGGAATGGAAGCCACCCCGCCCCTCTCACAAGCGAAAACAACATTCTGGGTTGTTTCTGCTGTCTTTAAAGGAATGTGAGACTTTTTTGTTCTCTACTCCTTTCCCATTCTTATGGTCACGCATTTCCATCCGGATGATTTGCTGTGCACCCACTATGTGCTAGGCATGTACTAGATACAGGGGTGAAAAAAAAAAAAAAAACGAGGCAGCTGCTCTCCTGGGCTCGAAGTCAGGAAAGGACATGGCCTCCAAGGTAGAGTCCCGACAGATCAGTGCAACTACACCTCGGGATCGTGGCAAGCCTGCCACGTACAGCAGCTGCCTGGGAGGATAATGAAGGGGACTAACTCAGACAGGGGTCTGAAGAGCTGCCATTTAACTTGAACCCAAAGGGCCTTTGCACTGTTGTTTCCTCTGCCTGGAATGCTCTTCCCCAGATTCCACGTGGCTCCGTCCCTCATCTCCTCCAAGTCTCCGGGAAAAGCTCAGCTTCTCAGCGAGACCTTCCTCGACCCTCCTCACTTTAACTGCAGCCCCTGACATTCCCATGCTTTATTTTTCTCCTTTGCACTGGCCACCATGTTAGAGACTAGACACAGTTGGTCTGTATATTCATTGTCTGTCTTCCCCACGAAAGGATAAGTTTCCTGGGGCCAGAGATTCTCATTGCTGTTGTTTTTTCTGTTGCAGCTCAAGCACCTGGCACGGAGCAGGACTCGTGACATTTATACTGAATGAATCAGTGACCATGTGAATTACGTCCAGGGGCACAGATCTTATCCTTAGGGCAAAGAGCCATTCCAGGCTCTGGAGGAGGTGAGTGCCAAGGTCTGTTTCAGAAAGAACTTGTTATCTGAGCTGCAGAAGACTCAAGGCAGGGAGGGCCTTCAGGAGTATGTGATGGGTGTGTGGACCAGTGGCAAAGAAGATGGCTAGAACGGGGTGGGAGAAGAAATAAGGAACAAGGGTGACACCCAGGAAGTCAGTGCCCAATGGGCTGTGGGGGGTGTGGGAACATGGGGTAGGGGATCGAGGGTAAAAGCCCAAGTTCCTGATGGTGGGAAGTGAATGGTCTCAAGGGCACAGAGGGGTTCTGACTGAGGTGGGCTGCGAGGTAGGGAGCTGCGGTCTTTCGGGCATACACAGCAGACCCCGGTGATAACCACCGGGATGAAGACTGGTCCAGAAAAGGGAAGCCAGGAAGAGATGAATGATGTGTTGGGCCTTATACACTGAAAAAATAGAAGGATCCACCTCCCTATCCTAAAGCATCCCTGATTCGTATCAAAAACAAGCAGGGACAGAGGACACCTGGATTTGTAATCAGCTCCACACATCACCTGGTCATGGATTTCTCAGCCTGGTGACTTCCGCCCATGCCAGGCTGTGATAATAATCACATCATCTTACCTGCTTGCCTATGACAAGGACATGTTCCCTTCCCAGTGTCAGGGTTGGGGTGAGGTGGGGGTGTGGCTCAGCTCCAGCCAGCAAGTTCAGATTGCCATGGAAACAGTGTGGCTGTGGAACGTGGGCTCTGAGACAGAGGCCCCTCAGCCAGGCTCCAGCCTGCAGAGCTGGGTCTACCTGAGCCCAGGCAGGGACTCGACCCTCGATTCTGTCACCATTCCCACTGTGCACATATAAGTGACCTCTCCTCACTTCAGAACCTCAGGGCGGATCACGAGGACCCTTCTAGAACAGACTTCTACTGCCCACCCCCTTCCCTGCAGGTCCTGTCAGCGGAGATGAGAGGACCACAGGCTGCATTCGGTGGCTTTGGGTTTAGAGGCCACAGCTGCTGGGACTGAAAACTGGGGCTGCCGAGGTAGCCCAGGGGACACTGAGGACCGTGGGCCTCTAAAGGTCCCATGGGCGAGCTGAGATCTGAGAGGCACGGTGCCCTCACAGCACCCCGGCACCAGCACCGACTCGCTACAGATGCTTCTTCCTGACAGGCAAAGCTCTCGACGTCAGTCATCTCCTGCCCCCTCTCAGGCAGGTGGGCTCCGGGGCACATTGATGTGGACCCGTCATGGTCTACTGGCTTCCCGAGTGGCAGCCAAGGCTCAACCGTCCACAGGGAACAATGGCTCAAACCACCTCATCCCATGCCTGACCTGCCCTCGTCCTCTCTCCCCGCACCAAGGGCTGTGAGCACCAGCGCTTGGTGCAGGGACTGCACGCCAATCCCAAGAGACGGGTTTGGGGACAGTGGGCAATGGCCGGCATTTTGTGCAGTCTGAGGCTTTCATAGAGTGTGGTTTTGGTGCCCAGTCAGGAGATGATGACGAAGATTCAGGAAGGATCGTGGCACCAAGCCTAGCTCGGCGTGAGGACGCCTTTCTATGGCAAGACATCAGTGAGAGTGTCCTGTGTTTGGCGATCACCCTGTCTGGTGTCTGGGGTGTGGATGCAGGTTGCCCCTACACACAGGTATGTAGCCCAGGGCAAGAGAGCCAGAGAAGCCCACAGACCAACCAGCTAAATATTTAAAAGTTATGAATCAGTTAACAGACTGTCAAATAAAATAAGTTCATCCCTCTACTTGGACAGATTCTCCAGCTCTGCACTGGAGTGTGAGGCCAGCCTTCCTTCTGGGGCTGGGGCACTGGATGTCGTCACTTTGTCCCCTAAGACTCCTGATAGGAAGGGTATGACTGGAGCAGGGCTCCTAAAGCATGGGCCTCAATGGGGCCCCACTCGCTCGGGCCTCAGTGTTACAGGGGAAATAGATTGAAGAGGCACCAGTGGGGCTGAAGGACCAGGCAGGAAGGCATGGGGCTGTCTGGGCCAGAGATGGCCAGAGCCTGAGATGGGATGGGGGTTGGATGTGGGGGGAGGGGCATTGGTTTGAGGAAGTTAAAATTGTCAGGACTTGATGGTCCCTGGGGTGTAAGGAGAGGGCAGAGTCAGAGATGCCCCCTTGTTTCTGATGTGAGTGAGTGGGGTCTGCAGGGACAACAACAAGATGGGAACGGTGGGGAGGGGCAGGTTTGATGGGAAGATGAAAAGTTCAGCTTTGAACACGTCCAAGGACAGGAGGCCATGGGCTGCCCAGAAAGCAGAGGCTGCAGGATCCCCAGATGGAAAGGTCCAGGAGTCAGAGAGCCTTGTCCAGCTCAACACTGTGTGTCCAGTGCTTAGGACATCAAAGCCCCTCAAAATGGACCATGGCTCTTGGGGTTTGGCAGCAGGTAGAGATCTGAGACTGTTAGTCCATGGCCGGCGGCGGCCCCTGGCTTCGCTGTGGCTGGATCTGCAGAGCTGACTGGCTTCCCGGCTGCAGGCAGTGTGGGGGCGGCAGGGAGAGGGCTAGTCCAGCACCATCACCTTCCATGGGCTGACCCTGTCCGCTAGTGAGTGTGGCCCAATCTGTGTCCCACCTCTGACCGATCTGATCCATGTGGCTTCCTTCCTTGGAGAAGCATGGAGAGGTCTTAGAAGTTTACCAGAGGTGGGCCTGCCTTGGGACAAAGGACAGATGTTTCTACCAAACGGTGTTGAGTTAGACTCTAATAACTCCTATAATTTAAACAAAATCTGAGTGGAACAGAGGCAAAAGCATTCGTTTTAACTGGGAGGTGAAGAAAGCCTCATGGAAGGTCTGCCTCTGACTTTAGCCTTGAAAGTAGGGGGAGATTTCAGTAGGCGAAGATGGATTTTGGTGGGGAGGGCATAAAGTACAGGAGACAGTGTGCTGAGGGTGTGTTCAGGGCACAATTCGGCAACACTGCAGGGGCCTGGTGTGCTTCAAACAGAGTGCTGTGGATAAGGCTGGAATTAGAAAACGGGCCCCTAGTGAAGCAGGGGCCAATGGGGAATGAAGATGGAAGATCTGAAATAGAAAGAGGGACAGAGATAAATGTTCCCTACGCCGCAGAGAGCCCACGGCTGGGACTGGCTTCGCTAGTGGAGGAGCAAGTTTGGAATGTGAATCTTGAAATCACACAGCCTTAGATTCCTAAGGAGCCCTAGATGAGAAGAATAACAAAATCTTATTATCTTGAAAACTTAGAATCCTAAGGAATCTTATCATCTTACGATAATTGAATTGTTGGATCTCAGAGTCTTAGGTTTCCAAAACCACAGCAGTTTGGAATCTTAGATTGCTCAGGATATCACAACTCAGCCCCCCCCCCCCACCACCCCAGTAATAATAATACACACTCTGTGCTCAGCGCTTTGCACACGTTATGTTATTTAGTCCCCATGACAACTCTGAGAAGTGGGACTATTATTTTGCTTGATTTTCCAGATGAAAAAACCGAAGCTTGATGAGTGTAAGTCATTGCCGAAGATTAGACACCTTGCAGACAGCGTGGCCAGGACTCGGCCCTGATCTCACAGCCTCTGAAGCCCACGCTCTCAGGCTCCCTGCTGAGTGGTCACCTATGCTCTGTGCACACCTCCGGTGACTGGGAGCTCTTTACCCTTTCCCCAGGGCACCTGTCCATCCCAATTGTGGACACATCTCTTTTTCACAGGGCATCCATCCCAAATCTGCCTTGGGACCCCGCAGAAGGAGACAAACCTGCACCTGTAGGGAGAGGGGGCAGCTCCCGGAGGTGGGATGGCAACGGAGCAGGAGAGGACAGCCTCGGATTAGGAAAGCCCCAGCTGCCAGCCCTCCTGGTGAGAGAGAGGGGAGTCGATCCCGAGGAAGGAGCTAGCGGGAGACGTCGAGCAGGCCGGCTCAGAGACAAATGGGGATGGAGCCCAGAACACTGGGCGGTGGGGGTGAAGTGGGAATTTATAATGTAGAAACACAATTCTCCAACAGTCAGAGTTATGGGGCCTAATAAGATTGGAATCGTAAGTGCTGTGCCTTTAATTTCTTGGCTCCTCTCCCTGAAAACTTATTCTACAAAATGTGCCTCGTGCCATCCATCCTCCCAGATGGCTTTTTAAGTGAAGCTGTTTGTTAAGTGGGAGAAGAAAAGGGAGGGGTTGGGAGGAACAGGTGGAGCTGCCGCAGACCCCCGGGGAGGAGACAAAGTGGGGACAGGACAGGGGAGCCCCTGTGGTCCTGGACAGGTGACGAGCACGGCCTCCCAGGATGGGACCTCAGGCACAGCTGTTCCACATGAGCAGAGTCCCAGGGACAGTCACCAGCAGTTCCTGGGCTCCAACAGGTGCCCAGTTCTGGGATGAGCCCTTTGGGCTCACTGGCCCAGTACATCCTCACACAGCCTCAGCAGCAGGTCCCGTGACCATCCTCATCCCACAGAGGAGGAGCTCAGAGAGGTGTAGGCACTTGCCCACAGTCACACAGCTGGTGAGATGCAGAGTCAGAATTGGAGCCCGGGGCTGTGGGACTCCAGAGCCCCAGATCCTAACCCGATATCAACCCCCCTTTCTCAGCCTGTCAGCTGGACAGGGCCTTAGAGATCAGCCCACAGCGGCACTCAGACCCTTGGGCCTCAGTTTCCCCATCTGTACAGCAAAGAGGTGTGTGTGGATTTAGTGGTTCCCAAGCCTGGCTCCACATTGGAATCTCCCAAGGTGGCAATACTGAGGCCTGGGCCCCACCTCAGGCTGATGGAGTCAGAATCTCTGGGAATGGAGCCCACGTACCTAGATTTTTTTTTTATTCCACCTCAGAAAATACAAATTGCTAAAGAGGATACAGAGCAACAGGAACTCACTCATTGCTGGTGTGAATATAAAATGGTACAGTCACTTTGGAAGACAGTTTGGCAGTTTCTTACAAAGCTAAACATAGTCTTACCATAAGATCCAGCAATCACACTCCCAGGTGTTCACCCAACTGACTTAAAAATTTATGAACACACAAAACCTGCATGTGAACGCTTATGGCAGCTTTATTCACAATTGCCAAGAACTGAACAGGCATATGGATTAACTGTAGCCCATACATGTAATGGAATATTACTCAGTGATGAAAAGGAATAAGTGATCAAGCCATATACAGGTGTGGTTGAATCCTAAATGCCTATTGCTAAGAGGAGAAAGGCTGTTTGGAAAGATTACATTTATATGACATTCTGAAGAAGGCAAAGTTATAGAGATAATCAACAGATCAGTGGTTGTAAGGAGTTTGGGAAATGGGGAGAATTGAAGAGGCGAAGTACGGAAGTTTTTTTTTTTTTTTCAGAACAGTAAAACTATTATGGGTAATACTATAAGGGTGGATAAATGATAGCAGGCATTTGTCAAAATCCATAGAACTTTACAGTATAAAGAATGAACCTTAATATTTGCAGATCTTGAAAAACCATTTAGGAGATCAGGGGATTCCGGGGTGGGATGCAGACTGTGACCAAAAAAAAAAAAAAATCTAACTGTATCATAGATGTATGAAACACCCTCAGTAAAGCAGATAGAGATTAAAGGTGCTGACCTGAGGAACTTTGAAAATAAGTGGAACAAAACGAACAAACTTATCAAAAACAGATTCACAAATAGAGAGGACGATCTGGTGATGGCCAGAAGGGAGAGGGGTTTGGGGGCTGGGCGAAGCGGGTGAACAGTTAAAGAAGTACAAATTGGTAGTTGGTAGATGGTCACAGGGATGGGGAGCATGGCACAGGGAATTCAGTCAGCATTAATGTAACGGCGAGGTGGAGAGCCAGAGGAGAGAAAGAGCAATTAGGGGGATTGTTTTATAAACTATATAAATGTCTAACCAATGTACTGTATACTTGAAACTAAGGAAAGGAAAGGAGAGGAGAGGAGAGGAAAGAAGAGGAAAAAGAAAAGAAATAAAATGAAAAGAAAAGAAAAGAAAAGAAAAGAAAAGAAAAGAAAAGAAAAAAGAAAAGAAAATAAAAGAAAAGAAGCAAGAGAAGAAAAGAAGAAAGAAAAGAAGTGGCGTCGGTAAGACTTTAAAAGCAGAAGGAACTGCACAGAGGCAGTGCACTCTGGTGGAGAAATCACTGCACGTGTCTGCTGAAAATGAACTTTCCCAGTGTGTGGATGGCCGCCGGTGGGAGCCAGGCTTCCTACTGCGGGGTGAGAGGTTCCAGACAAACAAGGGGAGAAGTCTAGAGTGATCCATGTAATAATGGATGAGAGTCGGGTGATTTCTTGTGTCACTAAATGCATAGGTGTTTACCTACAGAAATATTTGCACGCGTGTGTATGCATGGGTTCGTGTGCAGAGGTGTATTTCCTTGCTCTGCGAACTGCCAAAAACACAGAGGCAATGACATCTCAATAGCATCAAGTTTACCTGGTACCCAAAATTTAGTTTCTCATACCATTCTCTCATAAAAGGAGCCAGGGCTCCTTGGAGAAAAGACTGAATCTAGGACTAGAGCAGGAAGTAGACAAGATGAGCCTGCACATATTTTAGTGCCAGAAAGTAAAGAAGTACTAATAAAAAATAAAAATAAATTAAAAAAAAACTTCACAATGATGGACAAATATCAAAGGGACACAAGAGCCAACCGGAAGTTCTCAATGGCCAAAGCCAAAAGAATTTGAGCAAAAAAAAGAACAAAAGAAGCAACATTGAATTATAATCCAAAGTATAAAATAAATATCCGTAAGTCCATACTAGTACAAATGAATGACTAAGAAAAGACACCTCACTTGCAGAAGAGTTCCACATAATTTATGGGGAATATGTGGTGTCACTTCTCTCATTTTTGATATTGATAACTTGTATTTTCCCTTTTTTGCATCCTGTTCAGGATAGAGGTTTATCAATTGTATTGATCTTCTCGAAGAACCAGCATTCATTGCATTGATTTTCTCTATCGCTTTTCTCCACTGATTTCTACTCTGATACTTATTTCTTCTCCGTTACCTACACTAAACTGAATTCATTTTCTGTTTCTAGTTTCTTAAGGGAGAAGCTGAAGTCAGTGACTTCAGATATTTCTTCTTTTCTAATGCAGGCGTTTAGGGCTATAAATTTCCCATAAAAACTGCTTTAGCAGCATCCCACAAATTTGAATATGTCATGTTTTTACTTCCTTTCAGTGAAAAATACATTCTAATTCCCCCTTTGTTGAATCTTTAACATGTGGGTTTTTTTTTTTTTAATGTGCTATTTAGTTTCAAAATACTTGGAAATTTCTCTGAGATCTTTCTGTTCAATTATGGATTTCCAATTTATTGCCGTGGTCAGAGAATCTACTTAGTACAACTTGAAGCATTTAAATTTATTGAGACATATTATGACCCAGAATGTGGTCTGTCACGGCATGTTCAGAGACACGTGAAAAGAATGTGGACTCTGCTACGGCAGGGTGGCGGATTCTACAAATATCACGTAGGTCAAGTGGGTCAACAGCGTTGATCAAGTTCTCTATACGTTTTTTAATTTTCTCTCCACTTGCTCGATCAGTTATTGAGAAAGGAATGTTGAAATCTCTATCATTGTGGCTTTGTCTATTTCTCCTTGCAGTTCTGTCATTTTTTGATTCAGGTATTTTGAAGTGTTATTAGATTCATTAAAATTAGGATCGTTAGGTGCCTTTGATGAATTCACAATATGATCTTCTTTCTCTCTTGTAATATTGTCTACTTTAAAACCTACTTTTTAAATTTTACCTTAGCCACTCCAGCGTTCTTTGCTAGACACTGCGAATTTTACCTCGTGGAACACTGGATATTTTTGTGTTGCTATAAATATTCTTGAGTTTTGTTCTGTAACTTGGAAACAGTGTGATTCTTTAGAATTTTCATTAAGATTTCTTAGGTAGGACCAGAGTAGCTCTCAGTCTAAGGCTTAATGGTCTCCAGGCCTGAGGCGAGACTCTTCTGTGCTCTCCATATTCTCGGTCACCGTGTCCTGCAAACTCTAGCCACCATGGTCTTCTGGAACCTCAGCTCCACCTCCTCAACTGGGGACCTGCCTGGGCTCTAATTGGGTTCCTCCTCCCCGTTCTATGGCCCAGAAACCCTCTTAAGGCCGGAAGCCAGGACAATTGTAGGACTTACTTCATCTGTTTCTTGTCTCTCCTTTATTGCCTGATACCCAGGGTCTTATAAATCACTATTTCATAATTTTGTGACTCTTGGTCATTTCAAGGGGGAGGATAAATCCAATCCTTGTCACTATTTTGCCTGGAAAAAGATATCTCCACAGCCGGGGATGTGAACCACTGAGCTACGCCAATCATCTCATTGTTCGGATAAGGAAACTGAGGCCATGAAGCAGGGAACTTGCACAAGGTCAGGTCAGAGGGTCTAGAACCTGCATTCCCCCATCTGTAGGATTCTCACAAGAACCCCCAGGTGATTTCTTATGGAGACGATCACCGGAGAGTGCTGAGGAAATAGAAACTGCTCTCACCACACATCTGTGACAACCTGGAGTGAGGGCTCGTGACAGAGTCTGCCTCGTCCTCTGCACCTCGCACTTCTCCCTGTCTTCCTCCTTCCTCTGTGCAGCCCAGCCCAGGGCTGGATCACCTCTGCCCCCAGCAGCAGACAGCAAATCCACTGCTCTGCGCCAGCCTCCCAGCCCCATGTCCAGGACTGCGGCCCAATAAACAATGATAGAACATTATAAACCAGAGGGAGAATGAAAACCTCCGAAGAGGACAGTGCTCCTAGACAGGAATGCTGGAGGAAAAAGCCACACCAGCTGCTCTGGAGACCTACCCAGTTCCAGTCCCATCATTATGCTCTCTCACGATTCAAACTTAAAAAAAAAAAAAAAATGATCTAGACCCGCCCCACAGAAGTGGTTTAAGGCTTGTGCTTCGTAGGAGAGAAGGATCTGGGGAGTGAGAGGGTTTTCCTACCGTGTGCACTGGGAGGTGGCTCTCTCAGAGCCTTGTCATGTCCCTAGTCTTTCTTGGAAGCACCGTGGGAAATGGCTTGTGAATGAATGAGGACTCCCCTTGTGTCTGGGGGTCACTGGAATGCTCACCTGTCTCAGCCAGCTCACATTCAGCCTTTAAGAATTCATTAACACGTTAGGTATTTGTGTCTTATCTGCTTTTATGGCGGCCGCCTCTCCCTCTAGGTTCTGCCAAAGGTGTAAAAGTTTCTATGTTCGGTCTGTCCTTGGAGGATCTTGTCATCTTGTGGGTTTCAGCTCACTTGGGTACCTTGCAGCCCAAGCTCCCTGGTGGGCTTAAGAAAATCTATGATTTTGTAGATTATGTGACTTTTTTCTCATTTTTTTTCTCTAGTGTCTTTTCATATTCTAAATAAAATCAGAAATTCATGAGAAGACCAAATAAGTAAATACAATGTTAGGAAGCTTGAGCAAAGGTTGGAAACGGCATAATGATGTGGCAAAAGTTTTCCTTTAGAAAGGTCACTTTGGCAGTTCAGTCTTCAACTAATATTTGCTGTGCACACATTATGTGCCAGACACTATTCTAGGCACTAGATAAACTAAAGGCAGGGCGACCAGCTGGGGGCTATTGTAGTAGATCCATAAACAAAGCCCCAGAGAGGGCAATATCATATACCCATTTCACACGCAGAGTTGGGACAGGATTCCAGCAGCCTTAACTCCCTGCCTGGGGCTAACCTCCACAGGCTGCCCTTCACCCTGAGGTTTGCTGGAAGCCCCTGAATACAATGTGATTATCACCTTGCTGGGAAATAGAGGCCAAAGGCCACGGGTCTGGGTCTCCAAAAGACAATGAAATATAATTTCAGTCTTGGAATTAGTAAAGACTAAATAAAAAAAGGATAATTGATGCTGGTAAATGCGTGGTGAGACAGGCACTCCCGTGCACTGCTGGAAACCTTTCGGGAAGGCAATTAAGTAATAAAGATACTGAGCCTTAGAAATGTCAGTGCCCTGACATAGTGATTCCAACCTCCAGGAATTGGTCCTTAGGAAGCGGGCAGGGCTTTGGGCAAGGATTGTGCCTAGAGATGTTTATTGCAGCACGATGATAAAAGTAAGAAAACTGTTAAGCTGTTTTTATCCAACCACAAAGGATGACAGAGTAAGTGATGGCGCGTCTCGGTGAGGGACTGTGGTGAAGACATTAACATCTCACTTTTGAGGAACTTTCAGTGATGCGAGAAAACGCTTGGGAAAGAGTGATACGGAAAGAGAAGGAAGGAAGGAAGGAAGGAAGGAAGGAAGGAGGGAGGGAGGGAGGGAGGGAGGGAGGGAGGGAGGAAGGAAGGAAGGAAGGAAGGAAGGAAGGAAGGAAGGAAGGAAGGAAGAAAGGAAGGGAGAGAGGAAGGAAGGAAAGAAAGAAAGCTGAATATACAGTAAGATCTCAATTACATAAACTATACTGTGTATAAATATCTATAATACATGACTATAGTACTAAGAAGGAGGAAGAAGAGGAGAAGGAGGAGGAGGAGGAGGAGGAGGAGGAGGAGGAGGAGGAGGAGGAGGACTTTTAGTTGAGCCTTTGCTCTGTGCCTGGTACTGTACTAAAGGCTTTAACTCCCAAACAAACGCAAATGGGGGGGAAAATGAAGCATAGAGAAGTTAAATGATCTGCCAAATGTCACAAAGCCAAGAGTCTAAGCTGGTATTTGAACTTTGGTCTGGAAGACTCCCGCCTCTACTGCGAACCACTGAGGCTGAGGAGAGGGCCAGGCATGGTCTTGGACCACTGCCCCACTGCCCCACTGGCCCACACCTCTGGAGAGTCTGGGGGCTGTGTAGGGGAGACTGTGGAGGCTCTCATGACTGCCCTGATGAACAGTACCAGAGAACCCCCTCTGACCACCCACTCCCCGGCTAGTCCAGGCCCCTCATCTCCATTTGGCTGCATCTACCTATCCCCTAACCCCCCAGTCCTTGGAGTAAATCACTGTTTATCTCCAAAGGGCCGTGCTGACAGCTGGGAGATGCATGGAGATGGACAGCCTTGTGAATGTCTCAAGGCCCAGGCCCCGCTCATTAGAGCTGCTCTCGCATCCATCACCTTCAGCAAAAGGCAAACATCAAGACAGGAGGATCTGGGAACCATCACTCAAGGGCTCTTCAAATAGGGAAGGAGGGAATGTTCTCTCCCTGATTTGTTGATAAATGTTTTCTTTAATGCATCCATTTCTGGTGCCTCTGCCCTGCCTGGGCTGTCCACATCTCTCCTCATCTAGCCTGGGGCTCTCGGAAAATCCATGGCCCATCTTGGCCTGTCAGCTCACTCACACGGGGAGAGGAACCTCGTGAAGCCGCTGTAGATTTTATCCTCCCCTCCCATGAATATGCAGCCATCACATCCACCCCTTGTTTTGATGGATCTGGATGCTCCGATCTGAAATGTGGTGCAGCAGCCTGAGCAGGGGAGGGAGGCTTCTTGGAAGACGGGGAGAGAATAACAGAATAATTCTTCACCGCCCCCAGCTCTTCTTGCCCGCCCCCCTGCCATCCACCTTCACCATCCGCCCCTCCGTTCTGTGGGGACTTGGGACAGCATCCATAACGGGAGTGTGCTGGTGTCCTAGCCATGGGGGTCAGGGCACCCAGACCTCTTCCCCAGCACCATCTCAGAGCCAGCCAGGTCCCATTTCTCATAGCTCTTAGCCTGTACCAGAGTCACAGGTGCAGGCAGAGGTGTGTGTGTGTGGTGTGTGTGTGTGTGTGTGTGTGTGTGTGTGTATTTTCCTTTACGAAGCGTTTTTCTATTCATTCTCCACATCCCAGCAAGGTCAGAGGATTTTATTAGCCCCATTTTATAGATGAGAAAACTGAAGTGGAGAGAGACAAGCTGTTTTTGCATCGAGCTACCCAGCTGGTTAAGTAAAGGACATTGGACTCTCACTCGGTGATATATAGTCACTGATTTCCTCTCTGTCACAAAGTAGATCCTAGAAAAACGCTCACTGAGTGCAGCTTATTAGGGATTGACAACTGTGAAAAGAAGCAGGACTGGAGGGAAAGAAGTCAACCCGCGACGCAGGTCTGCCGACACCTCTGCCGTCCTGGTCCGGCACGGCGGAGCGAGGAGAGGAACAGGGTGGCTGAGCCGTCAGCGCATCTGAGCGGGCCTCTGCTCCACGTCTGTCGCAGTCCGCCCTTTGTGCTGCTCGGATCCATTTCTCCATTTGGGAAACACTTAGCGAGAGCCTTCTCAAACATTCTGCTGGCCCCCTCTTTCAGTGGACGAACTTAGAAGGAGGAGGTCAGTGGGACGGATGCAGCTATCACCACAGGATTGGGACTCAGAGCTGTAATTGATGCTCATCATCTCCTTCCTCCTCTGTCCATTCTAGATTTCTCGTGCCCTCACTCTGGTGGTTTATGTGATTATGTGACCCAGGTTCTCCTCCCTAAGGGGCCTGATCTTCTGGTCACCACGTTCTTCTCAGGCAAGGATGCTCATTTACAGCCATAGTTTGTCTAGAGAGCATCGAAAGGTACCCAGCTGAATCATCTAGGTTTCGCACATGTTCCTCCCTGCCCCCACTGCACTGCAGCAGCCCTACCCTGTCTAATCAGACTAACTGATCTGAGTCAATCCCCCTTCTCCAGATGGCGACCCTCCCCACCCCTACCTCCATTCTCGGCCTCTAGTCCCTGGATATGAGGATTACAAGGCCCCTAGGCAGCCATCATAGCAAACAAACCAGAAACTCTTTCTGTGATCATTGGCACACGTGAGTCCTTTGGAGAGAAAGACATCTAATCCCACAGAGGCCGGACATGAGGGGCGGGGATCACCAGTCCCCTCGTGGTTCGTTGGGAGTAGTGGTAAGTGGGGCCACTTGGGCTTCTATCTGTTCTTTCTCAAACCCTCATATCCTTCTTAGTGGGGATGCAGCCTCTTCTAAAGGGCTTTGATTCAGTGCACATACTGCCTCCTGCGGGACGGACCCCTGTCCTCACAGAACGTTCCCTTCCAAACGGCACTTTAGCTGAGCCTGCAGGAGAGCATTCCAACACTCTGGAAGGCTGGCAGCTTCCGGGTGGGCCGTCTGTGCTACAAACGGGTCCCGTACTCATACGCCTGTTCCTGCACCTCTTTCACAGTAGAGCGGGTCCCCTAGTCTGACACACTATTATGAGAGTCCCCAGACCAGTGGATCAGACACTCCCTAAACTCTCAGATGGTGGTTTTGGCCGAGACCTCACGAGCAGGACAGACGACCTGCACCAGGAACATAGGTCTGCTCCCGCGAGAAGCAGCCACTGGTCTTTCCACATGTGACGGCCCCAGTGTGGTCAACTTGCCAGTTGGTCCCTTTGCGAAATGGTGCCAATTTCAGGAGCTCAGCAATGATCTGTGGTGCTTACAGGCTGGTTTTTTAGCAGCAGCAGCAGCAGCAGCAGCAGCAGCAGCTAAATCAGCCTTGGTAAGTAGAGTCCACGCCATTTGCTCCCCTGCCCGGCCTCCATCTCCATTTTGCCAACACCAGGGTGGCCAGTGGTTGGTGTTAACTGTTGAGTCACTTCATTTATCTTGCCCTTTAGTGTCTTTTCCTTGTGGGATGGTCACCGCTGAGCATGAACACCCGATACAAAGACTTGAGCAGTTATTGAGTGTTCCCTGTATAAGTGCTGTGTTTTGTATCCATTCATTTGTTTAATATGAGATAGGAACTCTCACCCACCCCATTTTACGGCTGGGAAAACTGAGGCACAGAAAGTGTCAAACAATGTATTCAAGGCTACTCAGCTAGAGAGTAAAAGAGCCAGGGTTCGAATGCAGGCATCTGGCTCCACTGCCAGGGCTCCAATTCAGCTGGTCACATGGCTTCTCTGAACACCCAGAGAGATCCGAGTCCTGTTCTCTTTCTCTCCTAGGAAGTGTCTCAGCCTGATGATGCTCAGTAAATGAAAACGGACACAGAGTCAGGGAAGGTCTCAGTCAACTGAGAGATGTCATCAGTATATCCTCCCTGTGTGGGCTCAGCCAGGCCCCAGTTACCCACAGGTAAGGATGTCTGCGATCCAGCGTTATGAGGCAGAACCATTACACTTGGAGGTACAGTGTCACCTTGTGAGACACATTCGTTGAACATCGACTATACACCAGTTCCTGTGCCGGGGAGTCAAGAATGAACAAAAACAGGCCCCTCCTTACCCTTCGGGATTCATGGTGGCGGAGGATAGGAAAGGGTCAGGTTTAAAATGACACGCCTGGTGGGTTTCATAAGGCAAAGTAAATAGAACCCATAAAGGCCCTGTACTGGG
The DNA here is from genome assembly GCF_014176215.1 of Rousettus aegyptiacus. NCBI lineage: Eukaryota > Metazoa > Chordata > Mammalia > Chiroptera > Pteropodidae > Rousettus > Rousettus aegyptiacus. The sequence continues at coordinate 18,376,331 of NW_023416284.1, read as the reverse complement.
AGTTCTGAACCAGCCAGGGGAGTCAGGGAGGGCTTCCCAGAGGAGGTGATGCTAGGAGCACCATCAAAAGCCTGCAGATGCACTCATGTTGCTCAGAACCACATTGTGGAAGGGAGTAGAATGACAACTGGGTGTCTGGACAAAAAGATGGCTAAGATTCCTAGAATTCTAAAACCCTGTGATTCTGACTCAACATTTTATAATTTTAAGATTCTATTCATTGACAATTCTAAGACAGGAATTTCAGATCCTGGGAGTCAAGGACTGTTGGGTTCTAAGGTGCTAAGATTCTCAGATTTGAGTCTTTGCTGCTGGAAAAATGCCAGTCAGAACATTCCACGGGCCGGAAGCTGGCTTTCTCCCTTCCTGGGCCCCCAGCCAGGCCCGGAACCCAGATACATATGCAGTTCTTTGTGGCTTAGAGAATGTAAATTTATTCTGCGGTTCCATCATAAGGCACTCACCTTATCTGCATGTTTCAGTCATCAGAATAAATATTAGGAGACAAGCCTGTGGAGATTTTCTGTGTGTACATGAGTTAAATCCTCCAGCCAGTGGTTAATCCAGGCAGGGATTTCTACAGAAACGCTTTTCTTATATTAATTACAAGGAAGGGTTGGTAAGCTGGCCTCTAATACTATCTGAGGAGAGCTCCTGTCTCCTATGGAAGGGACTGAGAGGGGCCTTTGTATGCAGGGGCCGGGGCTGAGGCAGGAGGGGGCAAGAAGAAGAATGATCCCCAGCGGGTCTGGGCCATGTGTGTGGATGGACGGCGCTTCTCTGGGAGCATCTGGGAGTCTCTTTGTGAACCCATGGGTCTAGGTTCATAGGGGCTGGTGCTCTAGGAAACTTCCAGAGGGGTAGGAAGGGAAGGCAGCCCCTACCCCAGGTCAGACACTGTGCTGGGCCCTGAGTGGGCTCCAAAGTCAGGCAGAAAAGCTAATCTCAGCTCCCTGCTCACCTGCTCAGCCATGTGACCTCAAAGAAGCCACATCACCTCCTGGGATTCAGTTTCTTCAAAGTGACCGATGGTTCTACCACCCCGTCCGCCTGGTGGTTCTGAGGATTAGAGGGAACCACAGGTGCCTGGCACCTGATTAGTGTCAATCCCAGTAAATGCTCCCATAATGCCTGCAGGGGGCAGGCACCCCTGGAAGCACTTCACACAGGTTTGCTCTTCACCCGGCCCAGGGAGGAGGCACTGTCATTATCCCCACTTCACAGATGAGGAAACTGAGACAAAAGGAGGATAAATAACTTGCCCAACACCAAATGGGTAGAAAAATGGCAGAGGCAGGATTTGTAATCAGGCAGTTGGCTCCCAAATCCATGAACTTAAACATTACATTTAAATTTTTCCAACAAACTCTGCTAGCTGGATGGCCAGGAATGGGTCACGTTTCAGCACTAGTACCCCAGGATCTGACCCACCTCTGCTGTGATGGATGCTTGGGTTATAGCCAGGCAGCAGCGAAATGCAATTGATGTTTTCAGGCCTTTGCTCATGCTGTGCCCTCTCCCTGGACTCCTTTCCCCCTCCCTGCCTTGTCCACCAACATTCACTGAGTTTGGCCCGTGTCTTAGGCTCACATTCCAGGAGGGAACACAAACCCTGTAATATTGGTATTATTATCCCCATCTTAATGGAACAAAAAAATCCCATTCATTACTTTGTGGGAATGCAAAATGGTACAGCCACTTTTGGAAGACAGTTTGGCAATTTCTTACAAAACTAAACATACTCTTTCCATATGATCCAGCAGTCGTGCTCCTTAGTGCTCACCTAAAGGAGGTGAAAATGTGTGTCCACACAAAACCCTGCACACGGATATCTGTTCATAATTGCCAACATTTAGAAACAACCAAGATATCCTTCAGTAGGTGAATGGATAAATAAACCGTGATACATCCAAGCAATGAAATATTATTAAGCAGTAAAAAGAAATGAGCTACACCACACGGCATGAAAACAAACATCAGCTCAGCTGCTCTGTGGGGCCTTCTCTCTGTGCTGGTGAGCTGGGGCAGCCGGGGCTATATAGGGAGCCAGACACCCGACTGCGTGGGAGATGCGTCCATTCTCTGCACTGGCTGCTTTCCAGAAGGGCTTGGAAGCTGAGTCAGTGATTCCGCCTCTAAATCTCAAGTCCCATTTACCTCCTGCGGGCCTTTCTTTGACAAACAGTTACTGATGCAACTTAGCTGAGGACTCTAAGGGGACACCTGGCTATGGGGAGACAGATTCTTGCTTCCCAGGTCTGCCTGTCTTGGAGGGATAAGTATGCGAAAAGAGGGAGGCCCTACAGTGTGACAGCAATCTTTGCATTATCAACAAGGATTCCCTTTCTGCCCCCCACCGCCCAAGGTCCCCATGAGAGAGCTAGACTCTGGAGGGCAGGTGGGGGTCACATCTTCACCTTCTGGGTTCTCCCCTCCACACAGGAGGTCTGGGATGCTTCCCTGGACCAGAACCTTGCGGAACTCACAGCAGAAGCTGAGAAACACTGGATGGCAGGAAGGAGGAGGTGGAGAAACTAAAGGGTCCTGCTTCAGAGGCACCAACAGAACTGGAGGCAGAGAAGACCCTTGGGCCTTAGTAGGTTGTGGGAGTGAGGAAATCAGAAAAGATTCAACGTTAAAAGTGGTCACATGGTGACCTGTGACATTTTGCTTAATCAGAAAGAAATTGTTCTGTGCCTCGGGTAGTCTGGGAGGTTTCTGGAGCAGAACATTCTTCACATTTCTCACTTTTCGTTTGTGCTGAGCTGGACACATCCCAGGTTCCAGGAGCCAGAGAGAAACCCCAGCGCCCGGGCCTGGGAGAGAGCAGAGGCTCCGACCTGGGGTCTGAGCGCCACCCTCTCCTCCCAGCCTGTGAATGCCCACGAGTTCCCGTCTAGTGAACAATCTCCCTGTGTCCCAGGCCTGGGGGGACCAGGGTGATGGACACAAGGCCAAGGACACAGGGCCAAGGACACAGGGCCTGTGCGCTGTCAGAGCTCAGGAAACCTATGTAGGTTGAAGGACAACTGCAGAGGTGGCCAGAAACTGAGGTCTCAGAGTCACTGACTCACCTCCTCTCCCTCACCCCTCACCCCTGCCTGAGGGTCGGAGCTGCTCCACCAAGCACATTGTCCAAGGACTCAGAACCAGCCCTGGAGGCCCACATCAGATTCTGGCCCACCCTCTTTCCATGACCTCAGATGGCATTTCTAGGTCCCCAGGCACCTTCTGCTGCCATTGGAGTCATATTCCTATGGGACTGAGGGGGCATTCCTGGCCATGTTACAGGACCTAAGTGCTAAGCCCAACCAGGCCTCCAAGCTCTTCTTCCTCCAAGCCCTGACCCATCTCTGCTCCCTGAGGGCAGATTGATCCCAGCAGGCCCCTTCAGGGCTGGGTGACTTGACTTCACACCTATCTGGGGCTGCTGCCCACCCTGACCCCCAGGGCTGTTGTGAGGGGGCAGTGGAGTCATTTGCATAAAGCTGGGGCACCTGGCCGGCATGGTGGGGATGCGCCGGCTGTTCTCGCTGCGGGAAGTTCTTCCCACCCTGCGGCTCCCTCCTCCTCGAGCACATCCCAACCCCTCCCCAAGATCCCCCCACCCACGACCTCCCCAAATCTGGCGTTTGTTGCTCATTATCATTTTTTCATTTGCAGCACTTTTTCATATCATGCAAATTTTTGCGGTTATTGTTCATTTACTTGTTTATTTGGCTGTTTCTCCAACTGTGCCCGAGCACTCCCTGAGGGCGGGGTCCTATGGGTCTCACTCATGTCTGCGTCGTGCTCGGCACGGAGCCTGGCACCCAGAGGATCTTGATATGCACCTGCTGGATGAAGGACTGGATGAGGAGAGGGACTGGGTTGTATCACTCAGGATGGGTGAGGTGCTGTAACAAATAGCCCCACATCTCAGTGGCTTCACCCAAGAGGAGCCAATTTCTCTCCCACATGTTGCCAGTCCAGGGATCTCCCCCAGTGAGGCACCTTTTCTGAGCAGTGATACAGGAATCCAGCAACCTCCATCTGTGATGATGTCATCTACACACATGGCCTTCAGAATCACCAGGGAAGGGACTGAGTGAGGGTCAGGTCACCAGGTCATCGACCAGCTCAGCCCAGAGGGGCCATATCATTCCCACCCACATTCCATTAGACAAAAGTGCCACCTGCCCCCACCTGGATGCCCAGGGAGCTGAAAAATGTTGGCCCAGGCTGGGCAGGCAATCCCTGCACCAACCCTGCTCTGCGGGAGTGTGAACGGCGGCTGTCAGCCATCTCTGCCCCTCTTCTCTGGAACCCCTAGGCCCAAGTCTTACCTCTGCCTCTGGCTGACATGATGCCTGGGTCAGGATGAGGGGAGAGGGAGACCACAACGCAAGAAAGGGCTCCCAGCGCTGCTCCCCACACTTGGCTGAGGAGGGAGAAGTTCTGGGCTGTTTCGAGCTGATTGTATTCGGAACTTTCTGTGTCTGCCAAGTTGCTAATTCCGGTGCCATCTGCCTGTGTTTCCAGCCCCGAAGCCCCGGGATAAACAGTTTTCTTCTGCGCTTCTTAAAGAAAGTTTGGCAGGGGGGCGGAGAGAGAGATTGCAGGGAGGCCTCAGAACATCTTGTCCTCTGAGGAGGAGGCACTGCCCTGCAGAGGGATGTTAGAAGGATTGGAGTTCAGTTTGCATGGAGCTCTGAGCCTCATAAGAACCACCTGAGGTTGCTGTGTTTGCCCCATTCTACAGATGAGAAAACTGAGGCCCAAACGAATCAAATATACTGAAGGTTAAATGTCTGTGAGAGCTGCACAGAGCTGGGGGCTGCTCGTTTTCCATGGTGCCTCTTCATGCGTCCGTCCCTCTTGCTGGGAGCACCCTGCCCCTCACTCCAGAATCAGAAAAAACTCAAAATTAAAAAGAAGGTTCAGAGCTGTAGCAGGTTTTGCTGGCGGAGCCACACAGCGAGGGGTGTCTGGGACAGTGTCAGAAGGCACAGACTCTTGAGGGCCAGGACTGGGCATGAATCCCCAGCTTCACCCAGACCTGGCTCTGCAACTCTATAGGACCCGAACTCTCTCTGTGAAACAGCGATAAAACCTCTCCCTTCTCCACAACCATGGAATGACTAAGTGACATGTGGCAACAGACGTTTGTTCCCCTTCCACTCAGGGGTTTTAGCCATCACCTCCAAGAACCCCGAGCCTGTGCTCTCAATCCCACCACACAACGTTTCCCAGAAAATCTCTTTACTTCCCCCAAGGCTGGGAGTAAATGTCACTGTGATTCGGGTCAAAATTAGTAAGCAGGATAGATCAGGTTTGTAATCCGCATTCCAGGTCTCAGCTGCCTTGTTTCTGAAGTAAAATTGGCTTGGGACAGAATGCTAGCTCTGTCACCTACCCACCATGTGACATTACACCAGTCATTTCACTATGCATAAGTGTTCTCGTTCATAAAATGGGGATCATAATGGAAACTCCCTCATATTTTATTTAAAAATAAAAAGCAAAAACCAGAAAGTATGAAAGTTCTTAGTACTAGGCCAGAGACAAAATATTAACACTAGCTAGGAGTTATTTTTAACAGGCTTATTGAGAGTACAATTTGATAGGTTTTGACATGTGTGTACATCTGTGAAACCATCGCCACGATCAAAATAGTGAACACGTTCATCACCCCAAACGTTTCCTTGTGCCCCTTGGTAACACTGACCTGCCGCCCATGCCCGCTCCACTCTGTCCTGTGGCAACCCCCCATCTGCTTTTTATCACTATAGATTGCTCGGCCTTTTCTGGAATTTTCTGGAACCCTACCTTAAGCAATCTTTTTTGTCTGGTTTCTTTTACTCAGCATAATTATTTTGAGATTTATCCAACTTGTCGCATGTCTCAATAGTTCATTATTTATGGGCAGTTTTCCCTTGCACGGATAGAGTGTGTTTATCTATTGATGATACTGTTGATAAACATTTAGGTTGTCTTCAATTTGAAACCATTACGAACAAAACTGCTCTGAACATTTGGGTGCAATTTCCCTCTCATTTCTGCTTTACCAGCACCTCACAAATTTTTATATGTTATGTTTCTATTCTTATTCAGTTCAAGATACTTCATAATTTTCCTTTGGATTTCTTCTTTGTACCATAAGTTATTTAGAAGTGTGTTATTTATGTTTCCAAATATTTGAGTATTTTACAGATATCTTGCTATTGTCGAATTCTAAATTAATTCTTTTTTGGTCAGCAGAACATACATAGTATGACTTGAATCATTTAAATATTTTTGAGACTTGTTTTATGTAGCCTAAAATTTCATCTATCTTGGTAAATATTCTCTGTGCCTTGGAAAAATCATGTGTTCTGCTATTGCCTGGTAGAATGTTCTATAAATGCCATTTAGGTTAAGTTTGTTGAAGGTGTCGTTCAAGTCTGTATCCTTACTAATTTCTGGCAATTTGTTCTCTCAGTTATTGAGAGAGAGGTATTGTAATCTCTATGCAATTGTGACTTGTTTATTTCTCATTGAAAAAAACATTTGAACATTTCGTATGTTTTCCTTTATGTATTTTGAACCCGTTATTAGGTTTATAAACATTAATGATTGATACGTCTTCTTAATGAATTGACAACTTTATTATTATGAAATGACCCTCTTAATTTCTGATAATATTTTTGCCCTGATGTCTCCTTCGTCTGTTATTGACAGCACCACTCAGCTTTCTTTTGATAGTGTTCCATGATGTAAATTTTTCCATCTCTTACTTATAACCAGTCTTTGTATTTAAAATGGGTTTCTTGTAGGCAGCTGGGTCTTGCTTTTGTATTCAATATGGAAATCTCTGCCTTTTAATTGGATATATTTAATGTGATTACTGATACAGTTGGTTTTAAATTTAAAATCTTGCTATTTATTTTCTATTTCTTTCTATTTCTTCCATCTGTTCTTTGTTCCCTTTCCTTCTCTATCTGCCTCCTTTCCTTTTGGAAACTTTAATCAAGTAATTTTTATGATTCCACATCTTCCATGACTCTACTTAGCATTTCCAGTCTTTTGCCTGTATTTCTGAATATATGAAATAATGTCATAATAATTGGTTTTTTGGTTCTTATCTACTAAGTATATCATTTGTGCCAGTTCTAAGTCTGTTTCGATTGATTTTTATACTCACTATAAGTCACATTTTCCTGCTTCTTTGTTTGCTTGGAAATTTTTTATCGAATGCTAGTCATTGTGTATTTTGTCTTTTGGGGTACTTGGTATTTCTGTATTCTTATAAATACTCATACACTTATTTCTGGAACACAATTAAGTAACAGGGACACATGTGTTTCAAGTCTTGCTTTTAAGCTTTGCTAAACATGAACAGAGCAGAATTTAGGTGAAGGCCGGTTTTCTGAATACTCTAGCCCAGCGGTCCCCAACCTTTTTGGCACCAGGGACCAGTGCTCCTATGAGAATCTAATGCCTGATGATCTGAGGTGGAGCTGAGGGGGTGATGCTAGCACTGGGGAGCAGCTGAAAATACAAATGAAGCTTTGCTTGCTCGCCACTGCTCACCTCCTGCTGTGCGGCCCGGTTCCTAACAGGCCACAGACCGGTACCGGTCCATGGCCTGGTGGTTGAGGACCCCTGCTCCAGCCAATGCCCCATGACTGATCTGGTTTTCCACTCTGGCGAAGTAGGAACTGCTTGAGTTTCAGGATTGTTCCTTCAGATCCTTTTGGCTGTGTTTCCGGCCTCAGATAGTTTCCTCACACCCAAGCTTGGAGCGGACCCTCTGCAAATCTCTGGTGTCGTCTCTTTGCGATTCTCTCATCTTTAGCACTTTGCTCCGCAAACTCAAGCTGCCTCGTGTCCTCCACATTCCGGCTCGGTCTCTTCAACTCAGGAAGACAATCCAGTTCTGCCTGGGTTCCTCTTCTCCGGCTCCTGGTCTCTCCAAGTACATTAGCAGTACGTTTGGGAAACTTTTAGGCTAGTTCCCATCTCTCTGGGATCACTAGCCTTTGTTGCTTGGTAGCTAATGTCTTGGAAACTATTGTTTCGTACATTTTGTCTGTTTTTTAGTTGTGTTAGGCAAGCAAGTAAGTGTACCCCTGCTGTTCCATCTTGGCTGGAAGCAGAATTCTTGCTAACATTTACTGAACACTCGTACATGTCCCGTTCATAGCACTCTACTCATATTAACTCATTTTATCCTCACAGCAACCTGTGACACCGGGCCCATAATTGTCCCCATTTGCAGATGAGGAGACTGAGGGCAGGAGATGGAATTACTTCCTCAAGGCCATACAGCTGCTAAATGGTATTCTCCAAGATTCCTACCTGGCCAGGCTGCCCCATGGCCTGTCCTCTCCGCCCCACCCATCACTTCCTGGCATGGGTGTCCCAGTGGGTTCCTTATCCAGGGGGCAGATGGCTGATCGTTCTCACACAGGATGCAGCATTCTTTCTGGGAAAATGCTGTCCTGTTTCCAGGTGGGCCCTGACGACGGCAAGTACAGCTGTGCTCTGCGATGTGCGTCCTCTCGCAGTAGGCACTCAGAAAAATAGTTGTTCTTGCTGTTGTTTTCCTTTATATTATGATTATCACCAGAGCCACAATTCGACCTGGTGCCTCAGGATGTGCATACATACCAGCTATTCAGGAGAGTGCACATCGTTTAAGAGCACGTAGACGTCAGCTGCCAATCCCCACTGAGACGCCTATTCTAGAGACTCCACCAGGACACTTCTGACTCTCCCAGGCCCCATGTACCCATAAACCCAGATTAGGAATGAGTCCTTCCAACTTGCTCTGGACCTCCAAGGGGTGAGGCTGTAATCTTGTTGCCAAAACTGGTCTGCTGTTTTCCCCTAGGGGTTTCAGGAAGAATAAAGACCCGTGGGAAACTCTTGTTACATAGACTTGGGGGTCAGAGACACATAGGATCAAACACTAAGTCCTGATCTCTCTGACCCTGAGCCTCAGTTTCTCCATTTATGAACAGGGAATTGTTATAGCTGCCTTAGAGGGCTATGGAGAGGGTTATACCAGATCGTGGATGAGGAAGAACCTAGCACAGTGCCTGGAACAGTTTGCTCTGGTCAGAATTGCTGCAGTGATCGCCATTTAGCCTGATGACCTTGGAAAAGTTGTCTTACTTCTCTGAGCCTTGACTTCCTGATCTGTAAAATGGGGAGAAGTACAATTTTCCTCATCGTTGAATTGTAAGAATAAAATAATCACATCTCTTTGAATCCTCCATCACTCGCCTCCACCCCTTTTGTTTCACTGACCCCAAAACCCACTTTCTTAGTGCCTCACATCCTTGGGAATCCTCATGTTCTGAGGCTGGTGGGGTGGGGCGAAGACTAAGGGTTTCTATGCCCCTGTCCCAGAGCAGACAAGGCGGCCTCCATAACTGGATTTGGCTCAATGCTTTACTAACTCCTCACAAAGCCAAACAGCCTGTTGTAGAAACACTGGTGTCGCCTCTAATTTCTCTGATGCTTCATTTACACACAGACATTACCCAAAGGCCCCAGGCGCTTAGAGAAATGACTTAACAATATGGGTCCTGCCTTGCATGCGTGTGGAATGATGCTCTCCCTGGAGCCTGCGTGTGCTATACATGTTTATTTGAAAAGAAAATGGGTCTCAGTTATATAAGACAGGGGACACTCTGCTCCAAGAGAATATCTAGATAAGTCTGAGTGAACTGGGAGTCAGGAACAGGTATTCTATGAGACCCACAGGCTGGCCTGGCAACACCAAACATCAAATGGTTAGGGGTCACGTTCAGTACCTCATCCCATACTGGGGGTCTAAGTCAGCTGACACAGACCAGAGCTCCAGAGTCTGTAGACACAGCAATCAACAACCTCAATATGAGGTCGACGATCAGTAGCCAGTATTTCCTGAGCACTTAGCATGTTTTAGTCACTGTTTATTACTCCCAGTTAGCAGATGAGAAAACTGAGACTTGAAGAGTTCAAATGACCAGCCCAAGGTCTTTTGAGCTGGTCATTTGAACAGCTGGTAGTGGCAGAACTGGGATTTGAATCCAGACCAACGGTTCCCAGAGCCTGCACCGGAGTCACTATGATGAAGCTCAGACTCCCCAACCTGGCACTAAGGCAACATTCCTCCCCAGTTTGGCTCCTTCTTATGTGTATCAGTTAGCTTTGCTGTATAACAAACTATCCTAAACTTAAAGCTTAAAACATGAATGTGTATATTTCTAATGTTTCTGTTGGTCAGTTAGGCAGTTCTACCAGTCCAAGCTGGCTTGACTGGGGCTGGAAGGTTTCAGATGGCCTCGGTCACCTCTGTGGGCCTGAAATTAAACAGCTGAGATGGCTGGGTTACCTTTCCACATGGCCTTTCATCCTCCAGAAAGTCAGCCTGAGCTCGTCCAATGGCGGCAGTCATAGGTCTCCCGGCAGCAGGAAAGGGCTGGCCCTTGGCACAAGTGTTTTTTAAGTTCCTGCTGGGGTCGTATTCTAAATGTCATCTTGGCCAAAGCAAGTCACTGGGTCAAGCCCATATTCAAGGTGGAGAAACAGATTCGGCCTGATCAGAGGAGCGGCAACGCTGCGTAGCAAAAGGCACGCGTCCGGGCAGGAGGAATGTGCGGGTGCAGTGTGATCCGCCACACCACTTCACCTACTAGCGCCCCCGCCCCCGCCGACTTCCTCTGCCCCTGAAGTTTCCAGAATGCCCTGGACTTCCACATGCTCTCTCTGCCTAGAATGCTGTTTTCTCAGCTTTCCCTGGGGCGATCTTATGTATCTTTCAAAACTCAGCTCGGAGGACAAAAGCCCTCCGTGACCACCCATTCAGACACCCAGCGGGCTGGTTAGAGGGTCCCCTTCTCATCCCTGTCACAGCACTTACTGCCTAGGGCTGAGAGTCCCCCCTCTGGGAAGCTGAATCCCTGAGGTCAGGAGCAGCCTGAATCCGAGTGCCCAGCATAGGGCCTCGAACAAAAGGTTAGTTCAGTCATTGCTTTGGAGGATGGAAGGGATAGAGGGAGAGAGGAAAGGAGGAAGGGAAGGAGGGAGGGAGAAAAAAAAGAGCAGAGGGAGGGAAAAGGTAAACACACTAAATTTAATAACTTGACCAAGGTCACACAGCTAAGAAAGTGGTAGAGTTGGGCTTCAAACACATATCATGTCACTGCGGAGCCTGTGTTATTCCCCACTACCCTCTCCTGCCTCGTTACTAGGCAGTCATTCAACAAGCACTCATTAACCACTTAGTTTATGCAGACACTGCCCTTGGTGCTGAGGCTACAGCGGGAAACAAGAGAGACCTGGTCATGATCTCTTGCTGCTGATGCTCCTGCTGGACAAAGAAGTGAAGCAGCAAATGTCAAATAGTGATGTGTGCCGCGATGCAGATGAAGCAGGGCACTGTGATAGAAGTGGAGGCGAGGTGGGGTATGGGTACATAGGTGGTTGAGTGAGACAGTCCTTCTCGATACCATGAGAGGATGAAGAAGAAGAGCCTCCCGGAGAGACGAAAGAGTAAGTACAAAGGCCCAGAGGCAGGAATGCATTCAGTGTATTTGAGAAACTGGACAAAGGTGAGAGTGGTGGAACCATGGTGAGCGGCAGACAGAGGGTAAGCGATAAGGTCTGAAAGGCAGGTGGGCAGATCTGGTTGGGCCTCAGGAGCACATGTGTTGCCTTCTCTTCAGACCTACCCTCACTATCGTCCCTACTCTGTACCTGGCACTGACCTGCAGGGGGCAGCATCAAGACGCCCTGTGCCCTCCTGGGCCCCAGATACTGTTGGGTCTTGGAGGCAGCAGAGTTGACAAAAGATGAGAAAAGAAAGATCAGGAGTTCATTCCCTGGTTCCTCCCACTGAGCCACAGTGGGCAGTGGCTGCCTCTCTCTCCTGTGCCCAAAGGTCCATCAGGAGCCCCCTCCTATGGCTGCAGCTCTCTCTGGGGTCTGATAACCACTCCTTCGTTTGGGCCCTTCAGAACTTGGATGGACACAGCTACCCCAGGTGCCTCGCCATCTCCTGTTGATCCCTCTTCTCCCTACCACACCTTGGCGACCATCCCTCCATTAAACTCTCTTCAATTACTCTCTCTTGTGTCTGTTCCCTGCTGACACACTGACCAGGACTCCAAGAAAGCTGTTTGGGTTTTCCTTGAATTTCAGTAGTAAGAATGGGGTGGCCATGAGTGGCAGCCTGGACCCCTCTGGGTCTTGGGGAAGGGCTGGCTTGAGCAAAGACATCATGAAACCAATAAAGTTCTGTACTTCTGAGCATTCTGTATCTCTGAGGCACTAAATTAGGGCACTAAACCAGCAGCCGTAATCCTCACCCTTTCTCCCCATCTCATTGTTTTGGCACCCCTAGACTCCATCAGTGGAGGGAGGGGCATGGGGCAGGGTAGGGATGTGTACTTCCCGGTGAGCACACCCAGCTGAGGTCCCTGGTTCTGACCTGTGTGCCTGCTCCCTCCAGCCCTGGGCTCAAGAAGTAGGTAGAGTTGGAGAGCACTTCAGAGTATGAAAGCCAGCAAGTTCAAGTGTCTTTTCCCAATTTGTCAGTCTTGTATGGAAGAGGGATTAACTGTGAGATACTGGGCAAGTCGCTTAACCCCTATGAGCCTTACTTTCCTCATCTTGGAAATGGGCTAACAGCTGCCTCATGGGGCTGGTGTGAGCCCTGAGTGAGATGACATGTGCCCAGGCCAGGTGTTATGCCTGGCCCTCAGCAGGTGCTCTACATGGGTGAGCCCTGTCCCCACTGCAGGGAGCGCAGCACAGACAAGTCTCCTAGAACTCAGCCCCAGCATCGTTCTGCCTTCAACATTCCCATGTCTGCCTCCATTCTCCCATCTGGACAATCAAGGAATTGGGTGGGTGGTCACCACAGCCCTTTCCAGCTGGTACAGTATGGGGACCTTTATTTCTTTTACTGAACAGTGGCTTCATAGCCCAAGCTCTAACCACTGCACTTCCAGGCTCATGAATCTGTTGGATGCATTCAGGAGACCCTGAAACCCCCCTACTGACTTCCTGAGCTGTAGGCAGGTGGGAGAAGGCACCTGCCACTGATTGAGGACCAGCTGTGTCCTGGCCCTGCGCCCACAGGAAATAAACTGCCCTATTCCCTCTGAGGTTGTGTGTCTGAAGGAGGGAGACAGGGACCGTGAGAACAGACACGGAACATGCCAGGCCACCCCTGAGGACAGACGCTAACCTGGGAGACCCAAGAATAGACCCTGCTGGGTGCACGCATGGGCGGTGAGCAGGAGGCAGTTCTGGGTGCTTCAGCCTGTCAGCACTGGGAATAATTAGAATCCTAAAAAAGCCTCATTATTTCTCCCAGGGCCGTGGAGCCCTTTGGAAAAAGGGATATTTTCTGCCAGATCATTTCCTGAAGATGTGTTTGTCACAGGCTATTGTGTAAATCCACGTTTGGCCCATTTTAAAAAAATGTGATTTATCCACTTGACTGGGCTTAACGCTCCTTCGCCAAACTCTCAAAATGTGGCTGCTATTAGGAGCTCAGAGAGGAGCCATAAACATTGCAGGATGAGGCCCAGCCACACACCTGTGGGCTCTGAGCCCCTGTGCCACAGAGGAGGGCAGGGGCTGGGCGGGTCAGGTTGCTGGCAGCTGCAATCACTTCAGGACGCTGGTCAGTGAGAGAGACCCTGGGATGCTGGACAAAGGCTACCTTCAGGTTCATTCATTTCACCAGGTTTATGGGGCCCTAGTGTGTGCAGGCCTGCATGAGGCCTGGGGTGCAGCGGTGAACAGATGAGGTGTCTGTCCCAATGAGCTGATGTCTGAAGCAGGGAAGCAGGAAGGAACAGATCGACAATGCACCAACAAGTTTTGGGGGTGGTGCCAGGAAGACAGGAAACTGCGTGATGTTAGAGTCTGGCTCTGGGACAGGGTCAGGCAGTGACAGTCTTAGACTAAAGGGACAAGAAAGGTCTTTCTGAGCAGAGGACATTTGAGCTCCAATCTCAGCAAGAAGATGGAGGACCATGCAGTTAGTTTTGCCTGGGGTTAAGGGAGAAGGCTCCAGGGAGCAGAAGACACCTCACCTACTCTTGGTAGAGGCTTAGAATTGCACCAGGTGGTAGAGAGGAAGAGAATTCCAGACAGGGAGACAGGAGCAAAGTCCCAGGGCAGTGCAGGTCACAACATGTCGGGGAAATGTTTATTGTGTCTGGAAGTGGAGCAGAAAGTGTCCTCTGGGCCACATGTAATGTACCTCGAATGTTGTACTAAAGAAATGAGACTCTATCCTAAGGCAAGAGGACCTTTCAAAAATATTTCAACAGTGAGCAAGTCACACCTCTGAAGAGGATACACTCACTCTGTCATTTCTAAGTCCCCTTCTAGCTCTACGTTTCCTTGATCCAGACCAGCAAAGGCTATTGACTTTAGTTGAGTGAAAATTTAAGATTAATAGACTTGTACTCAAAAAGATTTTGGGTGTCATGAAATCCTGGAGTTCACAGAGACCAGAGCTGGTAGGGGGACGTGAGCCTCAGTGACCAAGGCTCTCTCATGTGGGACCTCAATAGATGGGCACAGCCAAGAGTGGGGATTTCCATCCTCCTCCAAACAGCCTCTGCCCTCAGCTCTGCCCACCCACTGAAAGTTCCAGCAGCATCCAGATCTCCCACTGCTCCTGCCCCAAGTCCTCACTCAGCACCCTTGGGAGCACCCTGAAAAGCCAGCTCCAAATGACCAGCCCTAATCAGGTCAACCTTCCTCCCTTCTATTTTGGATCAGCCCAGCCAGGCTTTCCTTTGGGAGCAGCAAACTCTCATTTATCTCCAGGGCTTGCTAAATTGGTAGAACCCTGCGACTCTCCCAGCAGGCCCTTTGATGGAGAAAGTCTACCTAATAAATAATTGAGAAGCATCTCTGCTTCCCGAGAACTATGTGGAGCAGCAGTGTCCCAGTTCCCCCAGCGAAGAGGGGCTTCAGAGCACTCCAGCAGAGGTGAGGAAAAGCCTTTACTTGAAGATGAGTCAGGAACGGCAAAAGACCTGGGAGAAAAGAGGCCAGAAGTGGCCAGTGTGCAGGGAGGGAGCCTGCTTCAGGTTAGAATGCAATCAGGCAGTTAATTATTATAGGCATGGGCTCCAAACTCAGAGAGTCCTGTGTAGGAGACACATTTACATGAACATAATGCAAGGTCAGATGCCCTGCTCATCCTCTATTCCAAAGGGCCAGATGGATGGAGAGGCCATGGCAGAAGTTAGTAATAGGTTTACAGCTGCCCAGAGGAAAGAGAGGCCTTTTCGCTCTAAACATTCATTCATAAAACTCGAGAGAAGGGCTCTGATTGGCCTGGCTTGAGCCATGTAACTACTCCTTCACCAATCACAATACCCTACCTAAGATGTACTGTGATTGGTCACTTCTGGGTCACATGCTCACTCCTTTGTCAGCAGGGAGATCCTTGATTGGCAACCCAACCGGAATCACAGAGAGCTAGAGAAGGACAGACAGGAAAGAAATAGGTTGTTAGCAGAAGGGTGGAGAGACGAGGGAGTGTTGCCAGACACTTGGCCAGACATTCATATACCTTCACGATCTGGCCTGGACTACCTCCAGCCCCTTCTAGCCACAACTCTTCTGTACCCTGTACTCTAGCCACCTGAATATTTGCAGAGTCCTGATGCCAGCACTCTCTCTTACCTTACCTCCATGCCTGCCCACGTGTTTCCTCTGCCTTAGATGCCTTCCTTTCCACCACCTGCACAGCAAACGCTGTCATTTTTCACCTCAAGTGTTACCTCCTCTAAACCTTCAGTCCTGCCTCCTGACATTCTGTGTTTCATTCCCACAACACCCTGTAAAATGATGATGATGATGATGATGATGATGATGATGATGAAGATGATGATGATGATGTGACTTTTCCTCATTGTCGGCCTCTGTTCTCACTCCCATCTCCCTTGAGAACAGAGATTGAATCTTACTCTCCCATATTTTCCTGGAGCCTTGCACATTACCTGGTACGTGGCAGCCGTCAATGAATATCTTTAGAATGAAACAATTAATGAATCGATTACAGTTATTGGCAGAACTTTTACCCTAAGAAAGGTGGCTGTTCTCCATGTGCTGTGGTTTTAAGTATTCTTGAGGGAAAATCCTGTCCCAGATTATATTCCTAATAAACATCCTGAGAAGTCTCTTCCCTTCTCTGACCTCAGATTCCTCATCTATGACATGGTTCCCTGACATTTAACTCTGGTTCCAGTCCTGGGAATGTGAGTCATGGAAAGGATTGGCCTTGGAAAACAGGGCCAAACTCGGACCCCTGAACAGCCAGGAAGAGCCTGGGAACCTAGCTTTCTAGGCAGCAGAGGATAGGGAGCCAAATTAAGAAAAGTTTCCAAGCATATAAGAAATTTATATGCTGAATCTACAATTTCAATAATATTAGAATACCGTCAGATACCTACAAAATTAAAAAAAAAGAGCTACAAGCCTTGAATTAGTCACTGCATTTTCATGGAGAAATTTAGAACTGTCTCTGAAAGTACAATAAAATCTCACTAACAAAAACTGGTTGTAATTCTGGGCACCTTTGCATTCAGTAGGGGAAAGAAATGTTTTTGCTAAACCAATTAATAATATAAACAGGACTGGAAGTGAGAGCATTTATCCTACTAAAATTAGCAGATTGTTTTCAAGCCTCTTTTTCACAAATTCATAGATCTGGAAAGGACCTCAAAATCCTCTCACTGGTCTTCTCTCCCTCATCCCACTCATGTTACCTGTATCCAGGTGAGCTCTCAGAAAGAGGTACTAGTTATAAAGGACCTACTGTGTGCTAGCAGCTGGGCTACATACTTTAATCCTCAAAATTCTACCTCTCCGACCTTACCTCCTGCTGCTTTGCCCTCCCTCGCTCTACTCCAATCCCACTGACCTCTTCTTAGTTCCTAGGACATGCCCAGCTCATGTCTACATCCAGCCCTTTGCACATACTATTCCCTCCACCTGGAGCTCTCTGCCCCTAGATCTTCATTTGGCTGGATCCTTCTCATTGTTCAGGTCTGATTGAAAAGATCATTTTTCCAAGAAGCCCTCCTTGATTATCCTATCACACATTTCTCTCTTCCGGTCCCGCAGCATCAGGCCTGCTCTAGCACATCAGTTATTATCTTCATAGCCTTCGTCATGGTCTGAAGTCAATCTACTTATTGGTTTCCACATCTGGAAAATGGGAGGGAATAACAGTACCTACCCTCCTAGGGTTGTTGTGAAGAACCCTATAGATTTGTTTATTATATACTTGTTTATTACCTGCCTCCCCCTCCAGAATGTGAGCAAGGCAGTCTTTGCCTTTGTCAACACTGGGTTCCAAGTGCTCAGAGCTGGGGTTTCATTACCATGTGTTCAATGAGTAGAAGAACAAACTATCGAACGATTTCCATCTCCTCAAACCCCAACCTTATTCATGGCGCTTTCCCATAAGCGCTTATTACATTAAATGGATGTAGGAAGTACAATAGACCCAAAGAACTCAGAATATATCATGAACCAGGCATGAGGTTTATCTTTACTTCATCAGCAAGTTTTCCTGAGTCATCTGAAAGATTGCAAAAGGCACATCTGTTCTACTGAAAGGAATGCCTTGTATTCTGGCCATTTGTATTCATAAGTTCATCACTCGAAAAGGATTTCAGTGATCATGTACGACCATAAGCCCACCTACCAGATGAAAAAACTGAGACTCAGAAAGAGGGACAAGGACTCAACGGGATCATATGTATGTCAGAAGAAGACCCAGGACAAGAAACCAGCTCTCTCTATGCTGCCCTATCCATGTCTAAAACACTCAGAAAGTGCTGTCCTTCCTGAAAATTGTTGCAACTTTTCTGCAGGCGTTTGAAGAAAAATAATAAAATAATAGCAGTAGTAGCTAAAATTTCTTGAATGCTTGCTGTGTGTTGAGCAATGCAATAAACACTTTAATTCTTCACAACAACCCTAGGAGGGTGAGTACTGTTACTACTCCCATTTTCCGATACAGAAACCAAGGCACAAATAGGTGAAGTCTTTTGCCTACAGTTACATAGTGAATGGATGGTGCAGCCAAAGCTTGACCCAAGGCACCTTGACACTGAGCATCAAAACCATCGGGTTTGACAAATCCACTCCTGGATACTCCTCTTAAGGACAATGCCTATTTAAAATAAGTGATTTTCTCTGAACCAACCCCTTCCCATGGACTTCAAGGCTGCCCATGAGAAGGGGCGATATGAGCCCCGGGCTGCCCATCAAGGGGGCAACTGTGTGAGGAGGGCCAGGCCCCTTCCCCCCACAACACCCCTCTCTACAAGACAGAGACAATAGGGGAATTATTCCTGGCACACTTTCTGCAGGAGGACCAGGTGTTGGTCCTGTCTTCTCGCCTCACCTGTTCTAATTTATGGAGACATTGAAAAGCACCAAATGCTGAGTTCACAGAGATTTCCTCCATCCCGCAGGTTCCACTAAAAATGATGTCTCTCGCTTTTCTCTTTTCCTCCCATCCTAAAATGTCAAGTAGGCCTTTTCTAGAAGCACTGAATGGAAATAAAGGGAATTAGAGGATAATTTTATCCCATTTAAAGGTAACCTGGAGCGAATGGGAGTAAAGAGACCTACTTGGCTGCTTCGCCCCATCTCCCTTCTCCCCCTGCTCCCCCTGCCCCGTGCTCCCCTGCTCCCTGCTCCCCTTACCAGTCTTCTTGGCCCCCCTACGTGCTCCCCAAAGGCACCCTAGTTGCCCACAACATCAGGAGGATTCAGTATCTACCAGCGTCTTCCAACATCGCCTGGTCTGAGGCAGGTTGCCAGTGAAAGATTCTGATCTTCTGGAAAGGAAAAGGGAGGAATCTTGGGGGAGAAGGCAGAAGCCTCTCAAGCCTTGACCTGGAGTGACTTTGCCAGCACTCCTCTCTGTGAACCCATGCTCTGCATTGACCCTAAGCCAGGAGGCCCAGGTCTGCTTTTTCCTGGATTCTGTTTATCCGCAGATGCCGACATTGCATCCAAACACCTTGTGAGGGTGATTCTGCAGGAACCGGCCAAGAGGCAAGGCTGAGTGTGAGGGCAGGGGGTGTGGAGGCAGCCCAGGCAGCAGGGGATAGCTTAGGCAAAGGCACACAGGTGTGACAGGAAGCAAGGAGGAGCTCCTAGTGCCAGACAGTGAAGGTTGGGAGGCGGAGAGTATGGAAAGTTAGGGGCAGGTAATGAGGCTGTGGACTTGGGGCAAGGAGAGACTTAAAATGCCAGGCTAAGGGATTTGAAATCTATTCCGGAGACCACATTTGGGCTGAGGTGCTTCTGCTCTGAGGTGGCTCAAGAGTTAGGTTGCCAGATTTAGTAAATAAAAAAATGAACTCTCAGTCGCATTTGAATTTCAGTGTGACAATGAATAATATTTTAATCTAAGTAGAACCCACACAAATATGTCTTTTCAAAAATCTATTGTTTATCTGGAATTTAAATGTAACTGAGTATTTTATCTGGCAACCCCACTTAGGGGCAGGGCAGAGGAGGGGAGGCCAGGAGCGGGCAGGCTGGCCTCCTCCCCACTGCAATCTGTTTGGCCACTGTCAGTTTTAGATAAGGGGGAATCCATGTCAGTTTCCATTTGAAAACAAGTGTCTGACTTTTAACAATAATATTAAAATGACATAAAATCTCTGCATAAATTGCGTGTAAGATTCCCTCAGGCAAGTGTCTAGACAGCGGGTCAGCAAACGTTTTCTGTAACCAGCCAGATAGTAAATGTCTTAGGCTTAATGGATCATATGGTCTCTGCCACAATTCCTCATTCTGCAGATACAGAGTGAAAGCAGCCTTAGGAAGCTCGTGGCTAAATGAGTGTGGCTGTGTTCCAATAAAACTTAATTTACAAAAACAGATTGTGGGGCCAGGCTTGGCCCTGGTCTAGACTGGCTTCAGGGCTGGCTGAAGGAAACCGCGTTCTTTCCCCAGTGCTCTGCACACAGAGGCAGCGGTGCTTCGGGAGCTCAGTGGGGACATCGGCGCCTCTCTTTCTGCCACTGACTGGCAGTGCGACTGTGGAACCGGCTGCCTTTCTCCCTCGGGTCTCAGAGGCCCTATCTTTAGGGCAAAGTGGTTAGGCTCTCAGGAAGCCCAAATCAGATTTGATGACCTGGTCCTCCCAGAGAAAACCTGTTTTTGAAGTGGGAGGTGCTTTTCTTCCTGCCCCCTTTGCTGGGCAACAAGTTGCAAGATAAAGATACTCTTTACTTCTTCTCTCCACTTTGCCCTTAAGGACAATTTTTTCCCCAGGCTCATTTTTGCCACTCTCTGAGCCACTTAGCTGGGTGGAGTGCCCCCCCTTCCCCCCAGAACAGGAGCACAGAATCACCCTCCCGCTAACCCTCCGTACGCAAATAAACAAATGCTAACTCGCTGGCTGCAAATCGCCAAGGGCCCTTGTAACAGGGAGCTTACACGTAATCTTTCAAACCCTATTGATGGCTTTACCCTCATCTCTGTGACGAAGCTGAGAGAGTAAAAGGTATAGATTTTCCAGGTCTGAGCTACGTGGTAAAGATCAAAGCGGAGAAGAGGTGAGAGGGACACAGTGCAATAAGACAGGCTTTCCAATGAAACTCTGGCCATTGTTCTCCTGGTAGCATTTCTCTTGTGCCAAATGGCAGACAGCTCTGTGAATAACAGCAGATTTGTATTTCATGAGGGCGCTTGAGTCAAAAGATCAATGATGCTCTCAGAACTGCTGCACCAGTCCACGGGAGCGGATGGGCCCAGTGAGCAGCCTGCAAAGATCCAGCTAAAATTAGGCAGCTGCGGACAGATGCTGGATTCATAATCATAGCACATCGATTTCCAAAGTGATGCTGAAACTGAATGAGTTTCATTGGCCCTGTGTTCTTTGTGGAGAGGGGCCTTCTCTAATAAACTAGATCTTCTTTTGTATTGAAGTGGTTCCCTCTGGGAAAATGGCAGGCTCAGGGTTTGGCAGAGTGAAGAGGTGGTCGTGGTGTCAGGGTCTGTACACGATCCTTTAACTCAGAGCTTGGTTGTCAGGCTCTGAGGGTCATAAGGAAAAGCAAAGGGCCACAGGAGATAAGAAAGAGCTTAACTACTGACCAGCCGAGTGACCTCAGGCAACAAACTCTCTGGCCTCCATTGTCCTCATCTGTAAAATGGGCACCTCATCCATTGGTACTATCCAATGGTACCTCATAAGAAGGCTGTTCTGAGGATTCAGTGGTTGAATTCATGCAGAGTGGTTGGCAGGGAGCCAGGCACAAAGGAACAGGTCACTGTCTGGAGGCGGTTTAATGCTTTTTACTAAGCATCCTCAACATCACACACTATACCTCGTATTTTCCTTACCTGATCTCATGTAAGCCTCATAGCTACCTTATGAGGTATGGATTTCTTTAAACGCATAAGGGAAGATAAAACAAATTTTAAAATCTGCAGAGAAATGACAAAGCTGGGGTTCAAGCCCAGGTCTATCTGATGCTAAAATTCACGTGTCTGGATGCAGCCCACCCACATCGGCTTCTCCTCCTCTTTCTCTCCTGTTCCTCCCCCGTCCACCCAGCCAGTCCGTCTTCTCATAGTTCCTCCATCCCATGTCACCATCTCGCCTCTGCCTGGGCCCCAGCCAGCCCTCCCCTCCCTCTGGTCTCTCGGAGTCCATCCACCCATCAGGACAAAGCCCTACCTGAGAGCCTTCCCAGTTCTCGGGGTCACACTGGCCTGTGGCACTGTCGGCCCCCCAGCGTCTCACTACAGCCTCTATACTGCTTTGCCACTCTTTCTGATCATTTCGAGGGGCACCACAGTTCAGAGAGAAGAAGACTGGGCTTTGAGCCAGACAAACCTGGATTCGGATTCCAGCCCAGTTACTTCCAAGCTCTGTGATCACTCTCAGTTCATTTAGCTGCCGACTCTCAGTCCCTCAGCATAATTATATACACAAGCCCACCAAGATCCAATGAGAAGAAAATCAACAGGGTCACCCTCCTGAAACTGTAAGACTCCTGGGCGCATGCAGAGTGGGAGGGAGTGTGAAGAGGGAGGTAGGGGGAAGGGGCAGAGTCATTACCATTCAAATCCCATGGTGCCTGGGGTAGTCATACATTTTGCCAAATATTTTTACATCTTCACCCTTCCGGGTCATTGGTGGGGCTGAACTTCTTGTCCCCCTGTGGCTCAGTGGAAATATGTGACTAGTTCTGGTCAATGAGTTGTGTGAGTGGACGTAATGTGTGTCACTTCTCTGTTGAGCATCGAATCACTGGTGCGAAACCCACCAGAGTTCTCTTCATCTCTGGCATGATAGCTACTCTGTCATCTGGGGTCTGTGGGTGGCCCTAAAGAGCAGAGTCACCTCCACCTATCCTGCAATGGATAAGTACAATTAGCAAGAAATTAATATTTAGGTTTTTAAGCCATTGTGATGTGGGGAGCTGTTTGTTATTGAGCAGAGCCTCACACATGCTGACTGATATACTGTTCAGCACAGACAAGTCCTCAATCTAGATATCCTCCATGATTGGCTTTTTAATTAAGTCCACAAGCTACCCCACTGATACTGCTCCAATAGGGCCAGGGATAGAGGCAGCAGTGACCAGAGGCCTTGGTCTAGCACCTGAAAGGAAGGGACAGTGATATGCAAGCCCCCTGCCACACTGCAGAGACTATCAGAGTCCTGGTGAAGACAACTCTAGGCAACACAGATCACATGGGGTTGGCAAGTCAAAGCCAAAGCCCTTTAACCACAGAGGTCATAATACAGGCAAGAACAGTTGCACAGGCTGCACCCAGCACAGGGGCTCAGTCCAGATGTAGGTCCACCAAGAGGAGAGCCCACCAGCCTCCCAGGGCCTGAGGGTCCAGTGGCAGGGAGGCATTTATTTGTGAGAGAGATGGTTAGTTATCCCAGAAAGGACATGGGGGAAGGAAAAAGGATCCACGTCCCTCTCATCTAACTGTGTAAGCATTATCGATTTGAGGCGGGAGTTACTAGTGTTGCAGGTATATCGATTGAAGGGGCCAGGCTGGGACTTACAAGGTAATGTGAGCTGCACACTTGATCAGTTCTGTCCTTGTCTTCCCAGTGCATTGATTACGGGATTAAAGGTGCCTATAAAGCTTCATCAACCACCAGCTGGTGTGTGGGTGAAGCAGGGTGGCCAGGACTGTCAGTGGCACCTGAAGAAAAGGTATGCTCAGCTTGATGCGTCCCTATTTTCAGGAGGGGCGGAGGTGCTGAGGCCAACATTGCAGGCAGAGGAAGAAGCAGCAGTGAAGAAAATAAACAAAACTCTCAGCGCAGTATGGACGGAGCTTCCATTCTGTACGTGACCTTTTTCACACTTTTTAGGAGTGAATTTTCTCCCTCCAGGACATGTACTCTTTGAAGTCGAGGGAAAGGATTTGCTTCCCTGGGAAATAGCCTTGATCCTGGAATGTAGTAGGTGCCTCCTTGTTTCATAAATAAAGTCTTTTAACTCCCATTTGCCTAGACCCTCACACTCTGAGAATATTCAGGTGAAAAATATCAGAAATGACTTAGGACGTACTGAGACCCAGAGAGGGTAAGTGACTTTCCCAAAGCCACACAGCAAGGTATCCACCCATTCAGGACTGGGAATTACTGACTCTCAGTGGACGGCCTCTTCCAACTCCTGCTCACATCCGCCCCGGCATATCTAAGGCTGTGGAACAGCAATTTTATTTGAGTGTAAAGACGATTTATTTTCTCCTAAAAATAACTGAAAAATAAATGACTGAAAAAGATACCCAAATGTTTATAAATGTGCTAAAACTGCATGATCAGCACATAAAGTGTGGAAGCGTGAACAAAAGAAGAAGGCTCCACCCACCAAGCAGCAACAGGCCCACCCGTGTGCCCACGGCGCCCACTAACCCCAGTGGGCAATCCCATGCATCAGGGCAGCCGGACCCCCGCAAGTGAGTTTCAGATGCCTCCTTTATTCCAACTTTACGGCAGCAAGAGCAGAAAACGAAACCTATGCTGTCTTGTAACCGTACCAACCTAGCATCTTTCACAGAAAATCACAAACTACTTTTACTCTAAGGGTAAAACCGGCTACTTCTCATGTAGAATTTGACGGGTTCTGACATAAAAGGAAAATGTGCTATAGAATGAGAAGAAGAAAAAGCATACAATTTATGGCAAGTCTACTGTGTTTAACACAGAGATGGGTGCTTTTAACTCATTCTTTAAATCCACCCATAAATCATGTGGAGCAGGTTTTATTATTCCCAAAGCCCAGCTCTGTGCCTGCTCCGCAATCATCTGCAGATGCCAAACCCCACTCTGTAGCCGGGCCTGGTCAACCGACTTGGTTGCAGAACGAAGCTGCTCTACCCAGCGGCATCTGTCGGCCAAGCATGACAGTGTCTGTTTCAGCAGCTCCCTGCTTGCTCAGCACCGTATAGGCTCTGGCTGTATCCTGAAGAACAGGGCAGCTGGGCACTGGCCCACCCGCCCCGGCTTCTTCTCCTGCAGGGTCAGGGGTGTCTTAAGACTCACAGGGTGTTTGAAGACAGCATGCTGAGCCTCTCACAGCCAGCCCAGCTCATCCTCCCCACACATAGGAGACGGTACTGAGGTTCCATGGAGAGGACACAGGCTTCGAGTCTACAGATCTGGGTTCGAATCTTGCCTCTCTTCCTTATTCACTGCTCATCCTCTCTGGTCCTTTTGAACTTCAGTTTCCTTATCTGTGAAATGGGAATAATGTTACCTGACTTGCAGGGCAGTGTGATGACAAAATAATTTGCTTGATCCTTGGCACTTAGTAGATGCTGAGTACATGTTGCTTTTTTGTTATATATCAGGTATATCTCAATAAATAAATGTTGCTTTCCCGCTCCTTCCTCTCCCCTCTCTGTGGTAGGAGGAATAATACCCACCACCCCCCACCAAAGATGCCCCCACGTGCTGATGATCCCTAGGATCTATGGATATGTTATCTTACATGGCAAAAGGGATTAGGCAAATGTGACTCGGGTTATGGACCTTGAGATGGGAGATTATCTCAATCTAGTTTGAGTCAGGATGGGAGACAATCTGGTAGAAGAAGGGGACAGAGAGATGAGTTAGAAGGAGAGATTCAAAGTATGAGAAACCTCCACCTGCCACTGCTGGATGTGAAGACAGAGGAAGGTGGACATGAGTCAAAGATGTGGGTGGCCTCTAAAAGCTAGGAACACCTTCAGCTGGCAGCCAGCAAGGAAATGGGGCCCTCAGCCCTATAGTCGCAGGGAACCGAATTTTGCCGACAACCTAAATGAGCAAGGAAACAGATCCTCCCCCGGAGCCTCCAGAAAGGCCTGCAGTCCTTCCATGTCTCTATTTAGCCCTGTGAGACCTATGGCTGATTTATGACCTATAGAGGACTGTGAGATAATAAATGTGTGTCATTTTAAGCTGCGAAGTGTGCAGTAATTTGTTAAAGCAACAATAGAAAACTAATATACCTTCTCTGCCCAAATTCTCAATGTAAACTATACCCCAGGACATATGCACCGTTTCCCAAACCTGCCCCTGTCCTTAGTGTCTGTCCTTGCAGATGCCTCAGTATTTCTCCTCCACCTGGAGGACTCTTACTCACCCTTCAAAACCCATCATGCCACTAATCCACTCTCCACAGGACTCTAATATGGGTCTATGGGTGCTGGGCCCAAATGACCGATACCAGGCAGTATTGATACTCATGCTCTCAGACTTCTCCCATTGGAGTCAGACTTCTCCCGCCTTTCTACTTCTCAGAGGATGTGGTAGTTTTCCTTTGAACCTTTGCCATTTTATCAGACACTCCAGCCCTACCTGGCCTGTTCATGTGTTGGCTGGCCCACAGAGTCTAAGCCTGCTGCGCCAGGTGAGTGAATTTAATTCAGGGCCTGGGAATCAGCAGCCAATTGGCCAATACACCTTTGCTACATTCTCCAACATCAGCTCCAGCAGAAATAAAGAAGATACTTTATTCTCCATCTCCTTGACTCTCAGGTATGTATTTCCTTCAACTGGTTCTTAATTCAGGTGGGGGACGTGGGAGTGAAGGTGTTATTTAGTAATTCCCACAAACCCCGACAGTGGTGCCTGATTAGATGTAGGCGGAGAGCCTCATGTCCACCCACCTCCTGCCATCTCCACCGCGGCCACTCTGCTCTCAGCTGCACCTGAACCACCACAGAAGCCTCTTACCTGATCTCTTTGCTGCCAGAATCTTCCTCCCTGTTTCACCTGCATGCAGGTACCTTTCCTAAGCATGGTAGCCCTCAGCACGTCCTCTTGCTGAAACAAGAAAGGGCAGTTAAAATACGAACCCTGCACCTGGCATTCCAGGCCCCGCCTGCTCTGATCTTGAGACTCCAGCCTCCCCTGCTGCCTCCTCCTCCCAGACACGAAGGCCATGGCATCCCTAATGCTCCCAGTTCCCTGACTGCACGGCCTCTCTCCTCTGTGCCTGGGCCCCTGCAGGTCAGCCCCTCGCCCTCCGTGTCCTTCCCTTCTCTACCTGGTGAATCTGCTTGTCCTCTAGGACTCAGCCCTACAGAGCAGACCCAACCTCCTCCCCACACCCCATCAGGGTAGGGGTGTTCACTCTTTCCAACAACAACCTCCACCTGTGATGGTCCACAGGGCCTCACGTGTGAGCCCAGGGCTAGCCTTTATCCTTTGGATTCCTCAGGACATCTTAGTCCCTGGTCACAGAGCAAGACCTAGCCCCCAACTCTGCATCACGCAGACCCTCAAAGGCTCATAAACCCCAATGAACAAATCTGGGCTCATGAGCTACCACTACAAACCCAGTCCCTTCTGGGTGAGCTGGACTCTGAGAGCCGCCAAGCCATTGGTCCAGGGTCAATGACACTCAGCAGCACATGTGTGCTGCTTCTAGATGCTTCTGAAGACAACGCGAAGGGCAGAGGAGACACATCGGCTGTGTTGTCCACGGCTCCTTCCAAACTAGCCCTATTCACTTTTTAACAAAGAGCCAGGGAGCATCCACGCAGGCTTCAGGCTGGACCCAAACCACCACAGTTTCAAAACACTTGTCCTCCTCAAAGGCTCTTATGTCCTCATCAAACACAGTATCATAGATCAGAGCCTGAATGTCTTATCCCAAGGAAAAAAAAAAACTGTAGAGTTTCTTTCCTTCTCTCTGCCTCTCCCAGGCTTGGCACCTCATTTCTGCCTCTCACCCCGGCTCTCCATCTCCACCCCTCTCTTTTCTCCCTCCATTCCTCTTCCTTTCCAAGCCAGGTATTTATTTTCAGAACCTCAAAATCCTTCTCAAGCCTCTGACATTTACTCTTTAGAATTAGAATATTTTCTATTTCTCTTTCCCAGAGTAAAACTGACGGATCAGATTTCCCCGGGGTTCCTTCCTGCCCTTCCAGAGGTGAAGTGCTAGGGGCAAAGCTGGCTCATGTCAGCCCGGGACCAACTAGTTCAACAAGCCATTATCAGGCACCCACTGTGCACCAGGTCCTTCTCGTGAACTACTACATTCAATCCATGTAAGAACCCCGTCGGGCTAGTATTACCGTCTGCACGTGTCGGATGAATGGACTGATACTTAGAGCAGTTAAATAATAAGTCTAAGGTCACGCAGCAAGTCAGAGGGGGAGCAGGGAGGAAATCACACCTCTCCGACTCCAGAGTCCACTTCATTCCTCTGTGCTCTGCCTCCAAGGTCCTTGGGTGCCAGGACATTGAAGGACATGCAGCCTTTGGGCAGACCAAGGATTTGGGAGGGAACATTCCAGAGGTAAGTAACTTCAAGAACAAGTTCACAAAGCAAGGGACAGCATGTTGTCATTAAGGAGCCAATGGGTGGGACGGGGTAGGGGGCGGGAAAGGACAAGCATGGCTACAGGGCTGTGTGATCACAAGTGATAGAAAACCCAGCTTATCCTGGATGAATTTAAAAAGAAATGCATTGGCTCATCTTAATGGTCAGTCTGGGGGTGTGGTGAGTGGAGGTGGGAGAAGCAGCTGCCCCCAAAAGGAAAATGTCCTGGTCAAATGAAAATAAAAGGAGAAAGGGGAAAGGTAGAGAAGAGGAAGAAGGAGAAGAAGAAGAAAACGAGGAAGGAAAAGGAGGAGGAGGAGGGGGAGGAGGAGGTGCTAACAGGTAGCACAGAGTAGGGGCTTTCTATGTGGGGCACAGCTCTAAGCCTTTTACATGTACTAACTCGTTTACCCTCCTAACAATCACATGAGATCCATTTTATTATGTCCCATTTATAAATAAAGAAACTGACTCTCTGAGACGTGAGGTACTTCATTCAGAGTCACAGCCAAGCCAAGATTATGACCAAGATAGCCTGGCTTCAAAGTTGAGGTCTTAACCGCTGCACAGCACAGCCCTCCTGCAAGACTGCTAATGGGCATCGTCGAAGTCGGCCTCAGCTGCAAAGCAGAATGGCTTCTTTCAGTAGGAGAGGAAGAGCCCTGGAGTGTCCCTAAGCAGGTGACAGGGTCAGGGCCGTGCCTGAGAAAGAGCATGTAACAATTGTGTAAGGGTAGGTCTAGGGGACGGGAGGACGACGCAGTGTCCAGGCAGCACTGATGAGAGCCTGATGCAGGCCAGGCGCTAGGGAAGGGGAGGAGGGGGCCCACGTGAGATGTGTGTTAATCTCCCCTGGGTCATTTGCCTTTGTGCCAGTTGAACAAGCAGTGAGCGTGGCGCCGTGCCTTGTTGATGATGCATAGCTTGCCCAGTACGCTGCGCTTGGGCTGCCTTCCTCTCACAGTGCCCTCAAAAGGAAGCAGCCAGTGCCAGGCTCTTCGCACTTGTTTCCACGAGAACAGGCCTGGCTGCAGGAAAGACATCTCCAATGGCTCTGCTCAGGATGGATGAAAGCACTGAGCTGTCTGCACCCCCACCACCATGTTCTCCCAGGGGAAGGCCAGGGATCCCCGGGGAATCCAGCAGGAGTCAGGGACACAGCCTGTCTCCCTTGGGGTCTATTCTGGACATTTGGTGGAAAAGCTAGTTGACTGCAAGTAAGATGGATGGGATCACTCACATGGCAACTGACTTCATCAGAGAAGGAAATAGCACATAAACCGTCCATCACCTGCTGCCCCACTTGCGGGGTGGGCAGAAGCAGAGAGCAGAGCGGGCTCTGGAGAGGGCAGAAGCGATTCTTTTCAGTGGCCAGTGTGGAGGACAGCAGTGTAAACTCACTGGCATTCTTCCTCATTGTCATTCACAAGGGGACTCCAGGAGGCTCTGACCTTCAAGGACCAATAAGGGCCGTCAGACCAATAACATCCTTTTCTCAGCTTCCAATTGACCAAAATAGCTGTGTTGTTAGACATGGCTGTCTCTTCTTGCTAGGCCTTGCCCCAGCTTAAAATTGATCACCAACGGAATAATAAAAATAAACCCACCCCGGCACTCAAGATCTTCATTCCACTGTCTCAGAAGTTCCTGCCAGTTCTCTGGGCTCCAGCCAAATCAAACCACCCGCAGTTCATTTGTTGTTCATTTCTCCATTCATACACCAACATTAATTGAGTGTCTATTATGCACCAGGCTCTGTCTATTGGTGTGAGGGGTGCAGAGGTGCCCAAGACAGGGACAACTTTCTCAGCCCCATGGAGGAAACAGATGTTACACAAGTGAAAACTGTCCCCCACTATAAACTTCCTGCCTCTGCGCATTTATTCTAGGAGTCCTTGACGGTCAGAGCCTCCTGGAGTCCCCTTGTGAATGACAATGAGGAACTTTGACTAATCGATCCATCTATTGATCTGTCTATCGCCTATGCCTGTAATTCTGGACACGTGACTGTAATTGGAGAAACTGAGACCAAGCCCAGAACAGAGATGCTATCCTAGTCCTAGGTCCCCATCTCAGTGACGGCCCCACCACCCTCCGGCCTGAAACCTATGCACCGTCCTTCATCCCTCCCTTTCCCTCACCCTCCCTTGAAATCAGTCACCAAGGCCTGTTGACTAAATCCTGAACTCTCCTAAAAGCCACCCCTCTCCCCTCTGCCTCAGCTCCACTCCCCGCCCTCTCTCCTGGTGCTCGGCGCCAGCCTCTCACCCTGTCTCTCCTCTCCAATCCAGAGCCCTCACTAGGAGGCAGAGGGCCTTTTGACTCTTCTACTCGAAAGCTTTCGGTGGCGACCCAGTAGACTCAGAATGCCCCCCAAAGTCCACCACATTGCACCAAGGCCAGCGAAGACCCAGCTCTCATTCACCTCTCTGCCCTCGGCTCTTCTCTCTCCCCATCACAGGATATACGCTAACAGTGGAAGCCACTGGAGGTCCCCAGTGCACCAGCTTCTCCCCTACAGGCCTCTGCACCTGCTGTCGCCTCAGCCTGGTGCACCTCCCCCCTCCCCACTGATCACTTCTTACTATTTTGAGATCACGTACAGTCATCACCTTCTCTGGGAAGGTTCCTCTCCTTTGACCAGGCTGGGTTAAACCCTCCCACATGTCCTCACAGCTCTAACACCACTAGCCAGCAGGCGCCTTTCCTCCACGTGGTGATTCTGGACCCAGGCTCCTTCCATCTTGTGACTCGGACCCACTCCAAGGCCTCAGAGTTCTTTTCTTCCAGAGAAGAAAGAGAAAGTGGAGAAGGTACACCTGCTTCTTAGTCACCTTGGCCTGGAAGTGACACTCACATCACTTCTCCAAACCCACCGATGAGAACCGGTCACACGGCTCCACCCACATGCAACGGAGTCTGGGAATGTGACCTCACCGAGGGAGCCCTGCTCCAGCAGCATCTCTGCACCTGCACCTCCATCTCCTCACAGCCATCACCGCCTTGTCATCATCACTGCATTAGCTTCCTGGGACTGCTGTAACAAGCTGTAACGAAATGGGTGGCTTAGAACAACAGAAATGTATTGGCTCACAGTGCCGGAGGCCGCATGGGAGGGCCAAGGTGTCAGCGGGGCCACGCTCCCCCTGGAGGCAGCGGAAGAGGGTCTGCTCCAGGCTTCCCTTCTGGCCCCTGAAAGCCTCGGGCATTCCTTGGCCATCTTCTCCCTGTGTCTCTTCACAGCATCTGTGTCCAAATGTTCCCTTTTCATAAGGACACCAGCTGTATTGGATTATGACCCACCCTAATGATTTCATTTTGCCTTGATTTCCTCTGAAAAGACCCCATTTCCAAAGAAGGTTACATGACGAGGTGCCGGGGGTTGGGACTTGAATGTCTTTTTATGAGGAACACAACTTACAACAATCATCAGCTCCACGTTATTTGTAAACCTATTTTTATCATTATTATCAAATACATCTCGGAGCCCGGAGGCAAAGAGAGGGGATTTGAGTCCTTCTTTCTAAGGGAGCAGCTAGGCTCACTGCAGGGCCGGGGAGAGGAGCCAGAAGGCACTGGGGAAGGACGTCAGCTCGAAACACACCGTTTCCAGCTGGTCTTTAATGTTGCAGATTTTGAAATGTGATGCACAGAAAGAAAAGAGACTCAATTGAAATGGAAATGTGTTATGATGGGTAAAACGGGGAGAAAATGGAAACTGCATTTCCTTTCAAGACATGTTTTATGTCACTCCTGAAAGGATAGCTCCTAATAAAAGCAGCCCCGATGCTAATTGAGACGATGGAGATGAGAGAGCACCGGGCTCCTGGTGGAAAGATGCCAACAGAAATTGTGGCTGGTTGCTATAAATTCTGGGGACAATGGGGAGCCTGGAAGGAGGAGGAGCCCCACTGGCACGGACTTGCCAAGTGACCCTGAGGAAGTCACTTAAGGACTCTGAGCCTCCCTTTCCTCATCTGCCTTCAGCAGCCGCAATGACCCTCAACCCCCGCCCCCCGGTCGAGGAGGTAGAAGGCCACGGGGTGGGGGTAGGGCACATGAAGAGGCACCAGGGACTTGACGACACTGCGAGAACCTGGGATGTGCGATCGCATGTCTCACCTCCACGGGCATTAGTTACAGCTTCACTGCGTCCCCGCGGGAGGCCCCAGTGCTCCCCTCCGACACCGCCACCCAGCAGCTTGCCTCCAGGCAGTGATTCAGGGCTCAAGGATGAGGGCGGCCCCTTCCTGCCGTTCAGGAGCTGATGATCCATCCCCCCGTGAGATAAAATGGTGAGTCTGCAGGGTGGTTCCATGGGGAGGGTACAAAACGAGAGACAGTTCTGAAGGAATCACCCTCGCAGCTCTTCACATAGAGCAGCTCACTGATTCCTCGCAGCAAACCCACACTGTCCCCATTTTGTAGATGAGGAAACTGAGGTCCAGGGCCATGCCCAGGTCACACAGCGGGAGACTGGCGGGCCGTGGTTCAAAACCAGCCCTCCTGGCTCCAAAGTCCGTCCCTGTTCAGGCTCACGCTGCATCTCCTGACGAGTGGGCATCTCCCCTCCAGCCTGTACGCTCCTTCAGGGTGGCAGCTTTGCTTCATTCCCTCGAGTCCGTGTTGTGCTGGTTCCCAAACCCCAGGCCAAGGAACCCCTGCATCAGCCTCGCCTGGAAAGCTCATTAAAGATACAGGTTCCAGGGCCCAGGCATGTGGGCCGGGCGTGGTGCTAAGCGCTTTACACATAGTGATTCAGTCAAACTTCATGGCAACCCTATGAGGTCTGTATTTTTATGTCCCCATTTTACAAACAAGAAAGCCAGGGTATGGGCTGGTAGGGCAATCTGCCCAGCATCACCCAGTTAGTGACAATGTCAGACACAGTGCCTCTAACCCCCACACTAACGCTGACACACATGCTTCCCATAACGAGAATAACGGCACGGCGCTTCACAAATGCCACCGCAGTGCCAACCGCCCTGCAGCCTGCCTCACCGAGGTCCACCTCGGCTCTCGGAGTCAGGTGTTATCATTACATTCAGAAGGGCCGAGGTACCTGCCCAATGTCACACCGCTGGTACTGTGCTCAGCAAACCACAGAGACTGGAACTTTCACTCGTATCGCAGCCCCGCTGTTCTCTGCTCCTCTCCGGCCAGGGAGCCCACTAACTCTCCATAGATAGAGATAAGTAACATTTACTGAGCATTTACTAAGTGTCAGGCTTAACTTAGAGCTTAACTTAACTTTTAACTTAGAGCTTAACTCAGTGCCCGGCATGTAGTCAGCACTCAAAATACATCTATTGGTGGACCGACTTCGCATATGTGAACTCATTTAAGGTCCAACAAAAGTACACAAGTGGATCTAGTTCCCATTTTACAGAAAAGGAGACTGAGGCTCAGAGAGGTTAGCGCTTGGAAGAGGCAGGGTCAGGTTTTGACAGAATCAGAGCTGGCTGGTTTACAGGACACTGTCCAGGGTGGACCAACCTCTCCCCAGCTCCCTACCCATGGAGTGGCAGCGAGGGCTGTGTAAACACAGAGAGAATTGACCCCATGGCTCACAGCCTTACAGACCAGCCATGGCCCTGTGGCTTGGCTGAGGCCTGAGGCCAAGGGTAACCCACAGGACCGATGTGGCTGCCAACTGGGCAAAGAGTCCATTTGTAACCAGAAAGGCTATCTTGATGCCTCCTGTGCACTCAAAAGCTGCAACCGTGCTGTTCTCTTCAGTCAGGGGTTCATCCCCCAGAACGCCCCCAACCCGGCTTCCTCTAGTGGGGCCCAAGTCCCTGCCACAGCATCTCTATCCAGGCCTCACCTGGCCATGCCTCACACACCTCTGAGAAGGGGTGCAGACCACTGCCCTGCACTGAGCAACTCACCTGATCAGAAGGTCCCTTCCCTAGAGCCGAACTCTGCCTCCCGGAGGCTCCTCTTGAAGGTCCCAGCTCTCCAACCAGGGACAACACAGAACCAGTGGAATCACCCTCTCAGCAGGTGTCAGACATCAACCACATCAACAGCACCAGCAATAATAAGAGCTGGCATTTACTGAGTGCTCACTGCCCACCAAAGATAGAGCTTCACAGATCATCTCACTGAGCCTCATAAACTGGGAGGTAGAAGCTGTCATTATCTAATTGTGCACATGGAGAAACTGAGGCTTATTGAGGCAGTAGCTTCTGCCCTTGATCACGCAACATGAGTGTTCAATAAACAGTAGCTGGTTGTACCCCTTCTCCCTTCCTCTCCCTTGGATCCAAGCTGACGCCTTGCTGGTATCCATGTCTTTTAATTCTCCTAAAATTCTGGAACAGTCCGTGGGCTGTGGAATGAACAAAATGTGAAACTTCATCCACCCCTGGATTCCCTGCATGAGCGTTGATGAATGTTGTTATGTAAGCCATTTTGAGTTGTGGTTTGGTTGTCTTGGAATCTGAGGGTCATTATAGATATGAAGGTCATGATAACTCACAGGACTGGTGTGACTGTTAAAACAGATCATGAATGAAGCAGGCACAGAGCCAGGAGAAAATAGAAACGCCAACACAATCCTGAGCTCTCACACCAAGGCCACCTCCTCTCTGCTTCCCATTGCACAGCTCTGAAAACGTGTTTTGCTCTGGACACCCTGTTCCCAACCCTCTGATGCAGGTATGATCAGACCCACCCTTTGCAGATGAGGACATTGATATTCAGAGAAGCAAAGTCACTTGACCAAGATGACTCAGCTAGTGAGGGATAGAGCCCAGAGTGGACCGAGTTGTCTGGTGCCAAACTCAACAAGCATTTCCACGTACCATAGTCCTCAACTAGACCAATAATACTGAAAACCAAACAATTTATGTGTGTGAATTACAGAATGACAATGTCAATTGAATTCACTCATCAGAAAAGCCTCTTCTCTCAAAGAAGAGCAAATGAGAGGTGGAAAGTAAGGCAGACGCTTCTAGACAATAGTCCCAAGATGGTGGAGGCTCCTACTTTAAGGGTCAATGGTAAAATGGAGAGGACAGAATGATGCCCTCATTACCCTAACATCGCTCATGGTCACTGAACACAGGCCATGGTTCGGGTGAAGTGGGCTGAACCCTGAGCCAGCTGCAAGCCCACTCTTTCCCTCCACGCCAGAGATCACGCGGGAAGGGAAGGGAAGAAACAAGAGAGACACTGTCTGCCGGCTCCTGGGAGAGCCCACCTCAGGCCTTCCTGGAATGGGGGTGAGTAATTTCCCAAAAGAAAAAGAGCTTTGGCTCTCTGTGCTCTGAAAGGATTGATCTTTTTCTCTTTATGCCAAGGCTCAAAGGGCCATGTTTAATCCAGGTAAGTCTTTATGCTTGGCTATTAGACAGGAGAGAGGTCGGCAAGGGCTAATGGGGACTATGTCCATTTGTGCACGTGGTCACAGCAGCTGCCAGGAGAGGACATTAGCAGTGAGGGTCTGTCCCATGCTGTGCTTTCATATCAAGGGGCCGCATCCCAGTCAACACTGCAGCCTGCGTTTTGTTCCGAATTCTTTCTTCCTTCATGTGCTGTAATGAATCTAATCTGACATACCCAAATCCAGATGCATGGGACCACATGGAACAAAGTTGGTTGAGAACTCCTCCACCTCCAAGTGACACATGCACTTTCGACGGGGACAGGAAAAGAATCATAATGGCTTTAGCTCTCCCTAGAAGTGAAGGAGGGTTTGAGAGACAGTGGGGCCTAAATTTCCCTGTTCGAATGCCTTCAAAGTCTTCCTGCAGCCCTAAATGGAAAGACAGAACTTCCTAACATGGCTTACAAGGCCCAACCTTGCTCCAGCCTGGCCTTACCCCAGTGCCCTCACTTTATTTGCTGTAGCCATACCTGCCTCTTGGTCATGCTCACACGCCCACCCCAGGGCCTTTGCACATGCTGTTCTTTTTACCTAGAATGTTTTTTTTCTCTCCTCATACCTGAGAATCTCCTATTCATCACTTCCTCAAGAAAATCTTCCTGGGCCACTTACTACAGCTCTAACTGTACATGTATTAGACGATCGATTTTTTATACTGCCTGCTCCCACTATAGTCTAAGTCTAGCAGAGCAGGAGCTATGTCTGATTCTTCTCTCTGTTATATCCCTACCGCCTAGCTCAGGGTCTGTCACTGAGTGAGTACCCAATAAATATTGAGTGAATAAATAAAAGAATGAATGAATGAATGAATGAATAGACAAGGAGTGTCAACGGTGGTTACCAGAGATGAATAAAGCTCTATCAATGTAAATATTAACTAATTATCTAAATGTTCGGGTAGTCTCACTAGCTTAAGGGATCTCAGAGTTCAAAGGTAATCCAGGGAGCACTTTGGGAGATCCAAATTAAGGCAATAAAAAAACCTGTAAATCGGTGCCAAGGCTGAGAAACATGGAGGGGAAAGGAGGTCTTGGGGGAGAGAGAGAAGATGGAGAGAACAGAATGCACCCATCTCCTTTCCCTTCCCACTGACAACCCCACCCCAATTCCCAGAAATGCACCCCTCATCTACATTCCAGAGTGACGTGAATCTGCCAGCGGCCCCCTTAATGGAATCTCTCCATCTTTCTTTAGTAATCGAACCTCACATTTCAGCTTTGTACATGGCTGCTCAGACTGCATTTCCCAAGGCTGAGAAAATCTTCACCTCAGCCCATTCTCACTGCCTTGAGTTGGGCACAGCAAGTCCACAGAGCAGGAGATGGGGAAAGAGAGGAAATTTTCAGTATCACTGATGGGGATGATGGTTATGAATGGCTGGCTGACCAACCACCCACCAATCACACCCATGAGAGAACCCACCAGGCAGGTGGGCTCAGGTACCAAGCCCTCCTCACTGCAAGGCACCTTCCAGCCCCCACCACCAGGCTTAGTGGAGTCATCAAATAAATCCAACATTTAGAAAAGAGGGGTACAGGTAGGGGATTCAGCAGACACTTTCCTGAAATCCAGTAGCAATAAAAGAGATAAATGGGCCAGCTTGCTCCAGATAACCAGCGCCAGAGAAGTAATTATCCCACTTCTGGTCCTCAGCAAGGATGCCAGTGGCAGAGGCACCTGCCTAGGTAATTCGTCAGCCTTAGATTTATGGACTCCTCGGAAGCCCCCCTGTACAAAATCGCCCCTGCAGTTCACGCAAGACAATGTTATTTAGATTTTGTCAAGATTATCGCTCTTTTCTGCAATACCTGAGTGGGAAGGCGAGTACCACAACGTGTGGCACAACTGAATATTGATTCGCTAGTGCCAACCCATCCGGGAGAAAAACCTCTACAAATGAGCGGATTGTTTCCAACGGCCCGAGACCTCCCAGGGCCTTCGTGTCCCCTGTGAGTCACTGAGCTGCTGGTGTCACATCACGCCAACAGGAAACCCGACTGCATGATCATAGAGAGTAAGTCTGTGTTGTGTAGAAAGTACCACAAGCCTCAGTTTCCTCACCTGTAAAATGGGCATCAGAGCATGGAATGACGAGGGCTCTCATGTTCTCTATTGTTTGAACTCTTTTTAAATGAGAATGTATTTCTCTTGTATAAAGAAAACTAAGCGCAGCCAAATATGAATAAAATGAAGGCAGCAGTACAAACCTCATCGGTTTGCAGTGAACGCTGAACAAGATGATGCTCACCCTCACCACAGCACAGGGCTGG
Organism: Rousettus aegyptiacus; assembly: GCF_014176215.1. NCBI lineage: Eukaryota > Metazoa > Chordata > Mammalia > Chiroptera > Pteropodidae > Rousettus > Rousettus aegyptiacus. The sequence continues at coordinate 18,338,850 of NW_023416284.1, read as the reverse complement.
GCACATGCTGAGTGCACGATGCCTATAGCTGCCAGGCCACTCCAGTTATTGTGGCAGATCATGGCTGTTGCTGTTGAAAACCAGGGTTGTTGGCAGGATATTGGCTGTGTGACTTTGAACAGGAAGGATAACCTCTCTGATTAGAGGCAGGGGTTGCGGGGATGAACTGAAAGAACTTTTGATGCCATTTCCAGTCCTAAAAGCCCTTTTGTGTCACTTCAGTAACATTCTGTTTTTCTTGAGTTAAAAACAAGAGTTCTTTGGTCTCTAAAGCTTCACAGGGTCCAGCCCTTCCATCTCTCTTGGCCAGCTCATTGCACAATCCCTCCATCTACCCTGAGCTCTAGCCTCTGGCTTTCCTTCAGTTTCTGGACCATGTCATACTCTGTCCCACCAAAACACCTTTGCACATGCAGTTTCCTCCTCCATGATGGCCATTCCTGATGGCCTCACTGCAACCTGTCTCAGCTGCAATCAGTGCTCATGGACCCAAACTCACTCTCCTGCAGGAAAATAATACATACATGCATATATATACACATACACACACACATAAACAGAAAGCCATCACTTCAACATCGGCCCAGGGATTTACAACCCAAACAGCAGAAGCACGTTCTAAAATAAAGACAGCTTGGGGGTGTAACAAGGGCAGGGTGTGTGCCTGGTAGGATTCCTGAGAACTCTAAAAAGGCATTGCTCACTCCTCACCTGCTTCCTCTGCGTATACTGGCACTTGTTTTCATTAATGCCTTTTAATGGTAGCTTCAAAGCATCACGTTAATAAAATGTTATCCAGTGTTTTCAGGAAGGGGGCAGAGTAGCTGTTCCCCCTCGCATCCCTCAGCTGCTCTTCAGACTACAGTCAAGCTTCTTCTGGCTGCCCCACCAGCCTGAAAGATGTCAAAGATAAACATAGCCGGGCATTGGTTACAGCCATGAAAACAATTTATTCTGTAACTAGCGACAGTAGGAAAAAGCTGAACTCCATTCTGATCTGTGCAGAGATAACTGAGAGTTTAAAAGGGAGAATGATAGAAGGGGAGGGGCTTTGGAGGGGGCTTGAGCAAAGTCAGGGAAGTGAAAAATTACAAAAATTGGGATGGGAGTTTGGTCCAGGTGAGATCCATCTGGGTTTGCCAAGTGGCACTTATCAAAGTTAGGCTCCTAGCTCCCACAGAGCCTGGGAGGCAGCAGCCCTATCTTTAGGTATTAGCTGGAACAAATAGTAACTTATTTTGGCAGCTTTGAATTTTCCCAAGCAGGCTTTTTAAGAGGGGCTAGGGTCATCCTAGGGATGTGGCTTTGCGCTGTTAGAAACTATGTTTGTGTTTGATCAAAGCTTTATAGGCCAAGGTGAGACCTAGTCGAGAAATGCCTAGCTAGAGTTTGGTCAAAGAGAGAATCAGAGACAAGGAGCACTTCTTCATTTTGGGCTGCTGGTTCACTTTGTTTATGATACTTAGGGTCTTGCTAAATTTCTTGTGGTATCAGCTCCTCAGGTAAATTCTTCTTAAACACCTCTTCTGTGAGAGTCAACAATGCCAGTTTCCCTTAGAACACAGATCTTATTCATCCTTGTTCCCCCACAGTGCCAAACACAGCACCTGGCTCCTAGTAGGAACTTGGGAAAATACTAGTTGAAGCAGAGAGAACTTGAAACAGAAATTGAGCATGTTTTTAAGGGTTGCATTGGAACATGAAAGAAATGTGTGCAAAGAAAACGGGAAGAAGGAATTAAAGAGCAAGAATGGCAACTCTTTCGTTTTACTGTGAATTGAAACAAAGGTAGCAAGAGAAGTTTGATATTGACTTGTTTTTATTTGGGGGGATTAGAGAATTAATGCGTTTGTACACTAATTGGAACGATACAGAAGAAATGGGAACATTGATGATGTAGGCAAGAGGAGAAAATTGCAGGCACAAATGGCTTTGGATAAAAGGTGGAGAGTTCATGTGATCAGAGGGTCTTAATGCATGAAGAATTTTCCTAAGTCTCTCAAAACAGGCAAACATCCTTCTAGGTATTTATCTGTGTACAAATCAAGATCATTAGAGTCTTTATAATGCTGTTCATATTTTTCAGCAACCTACTCTCTGTATCCAAAAAAAAATATCATGAACATTCTCCCAAGTCAGAGGATTGAGGCCAAATTCAATCACTTTAATGGCTGCTTAGTATTCAATGGTATGGATGTGCCGTAATTTAGGTAACCAATCTACCGATGGACTTTAGATTTCTCCAATTTTGCTATTACGAAAACATTGTAGTGAAGATGCTTACATAGCTCTGTATTCTGGAGTATTTCAGAATGATTGACTCTTAGAAGTTAAATTGCTGAGACAAAGTATATATGCATCTTGAATTTCCATAGAGAATGCCCAAATGTCCTCTGCTAAGGTTATCCCAATGAACATCCCACCAGCGTGATGTGAGTGAGCTAGTATAACACTAGGGGATTGGCTCGAATTTGGACTTCGATAGCAGACTTCCTTAGAAGTGGTTCAGCCTGAAAGTGGTGTTAGAACCATAATTGATAAACCGCAGCCACTTCATCTCCAGGCTTCAGGAATGTGCTTCCTCAGGCTGGTCTGGGGAGCTGGAGAGGTCGAGAATTAAGACAGAGAAGAAGAACAGGCAAAGGAGGACAAGAGTACAGATCTAGGGAACTGTTGGGCACTCTGGCGCAGAAAGCTAGGGCTCTAGCCTGGCTCAGTAAACAACTCTTGTGGGGTCTTGGGCAAGTGGCTCAGCCTCTCACTACTTACTTGATCACAACAAATGTGGTATGTCACTCCAAAGAGGTAACAAATATGAAAACAAGATTGTAAGTGTTGGGGCAAAGATTGCAAGCAGTCTGCTGATAGTTATCTGCCTCTTCTTTCTGACTAACACAACCAAAATATCAGAGACAACAATTTGCCCTACTTAAAAACATTACATTCTCTGCCCCTGAGCAGGCAGTCATGTAACACAGTTCCCACCAATGAGAAAGGAGCAGATGTTACTGCAGGGAATTCTGGGAAAGCTCCTGGAGGTGCAGAAGCTAGCTGGGCCACAGTGGACTGCCCACTGCCAGTCCTGAAGTGGGATACAAGGCCCATGTTCAGCAGCCCAACTGTGACCTCAGGGCAGCCCACACGTGCTGAGGATCTCAAGAGGAAATAGAGGAGGAGGCTGGGCCTTATAACATCTGAGAGCTGCTGGGCCTTCATCAGTCACCAATGTATTTGGTGAGAAAAATAAACACCTGGTTTGTCTATGCCCCTGTTGGTCCAGTTCCCTACTCTTGGTGAAATGCCATTCCTAACTGTGTAAGTGGCAGTGTGGGGGGTGACAGGGCACCAGATTAGACTTCGGGAAACCTGGCCCACTCCCTCCTTACCACCGGCCAGTTGTGTGAGGGACCCCAGAGGTCTGGGCCTCTTTGCGCCTCCTTTCCTCATTTATAGCTAGGACACCAGTCCCAGGGACACCAGCTACGTGGAGAATAAAATGACATAAACTCTTTGAAGGCTTCTGTCCAGGAACACAGGGAGATCGGTAGCTGACCTTGGACAACCCCTAGCTGCTTTCTGACCCTCAGTTGTCTTGTATTTAAGTAGGAGAGTGGATACATCTTGCAAAGGGTGACACTGTTCAAGAGAGAGAGGTTGTTAGTGTGTAAGCAAGATGGTTGAGGATCTTTGCCAGGGGCCATGGGGATGACAGCTCAGGGCTCATGCAGCCAGCAAGGCCAGTGGGGTAGTGGAGAGCTAGAATCTCTCCCACTAGATCATTCTGCCTTGGAATGCCCCTCCTCTCCTGGGCCTCAGTTTCCTCCTCTGTAAAATGCAAGGTTTTGACTAGACCAGGAAGAGCCTCATCATCTCTCATATTCTAGGAGTTATCATTTCTACTTTCACAGACCTGCAGGGAGGCAAGTTCAAGTGGCAGAAGTTGGGGTCAGCAACTAGTCAGGAGAGTGAAGTGAGAAGAGCCCCAAGATCCTCCGAGAAACGTCTCCAACAGGACCCAGATGGATGCACCTACTAAGACACCTTTCCATTCAGGGGAGGGGGTAGAAGGGACAGGGAGGTGATGAAGGACCCCTTTTTCCACTGACCCATGGCAGGGTGGACTCTGGCCTACACAAGATACCCTGCCCGGTTTGAGTGCGATTGAAACGTGCCTTTAAGAGTTCACTGTAACCTAGCAGCAGCTCTGAGCAGATGCACCCACTAGGACAAGCTCTCTCTGGGAAGACCTAGGTCTTCTACTAATGAGCTATGTGACCTTGAGACAGTCACTTAACCTCTCTAGGTCTCTGTCGCCTTATCTATAAACATGAAGGTGTCAGACCAGGTGCTTTCGAAGACCCTTCCAATACTAAAATATGAGATCCTAGATTAAGATAATAGTAGCTACACTCTTCTTAGATTATTGGAAAGATGAAAAGAGATCGGTCATACTCTGTGGATATAGGCTTTCCTCCCCCTATTCCTCTTGATTTTATTTCATACATTTTTTTTTTTCTTGTCCTCCACACCAAGCCCAATGGAGGATATCTGTAGGTTATTGCCATTCAGTACACTGGTACCCTTTATCGGTAAAGTTTTTTCTGGAATTTCCCCTCCCCCTACTCCCAGCCCTACTCGGGGATGGTTAACCTCCATCCCAGATTCTAGGCTGGACCCCGATTGGACTAAGCCAATCAACACATTCCCTCTCACTGGCCTTTCAGATTGGTTCAGGGTTAAGGGTGTGGCCCTTGTAGCCAGTGGGAGACTGTGGGAGTCAGCCTAGGACTTTTGATCAGCTATTAGGGAAAATTTCCCTTCTCTTCTGAATTCCAGTCTGGAAGGAAAACCATCTGGTTACTAAGAAGGGAATCTGAGTATGGCCTTGCATGGGGGAGAGATGCTATAAGATGAAGATGGTCCTGGTGGCATTATTTGAGCTCCTGCAGAAAAGTGTAACTAAAGGCCTCTCCATTCACCCCTTAGCTTTTCCGTGGCATAAAACCAATAAATCCCTTCTGAGCTCCAGCCAGGTTACACTGAGGTTTCTGTCACAGGAAATGAAAGAGCCTAATGGCTGCCTCCTTTCTAGCATCTAAATCTCCAAGCTGATACCAGCACAAAACTTTGCTGTCTCAGCTTCTTCCCCAAGGGTGTGAGTCAGGTTCGTCTCCTGCTGCCTCTTCTCTCCATCTTCCCTCCCACAGAGGAAGCTGCAGAAACCACCCCATAATGGCATCTCCAAGGGCGAGGGTACATCATCCCCAAACTAATGAACTGAGAAGCCCTGTCAAGGCCAGACCCAGCATCACGCAGTGACCACAAGGGCCGCTGACTCAGCATTATGGGTTCCCGGTGCTGACTTGCCTCCTGGCAAAAGGCAGGTTTGAGCTGGGAAGCCACTGGTCATATTAGGGGAGGAGTGATTAAAAGGGCAATTACAAAGAACCTTCTAGAGTCAAGGCTCAGGGAGGGGGGGTCTTAGAAATGACCTTGTTCTGCAGATATTCAGACTAAACCCAGAGAGGTCAAGTGACTTTCCTCCAGTCAGGCACACCGTGGTCTAGAGACTGAGTCGGTCCCAGAACCCAGATCTCCCAATTACGAATTCAGTTGCCCCTTTTACTCTGCCATGGTATCCTTCTAAGACTAGACCTGTGTTCTCTCCAGGCTCCCCCAGAACTTCCTCCTTCCCTTCTTTCTGATTCTCTGTGATGAAGTCAGCTCTAAGCAGCCCCTCTCATGGAATCTGCGCTTTCTCCCAGAGTCTGCACTGTACCAGGGCTTGTGTACCAGTGCTTCTCGATTCTCCCACTGGCAGGTCCTGCATTGGTAGATGCAGAGTGGGCAGGACGGGCACTGCGGTGTCCACTGCACTCTGAGTCCCAGGGCCTGAGCTGAGCTCTGAGCTCAGGCATTGCTCCTTTTCTCAGACGTTGTGTATGTCCTTCTTCATCCTGAGTCAGGATCTCTCCTTACCATCTGCTCCCCGCCCCCATGGTGGATGGAGCGCTGCCTACAGGACATATCTTTGTTCCGTCTGTTTAGTTGCTGGAAAGCCTGAGATGACCTTTCTGCCATCTCTCACCTGCCCCAATCTCTCTAAATGCTCATTCTTCTTTCCTGTCAGTTATGGCTGGGCTGCACCCAAAGCCTTTTTGTCTGTTAGAGCAGGAAAGTCTATTGCCTACATCTCTGAGTCTCCATGTCTGGTCCACCTCAATGTGGATATCCTCCTGAGGCCAAGTGATGCCAGAACAACCTCAGATGATCAGTAGTGGGATAGGCGAGAGCTGGAAGCTAGGGCTCCCCATCGTCACACCCACCCAGCTAACAAGTCAACTCAAGTCAGCACCCACTTATCTGAGCACCTACAGAATGCCAAGCAGTGAGTTGACGGCTTCCCATAGTCCCTCCCCTGTGACCCTCACAACTCTCTGGGCAGAATGTCATCAGCGCTACCTTCCCCTGGGGAAACTAAGAATCTGAGAGGTTAAGTCAATGCCCCAAAGGCCGTCCTCTTGACCCTAAGACACCCCGAAGTGGACGTGCATACAACCCCGCCCTCCCACTGCCCTGTCTGGGGGGAATGTGGTTTTCGGTAACCTCCAGGTACAACATACACTGCAACCTCCTTCCTAAATCCTTCTTGGCCCTTGTTTGCCTGGAATCGATGCCCAGTAAATGTCAGAGATCGTCTACTGGAGCCAGAGGCTGGGGCCAGGCTGCGTGGCTGGCAGATGCCCAGCTCTGCTCCCAGAGAGGGCCTTGTTTAGCGGAGGACAGTCACCCATGCCCTGTGTCTGTAGGAGGTCTGGCCCACTTTGGACTTCGGGCAACCACTAGAGGGCTGGTTATCCAAAGTGATTTGTAAGGGTTGGAAAGCTTCAGAGGAAGATCTCCACTGCGGGACTACTGGACTCAGGCAAAAATGCAAGGCCATCGGCTGTTTGGGTAAAACGCACTGACTACCATGAAATTTTAATTAAACTCTTACTCGTGTGAATAATTGAGCATGAAATTCAAGTGCACTGACTTCCTCAGGCCTGCTCTGGAAGGAGGGCTGGGGCAACCACAGCATCAGGTGCAGGGCTCTGTGGGGATCTGCAAACGCCCAGATGCCAAAGGAGCAAAGACGGGTCTTTACCCTTGCTAGCCCCAGGAGCTGCCCCCATTATATCTCCTCTAAGAGAAGTCATTTTTTCCTCATTTCCTGCTCTGCTTGGCCCAGCAGGAAGTGACAGGTGAGAGGAGCAGATGGGAGGGAGAAACAGAAAGCAAGAGAGGTTGAGGGTAGGAGACTGGAGTCCAACTGAACCTATGGTATAAATCATAATTCTACAGCTTGCAAGCTGTGTGATCTTCAGCAATTCACTACCTCTTTGAGCTTCAGTTTCTTTACCTGAAAAATAACAACTATAAACACCCGTCTTTTTAGAAATATTACTTTCCCCTTGTCCACCTCCTCCTACTCAGCCCACAGCCCTGTTATTTATTCTCCCCACCACCACAAACAACAACCTTCGATTTATTAAACAGTATTGAGGTGGACACCTGGTGCACACTGGATAGATGATCAGATCTTCCCTCCCGGAAATTTCAGTGCAGAACACAGAGGCAGAGTCATTAAGCTGTGGAAGCCAACAGGAAGAGCGTGTAGCTCAGGGGCAGAGGCCACCATTTTGGCATGGCCATGGTGGGTTGGAAGTGAGCAGAGAAGCCAGCCAGTCTATGGTAAGAAGGAAGAAGACAGGCAGAGGGAGTGAGAGATGAGTCATCCTATAAATCCAGACACGGAGAGAGACAGGGTGCATTCCTTTCAGGTGACTCCCAGGCCCCAGTACACCTGGCTGTGCTTTCTACAGTTGGGGTCCGAGGCAGTCCCTATGCCCTTCCACTAAGCCATCTTTATACGTGAGCTCCTTTGTGTGAGTCGGTGAACCATTTAGAGTTCTGCTCTGTTGCACATGTCAGAAAACTCAACCCAATGTGACTTAAGCAAAGGGGAATCCATTAATTCATGTCATGGAAACTTTCAGAGTTAAGAATGGTTTCAGATACAGCTCAAAGAGGTCTCCAGTGATGTCACCGAGACCTGGTTTCTCCCTATTTTTCCTTCACACATTGTTTTCATTCTTAGGCTACGCCTAAGATGGTGGCAACAGCTGTAGATTGTAAGCTTCCATGTTCAAATTCATTGGCAAAGAGCAAGAATCTTTCTCAGAAGCCCCAATAAAATCCCCATTGCATCTCATGAGTTGCATTGAGTCTTGTGCCCTCCGTGAGCCAAGTACTAGAGCTAGGAAAATCCACTGCACAGATTGGCTTAAGCATTGGTCACATTACCCACTCCCGAGTTATGGTGCAGCTTCACTCATAGATTGAGAGCAGGGAAGGGAGAGAGTGACCCACAGAGTCAACACAACTGCTATAGGAAGAAGACTATAAGTGAGCCAAAGACAGGAACCCAAATGGGAGGGGAGGATAAAATGAGGTCCCTAATGAAAGGCATCAATGCAATGCAGGTGCTCAGGAAACGCTGATTTCTACCCTCCTCGCCCTTAAGTTGGTAGCTGTTCTGTATAGCTCTTGAGGTCAAGAATCCCACCTCTTCTCTTCACCATCTGATACCTGAGTCTTTTGAGACATGCAAGCCAGTCTCCTCTCTGCCTTTTTCCCCAGTCCTTGCATATGACCTTCCTCTACTTCGCCACTACCCCAGAAAGAAGAGTTCACATAGCGAAGCTCCATCTAGGTGGACATGCTCAGGGACAATGCTGCTCAGTTTGCCTCCTGCTCTGCCATTTACTGTTGGTGTCATTCAGGCAAGTTACTAAACTCTCTGATGCCAGCTTTCTCATCTACAAAATGAAAAAAAAAATCACCTCCTTTTCCCTCTGTAGACCTCAGTTTCCCTTCTATCAACTGCATTTAAAAAAAAAAAAGAAGAAAAGAAAAAAATAAAATAAAAAGCACATGTTTATTGGCTTATCCTGGTCTATGTTCTCGGCTAGCATGTGAACTCCACAGGGCAGGACCGAGCCTGTCTTACTCCCCAGCGTGTCCCAGCTCCTAGCACATAGAGGCCTTCAGTAAACACCATTACAACAATGCACAAGCAAGACGACCTCTAACAGCCCTTGCTACTCAGCATGGCTCCATGGACCAGCAGCAGCAGCAGCAGCAGCAGCAATACCCAGGAGCTATATAGCATCTCAGGGCCCACCCAGCCCTTCTGGACTAGAGCTGGACCCCCACAACCCCAAGGCAGATTCATTCAAGTCCCAGGAGCCCTAGGATCTCAGCCTCCCCTCCCCAGAACCTCCTTCTCCATGCTCATTTGTCAAGTCACCTCCCAGAGCCTCCACCTTCCCTTCGGAAGACCAGCACCCTTGAACCTATTTTCCCTGAGGACTATTGGGAAGATTAAGTGGACCGTGGAACCAACTCACGGGGTCCTGGGAGGTGCTCCATAGATGAGGCTCTGCCTCCTCCGCTCTCTGGTCCAGGCTCTGGGCACTGTGGAGAATATCCAAACATCCCACATCCTGCCACTGGCAGGCTTTGGAATTCACTGTGCAGCCCAGGCGGGGAGCACACCTGTCAGAGGGAGCCCTGGGTCCTGGGCACCAGCTGGAACCATCCCCCACTTTCTGGCAGCAATGGGGAGATCCAGTCCTCACTATACAACTGCTACCCGCCAGCGTTTCCCGCCCAGCCCTGCAGCTCTCATAGAGCCCCTGCCTGCTGCCCAAGGACCCCTCATGGTATTCCCTCTGGCCAACCCCTTCCATGGGGAAGGTCCTCATTACCAGTCTGGCCCACCCAACTCTACATCACAGCTGCCACCTGCATTCTGTGTCCCACCCTCCCCTGCCTCCCCAGCAGCCCTTCACTGGTCAGGCGTCTAGCAGGGATCAGGTCTGGCCTGTGGGCCTTGCCTGTCGATGTATGCACAGAGCTGTACCAGAAAGGCCTTTCCGGCTTTGAGGCTCCAGGAGCTGAGAGATTGGTTTCTGAGGCTGTCCTGTCCATTCACAGCTAGTACTTCAACCCCTCACACCACATGGCCTCACTCCACCCCTGCCTCTTCCGTGGGTTCCAAGTCTCATCTGCCCATAAGCCCACAGAGAGCAGAGGGCCAGTGACCGAAACACAGCACAGAAGCACCTGTCGAATCCTCTCTCCACCCGTGGGTTGGGCTGGGGCTGAAAGTGGGCAGTGGCTGTGCAGAGCCTCATGGCCTGACCGCAGTGTGAGGACACATTCGTCTCTGGCAGGGGCTGGGTTGGCATCCGTCATGGGAGAGTGGAATTTGCTCGTTCTCAGTACCAGGTGCTCCTCGCACAGGATGCTCTTCGAGATCGTAGCAGACACTGTGGGTGCCCCACTGATGTCCCCTGGGCACTCGTTCTCCACACCTAGGAAGGCTGCCCACTGCAGGCACTTGCAGTTCTGTGCCTCCTGTTCCCTCCAGTAGAACACATCCAATGCATGCATTTGCAAAACAGAGCTTCCCCTACGCTCCGAGGGCTCTTCCAGGTACAGATGACACAGCTCTGATGGGGACAGAAAAAGCTCTGTCCTTGTGGAGCCGACATTTGGTGGGGGACAAGGCGTTAACACAGTTGTAGCTAGGGTCGGGTGGTGATATACACTAAGAAAACGCATAGCAGGGTGAGGAAAGAGAGGTGACAGACAGGCTGGTTAGAAGCCAGCATGCCTCACTGCATGCACAGTGAGGGCGGGGACCAGGGCTCATCCTGCCTGGACACAGAACTGGGCCGAGGCGAACATTTGCTAACTGAGCATCTAAGTAAATTGAACCCCTTCTTTGGGCCTTGTATGGGGAAGGAAGGGACAGCAGGGTAAACTCAGTTTTCCATCTCTGTGGAGATATCTCTACATGGCCACATTCCTAGAGAATTGGGGGCCCTGCATCCCTTTTTCCTAGAATCTCTAGGGCTCATTCCTCCTATGCAAGTGGGGCCCAGGAGGAATGAGGCAGAGCATAAGGATGGGGGAAAGTTGAAGAGAGAACAGGACTCCTCCCTACCTCCCTTCTCCAGGCACAGCCATCATGTAGGAGGAGAGAGACTCAGACAATCTCTCTCTATCTTTCTCTCTCTCTCTCTCTCTCTCTCTCTCTCTCTCTCTGTTGGGGCAAAGCTGGGGTGAGAACAGTAGCAGGAAATATTACATCACGCAGCAGAGAAAATGATCCGGGACAGAGCATTCCCCTCTTGAATGCAAATGCAGGCACTTGTGACAAGACAAGTTCAGCAGCTCACAGGCATAGGGCCCTCTCCTCGCCACCCCCACCCCCTTGATGCCTGACAGCCCTTCATTTCCCTTGTAGCACATGTTTCAAGTGCATTGTTTTTCTCCTCTTGATAAAGCGTAATTCATTTAAGGCTCTCTGATGGTTATTTCATGTCTCCAAAGCGTACTTTTCACTGGAAGATCAATTTCAAGGAAATACTTAAAGCCTCTGGAAGTTAGATCCATTAACAAGTGCTAAGTGGCCAATCGCTCGCGGAGGGGGCCTTTTGACTAAGACCGAGAAATTATAACTCTGCCGGGAGCCCTGGAACAAGGCTTTATGAGCCTTTTCTTTTTCCTCTGCCTGAAATTAAAGTGCATTTCACAGACCAAGGAGGATGATCAAGAGAGCAGCCAGTCAGCCAGCCAGCCAGCCCGCCCTGTGTGGTAGACAAGGAAGGTGCTTCGATCACTTCCTGGAGAGGGGTCTCTGCTCCCCAAAGACTGTAAATATATCTGAGTCTGTGGCTCCACGAGCCCCTCCTAGTGTGAATCAGTCATCCTCACACAAATGTGGGCAGCAGGAGCAAGGAAACTTGATGTTACCTCAATGCCAGGTGAGGGACTGTGAACCAGCAGAGACCATCTCTGGAGGAAGAGAGAGGGCCCAGGGGGAGAGCAAGGAGGGGAGAGACAGACCACTAATTCCCAGAGATAAACGATGGGGTTGGTCCCAAAGACTCAGAGAGATGAGGGGGGTAATAGCCAATACCTCACCACTCAATAAAAATGAAATGCAATGATATCAGCTTCTAGCCACTGGGATCTAATATGTGTCTGACCATTCATTTATGCTTTACGTGTGTTACTTCAGTTAAGTCTCATAATAACCCAGTGAGTTAGGTGGTCTTATGACCCTACTTTTTGGATAAGGAAATTGAGGTTCAGAGAGGAAAGGTTCTTTGCCCTGAAACACCCAAGCTGCAATTCAAATCTAGGTTTGTCTGATGTCAGACCCTGAACACTTTACTATTATACTTCCCTATAACTTCTGCTTGCACATCCCCAAAGATGTGCAAAATAGCCCATTCTACCTCCTGACAGCTTTGCATGTTGGAAAGTCCTTCCTTCAGGCCACACTGAGGGCATCTACTTCCTCTTGTGCATGGCAGTCCATTCTGCACTTAAAGATAACTCTCTCTGCCCCCAGAGATGTTCCTTCCTCAGGCTGTACTATCCCGCTCCTTCAACATTCATCACACAGCTCCTCTGACCAAGCTCTGGTCTCCCTTTCATGCTGTCTGATGAATCAGGATGCAGTTCTCCAGGTAAGATTTGCCCCCAAGGATCCACCAGGACCCCAGACCAAGTTTCTGACCTTTGCTTCTGACTCTTCCTGAATGAGGAGACATGAGGTTGGTCATGGACAACAGGGTACATTCTCCCTTATTCCCCACCCCGTTCACCTGATTCCTGTCAGAAATCCCCCCGCCCTGAACTGCAGCTGGAGATCTGAATAAGAATTTTTAAAACCACTTTATTGAGGTATAATTGACATAAAATAAACTGCATATATTTAAAATGTACAATTTGATAAGTTTGACGTAAGCATATATCCTTGAAACTATCACTGCAATCAAGAAAATGAATGTGTTCATCACTGTCAAGTCTCCACGTGCTCCTTTTTAATCCTTCTCTGCTGCCCTTCCCTGCCTTCCCCCTCTCTCCATCCCCTGACAGCCATAGATCTGCTTTCTGTTGCTATTGATTAGTTTGCATTTTCTAGAATTTTATGTAAATGGAATTGCGCAGCAATGTGGTCCTTCCTGTCTGGCATCAGTGCGATTATTTTGAGATTCATCCATGTTCTATGTATCAATAATTATTTCATTGCTGAGAAATATCTCACTATATGAACATGCCAGATTTGTTCATCCATTTACCTGCTGATGGACTTTTGGGCTGTTTCTAGTTTGAGGCTATGATAAAGTTGCTATGAACATTCGTGTTCCTGTTGGGTAAATAACTACAATGGAAGGGCTAGCTCACATTGTAGGTGCTAAACTTTGTAAGAAATGGTCAAAGTGTCTCTCCCAAGTTGGCTGTAACATTTCACATTCCCACCAGCAGGTTGTGAAGGTTCCAGTTCCTACACATCCTGGGCAAAACCTGACATGAACCATCTCTTTAATTTTCGCCACTCTAATACCCTTGGTCTGCAGAGGTATTGCATTGTGGTTCTATTTTGTGTTTTCTGAATTACTAATGATATTCAGCATCTTTTCATGTGCTTATTTATTTGTTATTGATGTATCTTCTTGAATGAAGTGTTCAAATCCTTTGTCTATTTTTTTTCTTGGTTGTTTGTCTTGAGAATTACTTACATACTCTAGATGTAAATCTTTCATCAGATAGACGTTTTGCAAATATTTTCTCCCAATCAATGGCTTGTAGTTTAATTCTTTGAGTATCTTTCAAAAAGCAGGAGTTTTTAATTTTCCTTAACTTCAATTTATCAATGTTTTCTTTCATGGATCACGTTTTTGGTGTCATATCTGAGCAAGCTGTGCTTAACCCATGGTCACAAAGATTTTCTCCTCTGTTTTATTCTAGAAGTTATATAATTGTAGGATTTATATTTAGACCTATAGTATATTTTGACTTAAGTTTTTATGTGGTGTATGGTATGAACTGAAGCTCATTTTTTTGCATATAAATATCCAATTGTGCCAACACCATTTGTTGAAAAAACAATTTCTCTACTAAATTTCCTTTGCACCTTTGTCAAAAATCAGTTGTCTAATATCTCTGGATCTCTTTCTGGACACTCTGTTCTGTTCTATTGATTTTTCTGACTAAATGCCAATGGTACACTGTTTTTATTACTTTAGTTTCATAAACCTTGAAATTAAGTAGTGTTAGTCCTCCAAATACATTCTTCTTTTTTCATGGTTGTTTTGACTATTCTAGGTCTTTTGCATTTCTGGATGAATTTTAAAACCAGCCATAAATTTCTGCCAAAAAAGAAAAGTCTATTGAAATTTTGATTGGATTGATTTGACCTAGAGATCAATTTGGGGAGAATCTGACACTTATTAATATTAGGTTCTGTGACCTGTGAACAACATATATCTCTCCATTTCATTTGGATTTTCTTTTATTTCTCTCAGCAACGTTTTTTTAGTTCAATGTCCAAATTTTGTCCATCTTTCATCAGATTTATCCCTAAATATTTAAAATTTTTGATGCTATTGTAAATGGTATCTTTTTAAATCTCTAATTGTTCGTTACTGGTAATATAAATACAACTGATTTTTTCCTATATTGATTTTTTATCCTGCAACCTTGCTCAACTCACTTATTAGTTCTAATAACTAATAGATTCTTTGGGGATTTCTATATAGGTGATCACATTGTCTACAACTAAACTTTTAATTATTTTCCAATATAGGTGCATTTAATTTCTTTCCATATCTTTTTGCACTGGCTAGACCCTTAAGAACAATGTTAAGCAGATGTTGAGGAGAAAAAAATATCCTTCCTTTGTTCCTAATCTTAGGGGTAGAATATTCAGTCTTTCACCATCAAGTATGATGGTATTTGCATGTTTTTCATAGGTGTTCTTTATCAATTGGCAGAAGTTCCCTCTATTCCTAGCTTGCCAAGAGTTTTATAAGGAATATAAATGGTGAATAATGAAATATTAAAACATAGGTGAAAATTTTATTGGAAACGGCCACAAAACATCTCTGCCTGTATCCCATCCTTTGAAATGTGACTTTGCCTCTCTCCTCATTAAGAGGTGAGTTCTATGTCTGCAACTCTTGAATCTAAGGCTGACCCTGTGACTTACTTTGGCCCATAGAATGCAATAGAATTGATGTGCCAGCTCTCAGCTATTTTAAAATGTACCTGGAATTTTTTTTTTTAAGTCAGATGTGGTAAGACATGTGGACACAGAAACGACTGGCATTAAGTAAGAAGTTTATAGTCACAGATCCCTGGAAACAAGAGAGACAGCGCACCATACGGTGATGCCTGGCGAAGCACCAGGGTGGGTCAGGAGGCAGGGGAAGAGAGGAGAGAATGGCCTTTGTTGAGATTCCTGAAGGAAGGGATGGGTCGAGTAGTGTAGGTAGACTGAGTAACCTTAAGACTGGACAGCTTGAATAATTTCCGCAGGCCCCGGGCAATTGGGTGGTCCCTAGATGTCTGGTAACTGGCTCTGGGGTCATTCAGGGCAGAGGAAATATTGACTTCGTGTGTGAGAGTTATATAGAGGTGATTAGGGCTCTGGGTTGATTGGTTTGTATTTGTATGTCAAAGGCACGTTCACAGGGGAGTAGTTTGCTGTATCTAGGAGCTAACCCTAAGAGAAGCATTCTCTCCAGGATCAAGGTCCTAATGCCAGATCATCAATATTATAGAAAATAAGAATATATGGTCAATACACCATCCCATGCCTCAAAACACCTGTGCGATTTCACTCCTTCTTTTGAAGTTTTATGTTTGCCATAAAGACAAGTCTGGGCTGGCCTACTGTCAGATGAGGCTGCGTGACACAGAAATGAGCCATCCCATCTGAGGCCATGCTAAATTAGGGACCCCTCCCCAGCCAACCCATAAGCTGACTGTAGGTGCATGGGCGCACATAGCCAAGATCAAAACAACCCCATATCAGCAGAAGCACCTAGCTTACCTACACACTCCTGAGATAAATAAATGCTTACTATTTTAAGCCATCAAGTTATGTATGTGGTGGTTTGTTATGCAGCATTAGCTAACTAATACATCACATTGCTCTCACTGCAAAACTGCTGGACTCAATAGCTTTGCAACATCGCATCCAGCACCTTGAGACTTCTCAATTACCTCTTCGCCAACATCTTTGTTCCTCAAATCCCATAGGTGTCCCTCCTCACCTAAAGAAACTATAACTGAGTTGGTAAAACTCATTTCCCCCATTCAGTGCATCCTTTATTCAACTACTCTACAGATGTTTAAAGTGTGCCTACTGTATGTGCCAGGCATAGAAGAATAGACATGGAACTTGCCACCGAAGAACTTGTAAGAGATGCAAAAGTTAAATAAATAACTGCAAAAATAGTTACAATGGAGTTAAAAATAGCATTTCACCCAGAATTTGTGCCATTCAGCTTATAAAGTACCTCAACCTGCAATTAAGTTGCAGCCGCAGCACTCAGCCAGAAGCTCAGAGCCCACCTTATGAGAGAGCAGGTGTTCACAGACAGGGAGCTCACACCCCTCGGTGAACAGCTGGGCTAGCTCTGTGAAGTGGGAGCACAGGCTCTGAATCAGGGGAGTCACCGCAGGTCCGAGCCCGGTCCCTTGGGCTTGTGCTGACACAAGGTGGCAGGGCCTAACCTTCCTCAGGCAAAGCTGGGACGAGTTCATGCGTCTTCAAGTCTCCTGACTGTGAGATGCGTTCTTGCCTTAGGACCAAATCAGGGAGGGTCCAGGGGAGGGGACAGCAGCCATTTCCTGGATGTTCGTAGTCTGCAGGGGAAGCAAACACTGTCCACCTGGACCTGCTGATGTGAGTGGCACCATGGCCAGTAGAGAAACCATGGCCCTTGAGGTCAGGCAGATCCTGGTGTGAATCCTGGCTCTTATGAGCTGTATGGCCCTGGAGCATCCACTCAGCAACTCTGAGCCTCAGTTTCCTCACCTAACCATCTCTCAAAGATTGTTAGAAATAAATTAAATTATGAGCATGAATATCCATTCCCTTGTTAATAAATGGAGTAACAGACACAGGGTTGACAGGTTGGGTCTGTAAATATATAAATTTCTATGTTTTTTCTGCTTACCTCAACCTTGGACCAGGCCTCTAGCTGTCCTGGACCTTGATATAGAGTCCTCCTGCCTCTGTTCCTGAGAGTAGAGCAGTTTGCCTAACATACACATGTAGAAGACATCTCCATGTCATGCCCAGATTCTCTGTGACAGTCCCAGTGTCTCTGCCTCTGTCTCTGTCTCTGATCTTCCCCACTCTTCTACGCCCCTATCCTTGAACTCTCTCCTATCCTCTCAGGCGATATCCCCCACTCGGATGTAAATTCCTTGGTTTGGGAGACCACAGAAAAGTTATCTCCACATTTCATATGGTACCTGGAACAGATTGGGTCCTCAAGATATGTTTGGATTGTGGGATTTGGGGCTGCCCCTAACTGCTGAGCTAGACATTAGAAAGGACAGTCTGCTCCCCACATTCCCCCAGACTTAGTTCAGCCTCTCCCCAAGGACAAAATTCAGCTGGATGAACCAGGAACCCAGCACGCAGTAGGACTACCTACTATATGTCAAGAACTTTACCTTTATTAGTTTATTTGATATTCACAACAAACCTGTGGGGTGACAGCACCCATTTCCATTTTGTTGGTAAAGACAGTGAGACTCAGAGCATTAGCTTGGCCCAGGGCTCATGGCTAAGGTTCTCCTGGGACATATTTAAATCAGAGTCTTCCTGGCTCCTAAGCCCTGTGATTTGCTTTACACCTAGGTTAGCTTGTGTGATCATGGAGAGAGCTCTTTCAGTCAAGGCTGTAATTAAGGTCTTACAGAAATGGAATGGGGAGGGCTTTGAAGACAAACCACACAGAGGAAGAGGCTGGATGGGGCTGGAAGAGGAAACTTGCCCAGGGGTCAATGAGCCTGAGTCTCAGCCTCAGCTCTCCCACCCCCACTACTCATGAACACTTATCTCCTCTAAGCCTCACTTTTCGCATCCATAATCATGGGCCAAAAGCCTGTCTCTCTGGGATTCTGTAAGGGTTATATGATCATCACACATGTAATAGTGCCCAGCACAGTGCTCCACTTAATAACAATCAAGTGGAACTAAAACTTGTCCCCTGTGATGAGATGACCTGGGACCAGAACCCAGGGTCTTGATGCCCAAACTCTGACCCTCCTGCCTTCCTTCCTCTTGTAAAGGCTAAGCCAGCATCTCCCCTTGTACCCAACAATGAGTCATGTCACACCCAGCACCTCCATTGGCTACTGCCCCACCCTTCACGACATTCTAAGATGCCAGAATTCATCAAGGCACCACTCATAGGGATGACTGCAGCTCCACACTATCTCTTTTTCCACCTCCCCATCCCTTCCATCTGTGACTCTGTCCCCTTTACAATAGCTGGGCACATTGCAGAGAATTCCTAATGGCTGGTCAAGTTCCTCTGAGGACTATTGTGCATTTCTTGTAATGACATTCATTAGTCTGTCTGACATCGATACTGTTCTCAGGTTAATATGTTTAACTTAATGAGGCATTTATTTTTAGTTAGAAAACTCCTGAAGAAGCGTGTTTTCTCTTGATGAACTAAACTGATGAGTAGATTAATACTAGGCTTCAAAGCCTGACCAAGAAATTGAGTCTAACCAACTCCTTTTTCTTCTTCAGGTATGAGCTGAGCTTGAATTAATTTGAGTTAAACTTATCATTTCTTAGAGGAAGAAACAGGAAGAAGATCCCCACTTGGCTCTGCAATTTGTCCTCCATGTGCCGATTCGTTTTCCATCCCTCAGCCACCAGCCCAGCTCCACGGAGACAAAAAGACCAAGGACCATCTATGACGAGGTAGGGGAGGGGAGAGTGTTTGAAACTAAACAGCAGGAGGGGCCAGAGCATGAAAGGGAAACTCTCACATGGAGGCAGAGACAGCAACCACAGTAGTCAGAGCAGGGAGTCTGGCTGGCCAGTTGCTGTCATTGTCAGCTTTGTGGAGATCACTGTGTCCAGGACCTAGTGGGCACTCAATAGATATCTGTTGAATGAGTGCAGTAGATGGTCAAAAAATGGCTCTTATTTATTCAAAGAATCACATGAGTTCAAGAGAGGTATGCCAGATACGTCGGTGAGTGTGCCAGTGTTCATGATTTCTGGCCTGAGGGCCAAGGATGACCCCAAAACAATTTCCTTTCATGACTTGACCAGTGGATATTTCCATATCACTCTCCCCATGGGCACTTAGAATCAATGCCAACCAGCGCACACTATCCTTTCTCCCAGGAATGGGTTTCCAAGCCATCCTGACTTAATGCTATGTTTGCCCAAAAGTCAAACAACAGAGAGACTCAGCACCCTTCTTGTACCCACTCTGCTCTCTCACTTTGAATGAGACAAGGCCAGCCCTGTTACCATTGCATTTAGAGTCAGTGGGGGTGTGTTTGCTGTGGAATGAGTAAGGATTTTACAGGGAGACAGAGGTTATTTCAAAACTCACTTCTGCCACTCCCCAACTGAAAGAGCTTGGGCAAGTCCCTCCACCACCCTGAGGCTACATTTACTTGGTTGTGGAATGGAGATAAGGCTGTATTCTTTATGGGTCACCTAAAAAATTTAAATAAAATCATGTGCGTAAGCTGACTAACACCGTGCTTAGTGTCTGTGTGTGAAATTGAATCGGAAGAAGAAGCCGATATCAGGCACATCCCAGGATTTTACCTTTAAACCCCCTCAAATCTATCTTCCATGCTGTAGATCTGTTCTCCAACCCAATTAACTCCAAGTTGTAAGTCTGACCCAGGAAGTTCTCCTGCCCATCCTGACCCATCTCTTGCACACTTCTGGTCTCCCACCCTTTTGGCTGTAGCTGTTCATTCAGGGTCCCAACAGCCATTATGTAGGGTCTTGGGGAGTAACCTGACCACAACATGTGAGCGATTCCTTCACTGTATCCAAGAGCCTCCTCCCTACAATCATATAAATATATCAGGCTGATGGAGAGAGCTTGACTTTAATATACTTTTTGCTGGACCACCCACACCCAGGATAGACACAGCCTCGGTACCTCATCAGTAAGAAAACAAAGCTATCCCGCCATCTATCACAGATGTCCTGTCTTCAAAGGGCTTTGTCATATGCGGTTTTCAAGGCTTAGTGAGGAGGGAACGAGGAGCCTGGAACATGGGGAAGCAATGTGGTGGTAGAAATAATGGATGGAATGTGACTCTGAAGCCAATTGTGCCTTCTTTCCCTTGGCTGTGGAACCCTGGTGGTAGGGACTGCCCCCCCCCGCCCGACTATGTTTCAGAACCTTGGACAGCAGCCCCTCTGACCTAGGTTCTAACCCCTGTTCATGACTCAAGGAATTGTAAATTAATATTGTGGAAAGGAATTGTAATGACCATCTTAGTTTAAAAGTCTCTCTCTTAATTTTACAGTGAAGAATGTCCAGGAATATTGAATTAAGTAGTAATGTATTTTGATAAAAATGGCCACTGGACTAAAAGGCCCAAGTCTCGGACCAGCTTTATATCTCCCTAGGCAAAATGAATCCCCTCTATGAGCCACAACACCCTTAGATTCTATGATTTTAGAATACTTGGTTTGAGGTAAAATGCAGGTGATATTTCTGAGTTCCACAGTCCTAATTCTGTCCCCAGGTAAGGAAAGGAGACCAACAGGCTTGCAAGTCTGCTGACGGCTCACCATGTTTTTGCCTTCTGAGTATCTTATCTCTTCTCTTCTCCTATGTAGATTCTTGATGAGTAGCTAATAAATATGACCATATTTATCTACACCAAACTAATTAAGATTTTCTAGAAGCTTCTTTATCAGAGATTTCATCGGTGTTCATGTCAAGAAAGCAACTCCTGGATTCAGAGAATGTTTCAGCTGGAAGTGTTGGGGCAATTGTTCAGTCAAACCCTCTGCATTTTGCAGATGAAGAAACTGAGGTCCAGAGAGAGAAAAAGGCTTGCCCAGGGCCCTTTTGTGAGTTAGTGGCAAAGCTAAGACCAGAACCAGGACCAGTTCTTGGCTCCCAGCCAATATCCATGTCTACTTCCTCTACAATGCTAGAGAAATCAACCCAAAACATTTCAGTCACGTCCCTGGGCTGAAGACCCTAAAAATCAGCCCTGCTATAGTGATAGCTAACAGAAGCAATGGTAATGCCATTAATTGAGCATCAATCACTATGTGTTGGCTGCTTTGCACTTATTATTCTACTGACTCCTTGAAGTCTATGGAATAGATTCTAAACAGCCCTGTGATGTAATTCCCAATGTTAGCACTGCTTTAAAGATGAGAAAACTGAGGATAATAGACACTTGGCTGGCTGGCATGGATATGAGGTACCTGTCAGGGTCTTACTGCATCCGCACCGGTGCTCTTAAGCACCATGCTGTTCGTCTCTCATGAGTTCCTGTGCCAGCTCTAGCCTCATCCTATTTGATCTACCCCAAGACCACAACCTAACTCATCTCCCCCTCCCCAAATCTCTGCTTCTTCAGTGGGTGGAGTCCCAGACACAACATCTCTTTGAATCATAAGATGACCTTCCTAAAACATCAAAATTACTCAAAGATTTAGTGGGAGATGTGTTTTTAATTCAAGAAAATACAAAAATATAATAGAATGGAGTGAAAAGTAACGTGAATTTTTTTTAAAAGATAAGCGAGCAGTCTCCATAATGTTCTGTTCTGCAGTAGCTCCTTTCTGTCAATGCCCCCAGACTCCCAGAGAACATTCCCTACTT
Source organism: Rousettus aegyptiacus (assembly GCF_014176215.1). Classification (NCBI taxonomy): domain Eukaryota; kingdom Metazoa; phylum Chordata; class Mammalia; order Chiroptera; family Pteropodidae; genus Rousettus; species Rousettus aegyptiacus. The sequence goes on along the minus strand of NW_023416284.1, from coordinate 18,317,080 downwards.
TTCTGCCTTAAGGGGCTTTTGCAGGAAAAGTTTCAAGAACATTACCCTTATCACTGGTCAGCATCCTCAAGATAAAAAAAAAAAAGAACTGTGATCCACGAGTATACCTGGGGAGAGTACCCCAGCCCTGAGAATGGACTTGGAAGTGTGCCCAGCACACTTAAGGGTCAGCAAGGAGGCCCATGGGGCTGGAGCCAAGTCAGGATGAGGGGTAAGGGAAGTGAGGTGAGAGAGATCATAAGGATCTTAGAAGCCAGTGAAGTACTATAGTTTTAATCTGAGAAAGATGAGAGCCTTGGAGGGTATGAGCCATAGCCAGTGTTTGTACTGGCACTTTTAAAGACAACTCTTCTGCTCCATGGAGAAGAGACCATAGGAGGCAAAAATCAAATCAGGGAGAAGGTCGGGCATCTCCTACAGTGATTCAGGTGAATGGTCATTGTGATCAGGGTGAGAGTGTAAACAAACATGTATTCTCCAGGGTTATGGTAAGGATTATAAATAATGAATAATAACTAAACAAACAAATAACCCTCTGCACAGTGCGTAGGCACTGGGCACATCATGAGGAAGCGAGCTTCTTCGGAAAGGACAATAATGCTGGGAAAAGTAGAAGGCGGCAGGAAAAGAGGAGGCCCAAATATGAATGGACCGATTCCATACAATGAGCCGTAGACGTGCGTCTACAGGAGCTGAGCAGGGCTGTTGCGGATAGGACATCGCGGATGTTACTTCATGGTGAGGTTGCCAGAAGTCAGAGCCAACTCAACAGCCTGTAGCATGCACACCTTGCATGGCACATAGGAAGCCCTCAGGAGATGGTAGCTATTGCTATCAGTAAATGGAAAAGGCTGATAAATCCAAATCAAATCTTACAGCTGCCTAGCTTTGTCTCTCTGAGTCCAGTAGTTCCGTCTCTAGGAGGGAATTGAAAAAGAAAAAACCTCAGGCAGCAAAGAGAAATTGCTGGTGACACCTTGCAGTGGAGAATCCCTCAGCAAGGTCCTCCTATCATTGGAGAAAGGCTTAGAGAAGTGATAAAACACTCGCACACTTCTCACATTCAACCCATGCCCAAATGACACATATCTTGAGTATTTTAAGGGGAAGGTAACCTTTAAAAATGATTTGCTCTTTCTTGATTTAAAAATAAAACTGAAAGTTGGAAATTAACTTGAGTTCTCCCCAATCAAACTCCTTCTTTTATCGTAAACTCCTTTGATGGCATTTTTAAGCTGGATGTAATTACATCAATAGCATGCTATGTTCACATGGGCAGTAGATCAAGTGTGGTTGCTTTGGAGCGAAACTAAATAGCAAGTTTAGGTCAGGAAATGTGGCTTTTGGTGGGGTCTAAAAAGAATATACAGCCCCAGGGCAGATTAGCCTTCAGCTTTTCAAAGGCAGTATATCTTGCCTGTTGGTTTTTGTTTGCTCTTGTCAAGAACATCAGTCAGAATATTCCCAGACAAGGTTGAATATCTCCCTGGAGCATCGGGCAGGAGCTGCATTGAGCAAGGACATTCATTGTCCTCAGGATGGAACTCCTGAGTAGAGCTGGGAGCTGGATAAGAGCTGGCCGGGTGACCTTGAGCCCATCATGCCACTTCTTCAGGACTCAGTTTCTCCGAATGTATAAAACAAGAGGCGTGGGCCAGTTAGTCTCTAACAATCCTTCTGAGTCTAAAATTTTAATAAGTCAAAGCAACACTGAGATAAAGGAAGGGACATAAGCAAGAAGTGAAAAGGAGGAAAGTAAAACCCGACAGATGATGCATAGAACCAAAATGGGGAAGGCGCCGTCCTCCATGAGAATGTGACAACAAACCCGGGAGACCGTAGAGGCGGCAGAGTTTGTTAAGCACCTTCACAGCCATCATCTCACTCAGTCCTCCCCATAGTCCCAGGGGACTGGTATTATTACTCCCATTTCACATCTGCTGTGCTTGAGACTTAAAGATACTCAGAGAGACTTGCCCGAGGTCTCACTGCTGGGGAGTCAGACAAGGAAAACAGCAGGAAACATGGATTCAGGTGGCTGCAGCTCCCAGGGCGGGCGACAGCAGCGGGACTCTCCCGATCTTCCAGCTCCAATCCCAGGACTGTCTCTGGCAGTTTTTTCCTTCTGGGGGCACTGTCGGCGCCTCCATGTGTTCCAGTCACCAACATCGGTGCTATCGGCTTTCACTCACCATGCGAAGTTTCCTCTGTTCATTTCCTCCTCTCAGGTCTGACTTCACCTCTGAGCCATAGCAAGAAGTCCTGACCATATCTCAGATACTTTTATGGGAAGCCCACAAGAGCAGTACCCACACCCGGTTTATCAAAGACCCCCTGCGCTCAGCAGAAGGCCTCACCCATAGGTGGGGTCCCCCAGAAGGTAAGTCAGAATTCATGGAAGGCCTTTCCTCCGGCGTAAGCCCCAGGATGGGAAAGGCAGCCAGGCTTCGCCAGGCCCAGTTGACATCACCCAGAGTGGCTTGAGACTGTGTCTCCGGGACCAGGGCTGGAAGAAGCCAACAGCGGGACCAGCGGAGAGGAAGTCCTGCACCGAAGCCCCTGGGAAAGGCAAAGGCTTGGCGGGAGCGGTGGGCAGCTGGGCTGGGGGACCTGAGATAAACCGAGGGTGAGGTAAGGTCATGGAGAGGTTGAGTGGCTCCAGAGCTAGTCTGTAGGGAAAGAGTGGGCCCCGCACACTGCTGGTGGGAGTGTAAATTGGAAAGCTGTAGTATGACAATGTCTCCTAAAGCTAAACATATGTGTAGTCCATGAAATCCAGAAGTTCCACTCCACAGTGTCAGCCCAGCAGAAATTCATCCATATGTTCACCAAAAAGCATGTGCAAGAATTTCATACAGCACTGTTTATAACAGCCTCAAATTGGAGAGTACTCAATTTCATCTCGAGTTATAGATGAGTAAATAAACAGTTGCATATTCATACAATCTGCAAACACCACACATCAATACGAGTGAACAATGTACAATTTAACACAACAACATGGACAAACCCCGCAAACGTAATGTCGAACAAAGCAGAAACGAGATACGTAGGAGCACGAAACAATGTGAATCCACTTGCCTGAAGTTCTGCGACAGGCACAGGTAGTACGCCGTGTTAGAAGTCAGGATGCTGGAGGGATGGTGCCCGGCGGGGGCCGAGGGAGGCTGCGGAGGCAACTGGTCATGTTCTCTTGCCTGACCCGGTACTTGTCCTCCACGTATTTTTAATTTCAGAAAATTCTTTTAGCTGTTCACTTACGGTTTGTGTACTTCGCTCTGTGTAAGTTTTACATGAAAACTTGTGATTAAAAAGTGCTTTTAAAAAAAGATAAGCCCCAACGCTGTTTTTACTGAAATGCTTAGAAAACGGCAACGAGGTGGCATGGCTCCGGTCACGCCAGATGGACACACCCAACACGCTGTACATGAACGAGTCATCCCTTGTTGAATGATGGATGACTGAATGAACTGACAATGGCTGAACCATTGAATAAATGAGTGGACCAAAAAGTAGTAAATAAGGGAACACAGTGACGGGTGGAAGAGTACATTCGTGGGTGAGAGAACGAATGAACCAGCGAAAGAAAGAGTGAGGGAATAAAGAAATCACTGGCTGACCGAGTGAGGGACTGAGCTTATACATGAACAATGGAGGGAGGACGGAATGAAAGTGTAATCAATGGAAGCAAGAATGAATAAACCAAAGCGTTTAACCAATGAACGCGGGATGAGTATGTGAATGAACGAATGAAAGAAGCGGTAAATAAGTGGGGAAAAAAAAAACTAGTGCAAGAGGCAAACGAGTGGATATGGAAACATAGAAAGCAATTAGCAAATGAATATTGTACGGATGGATAAATCGGTAAATGGTTTGAGGGGTTCTTGTTGGGCACGTGGGCGAGTAACGCCAAGGAAAGTATCTCCACTCAGATACCTGGGGCCATCGTCTTGGCGAATCAGTGTGTCCCTCTCAGAGAAGGTTTCTAATTCAGATGTAATAAAAATATATGATTGCACCAATATCACCAATGCCATTGCGTGTGCTGCTCGCTGCCTAGGATTAACTCTGGGTTCTGTGGGAAGAACTAAATGGGATCGACTACATTGTTTTCCCAATTATGTTCCAGATAATTACCTATTATGTAGCGAGCCCCCAGCATGATTTTAATAATTGCTATTTAAACAACACATTTTCACCGTCTCCTTACAAATTAACCTCCGAGAGGCGTAATTAACATCGACATGGGAAAGTTTGCTGTGTGGCCTAGGAATGAGGAATGGGGTTGGCACTGCCGCTGTGACTGTCCTGTGAGGCCTTGGGGCCAGGTGATCCTGTGGACAGAGCTCAGGTTTGGGAAAACCTGGATCCAGGACGTCAGGCAAGTCATCCCCACATCTGGGCCTGGGTCACCTCCCCTCTGAAATGAAGATGGTTCTCCAAATTCCCAAACTCCCTGGGTTATCGGGGAGCCCTCGCTCTAGACCCAGTTCAGGGTCAGAGTTAGTCACATCCCACAATTGTGTCCCCACAGCACAGAGCACGTTCCTCATCGGGGGGTAACGGGGCCTCCTCTGGGCGCATGTTTCTCCCCCGCCAGACCGAGAGTGGGGACCGATCTGGCCCTCGGTGCAGGCTCAGCACCCAGCACAGTGCCTGCACGCAGTAGGTGCTCAGTGAATGTCGGTTAAAGGAATGGATTAACCTTATCGCATGTCGTGTGTTTAATAAACTGCCTTTATAAAGTAAAGACCGTTTGATAAATAGCCACTCACTATGCACTCTGACATCACTCCTGCCCCCGCCTCACGCCCAGGACATCGTCCTTCCATTTACTCCATCGGTGTCGGCCTGACACACCCCTCTCCCACCTCCGGTGTGCTGCTCTAACACCTGGGGGCCTGGGAGGTGTGGAAACAAGCTGGCACACCTGTGCATCGAGTAAGTATCGCTGGGGTCTGATGGGGGGACCGAGGAGCTCAGTTCTGCATTAGAGTGCCTGAGGGAATCACGGGTCTCCAGGTGGCCACACTGACCCCACCTGGCATAACATTGATGAAAGGTCAGCTTATGGGCCTGACTCCCACAGGGACAACAGGAGGTGGAGACCTGCCGAGTCCCTAAGGAGTGCCTCAAGGAGCTGGACAGAGAATCCAGGCCCCTGACGATGGACTCGATGCCATCCCCACTGTTAGTCCTGCTGACGAATGCTGCGTATCTGCACCTGTGGTCCTGGGACTTCTGCCTGCCTCCAGAAGAGAGGAAGAGTTGGGGAAGGACAGACAGTCCAAGAGAGAGGCAGGACTCCTCTCCTTAAGTTTGCTACATTCTTCAAATTGTCCTTGATCATCACAAATCGCCCTAGAGGAAGAAGTTATAGAAGAAGAAGAAGAAGAAGAAGAAGAAGAAGAAGAAGAAGAAGAAGAAGAAGAAGAAGAGAAGAAGCAGCAGCAGCAGCAGCAGCAGCAGCAAGCAGGCAAGCAAGCAAGCAGCAGCAGCAGCACAGCAGCAGCAGGAGGAGAGGAGGAGAGGAGAGGAGGAGGAGGAGGATGAGGATGAGGAAAGAAGAAAAGAAGAAGAAGAAGAAGAAGAAGAAGAAGAAGAAAAAGAAAAGTAGGAAGAATGAGTCAATAACTAATAATCAGTCAGAAGAAGAGGAAGAGGAAGAAGAGAATTAGAGGGGACTCCTCTGAAACAAGATCGAGTTTCCTTTTACCCTATTAGACATGGGCATTTAAAAATGCCTGTTCACACTTTTAGGATAGATTCTTCAATAACTAAGTGACTGGAGGTTTCTAGCCATTTGTGAGGTATAGGAATCCGGGCTCCTCGTAGGTCAACCAAAGAATCCTCACCCTGAGCTCCAGGTCGCAGGGACCTTTTCAGATCTCCCTTTTAAATAGATGAGGGAAATCAAGACAGAATCCCCAGAGGGATACAGAGACGATTAAGGGGGAAGAGCCAACTGGTCCCACTGAGGGAAGAAACGAAGATGGCACAATGACATTTGTAATTATCTGAACTAATTAATAATAAGCATCTTAAGTCATATGGATTGAGAGATTTCTATGTACCAGGCACTGTTCAGTGTATTAACTTACTTAATCCTCATAACAAGCTCATGAAGCAAGTACCATTATTGTTCTCATTTGACGCATGAGGAAACTGGGGCACAGAGATGTTGAGTCGATAACAGGAAAAGGAAGTAGGTGGGGTGGCACAGACTTGGCAGTCAGGCAGGTCAGAATTCACACCCCCCTTTTGCTACCACCTATGTGGCCTCGAATAAGTGACTCCATGGCCCTGAGCCTCAGTTGCCTCCTCTGTGAAGTGGGTAGATAGAGAGTGACACCTGCAGGTCCTGAGTGTCTTAGGAGCTGTAGAGATGAGATGTCCTTCCTTCCCTGAAGCAATGCCAAGTCCTCCTCCAGGTGGCTCTGGGCACATTCAGGGCTGGGCACTCCCAGAAGAGGATGCTGGTCTCAGCAGGAGATGGAGTGTCTGAGCCACCTTCTGGGGCCTGCCCCCAAGTCTGTGGATCACAGAAGGTCCAGGGACATATAATCTTAGTGTCATTTCTGAGCCAAGCCCCATCTCAGTAAAAAGTAGTGGACGCTCAACGGCTATTCTGAAAATCTTTTCAGCAGAAGAGCTGAGTCCCCATGGTCAGGTCGAGAGTCTCGGGTAAATGGAATGGAAGGGCTGGATCATATGGTAAACGTAAGTTGAGTTGTTTATGAAACCGCCAGATTGTTTTTCCATAGTCATCGTAACATTTCGTATTCCCACCAGCAGCGTGTGAGGGTTCAGTTCTTCCACATCCTCACCAATACTTGTTATTTTCAATCTTTTTAATTTTAGCCATTCTACTGGGTGTGTAATGACATCTTATTGTGGCTTTAATTTGCATTTCCTTGATGACTAACGATGTTGAACGTCTTTTCTTGTGCTTATTGGCCATTCATATATCTTCTTCTTTGATTACTTTTTAATGAAAAACACATTTGCATCCAAACTGAAATTATATTGTCAGCAGTTAATTATCACTTGTCAAACAAGTGTGTGCCCAAATTGTGGGTTTAATTTTCATATTGGTTTGCAAACGCCTCGTTCCTCATACTTGACGAGCCTCCATGAGCGAGAGACATTCATTGTTGGAAAGGGTGCTTTTTTTAAAGCAGTTTTAAAAATAAATAGGTTTCCTTGGTGTCTGAGTCAGGATTCTTTGCAAGTAACAGAAAAACTATTCAGTCTAGCTTAGGCAGAGAGAAATTGTGTGTGGATGGAGTATTTTAGCAGACTTTGGGGTGGGGGAAGTGTCTCATGGAAGACCCTGCCTCACCAGAGCCTGCAGTCAGAGCTTGGAACCCCCACTGGGCCCCCCATAGCTAGTCACCTCCTCCACGTGGAATTTCATTTCAGCTTCTCTCTGTGCGTCTGTTCCATTCTACTCTCTGTAGCCAGTTCCCCTGCTTCTCTCCTTTCACTGCCAGAATAACTGCTCTCCCTCCCTTGAAATCGTGCACCCTCAAGTCAAGGGCCAGCGGACACTAACCTGACAGGTGGGTCGCATTCTCCCTTGGCCGCTGACCCAGCAGTGTTCTAAGAATCCTTAGCCTCTCGGATCTGGACATGTCCCCTGGGCCAAGTCCAGCCTTGCATGACTCCTGTGTGTGTTGCATGGCTTCACACAAGCGGAGTTCTTTACTCGGCCAGGAGCCAGAGGAGGAGGTGACTGTGGCTGTCAGCAAGAGGAGCCAGAGGCTCAAGGTAGAAAGCTCGGGGTAGGGGGTTCATCAGCTGTGGGAGCAGAATCCATTCCCGACTCTTGAAGGCCTGAGGGCCGTGGCACCAACAACGCCACACTCTTCATCATCTTTGTCCAATGGAGAATTGGGCAGAGCATGGGGGACAAGGAGCTGACGCTCCCTTCTGCCTCGTGGGCTCACCTTCCCCTGCAGACCAGACTTCTACAGCCACCTCTGCCTCTTACCTTGGCCAGGCGGACACGTGTCTGTGTGTGACATGAATGTGAGTGTGTGTGCATGAGGGATATTTGTGTGTCTATGTGTACATGGAGGGATGTGTGTTTGTATGTCCAGGTGTGTACTATGCATATCTGAACACCTGTCTGCACATACAGAGGTTCTGGGTGGGGCCCACAGGGACTCAATAAGACCCAAGGCCTAGGAGAGCCCCTAGTCCAGGTCCCTGGGGCCCCCGGAAGCTCCCAATCCAGTGCTCTTTCCACTGCTCACTCTGCCTGCACATTACTGAGAATGGTGTTGCATCCAGCCCCACCCCCGCCCAGACCACCTTTCTCTCCATCTCCAGCTGCAATTGCCGGAAATGCTGTTCTAATTTCTAATCATTTCCTGTAATTTGCAAAATGGTTTCTTTGGTTCCTGCGAAAGGGGCTACAAAGTCAGCTCCGCTGCATTTCTCCCTGGAGGGTCTTTATCAAAATGATGTGGCAAAAAGTGTTGTCTTATGTTAAGCAAAAAGAAGAAAAAAAATAATGGAGCATCATGAGGGGGTGGGAGAACAATGAGAAGACAGGCAGCCAGGGAGCAGGAGAGTGATTATGGACAGATGAGGGGAGGGTGTCATTTAAGCCAATTATTTCTTAACTAACGGCTTGTTTCATTCATGTACTAATAGACTTGCCTCACCATCTCTTGTGATGGGAATTTTTCTCTTTCCTTTTCTCTATCCAGCCTGGATGCCCTCAGCCCCCACAACCTCCACCCAAGAAAATGGGGCCAACACCAGTGGAAAACTCAGACAGTTCAGTGCAAAATCAGACGTGTTCAGAAGAATCTTCCATTCGGGCTGGGAGCAGAGATGCAAGTGTGGGCCACCCGGGTTGGGGGCACCGAGTGACTGCCTGCACTTGACCCTTCGTCGCCCACCCCCCTGCTCAGCCCTGCTCCCCTGGGCACTGGCGGTTCCCACGCAGACTCCCTCAGGGCAGAGGGTAGTCAGCCTTTCTTGCTTTTACTTTTATCTTCAGTCCAGCATTTTCACACAGACAGCTTTCACGACGGTCGGCTCATTGCTCTCTCCCTCTGCCCAGTTTAGGTCCCTTCACTGTGTCATCAACCCTGGCACTGTCATCTGTCTCCCCACCCCCAGGACACCAGCCAGATCCTGTGCTTTAGAACAGACCCTGACACTTATGGGGCATTCAGTAAACTGTGGGGAGAGAGAGTGAATGAGTGAATGGGCCTCAGTTTCCCCAGATGGAAAAGGGAGAAGTCCACTCCAGGGTCTCTCCCCAGTATACTACCCATCAGGCCATCACTCTAGGAAGACGAGAGGGTCAGGAAGCTACCGATGGGCACCGGTCAGAGTCGGGGGCCGACAGCAGCCCTTACGCACACATACTTGGTGCCTAAGCTTACATTACAGTGCTGGCCAGGGGCCTCGCGAGTAGTTCTTAAACGGTGATGTGCCTGTAGGTGTTTCATTGTCAGAAGTGGCTTTGCATATTTGAGAAATCTATAAATATGGAGTGTAATTATCCATCATTAGCATATGCTTATGTTCTGCTTAAGTGTATATTGTTTCCCCAAGATGCAAGTTGCCAATTCACCACCAAGACATGGTGGCACCAGCCTGATGTATGTCCCCAACCACCAATGACACGGAAGGTGTCTATTTATTGTCCGGGAGTGGAGGGGCAGCCGGGACAGTGGGCAAATCTCCCCACACCACAGACAGGTTCTGGGGCCCTGGAGGGATAGAGAGTAGGATCTGGAGAGGAGTCAGACTGAGTTACCACCTGAACCCAGGTGACAATCAGCAGGGAGGTGCCGGGGGGGCAGGTGTTAACTGAGCACCTGCCTCTGCCGGCTCCACCCAAGCCCTGCAGTGGGTCAGAGCATGACAGCTGGAACCTGATGATCCTACAACCCCATCTACCCTCTTTCAACCTAGGTCCCCTCCCTGAGCCTCAATGTCCTCAGCTGTAGAAGGGGAGTGAGAACAGCCCCCTCCTCACGGGGGGTTGTAAGAATGAAGTGAGCAAGTGCCAGTGAGGGTGCCCAGTGACGCAGGAAGTGTTCACATGTATAAACTGATGGTCCTCGTTCTGCTGCCACCCCAGGACTGTTCCAGAAGAGGCATCACAGACCCAACTTACGAATGGGCTCATCACTGAAATAGCTAACAGCTGTTAACACCCCCTTGTACCAGACACTTTCACAAACAACTTCATTTCTCCTTCACAACCACTCCACATGGCAGGTGCTGTTATGTTCCCCATTCCATGGTGGTGGGGGGGGTTGTGAAGAGTGGGGGCTGTTCCTCAGCCTCAGGTGGGTGAAGTACTTCCCCAGATCACATAGCCCTGGTGGTGGAGGGGGATGCTCAGAGCAGGACTTTCTGCCCCTAGAGCCTGGCTACCACCCCAGACCCCACACACTGCCCGGGACACTCAGTCACAAGCACTGATGAGAAGGTGACAGACACACACGGCTGCCCACCCAGCCACCAACTTCAGTTGCAGAGCCCAGAGTGTGCTCTGAAGCAATAATCTCAGGCCTGGTGGGTCTCTCTCGCCCAGGTATGAAACCAAACCTCACATGCCATTCCCCCTCTCCGAAGATTGCTTTAGGAGTGGGCATGTGACCCAGATTTGGCCATTGAGGTATGAAGGAAAACTCTGCTTGTGGAGGGAGTATTTCTGGGAAATGTTTTTTCTGCCTCATTCTTCTCCCTTCTTCTAGACTCGAGTGCTGTGGTGTGAAATATGATGTTTGGAGCTGTGACAGCCATCCTGCAAACATGAGGCAAATAAGTTAAGAAAAAAAAACCAACATAGTCAAGGATGATAAATGGGAAAGAGAGAAAGACCCTGGTTTATTAGCATCACTGAGCATCTAAACAACCTCAGAACTACCTCCCTCCAGGCAGCTTTCTGCACACAATCATTGCACATTTCAATGACTTGAGCCGCTATTGTTGGATTTTCTGTTACTTGATACTCAATACATCCTAACTGATGGCTGCACCTACTGTGGGCCCAATTTATGTCTCTCATAACTCTCAACACACAGGGTCATGGCTATTTGTCTACACCTCTGTCTCCTATATCAGACCCTGGACCAGCATGGCCTAGGATGGTAAAGAAGAAAGAGATAAAGTATCTCAATCTTTGTCACCATCTCTGAGTTTCTGACCAACCCCGAACCCCTCCACACATCTGGTTATGTGAGATCATTTCATGTCTCGATTGCTCAAGAGACTATTATCGAATTTATCACTTGCTGCTCAAAATCTCTGAACTCGTGGCAGCATCCCACTATGTGCCAAGCACCTAGCTATTTGTCTACAACTCCATCTCCTTTCTTAATTCTTAAACTCTTAGAAGGCAGAAGTTTTGTGTTACTGCTCTCCGTACCTCCCCAGCCCCAGTGGCCAACAGGACACCGCACAGAGTTAACCTGATCCCACATATTGAATACCATCAAATGGACAAATGAATAAACGAATGAATGGCTGAACATGATGGATGTGAAAATACTTTGCAAACTCTAAAGTGCCGGGCCCAAATGAGGATTAAGATCTAGAAGGCAGACAGAGATGAGAGATAGTAGTAGTGCGGGTAGAGAACAGGGATCGGAAAAAGGACAGCGACCTCTTGCTCCAGCAAGAAGAAGGCACCGCCATGCTCTCCATCCTGCTCACGCAGACTTCGGGTCTGTCAAATCCCATGCGCAGCCATCCCCCTGGGCTGCTGGAACCTTTGACAGCGAGGGCCTCTCTCCCTCCCTCAAAAGACACTGAGCACTGAGCGACAAGGCTTTGTGCTTTGCCTTTTTCTCTGTATTTAAAAAAAAAAAAAAAAAAAAACGTTGCGAGAAACCAAATGGTTATCGTTCCACCAGCTGCAATTCTTTGCTGCGTTATTTTGCAAGAGACAGAGGGCGGGGCTCCAGGAGAGAAAGCAGCAGGAGGAGTGGGAAGAAAACAGTTTAGAATGAACAGGCTTCGAAATTTCAGCTCCAGGCTTCACAGGCGGAATGGATTAAAGGGTCGTCAAATGAATTTTGCCATCAGAGTAAGAGATCTACCTCCCCCAAAATGTTTTAATTTGATAGTTGGCTTTGACGAGTTTGGAAGAATTTGTTTTGTGAGCAGACAAGATCAAAGAATGAAACAAAACACATTCCACCGCAAGAACTCTGTTAACCACTTGACATAAATGTGCCCCAGTTACAGTTGGGCCCTTGGCAAAACCGTGGAGTGATTTTCTTCCCACTGACGTCAGTATTTATGGTGTCTGGAAAAGGTCCGGTCGGTTGGGCGGAGTCAGCAGGCAGGCAGGGCTCCCTCCTCTGCCCTCAGGGTCGCCTGGAGTACCCCGCACAGTAACAGGCTCTGGAGCCTAACCTGTCTTTCCACGTCAGAGCTTCTCGGGGGCCTGCAGCCCATGGCGCGCTCCACCCCCCTCCCCCCCCCACCCACCAACCCATCTCTGTGCCAGAGGGTAAATTTGGATCTTGACGGTGAGCCCCTTACCTCAGTCCTGGCTGCGCAGATAAAACACTTTCAGCATCATCCTGGCAGGTGGTGGTTCGAGTGGGGCCTGAGCCCCGCCCCCGCCTCCCCACGGAGACGTGTACAGACCCATTAAACAGGCAGCTTAAGGGCCTGACACAGAGATTTGTATGAGCTGCACCATGATCAATTTTAATGCCTTCTCTAAGATTATGCCCTTGAACAGTGCCTTCCCTTCAAAAGAGTTCTGAGCGCTCTCCCTTCATCAATCACCTGGTGACCACATCCTCCTACCAGCCTGTCCACCTCCTGCCTGCCTGCCCACCTTCTACCGGCTAACTCACCTCCTATCTACCTCCTCACCTCCTGCTAGCCTGCCCACCTCCTTACCTATATGCAGAGTGACTGTATTTTCATTCAGTCAGTCATCAATTATTATGGGACATACCAAGATAAATAAATAAAACTCTCCTTGCCCTCTGGAGGTTTATAGCCTGTTTCTTACTCTAATGCAGCTAGTGTGAAGGTCTGGATGCAGGAATTGGGTTAGACTTCAAAGAAGAATGTCTTAGGGGAGGGCCAGTACGGCCCCAGTGGTTATAGGCACAGACTTCGTAGGTGACAAACCTGGAATGGAATCCCAGCAACGAGGTTCACTAGCTGTGCGTCCTCAGGAAGGTAACTTAACCTCTCTGAGTTTCAGAGTCCTCACCTGAAAAGTGATAAAAGTATCTCCTGCATGGGCCCTTGTTAGGATTAACTAGATACAATGTGGGAAGAGTTTAGCTCAGGGCCTAGCATGGATGAGCACTGGCTTCAGAGCACCCTTTATTCTCTTAGAGCCAGTCGTGCTTTGAAGAGAGAACCAGACTGGCCTAGGTTCAGACCCCAACTCTCCTGCTTACTGCCTCATTTAACCTCTCTGAGCCTCGGTCTTCTCATCAGTGAAACCGGGAAAACATAGCCTAACCCTTGGTCCTTGGGAAGGGATTGGGGGAGGAATCGAGATGAAAGGGACAAATCACACCCTACGATGCCAAACCCAGCACCACCAACACCCCCCCACACACACACACACACACACGCGCACGCGGTAACTGTTGATTCCTTCCTCCTCATCCACCTCCTTCGCTTCGGCATCTTTGCGGAGGAATGAAGGGTGGGGCGGGGGAGGGGACGTGCAGAGATGCAGTCCGGTCACCATCCCAGTCCAGCATCCGGTGCCTCAGTTCCCTGCCGGGGGATGCCCAGTCTCTGGGAGCCCCTCTGGTGATGGGGAGCTCACTACCTCCTGGACTGGGCAGCAGGTATGGCAGGGCTGACCGGAGAGGACGAGGCCAAGAGCCTGAGCTGCTGCAGCCTCCAGCACCGGCCCTGCGGGGCGCAGCCGGCCCAGGGCCACGTCCTGAGAGGCGGGCTCAGCACTGCGGGAGCCGTTTTCCCAGTTCCTCCGGCTGCTACCGGACAGAGGGGGTCTGTGCTAGGGAACATAAAATAGCACACACAAAAAAATTTTTTTAATTAAAAAAAGGGCTTCTTTATCAACTTCTTGAACCATCTTTTAAAAAGATCTATACTGTAAATACAGTGGCTCTTTAACTATTGATTCAGGGGTGATGCAGCCGTGAGCATGTCACTATCCAGGCAGAGCCAGGAGAGCAGGGGCCTTAGCCACTCAACAGTCATGTCCAGGCAACATGATGTGGCGGGAAGACGCCTGCTCTGGGAGCCCCGTCAACCTCGCTGTGTGGTCTTGGGAAATTTAGCTCCTTCTCTGGGCCTTTAAAAGCTGTGATCAGCAGGCATCACATAATTGTCCATAGAGAGGGGTAAAAAAGACACTAGACATAAAAGGATGAGAAGAAACCTCTTACGCTTGGAAGGTGTGGAAGGGAAAGACCAAGGAGACACCGCCTCGGTGACCACGACTTTCCCCCAAACCTGGCTCCCTGGGCCTGACTGCCGTGGAGCCTTCGCCCTCCACCAGGAGCCCTGAGGGGCACCCTCAACCCCTCCCACTCCCTGCCTGGACCCCACATCGCATCCACCTCCAGCCTCATCTCCCAAAGTCCCTGCCACCTATCTTCTCTCTCTCCAACTCCACAGCCTCTTCTCACCCCATCATCTCCCACCTGGACCTTTCCGCAGCCTCTTCCCGGCCTCCTGCTTGTCTCCTGCCCCACCATCCTCTCCTGACAGAAGACACAGAGAACAACTCTCCACAGAAACCTGCTCAAGCCTCTCGCCTAGACCCTTCAGAAGCTCTCCAGCGGTCCAAAGATAAAAACAGAACAGCCTCCCCCTCGCCCTCCCCATGGCTGACCTGGTCCAGCAGGGCCTGGCCCGCCACCTCCCCTCCAGCTTCACCTGCTTCCCAATCCCCTCGTCTCCACCTGGCCTCAGAGACCTCCATCCAGGCCCCGAATTCGCCGCCCTCCCTCCCACTCAGGGCCTTTGCACATGCTGTCCCCACCACCCAGAGCGCACCTCCTCCCCGTCTCCCCAGAGGTTCCCTCCTCACCCCTCAGACCTTGGTACAAGTGCCCCCCCCCCTCAGGGAAGCCATCTTTAACTTTCCTGACAAGGTCAAACGCAGCACAAGCTCACAAATCTTTGGGAATCTTGTCCTGGCTGCACCAGTCACAGGGTCAGTGCTGGTCGTTGAGTGACCATCTGCGCCCCCCGCTAGGCTGTGAGCTATGGGCCAGGGAGTGTCATCTGTTGTGCTCATGCTGTAGCCTGAGAATGGTGCTCAGTGCGGGTGCTTAAAAAACCCCAGTGGGAGGAAGGGAAGGAGGGCAAGTCCTGTGGAGTCTGCCCTGAGCAAAGAAAGTGTCCGAGAAACAGAAAACAGTGATGCATGAGGGAAAGAGGAAGGACAGGGACTTTAAGGCATAGCTGGGGACTTGGGGACATCGTCTCCAGCTGAGAGCCCTTGAGACTGCATCAGGGGATAGGATGAGAGTCACTCTGTGAAGCCCCAGGGGCAAGAATGACACAGAGGACACTTTGTCTCCCCAGGGGAAGAACGATCTCCACTCAAGTCTCTGGAAGAAACCGACACTCTGGTATGTCCCTCTCCTGCTCCCCGGCACTGCCCGACAGACCCACCTTCCCTCCCCACCTCCCTTCATTTGTCCCACAGCGCTGGGCTTCAGGCCCACCAAACCACCCCTGGCCCCCAACCCACTGCACGCTTCCTGCTTCCCTGCCTTTGCCCTGCTGTCCCCTCCCCAGGGATGCCCTTTCCCCATTCCCTGCCTTCGGAAGCTCCAGCCCCCTTCGAGGCTCAGCTCCAGTGTCACTTCCTCCAGAAGGCCTTCCCTGATGCCCTTTTGGTGCCAACTTTGCTTGACCTGCTTCCTTTCACAGAAAATCCAGCTGACGTCCCTCTTACAGAGCTTGTCGCAGTCTCATCACTAGGCCGAAAGTTGCTGGAGGTGACAAGAGACATGATTCTTCTCTCCATGATGCCTGACACACAGGCTGGCACATAGTAGCTAGCAAAATGGGATGGACAGGTAAATGAATAAGTGGGTGGGTGGATGGATGGATGGATGGATCCACGGATGGACAAATGGATGGATGGATATTACTGGTCTTATTACTAGCCTTCATTAGCCTTCATCTATTCAAGGACCCACTGTGGACCAGGCACCATGCTGACATTTTAAAAGCACCATTTCAGTTAATCCTCCCTACAACACCTGTACTGCATACTAATATACACCCATAGCATGGATAGGGAAACTGAGGCTCAAGGACTTTGGGCCATTCGCCCAAGTTCGCGCAGTAACCCTTCCAGGCAGTAGGACCCTTTCTGCTCACCTCCATCTGATGCCTCTTGTTCTCCTTCTGACCCAAGCCCACACTGCGTGGTCACATCCTGCGGATCCCACCACTCACTGGATACCCACAGCACCTGCTTTGGCTGTAAGTCGTGACCACGAACATCCAGTCTCAGTTCAAGAGCAACAAAGGATCCACAAAGAGCGAGTCTACTTGAGCGAGTCTCTGAAACCACAGGAAACCCTGCCAGGGCCACCATGGACCTCCGCCTGTCCCCGAGATCAGTGCAGACCCCTCCCAGCGCACACAGATGCTGGCGGTGCCCTCGCCTCAGCCCCAGGAGTGATCTATGGATGATCACTTCACGGCCGTAAAGTCAAAATCATTTATGTATTGACAATCAGCAGAGATCACGGTGCCATTCAAATCCCAGAGATTCTGGGGAGGGGAAGAAAATATAGAAAAAGTGGAGGGAGCAAAGAGGAAATAGGATGTGCCAGGGAGATTAATCCACTGCTCAGACATCAAAGAAATATGTTCAATTATATTTTATTGCATTTCATTTGAATGTACACGTCGTAGTTAGCTGCCTGCAAGCCTCAGATTACCCAGAAAGAAAGCCCAACAAAAGACGAGAAAATAAAAACACAAACAAAATCTCCTGAAATTGAAATCACTAAGAAATAAAAGCCAAATCGGAGACAAAAGCAGCCACTTGGCACTGAGGTCATCTCAGCTCTGACACTAGCTCCCCAAGGCTGCACGGCCCAGTGCCAGTGGCCCACCAGCCCAGCCGTCTCATCACAGGCATCCGGGAAAGTCCGCGGCCAGAGTCAGGAGGCTCTGCCGTCTCCCTAGAGCTGTCCACCAGCTGTGTGGGAAGCCCAAAGCCCCGGGAGGTCACAGAAGTAGTAAGGGCTGGAAGAAGAGCAAGACGCAGCCCAAGGCAAAGGGGACCCCAGAGACACTACCTGGGAATTGTACCCCGTCAGCAGGTCTGTTGATGAATCGGGGCGAATGGGAGCCTGATGACTCAGGACAGCCCTCGTCCCTTCCAGCAACTTCTTTCCCTCAAAGAGAGGGGTTCCTAAAGGGAGGGGGCTGCCCGGAGCCTCCAGTCTCCTGGCCTCTGATTGCACCTACGTTAGAACTGGGAAAATCGTGAGAGGGTGCACCAGGCAGAGAAGGTAGGAACAGGTGTGTGTGTGTGTGCATGTGCATGTGCGTGTGTGTGTGTGTGTGTGCGCGTGCGCGTGTGTGTCCAATCACGGGCTGTCAGGCCAGACTAGCCTGGTCAACACCTCCAACCCCAGCTGGGAGCAGGACCTCTGTCAAGCCAAGAGTCCCTCAGGAAGCCTCTGGCGCCAGGACCCAGAAAGTGTGTCTGAGACGTCTCCTTCTCTGCAGTATTACTAAGGCACCGGTGTCCCTCTTTCTTACACACGGCACAGTACACCACAGAGGGACAGAGACGGGGACAGAGAGAACACAGTCTTGGTCTAGGCCAGAGGCCAAATTTCACATTCTCTGTACAAGGGGCACGGGTTGCGGGGGGAGGGGCAGCCTAAACTCAAATTCTGCAATGTCTTGCTGTGTAGCCTCAGGCAAACCGCTCAGCCACTCTGACTCCAGTGGTCTCATCTGTGAAACGGGAACAACGGCCCTGCCACAGGACGAAACGAAGCGCTGCAGGCCGCGCCCGGCACGGAAGAAACACTAACTGTGTGGTGTTGTTGTCGTCGTTATTGTTGCCATTTTGCACCTGTTCTTTGCCCTTTAAAACAGCTCGCGCGCAGGCCCTCTGTCAGGGCTGCGGCCTGCACGACTCTAGGGGCCGCCGTGTGTGAGTTGTGCAGTGCACAGCCCGTGCGACACTGCGCTGTGCCTCTGCATTCTGGGAAGTTTTGTCTGACTGGCCTGGCCTGGTCAGGGGCCTCTTTCCCCTCTGTCCCCACCCCGCCCTACCAGACTGTGGGCTCCAAGAGGACAGGGACCTTGTCTAGCCCACTGTTATGTCTGCAGGCCCAGCTCAGGGCCTCGTCCACAGCAGGGCGGGCACCAGCAGCCATTCCCACAGCTAGTAAATAGCTGAGCAGTTTAGGCTCTGAAGCCCTTAACTTAGGTCCAGAGAGGTCAGGTAACTGAAGGAGTTAAACCTACTCTATCTAGGCACTTGCAAAGCCAGACATCTTAAGGCAGCCGTGCTTCTTATTGCCAAGCAGTGTGCCCAGAGACACCTTTGTCCCCTTCTGTCCTCGAGTCAGTGGGCTGAGACCTCTAGGAGATGCAGTGAGAGCTTCTGCCTCAAACATCACCGAGTCCTTTGGAATTTCTCAAAGTATAAGGATTTATTTTTCAGGCCATGTCAAAACGTTTCTGATATTGCCGAAAACAGCATGTGACAGATGCTCCTGGAAGCCACCAAGAGAGGAGAAGTGGCCCAAATGTGCGGCATGAACAGGTGTCACGAGCTGCACACCAACCAGCATGGAGGGGCAGCTCTGGTCAGGAGAGCCCTGGCCTTCTGCCCCCGCCACCCAGGGCTGTGCGGGCCGAGCCGGGCACACACTCAGCTTGGGCACTTTGCTTCCATCCGATGCTGGTTCCTCACGATGCTGCTGGGAGGCAAATGCCCCAGGGAGGGGGCGTTAGGCTCCTGTGGCCTTTGTGGGGTGCTGGGGCCTCTGTGCCAGGCCCTGCGTTGGGCACTGAGGACACAGCGTTGCCAGACGCCTTCCTGGGGGGCATCTCAGCTGAGACCTGAGGCGGGTAAGATGTGAACCCGATGGGGGGGAGGGGCTGCTAAGCATAAGAGCTGCAGTACATTTCCTGTATGTCAGGCCCTGTTGTAAGGGCCTGACTCATTAAATCCCACAATTACCCCCATGAGTGTGAGGTAGATACTACCATGGCCACCATTTTGCAGATGAGGAAACTGAGGCATGGAAAGATGTAGGAACTGCTCACCACCTGGCAATTGGCAGGGCCAAGTTGCAGGCCGAGACGGTCTGGCCCCCAAGTCCTTCCTCTTGAAGCTGTGAACAGGCGGAAGGAACAGCAGTTGCAAAGGGTCAGAGGCAAGAGTGAAGGGAACGGAGGACTCGGGAACTGAAAAAGGTTCAGGCCTACCCGGAATGACATGTGGGGAGCTGAGGGGCGGGAGAGGAGGCGAGGAGGGAGGGGCTAGCTCGTGAGGGGCTGACCGCCGAGTTAGGGGCCCCCACGGTCACTGCCTTGAGAAAGAGAACAAAGGACAGAGGTTTGCCCACAGCACCCTGAGCCAGACTGGTGACTCTTCTGCAAGTCTGACCCACTCCAAGGGGCTGTGTATTGTCATCTCTGGGTTCCCATCCTCGGAGTAGGATGGATCACGCAGCATTTGCCGAACTGAAGGGAATTTGCTCTCTCCTGCTCCACGCTCTGCCCAGGCAGGCCCCATGGGGCCATGGAGACAGTGGACACAAGCCCTGCCCCCAGGTGGCTCCGGACCCAGCAGGAGACAATCATGAGGGTCCTCATTCCTGGTTCACTGTGGAGTTGCCTTTCCCACTCCCTTTCAAGGCTGATATGGCTTGTGACTTGCTCTGACCAAAAAGAAGTGAGAGGTAGGAGTGTCTGTCACTGCCAGGAAGAAGCACACAGTCTGCCAGGGTGATCTCGGAGGTGAATGAAGCCCTCGTCAGCCCAGAACAACTTCGGTGGACAGAGCCTGGCACCTGCCACCGATGCCACCACTGGAACCCGATAACTCAAAACGGTGCACGTGACTGTGACTGTCAGGCCCCCATGGATCCTAGCCCCTGTGGGATGGGTCACTCAACGCCACCCCAGTCACAGGTCCGGGATGGTCCTACCAGAACCCAGGAGGCAGATCCCTCCCAACAGGCATAGTCCATAACAACGTGCAGATCTCCCGACAGCCTCTCGGCTCCTCACTCCTCTCTGTTTACTCATCCTGCCAACAGAGAAGCCCCCAGACACCATGTCTGTGCCAGGCATGTGCTGGGCACAGGGAATGCCACAAGGAGCAAGACCCAGGGGTCCTTGACCTCCTGGAACTCATGGACTAGTGTGGCCAATAGTCAGCACCAGTGAACACCCCAAGAAAAGATTCCAGACGACGTTGAGTAGGACCAGAGGAATAAATAGGGAAGCAGAGACAACGCCAGGGGAGAGAAACCAACTCTGCAGGTGGGGTGGGAACCACAGGCGAGAGGGACCCACGCGAAGGGAGGCCAGGAAAAGGCACTCCAGGGGGAGGGAACCGCACACACGAAGCTCATGTGGCAGGAAAGAGCTTGGGGTGTCTGAGGGGGAAACAGCAGAGAGCAGGGGAGACGGAGGGAGATGGGGCGGGATGGGCAGGGGCAGGACCACACAGGCCTGGTGGCCGAGGGGAGGAGCCTGCACTGGATCCTGGGGTCAAGGATCAGCCACTGAGGGGTCAGGAGGGGAGAAACGTGACCAATTCACATTCAGAAGAACATTATCTGGGCACAGGGCCTGGCATACAGGGGTGCTCAGCAGATGCTCGCGGACAATGGCATCGCCTGAGGGAACTGGAGAGACTCGCTTCAGGGCAATAATGGCACACCCTGGGAGGTCCACGTGCTCTCTGCGTCCGGTGAAGGCTGTGCGCTCCAGGACAGGGAGGGGCTGGTGTGTGCGGCGCAGCTGCCCCCTGCCTGGGCCCCAGGCTTCTCACTTGCTGTCTCCCGCGTCATCTCATGGGTCCTCACTGAGGACCCCAGGAAGGGGGTACACGGACGTGCCCCATGAAAAATTGATGTCGTTTTTATAATAAAACGGACCCGAAATGAAAACATTCTACCCCGATGCTAGGACACTAGAACAGGATTCTTGTTTAAAAGGACACCAAGAAATGTTTCAATATGGAAATCAATGGAAGCTCATGAAAGAATTACTAGCTGAATAATGAGGACGGACAAGTCAATAGAACTGAGTAAATGGCAGTGGAAAAAAGCCACAACTCACTCCCTGATTATGGGGTTGGCGACACCAAATTGATAAAACAATAACATTGAATTATGAGGAAACAAGAACCTCTTAACAGAAGAGGCAGAAACCAACTAACGTGATAACGAACCACGCCGGGGAACATCGGAGCCTGGGGCAGGGTCCAAACGTTGCTTAAACAGTCTTTTATTTTTAGTTTTTCAATTACAGTTGACATTCGATATTATTTTATATTAGTTTCAGGTGTACCTCATAATGAATGGTTAGACATTTATGTAATTTATGACGCGATTCCCCCCAATTAGTCTAGTACCCACCTGGCACTAGTTATTACGATGTTATTGACAATATTCCCTATGCTGGAACTTTACATCCCCGTGACTATTTTGCAATTACCAATTGTACTTAATACCTTCATTTGTTCACCCAGCCCCCCAGCGCCCCTCCCATCTGGCAACCATCAGTTTGTTCTCTGTATCTATGATCCGTTTCTGTTTTCTTTTTTGTTTATATTGTTCTTTAGATTCCACATATAAGTGAAATCATACGGTATTTGTCTTTCTCTGTCTGATTTATTTCACTTAGCATAATACCCTCTAAGTCCATCCGTGTCGTCGCAAATGGTTAGATTTAATTCTTTTTATGGCTGAATAATATTCCATTGTATATATGTACTACCTCTTCTTTATTCAGTTGTCTATTGACGGACACAGATTGCTTCCATATCTTGGCAATTGTAAACAATGCCTGAGCAATGTCATAAGACATTCCCAAAGCCCCACCTGCGTCCTAAAGTGTGCCCTGGGGTTAGACCCTCAGCCTGGCCCCATCCTCACTGTGTTCTCTGAGCTTGGTCTCCCCGACACATTTTCAGGCCAGAGGCCCATCAATGCTGCCAACCTCTCTACCCTCCCTCATTATCCTGCCCTCCAGGAAGCCTCCCCTAATTACCCCAGGCCCCAGTCACCCTGACTCTGACCTCAGCCCATCTTCTCCTTAAACAGCAGATGGTCTCAGCAGAATGTGAGATTAACAGTTTACAGAGCACAGCCACAGCCACAGCTGTTAGGTTCAAATTCTCTCTCCCATAGCAAGTGACCTCATCTGGCATTTCTACAGCACTTTAAAGTTTGCAGAGCCTATTCACACCCTTCCTCTTAGGGGACCCTCAGAACCCCAAGAAGCAGGCAAGAATGTGAGCTCTGGAGCCAGAATCCCTGGTTCATATCCTGCCTCTGGCACTTCCTAGTTGACCTTGAGCAAATTATTTCTCCTGTTTGAGCCTCAGTTTCCTCACCTGTGAAATGGGGCTAGTAATGACATCTACCTTGCAGGACTGTTGTGAACCATGTTGTGAAGCATGTAGAATAGTGCCTGGCCTGTGAAAGTCCCACAGTCCTGTCTGAGATCTTTCTCATCCTCCCTATTTTACGGATGAGCAAACTGAGGCTCAGAGAGGCTAAGGCACATGTCCAGGATCACACAGACAATGCAGTCTGCTCTCTACCTTGGATCCC
Source organism: Rousettus aegyptiacus (assembly GCF_014176215.1). Classification (NCBI taxonomy): domain Eukaryota; kingdom Metazoa; phylum Chordata; class Mammalia; order Chiroptera; family Pteropodidae; genus Rousettus; species Rousettus aegyptiacus. The sequence goes on along the minus strand of NW_023416284.1, from coordinate 18,294,293 downwards.
TCACGTCCAGCCTGGTGTCCCACCCACTGTGTGACAAGCACCGTGCTGCTTCCTTTATACCTCATCTCGTCCCACAGCTTGGAGGGAAGTGTCCTCATCTCCCATTTCACAGGTGAGGAAACTGAGATGCACCTGGAACTGACCCAAGGGCCCAGGCCGGTAAGTGGAAGAATCCCATAGAATTCACACCTAGGGTTCCCTATTCCCAAACCCTTGGCGAAGGAGGTTTCCTTCTCCTTTCCTTATTCTGAGCCTGCAGTGGGACAGACGGGCCACAGCTGAGGGGATGGGGCTGCAGGAACGGGAGCCGGCTGGGGCCTGTAGGGAGGGAGGGCAGGCAGGGGAGCCAGCCCCCAGGTCTCCGGAGATCGCCAAGTTCTGAAACTGCTGGGAACCTTGCAGACTTCAATCCTTTGCAAAGCCAGAGGGTTTAAAGCAGAGCCAGTTCTCTGAGAGCCAGAAGGGAGGCAGCAAGTGAACCTTGTGTCCTAGGGTTTATGCCTCAAATTCCTCTTCCCTGTGGCACTTGGAGAGCTTTGTGCCTGCATCAAGCCACATCTCTAAGGGGCCAGCGATAAACTCTGTGAAGATAGATGTATCATAAACTCATTATCTTTCCCTCCCCAAGGTCGGAGTTCACGTCAATAACTTCCTGCCTGCTGCCTCGTGCAGATCCATGGTGAGGCTGCGAAGCTGTTCTAGGAGCTTTAAATCTATTCCCTTTTCCCTCTGGAAATCAATTGGAAACCCAGTTGCTAAATTAACCCTAAATATAAAAGCTCTTAAACCACAGGCCTTTTCTGGGCCAGGACAGGACTACCTAAGGATGCATCCCGAGGATATGCCATCCTTGAGTCAGACCCAGATTCTACCCAGGGTCAGGGCAACAGCAGGGACCTACTAGGGCCAGGACCAATCAGGGACAGAGAGAGTGAGTGACAGTGGAAAAACCTCAGCCCGGCAGGGCTCTGTGGTTAGCACCTCCCTGTCCTCTTACTCAGAGGCCCATTCCCTCCATGAGTCTCTCCCTCAAAGAGGAGAAGGCCAGCTCAGAGAGAGCAGAAGCCTCACCAGCTTCCACCATGAGCCAGGCTGAGGGTGGGGTCTACGGCCTGGTTGCTCAGTCAGCCTTAAGTCCAAGAGACGATGTTTTCTCACCGCATTGAACTTAGAGTCACAAACCCAGCCTTTTCCTTAGGAGAAAGGCTGGCTCTGAATTAAACCAACAAGCACATCCCCTTTAGCTGCTCTTGCTGTTTTCAGAGACGGGAAAAATTTTATGTGCAGGTGGAGAATTGACAGCCCTGTGTTCACAGAAATTGGGTGACTGTTCGTTGCAAGTACGGCTGGGGCTCTAGTCTCCTTTCATCTTCCTGGTTCCTAGAACAGAAGGGATGAGGCCATGTGTGTTTGCTGAGTGAAGTGACAGATTGATTGGAGTGTGTCAGAGGCAGATATGGCCCCTATAAGTTGGGGATCATCTTTGACTAGCTTTCTGCAAATAACACTATTCTCCATTCCCAATGGTGGCAATTTTAAAACAAGATTGCAAATTCTTTGATTTCTCCTCCCATGACTGCTTTGATCAACAGTATGTGGTAGAAGCCACATGACTTCCAGGGCTAGATCCTAAGAGCTGCACATGAGTGCAACTACCGCCGAGGTTGCCATACTGTGAGGAAGCCCAAGCCCCACGGAAAGGCTCTGGTTGACATTCTTAGCTGAATCCAGCCTTCAAACCCACCGCAGCTCAGCCATCACACATGTGAGTGATGAATTGCCCAGATGCGTTCAACACCCAGCTGTTCAGGTCACTCTCAGCCATTCAGATCTTCTCAGCTAAGGTGCCAGATGTCGCAGGATGGGGATCAAACCATTCCCACTGCATCTTATCAAAATTCCTGACTCATAGACCCTAGTTTTTATTTCATGCAACTACATGGTGGGTGGTTTGTTATGTTGTGATAGATAACCAGACAACCAACCTAGGGTACCAAACGATATTCAGAAAGTCAGTGGAGCCCAGTTCCCTGGGGTAACCCAGAAAGAAGGAGGGGTGAGGGAGATAAAAACAAAAAGAAGAGGTCCAGGGATGGAGAGATGCTAGGGTAGGTTAAGAAAGGGGACACCTGAGGCCCCACTGGAAGCTCACATGGTGGGGAGAGGTGGCCCCTTCTCTATGGCCCCCACCTTGAGATCTGCACCAATAGCATGTTGAATGGGGGGCATTCATATCAGTTTTTCCTAAATCTTAAAGGTCCGTGAGCTAGGGGATGAGGATCAGCCTTGCTTTTGTCAGGTACCAAATTTAGTCTACATTATAGTGGCCAGGGGAAGGGACAAAGTCATATAAGACCATGGGAACCCCCATGATTGCCACGTGGAAAGGGATGAATGCAGATGCCTTAGGAGAGAGGAGAACTGGGAAAGTTTCAACCCCCATTTCACAGATGAGGAAAACTGAGGCTCACGGAGAGAGGAACTTGCCCATGGTCGTACAGTGATAAAGCAGCAGAGCTTCAACACAAACCCAGGTCGCAAAGTCAGGAGGCCCTACCAAGGCTGGAGGGGCTGCCGGACCCTAGAGTCCAGGCAAAGGACTCCTGAGTCCAGGACACCAGGGTAGGCTGGCACTCTGCCCCGCAGTGCCCCTTAGCCCCACTCAGAGAGCTTGGCTATGTGAGTGCATCCAGGGTTCAGTGGCTGAAGTAGGGACATGTCTCGAAGCTTCCACTCCTCGCAACCAAAGCTAGCGCCAGTAAATTACTCTAAATAATGGGGCTGTTTGCTCAGGAAATCGAGGAGGCAGTAAACAGTTGCCAAAGTAATTAAACACAAGCAGTGGACGTGCCAGGCTTCTCAACACCGCCAAGCTGCTCCCACAGTAGCCTCCCCTCTGCAGGGCGAGACGAAGCCACTGGATGCTTTGTCTGTTGAGCTGAGCAATGAGAGTCAGTGAATGAAAGAAAAGCCAGAGAAGATGGGGTAGGGGGTGGGGTGCCTTGGAAACGACTAAATATAAACCCCCGGGTTTATGGATAGGGAAACGGAGGCCCAGTGAGGAGGACAGACCTGCCCAAGGGCACACAGCAGCCTAGAGGCAGAGGTAGGTCAGGAGTGTTCCCAGCACACCTAGCTAACTTCAGGGTCAATACCGTGGGAACAGAATGGAATCTGACACGTGATGAATGAGGAAACTGAGGCTCAGAGAGGGTGAGTAATGTGCCCAAGGGCTCACAGACAGTTAAACGGTGACACAAGCAGTTGGACCCAAGTCCGTCTAACACCTTTTCATTGTGCTCTGAAGCCTTCCTCACTTCAGCCTCTGGATCAGGACTTAAAGGAGAGACATTGGGAGGGGTCAGGGATAGCAGCTGTCCAGAGGCAAGGGATGGCATTCCAGGCTGGGGGGAAAGGCACAGAGGTGGGACCCTGTGAGGTGTACGCATCAGTTAGTCATCTGGGTGGCAAGTAAAATGGTCCACTCGCCCTGCCTTGAACAGTCAAGGGAATGGATTGGCTCACGTAGCTGAAAGACCAGAATCAAGACGAGCTGTTTCCCATTTGTTCGTGCAGACTACCCCGCCCCCCCCCACACACACACACCCTGCTCCATGCCCCAGAAGGACGGGCTGTGTAGAATGCTGTCCCTCTGGCTTCTAGATATCTCAACCAGTGGGAGCACCAACGGAAGCCTGGAGGGAGAAAGGACAGTGTAGCCAAAGTATTTCTTGCCTCTCTCCCTCTTGGGGGTCATCAGGAGCTGTCACTGACACGCACAGTTCCTTTAGGGCAGCCATCCCCACGGAGCCCCTGTCTCCAGGTTCTGATAACTGCTCACTCCCCTCACCCTTTCTGGGCCCCAAAGTAGCCATGGCCCCTCTGTTACTTGCCTGAGGGCTGCACGATCCCCGTGATGTCCTTCTACACTGCCCTCACTCTTCTAAATTGTCCATGTATTAAACTCTCCTCAAATTGCCCAATTTTGTACCCTACTGAGACCCGGACTTGTACAATCAACTTCAGGTATGGCTTGACCCAGTGACTCAAATGATGTCAACAGAGACCCAAGCTCTCTCCATCTCTCTGCTCCATCCTCTGTGGTACCAATCTCATCCTCAGGCTCCCTAGAGTAGTACCTTTTCCTCCTTCTCTTCCCACCCCCAACCCCTACCCCACCTCACTCTCACCTCCAATGACCCACATTCTCCAGATCTCATCTCCCCACATCACACTATTGCAGGGAGTGAGGGCGAGTAGTCCTTTTGAGTAGCTGAATGGGAAAAACTTTTTATTTCCCTGAATCTGAAGCAAACGTCTCCAGTCTCACTGACTCTGATTGATTACGTTCCAGAAGAAGCCAGTAGTAACTGTGGCCAATGGCTAGCTGGCTCAAGCCAATCAGGGCCCGCCCTGGAGCTGTGAGTGGGTCAGTCCCACCCAAACCACATGGCTAAGAATGAGGTCGGCTCCACAGAGGGGAACCCAGGAGAGCCTAGAGGTGGTGGCATGGGGGGAGGCAGTCCAGAGGCTGTTGCAATGATCCAGGTGAACATGAGTCAGGCTTGGAGAGGGCTGGGGGCAGCGAGAAGGAAGAGGGTTCAGAAAGAGATGTATAGACATTCACTCCTGCATCCCAAGTGTCCAGGGAGGAACTCAATTCCAGAGTTGGCATCTGGCCCCATGTGGTTCAGGACCTGCCTTCCCAGACCACGTGGATGGATAAACAACAGCTGTGGGAACTGCGAGCACAGAGCCAGGGGCCAGCAGCCACCCACACCCACATGTCATGGGAACCGGGCCACAGATGGAGCAAAATTAAGGCAACATAGGGGCCTGAATTAGGATAGGATCCTCTGCTGGAGAAAGACCAAAAGCCACGCATGACGGGGGAAAGGTCTGGATTCTGGCATCTCCTGGACATGGGTCCAAATCCTGGCCCTGCCACTCACTTGCTGTGCAACCTTAGGCTAGTTACTGATGTCTCTGAGCCTCAGGTTTCTTATCTATGTAAAAAGGGTCAGACTTGATGACAGGGACCAGCCACTCAAGCCAAAATCTGGGAGCCCCCTGGGTCGCAGCTCAAAGACGGGTCTCTGAGACAGAAAAGAAGTTCCTTGCCCTAGCCCACCACCCCCACGCCAGCTGCCAGAGAGGAAATGCAGCACATAATTAGACTGTCCAGGTACTGGAGGTGACATGGGCCACGGTTAGGTATTCCGTTGAGCTTTATACATAAATTGACCAGAAAAACTGTGAAACGTATCTGAGGACCAGATCAGCACCACAGGACGTCTCAGCAGCCCTACCCTTGAGACCTGCCCACCCAAGGACCTTCGTTAACTCAGGTACCATTGCTGATTGCAGCCTCTGGCAAAGGTGAGTAGTCCCTCCTGCAGGCAGTCTTTAGAGATTTGAATGCCCTGCCTCCCTGACCCAGCACCCTGCTACACTCCATTTCAGAAACGGCTTTTGGCCCACTGTGGGGCACTTGGGAAGACTAAACACCAAAAACAAGACCACACCCCAGAGTAACACTGCACCGAGACAGTCCCTCTTGGGTTGGGTCCACTCAGGTATGTTGGAAAGAGACAGCAGTCTTGTCTTAGTAAATGAAATACTCAGGAGGGAAGCAAATCTGGCCCCACAGGTGTGTTCCCCAGTACACAAAGTATATAACCACATTTTGGGGGCCATTGTACCTCCCTTCAGTCACCTACGGGGGCAGCATTTGGCTACCTGGAGACACTGGGTTCTGGTTCCAGGAAAAGTGCCTCTGGATACTTGGACTGGGTTTACTGACAGCTCAGCCAAACTATCAACTGATGCTGTCCACTGGGCAGCTGCCCAGCCTTGATAACTCTGGAAGCCTACACCGAAAGCCATCGCCCTTGCCTTAGACAATAGTCTAAAGATCAGGTGTTCTATTTTCACCAACTTTTGGGCTGTAGCTATTGGCCTAGGTATCTGGTCAAGTACATGGGTGATAACTGACTCTACCCTTCTGAGGAGACATGAGCTCTGCAAAGCTATGGTTGAGACCCAATGAAACACTTATGAACCCATGTAAATACCATACTCACATGAGAATGGATGGGACAATGTGGTTGATCAGGCCTGAGCAGCCCAAGTGGCCAGCATGACTACCAGGATCCATCACTGGACCGGGTATTGCAATCCTGCCACCACAACCCAATGGGCTCTAAACATGGGTTTCCATCTGTGTGCCAATGGAAGACCGTGGAACTTACCAGCAGGCACTACTCCATAGGAAACTGGCTTGTTTAGTGCCTGTCACAAAGTTTGCTCCATGATCAGAAAGTGCCGGAGCCTTAGTCCTGGACTCCACTGCAATGCACCGTCTGCGTAGGATCCACCTGGGTCTATCACCTGCCCTGTGGGACGTGGGGCGGGGAATCAGTTCACTTATGCTAATGGTCCTGCTCTTTGTGGTTTGGAGTAATAAGAGATCTTGCTCTAATCCACTAAGGCTCAAGTCTACTAGTGGCACCTATGGAGTGGCAGGTTACTCCTCCCCATCCTCTGTGTGGTTGGGAATTTTCCCTGACAGAGCTGGGGAACAGATGAGGGAGCTTTTGAAACAGAAACTGCAGTAATTAGCATCTCGGTGCCTCTAAGGATTCTTTCTCCACCTATCTGTCATCTCTGCTTGCTTCTGCCTTATTCCACGAAGTGCTCTCAGTTTTTCTCACCAGACCCAGGTATGCCCCATGGGGACAGGGAAGTCGCCCCCAAAAAACTGCTTCCAGCTCAATGATTTCAAAGACAAAAGTTTCTCCCATAAGCTCCTGTAGAAAGTCTCGAGAAGGACTCTGATTGGTCCACTTCTGAACCAATCCCTGGGGCCCAGAGTGCAATACTTTGGCCAAGTCTGGGTCTCATGCTCAAGGAGGAGGGGGGTGGGATGAGGGAGGTGTAGTTAAGGAAGTGAGAGTTCTCACAAAGGAAAAGAGGTGCTTTTACTAGAAAAGGGGAGGGGAGATTTAAAAAAAAAATAGACATTCTACTCACCCCCGCCCCCAACACACACACACACACACGCTCACACTCACTCAGCTAATTCCTACTCACCCTTTAAGACTCAGCCAGGAACCTCCCTGACCACCCTCAGACTCCAACAGAAGCTCCCTTACATTTCCCCCACAGTGTCCTGCCCTTACCACTATCACAGCCCTGGCCAGCTGCTGCAAGATCCCCCACTAGATGCAGCTCCTGGAGGATAAGGACCTACACATCCACCCTGGCAGAGGAGAGGTTTCAGGAACAGTTGTTTGTTGAATAATTTGTTACAAATCTCCTCCTGACCTTTCCTTGGACTCACTAGTAGAGTCGATAGGAATCCTTCAAATAATGCGGAGTCGATAGGAATCCTTCAAATAAGGTGTGTCTGGATGGATCAGTCCAAATCCCCATCAGAATAAGGAGATAGAGAAAGGCAAAAGGTATGTGGGCTGGCCCCACAAGTGATCCACAGGGCTGTTCTGGTCATTCTGCCAAAATGGCTCTAGAGCCAGGAGCTCTTTGTCACCAGGAGCTGTCCAGGACTTGGCCACATATAGCAAACTATTAGATAAAGAGAAGATCCCCTCCCATCTTGCCTTCTGCTAGATGTTTGCACAAACAGCCACTTGGGACCTGCAACCCAGACGTTCTCCAACCTCTAGTGACCTCAGACAAGACCTGGCCTGGCAAGCCCTTCAATCCAGCAATTGTAGGTTTATGTATTGATACTCGAAATGCTTCCATGTGCACACCGTGAGGCATGCACAAGGATGCTTATTGCAGTGTAAGGATGTTTACATAGAGAACAAAATGGAAAAAAAAAACTAAATATTTATAAGGGAATGATTTAGGAAAGGAGAGAGGGGATCCAAGCAATTGAACATGATACATGCCTTGTGTGAAAAGAACGAGGTAGCTCCGTATTTACTGACATAGAAATATGTCAGTGATTTTAAATGATAAAAAGCCAGATACAAAACAATACATACAGTATGATACCTGTTATGTTCTTAAAACACAGAGCAAACATACATAGCTCAGCTTACATCCGTTGTACAGAAATGCATATTAAAAGGGTCTGTAAGGATTACATGCCGCACTGATAAGAGTGAAGGAGGAGGTTGAACATTGGAGGTGATTATGGTGGAAGACGGAACAGAGGAACTTTTCTTTTATCTGAATTCTTGAATATAAAACAATGAGAATGTCTGCATGCTGCACTTACGTAATTAAAAATATAATTTAAAGTGAATGGGGGACATGGCAAGATAAGCTTACTGCAACATTGTTATAATAACAGAAAAGCCAAAACAACCTAAATATTCATCTATAGGGAACTAACTAAATAAATGATGGTGCCTATGGCAACAGAATACCAGGCAGCAGTGAACGAACTGAGCAGATCCACGTAGGAAGATATTCTCAAATGAAAAATAACGTGAAAAAAGTGTATATTGTATTATCCCATTTTTGTAAAAGAAAGAAAATTTAGAATACACATAAAAATACACATAGGATAAAGAGTGTGATGTTTGGAATCACACGAACCTGGGTCGAAATCTCTGCTGTGACAGTGCCTAATGGAATGGACTTCGGTGGGTCACCCCCTGTCGCTGAACCTCAGTTTGTCCATCTTTAAATGGCAGTAACAGCATCTACCTCACAAGGTGCATGGAGAATTAATTGAGCTAATATATCCAAAATGCTCATCACAGCAGAGACAGGAAATAGAACACGTGATTATTGTTGTTATTACAGTGTTTCATCTGGGAGGTGGATTTGGAGTGGAAAGAATATGGCGTTTTTATTCTTCTTTTAAACAACTTTGTAGAGGTAGAACTGAAATGCAATAACCTAACACACTTCAATGTGTAATATTGGATAAGTTTTGACATACGCACACACACGTGAACCCTCACCACTCTATATCACTTCCAATACTTTCCTCATGCCCCTTGGTAATCCATACCTCAGTCCCCATCCCCACGCAAGCATTGATTTGCTTTCCATTCCTATAGATTAGTTTGCATTTCCCAAAATGTAATATAAATTAATTCACCCAGTATATGTACTCGTTTGTCTAACTCCTTCCACTCAGCAGAATTATTTGGTGATTTAGCCATGTTGATAAATGTATCAAGATTTTATTCCATTTTAATTGCTAAGTAAGTATTCCATTGTCAGATTTATATAAATATTCCATCAGATTTATCCCTAAGTATTTCAGATTTTTATGCCACTGTAAATACAATATTTTAATTTAAATTTCGATAGTTCATTGCTGTTGAAATAATCTTTTTTAAGTTCATTAATATGGTGAATTACATTTGTGTTTCTAAAATAGATGTAAGGTTATTCAAGTTATCTATGTCTTCTTGTATACATTTTGGTAGTCTATGTCTTTCAAAGAATTGGTCCATTGCATCTAACAAATTTACGTATATAATATAGTATTTCCTTATCATAGTTATGTCTGTAGGCTCAATACTCCTAATGCCGCTGATTTGTTCTCTCTCTTTCTCTTTCTTCTGACTAGAAATATATCAATTTTACTTATCTTTTCTAAGAACCAGCTTTTGGTTTTATTGACTCTATTAATTACCTGTTTTCAATTTCATTGATTTATGCTTCAATTTTTATTATTTTCTTTTTTTAGCCTGTTTTAAGTTTAATTTGTTCTTCTTTCTCTAATTTCTTAAGGTTATTTTTAGAGCCTTCTTCTTTTCTAATATATGTATTTATTGCTGTAAATTTCCATCCCACAAATTTTAATAGCTGCATCCCACAAATTTTAATATGTTGTATTTTTATTATTATTTTATTCAAATAATTTTTAATTTTCCTTTAGACTCCCTTACTTTTGATCCATGGGTTATTTAGTAGTGCATTGATTATTTACAAATATTTGGGGATTTTTTAGAAATCATTTATTATTATGTCTACTTTAATTCTATTGAAGACAGAGAACATATTTTGCATAATTTCTAAATGTTTTTAAATTTCTTAAGGTTTGTTTTATGTGGTCTATCTTGACGACTGTTCAAGGTACACTTGGGAAGAACACATACTCTGTTTTTGTTGGGTGCAGTGTCCTATAAATGTCAATTTTAAGTTAGTTGACAGTGTTGTTCAAATACTCTATATCTTCACTGATCATTACTTATCTGTTCCAATGAGCTAGTTTTTCTCCTATGAACATCACCTATGAAATTTCTCCAGTTGCATGGTGGCCGGGACTCCAGCAACATGAAATCCCACAGCTAAAAACTTAAGCAAAGGGCACCACGACCTTGGCTCCCCGACATTTTGCCCCTGGCTCTGCCAGAGCCCGGCTGGCACGTTAATTCACTGGAGTCAACGTGAGATGCTGCAGGGAAGGAAGTAAAGGGGAGCAGGAGGGGCAAAGATCAAGAGCACTGCAAAATGGGTTCTCCTCTAAGAATTGCACGGTTCCGTTGCTGTCACTTGGGGCAAAAGGGGCATTAGGTAAGTTCTGGGAGGTTCCACCCAATTGTGGAAAGACCACCGCAGGCAACTGGCAGCAGAGACAAGGCCAGCCTATCCACAGGGTACTGCTGGTTCCACAAGGATGCAGCCGGCTCCTCTGTCAGCCTTTGTCCCACATGGTACAGGTCAGTTTTTTAAAGGAGAAAACACAGTCCGCTCAGCTGTGTGGTGGTTTCAAAGGCGCTCCAGACCCACGCACTGAGCACCTACTGCATACCAGGCCAGTGCAGGTCACAGGCATGCAGCATTGATAGGCCTTTATTCCTAGCATGGTCTATGTCTGATGTTTACCTTTTTTGATGGTAACATGGCCACTCAAGATTTGTTTCGATTAGTGTCAGCGTGGTGTGTATCTTTCAATTCTTTTTACTTTTAAGCTATTTGTTTCTTCCTATTTAAAAAAATAGAAAAAATAAAATAAAGTGCATTTTTTGTAAGGAGCATGCAAGATCCTGCTTGTTTACCCAATATGACAAACTCTGCCTTTTAATGGAGGTGATTTAGAACATTTATATTTAATGTTATTTTTGATGTAGTTAGGTTTTTTGTGCTGTTTTCTATTTTCCCAACTGTTCTTTGTTCCCCTTTTCCTCTTTATCTGCCTTCTTTGGATTGAGCTCTTTTGTGATTCTATTTTATCTTGTTTCTTGACTTATTAGATACGTCTCTTTGTTATGTAAGTTGTTTGCTTTAGTGATATCACATAACTTCACGTATAGTGCGAGAACTTTGGAATAATATACTTTCTTTTCTCCCTTCATGGCTTCTGGGCTATTTTTCTGATACATTTCACATCTATGTATGTAATAACGCCCACGATATATTGTTATTAGTCTTCTTTTGGAACCAGTCAATTATCTTTTAAAGACATTTAAATAATAAGAAAAACATCTTTTATTATTCACCCACGTAGTTACTATTTCCTGTGATTTTCATTCTTCACCTAAGTCCCTATTTCCATCTGCTATTATTTTCCTTATTCCTGAATGACTCCTTTTAACACCTCTCATAGTGTGGGCCTGCTGGTGACAAATTTGTCCAGGTCCTCATGGCTTCTGCATCTGGAAGCCCAAAATCACAATTTTCCAAGGACGATACCCTCCAAAAATTCAAAATAAGCCAACATTTCCTGTCACCTGGGGAGGAAATAGTTGGATACAAACACTAGAGGGCCGCTAAATCTCAGTCACACAAGATCCTCTTGATGATTAACATCAATAGGGGGCTCCTTAGAGCTGATGCTCTGGGAGACAGATGGGAAAAGTGGGTCTCTGAATGTTGAGCACCTACTGTGTGCCAGCACTGCACTAAGTGTTACACATACCTCATAGAGTTATGAAGAGGATGAAATGAGCCCAACGCCTGGTATATGTTACTCTTCAGTAAAATATAGTTATTATGATTATCTTCCTCGATAATTCTAACGATCTCACGGGACAGGCATTTTTGACTCCTGAGTTACAGATGAGTAAACCAGGCTTAGAGAATTGAATCAGTGGGCACCTGGGATTCAGGCTCAGATCTGCGTCGTTCCAAAGCCTGGACTCTACACCACCTACTTTGTCCCGGGTGTCCAAGGCCAGGAGCCTGGGCTGGCAGGGACAGGGCAGGACTGACCTTCAGACAATCGAGCCCATGGCCTGAGGAAGAATGGAAAAGAGTCAGACTGGTAACTCAGCTCAGAAATCAATCTGAAGGGTCCAGGCCAGGGTGAAAAGAGGCCCCAGCAAGAACAAGGCATGGGGAGGTGGGGGCGCTCAAAGCTGGGTTCGGGGCTGTTTGCACAGAAACCAGCCACACTCCACCTACTCGGATGTGTACCCAGGACAGGGAGAATTGTGCAGTACATACCTTTTTCTTTTAATAAATCGATATGTTTTTGTGGCAGCAAAGCAACGTGAAAGTACAATGTGTACAAGCATGAGAGGTATTAAACCTACACTGATTCTGTAGGTTTTATTGGTCCCTCCCACAGTCTCTGGCTCCACACCCCCCACCCCCACCCCAGGGGTCACCCAAGGACGAGCTGCGTGCTCTCAAAACCCTGAGCCTGATCTCCAGAACAAACAAGGAACATCTGTTTTCTCTTTCTTTTTTTTTCCCCTCTCTTTCTCTCCTGTTTTCTTTTCCTCTCTCTGCTCGTCTTCTCTGAGGACAGGGAAATGTGATCTCAGAACGGTGTTGCCTTCCTTTAATCACACCCTGAGTCCTCATCACAGAGCTGGAGGTTTCCAGAAGACAAGGAAGGCGCTAGCGGTAATTAACACTTCGCTGTTCTCTGGAAAACAGGAATTATTCCAGGGTGTGGATTTCTTTTTAAGGAGCCTTAGCATGGGAGACTCTGGGAGGCCACCTCCAGGAAAAGAGAGAAATCAGAGGAAAGGCTGAGAGCTGAGAGGGTGAGTCTTGAGGCAGGGCTAGGGATACCCCACAAACAAGGGCTGGAGCCAACCTGGCCCCCATCACCAGGATGACTAGATGAGGGGCGGGAAAGAGAGAGGGAGCATCTGGATCAACTCTGCCAACTTTGCAAGACTGTTCCTAGTTTTAAACCTCTCCTCATTTTCCTTCCCTGCCACCTCCCATCATACTGTATTGACTAAAAGGGTCTCTTCCATCCCAGAAGATGATGAGAGAGGATCCCCATGGCCATGGCCAGAGTGGAGGGCACTTCGGGGAGAATCAGTAAATGAGATGAGGACAGACCTGGGCAGAAACTGCTGCAGTCCTCAGGGGAGGGACGAGGTAGCCTGGAGGAGAGGAGACGGGTCCTGTCAGGAGGCAGCATGTGGAGTGACCATGTGGAGTGGGGCCGAGAAATGTGCATGAAGTCACCCCGACGAAGTGGCAGGGCCCACATTTAAGCTAGGGCTGGGTCTAAAAGATGATGTTTCTGAGGCAGAGTGGCTGTCTTCGGTGATCACCCAGACACAGAGGAGGTGGGATGGAGGAGATGTCGGTAATTCACATTTCACCCTCTTCTCCTGGACATTCCAGCCCGAGTCTTTCTTTCCCTCCACACAGGATTCGCTTGTGTCCTCACAGCTGACCTACAGTCCAGGGCTGAGCCCGTCAGCTCCTCCCTGGCTGGTGGCCTCGTCTCTCTCTGTGCCTCAGTTTCCTCCTCTGCCACGTGGGTTAATGCCCCCTTCTGCTCACATCATTGGGGCTGCTGTGAAATCATGACAGTGATTTCAGGTGAAATCATGGCAGTGGCCTGGCACCAAGGGCACCAGGCAACAGGGACCTATCTGTGTGACTGGTCCTTTCTGTGCCCTTAGGTGACATTGAGTTTTACTGAAGTTGGGGAATTCTTGAAATTCTTAATAATTTTATTTTTAACTTGTGTTTTGTAAGTGAAGTCCGATGGGGCATTGGAGCACATGCATGTGAGCAGAGGGTGTATGTGGCATGTGTGTTCCCACTGTTTCTTGCCATCCCCGTCCCCATACAGCATTCACGATGCCCCACAGGCTCCAGCAGACCTGGAAACGTGGTGCTTCAGCAAGACTCAAAGCGAGTACAAGGCAAGTGTTACATCCATGACTAAGCAAGTGGGGGTGCTGACAGCCCCAGAAGGCCAGGCTTTCTGCGTGAACCGGAACGTTCTACAAATGCAGAAAGAAGTCAGTGGTGTACTAAGAAATATAAATGACCAAAGAACCTTACTGTATTCTTTCTTACCTGTGTGACTTCTCTGTATTAACCAACCACTTACATTGGAAATTATGGCCGGGAGAAAGGAAAAGATAAAGCCCTTCACGGTTCCTTTCCCTTCAGCCCTTCCTTACTCACCAGTAGCCCAAGGTGGAGAGTGCGTGAGGCATATCCACACATCGAGAAGTGAAGTAAAAGCTGTGGATCTGGTTTTGCGTAGAGTTTCCATTCTTCCAGTAAGAATGAAATACACATGCATGAATGAGCCACAAAATACAAATCACGTGATTTCAGTGATTCTGTATGCAAGTTAAATGCTCTTGTGTTTGCATTTAAAACTGGCATTGCGCAATATGAAGAAGAACGGTAAAGTTCACGTTAATAATTTAAAATTCTAATTTTCTTTACTTAGAATAACATGGAACAGAAACTAAAAACCACCCCAAGATGAGAGAGACTGCAGCAGAAAGAAAAAAGCTTTATATTTCGGGATGTTTAAAGGTGCTTTTTTCCAGCTTTTTAAACAAGGGCGCCACATATTCATTTTTTTCTGGGCCCACAAATGATGCCGTTGGTCCTGCAGGGAGAAGCCAGGCACCAGTGCAGGGGCCGAGGTGCTGTTACATAACTTCTCGGCCGGCCGGCGGGACATGCTAATTAAGCACAGAATTTTAGGAAATGTGAGTCCAGAGGAAGTTTTAATTAACTTTACTCCGAATGGAGGGAGAAGGTGGATGGTGGGGAGCCCCGCAGAAAAGTGGAAGGTGAGAATGAAGAGAAGAGGGGAGCGGGGAGGGGAGGGGAGAGGCTGGCGTCTGAGGAGCACTTGCTACTGCATGCGCCTGTCACTGTGCCCGTATCCATCCGCAAACATCTCACTTCATACCCCAGCAATCCTGGGAGATGGGCCGTCGTCCCCTTTCACAGCTGAGGACACTGAGGCCCTGAGTGGTGAGGTGACTTGTCCAAGCGCTGAGGGAGGCTGGCGCTGTACCAGGCCCTATGCCAATCATGGGGACAGATATACTGTCGTTGCCCTCCTGGGCCCCAGTCCATAGCGGGGCAGATGATGACAGTGCAGTGGGACCTGATGCGGAAGCTTAGATTGTGTGGGAGCCAGAGGGGGACCCTAACCCAGCCTGGGGTGTCAGGTGGCTCCCCAAGGAGTAAGAGGAAGAGAGAGAAGGGGGAAGGGGAAAAGGAAGATGAGGGAGAGGGGAAGGGAGAGGGAAAAGAGGGCCAGGAGGAAGAACTCCTCCAGGTAGAGGGCGGCAGGCAAGCAGGCCGTGGTCCCTCAGGGAGGCGAGCAGAGAGAGCTACAGGCTGAGTCAAACCTGGGCCTTACACTCGCCAGTCGGGAGCCCTGGGCTGCTCACTGACCCTTTCTGGCCTCTCCTGTCACTGAGTGGGGACATCACAACAGCCCACCTCCTCGCAGCGTGGTTGGTTTGAGGACTAAAGGAGCTGAGGACAGCACTGGGCTGCAGTAGGGCCAGCTGAGCATGGGCCTTCCCAGCCGACCTGCCCCATGCCAGGCACCCTGGCCAGTGCTGGACACACCCTGGAGACAGCGGACCCCAGCAGCCCCCACAGAATCTCAGAGGCAGCAGCCTGATCTTGCAGAGGGTGATCAAGGCCCCTCCCTGCTCCTTCCTCACCCTTACCTGGGCTGAGGTAACAGGACAGAGAATTTCACTGTGACTACCTCTATCTCCCCCACTGAGCCACTTTCTTTCCCGCCTTGGGGAGGAAGTATCTTTAACTCAATTGTCACAATGACGAAAAATATTCTAAAGTCCCCCAGATCTGTGATCTCACTCCCTGGGCAACTCCTCTCCCTTCTCTTTCTTTCCCTCTCCCCAAGGCAAAGGCAGCCCCTAGGGACCCAGAGCAAGGCTGCTATGTGTCCCTGAGGAAGTCACTGGGCCCTGACCTCCCACCTTCCCCAGAGCCCTGTGTTGCCAGGATTCCTGGCGCTTGGCCATGAGTCCTGAAGCACAGACTCCAGTCCCTGCTCCTCCCCTTCCCCTGAGTGGCATCTGGGTGGTCACCAGGCAGAACGGCGTCTTCCACGTCACATGCATCACTGCTCTAGGACCTGCCATGCTCCCCCACTGGCTGCCTCAAGCCGTCATGTCTCCCTACTCCGCAGCTTTACCACCCACCGCCTCTCCCATCCCTCCGCTCCAGGAAACTCCAGGCAAAGTGAGACTTCACTGTGCTCCCAGCACCCTGACTCCACCCCCACCCTGCTGGGGCTTTGCTTCTGCTGAACCCCTCCCTCCCTCCTTTTCCATCCTCCCTCTGAGGAACTCCTATGCATCCTTCAAAGCCCAGACTTCATCTCTCTAGTGAAGCCTTTTCCAGGCAGAACTAATGGCTCCTTCCACTCTGCCCAGGGCAGCGAGTAGAAACATGTTCTGAGCATGTAACCTGGGCCAGGCTCCGTCCTCACCTGTTACATGCATCATCTCAAGCCCCACCACCGCCCCGTGAGCCAGATTGTTACTGTCTCTGCTGTACAGATGAGGAAACTAGGCTCAGAGAGGTGATGTAATTTGCCTGAGGCCACACAGCCAAGAAGCAGTGGAGCCCCTACCTCTCCGCTTTTTGTGATTATCTGTGTCCCAGGTCATCTCCCTAACTCAACAGTGAGCAACTCAAGCAGGAGTCACTCCTGAGACTTCCCTATATCCCCAGAACCTGTAAAGCAGGGCCTGGCAGCATCACTGGAGGTCTGTTCGGGAACGCATCTACCAATCAACTCGCACTTCCTAGCCTTTGTCCCTGCCGCTCCCCCAACCTGGACTCCCTTCCTAGTCCATCTGCCGGGTCCAGCCTCTGAGTGTCCACTGCCCACCTCCTCAGGAGGCCTTGGGCTTTCCCAGAGTGCCTTTGTGCCCCTTTCCCCAGCTTCTTGTTTGGAGTTGGGCCCCGATGAGGTGCACGTTCCCAGGTACCCAGGACCTGCCTCGCTCAGACCCTCCTCCAAGTGTCAGCCTGTGCTTCACAGGAAAATGCTCCACGTCAGCTGAATTGAACGTGGACTCAGCCCCATTTGGGTCAGTGACCAGCTCCACCACTGATGTCTGGAGTCCCAGCTCCCCTGATGTACAAACCCCACGTCCCTGCACGGGGCCTGGGAAGGAGCAGGGGCTCTGGGTCAGACAGGCCTGGGCTCAGCTCCCCTCCTGCCACTGACAAGCTGAGTGACCTGGGACTAATCAATTCATCCCTCAGAGCCCCAGACTCTCCTCCAGAAAAGTGGGAGCAGCAGCGTCCACCTAGGAGCAGAGCAAGGTTTGATGGGGCTCAGCATGAACACAGCCTCTGCACACAGTAGGTGCTCAGTGAATGCCAGCCCCCTCCCCTGCAAAGGCCGTCACACTCTGTAAGCTGCATCCAATTCAGAGCTGAGATTCTAAGAGGCTTTTGAATGAATGAATCTTTTATCCTCTGAACCCCCAGCCCTGCCTTCCCTCTGAGGCCCCAGCACAGCCTAGAGCCCACCTCAGCCCCACTTCTCCTAACATACTTGTGTGGGTTTTTGTGGGATTGGTTTCATGCACTCCACACAAAAAAAACATTTCACGATATTTAAATTCCAATCTTTTTTGTAATTTCCCCCATTTCCCCCAGGGGAATGTCTGTGTTCAGCAAAGGTCACTCATAAAACCGGCCATATCAGACAGGAAGAGGAGGCGAGGACTCCACTAGGGAGCAGCTGCCACTCATTAGGGGACATCGCAGTTCCCCTCGCAAGGAGCCCACACTCTGCCAGAACCGCAAAGCCCAGAGCAGCTCACTCTTCTCCCTGCCGCCTCAGAAACGCGAGACTGAGGCTCTCAGAGGTGGACTGCTGCTCACAGCAACAAGGTGCGCTCTGTTCATTGAGCATCTGCTTCTGTGGGCCCCTGGGCCCTGCACAGTCCACAGTACTATCATCCCTGCTGGACGGATGGGGACACGCAGCACTAGAGGTGAAGGGACTCCCCAAGGTCACACACAGCAGTAAGAGGTGGGGCTGGGATTGGAACCCAGGTCTGGCTGGTGCTAAGCCTCTTATCCTCAACCCCGTTCTCCTGCTTTCTGGGAACACAAGAGGATTTCAACAGGAAAGGTGAGCAGAGGAATCAGCCCAATCCAGGTGGATGCTCACCAGGCTTTGGGTTCAACCCACTCCTCCAGTTATTTGCATATATTTGCATGTCATGGCTCCAGAGACCTCAAGTATAGGCAATAAAATCAATTAATTAGTGCAACCAACCAGTGGGCACTTGGCTATGGGATGCCCTTCACCAGGGTAAAAAGTGGAATAGATTTTGAAAACAATTCATCTCATCACCTCCTGGTTGAGCAGAGCTGACCCTAAAGTGGGCTCAACCCCACCGCCAGCCCCCCTCACCTCATCAGGAGTGAGGCATTCAAGGGGAAGGGACTCTTATGCTCAATTTTCTGGAAAAGCAAATTAGATATAGAAGATACAGATACAAATATAATGATATAGATAT
Source organism: Rousettus aegyptiacus (assembly GCF_014176215.1). Classification (NCBI taxonomy): domain Eukaryota; kingdom Metazoa; phylum Chordata; class Mammalia; order Chiroptera; family Pteropodidae; genus Rousettus; species Rousettus aegyptiacus. Next base: position 18,275,595 of record NW_023416284.1, on the reverse strand, counting down.
GGATATGGACAGTAACCAAGATATAGACACAGACATAAAAATGTAGATAGATAGAGATAAAACTGGGGCTATGACAGGATGCGTAACAGGATGCCTCTGTTCTCCGCAAATGAACCGGAGGCAGAACCTCCCAGCCCAGAGCTCATAGGTGCTCAGGCACCCTCCCCAGAGGTGAAAGGACGTCCCAGGACAGAGCGAGAGCAGGTGGTCTGGCCCAGGTCTCACAGAAACCCTGAGGGGCAGCGGGCACCCCACCAGAGCGGCTGCTCTGAGCTGCCCTCCAGGGTCCACCCGTTAATGCCTGTCTCTGAGTGACCATCGGGGAGAGGTGGGTAGAGCCCTGAGGAATATGAGATCCGCATGAGTCACGCCAAATTTCATAAACTGCCTTGCGCCCGTCATGGGCTCAAGAGGGCCCGTGGCTCTTCACGACCAAGGCTGGAGTCACGCACAGGACCGGGGCCTCCGTCCACACGCTGGGGAAGGTCTGGCCGTCGAGGTGGGGTCAGCCTGACACACGAATGAATGAGTGCACTGAAGAAGAGGCGGAGAACTGGCAGGAGAGTAAACCCCTGCCTGACTGGACGAGCGCACAGACCCCGTGTGGACAGACGTGAAGGAGAGAGCAGGGACGAATGGACCCCTGAGGAACGGAAGGCCGAGGGCCGCTGCAGGCGCCAGGGAGCGGAGGTCGCCCTGCTCTGTCTCCTCCAGTCTGTGCTGCTGCCTGTGGGAGAGCTCGGTCGTCAACCTCCCCGCTTCCAGGAGGGACATGGGGCACAGAGAGGGTAGGTGACTTGCCCCAAGTCACACAGCTCCTGGGGGCAGAACTGAGATCCCAGCCCAGACGCTCAGCCCCCACAACGGGCCTCTGGCCGCTTTCCCAGAACTTCCATGGTCAGTGCCCTGGCGCAGGCTCGTCGGGAGACTTGGCATCCTGTACTCCCCAGCTGACGTTTGAAGCAGACTTAATAAAATCCAGCTCTTTATGTCAGAGCAAAACCTTGCCAGATCCTCCTAAATTGTTGCGATGTCCCGGTGCTGGGTTTCACCATTAATCGGCCCGTGTGGTTAGGGCTGGGCATTGGCTGGGAGCCCGCAGACCGCCTTTTCTGGTGATTGCTTCTGGCATGTCCTAGTTTGTTTGACTTTCCTGCCCCTGCCTGGCCGATGCGGTCCCAGGAGACTGAGCAGCTGCATTCTGTCTCCAGGCTGAGGCCGGGTGCCACAGGAGGGTGCGCAGGAAGCCACCTCTGCCTGCCGGGGCGCCCAGCACTCTCACTCCACCCTCCAGATGGTGGCATCCGGGGCTCCACTGCTCCCCCAGACCAGGCCTGCAGCTTCGCCCCCACATCCCAACCCTCTGAGAACACCACGTGCTGTTTCCCGTGTCGTCCTGGCGTGCTCGTGGCTCCCAGGCTGTGCCCTTCGCCGGGAATGCCTTTCCGTGTCCTCCCCATCCGGAGAGTCCCCCAAGCCCAGACACGGATGGCGGGAGGGAAGGAGCGAACATACTCGCCCCCCCTGACGTGTGCCACGGGCCATGCCGAGAAGTCGATACTCTCGGTGAGTCCCATGGCAGCCCGGCACCAGTCACAGACTGGGCTTCACTGACCCATTTGTAGATGAGAAACTGAGCCTCTGAGACACTGAGTAACTTTTCCAGAGTCACCCAGCGGTCAGCGGCAGGGCTGGAATAACTTCTGACCAGGTCAGCCAACCCACAGACCAGCCTCATCACCCACCCGTAGCTCTGGGCATCGTCCAACCCCTGGAAGGACATCACTCCGTCCTTCATGCCCTCCAGGCCGTTACTGAGCATCCTTTCCTCCTGGTCGTTTCCTGCATGTCTGTCTGTCTCTATCCCTGACGGGTCCCTCCTCAAGGACAGGAGCAGATTGAATTCTTCTCTTGCTTGTTTTGGTCCACAGAAGTGGGTTGAGGTGAACTGAACGACCCCATCTAATCCCAGTGTCCTGGTGCCCAACTCTGCCCCAGAGAGAGATGGACCCCAGAAGGTCTGAGTTCTGCTTGCCTAGGTTAAGCCTCTGTGTTCATGTCCGGTTCACACTGTCACATGTTCAGCTCTCAGGAGGGGCCAAGGGGGGGTGGGTCACATGGGAGCAGATTTAGGCTCAGCGTCCGCAGTCAGATATGCCCAACAGTGGGGCCGCTTCCTCTGGCAGATGGTGAGCTCCCCATCCCTGCAAAAGTTCAAGTTATTACAGGACAGTAGAAGGTGCTTCCTGCATAACTGGGGGAGTTGGGCTAAGATCACTTCCAGTGCTGGGATTCTGACTCCAGGATGTCTACTCCACGTTTCCCTAGAGTGAGTCTGTGATTCCCCAGGGTCCAGCAAGGTGTGGGAGAAGTTCCAGGTCTTCTCTAGAGTTTCCTTAATTCTGAGACTCTTGGGCCTGTGAGTCCACAAATAATCCCGTGATTCTAAAATTCTAGGATCCTGTGAAAGGGACCAGATGCTCAGATTCTGAAATTCAAAGATTTTATGAATGCGTTTTGAAGTCTCTGAAAGGAGTTCTAATTCCAAGATCCCGTGTGTCACAGATGCCTCAAAAGGACTGACATATCGGAAAATCATCGGCGGGGTGAGAGAAGGAAGGGTCGAGGCCCTCCCCACTCAGGGTTCAGCGTCTGCAGGAGGAGGACCCCCCTGGGCAATGTCCTATGAACACCTCTCAGCACTAACACGTGGGTCCCCGGGAGTCCCCGACTCCACACCTGCCCCCTCCTCACTGGGCTCCCGTACCCTCCAGGTCCCCACAGGCTGGCTGGGTTAAGTGGGTCCTGAGACCCCAGAGCCCATGAGGCCAGCCCAAGGGCAGATGTGCCTTCAGCTGAACACTTTGCCGTTCTGGTGTCTCCTGCTTTGTTACTTGTGAGGCATGTGACAGGGCACAGCCTTTGCTGAGTGGAATTTTCCGGTGCGTCTCCCCAGGTGTAAGCAGCTTGGAAGCCAGGAGCCCACTTTCATTTCAGTCCTGTTTGTTTTCCCGAGCTGCTCGCCCTGCTCCATTCAGCAGATCTTCACCCTATGGGAAGACAAAATCTCACACAGGATGCAGTCCTACTGTACTGGGGACCTGACCTGACTTTACTTGTTGTTCCCACACCCCCATGGGGCATGTCTCTTGCTCTTAACCTACAGTCAAGGATATGGAGGCTCCAAGAAGCTGTGTCACTGCCTAGTGGTGGCCCAAATGGACATATACACAGGCCTGCATGACCCAGAGCCAGGCTCTTCTCCACCCCGCCATTTGTCCTGTTCAAGGTATGAGAGAGATGCCCATGGCTGGGGGTCATTCCCATGGAGCTGTGCTGAGGACTGAGTAACAAGCTCCTTCCCAACGAAAGCCATCAGTCGCCTCGCCTAGAATAACTCCTGAGGATAACAGTGATACTAACACTAATAATAATAAAAGTCCCACCACCGCTGCCCAGCTGGGCACTGACCCTGTGGCGAGTTCTCGGCCAGCACTCCACCCTCCTCATCTCGTTTAACCCTCTCCGCAGCCCTGCAAGCTGCTGCTGCTCATCCCACATTACAGAAGGGGGAACTGAGGCTAGTGGCGGTGCAGTGACTGCCCAAGTCCCTCAGCCACAGGCATGAGGACCCCGGGGTCCTCATGTGGGGCTCACGGGCCTCCTCAGTGTCTCTCCAGCTCCGGCTGATCCTCTGGCCCTTCCGTGCTTCTTGCCATCGCCACCCACCACCTGCATGAAGTGACTCAATCCTTCCCTTTAAATTGACTTGAAATGAGCTCCCTTTTTCAATTTGCCTCACCTAAGCAATAAAACCCGTGAAATCAAGGGTTCAACGCACTAACAGCTTGTGGGCTTTTTTCTGATGCCCATTAAAAGATATACACTACTGGCAAAATAAAAAATATTAATGTTTGTCCACGTGCCACCCATAGTCACTTCTCAGACCCCCAGTGAGGACATCCCACTCTCTGGAAGACTTAGGCCTGCTGCTGGGATGGCCAGGAAGAGGGGGAGAAGGTAGCATCCATGTGGTAGACATGGCCTGGCCTCTCCTGGCCCAGCCCAGCCCAGCCCAGGACAACCGTGGGGAAGACCATGCCCTTCTCTGCTGCTCCCCCAGGCTGGGATTCAGCAAAGAAAACACTGCGGCAGCTGGAAGAGGCCCAGCTGAGCACCAGACCCATGAGGGAAGGCCCTGTGGGAAAGGGATTGAAAAGCTCTGATGACCCCAATGGCCCCTGAGAGTACGATGCATGTTGGGGTGCTCCCCACATGCCCTCCCTCCCTCCCAAAGGAAGCCCTAGGCTCCGAGAACAGAATTCCCAGTGAGAGAAGCCAGGAGGTGCCTTCTGTTCATCTACAAGGGGTCTTGCCAAGAACTAAGACAGGAAACTGCAGAGGAAAATCTGACAACAAGAAAAGGGAACAGAACCTTCCAGAAAGGCAGCCACATCCCCAGCCACAACAACTGCGAGGAGTGGGGAGGTGGGGGACCAGGCAGAAATACCTCCAAGCCTGAGTGATGGGCTGTGGGGGTGGGAAAAACATGCTGAGCCAGGACGTCTGCTCCGGGCCCACACTCCAGGGCATGTGGTCAAGCTGGAGGACGTCCAGATGCAGCGCCGTGGGGCAGACAGGCCTGGGTTCAAAGTCTCAGCTCCTGTTACCACTGCAAATCCCTCTGCCCTCGGAGCCTCTTTCCCTCCATCCATAAAATGGGGTGGACTAGAATCTGTGTCTTAAGGTTGTTGTGAAAAATAACAATGCTTAGCACACAGGAAGCACTTAATAGGTGTCAGCTATCACACTGACAACGTGCCTCCTGTGTGCAGGTCATAGGCTGAGGCACGTTCAATGGCAGCATCTCACTGAGCCTTCGGTAGAATCATAGGAAGCAGTAAGCATTCGCTGCTGGTAGAGAGAGGCTCAGAGAAGGGGAGGGACTACTCACTCAGAGTCTCCTGTGCCAGGTGCTGGAGGAGGACTCCCACCCAGGTTTGGGCAGAAACAAAACTGACCGCTCAGAATCCCCCTCGACCCAGGTGTCCTTGGACTGCAGTCTCCAAAGGCTCCTACCCGTTTGAAGACTCAGGATCCCAGGGCTGGGTTCTGTGATTCACAGAGGCCACATTGGGGGACTACTGGAGAGGGATCGGCTGGGCAACATCCAGGGACTTCTCCAACCTCCACTTTCCTGGAGTCCGAAAACCCAGTGCCCAGCACATAGCCAGGTCCAGCACTGTAAACAGCCCAGCTTGCTGGTCACACGGTGACTCTGATAATTGGGACCCTCGGTTCTCCGAGTGGCCCCTAGCTCTTCTCCCAACCCCAGCTGGGGGTGCAGGCACATCCTCCACTCACACATTCTCTCCTAGAGCCTCCCAGCCGTGAGGCGGCTCTGAGGAGGGAGGAGTGCCCCCTAGCACAGAAGCCCCTCCCTTAGCCTGTCTTCTCCCATATCAATTGCATTTGCATCTGGAACAGATGGGGTATTGTACTTCTCCCTCCCACCCCCATTTTTCACAGAGCTCTGGGCCAGGACATAACCATGTAATTAAAAGAGGAGAAATGCAAAACAACCCTCCTAGCGGGACTTAACCATCTTCCCTCCCTTGTAAATCTATTAATGAACTGTAATTGCAAAGACAGATCCTTTATTGAAACCTGGTAATCAATTCATTGTGGGGCAAAGAGCTTCCCAAGACCTGAAGATGGAAAGACGTGTATATTAATTAGCTTAATTTTTTATCTATGTAAAAATCAAGAAAACAAAAAATACTGGTTAGAAAGCAACCTGCCAATAGATGCAGCTGCCCTGGGGGGACACTAGCTTTACCTTTTTCTGGAACTTGTTTATAACCTTCTGTTAATCAGACAGAGATCCAAGAGAAGTGTGAGAATTCCACGGAGAGGGTGGATCAAGGGAGAACCTGGAGCACTGAGGTGCGTTTGGGTTTGAAAGGCTTCCAAATGCCAGCCCTGCCTTCCTCGCAATCTAGCAAGATGGTCCTTTTAGACTCGGCCCCTCAGAAGGAAAAACGTCTGCAGGAGAGTGGCAGTGGGGGCGAGGCTGTTCTGGGCAGGGATCCGGGGCAGGTTGGGTTCCCCAGGAGCAGAGTGAGACGGGACCAGTAGGCAGGTGGCTTACAGAGGGCGTGGGCTCGGGAGCGAGAGTGAGGGATGAGGGGGAGGAAAGAGAGGAGCCAGACAAGGGCGTGGCCTCAGCCTAGACCCACTGGGAGACCTGGAGCTTGTATGTCACCACACGGATGTGCCTCTCAAGCAATGGGCCAGGCCTTTTGTACCTGTGTCGGCCCATCATTAGCTAGTGGTCACCAAGTGGAGAGATAGTAACCTCGGCCTTTCCAGGGTGAGTCAGCGGTTAGTTCACTTCAGCTGAGGTTAATACTCACTACTGCTAGAACATGGGTGCCCTGGCCCCTTAGAGAGGATCGGGGTGTGGCACCAACTTCCATGCCTGTTATAGGCTGAATCGTGTCCTCCAAAAATTCCTTTGTTAAAGTCCTAACCCCCAGAAGTTCAGTATGTGATCTCACTTGGAGATAGGGTGCTCACACAGGTAACAAGTTAAAATGAGATCATTAGGGTGGGCCCTAATTCAATACCATGAGTGTCCTGATTAAAGGGGGAAATTTGGACACAGATACGCACATAGGGAGGACGCCGTGTGACGAGAAAGACAGATCCGAGTGATGCTCTTCACACCTAGGAACCACCAAAGGTTGCCGGAAACCTGCCAGACGCTGAGGAGAGGCATGGAACGGATCCTTCCTCACCGCCCTTAAAGGCACCAACCGCGCCGACACCTCGATCTTGGACTTCTACCCTCAGGAACTGTGAGATGACAAAGTTTTGTTATCGAAATCGCCCAGTTCCGCCAGGCCCAGGAAACTGACACAAGGCCCAGCTCTCCAGTCATTAGGAACATCTGGTGATTCTGCCCACCCAGCGCCCAGCCTCTGATAACAGCCTCCTAATTGTCCTTGACGAAACCGTTGTTCAGATTGGGTCAGTTCTATTGCTCTATCCTCAAGTTCGCTGATTTTATCCTCTATCATCTCTATTCTACTGTTGAGCCATCCGCTGAGTTTTTCATTTTAGTCATTGTATTTTTTAGTACTATAATTTCCATTTGGTTCTTTTATAATGTCTATTTCTTGCTGAGATGTTCTTTCATTTGTTTCCAGAGAATTCATAATTGCTTATTGAATCATTTTTATGACGGCTGCTTTAAAGTCCTTGTTAGATCATGCCAACATTTGATTCATCTCTGTACTGGCATCTGTTGATTATCTTTCTCATTCAAGTTGTGATTTTCCTGGTTCTTGATATGATGACTCTTTTTTTAATTGTATTTTGGACATTTTGAATATTATAAGACTCTAGATTCTATTTAATTGATTTTTTTTTTTTTTTTTTTACCAGCAGTCGTATCAAGAGGCCAGATGGGCATGCATGCTCAGCTCCCCCTGGCATGCCAGCAAAGATAGGGCACCAACTTTCCTCTTTGTTGTTTCTGAATGAGCATGTTAGGCTCAGCTTCCCATTTGCTCTACTGACACCAGGGATGGGGAAGCCGAGGACCGAGTCATAGCACCTTGCTGCTTCAAGATAGGCACAGGAGACGAGCTTCCCACTGAGCCCTGCTGCCACCAAAGGGAGGGGAGGGAAGCAGAGTAGCAACTAGCCCTGCCTCCCACCACCCCATGCTGCCTCACCGATGCTGGGTTGCGGGTTGCGGTAGAAACCCTGCTTCTCTCTGGGCCCAGCCGATACCTGTCAAATGGTAGATCGAGACCCCCATTGTGAACAGCCACACCTTCCATCGCCACGTAAGCCTCATTGCTGCCAAGTGGGAGTGGAGGCTTAGCTCAAAGCTAGGCCCATCTGGAACCTCTCTGGCAGAGCAATCAAAGCATCTATGCCTACTCACACAGGGTGGAGATGGGGCAGGGTGGGACACCAGCTTCCTACCCCATCGTCCTGAAAAGGCAGAGCCGGCGGAAGTGGGGAGAGAGTAGTTTTTCTCTTGCTTTTTGGCTGAAGTAAGGCAGATTATGACAAAAAGGGTTTTCTGTTACTAGGCCACCCTCTTCCCAGTCTGTTGGCTAAAGTGAGCTTTTTCTCGAAGCTTCTTTAGTCTGTGTCTGTCAGTGTTCTGGTTTGGAGGCCTCTGCAGCATTCTGTCAGGATATACGGGACGCAGTAAGACCAGGGAACTCTCCATGATGTCAGTCCTCAGGTTCTGAGGTCCCTAGGTGGTCCAGCTTCTTCTTTCTTTCTTTCGGTCTTCCCGTGCTTGGCGTTTTATTATATCCAGGGTTTTTAGTTGTGAGGGATAAGGCCTGGGAGGACTGGGGCTACTCCAACTTAGAGGAAATGGGAATCTCATCCTTTCGATATTTTACTGTCACTCTCAGAAGCAGAGAAGCCATTCCTAACCCCCACAATAGGTCACCCCCACCTCGTTACACGTTTCCATGGCAACCCATGTACTTCCAGTGTGGCATCGTCAGCTGCATTTATATATTTGTGTGTTCGGGTGAACTAATACCAGTTCCCATCCTTCCGCTTTATCAGTAGAGCTCACAACAGTCCAAGGACAGGGACGGACCCTGCTCACTGTTGTATCCTCTGCGCATAGTACAGATCCCGGAAAGGATGTGCTGAGATGCACAAGAGCACAGGAACTGGGTGGGGTGGAGGCAGGGGAATTCTTCAGACAGAAGTTCAGAAAGGGCTATTGTGAGGTGCTGAAATTTAGGCTGAGACCAGAAAGACACAACGATGGAGCCAGGCAGGTAAAGCTGTGAGCTTCCCGGCAGAGGGACCATCATGCGACAAAGCCCTGCAGTGGGATGAGTTTGGTGTATTCCCAGAGCAGCAAGAAAGCCAGCAACTGTGGAGGGAGGCAAAGAAATAGATCACGTGGTTCTCGTAGGCAACTGGAGGAGGGTGAGGAGAAGCCATTAAAGGATTTAGTGGAGAGAGAAGCGGGCACGATCTGACTGGGGGTGCAGGAAGGTCTCCTCTGTCTCCTCCTAGTGATCTGCAGGGGCTGTGACAGGCACCCAGTGTGGAGGCTGTTGAAACACTGGATGACAGATGAGATTGGGATGGGAGTGAGTCAGGTTAAGAAAAGAAGTTAAGTGGTGGCTGATTCTGGGAATGAACGACTCTCTGCCGCAGAGGGGTGTAGTGGGTAAAAAGGAGATAGAGTAGGTCCCCCCTCACCCCGCCTTCAGAATCCGGTTCTACCCCTCTCAGCTCAGGGCTTCTGCAGATAAGGGTCTGGACAGGCAGCCCCTGCTCTGAAGCAGGTGCTGCCAGATGGCTCCTGCAGAAGCAGATGGTGTCACGGTAGGTGCCTATTGGAGTCCAAATGTCCTGTCTCAGGGCATTCCAATACTGGGGCCCCCCATGGAAGCATCTTCCCAAAGCCCCATCTGCTAAATCCGGCCCACCTCACCTCGACCTGCTAGACACTGCCGATTAAAAATGGCATGTCTTCCAGGGGCGGTAGACAGGACCCTGGGTTGAGTGTACGAGGGGAGCCCATGGCTCTTGAAGCCTGTTCCCAGTCTGGACTCCCCACCAAGAATCATGGAGGCAAAGAGTGTTGGTGCCGGAACTCTAGGCATCATCCATTCCAGCCCCTTTGACTTTCAGATGGGGAAACTGAGGCTCACAAGGCTTAGTAAAGGACAGAACATTGGGATCAGACAAATCTGGGATTCACGTTCCAATTCTGTTACCTCATTGCTGAGACTTTAAACAAGGGACTTTCCTTTTTTGGTTTCTTCGTCTGTAAAATGTGGGTAATACTAGTAGCTAGCACTTACTTTGCATCAGGCATTGTTTTAAGCCTTTAATATATTCGCTCTTTAAATCTTCAGAACAACCCCATGAGGTAGGTACCGGCATTACTTGTTCCACCTAACGCGAGGCAACTGAGGCACAGAGGGCTTATGTAACTCAATAAAGATTTACCCAGCCAGTAAATGCAGAGCGGGGTTCAAATCCAGCAGGCCTTCGAGTCTGGCCTTCGAGTCTGTGCCCCCAGCCCCGATGCTGTCCTGTCTCCGGTACGTCCTTAAATATGACCTTGAAGGATATATGCCTGTAAAGGGCTGAGCACAGTCCTGGCAGAGTCAGAGCTCAATAAAGGCTGACTAAGGTGTCAGGCACCTCCCTGAACTCTGGGGAAACTGTGGTGACTGAGCCAGATGCAGAGCCCTGAGGGGCTTCCAGTCCCCTGGGGGCGTTGGAAGCATGAACTGTCATTTATAGCACAGAAAAGAGCCAGGGGTGAAGAAGATCAGGGAGCCATGGGAGCCCACGGAGGGAATGGCGTATGCAAAGGCACAGGGCCCAGAGAGGAGCAACAGAAGCCACCGTGGGCCTCCAGGGGGTCCAGGAAGGGACACAATGAGATCTAAGGGGTTTTCCAGGGTCGCTCTGTGGCCAGACAGGGTTTAATGAGGATGGGGTTGAGCCCAGAATCCAGGAAGCCAGTGAGCAGCTGCTGGAGTCAGGGCTGGGCTCATATTCAGGTCTTCACTTCCTTACATTTCATGAGCAAGGGGGACTTTCACAGTAAGAAGAGGGGTATGCTTCACTCCCTTCTTACTGACTGCTCTAGACTGGAGAGAATGATTCTGCGAGCAGACTCTGAAGTTGCCAGGAGGTGGGCAAGCCAGGCACCCTTACCGCCCCCCTCTTCACCCCACCCATCCCCTCTCCCTCCTAGGCTGTTCCAGCACATTAAATGATGAAGCAGCCTCATTACTGAAGCCTCTGGCTCATTAGCAGGCAGCTGGAGGGGCTGGGGGACCACTGAGGAGAGATGGGGGTGGGGCAGGGGGAGCAGCTGAGCCCGGGCAGTAATAACAGCTGCACAGCGCTTTATGCTGAGCTGGGTGTATTCGATCAGTGTACACACACCCTAGGCTTTTTCTCTTTTTTAAATCACTTACAATCCTAGTTGATCTTCACAAACTGTGGCACTGTGCTGTCATTAGAACGGCCCCCATTTTAGGCTGTGGATATGGACACAGAGAGGAGAAATGACTTCCTCGAGGCCAGGCAGGAGGAGGAGGCAAACCCAGTCCTAACAACAGCAGCCCACGTTTCTGGAGCTCCTCCTGTGAGCCTGATCCATTACTTGCAGTACTAGGCATTCACCAAGGGCCTCGTAGGCCCTAGCAAGGACTGGATTTTATTCTAAGATCTCCAGAATCCAGTGAAGGGTTTTGGGCATGGAAGGAGGGACAGGATATGGGTTTATCATTTATAAAAATAACTTTTATATAGCAAGAAGAAGAACCAGGATTGACCCAGATCTAATCTCATGTCCATCTCACCAAGACAAGCTGCCCCATCCCTCTCCACCTCACCCCACCCCACCCCAGCCCGTCCCATCCTGCCCAGGCTCTGTGACCTGCCACAAGGCCCAGGGCCCTCCCCCTCTCTTCCTGTATTGAATGAGACAGCCATGTAAGCTCGAGGCAATCTCCTGCCCTGGCTGGGCCTCAGTTCCCACCTCCCTCTCTCCTTCCCTTTCCCCAATCTGCACAATTTCCTTCTAGAAGGCCATTCCTTGGGGTCCCTGCTGATGGAGTGATGTGTGGGTGGGTGAATGGAGGACCGATGGATGTGCCTGGATGAGGCCTCAGGAGGGAGCTAGCTCTGGGATCAGGGCCCTGACCTGTTGTGGACTCTGCTAGTGACCCCAAGAGTCCCGTGCAGACCGTGACTATCTGAGACTCGGCCTCTCCCCCTGTGACGTGGGGATCAGACCTGCTCTGCCTCCTCCTGGTGGGTGCTCTGCAGTCATGTCTGGGCTCTTGACAAAGGGTGACCCCACACCCAGGGGCAGTCTGGGGACAGTGAGGGTGGCTCCCAGGGTTGCGCTGGAGCCCTCTCCACCCTGCCCATTCCCTGCCCCAGCCTCTCGTGCCCTCCCAGGCATAGGCATATGCAAAGGGCTGTCCCCTCAGGAGCAGAGGGTACTGCAGGTCTGAGCAGCATTGGGACTGAGTGTGGGGGGCTGTCTGCAGGGGTGAGTGTGTGAGTGGGAGGTGTCACGATTGTACGTATCTATGTGTGAGTGTATGTGTGTGAATATGCCTGTGTATGTATCTGTGTAAGTGTCAATGTGTAAGTGTGTTTAAACACATGTGTCTGTGCATGTGTCTGTGTGTGTATTTGTGAGTTTATGTGAGGAACGTGTGTGTGTCTATGTATCTGTGAGAGCTCCGCCTTCCCTCTGCTTTGCTCACTCCAGTAGCAGGCTCAGGGAAGGTTCCAGAAGGGGCCTCACACCCTGGTCCTCAGCGATTGAGCCCAGCCAGCCCTAGGGACAAGGCGGCCCCTTCTGACCAGTCCAGTCCCTAACCAGCCCCCTCCTCAGCCCGGAAAGCACCAGGCCCCTCCCTGCTAGCCGGGCACTGCCCCGGGCCCGGCCTTGTGGAAGGACCAGGGGGCCGACTGTGCTGTTCTCTTTGCACGCTGCCAGGAGAGACCACTATGCCTACTCCTACTACCCGTAAGTAGCTCCGCTGGCCGTGGGTCCCGGCCCCTCCTGGGGAGCCTCTGCCCTCACCCCCTTGGCTGGGCCTGGCCTGGTGCCAGCCCCTCCTCACGGGCGCGTCCGTCACCGAGCTTCCCTCCTCTGCTCTGACTCTCCCCTCTGTGTTGTCCTGGAGGTCACGAGCCCTGGCTTTGCAGTCAGAGCCTCTGGTTCAGACCTGGCTCTTCTGAGTCACCCCAGGCTAGTCACTTACCCTCCCTGAGCCTTCCTGTCCTCTCGCCCCCTGAGACAGCCCCCTGTGTTCCAGAGCCATTCCTGCTGGTGGCCACTTCCTGACGTCATGTCCGTAGTCCATGTCCCAGAAGGTCTCACATTGGCCCCACTGTGAGGTCCCCATGCGTGTGTGTGTGTGTGCATGTGGGGGCGGGCCTGTCCCACACTGGCAACTCTCCCCACAGCACAGATAGCATTCAGGTCATAGGAGCCCCTTCTGGGCCAGTGGCCCCAGGCTCTTCAAACCCACCATTTCCTGGGCGCTTCCTCTGGGCTCAGTTCTTTACACAGAATCCTCACAACAAGGTGAAGTAGGAACTATGACCCCATTTTCCTGATGAGAAAACTGAGGCTCAGGGAAGTTAAGGGACCTGTCAGAGGTCACAGGAAGTGTAGAAATGGGGTGACCCCCCCCCAGACCCCTATCTGACTCCATGGCCTCCTGATGCTCTTCTGTCTTCTGTCTCTGTCTTCTCTGTCTCTGCAAGTCATCTAGAATTTTCCCCTCTACCCTCGTCTGTTCTCTCTCCTCGCAGACAGAGCAGGCTCAGATAGTCCTGGGCCAGCCCAGAGGATGTGGTGTCTCACCTCCTCCTCCCTGGACCCTCCACTTGCATTGATGTCACCCCCTGTCACACTAGTTATACTGACAACCACACCCCCGTCAACTCATGAGGAACCTCCAGCTCGGCTTGTACGGGAGCTGCGAACAGGGCAGTTCTCCCTCCCTCTCTTCTGTGCAGTTAAGTTTTGAACCTAAATGCAGAACTTTTCCGAGTGTCCGTACTGCATTCCACCTGCTCAATCTCGCCCTGAGATCAGCCGGAGGCCGGCCGTGTTTGGTGTCCCTCCTGGGTTCTGTCTTCTGTGGGTCTGGTTGGTTGGTGTTCGTAGTTCTTCTTCCAAGCAGGACAAGAGGCCTGGGCGGGAAGAGAGCCCCGTGGCACAGCACTGGAGGCTGCCTCTAGGCCAGTATGCACTCGTGAGGTGTCCTCCTTGGGCACCGTTGCTCAGCCAGCTCGACTAGCTGTCTTCTGTTCATGACCATCTTTCTGTCTTCCTTGCAGTTTCCTGGTATCTGGCCTGTCCCTCCCTCCCTCTGTCCCCTTCCCCATCTCTTCTTTCCCTGTCATTGTCTCTTTACTCTCTGTCCACCTCCTGCTCCTTCTTCTCTGGAACCTAATTCTCTTACCCCCTCTCTTTCCCTCCTCACCTCCCTATTTTCCCTCCTCTTCCATCTTCTCTCTTATATTGATGGTCAAGGTCACAGCCACAGAAGCTTCTCCTCACCTGCCCCTAAATGGGTCTTTAGTTGTGCCCTGGGCCAGAGTGAGGGTGATGCCCAAAGCCTGGTGGGTAGAGTATCTACCTATGTTCATAGCAGTGCTATTCACAATAGCCAAGAGGTAGAAGTAACCCAAGCATCCATTGACACATGAATGGATGAACAAAATTGGTATATCTATATAGTGGAATATTCTTCAGCTTTAAAAAGGAATGAAATTCTGAAAGATGCTGAAACATGGAGGAACCCTGAGGGCATTATGGTTCATTCATGTTGTGGCATGAACCAGTAATCACTTCATTCCTTTTTGTAAAAAACCAGTGGTCACCCCAGCTCTGTGCTTCCTGAGACCTCTGATACTTCCCTCGACATCCCTGAGCCTCAATGTCCTCATCAGGAAAACAGGATAAATAAAATAAGCCAGTTACAAAAAGATAAATACTATATGATTACATGTACGTGAGTTATCTAGAGCAGTCAAATTCATATTTTCTTTTAAAGTAGAATAATGGTTGCCAGGTGCTAAGTGAGGGAGAAGTGGTGAGTCATTATGTAGGGATAGGGTTTCAGTTTTGCAAGATGAAAAAGTTCCGGAGATTGGTTGCACACCAATGTGTATATACTTAACACTATTGAACTGTACGCTTAAAAATGGTTAATATGGTAAATTTTATATTATGTATACTTTACCTACCACAATCAAAAATGTTTTAAAAAGGAACGAAGTACTGCTTCATGCTACAATATGGATGAACCTTGAAAACACTATGCTAATTGAAAGAAGTCACTCGCGAAAAGGCAACATATTGTATGACCCATTTTATAGGAAATATCCAAAATAGGCAAATCCGTAGAAACAGAAAGTGGATCAGTGGTTGTCAGGGGCTAATGGGGAGGGAGAAATGAGGAATGACTGACTGCTAATGGATACTGGATTTCTTTCTGGGGTGATAAAAATGTTCTGGAATTATATCATGATCGGTGATGTTTGTACAACCTTGCAAATACACTAAAAACCACTGAACCGTATACTTCAGAAGGGCGAATTATCTGATATGTGAATTATATCTCAATTTTTTAAAATTACAGTTGAAGGACATTCTACAAATTGTCTGACCAGTAATACTCAAAAATGATAAATTCATCAAAGTAAAGAAAGTCTAAGAAACTGTCACAGCCAGGAGAAACCTAAGAAGGCATGACAACTAAATGCAATGTGGTGTCCTAGATCGGATCCTGGGAAAGAAGAAGGATATTCAGTAAAACCTATGGAAATCCGAATAAAGTATACTTTAGTTAATGATAATGTATCAATATTGATTCACTAATTATAACAAATGTGCTACACTCAGGTAAGATGTTAATAATAGGGAGGCTGGGTCTCGAGTATGTGGGAGCTCTCTGTACTATTTTCACAGCTTTTCTGTACATCTAAATCTATTCCTAAATTGAAAGTTTGTTTATTTAAAAAGAAATGAACTTATATCAAGCAATTTGTGCAGGCTGGTAGGAAGGAGGTGGCTAGGAATTTCCTGGACCATTGGAATTTGAGCCCCACTGACCCAAAGCACTACCTGGAAAAGCCCCCAGTACTTCTGGGCCCCATCCATCCTGAGCTCTTCATTCTGGTCAGTGCGAGTGGATCCCAGCCCAGTGGTTTGCCAAATAAGTGCTAATTTCTTTCATTACCACAAATGCTCCTTTGTCAGGGAGGGGACAGCTGAGAAAGCCTGAGGGACAACAGGGCCCCAGAGTCCGATGGGCCAGGGTGTGAATCCTGGTGCTGCTGCCTCCTCGCTGTGGTTGGCAGAGCCCACCTTCCTGGGCTCAGGGTACTCAGTGAGAAGGGCAGAGGTTGGTGTCATCGTCCTCAGCCCTGCCCCTTCCTGCTGGCCGTATTTGCATTTATATTGGTATTTGTCCGCTTATGTCACCTTTGGACTCAGCCAGGAAGCTGCCCAGATTTACTCTGGCCTCCTGACATTCCCCTGACCAGGTGGTACAATTTGCTCGTCCTCAGCCACATAAGCTCATCCCGCGTCCACTTTTGGCCTGCCCTTCAGAGAGTCCTCGCATGCCCCTTCCTCCACCTGGAGAGCTCTCCGTTGAGCTGTCAGCACAGCTTCCACAAAGAGCATGAGTAATCCTTTGTCTCTCCGGTCTCTCCTTTTGGAGCTCCTGAGAATTATCTGAGCCGGAGAAAATGCTCTCTCTTGAAATCAGAACACATGTTTTACATGTTGACTGCAGCTGCCTTTTAAGAACCATCTCTCCAATGGTACCTTCCTAGTTCAAGTCCTTACACTAAGGAAGACTAAAGGCAGGTCAAGCTCCACTCTTGTCAGCAACTTCTTTCCTCTGAGAAGCTGTCCCCAGCTTTCTGGGACTCAGGTTGTCTGACTTCGCAGGAAATTCTAACAATACCAACAGCAGTTGTCTGTGGCCATTTACCACATGCCAACGACGGACTGGGTATTTTTCATGCATCATCTCATTTAATAATCACAATACCTCTACTGAATAATAACGACATTATCTTCATTTGCCATACTTGAAAACTAAGGTTCAGAAAGGGATAGTAACCTTCCTAAGGACACACAACCAGTAAATAGCAGAACTGAGATTCAGACTCAAGCATGTCTTAATCTGGAGTCCTTGCTCTCAATCGCATTACGCTGTCTCTCTAAGGACTTTTTGTGAAACAAATGAAAAAGCCCCCCAAGCTAAAAGGAACGTGGGCAGGGCTGCTACTTCCATGCTCCTCATGGAAATTCACAGTGCACGTTAGCGCACTGAGATACCTCACAGGAAACACGCCTGTTTCATTCTGCTTAAACCAAAATTGTTTCAAATTCCTATTTAAATGCAGCTAGCATTAATATGATGGCTATGTGGAGGGCCAGGGGAAGGAGGGAGCAATTGGGGGGATCGTTTTATGAACATAATAGATGCCTGACCAATGTACTGTATACTTGAAACTAACTTAAATAAATAAATTTATATAGAGAAAAGAAACTGAACATTTGTCCTTATTGTTTATTGTGTAAATGAAACACCCCTTAATCATCTTGCGCAACTAGCGTTCTCTGGAATAGACTTTGGGAAACACTATATGTGGCCTGTCATGTCTTCTGGAGCCTCAGTGGAGCTCTGGCCATGATGGAGTAACAGCTGGGTCGCCCCCCACCTTACGCCGCTAGAAAACAGAAAAAGATACATGAACCCTTTTTCAGGTCTTGGGTGATTGGCAGCTCAGGACCATGATCCCTGAGGAAGAAAACAACACAAGATGAATCCTGGGATTGTGGGCGTGAGTGTCCAAAGTGGGGTATGAGCAGGGCTGTTTTCTCAATCCCAGGTGTGATCTCAGGGACCAGGGTGGGATGTCCTTAGGGAGACTGACCAGAAGAGTCAGGAAGTGGGAGGTCTAGGGGGAAGGGGACACTGTGAACCCCTCCACCTGTTTCCCCGTTGGCCGAGGCACTGCACAGGCTGACAGTGGAAACGCTTGTGCAGGAGAAAGGACTCTATTCAGGTGCCTTGTGTTAGTCTGCAGAGGGGGAGACAGCAGTTAATTTCGGGATTTGCTTGTCTTCGAATGGGGGTAATTGCTGGGAGTTGCCAGTGTTCTAGATTGTACCCTGGAAGTGGGGGAAGGAGAAGGGGGCTGTCACAGGCTCTGCTGAGCACTGCCCACTACAGGCAGCATGGAGAAGTCACAGAGGGGTGGCCCTGGCTGGGGAGCAGTGGGGATGCAGTGAGGGGCCCACAGGATCACAGCAGGCGGGGCTGGGCCAGAAGGGCCCTCAGAGATCACATGATCTGACTCGCTCATTTTACAGATGGGAAAACCGAGATGCAGAAGGGCACGGACTTGCCCAGGGTCACACAGGTGGGCCCAGCTAGGCCGCTTGGCTCCAGCAAACAACCCAGCCATTCTCCACATTGGCCAAGCTCTCTGTCTTCCCTCAGCCCCTGGGTCCATCTGAGGCTCCCCAGGCTGGGGACTATGTGTGTCAGGAACCCCTCTCCCTTTCTCTGACTGCAGGGGATCAGCGTGGCGGTGGGGTCACTGAGGCCAGCAGTCTTCTGAGGGGCTCACCGCGGCGTCCGTGCAGCCGGAAGGGCTCCCCATATCACACAGGGCAGCTGCATCCTGCAGTGCGTGTGGCCGATCTCCTGCAGCATATCAACCAGATGAAGACGGCTGAGGGCTACGGCTTCAAGCAGGAGTACGAGGTGCAGGGCCCCAGTCCAGCCAGGAGGGGCCCTCATGCAGACCCTGACCCTGGTCTGAGCTCAGCTCAACTCAGATCATCAACCTAATTCCTTTTGTCCTTGACCCTGACCTTCACCTTAATCTCAAACTGATTTAACTCTTGTCCAAATGCAGATTTGAACTCTAACCTTGAAGTTTGTTCTAGTTTCCATGAGAACATTGACCAGAGGATACAACTTATTCTGACTCCAGGTTCTAACATCCTTTAAACTGAATTCACAATTTATAGGACAGTATGACCTTCCAGCTCATTCCATTAACAGAATCACTTCCCTCCTGACGTGCCCTCTAGGCCAGGCTCAGGACTTTATAGGAGAGTATCTACTGAAGTGTCAGCTTCAATCCCTGCCTCCCAGGAGCCCTCAGTCCACAGGGGAGGAGGAAACCCACAGCAGCATTAGCAATCATGCCACTAGGGAGGCAGGCTCTTCGATTTTGCAAGATGACAGGCTCTTGAAGACAAGCAAGTGTCTTAGACCAGAGTGGAAAAGAACATCCCTGCAGGCCAGGGCCTCAGACTGAGGCTCACGCGACGGATTTCATATGCACTAGTGAATTAAACATGTGGTGCCAAATAAATCAGCAACTCGGAGACAGGAGAGGGAGACAGGCCTTGAGATGGGACTGACAGAGAGCTCAGTATGAGCTCATGAGGTGACACATCTCTCATGTCACCTGTCCCTTCACTGCTCTTCCCGCTCAGCCCCCCTCCCCATCCAGTCCACAGGCTTTTTCTATGAGGCGAAGAGCCCCAAAACCTGGCTAGTTTAATAATAACAACAGCAAGAACAATGGAAATAGCCACCAGTTCCCAAATTCTTAGCCTGCTCTATATACTCACATTATCTCTCTTCTCACAAGTTCATATGGCTGGTATTATTTTACGAAGAGAAAACTGAGGCTCAAAAAAGCTAAGTAAGTGGCAGAGACCTCATTCTATCTGACTCCAAAGCCAACATACTTCTGTGCACATTCTGCTGTTTTTTAAAGCCACGTAAATAGAGATATGAAGTCTAGAAAAAGGGAGGAGAAAACTCTGTTCAACTGGATCCCAATCAAGGCTTAGACCCTTGCGCTGTCAGTCATACCTCAAGAGGGCCATGGATGAGCTGAATCTTGCCTTCAAGTCAAGGCCTCCAAGCAGAAAAGGACAGGGGAACAAGGTCCCATTGATTAATTAATTAATTTAGGACATATTTATTAAAATCCTACTAAGTATTAAACTCTCTCCCAAACACTGGAAATGTAGAGGTGGAGAAGAGAGACAAAGTCCCTGCTCTTCTGGAACTTGCATTCCAGTAAGGAATACTGATAATTGTATACAAATAATTATACATTAACAAATGATAAGTTCTGAAATTAAGAAAAAAAAAGAGAATGAAAAGAGACTAAAGATGAGGAAACCGTATTAAAAAGAAGGTGGTCAGGGAAGGCCTCTTTGAGAATGTGATATTTGAGCAGAGACCTGAAAAAAGTGAAGGAATGAACATTGCAAAAATTTTCAAGAGGATGCTCCAGTCACAGGGAGCAGCAGGTGCAAAGGCCCCGAGGTAGAAACAAGAATGGTATGCTCAAGGACAGTGGAGAGGTCAACTGAAGCAGAGCCAGTGAGGGAAGAGAGGTAGGAAACATGGGGTGAGAAATCAGTGGAGGAAAGATCATTCAGGGCCGAGAGGCCATGATAGAGTTTGGATTTTATTCTTAATGTTGAGGGGATTCATTGCAGAGTCCTGAGCAGGACGATGATGTGAACTGATTTGTGTTTTAAGATCACTGTGGCTGCTGGATGGGAAAGAGGCTGTTGGGGTGAGAATGGAAGCAGAGAGGCAAGGGAGGAGGGATCACAGAAAGCCAGAAGGACCAGGATGGGGGCCAAGGAGGACATGAGAAGTTGTCATTCACACGTAGAGTATTAAAAGAATGGAGCATTCATCCTAAAAAAGAAGAGGCTCTGATGGACATGGAAGCTGATCTTCGACTCTAGAAAGCCTATCATATGGACAAGAAGTTGGGCCTAATCTGTATTTCACAAAAGTTCAGAACCAGGACCAATGGATGAGGCCACAGGAAAGCTGTCAATGCTAGCCAAAGGTGAACCAGCTTCCTGATGGAGACTGGAGGCACACAGCAAAGGCCAGCTCTCAGGGCTGCGAGATGGGGTGGACAGAGGTCAGCATTTGGAATCAGACAAAAATGAATTCAGATCATCCTCCCTTTCTGCTTACTATCTGGACTGCCATAGGCCACTTTACCTTTCTGAGCTTCAGTTTCCCCGTCTGTAAATTAGAAACAATACCATACTCTATTGTTCAATACAGTATGGTGTGCCTGGTGCATAGAAGGTACTCAATAAGTGGAAATGATTGTGGTGGTGATGGTGGTGATGATGGTGGTGGTGGTGGTGATGATGATGATAACGGCATCAATGATGACGACGATGATGACAAGGGTAACTGATGATTATGTTAATAATGGTAAAATTATTTTTATGATTGGCAGTGGTTGTGTGGAAGAAATCCCAGTATCGAGCAAAGGATAAAACGAGAAGACCACTAAAGTTCTCTTCAAATACTAAGATTTGATAGGAAAAAGTGCTCTACAAGGAGGTCTCACTCCCTCTATTGACATCATTACTCCCTCTGTTGACTCTCGTTCCCTGAGAGTGCCAGAGACAGTGGGTTGAGTGCTGCCAGGCTCAGCCTCTGGACAGGGGAACCCTGACCAGGCTGTGGGCTGACACTGTGCTGCCCATGGTCTTGGAAGCCGTGGGAGCCACAGAGAAAGTGGCCGATCAGCTTGGGGGAGGCTCTTATTTCTGTCAGCATTTCCTAGTCTCCCACCTGCCATAACTGCCCAAACAGTCAGAGTCAGAGATCCTTAAATCAGAAGGAAACTTAGACATCCTCTTATCCACCTAACTCCTCCCATTTAATACCTGGGAAACTGAGGCCCAGAAGGAAAAGTGACTTGATTAAGGTTACAGGCAAAGTCCAGGTGCCCTGACTTCCAGCCTCATTCTCTTTCTACTTCAGTAAAATGGACTTATCAATTCATTGCCTCTCAGCTCCAACTTCACCCTTCAAAACCTGACCTATGATAGAGGGCTGAATTCCTTTAAGCATTTCTGCTTTGCAGCGAGCATGACATCAAGCTTTCTCAGTAGAGAGTCCTGAAGGAACAGTGCGGGAGAAAGGGGCTTCTGCTGGATCCAGCAGCTTCACAGTCAGTTGGCGGCACGGGTCTGAGAACATCTGGCCATACCCAGCCCCAGCTGTGCACCCAGAACACACGTTCCTTCGGCAAGCTTGCAGCCTCCCCGCCCACAACCTGGTGACCACCATCCAGTGACACTCCCCTACCCACACCAACACTCAGATTGGCCCTTCTGAAGTGAGGGTTTGCAGGAAGGGAACTTGTTGGACTGAACCCTTGGCCTGTGGGATATGATGCTATCTTCAGGTAAATAGTATCAGAACCAAATTCAATCATAGGACACCCAGCTTGTGTAGCAGAATTGCTTAACGTGTGGACAACCCACACGTCTGGTGTCAGAAGTGAAGCAATGTGATAGCTGAGTATTGACAGCAGAGGAGGCCCGCAAGAATGCGTTTTTCCTTTACATTAAGAATTAATTAAAAACTGTCGGTATTCTTGCACACTTCCTCCTGAGATTTCTTTTTCTCTGGATATGTCTTAAATGTTTAGATTTGTATGTTACTTATTACTCTCACTCCTTTTTCATCAGCATCTTCCTAGCATGAATTGCTTTTTGACTGTCTCGTTTTTCATGGCTACCCCACATTCCATCCTGTGGTTGTTCCATACCCGAGGTAGCTAATCAGCATGTTTAGGCATTTAGATGGTTCCCATCTAAAAGCGTCTGTTATACATGATACTAGGATGATTGACTCTTCACATAGCTCTTTGTCTCTATCTGGTTTTTTGCTTATGATAGATTCGTAGATTTATCAGGACTACAGGTATGGGTATTTTTTAGGTTTTGGGTATGTTTTGTGAAATTGCTCCCCCAGAGGCTGGCCTGGATTCCACCCCCTATGTGGGATGTAAGGGGGTCGTCAAGTGAGTTTCCGACAACTTCCTCCTCCTCTAGCATCTCTCTCTAACTCTAGCCTCACCTCAACTCCCCTGTTTCTCTCAGGAAACACAATGGAAAAGTCGATGTTCTGAAATATCAAATCAGGTATTTATCTCTAAGTGCCTTTAAAAGTCAACATAATTACTATAGTTCCATTAGGTTTAATTTGCAGCAAATTATGCATTTAGCATAAAGTGGGGTTTGCTTTGCTGGTTGGAGTGGAGATAGGGTTTGGCTGTTTATAACAGGAGCCAGGATAACAGCACAGGCTGGGGAAGCAGCATCAGGTCCTCTCAGGAGAAGGCATTACTCCCAGGTGTAAGCCTTATGCCCTGGACACCCTGCCCTGTATCTGCTGAGTCAGCTCTGAGTTCACCTGCAGCAGGTAAACATAGTCTTGGGTGGTTCCCAGCACACCACATACACTTCCTCATATGGTCCCCAATGGGACTGAACCTATAGACTCTCCGATTCAGCCTTTAGGGCTTTTCTCCCTCCCCACCTTACTGTCCCCTCCCTACTGTGCCTCCTGGGATCACCTCCCACATAAACCACCTATACTTTTGGAGAAACTCAAACTCATACATCAATGGGTCACTGCAGAGCAGCAGCAGTGGGATGGATAGAGTGGAGGATTTCAGAGAAAGGGCAGGATTGTGATGGGCAGAATGGTCAATGGCGAAAGCAGACTTTCCCCCCATTTGAGCTTCTGATGACAGCGCAGCCTTTTGAGCCCCTAAGCACATGAAGTAACTAACCTGTGCCCTGACTCCTGACCCATTTATTACTTCACAGTGGAAGCTATGGGTCTGTCCTCATGTGATCTTACTCCTATTCCAGGCACTTGACACCTGCCTTCTCCAAGGGCACATTATCCCTCCTGACTATTGTCTGAGGCTCCTTTTGTTTTTTGCCTCTGAGGCCTCCATCTGGGGCCCAAAACCTGCTGGGAGGTCTGCCCAATGTCACCTGCCGGCCAGGCAGCCCCGTCTTCCCATTCAATGGCCAGGCACCAGGTTCTCCTAGGCAGCCCTCTACCTCCTGCTCTGGGCTGACCTTTCCCTCTCCTGGTTTTAAGACCCCGGCTGCACATATCTTGCTGTAATAGTTAATTTTATGTATCAACTTGGAGAGTATTTTCTTGAGATTAATGCTTAAATTAGTAAACTTTGAGTAAGCATATTCCCCTTCATAATGTGGGTGGGCCTCATTTGGTCATCTGAAGGCCTAACTAGAACAAAAAAGTGGACTCTCCATGAGCAGGAGTGGATTCTCCAGCAGATAGCCTCTCCAGGCTGCAGGTCTGCACTGCAGGTTTTGGACTCACCAATTTCCGTAATTCCTTATAATAAATCTCTTTCTGTATATATATATACACACACATCCTATTGGTTCTGTTTCTCTGGAGAAGCCTAATACACTGCCCAGACCAAGAGTCCAAGGTCCCCAGGAGTGTTCTGATATTCATCAGGTAACCTCTGCGAGCAGAGTCTCCTAGGTCCAGAGACATCTTTGTTTAGCTCCCTCCCCTGCCCCACCTGTTCCCCTCACTCCCCTCATCCCAGTAAAACACTTTCTCAAGGACCCTCATCTCAGGCTCTGCTTCTAGGAAAGCCAATTTTAGCTAAATCATAGTGGGAATGGTCTCAGGAAGATTTTAAAATGAAATCATGGAGATGGCCATGAGGACCCCGTCACTGCTGGTAGGGGGAATAGCAGCAGTCCCTGACACGTAGTGGCAATGCCATTGTTGAAACATTCACCATAGAGAACAGGTGGAGGGGGTGTACTGGCTGGTGCACGGTCTCTGGCACCATGATGTATGGAAGAAAAGTGATTATAAGGAAATTGGAATTAGGGGCTGTTAAGAGCCACTGATGCACTGAAGATTGAAAATTATAGACTCAGATTTATTGATCAGCAATTTGAAGCAAAATGTTCATCAAAGAACCTACTTGGCAGCATATTAAGAGACATTAATCTCTCGCAGCCAGAGACCAGGCACATGATCTCATTGGAAGAGTGGCAGAGCTTCAAAGAAGGATAAACTCTGTCTAGGAAAGTTTTCTGTGCCAAAGTCAGGGATAGGAAAGGAGGAAGTCCTCAAGACTTGGGGTGAAAATATCTGGACAATACTTGAGAACCCAGAGTCCCCTGAACCAACTAGGCCTGCAAAGTAACCCACTCCCCGCCCCCTTGGAAGAAGATAAAAGCCACTTGCTAGAAGTCTGTGCAGAGGCCTCAAATGAGGAGATGCCTTACACAGTAAGATTTCCATTCGTCAGGATGTGTCCCTCCATCCTCTTTGGCCACCAGATCCAAAATGAGGCTCAAATCTAAGCATGACCCAACTGCCCAAGTACTAGGTCTGCTAGGGGAGGAGAGAGACTACATATCAAGGAGCTGTAGGACCTGTCCGTAGGACCAGCAGTAAGTAGGAAAGTAGGCCCAGAAATGGATCCTGGAGGTACCAGATCAAGAGGGGCAGAACATAAAGCTGCATAGAGCAACATGTTGATATACAGAGACTGTCCCATGGGATTAACACCCTGGGAAGAGCCCGTTCCAGTACAGGGGTCCTTGGCATCTATGGAGATGACAGATCGCGCACTGGCAGATGGCATAAATATCGTAACAAGCAGAGAAGTTGGAATGGCAGCCTCATTAAATTTAAAACATGTTGAGCTTCAAAAGACACTGGTAAGAGATTGAAAAGACAAGCCACAAATTAAGAAGAAAGATCTGCAAATCATATATCTAATAAAGGACTTGTTTCCAGAATATAGAAAGCATTCTCCAAACTCGGTACAAAGAAAATAAACAACCTGATTTTTCAAATGGGCAAAAGACTCAAACAGATATGGATGGCAAATTACATGAAAAGACACTTGATATCTTTAGTTATTAGGGAAATAAATAAATAATACAAATTAAAACCACAATGAAATACTACTCCGCGCCTACTAGAGTAGTGAAAATTAAAGAGACTAAAATATCAAATGTCGGTGAAGACTCTCACTCATTGTAGGTGAAATAAAAAATGGTACAAGCACTGTGGAAAATAGTTTTACAGTTTCTTAAAAAGTTGAACATGCAACCTACTTTATGATCCAGCCATTTTATTACTAAAAATTTAACCAAGGGAAAAACAAAACAAAACAAATTCACCAGAAGACTCATACACAAATGTCCATAGCAGCTTTATTTGTAATACCAAAAATATAGAAATGACCCAAGTGTCCATCACCAAGTGAATGGATTAACAAATTGTGGTATATCCATATAATGGATTACCACTCAGCAATAAAAAAGAACAAACTATTTATACACACGACATAAATAAAACTCAAAATAATTAGGCCGAGTAAAAAAAAAAAAAAGAGAGTATGTGCTCTACAATTCTAGTTATATCAAATTCTAGAAAATGTAAACGAATTTATGGTGATAGCAGATCAGTGATTGCCTAGAGAAAGAGGGGCCAGAGAAGGGGTAAAAAAAAAAAAAAATGTAGAGGTTAGACAAAAGCAGATAGCTGTCAATGTGTGGTCCAGTGGGACTGGCAGCTCTCTCATGTTGCGCAGAGTCCCAGCCTGTCTCAAAGTCTTTCCAGACCGTCCTCTCCTGGAGTGACTGTTAGAGGATACAAGCAGGATTTGTTGATGGCAGGAATGAGAGGACTCCTCCTCCACTCAGGCTGTCTCTGGGAAATTTATTCCAGCTGCCAGCCCTGGGGCCATTCTGGATGATGGATGGTCTCTCTTCTATGTGGGCTGGAAGATGGGTCGCAGTTTTATCTGCTGCAGTGTCATTAAGACAACAAACATTTGCTCTGTGGGGCTTGGAAGGCCTTTAGAAACTGCAAGTTAAACACCAACAAGAAAGGGCTACTCAAGACTTAACCCTCCCTCTCTCAGACTTGCTCAGGCCTCAGCCAGATGGGTCTACAGATTACCAGCCTGGCTCCCCATTCCTGGCTCTTCTCGGCCTGGTGAGCGAGTGAGTGTGAGGGCAGAGGGAGGACAAAGGGAGAAGAGGAATCCTTGAGGCTCTCTGTTCCGGTGTTTGTAGGCAGAGAACCCTCCTCCCAAGCCAGTTAGAGAGCGGAGCACTGGTGGGGGGATGTCCAGTGTTGGGGGCTGGGTGACTTTGGCCTACTGTCTTAACCTCTCTGTGTCGTGTTCCTACAGGATGGAGGGGCTAGAGGAGGCCTCCCAGCTCCAAGATTCCAGAATCTGTGTTTCATGGCAAGTAGAGCCTGCCGGTCTTCCCCAAGAGGGGCAATGTGTTCATGATCCCCCCAGGTCCCTGCACTGAAGCCTGCTGCCTTCTGGAACCACGTGAGACCAGGTCAGGAGGCCACGTCTGGGGACAGAGGTGGAGAAGGTAACCTGGACGAACTGACAGAGAGGAGGACGCGCCTGTTACCGAACGTTCCCTGGCAGCCCATCATTGTGCTGGCACCACTCTGGCCCAGACACACACACACACACACACACACAATGCTCCATGCCAGCTTCAAAACACAGGAGAAGTCTCGCCTTGACCCCTGCCCTTTCTACCTCCCAGCTTTTGCCCATGCAATCTCCCCCTCCTAGCGTGCCTTCCTCCCCTGTATCCAAATCCTACCCAGCCCAAGGCCTGCCTCCTCCAGGAAGTTTTCTTTGGTGTCTGGCAGCCAAGCCCCCGATGGTTCCACCACGCTGACCCACTAGCTGTTCAATTTCCCAACACAGTTTTAGATGTTGTTGCCATGAGACTCAGACACAAACTTGAGCTCATCTCATTATCTCACCAGGTTAACTGACATTTACTGGGCACTTAACTTGAAACCAGGCACTGCAGGGGCTACCGAGGGGACTGGAACAAACTTCCACTGAACTCCTGCAGATGCCACCATTGTCCGGAAAGCCCACACGGGGTCCTAGCATGCTCATCACCCTGTGGAGATGGGAAGGAGGCTGCTCAGGTCATGCAGTGAGTCAGTGGCTGGAATTCAAACTCTAAGATCCATCCCACCCCATTACTGCCCAGGGCTTTTTAAATCCCCTCAGCAGGGGCAGGGTTAATCCTTTAGCCAAGAGCCCTCAGGTCACACAGGTGGGGCTCAAGTGGCCACCGCTATGCAAAGAAGAGGGTAACACACAGAGCAGCAACACAGCCCTTGGCAGGGTGAGGCAAGTGAGGCCCCCAGGGGCGGGTACCAGCTTTTAAGTGGCACTTGCTCTCAGGGCTGTGCAAGTGCTGCCTGCTTCTGAGTGGACACTTTCACCCCTCTGTTGACTCTCCAATCTGTGGCCACCTGGGACTCCAGGCCTCCTTTCTCCAAACTGTCCTCAGGGCCTATCTGTATCCACAGGACATGATTCATCTGTCTTTAGGCTTCTGGCTCCAGATCTGCCTTCCAAGGCTTACTCCCCTTGCCAGCAAAATTCTCAGAGATGTATTCAAGAAACAAATGGTGGTCACTGATCCCAGGTGGAGGGAGGGCAAAGCCTGACCCCAGGATTGGTGCTGGGTCATAAATCTCATCACTCGGAGATGGGAATGACTCTTTCTGAAAATTTGTCTCAGGATGAAAGCAGAGTGCATGCGTGTGTGCGGGCGGTGAAGACCTCTTCATTTCTCCAAGCCTTGGACTCCATCTCTGGCTCTGCCCTGGGGCTACTGGGGTAGGGTCCCAGTTTGTCAGTGGAGGCTAATAATGAGTGTCAGTTTGTGACCCCACTCTGGGCCGCCCCTTAGTCAACTTTAAGTTAAGGATAGAGAAGAAAGAGAAAATTAAATTCCAGGATGCCACAGCCAGAGGTGTTCCCAAAAAACTGAGTCTCACTCTTTTGTTACAGGTGAGGAAACTGAGGCTCTGAGAAGGTGTCCGAAGTGTACAAATCTGGGTATTGCTGGAACTAACACGCAGGACTCCTGAGTGTCAGTGCATCCGTGTGAGATGGTGTATGTGTATGTGTGAGACTGTCAAGTTGAGTGTATGTGTGACCATCTCAGAGCACCGATGTGAAGGTCACGAGGATGGAGACGTGCATTAGTCTCAGGGCGTGGGTGTGTATGAGCGTGACTGGGTGTGTGACGGACGGGACAGTGGCTGGTTCTGAGAGGAAGAGTGGTGCTCCCAAGATGGCTCAGTTCTTTCAGGGCTTGTGGGTGCCTGTCATCACAGGGCCACACAGGGTAGGGATTCAATGAATATTTGCAGGATGCAGAGAGGACTAGTGGGGAGTATCAGTGACGGTGTGTGCAAGGTGCCCAGCGCTGAGGCAGAAGCCCAGAGTCCAAGACTTGGCGCTGAGGCCCAGGAGGGTAAAACTGATGCCCACCCTCTCCTGCTACAGGTTTGGGCCCATTCAGGGCTCAGGCATTGACCCTACAAGTGGGGTCAAGGGACCTTAGCCATGGTGAGAAAAGAAAACCAGCCTGCTGAGGTTATGTGGGCAGTAGCCGGCATGGCTCAGCTGTATATCTTGGGAAGCAGGTATAGATCACGAGTGGGGGCAATAGGGCCAGGTGCCTCCCAGGGTCTCTCTTAGTTCCTTGGCCAGCAACTCCACGGAGCTCTTTCAAATGCCCTGGCCCTTTGCCAACTCTGGTTTCCTAGAATTATTCCTTCATCCTTGTTTAGGATGAAAGAGACTCTATGATTTAGGACATAGACAGTATCAGCAGTTAGAGAGAGGCATGAAGGTTTGTCCAGGAGGCCAGCTCACTGTCCACCGAGGGAAGCCCAGCTCGTGAGGCCTCCCTGGGTCCTGTGACCCTGAGGAGGGTGTGGCCCATTGGCCCCACACCCAGGAAGGGAGGAGAGAGGAAGTGGCCAAGGTAAGACCAATAGTGTGATGGTTAAGAGTTTGGGTTTCAGAACTGGACAGACCAGAATTCAACTTGCTTGTGGTGTGAGGCTGGGCATGTCCCTCCACCACTCAGAGGACAGCTGTCTCATCTGGTAGGCTCCACACTGGGCCCTAGAACATTGGCCCTGTCTTGGAGACCATTCATATTCCCAGAGAAAAGAAATTATTCTCCATCTAATTAATCTAATTAGAAGTAATCGAGTTGTGGAGATGTGTGCAGCAGAGTGAGTGATTAGAAAAAATTACCTCCCTGAAAAGAGGTTAAACTTAATTTTGTTGGTTCCATAATTTAAAAACCAAATAAAGAAGAGTGAGCTCTCCCTACCCTCAGTGGCCGAGGGTTCCCCGGGGTGAGCACACCAGCCAAAAGAGAGGGTGATGCTACAACCAGATGGGCGGGGGGCACAGCAGACTTATCTGGAAGAGCCGTGCTAGCTCGAGACCACCACCCACGACTTTGGGAACAGCCACGATCCCACCATCAGGCCTCTTTCACACATCCGGGCATGTGCATACACACCCATCTGCTGAGACAAATGACACGTCTGTCCTCGAGCTTCACAGTGTTCTTATACTCCATTCTGACAGACCTTCCCTCAAGAGAACCCAGAATTCTTGGGAGCCAGAGATGGTTACGTCTGGTGTGTGTGCGTCAGGGGAGGAGTTGCACTAACGTCACTGCTTTCTGTCTCTGTCGGGTTTGGCTCAGATGGAACCGAATGGTACGGGGGGACTGCCAGTGGCCTTCACTGGGACAAGCTTGGGAAGCAGCCTGGGGGATGATGCTGGGATAGGGCAATGCTTAATTCAAAAGGATGACTCCCTGGTAATGTGTAGTGCCCTTAATGGTCTCTAAATTACACTCCCTCCTTCTCTTCCTTCACTAAAGAATAAACCTTCCGGTTATTTTGAGACACAGAACCTGTTTCCTGAGAGCAGTGCCCTGTCCAGACCATCCATCACTTAGAAATTGGCAGAGCCTAAGGACAGTTGTTTTCTGCCCTGCTGAGTCAGGTGGACTGGCCTTTTTATCCACACCCTTTCTCAGCTTGTCTCCCAATCTACATGGGGCACCTCATCAGGGGCAGAGAAACTGGGAGGAGGAGAACTGTGGAAGAGGGTGGGAAGGGCCAGATGGAGAGGCTTCCCTTGACCAGTTGCCTACGTGGGAAAGGAGAAAACATTCTTCAGAAGCTAGGAAGGTATAGGGATCCCTTTCTCTTCCCCAACACCTGCCTTTGGGTTTGGAAAAGAATAAACATGATGCATTACTCAGAACCATAAAGTCCAGAACCCAGAATTCAGAATTGTATAACCCAGAATCAAGACTAGAATCCTAGACCCCAGAGCTAGAGACTGCAAAACTTAGAACCATAGAACCTAGAAGCACAGAGCCCAGAATCACATAATTTTAAACCCAGAAATTCATAGCCCAGAGTCACAGAATCCAGAGCCCTCCTTGAGGGCAGGGACTATGGTTTTCTCCATAAAATCCAAACATAAACAAGGATTTGACAAGAGAAGAGGCAAAGAGAGTCATGGCCTGGGAATACCGCCTGTCCGAGTCTCAACTAGGGCAGCTTGTAAGAAAAGAAGTGAAAGTTAGACCAGGTAGGTGTTATCAAGAGTAGCCTGAACATGCTGGGGAACAGGAGATGAGTCAGGGTGCAGGGGAAGAGAAGGTGGGTGTTGGTCAGGAGAGTGGATAGAAGGTGAAGATTCTTGTGATGGTTAGTTTGCACGTGGGTCTCAGGACCACAGGCAGCTCTCAGGGAGGCCAGATGGCTTTTCTCTTCAGACTCCTGGAATCACTCATTTTCTCCTGTCTTCAAGATAAAATTAACTGGCTGATAAAGAAAATTTGCTCTTCCAAATTATGCGTTGTGACCAGGAATAAGGGAATGGGGCCAGACTGCCTGAATTTAAATTCAGGCTCTTCCCCTTATTAGTTATATAATCTTTGGCAAGTTTCTTAACCTCTCTGTACCATGGGTCCCTTATCTGTTAAGTAAGGATAATAATGATACCTACCTCACAGGATTATGGTGCAGAACAAATAAAAATAATTAAAGGGCTTGGCATACCGACTGGTACCAAAAGAATATGTGAGCTATTATTATTGGTATTATTATTATCTCAAGATCTTACTATGCAAGAAGGGGATTCTTGGACCCAATTCCCATTCTTTAAAATGAGGACATTTGCTTCATTCATATTATTAGATGTTTTTTATCATGATAATGTATTTTTATATTATTTGGTCAATTGTTTAAAATAAAATGAAATAAGGATATCTGACTAAGAAGTGTTTACGTTCCATAACTGTCCAGCCATAACTGTCCTTAGGTCTTTGATTCAGGACTTTCTGTGAGTGGATAAAGGGTCAAGCATGAGGCATAATGAGAAGTGAGGCCTTTGGAATGGGTCATTGGGTATACCGATTGTAAAAAATTAGAAGTTCTTGTCAATGTTTTCGCTCTCTAAATCGTTCCTCTCCACTTGCCCCATTGTATGCTCAGATTTCCTGGTACCCTGAGCCATGATGTGCAGACATTCACCCCTCCCCCCATCTATCACACATCAGTCACACTGGCATTTTTTCGATTTCTCGAATAGACCGTGATCCTTCTCCCCTCTGAGACCTCTCATATGCTGTTTTCTTTGCCAGAAATGAGCAATGTTACATAGAATTATTTCTGTTGTGATAAAAAAAAAAAAAGTTCAACCTGGTTTAAACAAACTAATGAAAGAGGGAGATTAATTGGTACATTTACCCGAAAAATCCAGGGAGCTGATGGCTTTAGGTGCGACTGGATCTAGGCGTTTAATGATGTCTTCAGGATGTTATCCTTCCATCTCTTCTATGCTGGTGTCTTTCACAGACATGCTCTCCACCCTGGGTGGGAAATAGACACTATTAACACTAGGATTACATCATACCGACTTGGCATTTCTCTTTCCTGAT
Source organism: Rousettus aegyptiacus (assembly GCF_014176215.1). Taxonomy (NCBI): domain Eukaryota; kingdom Metazoa; phylum Chordata; class Mammalia; order Chiroptera; family Pteropodidae; genus Rousettus; species Rousettus aegyptiacus. The sequence goes on along the minus strand of NW_023416284.1, from coordinate 18,243,281 downwards.
TAGCAAAATTTCTTGTATGATTCTCATTGGTCTGGCTTGGGTCATCTACTCATGACTGAAATGACGACTGTAACCGGGAAGTAAAATTAACTAAATGGCCAAGACTGTGTGGCAGAAGCCAGGCGATGGGTCAGCCCCACATGGATGAAATGAGAGTAGGTGGGAAGTTGTTTTCAGTGGAAAACCGGGTAGTGGTCCCACCAAAGAGAGAGAACCTCTAGACAGGCAAACAATAAAACAGAGGCCACTATTTACTTTGTACCCCCTCTTCTTGACATGTAGATCATCTTTCAGATCTCGGATGCACCCTTTCAGAAAATATTATCCTGACCCTTGAGCTAAACATTTTGTTTTGCTTTTTAGCTTTTTTATATTCAAAGTTTAAGTTTATTTAGTATTATCAAAGAGAACCAGAGCCAGATACTACTTAAAGTGGTCAAGACAGATTTTATTCAGAAACTCTTGCAATGGAGGAATAGAGACTTCAGTATAAAACTAAGCACAATTTTAAGTACAACACGCAGGAATGGGGAATTATAGCCAAAAAGTAGGGTGAGGGGATCGGTGGGTGAAAAATGACTAAGAATCCCCCAAAGGTAAGTGGATTCTTGCTAAACTGACAACAGGATTCTTACTGAAGGCAGGCCAGATACCAAGGGCAAGGGATTCTCTCTAAATTGACATAGCAGGATTCTTGCTAAAACTGGACTCAGCAAGGGTGGATATGCAAGCCCAAGGTCAAGGGCTGGTCAAGGAGATAGCTCAAGGAGACTCTCTAAAGTTTGGTCAGGACAGTCTGCCATGACTTATTGGTCACCAAGCACTATGTTAAGTAATTTATACATATCAACAACTTTAATCCTCCCAACGTCCCTGTGAGATATGTACTTTTATCTTTATTTTAGAAATGAAAAAATTGAGGCCCAGAGAGGTTAAGTAACTCGTTCAAGTCACCACAGTCAAAATGCGACAGGACCGAGAGTCAAATCCAGGCAGCCATTCTTCACACCCCACTCTCTTAACCACGCTGTATGCAACCTCTTCTAAACACAACTATGCTAAAAATCACAAGCTACCTGCACTTTTGTGTACTCTCGATGTGATTATTTACTGAATGCCTGTCTTCTCTATTAGACCACGAAGCCAGGAAGGCAGAGATCTCGCCTGTTGTGTTCACTGTTGGATCCTGTCCCATCCGGCACCTAACACAGTGTGTAGCGCATAGAGGGACTTAGTGTCCTCACTTTTCCAATGGGAATAAAGAGCCTTCTCAGTGTTGCCCTCTCTGCAAGAGGGATTTGGAGAGTCGGATCCAAATGTAAGTCCCATTTCACTTCTTCACCCTTCTTGGCTCTCTCTGTTCCTTACCTCACCCTCTTTCCTCCTTCCCGGTCTCTCTCATCCTCTCTGCCTCTCCCCTACCCGTCTCTCCCTCACCTTAATGCTCTTCCCTTTTCTGTCTCTGTCTCATACTATCTCCTCCTTCTCACCACCCCTCCCCCAAAACTAATTAAATGATAGCGTGGAATGCATTTCGTTTGCATTCGACTCAGGGGCCATGAAGGGTTGGCAGCCACGTGTTCTCTAAACAGTTTCGTGTAGAAGGATGTAATGAACCGGTTTTATTACCGTCATCTCAGCTCATCTGAGACGAATACATTATGAAATAATTATGTATTCACTGAGCAAAAAAGACTGGTGAAGGGAGGAGGGCCCAGCTCTGAATCCAGGAAGGCCTTGGGTTGCTGAGTGCTCTGCTTGTGTGGAGAACAGGTGAGGAGGTAAAGCTGGACCCAGGTGACTCCTGGACGCCTGTTACTGCAGCCCTGCCATAACTGTGTGGTCAGAAATCCCCTGTGGTCTTGACAAGATCGAGGTCAGAGCATGGTTATTAAACTCCTGCGGGTGGTTGTTGTACCACCGACCCTCCCCTTCAAATTCATCGGTTGTATACCCGACACTTGACAGCACCAAGCACTGTACGTACATGGAATAACTGGCTTAGCACATAACAAACCACTATTTTATTTATACGTGTGTGCTGCTGCAATTACAATAACAGAGAAGTTTACTGAAAGCATTTCTGAATTCCTGGTACTTTTGCCCATTCTGTATTTCCTCAGTCATTGATTTTGAATAGTACTGATATAATAATAGTAGCCACCACCCACCGAGCACTTACTGTGTACTAGGCATTGGGCTTAGTGATTTAGTAGATTATCTCATTTAATCTTCATGATAACTCTGGGAAGGGAGAATAGTTATTGTTATGATTCTTTTTTTGTGGATAAGGAAACCGAGCCTCGGGAGTAAAATGCCAAGACCGAGACACTGAACATTAGACGATGGAGGACAGTGATGCCTGAGAGCTGGGGCACAAAAAGGTGAGACCAGTGATTCTCAGCTTCCCATCTTGAAAGAATTTCCAGGCCATGATACGGGGAGGAGGAGCCAGGTGGAGCTGAGCTAAAGAGACAGAGCTGAGAAACCAGGAAGAACAGGACAGTTAGCATTCAAAGGACAGAGTATCAGGAGGAGAGAGGAAAACGGAGAGAATTTGGGAGATCTGCAGAGGGCCACTTTCAAATATTTGATCAACTACTGATGGACACCCTTATTTGAAGAAACTCTGGAGAAAGAGCCACCCAAAAGGGTAAGAGGTAACAGATCCAACATTCACACAAGGCCGGGAATAATGCCTGTTCCCATTAGGCAGACTGGAAAATCCCACGGTTCACAGGGATCTAAATAAAGGACACAGATGTTCTTGCTTAGATAATGGAAGTAAATAGCCCTAGATTAAGCACTACTTCAGGTCTGCCTAACAATTCTTAAAAGCAAGACCAAAGAGATCAAAGTATTAAGTAAATTTACACCCCAGAATATAGCTTAAGAAAATTAATAGAAATACATAACTACCCGGAATTTCAGAACGTAGAATTCATGATTCCTTGGATTCAATTAAAAATTAGCAGGCATTCAAGGAAGTAGAAAAATGCAACGCATAAATGACAAATGAATCAATCAAAACCAACTCAGAAGTGACACAGATGATAGCATTCACAGACGAGGACTTTAAAAGTCATTTCAACTGTATTTCCTATGTTCTCGAGGACTTTAAAATATTTCGACTGTATTTCATGTGTTCTCAAAGCGAAGTAGAGATATGGAAAATAATAAAAAGATCGAACGGAACACCGAGAGGTGAAAACGACCACGTGTGAGATGAAATGCACGTTGGACGGAATTGACAGCAGATTAGAAATTGCAGAAGGAAAGATCAATGAATAGGACACCACAGCAATAGAAACTATCCGAACTGAACCACAGAGAGAGAAAAGGATTTTTTTAAATGAACAGAACAGCAGTGAGTTGTGCGACAAATCCAGACTCTATTGTACATGTCGAATAAGAGTCCCTAAAGGGACCCTTCAGGGCAGGGATGCAAACCCTGGCCCCCCGTGACCCCTAAGACCATCTATTTCCTCCCCCCACACTATCTACATTTATTCTTCGCTTCAGGGGATCCCTGTGGCTCCTCAACTTCTGTTACCCTCTAAACCCTCCGAAAGAGAAGCCTCAGTAACTCTCAGCCTCCAACAAGAAGGAGTCAAGCCAGTCCCTCCTGAGAAGCAAACATTTCCGGCAGAGTAAATCACCAGCTTCTTAGTCATTGCAGGTGCAGTCTCTGCCCTCCTTCCCCAGCAATTTGTAAATCAGACCTTACTTAGGCCTGGATTTGCAGAATCTCCTGTGAGATAAGTGAGGCAGGAAGCAGGGGGAGAAATGCAGTGAGGAGAGCAGCATCCCAAGTAGAGCCATGGAGGGGATCTTTTTGGATGGAGGAGAGGAGCACAATGTAGCCACTTAGGAATGATTGCTGTCACCTGCCTCCCCAGGGTGATGGACCAGATGCTTCCTGGGCTTCCTGCAAGCCCAATAATCTGTGGCTCCCTGACCTGGGTGTCTGCGGGCAGCAGGAACAAAGGGACTGGGGCTCAGGGAAGAGGCTGGAGCGGGGGCTTGGGAGTCAGCAGCAGCTCTGAGCTAAGTTCTGGGTGAGGGCAATTGGTGGAGATCAGGGAGCTGGTAGTCACAGAGAACAGGCGCAGGGTGGAGGTACCCAGGAGAAGCCCTGGACCAGGAAACTGGGGAAAGCCAGAGAGGCATGACTCAGCACCCTGGGCTGGAAGTCAGGGCCTAGATCGGTTCTGGTTCTGCTGCCGACTGGCTGTGTAACCTTGAGCAAGTCTCGTGGGCTCTCTGGCTGGGAAGGCATTTGTAAGTGGCCCAGAACTGAGGCAACGCAGAGTAGGTGGGTAACACACCCAGAGTCACGTAGTGGGTCATCAGCAGAGCCCAGGCCAGGCTGACCGTAGAGCTGGCAAAAGACACACCCTATGATGGAACCCGCCATGTGAGTTTCCAGATCCACAACCCAGTGAGGTCGCCTTGTGGTGCAGGGACATCCAAAGGCAAGCCTTAGCTTGCGGCAGAAGCTGAGAGCTCCTGGGTCCCCTTGTCTCCTCTGGCCCAGCCAGTATAGGTGAAAGTCACCTGGTCATGTGTGTCCCCCTGGAAGAATGACCTTTGGCTTCCCCTTCCTGAACATTGTCACCTGTCTGCTAGCTCCAGAATGTCCAGCACACTTACCTTGGGACTTGGGGGAAATTTGGAGCTGGATCCAGTTATCAGAACATTCTATCTGCTCAGCAATCCACAGCGAACTGGGCAAGCAGCACCCTCTCCCCACAGATGATACCAGAATTTTTAATTATTATAATTATCACTTGAAATATTCCTTTACCAGCACTGATAAATAAAATGAGATTTGGCTCCTGTTTTCCCATCTCTCCTTTCAGCTTCAAATCTGATGGTGAGTTTTATAACATACCCAGAAACAAGATTTGGTAAGAAGAGGCCCCTAAGGGGGACTTCGTGCAGGAAGGAGTCGGGGTAGTGGGTGTGAACGTACACATGGAGACACATCTGGGAGCGAGGGCCCACGTGTGTGCCTGAGTGTGTGTGCAAACATGTGCTTGTGTACATGTGATGACTAGGGGTGGCAGGGGCAGGCAGCACCTTGTCAGGGGCAGGGCACGGGAGGTGGGACCAAGTGACAGACAATGGCATGAAGATACCTGGGGAGTAAGTGATGGGGTGCAGATGCAGGTCTGTCCCTGGAGGTCACAGCTGGGGCCCTGCAGGCAGGTGGGCTCACGTGCCTGCTTCCTAGCTGTTTGTCCCCTCTCCAAGCCTGTCTTGCCTCAGCTCCACTGAGCACGGTGAATATTCCTCCTGCACAGAACCGTAGTGAGAATGAAGTGAGAAGGGCTGTGTACTCAGGCGAGCATTCAGGAAGGGTCGCTTATTAGTGTTTTTGACAGTGTGGAGGGGCAGTGTGATGACCACAGGGCATGACCACAGGTGATAAGAAGTAGGCTCGCCTAGGCTAGGGCTTCCAGCTGCCCTTTCGAGAGAGATGTGTTCATCCCCCTCAGAGGTGGTCTGCAGGCTGTGGCCAACCCAGCCTCTTCTCCCACTCCCAGTGTCCCCAGTGGGAGCTCAGGACCCCACAGAGGGGAACATCAGCCCCCAATGCCAGAGCCCCAGCCCCAAGGGGGATGGGAAGGCACAGCCATCCCTGAGCACCCACTATGCATTAAACCTCTTCCTACCTCTGCTCCTGCCCTCCCAACAAGCAGCCGCTGCCCCGTTTTACAGAGGAAGAAACTGGGGCTCAGAGCGGTGGAGTGACTGGCCCAGGGCCGTAAGTCACTGAGTGGCAGGGCGGGGACACGAGTCTGAGTCTTTGGGAGAACAGGGTTTGCTCCTCTCCTAGAGTCCCGCCACCGTCCACTCACTCGGGGTCCTGGGGAGAGCCCGTGCACTCCCCCTGTCCCTCAAAGGGTGGGGGTGGCGGAGAGCACAAGGCAGGCAGGCACCCCCTCCCCATCCGGGGTGCAGATTCTACTACGGGACTCTCCAGTGAGACCGTGGACAGGTCACTTCCTTCCTCTTAGCCTCAGTCTTCTCACCTGTCAAATGAAGACAAGGAGCCCCCAGGAGGCAGTGGGGTCGACATGGAGAGGTACAGGGCTCTGGTGACTCACACTGGCCCTGCCAGCCTGGGGTCCGATCCCGCCCTCGGTACTTGTCAGCTGTGTGACCTTAAGTAAGCTGCTTAGCCACACAATTTTCTTACCCATAAAGTGGGGGACCATAGTAAAATAATAGGTGTCTTGCAGGGGAGTCATTAAAATTTGGTAAGTCAGGAGCCTTAAAGAAATTAGAGCAGGGCCTGGTGTAAGGTAAACGCTCAATAACTAGGAGCTATTTTAATGATAATAGGTAATTATGAAGGTTAAGCATAATAATAATAATAGCTGACAATTATATAACACTTTGAAAGTAAGATATGATGTTGGGGAGAATGTTATTTAGGACAAATTCAGTGAATGTTAATGGTCCCCCTTTCTCCCTGCCCAACCCGAGCTGATTTCTCCCGGGGCCTTGGCACAGCCCACCAACCCCCTTTCATAGGCCCCCTCCCAACCCCAAAGTGCTCAGAACTCTGCCCACCTCCTTCCAGGACCCACACCCTGAATCCTGGGAGCAAGGGCAATTTCCGTCTAACCTACACTCCAGCCCTGGTGCTGCCCAGGCCCCGCCTCCCTGGGGTGTAATTACTCAGACCAGGGCTCTCTGCCGCCCCCAGCGGCCCAGAAGCGGTAAGGCTGTGCTTCCTCACCTGGCTGACTTCTCTCCCCACTGCAGGAGAGGGAAGGTGGGGTGGAGGTGAAGGGGAGGCGGAGGTGGGACAGGCCAAGAGGTTCTGGGGAAGAGTAACACCTTGGCTCCCAGAGGTGGGATGTTTGCTTTAGCATGTAGTATTTAGATGATTCACTTCAGTCCCTGCCCCACTCCATATATCAGATGGGGAAACCGAGGCCCAGAGAGGGCAAGACACTTCCCCAAGGTTACATGATAAATCAGTAGCAAAGCAGGGACCAGAACTCGGGTTACCTCTCAAGCCAGGGCTCTTCAGATCACTCTGACCAGGTGATTAAAAGACTTGTTTAAGGGAGAACAGCTGGGTCAGTTTGTTGCAGTATGAGAGAGAGGACTAGGGAGGGAAGTCTCTAACGCCAGAGTGAGGAGGTCGGACTTTATTATCTAGGCACTAGGGAGCTATGGATGGTTCTTGAGCAGAGCAGTGACACAGTCAGCGCTTGCTTTAGGGAGCTGTCTCTGGAAGCGGCCTGGGGGCACGATTGGAGATGATGCGTCGAGAGGCAGGAGACTGGTGAGGAGGCCAGGGCAGTGATCGAGGAGGTAGTGACCATAAAATCATGATGTAATACTCGTGACCATATACGGAACATTTATGGATCCTAGGAACTTCATGTTTCTCGTTTTATCCAATCTTCAAAACTGTCACATTAACAGTCCTCTTTTTTTTTTTTTTTCCAGGAAACTGAGACTCAGAGAGTTATACATCTATTAAGTGGCAAGCTTCAGGCTTGACTCTAGCACTGCCCACTGCGCACAGGGCCGACGTGTCTGGGACTGCAGCAGTGGGGGTGGGAAGGAGGGTCACTGCCACAGACGTCTGAGAGGACCGACTGCCAGGGTGGCAGAGGGAGCAGAGTTAGATGAAACTTGATGGATCAGTTTGAGCTTTTGCAGAGATGTTTGGTTAGAGTCTGGGTTTGGGGAGAAAGCAGTGAATCCATTAGACAAATGTGTGGTATGATGTAAAGGAAGCAAGGGGCATTCCTAATCTCACTCCCATTACCCTCTAATCTGAAAAAGAAAAATTAAAAAGGTTTTTAACGAGCCACTGAGGACTCCCAAAATTACATGAGCACTTCTCTGAGTTCCAGACTCTGAGCTCTGTAGCAGTCAGGTTAGGTGAGGCTATGCTGTGGTGACAAACACCCCCCAAATCTCAGCAGTTTACAACCACAGGGGCTTCTTCCTCACTAACACTACCTGTCCTTTATTGGCCGGACCCTCTGACCTACATTTTCCTTTCCCTAAGATCCGGGCTGACGCATCTGAATGGAGCACTGCCGGTCATGCAGACAGAGAGGAAAATGAGAATTGTGCACAGATTTTTAAGCTCCTATCTGCTCACATTTCATTGAGCAAAACAAGTCAGATGGCCTCATCCGATTTCAAGTGGGCTGAGAAGTACAATCCCACCACCTGTCTGGGAGGAGAAAAGGAAAAGTTGGTGCACAGTGCAAGTGCCAATAGCACATCTTACATCCCCAGCCGTGCTCCCAGGAAGCAGCTCAAACTCCGCATATCCAAAAGAGAACTTCCTCTTCCTCTGCTACCAACCCCAAGCCTTCCCATGTCTGCAAATGACACCTTCATCCATCAATTAATCAATCTAAGAACTTAAGAGTCATCCTGACTCTGCCCTTTCCCACCACTCACCTCAAATCCATCACGCAGTTTTGTTGATTCAACATCCATAGTGTCTGAGTTCCATCTGTTTTTCTCCACCTGCCCTGCTTGCATGCTCGCTGGTCCAGGCCCCCAGCTCTCACCTGGACACCTGATGTGGCTCCCGCCAGGCCAGGTCCCCCTGCTCCTTCTTTCCCTCCACATGCCATTGCCCACAGCAGTGAGTGTGGTCGCGTAAAAATCCACACAGCTGTGTTTCTCTGCTGCTTAAAACCGCCCAGGAGCTGCTGCTGCCCCCAGCATCAACTTCAGAGTCTTCACCTCAGCCATAAGTTTGTGTGGGAACCGACAGCCATCTCCAGCCATTTCTAGGCCTCGTCCTGTCCCGTAGCCCCTCTGTACCACGGCTCAGCCACCAGGCCTTCGGGTCACTTCAAGATGGCGCTGTCCTCATGTTCATCATCCCAGTAGCTGAGACGCCCTTCTCACCCACAGATCTCATCCTAGAGTCTGAAAGTTTCCAAAGCCCCCCGAGAAAGGACCCCCGCCCCAGGCGCTCTACCACATCGTCCTGCTTAATTTCCTTCGGGGATTTAACACTTTCAGAAATTATCCTCCTTACTCTTTCGTTGGTGTGTTTATTATAAGTCTCCCCACATGGCTGCAAGCTCTGTGGAGCAGGGACCTTGTCTGTTTTGTGCTCTGGTGCACTCCCTAGTGCGCCTGCAGGGTGCCAGGCACATAGTAGGTACTCAGGAGACACTTGGTGAAGAATGAATAAATTAATGAATTAATGAATGAGCGAGCAAGTTGGGCAGGACCCCAGACCTCCTGCCTCCATGATGGGCTCTCCCTGTTCCACAGCTATTAGGAAGGAAAAGTTTGAAGCATGGTTAGGGGCTGGTCCTCCCAGCCTGGAGGACACCATGCGGCCCTGTCCTCATGATCCATGGGCTCCTGGTCCTCCTGACAAGGACTTTCTCCTGTATCCAATGAGAGTCAACATGCAGCACCCTGCCCCATTTCCCACTTTCTGTTTATACCCCCTCCACATGTCCGCCAGGTCTGGACGGAGCCAGCCTGACTGCTAGGACTTTAGCAGACTCCGTCCACCCCAGGCCTGTCAAGAGGACTGAAGAGAAGATGTCCAATGAGGAAGGCTCATCCGCGACCTTCAGGGAAGCTCAGGCTGGTCAAGGGAGGAGCAATCTTGACTTGTGAGGGAAGAGTCACCAACCTGGAGGGAGATTTGGAGAACTTCCCCAAGGAGTCCCCAGTCTGCTGGAAGAGACAGTCCTGCCTTTAGAAACATCCAGGCTGACGGGGGAATCCTGGTCCTCTGGGGTCAGGAGCTCTCTGGGGAGACCAGGCACTGCTGAGGAGACTCTGGGGCCTGCAGACTCACAGAGGCATGCACCCACACTGTCCCAACAGAGACCGTCGGTGAGGTGGGCTCTCTCCCAGGTGGGCTCTCTCCCAGGTGGGTAGCCCCTCCCTGAGGCAGAGAGGCAGTTTGGAGGAGGTAGAGGGCACCTCTCCGGGTAAGTGGACTCTAAGACAGAGCTGCCAAGAACATCTCTCTCCTAGGAGACCAGACCCCCGTCAGTATCCTTCCCTGGCCTGATGGGGAGAGGAAGGAGCCTAGTTCCCAGCCTGACTATGCCCCCAGCATCCTGGGTCATCATGGATGGGCCCCTGCCCTCTCCAGGCCCATCTCATCTGTAACTCAGGACTGGACCAAGTGACAGCTAATGCGGCCGATACCTCCACCCTGGAACGTCTCTCTTCTCTTGTCTCCTTGTCCCTTGCCCTTCACCCCATCACCCCTGGTGTGTGATCTTGCAGTCATGGGAACAGAAACTTGGCTAATTTCTTGGGCCCCTTAGTCACCCAATGGGGACGCCAGGCGGGGCGCCCCACTTCCACTCCATCACCCACCTTAATGCATCGTCTGACACTTTCAATTTAATTTTCAATTCCTTTACCATCAGAAATGACGATTAAATTTCCAGTGTAAATACCGCTTTAACAAACCGAATTAATCATGGTTGAGGAGGGGCGACAGGCAGCACCTCTGAGTGGAGCACCTCAGGCATTCACCCGTCAGTCCCCACCGAGGCCCCACAGGGAGGCCGGAGGCTCTGGGCCCTCCTGGAAGCCACCACCAGGAGCCTCACCGGGGTCACCTGACCCAGTCCCCTTCGTCCTCTTGCAGCCGTTCCCCTGTAGGGAGTCTGGGAAAAGAGTCTTGTTCAATGTCACCTTCCCCATCAGGGCAGAGTCAGGGGACACCAGCCCCTCAACCCCAACAGCAGGGAGTTCTGCTGGAAGCCAAGGGCTCCCCCCACCTTCCCACCCTGGCGTCTGTGGGGGAGAACGGGCGGGCGGCTGGGCCTGAAGCTCTGTGTCGCCCCTGCCTGGGGCTGTCTTTCTTGAGGCCTCGGCTTCAACATTTGTAGCCCCGAGGAGCTTCCCAGAGGCACCTCCCCAGCACTCCTCCACCCAGCCGTGCCCAGGTGGGTCAGACGCTCCCCTCAGCTTCTTTCCTCATCCATGAAATTGCTCAATGATTCTTGTTCTGAGGGCTGAAAATGATGGGGGAGGAGGAGTGACACAAAAGATTTCTATAAATATCAATAGTGAAAGGGCTTTGCAAACTGTTGCATGCTGTGTGCCCATGGGGGGGGGTGTTGTCGGTGAGGAGGCAGGGCTGGGGTCTCACCCCATTCTGATCCCTTTTGGCAGCTGGATTCGTCGAGTTTCTCCCAGTTATTTACTAATTCACCGACCTACTTTAAAATAATTGATTAAGCCCTACTGATTAAGCCGTGCTTTATTCAAGGGGCTAGACACCGTGGTGAGAGGAGCCAGACCGTGGTCCTCAGTTTTCTCCTCTATGAAATGGAAGGTCGTCTAGATGTTCCAAGGGCCTCTCCAGCCAGCCCCAAGCCTTTCATCTAGAGTCGCTCCCTGAGGCCCGGCTGGGAAGGCAGCCGGTGTGGCCGGGCCTGGGCAGAGGCCGGACAGAGGCTTGGGTGCTCAGTCAGAAGAAGCTGCAGATGGCAGAGTGACTGGGACAAGTGAGAGTATCCAGAGAAGACCGGGCCTGTTTCCCACCCCCCAACCCTCTTGCTCCAAACAGCGCCTTCTTGGCTCAGTGGCTGCTGTGACCTCTGCCTCCCCCGGGGAGCCCAGCCTGGGGAAGGAGCCTTGGGGACTGCCATTGCCTCAGAACCTAACCCCACAGCTGAGCAGAGAGCCACCCTCTCCCTCTGTGTCCATGTCCCCTCCTCTGGTTCAAACCTCATCCTTCATCCTCCTCCCCAGCTCTGAGGGTGGTCGAACACGGCTAGGCTTTCAAAGTCCCTGAATGTTCCCCTGCCCTCCCTGCCACCCTGCAGGGTGCTCTGCCTGTCTGCCAGTCTGCCTCTCAGACGGAGCAGCTCCAGCTGCTCCCCTCCCCCAGGCCTCTATTTCATACCCCAGTTCCTCTATTTCACAGCTTTTCATTAATTCATTCGCTTACCACCCACCCTCCCATCCCTCCGCCCTCCCATCATTTGATGAGCAGATACCGTAGGCTGGCGCTGCTCTAAAAACAGGGGTGCAGAAGAGACCTGGTCCCTCCCCTCGTGGGACCACACGGTAATGGGGAGAGGTGACAGACACACCAGTTACTGACCAACTCTATGACAGGCCAGGTGGTGACGAGGATGTGAAGATGACTCAGACCAAAGAAGAGAAGAGACCCATGGGCGGGACAGGGATGCAGAACAGTGTAGGGCCCGTGCATGACTGGAGGTGGGCCTGAGGCTTCAGAGAGTGGTCAGGAGGCACTCGGAGGAGGCAACATCTGAGCTAAGCCATGACATGAAGGAGTTAACTTGTCCAGGAGCCCGAGGGGGAGGGAGATGTCATTTAAAGAGCCCCCTTCACTCTCCAAAGTGTCCCAGTGAGTGGGACAACAAATCACGTCACCTTTGCCATTAGAGTTAAATAAGCTCGTGTCCATAAAGCCTGATTTTGGTCCAGCGCACGGTAGACACTCAGCACGGGAGAGCTGTGTCATGGTCGTCACTGTTATTGTCACGCTTTTATCACACACACGAGTGCTTCCCATTCGCCTCCTGTTCTGAGTCTCAGAAACTCTCACCACAGGGTGTTTGGGGTGAGCACCCGAGCACCGTGAGCTCCCATGGGTGGAGGTTCACCCAGGCGCGGGGTCAATCCCTCCCTGCCCCCATCTTTGCAGACTGGCAGCTGGCTCCTGCCAACAGACTGTCATGTCAGGAATCTGGGGAAGGTCTAATTAATTATGATCATTGTCACCTTCGCCAGATGACTACTGCGTGACCCCTGCTCTGACGCTAAAAGGTCCAGGTAATTCTGTTTGAACAGCACTTTCCGAGCACCATGTTTTTCATTTGGGTCACCCGGAAAATGGTTTATTTTCGAGGACACTGCCTGGGGTGGGCTGGCTGGACATTTTCTCCCCTTCCTGGAAGGTCTCAGAGCGTTCTGGGGTGGGCAGGGCTGGGCCTCAGATTGTCTCGCTCAGGGCACAGGGCACATCTGCTAGGAGAGCCACGTCTCCCAGGATCTCAGGGCAGGTCGCCTCAGTCACTCCCTCACCTTGGCCCTGTCCTCCTCATGGTCTGCAAAGTCACATAACTGCGTGGGGGTCTTCACCAGTTTACAACCCCACCTGCTCCCTTTCCTGCCCTTTGCCCCCACCTCCAGAGCTTGGTCTGTTTTGTTCCAGATAGGCCCTGAGCTCCTGGAACAGTACCTGGCACATAGTAGGTGCTCAATCGATGAGTGCATTATTAAGGAATAGCAACAGCGCACACACAGGAAGGCGCACTGGGCACCTGGCTTGGCAGGCTCTCATTCTATCCCCACGATAGTCCTATGGGCGACGATGGGATGATAATCACAGCTGGTGTCTGTTGGTCAGAGCTCTGTGTCGGCAGTGTGCTAAGCACTTCAAATGGACAGACTACTTAATCCTCACAAAGCTCCATGAGGTGGGCACTGTTATTAGCTTCCATTTACAGATAACTTAAGTCCCCTGACCAAGGCAGCACGGCTGCAGATCTCAACCTTGAACCTGGCAGGGTCCTCTAGGCACACTGGAGTCTGGCTCTGTGCCAGGCCCAGGCTAACCTCCATGCCGTCTTCACAGCAGCACTATGGCCAGAACAGCCACTGCCCTTCTCTGGGCTGTCAGGTGAGGCTCAGAGTAGAAATGATTTGTCCGGTCTCTGCCCTCAGGTCTAGACCCATCCTTCTGTTGCCCCTGGACCCCAACACTTGGCCTGAGGACACAGACGGGTACAGCCTCTGGGGGTCCTGGGTGGGAAGGGCCCTCCTGACCCTCTCACCAAGCTTGCCAGAAGGGACTAAGGGACCAGGTAACAAGTCCCAGGCCACAAGCCTTCAGTTTTGGGTCCTGCAGCCATAAAAAGAAATCCGGAAACCCTTGGGTGTCTGTCACTCAGCGGACCCAGCAGTGACGCACCCTGCCTGCTGCTCTTCTGTCCACAGCAGGCCTCGATCCAGCCCCAGGACCAGTGGCCCCAGCAGACTTGTGGAAGCCTGTCAGTCAGGGCCGACCTGGCAGCTCTTCCCGCCGTGACAGTTCCAGGACCTCACCTCCAGACTCCAGGTCCTGTTTGTGGTTCAATGAGAAACAAAACTAACTGCCAACATTTGCCTTTTCACTTTCCACCACCATTAGACAGGGTTTCTGGAACCCCTGAGTTTGAGGTCCCTAAAGCTGACTTTGTGCCAGACACACAGACTTCATCTGCATCACCTCAGTGAACCCTCACAATGACCCATAGGGACTGTTACCCTGTGTCGTGGATGAGGAAACCGAGGCACGGAGAGGTCCGGATCTCGGCCCACAACCGCACTCAGCTACACGGGGTGCAGAACAGGCAGCGGGCTCTCGCCTGCCCGGGCACTGTCCCTGGCACTCCCACTCTCCCCAGGCGCTGGAGCCGCCGCCAGCTCCTCCGCAGTGATAACTCGGGGCTCCACCGAGAACACGCCTGGGAAAGCGGAACCACGTCCAGCCACCCGATGTGGACGCGTCTGCAACTCGGGTCCGGCTGCGGGACGAGCTCGAGTGAAAGGTGCTGCAGATGAGCCACTAAATCAGACCCGCGGCCTCCATTTGCACCTGGTAACTCATTCTAAAGATCGCGCTGTATCTACCTACTGCTGTGTAAATTTTGAAGTGGCCTTTGGCCAAAAGCAATAAAACTCTGACCTAGAAAAGCTAAAAGGACTCTGAAATTATGAGCCGGAGCCCTGGCCTGTGTCTGGAGGAGGACGGAGGACTGGGGCAGCGGAAGGAAAGAAAGAGAAAGTCGTACCGGCAATTTCCCTCCCCGCTCGCTCCCTGCAGGTTTCCATTAACCTCCGGACCCAGGGCCCTGACCTGCCAGTGGAGAAGGAAGCGAGAAGGGTGGCGACAGGAGGGTGCTCGGCACAGGCAGGGGCACTCGCAGGGTCGCCTTGCCCTTGAGGACTCCCCAGACACCTCCAGCCAGGACAGCCCTGCAGCCCAGAGCCAAGGAGTGAAAAGGCAGCTGCTGAGTCTCCAAGGTCAGCATGGTTCTCAATATTTGGGGCTCGTAGCACCCTGGAATTTTTAGCAGCCCACTTGAAAGTATCGCGACAACCGGCCACAGGGACGGTTCACGGCGATGGCAGGATCCTGTTCACATGGCCACGTGTTGCCATATCAGCAGTTTCTCTTGCCTTCTGCCCTGGCTCTCTGAGCAGGCGGTGCTCCCCAGTGCCCTGACGGGGCCTTTTCCGCACTCCCGTTTAGCTGCTTCCGGTTTAGGCTCAAAGCTTCAATGGGTCCTCTTACCTTGTTCCTTTATGGGTTTTTAGAATGGTTCACCTTCAGCTGAGCACAAGGACAAAGGAAGTTCAAGAAGGGAAGAGGGAGCCACAGGGCCAACAATGTGTTCTCGGGCCTAACTCACCCACCTATTGAATGGTTAGACAAAGTGGGAGAGAAGAGGCGAGTCCTGCCTCCTTCGGCCCACCACGTGGCAGTGGCAGAAAGTGGAAGAGAAAGGCGCTGTGGGCTCTGACCTTGTAGCACGGTGACCCTGGCCCCAGTCACTGTGGGCTCTGATGCATCAGATCTGCAGTTTCTCCCGTTTTGTGGGATGGGAGTGGCCAGGAAGGCAGAGGTAGGCATGACTGGGAAAGAGGCAGAAAACTTGCTCCCCTCTGTATAGCAGATGCCATCTAGGTCCTAGGCACAGCCTTTCAACACACCCATCCTGGTCCCCATCACTAGAATGCTCCAGCATGTGCCAATGAGTCCCCATCTAAGGTTCCTCCCCACCTGTGTGTCAGGCAGACAGCCTTCCCCAGCCCATTGGTGGGAGAGCTGGGATGTCTCCTAGTGCTACCCAACGGGATTGAGTTCCAGTTGCTCCCAGTAGTGACTGTCCCAAAATGCATTTTGGTGAGCTGACTTTGAGCCCTTCCTAGTTGTGTGGCCTTGGGTGGGTAACCTCTCATTCTGACTTTGGTTTCTTCCTCCTCGTGAGGATTCCCGCCTGGCAGCTTGCTAGGAAGACTTGTGAAAATGGATGCCAAGCGCTTAGACCAGCATCCGTGTGCAGTGGGTGCTCCATCCAGCATGCGTATTCTTGCGGGCGTCAGTGCTTTGCCTCCCCAGTCCGTGTCCTCTTATGCCAACAAAAGCCCCCTTCTCCCACTCTCAGTCTGTGGTTCCGGGGGGTGCTTCACCCCAGGCTCCAGCTAGTCAGGGTATGACATTAACTCAGCCACCGCTATTGGCTCAGGGATGGTCACATGGGCCAATAAGAGCAAATAAGGTGCAACAAATACTGAGACAGAGGCAGGTGCTCTTTGCCTCTGAAGTTGAACCTGAGGGGACGAAAAGGCTGCTGCAGTCATCGTGCCACCACACAGGGTCTGAGGATGGAGCCAATGGGCAAAACCAGAGCAGGGAGAGAGTGAGACTCGGACCTTATGAAATCCTTGGGGCTCTTGATCAAGCCATTCCTGAAGCCCTACTCTTTGACTTTTCAGTGACCTGTGCCAGTACCTCCCTTTTATGCTGAACTGTTTGATGTGGATTTTCTTCTCATCATCTACAACTTAAACCATTGAGGGAGACATTATTATTATTATTATTATTACTATTATTATTTACCCTCAGGCCTTAGTCTTCCTATCTGCACAATAAAAGTGTTGAACCTGATGGCATCCTGGAGTCCAGCTCTGACATGCTGGGATTCTAAGGAATCTGAGGACCTGGCAAGACTCGGCGCTCCCAGAGGCAGGGATGAGTTTTCTTTGCTTAGTCCACAGGGCGGACAGTAAACAGTGGGAGACATATTGATAAAGACAAGTCAATTGTAGCTTTTACTTGCCCACCTGCTGGGTGATTTGGTTCAGAGGAACGGCACCAGGGGAGGGAAGAAGAGCTTGCTGCTGTGCCTTGGGAGTCTCAAGAACAGGAGGAGGCCCTCATGGTGGCAATGACACTCACATACTCACAATAATCCCTCTTGCCTCTTTGGTTTGTAAAATCTATTCTTATCTGCTTGAATCTCCCTATTGTACTAGGCAGGAAGCAAAGCCCAGGAGGAAAGGGAAGCTCATAGAGGTTAAATGGTTTGTCCAAGGTCACACAGCCCTCATGGGGCTAAGCCAAGTCTTGACCTTATCTCTAGATACTCAGTCTCCAATCTCCCCAAACAGTTCTGCTGCCGCTCGACTCAGGTGGTTGGTCAAGTGTAGCTGAGCTGATGGTGGACACCTCTGGATGACCATACACAGCTACTGAATGAAATCTTTCTGCTGTAATTACATGACCTCCCAGGGGCCTGGGAGAAAGGAGAAAGGCGGGTAGAGGATGAGGGGAATGGTCATAATATTGTGGCTAAGAATGTTAGGTCCACACAGCCTGGTCCAATCCTGGCTCCACCATTCAGACAGTGGGACCTGGGACCAGCGACTCAACCTTTCTGTACCTCAGTCCCATTACCTGTAAAGTCCCTACCTCAAGGGGAGGTTGTCAAAACACTAGCTTTGAGTTCATTGAACAAGACACAACCTGAGATCTGAATAATGCCATTAAAATAATTTTCAAAGTGAATTTTTATTTTATAAAAATGGCAAATGCATAATGTAAAAACTCAAGCAATACTAAATAATATCAAAAAATTCAATATTTGATGAATCTCATTTAAACACATAGGTAGCATAAAAGGAAAATAGATGAGGAAAAGTGAAATTATGCATGCTATTTTTAATAAAAGGATATTAAATATAATTTAACTTAAATTTAATAGAAGAATTAAAAATTGAGGTTTAACTGAAATAAATATTAACTTTAGATAAATGTTGCTTCACAAGAGATATTTTTCCTGAAATATTTTAACAGTTAAGAAGAAAGCTTGTAAAATTTTAAGATGTAGTGGTCATTTATTTAAAAAAAAAATCGTTATGTTTTGATTTTAGACTGAATGTATTGACTCCTGGTAATAAAGGTTAAGAAATTAGCACACTTATACTGTTCCTTAAAACATTATTATTACCTTGTCATGGTTTATAATATTTCACGCTGGTATGGAAGCATAGTTCTTATGGCAATTTAGAGTTGGCTCTGCATTTAAATAGAGTCTGTTCTCAGACATAGTCCTTCCTGCTTGCCTGTCTGCCTACCTCCCTGCTTTTCCTTTTTTATTCTAATTTTTAACCATACCTTTGCCTTTCCTTTGTTTTTTTTTTCATTTCAAATTTTGGTTATAGAATTTTTTTCTGTAAAGACTCATTAATGTTGTCCTTTGATCTCTGCACACTAGAGAATGTCTCTGTTGCCTTTTACTTAAAAGGCAACTTGGCTAGGTATAAAATTCAGGGAGTGTATTTTCTGTCTCTCAGAACTTTGTAGACATTGTTCCATTGTCTTTCAGTGTTATTATGAAAATATTCATGCCAACCTGATTTTCCCCTCCATTGTAATTTGAATTTTTTTACCAGATGAATCTTTTATTTTTGAAGCTCAATTATTTCATTCAGATTTGTGTTAGAGCTGATATTTCTTCAGCAGTTGTTCCTGAAGATCATGTGCACTTTGGACCTGCAGATTCATGACTTTATTTCCAGACTTTTATTTTTATATAATTTGAATATTTTATACTGTTTGTCCCATACAAGGTTAGATAACCTTTGTCTGCCTCTTGTGCCTCTCATCACTATAATCTTTGACCCCTCCCCGCCCAAAAAAAATTCTTTTCTTTTTAATGTTTTTCTACATCCTATCCATCCACGACATTCCTCATCATAGTTTAGTCACACTCATTTTATTCGTTGGTATTTTTAATGTGGTTTTAATCTCTTCTGTTTCTTCTATTTTCTCTATTTCATTCATAAGAACAGCCAGCTTGATTTTCATCTCATGCTGTTATTTTATAATCACTCTTTCAAGCCTTGTATTTCTTACATGAGTCTTTTTAAAGAGCCATTGTGTCATCTGAAATTTATGGAGGCTGCAAAGGACAACTGTTTTTTTCTCTGTTTCTTTGGGTTTTTCTTCTTGCGGTGAATTTTCCTCATATTTGCCTCTGTGTTCCCTTTCTCCTTTTTTGCAGCATCTATGCACAGTTCCTGAGTTGGTTTCCTCTTAACTCATTTTTGCATGGGGTCAGTTCTTTGTAGGAGGGAAACAAAGGAAGGGGTGGGAGGGATAGCCTCAGGCAGACTACAGCTTCCCTTGGGGTTTATCATCTCAGACTCTCTCACCACATCAGTGGTTTCCTCACTTTTGACACCCAGCCTCTGGGGAGGCTGTGTCTGGGTCTCAGGGCTCTAAGGCAAGGATTTTTGTATAAAGTTTCAGATACAGGACATATCCCATAAAGCCTCAAGCTTTCCTGCCCACAAAACATATTCAGGATGTTTGCATGGCTCCGCAGTTTCCTCTGCATGCTGATCTAGGTTTCACAGCATTGGAGCAGAAAGACTTCAGAGTTTGTGGTTTGGGGCTGTGGTATTTTCTAATTTCAACAAAAATTCAGGGGAAAAAAACAACTTTTCTATATTCAATTTTTGTTTTATTGTCTTCAGTTGATTTTCAGAGAGAAATGATTTTCAAATGTTCTTATGCCATCATTCTCACCTAGAAATTAAATGCTTTGTCACACATCATCTCTTTTAATCTTAACACCAACCCTAAGAAGTAAACAATACTATGTCACCCTGGGCCAGATAGTGGTGGCTGACAACTAGGGAACCCAGAGGCTGAGAATAAAGCAAGAATGCATGGTCATCTTAGGTAAGAGCAGGTAGTACTCCCAGGCACCTCGCTCTGCCTCAGTGACAAAACCTGATGTGCCAGCTAAAATTTGCTTACACTTTGGGTTTTGGTATATATAAGATTTATGTAGCAAATGTATAGCACTCGAACTGCTGCTTCTGCATTCACCGCCCATGGCAGACATCACTAATCTACCATGGTACTCTTTTATTTTCTCTGCACCTTTTCAACACCATATGACAGGCAAATAGTACCAACTGGCATTGGCAAGTGAGATGAAACATATTTACCACTCCAATATTGGAGATTCTTCAGCTACATCAATCATTGTCAGAAGAGTCAGGAAGAATTGGGTTGAATTTTAGCTCTCTGATTAAATCTCAGGATGACCTTAAGTAAGTCTTCACTTCCCTGAGCCTCAGCTTTCCCATATGAAAAGTGGAGATCATTGTTATCACATTAAACTACTGAAGATAATACATTAGATAGTGCACATTGGTTGTGTCTGCATTTTTTAACTCCAAAATCTATTGTCTTAAAATAATGAGTGTTTATTTAGTTCTTCAGTCTACAGCATAGCTAGAGGATGCTTGGGTCTGGACAGGCTTGGCTGACCCCTCTTAGGCTTACCTGTCTGTGGTCAACCAACAGGTCAGCTGGAGCTGGCTGGTCTTTGATGGACTTACTCAAATGAATGGCAGTTATCTGGCTTTTGTCTAGGGTGATAGGGGTGATTAGGCCACAGAGTTTCACATCTTCCGGCAGGCTAGCCCAGGCTTGTTCCCACAGGAGTAGTATGATTCCAAGAGGTTGGGTAGAAGAATGCATGGCCTCTTGGGACCCAGGCTCTGATCTGTAATACTGTCATTTTCATCCCATTCTATCTGGCAAAGTCAGTCACAAAGCCAGCACAAGTACAAGGGGTGGGGAAATAAACTTCGCCACTTGACAGAAGAAGCTGCAAAGTCATATTGCAGAAGAGTTGATTATAGGGAGGATGGAGAACTGTGGCCATTCTTGCAATAAGTCTACCACAGCACTTCACATACTAACGGCCATGGTTGATGCTCAATAGTGAGTTTTAAGAAAAAAAAATAGAAAGTCACAAATTGCCTACTTTTTCTTTTGGTTGATGGAGCTTATAAAGACTGGGTATAGCAAATAGCTTTTACCTCATGAGCTAACTCCAGCCAGTATTGAATAAGATTGCGAGGTCCATACTTCGTGAGAATGGTGCTGAAATCAATTGACACTGTCTGCTGTGAAGTGTACAATGGTGGCTGTAGGAGTGCCATGGTGTGTGCCCAGCAGTGACTAGAGCTTAGAAGAGCCAGGCCCTGCTGTATCCTGCCCTCCACACAGTTTCTTATAGATCACACAGGTGTATGAAAAGAGGGGTCTTTTTTTTTTACGATATGTCATTTTTCTGCTGACCTGATGACAGTATGGTAGCCCACATTTTTCACCAAAGCTGACAGGGACTCGGACTAATGGGTACAATGGGAAGGGCAATGGATGTCGCATCAGAAATCTTGTCATATGGTCCAGGTTCCCATGGACTAGACGTGCGATGTCCGGCAAGTCCTTTCCTTGGGATGAAGGGTGGTAGATAGAGAAGGGACGGTGGAGGGAGGAGGAATGCTGTCTACCTGGAAAATGAACTCCGAGATATAGAATTATTCAATTTGTTAAAAAGAGGATGCCACCAAATCACAACACTTGACCCTCTCAATTCCCCCACCATCTCTTGTTCCTAAACAAGCCCTAGAGGTCACTGTCAGTGCCATAGAATTAATGGATCTGCCTCTTAATTTAATGCAAATCTAAGCCTGCCTTGTTGTGCAGAAGTTTCGTTAATTTGTACTTTCTTGGTGACACAGTTCATCCCCATCTCGTCAAGTCTCTAATCCCTATAAGTTCCATGGTGCTAGTAATTATAAAAGACATCAGAAGCACAGAAATTCTGAATCCTTTCTATGAGATTACATACTTTAATGAAGTTTAATAAATTTATTTTGTAGTTACTGTGGAGATTTAACTCACTTTGCAGCTCCAGGTGGGGGAAACAAGGGCCACTTTACAGTATCTTCCAGGAAGCAAAGCAGGCTTGAATTCAAAGGGAGGAAGTACTTCCTGAGGGTCAGAGCAGGGCAGCACCGAGTGAGCCCCAGGAGGCTAGAGGTGAGGCCAGAGGGTCCAAGCCTAGTGTGGCCACTGTGGGGGGCAGTGAAGAGCAAGGGCCATGGGTCATTCCTGAGTTCATTTCCTGGCTCCCCACTTTTCAGGGGTTTGGAAGAGTTAGCGGATTTTTCTAAGCCTCCATTTTCTCTTCGGTAAGATGGTGACAGCCATGTCTTAGGCAAAGAGCGATCCGTGGAGAGTTATCATGCTATTATTTTGTATTTAGAGGTGAGGAAAAGACTCCATCCCTCTCTACATTTCTCCATTAATGATGATGGATACTGAGGCAGACAGAAGTTAGCTAAATTACTGAAGGTCACCCTAACAGCCATTAAGTGGTGGAAGAGGGGTTTGAACCAGGGGACTCAGATTCTGGAACCCAAGTTCTTGGCTACTACACTGTTCTTCAGCAACAGAGGGATAGGTCAGTTTTGACTTTAGAAAAAGTCCTCTAGTGACCAGTCTAGGAGGTTCATTTGGAGAGACAAACCTTGAACTTGGTGGTAGATTTAGAAGTATGTGACCATCGTCCCATGAAGAATGACACAATGGCTCTGGTCACAGCTACTAGATCAAGGCTAGCTGTGGAGCATGTGCTTGGCACCATCTCTGGACTCAAACATTCATGTGTCAAATTCCCCTGTTGACCTTAGACCAAACTACTGGGTAAATTGGCATGGGAAACCCCCGAGCCAGTGATCAGTGGCAGATATGTCACGGGAGGCAATCATACCCTCAAGACTGCTGTTGACGAAGACTCAGATTTAGGACGAATGCTAGAAAGGCCTATGGCTTAGTGCAGTGACCTCTGGAGATAGAACAGAGTGATGAAGACCAGCAGGGACTCTCAGAAGTGAGGACCCATGGAACCTGTGGCAGGAAAGAAGGAAGGAGAAGAACAGAAACCTCTCTTGGAGCCACACCTGGATCAAATGTCTCCACTGGCTGCCTAGGGAGGGAACACTGTCAATTCAGAGATTTCATTCAGTCATTAACCAGAGATTTAGTTAGAAACCTCTACATGCTTGTAATGTACTGGTGTCACAGGGATGGGCAAGAGGCAAGGCCCTGCCCAAGGAGTTTATATTCTCTGGGGTGCTTATCAGTTGGCATGATTAATCCTGGCCACCACCTTAGACACGCCATAAAATCCAATGGTTTAACTCAGTAAAAACTTCCTTCTCGTTCACATCACAGTCTAATGTGGGTCTGCTGGCTCTTCTTCATTTTGTAACTACACCATCTTGATCGGGTGGCCCCTGAGGCTCCCTGAATGGAAAGAAAGGGATGAAGGACTTACATTAGCTATTCGCCACCTCAGCCTAGAAATGACACAGGTTACTTCTGCTCACAGTCCATTGGTCAGAACAAGCTACGTGGTGTGAATTAAACTGCAAGGGAGGCTGGGAAATGCAGGACAGCACAGGGACGATTTAGTGAATAATGCCTTGGCCACAGGCTCCACTGAGACCATTAGAAGTTGAATTTAACTATAGACTAGTGGTTACCAGAGGGTAGGGGGTGGGGGAAGAGAGGGGAGGTAGATGGGGTAAAGAGAGTCAAATATAGGCGGATAGGGGAGGGCAAAGTGGGTAAAAGGAATCAAATATATGGTAGCTGAAGGAAACTGGACTTTGGGTGGTAAACGCACAATAGAATATACAGATGTCAAAGTATAATGTACACCTGAAAATTATATAATTATATTAACCAATGTTACCCCAATAAACTTAATTTAAAAAAATAAAAAAATAAAATTTAAAAAAAGTTGCATTTAATCTTAAATTACTTCTTCGGTGAATTGTCAACAGCTCTCTTCTCATAGATTGATGCCATCATTCTCAAGGAATCATTCAGTCAAAATCCTAAATCCCTGAGCCTAGGGGCCCCTGCAGGTCATACCATACTCAGCCAGGAGAGAAACAGTACCACAAAACCTCACTCAAGATTCTGGACTTAGGGCCAAACCAGAAAGACAGTCCCTTAGAGAATTTCACCTTAGCAAGGCTTAACTTTTCCTCTGGCAGACAGACAACTTGAAAACCACCTTTCTCCTGGATGTGACAGGAAGGGCAAAGGGAAACAAGATTGGGGTGATGGCTGGAGTCTCTGAGAAGAGCCTCATTAAGGGACAGGATCAGGTGCTAGCTCTGAGCAGGGTGTTCAATTACAGTGACTGAATGGCCAGGCTTGGAGCCTGCATTCAGTATGACAGCAAGCAAACCGGGAGACACAGTCAATTCATCACGTCTTCTCACCTAATGTTTCGAGTGACCTGGGCCACTTTCCCAGGAGGCTGCAAAAACCAAGAAATCAAAGGGCACAGAGTCACAGGCTGGCAGGAACCCCAGAACAGTAACCGGTCCAGGCTCTTTATTTTAACTATGGCCCAAGCTCCTGTGATGCTCTCACATTCATGATCTTGAGAACCTGTGTGTGTATGGTGAGGGGAAAGAGAAGGACATTCTTGTTATTCTCACATGTCAAAAGAGAAACATTGAGCCACAGGGAAGGTAATGCCTGGTTTAAGATCACACAGCTGGTATGTGGAGCAGTGGGATGTGGAAGCCAGGTCTCCACATTGTCATTCCTCTCCGGGAACCAGAGGAGAAGCGATGAAGCCTTACTTTAAGGCAGAGACAGCAGGCCTGCTTTATCTTAAGCAGATATTGTTCTACTATGTACTTGAGGGGTAACCTTACCAGCCTCTGTAACTTTTCCCATCAAGATTAAGTGAGGCAGTAACAAACAAGCCCCAAATCAACAAAGGCCTGCTGCTCAGGGTTCATGTTCACCGTCCCATGTGGTCTTCACACAAGGACACGGGCCAGCGGAGTAGCCACTGTCTGGGACATTGCCATTCACTGTAGCAAATCAGCAGAGAGCTCTGAAGAGTCTCACAACACTAAGCGCTCCAGCTCAGAGTTGGGAGCCACCATTGTCCTAGGCAGCTCAAACTGCCGTAACACAATGCCACAGATGGGGTGGCTTAACCAACAGGAGGAATTTCCTCTCACAGTTCTGGAAACTGAAAGTCCCAGACCAAGGTGCCGTCAAGGTTGGCATCAAGTGAGGACTTTCTTCTTGGGCTATAGACAGCCGCCTTCTGTCTGCCCATCATGTGTCCTTTCCTCAGCATGTGAGGACGAAGAGAGGAAGCAAGTTCTGGCATCTCTTCTCATAAGAATACTAATCTCATTACTGGGACCCCTCTGTCAAGAATTTCTCTAGCCCTAATTACCTCTCAAAGACCTCATCTCCAAACACCATCATCTTGGGGGTTAGGGCTTCAACATATGGATGCTGGAGGAATGTGGGGGCAGGGGAGCACAATTCAGTCCATGGCAAACACTTTTGCTCACAACAAATTAGCCAAAATGAGTTTCTCAACTATTCCCTCCACCAACCACCAGAGACCAGGAAGTCAATCCTTCCTTGCATCAGGAAGGGAAGAAAGCAGGAATGCTGGGCAGGCAGCCCTGAATACCCCCACACCCAGCTTTCCATCATAGGTAACTGGGTGGCTGCTGCTGCCTGTTAGCAAGCCACAGACCCTGGGGGAGCAGCACATCTGCAGGGAAAGATGATGATAATGACTTTCATTGAAAAATTGCTTCAAGTCAGGCTCTGTGATGTGTTCTATAGATAGATGATAAGTTAGATGATAGATAGATAGATAGATAGATAGATAGATATAGATAGATAGATAGATAGATAGATAGATAGATAGATAGATAGATAAAAATGATAGTCTAATTTACTCATCACAGCACATGTATGGGGTGGTATTGTTGCCCCATTTACAGGTTGATTTGCACACAAATAGTTATTGAGCCTCTATTATGTTCCGAACTATGCTCTAGACACCAGGAAATAGCAGTGAACAAAATTAACCAAATCTCTGTCCTTGTCGATCTTGCCTTTCAGTGTAGAACATAGATAATAAGCAGGTAAACGAATAAATGCACATAGGATCTGATGACATCGGAGCAGGACACGTGTGACAGAGAGGACTGAAGCAGAGGCTGGAGGAGCGATGGGGAGGCTGCAGTGACGGGGTGTTCAGAGAAGGCTCTGGGAAGGGGTCATCTAAGCAGAGACCTGAGCGAGGTGAGTCCTGTGAATCCAAGGTAGACAAGCATCCAGGGCAGAGGGAAGGACATGTGCCAAGGCCCTGGGGTAGAAACTTACTGAATGTGGTCATGGGACAGCCAAGAGACCAGTGGGGCTGGAGCAGAATCAGAGGGAGAGGGAGGAGGAGATCAGAGAAGATGGAGGGCCAGATTAGGCCAAGGCCTTAGAAGTTTACAAAGCGGCCTTAGATTTCACTCTGAGTGTGAAGTGGCCTGGAGGGGACCTGGAGAGGTGTTAGCACTGGGCAATTCTGCCCCCAAATCCTGGCTCTGCCACTCTGCAACCAGGTACGCTTGAGTGAGTGACTTCTGCTACCCGTGCCTCAGTTTCCTCATCCTCACCTACTTCATGTGAGATTGAATTACAGAAAAAAGTATAAATCACTCAGCATAAGCCAAGCGTATAGCTGTTGGGACCACTTCTCAAGACCCCATTGCATGTGGCTCACGGTTGAACCCGAGCATCTTATTAGCTATTCCTGGCCGTTTTCCTCCTCCACCTCCAGAACGCCCACCCCACCTTGTCAGAGTCGTCTTCCTTATGAATTGTTTCTGGGGGTGTCTTTCCAGTTAACCTCTGTTCCCCGGTTCCTCACTGTCTCCACCTTGAGCACTGGAACCCCATTTTGTGCATTAATCTGTCCCCCACACAGGTGAGAGAATCAAGAGTGGTCACCTGATCCGAGCTGGGTCGGTCAGGAGTTAGGGATTAGACCCATGAGTTAATTCTTTACTTGGAGACCCACAGTTAATTCTTTACTTGGCCAGACCTGTAACGTGTAAACTCATGGTGTCTGTGGTGGGGTTCTGTCACGTGCCTGGACACAAGGAGGAGGTGGGAGGGGAAGGATTATGACATGTGAGAGGAGCAGGGGCTCAGGACCCTGAGAGAGGCCCCCCAGTGCTGCCCACTCCACTGCCCTCTCTGTTCTGCAGTCAGACCACACTCCTGCCCTTGGATTTGGAGAGGCTGCCCAGGTCTTGAAGCCCTCTCTGGGAACGAGTTAGTTTGAGTGGGCTTCTGATAACTGCCACCAGGAGAACTTCACTGGCTCTGAGTACACACCTTTCTTTCAATGGCAGTTTCATCTGCCACCTCCTCCGGGAAGCCCATCCTGGCCTTCTTCCCCCTGGTGGACATCTCTGGCTACCACTGACCCAACACGTTGAACTTTCCTATGATCCTTACCTTAAACAGTGTCATTTATGCAGGTATCTCATCATCCTCTCCAGACTGTGTCCTCCCAGAGGTCAAGAATCCCGTTTCCTCCTTCCTGAATCAAACCCCCAAATCCCAGGCCCTGGCACAGGCCTCACATACAGTAAGTGCTCAGTGCACGTTTACTGAACCAAGAGCTAATCATAGTAGAGACACGTCACTGAGTGCTAACCCTGTGGCAGGTGTTTTCAGCTCATGTCTTTATTGTCTCATTTAATGCTCATGAGGAATCAGGTGTCTGAGGTTCAAATCTCAGCCCCGCCACTAACCAGCTGTGTGACCAGGGGCACGTTGTTGAACTCCTGTGAACTTCCATTTCTCATATGTAAAATGGAGATAATAGAGGTGTCTCCCTCATGAAGCGGCTGTGAGAATTAAGTGAGTTAACACAGGGAAAGTGCTGGCATCAATAAATACCAAACAAAGGTTAGCTATTTTGAGATTGACACAAATAAGAGAGCCTCAGGCTAAAGGTTACTGAACACAACAAAAGCTCCAACACTGCTCGGGAAGATGTGGAGATACTGGGCCCACAATTCACTGCCCAATGGTACCACATTAATGCCCATCTATCAGGCTACTCTGAACAGTGGTGCATCCTTGTTGATAAAATTCTAAAGAGAAAGTGTGCGCAGATAAGCCTAAAGACACTGCTAAAGCCGGATGCAAATGTCGACCCGAGAAAACAAGGGGGTTAGGCTGGGCAGGACAGCAGCCAGAGGGGACTGTTGACCAGGACTCACGAGAACAGCCAGAGCAGTTGTTAAAATGCAGAAATGTGTCCTTATTGGTTGGTATTAGTTGCTACCCTGGGACCCCAAGTCCTCTTATATTGCCCCAGTGCCTCCCCAAGTGGCCTCCTACTTTCAAACCATCCGACAGCTAAAGAGTTACTACCCAGCCCAGCAGGGGGCTGTAGGGATTCTGGCCAGTTCTGACAGCCTCCAACCTGATTGGTTGGTGCCCTTGGTTGGTAATTTTCAATCTTAGCCCTGCTCAAAAAGCTGTTTTCACCTGCTTGAAATTCACTCTTTCTCTAGAGTATCATCTTCTCTGTTTTTCCACCAGCACCACCTTGGTGGTTTGAGTTCCAGGAGATGGGCACTTAATCTCATCCTGGCCAACCAGTAATTGGAAATATTGTACATAACCTTTGGCCATAGCAATTGGCTTAGGAATGGACACATTCCTTAGAACTGACCAATGAAATTCTATCCTGAGACTTTTTCGGAATTATTAGGCTAGTGATGCTCTCCCCTCCACTAGAACTTCTGGCGGAGGAGATTTAGATGGGAAAAAGTGAAAAGGAGAAAAACAAGAGCCAGGTGACAAGTAGATACAGATTCTTGCAGACCTCACCTGATCACCTGGATCCCCCATACCCAAAATTCCCCTGAACCTCTCATTTAATAAGCCTATAGTTTCTCTTTTGCATTTCTTTCCCTTATAATAAAGAGCATCCTGACTGATACAGTTATTATCCCCTTGAAATAGTGCCCCCATGAAGTAACTTATCTACAGTCACTCATTTGGTCATTCACCGGGATTCAAGTCCAAATACAGCTGTCTCTAGTGGTGATGATCTTTGAGGAAAGCTTTAAGAGATGGGGCTGAGGGAAGCTATGTGACAGGTCCTGCTCAAGATGCAATTTGCAGAGTCTGAAATCACTCAGCAGGGCAGTCTAATTAGAGGTGGCCCAAACTGCTGGCAATCTCCACAATTTCCTGAAATCCTCCACTTACCTCCCAGGACCAGATTGTCTACGGACCATGACATTTCTGTTATCAGGCTTGGCAGGACACTGGCTGTTGCTGTGACTGCCAATCCAAACAGGAGGTGAAATATAGTAGAAGGTAATTTTCCTCCCTCTCACTTCCTGGAAGCAGCTCCTCAGCTGTCATCCGGATGGTCTGGTGGGCTGTCGGGAGGCCAATAGCTCGAATGAAATTTGACAGATAATCAGTCCCCAGAGCAGCAGGTGAGTGGTGATCAGCACTCCCTCTCTGCTGGAGAAGGAAATTGTCTTATCTCCACCATCCTCCTAGAATCTCAGCCTGGAAGTTGTTTGAATGAATGCAGGTGAGGTAAGGCCTCCAGGTGCTGTGGGATCCTCTTTCTGTTACACTCCAGGACCCTCCACCAAAGGCCCCTTCTAGACTGGACTCTGATCATGAATTGAGGGTTAAAGGTCAAGGTGAAGCAGAGACCATGATCCCTGAACAGTCTCACTATCTGTCTCTCCTTCTATGAGGTGATCCCCTTAAAGATGAGAAGTGTCTCATTCTTGGCTCTTCAAGGGCTAACACAGTGCTAGCACCTAGGAGTGTTTTGTTACATCTTTGATGAATGATTGAATAAGTGAAAAATAACTGAACTGAGAGCCCCTCGCTTTTAGGTGGGGATACTGAAGCCTACCCAGAACTCATAGCTATTGATTGGCCACCATCAGCTATACAGCAAGTCGGTAGGGGACCATATACCTCACTTTGCCTGGGACAATCCAGTTTATATTGCCTATTGCCCTGCTATAATTATTAAGTGCTTCCTCTCACTCTCAAAAGGGTCCTCATTTGGATAATTTTTCAGGGTCACTGGATGGGGTGGTCTCTGGAAAGGGACAGGAACCACGACTGACTGGTCACAAACAAACACCTGGAGCTCATTGTCCTTCATTTAATCCTGACAACCACTCTAGATTCTCTATGGCTTTCCCACACCTTGAGCTTTCAAGGGTTAATAGATGTTCCATGGCAAAGACATCCCTGGCCAAGAAAATTTTGGAAAGCCCCAGTTAAACAACAATGAAGTCGTTTCTTCACCACCGAGTTTCTCAATGCCCTACCTATGCTAATATGAGCAACAAGAAGAAAGAAACGACACCCCATAAAGGAGTTGGTATGAGATAAATCTTTATACTATTTCCCTTAGTTTATGCCTTTACCCGGACAGGTAGTTTCCTGTGCCTCGGAATGTTATTGAGTTAACAGGAAGAAAAAAAGAAAACACATAAGCATTTTATGATCCTAAAGAGAAGCTCAAAATAGATGGTTTTTTGCTCGGTCAAGCAAGGCAAGGGCTTTTGATTATGCAGACACAAGCCCTAAGCTTAATGTGGGGTGGAGGTAGAAGTGGAGAAAAGATATAGGAAGGAGATGGATAAAATTAAGAAGAAAAAGGAAACCAGAAGACACAGTGATCAGGGGACTCTAAGCCCCAGGGAATTTGTAGACTTCTTAAGGAGTCCCCTGGACATGCACAGAACATGAGATGGGGCTCAAGCCAGTTTCTAAGATATTAAAGGAAAAGGTGGCACCAGTCTCCACCAATCTGGAGGACTGGGGACAACTCAGCTGGAGACACCTGAGGCCTGAGTGTTCTGTGACTCTGAATCTGCAGTGTTACAATGGTAGGTTGAACTTTCGTTCCCAACCCTTTGCTCTCTTCCTACCTCTGCCAGGTGGCCTTGCAGAACACTGGAACAGGCAGGGGATGGTTGCTTGCCTCACTTACTTTGAGCTTGGCCATATGACTTGCTTTGGCCAATAGAATGTGGATGCAAGTCATAGTGGCAGTTCCAAACCAACGCCTTAAGATGTGGGGGTGGAGGGAACTTGGAAGTCAGAGAAAAGCACAGGGGAAGGGAATCATGAGCAATCCATTCAATAAAGCTGTGTATAAACTATACTAGGAAGCTATAGTAACCAAAACAGTATGATATCGACAGGAAAACAGACACACAGACCAATGGAACAAAATTGGGAGCCCAGAAATAAATCCACACATATATGGACAACTAATTTAAAATAAAGGCGCCAAGAATATACAATGGGGAAAGGAAGTCTCTTCAATAAATGGTGTTGGGAAACCAAATGGCCATATGCAAAAGAATAACACTAGACCACTATCCTACACTATACACAAAAATTACACAAAATGGATTACAGACTTGAATGTGAGACTGGAAATAATAAAATACGTAGAAGAAAACATAGGCATTAAGCTTCTGAACATTGGTCTCAGTGATGCTTTTGTGAATTTGTGAATTTGACTCAAAAGCCAAGGGGAAAAAAAGAAAAAATTTAAAAATGAGACTACATCTGCACAGCAAAAGAATCATCAACAAAACAAAAAGGCAACCAACCAAATAGGAGAAGATATTTGCAAATATATAAAGAACTCATACAACTAACAACAACAACAACAACAAAACAGTCCAATTAAAAAAAAAATGGGAGGAGGATCTGAAAAGATATATTTTTAAGAATGACACACAGATGGCCAACAGGCATATGAAAAGACATTCAACTTCACTAATTATTGGGGAAATGAAATTTGAAACCACAATGAGATATCACTTCACACCCATTAGAATGGCTATTATCTAAAAGACAAGAAATAAGTATTGGAGAGGATGTGGGGAAAAGGGAACCTTCATGCACTGTTAGTGGTATTGTAAATTGGTGTAGCCACTACAGAAAACGGTATGGAGTTTTCTTAAATAATTAAAAATAGAACTACCATATGATCCACCAATTCCTCTTCTGGATATTTATCCAAAAAATATGAAAACACTAATTTGAAAAGAATAAATCAGTTAATTCAGGGACAGATCAGTAGAAGTTACCTAATCTGAACAAGATAAATGAAAACAATGACTTTACTATTAGCTCCATAGACATTAATATGAGAATTAAAAGAAAAACCACTATTAACAGCTTTATGCCCATAAATTTGACAACGTCAATGAAATGGACGAATTCCTTAAAAGATACAATCCACCAAAGTTCACTCAAGAAAAATTAATAGCCTGAATAGCACGACATCTATTAAGAAATTAAATTTGTAGTTAGAAAACCTTCCAAAAAAGAAAATTCCAGGAACAGATGGTTTCTCTGGCAAATTCTACCAACATTTAAGGGACATAATAATACCAATTTTATACACTCTCTTCCAGAATCTAGGATAGGAAGGAACACTTCCTAGCACACTTTATGAAGTTAGCATTGCCATGATAACAAAACCAGACAAAGATCATATAAGAAAAGAAAACTAAATATTAAGTTCCATGTGAACATAGATGCAAAAAATACTAGTAAATCTAATCCAAGAATATATAATAAAAATAATACATCATGACAAATTTTGTTTATTCTGGGGATGTAAGACTGATTGAAATTTAAGAATAAATCACTGTAATTCACTAAATCAACAGACCAAAGAAGAAAAAAAACATATATATATCAATACATGCAGAAAAGACATTTGAAAAAATTCTCTACCTTCTCATGGTTTAAAAGAAAAACTCTCAACAAACTAGGAATAGAAAGGGAATTTTTGAGCTTGGGTCTGTTTGCCTCCAAATCTTGGCCTTTTGATTAGAAATTCAATCAGGGCTCTTTTCACTTGCCCAGAGACTACAAATCAGCAACCTCGAACAGAATCCTGTTCCCAGATGGAATTTATTTGACACCCACTGTATAATAAAAATCTGGAACTTTCATAGAAAAAAAATAACCCAAGATCTCTGATATTTCTTGAATAAACAGGAAATTGGGACTCTACATTCTAAAAGTCCCACATGTCAACAATTACCAGAAGCCAAGTTCATCTTCCAGAGCAGCACATGTTCAGGGCAATGCCTAGGCCTGGACAGAGCTTGCAGGAAGGACTTAGCAGGATGTTCAGCATCCCTATGCCTGGCCAAGGTGGTTTCATCCTTAGTCACCCAGGACAGTAGCTCTGGGTTACCTGCTCTCGTAGCTCCAAACCCAGTGCTTGGCACTGACAGGACATGACATCTCTCTCACATCTCAGAATTTGCCAACTTATGGGCCTGGCTCCAAGGAATGAGTTTTCTTGAAAAGTACTGCACCCTGATTGATCTGAAGTTTCCAGACCTGGAGGGACTTCTGTGCCCTCCCGCCTACCATCGTGCTCTGGCTCGACCGACCAGCAGGAGAAACCATTCAGTCTGCTGGACTCCAACATACTGCTGGTTTCTTTACTAGATTTCTTGGGTCACTTTAGCTTCCTTTCAGAGGGAGGATGATGTGGTTGAGTACAGAGGCAGTGGGTGTGCACTAGGAGCAATAAATGAGTTTAACACCTGTAAACACAGGTGGAAGCTAATATTGTGTTCCCTCTGGTTCCCCTCTGGTGGGGCCTGCCCTCTCCTGCTGCCCACAGTTCCCTCCTCTGACTATAATTTCCACCCTCTTCACCCCGTCGCTCATTCACATGACCAACCAGCTCATCTACCCTCAGCCATGAGAGCTTATGACCCCCGCATTCCAAGATTTGAGCTTAAAAAGAGCAGGACTTAGATATAGGTCAGAAGTATCCAGGCCAGAAAGTTCTCGATGTGAGTTCCAATCTAGAATCTGCCCTCCGTCTGTGTATGTGATTGCCTGCCTGCATCTGGGTTGCCCTCTCTAGCCCACACATCTATCTTCAGGTGGCATAGAGGCCTCCAGTGCCCTGGAATAGAGAGAATGGTCTGAAATGAGCAGAGGCCCTGGAGGGCCCGCCAGCACCTGAGGGTGATGTAACGTGACCATGAGAACGAGCACATCACTTCCCATGTCCTCACACTTGGGTCCTCTCAGACTCCCAGCTGCTTCCCCTATGTGATGCTCAGGCCTTCTCTGAGCTCCCACCAGGAGCACCGAGCCAGTTAGGAAGAGGACTTCTGTTCTACTGTCCTGAAAAGATCTGTCACCACCAACAGGACGGCGTGAATGAACTATCCATCAGCCCCCATGGGCACTGTCAGTGGAGCCAAGCAGGGAGTCCAAGTGAACTTGGAAGAAGAAACAAAGATTGATTTTCAGATTATTTTCCAATCCATAGTTGTCAAGGAAGAAAAAAAAACCTAAACAATCGTGAAATTAAATTAAATGAGTTTCTGGATGCAGAATCTTTTCTCTCCCGCCCACGGACTCCTTCCACTCTTCCCTAGGGAATGGATAATGAAGGGGCTCACCATGTGTTTGTTACCCCACGGTTCCCTATGGCCGTCCATGCATCTCCACAGTCGGCAGAAACTTACTGTGCTCCTACTGTGTGCCCAGCCCTGTGCTTGGTGCCAAGAATCTGGGAATGAATGGGCAGGCACCACCCTTTCTTCATGGATCCTCTGACTTTCAACGATCAGCTATCACCCAGGACTAATTGCTGTGTGTTGGGGGGAGGTTGGCACAGGACTCCATGGGGACACTCCAAAAGGGCAGAGGGTGGGGATAGGCAGAAAGGCAAGAAGGACTTCCTGAGCATAGCACTTTAAATAGCAGTGAGCCGGGCCAAGGCTGGGCCAGGAAATGGGGGAACTCTGAGTAGCAAGTTATCAACACCTTGGAATTTGTTCTGAGGGTACTGGAGAATTACAGTAGGTTACAATCAGCAAAGTGACACGTCGTGATCAGATTCATGTGGAATCCCACAATCTGACTGCCATGGGCAGAATGGATTGGAGTGGAGTGGAGTAGGGAGTAGGGAGGACAGACGGGAGCTGCTGCGTCCTTCAGCCCAGAGGAGATGGAGGCTTGAATTCAGGCGCACATGCTGAGCTAGCAGGGCAGCAAGCAGCCACCGCACACCCGCAAGCACTCCCTCTCCTGCCAGTCATCCTCCGGTCCCCTTGGTGAGCCACCTTGACCTCCCCCCTTAAAATGCAGCCCCTCCCCCAGCCCTACCAACCCCCTTATTCTGCTCTAATCATCTTCAAACATACATTGTAATTCACTTATTTGTTGTATCTATTGTCAGTTGCCTGTAACGCATGCGCACACGCGCATGCACACACTCACACACACAGGAATGGAAGCTCCAGGGCAGTAAAGACTTTGTTGTGACTTCGAATGTTTAGCTGAACTGTTCCCTCTTTATCTTTCCGAAGACCACCTTGGGGAAACTGAGGCAGCCCTCCTCATTCATCTCTCTTGTGACCAGCCTAGAGAGCAGAGCCGGGGGCCTGGCATTCCTAGTGAACTCAGTCCCTGTCCTTTCTACACACCCAGTGAACAGAGAACAGGGGGACAGGACGCAGACCACCAGGCTCCTGGTCCTCAGGGCCGAGGTCAGGCTGGGCTGGGTTGGGGTGGGAATGAGAGGGACAGGGTTTGCATTCATTTCATTGTGGGGCATGGGTTGAAAAGGAGGCTAACAGCAGCTCGGCTCACACCAATGCTGCGTGACTTTAATCAAATCAGGCTGCTGCTCCTGTTCAGCCATGGTTTCTACCCTGGCTGTACCTGACAGCCATTTCAGCTCCCCATCCAGCTCTCGCTGACTTGGAAGAAAGCAGAGATAAAGATCCCATCCTGACTCAACCCTAGCAGCAGCAAAATCTCTGAAGGGAGAGTCACCTGTCAGTCTTCATGTTCCTGGAGGTTTTAGAAACTAGAGCAGATAAAATGTGTAATAATTTATGTTTATGGAGGGATGGAGGATTTATGTAGCCTGTGCTCTCATATCTGCTGCCTCATTCAACCTCACCGTAACTGGGGTGGATGGGGATTATCTTATTATTTCTGTCATAAGAACAAGAAACTGAGGCTCAGAGGGGACATGACATGGTCAGGTCACGTCAGCAGCAGAGCCAACATCAGACCTCGGGTCAGAGTGGCTCTGGTGACCGTTTTATTATGACGAGACATCTGCAGCCTCTGTTACCTTCATGCTCTCACCTGAGATATGGGCACCGTGGACAAGGATCCCCATCACAGAGACGGGAAAATCGAGATCCAGCAACATGCACGACCTGTCTAAGGTTCTGCAGCTTGTTTGGAGCAGGGTTATTTTAGAGCCCAGAACTTCAGCTTTTCAGCTGAAAATGCATGACATGACGACATAATCTATTCCATTGCATTCTTATTCCCTGGTTCTCAGTCTTCAGGTTGCTGAAGAATCACCTGGGCACTGAGTGTGGCTGTTCCCAGAGATTCTAATTTAGTGGAGATGGGACCAGGGGATCTGTATTTTTTATAGCACGTTCCCCTCGCCTAACATCCAGCAGGTGATGTGCTTGCAGAATGCCCTCAGGGAAACGTTGGCTTCGGTGTGTCCAGCCCCATACTCAGTTCTACATAGACGTTTTATAGCCTGGTGTTTCAGACCGAAGATTCTGGATCCATCCAGTCTGGGCTCAAGGATCAGCTCTTCTACTCATCAGCTCAAACCCAGAGGAAGTTACCTAACCACCCTATGTCCTGTGTCCCCATCTGAAAGTGAGGATAATAACCTTATGCCTCCCTCATAAGGTCCTGACAAGGAATGTTGAGTTAACACAGAGCACTCAGGAGAGTGTCTGCACACAGTGAAGCTTGATAATGACAATCCTCGAACAGCCCTACAATGTAGATATCCTAGGCCCACTCTACGGATAAGGAAATGTGGGCACAGAGAAGTCAAGCAATTTATATAAGGGCACGCAGCTAATGAGTAACAGAGCCAGGGCTCAAACTCTCCTCCATCCAATGCTTCCAATCGCTAAACTGCTCCACTCCAGCAGCACAAGCTTCCTGACCCTGCCCTTTGTGCCTGTACCCACAAGGTACATAGGAGAGGGTCAGGAGAGGCCATCTCAGGTGCTAGGCACAGATTTGCTGCAAAGTCCTAGAATCTGAACTATGATTCTCCAATTGGTGCCGGCCAGAGGCTCCAAATAGCATCCTTTTTTGCTATGGATACTTCATGTATCATTGTTATCTGTTGTATTATAAGGCCAAAGGCCGGAGCAGCTTGCCCTGCAGCCTAAAATTACTGCAGAGATTTCCTAGGTTCCCACTCAGAATCGGTAGCTTTGTGGATGACCCTGTTATCGGGTGAAAGTGGACCAGTGTGACATTTTGTGAAATGTCAGGACAGCCAAGACCACATTATGAGCGATAGGAGATTTGCCATACTCCTTGGCAAGATTCAAACGGTGTACTATTGGCCCTGCCAGGCCAAAAAAAAAAAAAAAAAAAACACTGCTTCTGATGATCCTTACAAAATTGGTACAGAGAAAAAAGGCATCGTCCACGTCAATAATTGAATTTCAATTGCCAAAGGACCATGTCGATTTGCTCCAGAGAAAGTAATACGGCCGAGACAAACTGTAATAATCACCTGACTATGTTTCCGGTAATACACAGCCATACTGCAAGGCCTGCCTAACTTCTGAACAAGCTAATCAGATTAGTTAACGTGCCTAGTTAGCAGCACCCCTGCTTCTTTCAAGTTGTGAAAGTGGCATCAATCTTTGCAATCTGCTTCCTCACCCCCACCCCCTCACACCGAAGCATTACCACATACGGTTTACTGCCTTCCTAAGGAAGGGAAGTTCCAGGAACATCTACTTAGCCCTTTTTGGGCCAGAGAGCCAAAGCGGGAATTCTACCAGTTGCTGTGTATGTCTATTCCAATTACACATTCAGAAACTAGGGAAATAACTGACTTGGCCCATTGCGAGATGAACTTGAAATAAGACTCCACCTGGCCATTGTAAATCCCCACTTTGACCAGTGGACCACAGTGGCATGTTTGGTCCCCAGGATTTAGCATCAGTTCAGAACCAGTATCTAGTGATCCCTAAAAGGTCTGGGTCTTTTCTTTCCTCCAGTGAGCAGTCTCTCTAGGACAGGGATTGGCAAGCTATGCCTGTATGTCAAGTCTAGTCCATGGTCTATCTTTGTATGACCTAAAAATGGTTTTTCCATTTTTTAAGGGTTTTACATATATACCATCTTTGCTGATCTCTATCCTGGGACCAGTTCCAGTACCAATTCCGTATCAGTCAGGATCTAGTCGGAAAATAGGATCGCATATATAATTTTATCAGGGAAAGTTTAACATAAAGAACGATTATCTAGTAACTAAGTACTTAGAAGCAAAGAGAACTCAAATTGCACAGAAATAGCCAATATATGGTATTGAGGCAGTGTATTCGAGGAGTAAACAAAATTGAAAGGACCACCCTGCCCAATGCTGGGATTCAGACTCCGCTGGAGAGAGTGTGGCTGGAGCCACTGAATGGGGAAGAGTTTACCTGAGTCCCATGGGTGAGGCTGAAGAAACAGCCCACTGCAGGGCCAAACAGACTTGCTAGGAATCTGCTGTCTGAGGTGCCAGCAAACTTTGCTGGGAAAGCTGCCTCCTCTAGAGGATGGAGATAACAATGGTGCCCACAGACAGTGTTGTCACGAGGACCCAACAATTCAATACATGTCAAAGGCTTCGAACAAATGGGGTTTTTCTAAGTGTATTGAAGTGTTCTTAAGCTCTCAATAAATGTTAGCTATCACGTGATTCTTATCGGCATGATGATCACTATTGTCGTCATCACTTTTCTTACTACTATCCCCGCGGGGAGAAAAGTGAGCCTTAGAGAAGTGACCTGCCTAAGGCCACCACAGGACACAGCAACACTGGACTCCAGGCCCCAGGCAATCTGGTGCCAAAGACCATGCCCTTTTCACTTGCGCCAAGCAAGAAGCCCCTAGTTCGGTCTCTTTATTAGATAAATGGGGAAACCGAGGTCCAGAGAATGGAAAAGACATGCCTGGAGTCACACAGCAAGAAAGGCCAGAATCGGGCCCAGGCCCCCACACTCAGCCTTCTCCAGACAGAGAAGCCTAGAGACGCCAGTCGTCCTGTTCACCTGCACGAATGCAAAGCCACTCAGCTACGTTTCCTGGGGCTCCTTCTGTCCTTTCTCTTGCCTCTTCCTTGTCTGTTGACTTAACCCATGGTTTTATGGTTCATCATCTTGTAGTAAATCTCTGTTTTAATCTCCCCTGGGCCACTCAGGCTGTCTTTTTATTAGGAAATAAATAGCATGGGCACTTTGTGCCACACCGCGGGCAGCATGGAGAGTTTGGCAGCGAGAGGAGAGGCTGTAGAGCTTGGAGGAAAATTGAGGCCCTGGAGACAAAGAGAGGTATGAGAATAGTTGCAAGACGATGAGTGTGTGGGCATGGTTTGTGCAAGATGCAAAAGCTGTAATAAAATCGGCTTTTGCTCCAAAGCTCTAGGTGAGATTTTTAAGTGAAAGGATCAGTTCAGGATGCTGGTTGGGCTGGGAAACAAAAGCCCTTGACTTAAGTCCCTGCACGGGCTTACACGCTGTGCCAGCTGAGGCCAGCCAGGATATCTCTGGGCCTCAGCCTCCTCATTGTCATTCAGGGGTGATCCACCCACCCAGCTGTGATGAGGGCGGACGAGATCCAGCTCAGAAGGAAGCTCCACCCACAGACCCTGTGCAGAGTCAGCCCTGCCCCACCCAGCTTCCTCTCTCCTCTCCCTGACTCTGAATTGCAAGAGCACTGGACAGGAAGTCAGAAAACCTGGGGCCTCGGCTCAGCTGGACAACAATTTGCTGTGTGACCCTGGACAAGGATCTTCCTCTCTGGACACCTGAGATATTGTGATGTGTGAAAAATATGTATTTGGTGTTCCTCCACTGTTTCTGGCACAGAGCTCCTAAAACCCTTAGAATTTCCTACACGTGAAGAGCTATCTTTTGTTGTGTTAATGAGGTGACTTTTGGAAAGTCCAAGGGTAGCCTATGGATGGGGGGCTGGTTGCCAGAAGAATCAACCATGTGATTAGAGAGTTGGAACTTTCAGTCCCACTCCCCTGACCTCTGTGGAGGGGAAAAGCCTGGAAATTCAGTTCAGTCTCCAATAACCGATGGTTTAATCAATCGTGCCCACATAACGAAGCCACCACAAAAACCCAAAAGGATGGGAGTGTGGGCAGCTTCAGGTTTTGTAAACACATGGAGATTTGAGGAGGGCATCATGCTCAGAGAGGACATGGAATCTTCACGCCCTTACCTAGGTATCTCTTCCATCTGGCTGTTCCTGAGTATACTTTTTCAAAATAAACCAATAATCTAGTATTTCCCTGAGATCTGTGAGCTGTTCTAGCAAATTAATGGCACCCAGGGAACCTCTGGTTAGTCAGAAGCACAGGTGACAACCTGGCCTTGGAACTGACGTCTGAAGTGGACTTCGGTCTTGTAGGACTGAGTCTGACACCATCTCCAGGTAGATAGTATCCGAATTCAGTTCATTGCTTGGTGATGTGGAGAAAAACCCACACATCACAGGACCTCGTATAAAACGAGGTATGTGCTGGAGACCAGTGTTCCAGTGTTCTGGCTTCTGGGATCTGCCAAAGGCTAGTCCGGTCAGTAGGAGGAAGGTATGGGCAGCCGCCTGCCACCTCGCCCCTGCTGCCGTTCCTCCGTGCCCCTCCTCCTTCTCCTCTTTCCTTTATCCCTGGGAACCTCATATGGCACGCCTCATTCCCATTTTCCAGATACCACTGGAAATATTTCAGTGCATCTTGATTGGATCCAGAGAACTGAGACTGTCCCTCCAGATGGCAATGTCCCCTCCTGCTCCAAGCCTTAAACTTAAATGTGTTAAAGAGGAAAACCAGAAGCTCTAACCACTCCTTCCCATAGCTGTCATCCTGCAGCCTGTGCTTCAAAAGCGATGCCACGAAAGAATTGAAAGCAAGGTCTGGAGGAGGTATCTGCACAGCCACGTCCATAGCAGCATCATTCACAATAGCCAAAATGTGGAAGCAACCCAAGTGTCTGTGGAGGGATGAATGGATATGCAAAATGTGCTCTCTCCGTACAATGGAGCCCTTGGCACTAGGGAGTCTGGTAGGTGCTGGGCTCGCCTGTGTGTGTAGAATTGACTTCCACATCAAGTGAGGCTGGACCAGCAGCAGCTTGAAGACTCCATGACCCTGAGAAGGAACGTCACTGATTGGTTCAGAGATTTCCTGCTCTTACTTAATAAGGGCTTTCTGGGTGAGAGAAATTTCCAGAGTTTGATCACCCTCCAGGAGGCTGGAGGCAGCTCTGGCTGAACCCAGGGGAGTTAGATGTCAACTTTTTATCTTGCCTCTAGTTCTCAGGAAGGTCATCGACCCCAGTACTGATCACTGCCACCTTTAGGAAGTGACCACGGCCTGGACTGGCTTCCTTCCCTGTACCTGATCAGTCCCCTCAGGACCTTTTTAACTGGCTTTATAAATTATCACTGTCTTTAAATATATACATAACACAGAGTTTATTTCAGAGATGCCATGGGATAGAGGGGAAAGAGGAGGGGCCGGGGGTCTGGCAGGTCAGGGTCACTTTCTAGTGGAATGAACTTGTGGCCGTAAACGGTTCATGGCCCACCTCCGAGCCTGGTTCTCTTGGCTTTTAATAGCAACAACCACCAATGTCACAAGCTGTGGGGAGGACTAAATGTGATCGCATAGGTGGGGTCTGACACTTACAACTGTGCCATCGGCTCTTCGCTCTTGATAGAATGGGTTTTCTCTTCGCTCTCGATGGAAAGTCTTTTCTCTCTCACTTGATAGAATGTCTTTTGGTGACCCGGGAAGAAAGGGAGGTACCAGCCAGTGGAAAGGAACAAGAAAACATTTAAAAGTAAAACATTCCACATTCCTAAGCCTCAAAAATCAAACCTTCCCCCCAGGTTCAGGTCAGGACCCTCCTGCTGCTCCTGGCTCTCTGCCTGCTCCTCCCCACACTCAGGGGCTCCTGCTTCCCCGCACCATCCCCCCCCACCCGCCCCACCAGACACCTGGAGCGCAGCCAGCACTGAGCTGCTGCCCAGAGCCTGGCTGAGGTCCCAGGCAGCGGGAAGGAGCTGGGAGAGCGGCCAGAGCCAGCACAGCAGGAAAGACAGTGTGTACAGGAGTGTGCTGTGTGTATAGTGTGTGTGCGGTGCGTGCATGTGTGCGTGCGTGTGTGTGTGTGTGTTTGAGTGACAGAGGCAGAGAGTGACAGAGAAGACAGAGAAATGCATGGAGACTGAAAGAGAATGAGAGAGAGGTTGGGGGGAGACAAGGAAAACTAACCATGAATCCCTGGTCTTTGCCTTGATCCCTTTTCCCCCCAGTCCTCACTCTACTCCCCTGCCCCCCACCCCATCTCCTCTCCTGTAAGTGGGGTGGAGCACAGCACTGCCCCTGGGGGTTCAATGAGCCATCTCATCTTAGGTGTTCAGTAATCCTGATGCTTAGATTTCCTAGCTCAGGGAAAGGTTTATTGGGTGGACTCTGAGCTGTGCCTAGAGGGGCCGGAAGGAAGCATCCAGAGGAATCAAAGGTCCATCTGATCCTTCCATCACCTCATGCAGAAAACCAGGACTGCTTTCAGTTGTTTATTTCTTATGAACATTCTGATGTTTCATTCATGAAAAACGGTTTTCCTAAGGCCTTTGAAATATGGATATTGGAGAAAAGACTTTAATAAGAACTCGAGCCTGTGGTCCCTGAACAGAACTAAGGATGCTGCTCCCAGGAGGCTGCGCCTGCCCTCAGAGAAAGAATCCGTATGTCTTACAGTTCACAGAAAAGGAGAGTCAGCCATCAGCTATGGAGAAGGAGCAGGAGTCATGGACCCATTGCAGAAGGAGGCAAAGGAGAGTCACCTCAGCATACATGAACACACACAATAGCTAGAATGGGGATGATAGTTCAGACTTTTCAAAGCACTTAGGTGCACAACAAAGATTTATTGAATGAATGGAAGACCAGCTCATTTGCCTGTATGACTTGGTTCCCAGAAAGCCCCTGTGGATTGGGGTGGGCAATTGCCATTATCTCATCTTTCTAGACAAAGAAACAAAGGCTCAGAAAAACTAAGCAACAAGTCCAAGGACACAGCAGCAGCTGATACTTCTGAATCCTGGGGAACGCAGAGTCCAACTCTCCTCTGACAGACAGGGAAGCTCAGACTTAAGGAGCAGGAGTGATGAGCCCAAGGGCAGCAGCCAGACTGCTGCTCAGGACTCGCACCCAGGGCTTCACTGACCTAACACAGGCCGGGGCCTTGGATCCCGACCTTCGACTTCTCTCAGGTCCCTCTGTGTTCCCTCCCTCCCTTTTTCTCTCCCACCCCAGAGGCTATGACAGCCCTTGTCCCAGCCCAGCTCTGACCTCAGCCCTGGGATGCCAAATGTCCAGCGCTCACCAGGCCAGTGGAGATTTCTACAGCCTTCGGTGAGATGTTCTCCTGTGTCCTGTCCCCACCAGAAGGTCAGGGGAACATGGACACCTCCCCCCCACACACACACACAAATGTGCTGCATCATCCCAGGAAGTAGGCCGTGGTGCGTCCTTATGCCAGGTCTATAGATTGCCAAGTCCAGTACTGAAATACCTCCTAGGGCACTGCCACCAGGCCTCACTACCAGGCCTCTGCTTACATACTTCCTGTGATGGGGTGTTCACTCCCCTAAATCACTCACCACACCAAGACAATCCTGACTAAACTGAAAGCTGTCACTATGTCCTGACTAGTCTAGTCTATCCTAAACACAACTCTTGAGGCCACACAGGCTGAATCCATTTTTTTTTATGTCGGCTCTTTAAATATTTGAAAGAATGATCATAGTCATTCATTAGGTACTTAAATGTAGTAATTATAGCATTTTTCATGCATTCATTCATTCATTCATTTATTCATCTTTGGATGCCAGGTCCTGGCTGGGCTCTCCACGTAAGGAACCATCCTCACTACCGTCCTACAGGATGGAATCATTCTCCACCTGACAGAGGATCTCCTGAGGCACATTAAGCCACATCCTGGCAATCTGATGGAGAGGGGACTCCTGGCCCTGTATGGGGACTCTGTGGCTCATCCAAGATCACACAGGTCTCTGACACCAGAGCTCAGCCTGTGTGTGTCCAGGCCTCCACTCAGGCAGTGGACAGGAGGCCAGGAAAGAAGTAACTGGGTGGCCCAGCCCAGAGAAAGCCCCTGGTGGCCAGACAAGGCCCCCACTTAGCCCTGCCCAGCCTAGCTCCCTGGGGTGGGATCACTGGGTGTAAGGGCTCAGCTCAGGTTCAGATAAGCCTAGGTTCAAGTACTACTTCAAAGACTCATTGGCTGCTCCCCACTGGTGAGGGGGAATGGGGTGCTGGCTGAAGACCTGGAAGGGTGTGAGGGCTCTGAGTCAGATGCCTGAGTTCAAAAGTTGGCTCTGACCCTGCGCAGCCATGCCCTGGGCGAGCCATACAACC
Organism: Rousettus aegyptiacus; assembly: GCF_014176215.1. Lineage (NCBI taxonomy): Eukaryota > Metazoa > Chordata > Mammalia > Chiroptera > Pteropodidae > Rousettus > Rousettus aegyptiacus. The sequence goes on along the minus strand of NW_023416284.1, from coordinate 18,198,963 downwards.
TCTTGAGCCTCAGTGTCCTCATCTATAAATGGGGGCAATAACAGTACCCTCCAAAGGCTGGTTGTAAGGAGTCAGTGACCCAGGGGGTGCATGGCAAAGTATTCAGCATAGAGTCAAAGCCCCATCAACATCAGAAGTCATTCTGTAGCAGACCAGAGAATGTCATCAATAAAGAGAGCCCTGCGGTTATGAATCTAGGACCCAGGCTCATGCAATCACTCCCCTCTACACGATGGATCCTCCCTGAACCTTTGACTCTTTATCTATAAAACAGAATGCTGACACCCATTTCACAGGCTGTTGTGAGATGACAGTATGAGAGTCCCCCCCACACACTCCCAGTGCCTGGCATCAATCAGAGCCCAGGGAATGTGGTACCCACCCTTTTCCCATTGAACTTGCCTCAGGCACTTCTGCAAAGGGATTTTCTGGTCTCGCAGTCTCTGTGAGGGGACTGGAGCCTGGCCGGGTTGGAAAGCATTTGGTGGGTTGACCTCACACTTGTTATGTGTAGGATGATGAGTAAAGCACTTTACCAGTTATTCTCTCACTGAAACCTCTCAATACACCCACCTAGGCAGGTGCAGACTCCCCATTTTACAGATGAGCAGATCAGAGAGGAGCAGTGACTTGCCCAAGGCCCCATAGGTGGCAAATTGTGGAGTCCACTTAGAACCCAGGCAGCCTCCCTGAAAAGCCTACTCCTTCAGCCACCCACCCTCTCTGCCAGCAGTAACAGTGATAAACAACCAGGAGGTGACAGTCCCAACTGTGAGGATTAGAGCTTATGGGGACAGAACCCTCTGCTTCCCCTTCAGAAGAGCCAGTGACTGAGCAGGAGGGGGCTCGCTATCTGGCCATTGACTCACTTTCTAGGGCAGGTCTGCCCAGGACATCACAGTCTCCCATTGTTTTATTTTATCTGTTGAACTGAGCAAACCTGCAGGACAGAAGGTGAGCTTGGCCATGGCCTTGCTAGCATTTCTATAAGACAGGAGTGGGGAGGCATGGAGAGGATGCTATTCTGCAGTCACATGGATGTTGAGGACACCTGTGCCGCACCTTCCTTTGGTGACTTTCCCCACTCCTTGGCAACTCGGTTACCTTGTTCCTTCACCTTTTCTGCACCCAGGACTGGATCTACTCTCAACATGAATGTGGACGGAAGGGAGGTAATCATTGTTAGGGGGCCACAGAGGCTTCCCTCACCACTTGGGAAGGGGCTGGTGGTGACAAAAAGGACAAATTTGGGGATGTTTTAGTGTAAAGTCATTTAACCTTTCTGGAATCAGTTTTCTCATCTATAAAATAGAATGCTAAATCATACCTTGGGAGGAGGAAGTTGGATAATAATATGTAATGAGAGCTCAGCGCTAGGCAAGCTGACAGCAAGTGCTCAGTAAATACCAGCTGTTGTTATTATGAAAATAAAAACATCTGACCCAAGCCCCCTTAATTGTATGGCGAGGGAAACTGAGGCCTGAAGAGAGCAAGAAATTGGTTCCAGACCCCAAAGTCGTGGACAAGGGGGCCAGAGGGAAGGCCAGGTCCTCTGAGCCTGCTTCCCTGGCCCAGGCAGGTCTCAGCCCCACTGGGGATCTTCCAGGGGTCCTCAGATGAGCCAACTAATCCCCAGCTTCAAATGGTTATTTTCTAAGAGAAGAAACACTCCACCCAAAGTCACGTCAGTGTCTCTTACAGGGCTTCTGGAATGGGGAGGGGTTTGGGGAGGGAGCTCAGAGCCCCAGAGCCCAGCAGGCACTTTGCAGACATTCATGTAGGGGCCCAAACACCCATTTAGCACCAACTGCTAGCCAGGCATGGCACCAGGCACTTGACGTCGGACAAGGCCGAGCTCGGATCCCAGCTCTGCTGTTGACTTGCTATGGCCTTGGACAGGTCCTTTACCTTTCTGAACTTCGGTTTTCACATCCGTGATATGGGAATATAATATCCACCTTATAGGAGGGCTATGAGGAATAAATGTGATCACTTATATGGGGTGACTGGCACATGGTGGGAGCTCACATACTCTAGTTCTCTTCCTCTCAGCCCTCAGGTCTGTTTCCCAGATCCCCATGTTGGTATCAACAACAAGTATGGGGTGGGAGGGGTGAGCAAGTAAGAGAGAGAGAGAGGAATCGATTGACCCATTGAGAATTAGAGATAGAGATATTGAGACAGAGTTTATGAAACACAGACACCGTAAACACACACAACTCACATTCACACAGAAGGAAAGAAACACACACACAAGGTGAGAGGTGTCAGGTGTGGAGAAGAGATAATAGACATGAAGAGAAAGGAGAGAAAGAGGGAAAAGCAGACTCATACAAGGAGGGAAAAACGAAGAATTAGAAATACTCAGAGGGCAATAAAGACAAAAAATACAGAAGCATTAAATATACAAACACACACATACAGTACACAAAGACAGTTAAAGACACACGCACACACACACAAAAAAACATTGTGAGAAGATATAAAATTCAGAAAGAGACAGAGGCTCAGAGATAAAGAGAGAAGAAGAGACTTAGATACACACACACAGAGTCAGAGATGGAAAGATAGAGACGAGTTAGTTACAACAGATACAGGCAGAAGGATGGCGGATGCAGGTGGGGGAGATAGAAAGGCCACAGTAAGAAGAGATGTGAGAGAGAGAGAGAGAGAGAGAGAGAGAGAGAGAGAGAGAGAGAGAGAGAGAGAGAGAGAGAACACGTGCTGGAGATGATGAGGGAGCTGGCGAGAGGCAGGAGCTGGCAGCCCTGAGCATCAAATGCCTGGAGCTCACACCCCGCTCCTCCCCCGCCCACACCCCTCTTTCCTCCACAGCCTCCTGATTTGGCTCACAAGAGCCCTGAATAGAGAAGTTATTTCTCCCAAGTTCAGCAACCATAAGCACTCTGCCTTTCACCTGTGTACCCTTAACAAAAAGGGGCATATGGGAATCCAAATGTATCGAGCAAAGATTTCTTCTACTAACATCTTCGCCTTCAGCCAGGTGCACTGACGGCAAGAGAGAGGCCTGCCCAACATCTGCTTGCCAAGCTCAGGCCTCAGAGACCCTTGGTTCTCTCTGCACAACCCACATCCCCTCAGCAAGACTCCACCAGGCCCCCACCATGGGCAAGATGCAGCACCTGCCCAGGGAGCCCCCACATGGGGGGCAGGCAGCCCCGGCTCAAATGCCCTGACTGGCTGCATGCCTGTGGGGAGTCACCTGACCTCTCTTAATCTTAACGTCCACCTCTGTGAAATGTGGATCCTTGTACCTACCTCTCAGGTTGATAAAAAAAAAAATCCAAAGTAGTTGCCAGTGAAGAACCTTACACAAAAATCTAGCATGTAGTAGATGCTCAAGAAACATTGCCTATTTTCATTGGGAAAGTCTGGAAAATAGAGAGATAAAGGCAGAAAGTGAAGCATAGCCAACAAGAGTTTGTGGGTCCTAGAAAGAGAGAGGTCATTTGAGTTGTGTAAGGGGACAGTTTGGTGCATTTGAACAAGGTGTTGGCGTATAAGGGGTATTTAAAAGTAAGAGACAGAGATGGATAATAGGGGTTTGGGGGAGGGTAACCTTGGCAACCTTGGCAGAGGGAATGGCATAAGCAAAGGTAGGAGGCACGGATTATCTCCAGAGTAGACACCCACCTAGTTTGGCTTGAGTGCAGGACATGTGTCAGACAGGGGAGGGACCACCTACTACACTACTCAAATTTCATGGATGGGGAAATGAAGTCTACAGATGTTAAGCGACAATGTTTTCAAGCTCACAAAGCTGATGGGTGACAGACTCAGCATTCGAATCCAGACCTCAGAGACTCAGGGATTCTCTCCTTGGCCAAGCTTCAGGTCAACCCCTTACAGGTAAAAGCAGAGACTCCAGCTGAAGGAATCTTAGGTCTTCAGAAGTTTGGTGTTTTTCCAATAGCTGAAGTCCCAGAAACCGAGCCTCAGGTAGGAGAGTAAGTGGCAGTTCCTGACTGCAAGAGTCAATGTCTGCTGGAGAAACATGCAGGCAACCATCCTGAAAAGGCTAAGCTTTAGTTGTAGATAACACTGGGGTGAGGTAAAGGGGTCCCATCAAGCCTGGAGGTTCAAAGGTGAGACTCAGCCTCTGACCATGAAATCTCCGTGCCCCGCGTTAGACATGCGTGAGGTCCTGGAGAACTTCCCATGAGCCCCTGGGAGTTGTCTGGTCTTAGGTGAGAACGGAGGTTCTAAATCTGGTGTTTATGAATGAAAAGATAAGATTCAGGGAGACCAAAACTCACGGATATTTCATGTATACATATATAATTCCTAATTATATAACTCTAATTATCTCCCCAAATGCCTTCTAAGGAGGGTGAGTGTGATTTAAAAAAAAAAAAGCCCTTGGTTCTCCTGACTGTGAGGATGGGTTTGGACCCATACAGGTGAAGTAGGAGCAGAAAGCTGGATTGTTCTGCATGAGTAGGAGAAGAACTTGTCCTAAGGCCATCGATGAAGGAGAGCAGAGGAATAAGCAGTGATGGGAGAGGAATGCCTCCATTGTCACAAATCAGGTCACAGAGTATGAAATTGGCAGTGATTAGAGCTAGTAATTCTTAGAGCTGAGGGAGAACAAGGGACTCCAGGAAGCTAGCCCAAATTTCATGATTGTATACAAGTATGCATTTTCAAAGATTCATAGTTTTTGCCATATTTGCAAAGGGGTCTGTCTGTATTGATCAGGTCAGGCTAGAGCTGGAGTTATGCTTAGTAAAAACAGCCCCACATCTCACTCCCTAAGAATGTATCTCTATCTCTTTACCTCTCATCAACTCCATCGTGGGCCGGATGACTCTCCAGGGCAGCTGTCCTCCATGTGTCGACCCAGCGAGCGAGGCTGAGCTTACGTCTCAACCACCTCATCATGCTGCTTCCATGATCACCAATACAGAAGAAAGAGCTGGGGCATCTTGCAGAGGTTTTTCACTGCTGCAGCCCAGAAGCAACACATGTCACTTCGGCTCACTGTTCATTATCCATAACTAGGCACATAGTCCGTCTCACTGCAAGGGAAGCTGGAAAGACTTCCACGTGCCCAAGAAGGGGAAGAAAAGGGAATATTGATGAGTACTGGTTATGTCTGGGTTCCCCCCCCCCCAAAAAAAAAAAAAAGTTTAGAAACATTAGGGTTAAAACAGCGAGTCCCAAACTCTGATTTATAGACCACTTTTTTTTATCAGATAGTATCCCAAAAGCTTTGGTCTCCCAGATCCCAGGCTATAGTCATAGAGAGCTATATACCAAGGTCCAGAGATCTGTATTTTTAACAAGTTGACAAACAAATCTGCCGAACAAGTTTGGCGACCCCTAGAGTTGAGAGTCCTCTGATCACAGAGCTAGGATTGCCTCAGAGATCATCCTGGGTTAGAATCTAACAAAACCTCCTAGTGACTTGCTCTCCTCTCTCTACATCCCTCATGCTACCAAGATGGAATTGCAAAGTTGTCCATCAAGGTTGATGCCAGCCATCGCCCAGAATTCCAAAACCTGGGCCTGTGCTTCCCATAGCAACACTAAGATTAGACCCATTTTACAGATGGGATAACCGAGGCCCAGAACGCTGTACTGGACCTGGGGTTGCTGACCTCCACCCATGTCTAATATGAGGAAAAGCCAAATGTCTGACCCCAAATGCCCCAAACTCCATCCCCAATAGATCTGGTTGCCTGGTATTTTCCAGGGCAGTGCACCCTTAAGACACAAGATGCTCAAAGCTGTTCAAACACCCCATTATGGGCAGTTCTCTCTTTGCTGCTGTTGTTGAATTCCTTCTGGAGAACAAGATGGGAAAGACAGTGCTAATTTAATTTGCTAGAATGAATAAAGATAAGATAGTAACAGAGGGTGATGAAGCGCTGGGAACACATAATTCACATCCCGGATACCCAGCTCCTTCCATCACCACGCTGGAGCTGATTAAGCCAGAACGATTGCAGTTAATTATCTTCCTCTGTCACTGGGCCAGGCTGTGGGCGTGAGGGGGTTGTAAATGGGCAAATGAGATTAAGGGGAAGAAGGAAAAAGCAGGGGTTTTTGGACCCCTCTGGAGCTCACAGGTCACCTTGGGTGGGGAGAAGGGGACACTTAGGGAACATGTTCATTAATCAGCAGTTCGCAAATAACGCCCTGAGTTTGGAGTCTGGTACTCTTAAAAGCTGTTTATGGGTCTGCCTGCAAGTGAGTTTGTCACTGAGCCCAATAATAAGCAGTCAGGCCAGGCTGGACCCAGAATACGGCAGCATCACGTTCATGGCAACAGCATCGCCAGTGTTCACAGGGGAATCACCTCCCTGGGCACAGGAGGCTTTTCATCAGTGCACACAGGGATGTTGCCCATCAGCAAAGCGACAGGTATTGCTGAGATGTGCATTGGTGTAAGGACACATGGGGATCCTTGGGGGCTGAGTGCATGGGTTTGATGTCATTAGAAGGCCTTATATTCAGATAGCCCTGTGGCAATACTTTGCTCAACTGCTAACTAGTTGCATGACCTCAGCAGAGTTTCGTCTCTAAGCTTCAGTGACTTCATCTGAGGAATGGGGCCAGTAATCGCATTTACTTCATAGAATTCCAGTGAGGACTGAGAAGCAATGCCTGGAAGGAGCCTAGCTCAGCGCCCAGCCCACAGGAAGGGCTCCATGATCATGGTTGCCATCAGTGTCATTACCATGAGGGTCACATGGCTCATTCCTGAGTGAATGTGGGGTACATGTTTATCAGTGCACCTGGGGCGTGGGCCCACACACTGGTTCATGAACTTCATGGGCAGTGGCATTTCCAGCTATAGGAGAGACCCTTTCGTCACCTCCAAGATCCCATTCCACCTTCCTCTGTGGATCAGACAACAAGGACTTGGGGCCTAGATGGGAGGGAGGGAAAGCAGGTGGAAAGCCATCCATCAGGGCCAGAGAGCTTGGACTTTATGCAAAGCCAGAAAACTGCTTTGCTGTAACTGAAAACAATTTGCAGCAGCACAAAAGGAGGCATTAGAGAGAGAGCCAGGGGCCAGGCAATGAAAGGGAGGAGCTGACTGCGGAACGGCAATTTCAGTGCAACCGAAGCCTGAGCACATCTGCCAGGGACCTGGGCTTCCATTCACTCAGAATGAAGGGTCCTCATGCAAGTGCCTTGCCCACCGGCAGGAGGGGGAAGCAAATCCCCATGGTTGCCAAGACTCGGTGGGCTAGGTTTTAATGTCCTTTTGTGTGGAGTTGAAAATGAGGACAGCTGGTATTGGGGCCTGTGCTGGGGAGGTCCTCGAATCTGAGTAAGATAGGGTTGGAATTTTTCTGGGCTGTGAGGGAGAAGGAGGCCTCATATCAGAGATGAAAGGGATTTGGAGCTGGGAAGGCTGTACCAGGCACAGGTTCAAGGAGTCAGTGGGGCTGTAAGCGGGAGGGTTTTCGGAGCAGGCACAGGTGGGACTAAGGAGAGTGGGTGGTTGAGAGCAAAAGGCTCAGGAAAAAGACTGTGAGCAGGGGGAGGGTGGGATGTGGCACAAGGTATGTGAGGGGCCCGAAAGCTTAAAGGGACAGGAACCTGGCTGTTAGACCCCACCCTAACCCAGCTCGCTCTTGGGCTTTATGACTCCTGGGGAGCATGGGCAGTCCTGATTGAGGAAATGTAATGAAATTCCACCATCTCGGGGTCAGAAAATTAGAGATTGGGAAGGGAAAGCTCTTGGGAATAACCCAGTGCCATAACTGGATATAAGGAATCCCTGAGTCTAGAGCAGGGGAGAGAATTGCCCAAAATCTTTGTAATAGTTTGGATTTTTTTCGGCAAATCTTCATGGCCCTCCCTCTTGAAGCAGAGTGTATTTCTCCACCCTACAGATATAGAACTTGGACATGTGGCTTGTTTTGGCCAAGAGAATGTGAGTGAATGTGACCATTGCCAGTTCTGAGCCAAGTCCTTAAGAAGCATCCTGCATTTCTGCTCATCGTCTTGTGCCATTTTCAATGAGCAGAACATGTCTTCAGGAGCCATGGATCCACACAGGATGAGAGACACACAGAGCAGACCAAAACCCAAGCCAAAGCCCAGAGCCAAGCCCATCCAACTCATAACCTGGGACAGGTTGCCCCAGCCACTCCAGGCCTGTGAACGAGAAAAATGAATGCCCCCTGATGTAAGCTACTATACTTCAGGTGGTGTTCACACAGCATTACAGTGGCCACAACTGTGTGCCACTGTGATTAATAATAAGAAATACATATGATTTAGTCTTTACCCCTGTTCCTGGCATAGAGCACATTTCATAACTAATGAAGGCAATAAGGACTCTTTTGTTATGTTAATGAGGTGACTTTTGGACCCCACCTAGGAATGAGGCTGGTTGCTAGGAGAACCAAATATGTGATTAGAGGGCTGGAACTTTCTGTCCCACCCCCCTCCTGATCTCTAGGGAGGGAAAAGGGGCGGAGGTTGAATTGATAGCGGATGGCCAATGATTAATCAATAGTTCCTATGTAATGAAGCCTCCATAAAAACCCAAAGGGACAGAGTTCAGAGAGCTTCTGGGGTGGTGAACGCACGGAGGTTTGAGGAGAGAGGTATGCTGAGAGAGAGAATGGAAGCTCCACACCCATTCCCCATACCTGGCCCTAAGCTTCTCTTCCATCTGGCTGGTTTTGAGTTATATCCTTTTATAATAAAACGATAATCTAGTACATAAATGGGTTTCCAAGTTCAGTGAGCCACGCTAGCAAATTAATCAAACCCAAGGAGAGGGTCATGGGAACCTCTGATTTATAGCTGGTCAGAAGCACAGGTATCATAACCTACATTTTCAACTGGCATCTGAAGGGTGGGCGCTGAGAGTCAGTATTATAAGACAGATGCCTTAACCTGTGGGATCTGATGCTCTCTGGGTATATAGTATCAGAATTGAGTTGAACAATAGGACACCCAGCTGGTGTGGAGCACTGTTTGGTGTTGGGAAAACCCCACACACATCAGAATTGGGATCAGAGGTGTAAGCTGACAGCCAGCCACACAGCAAGTCAGAGACTGAGCTGGATCAAATCTCAGGCAGCCCACAGAGAATAAAGGAATCTTCTGTGCAATCTCTGTCTTCCCAGGGCATCACACCTCTGGAAACATGAGAGCAGAGGTCTCGCTCTTAAGGGGCTGTGTTGGACACTCCTGCTGGGCTGTCTTAGGGAAGCCCCTGTTCAAGGCTCACACTGCCTGGACAGATCGTGCGGGCATCACCCTGTCAGCTCTGCTACAGAGTTATCTCAGACCAGCCAGCGACACCGAATGAAGTAGGCAGTCAGCAGGCGGCTGTGTGAAGCCAAGCTAGTCAGGAGGAGGACTTAGGGAGCAGCCCAGGAAGAGATAGGTGCCTGACGGCTGAGGGAGTCTGGAGGGAGAAAGGTGCAGGCTCCTGGTGGGCGTGAACACCAGAGACCACTCTCCTGCAGGACGAGCTCTTGGGTGTGGAGTGAACGAAAGGGACTGACCGCAGCCTGCCCCACTTCTCTGTGACCTGGGAGGGTTGCCTCAATGCTCTGAGCTGGGGAAAGGGCAATAACACCACACCCAGAACAGCAATGGGGAATAATATGCCCTGTTATGCGAAACACATCCAGCCTGGCGCCTGGCAGATGGAGGCTCCCTGAAAGACAAGGCTCCCTCGGCGCCCATTCCCACCCCAGTCAGGCTGCCCAGCCCAGGAACATGGGCTCTGAATTAATGCTTCTGGGACCTGCTTCCACTGCTTCCTGGCAGGGTGACCCTGGGCCAGTTCCTACCCTTTCCTGAGCCTCAGTTTCCTCACCCGCAAAACGGAAATAATCTCGACCCCTCCCTACAAGTCCTGGTGAGGATGCATTGTTAAGGGCCTGGCATGGAAGAGGCACTGGATCAGAGGCAGCAGGTGTCTCCCCTGGATGGGGCTCTGTGGGGCACTGCTAGACAGTGAAGCCCTGGGCCCGCAGGAGGGCTCTTATTCCCACATTATCATTTACCCAGAGTAAATGAATCCCATGTGGGAGGCTTGTGTCTGCCGGTCTCCTGTCTTCGTCCAGCTTTGACAGGGTGGGTCGGGCTCTATGTAGAAATAGATTTTCTATTCATTGAAAATCTCATTGGAAGCAGTGTTATCTTCTACCTGATTAATGGCAGCAAAAACATATTAGCATTCTTCCATTTTGCCATTATGAACAAATAAGCTGTCCCACATGTGAGCAGCTCATTAAAAACTATTAGGGAACACATAGCTCCTTCTTTTAAGCAACATTATGTTAAAAGCAGTTTCATCTCCCCTAGCTGTTACCCTTTTGCCTTTCTTTTCTTTTAAGTAAAAGCAACCCCGTTCATTGTTATAGACTGAATTACATCCCCTCAAAACCCATATGCTGAAGCTTAACCCCCTAATGTGATGGTAGCTGAAGATAGGGTCTCTGAGAGGTAATCAGGGTTAGATGAGGTCCTGAGGGTGGGATTAGTAGTGCCTTTATAAGGGGCACAAGAGATTTCTCTCCCTCTCCCTCTCCCTCTCCATGCCCCTCCCATCATATTTATGCAGTGAGCAGGTGGATGTTTGCAAGCCAGGAGGAGAACCCTCACCAGAACCCAACCACACTGGCACCCAATCTCAGCCTTTCCAGCCTCCAAAACTGTGAGAAAATAAATTTCTGTTGTTTAAATCACCCAGTCTACAGTATTAGCTTGAGTTGACTAAGACATTCATTCTTGCGAATGATCTATTAAGGGAGACGAGTCTAGGAAATTCATAAACTCCTGGAAAGACAGGGCTCTTTCAAAAAGCATTCATTTGTGGCACAAAATACAGCTGAGGGTGAGCGCATAAGCCTGGCAAGGTCAAAGGGCTGCTGCTGTGCGGGCCGAATAGTTTTGCCGTGGAGCTCTCTGTAATTACTTGCTCCTAACTCGTACTCATGTCTCCTGTTTCCCATCATGACCTACAAGGAATCAGTGGAGGTCTGACTGACAGCCCAGCCACAGCCCTATAAAGCAGCCAGGTAAGACTCCACCTGTACTCTCTCACCTATACAACTCCCTTGAGCCCAGACACCTTCTCTGCCTGACTCCATTCTTGGGGCTCTAAGCCCTAAGTATGGTCCTATCTCTGGATCTAGATCCAAGGCCTTGGCCTGGATCTGTGAGTCTCACTCTCCCTGCTGGCTTACTCCAACCTCTTGGGTCCTTCCAGCTTCAGAACCAGACAGACAACCTAGCAGGTAAAGTGGGGCTGATTTTATACCATCCTCAGACCTGGGCAAGAGGCCCCACCCTCCTCTGTCCCTCCTCTAACCATGCTTCTCCTTATAGGATAAGGAGCCTATGTGGCCAAAAGAGTGTGCGCATTGAAGGCTAGCCCCCAATTTAGACCATGGTTTAGACACCTGGGACCCCACAACTCCCCACCCAAATGGCCCAAAGCCCACTTCCGAAGCCTCCTGGGCCTCTTCATCAGGTGTTTCTTCCTGAGGGTGGATGAACCGTGGGGTGAGCATCCAGGCCTGAGGGATACCAGGGGGCGGCTATTCATGGGGTTGGTAAAGGGAGTTTGAGCCAGTGCACTGCGGCATCCACACACATGCCCGGCCTTCGTTGTGTGTGAAAGACCTGGGGATAGGAAGAGAAGGGGGCGGGCCCAAGAAGGGCCAAGGCAGGTGGGACCTCCCTTCCTGGGCCCCTCAAATGTCAGGACAAATGTAGACAATGTGCTTGGCCTTGTAGCCGGCGGGTAACGTCAGCCGCCAGCCGCCGCCGCCTCTTGCTGTTAGAAGTGGGAGGAGTCAGGGAAGCTTTGTCTGACCTGGTGGAGCAGGAGTCCCCGCCCCTGCAGAGCCAGCGCGGGCTTATCCATCCATCCGATGGGGATCATTTTACCACACTACGTGAGGAAAGCATGCTCTGTCTAAGTGGGCATTCAATGCTGTATTAGAGAAAACAGGCCCCTGTTAGGAGGTGTGGCTGGAGAAGGTGATAGCAACCTCGTAGCTGGGATTCTGGGGTTCCGTCTTCCTCCCACGCTGTCTCCTGTATTCCTCACAACCCCCCTTAGAGCGTGGTACTATCATTCTCTCCATTTCCAGGTGAAGGCACCTGGCCCAGGTCACACGTTCAGTATATGCACCCCCATCTTCTGACCGTCGGACCAGGGCCCCTTCAGGTGTCCGCAGAACATGAAGAGCAGGTGCCAAGATCAGGGTCAGAGGCCGGGAGTGGGAAAGAGCTGAGGACAGCTGAGAGAAGTCCGTCACTCCTGTCTCCACCCTCAGGACCTTTAGTGCCCAGCACGGGGCATGGCACAGAGAGAACATCTCGGGAGACAAGCAGTTGGCGAAGGGATGGCACAGCTGTAAGAACTGAATTGGAGGCTCCCCCAGAGCCCCTTCAGCCTGTTCCCTCCTGTTTCCCAACTTCCCTTCAGCCGCTGGCTTCCCCATACTGTTCCCTCTGCCTTCCAAAATTTGCTGCCTTCTCTCAATGTCCCAGAATGCACCAGGCTCACACCCACCACGGGCCCTTTACACGTGCCCTTATCTCTGCCTAGTCCACCTTCCTGGTCCCCACGGCTCTTCCTCACCTTCTCTGGCAGGTCGAGTCTATACTCTATGTGTCTCTCTCAGAGTATTAAAGCATCTTCCATGTGGCACTTGCCCCAGGTGTGATGACTTAATGATGTGGGCAGTGATCGGCTCAGTGCATCTCTCTGCCACTGGCTGCAAATGCCATGAGGGCAGCCACCAGGTCCTGGTCACCTGGTTCTCCAGAATCATAATCAATGTGCAAGAAATAAGGAATGGATGACAGAACGAATAAACAAATGAAGGAGATGAGACCTGAGCTGAGTCCTATGACTACAGCCCGGAATCTCCTCAAGCCCCATTCCCATCAACCTTCTCTGATCCCCAGACTCAACCTGTCATCCGCTTGTCACCTGAGTACACCCCCTCATTGAAGCCCTTATCATTCTGCTTTGTAGGTGGTCTGTGTCTCTACCTGCCTCCCCCATCAAAACCAGGGACTGACTCCGAAAGTGGGATTTCCTCTAAGGCCCCAGTGCCCACCCCAGGGCAGGACCAACATGGGGATACTAGAGTTTGTTGAATTAACAACATTCAAGAGAGTCATTCATGGGAAGGAAGGCACCTGGCTCTGCTCCAGGGAAATGGTGATGGCCCTTTGCTCTGCAAGCTGGACTGCCGATGTCTATGCTCCCCAACACACACACACACACACACACACACACACACACACACACACACACACACACACACACACCTGTAGCTGCAGCTCTCAGAGGTTTTGCGGGGAGATACAGGAAACAAGATGACGGCCTGAAGCTGAGGGGCTGGAGTAGGGCGGTCAGGGTAAGAAGCCCAGTGAACCAGGTCTTCCATCCGTCCTCTGGGAAGAAGCAGGCATTGGCACACTTGAGACGGTTGTCTGGTGGTCTGGCTTCTGTCATGGCTGTGGAGTTGGATAGTATCTGGGAGGCGGAGGCGTTGATGGGGTACTGGCTTTTAGCTCAGCCCTGTCCCCTTGAAGCCTGACATCTTAAAATTCATGGAATCACAGCATCTTAGGGCTGCAGGGATTTCCCCGGGCACTCAGCAATACCCTGTCATGGCCGGAATGGGATTTATTTATCACCATTTGCAATCAACTACACATGTATGAGAATTTTATCTTTATCCACCCAGCTTCTCCCCTTTCCTCACCCTCTAAACAAGAATATTATCTTTACATGATTGTTTCTGATGCATGTGTATGTGTGTGTGTGTCACACGTGAGCATATCGGCGCATGACGCCACGCCAGGAGAGTCAGTGCAACAGAGAGGAGAGCAAAGGAGAAACCAGAAGACTAAGGTGGTCGTTCCATAGTCAAGGAAACACGGAGGTGAGGAAGAGAGGAGGCAGAGAACACAGCTCTGCAAACTTGTGGTCTGCGGAGAGGCGCTGCAGGTCCCCCATGTGAGGAACGGGGCCTTCAGGAAGTATTCTAGGGCAGTGGTCCCCAACACTTTTGGCACCAGGGACCGGTGCTCCTATGAGAATCCAATGCCTGATGACGTGAGGTGGAGCTGAGGCGGCGATGCTAGTGCTGGGGAGCGGCTGCAAATACAGACCATGGACCAGGACTAGTCCACGGCCCAGGGGTTGGGAAACCCTGTTCTAGGGGGCAGAAATTGTGTCCCCTTTCATTTTCTTCAGGAAATGGGAGTAAAATAGGAATTCCTTTTTAAACGACTGTTGTTAGGTACTGGACTGTTTCTTTGGCTACAACTCTGAGTGGAGACTGGGCCTCACAGATGCCCAGTTATAATCGGGTTACCTCATTTAGTAAGGTTCTTAAGGGCAGAGGTGAGGTTGGATGTGTCATGCCAGTGCCCAGGACCTGGCCTGTGCAGGGGGGAAACTTAACAAAAAATTGCTGAACAAAAGAAAAAGATGAACAAAGATGGTCTTTAATTTTAGGAGTTAGTTTTATAGTCAATTTTTAGAATAAAAGTAATGAATAAAAACTATCGTAAGGAGAGTGATCAAGTTAACACTTATCCTTATTAAGAGTCAGGGTACAGTGTAGTCAGTGTGTGTCATGCTCCCCATCCCATAGATGAAGAAATAGACTCAGGGAAAGACACTGGCCCAAGTTCATACAACTAGGCAGTGAAGAATTGGGTGCAAACCCTGCCTGCCTGGCCCTCCCTCCATGCTCTTTCCACTCACCCCCCAAGGGCAGGGGAGGCACAGGCAGTGAGCAGCTTTAGGGGATCTGGGCAGAAGTGGGGGGGTCACATGTGAGCTGGACTTTGAAGGAGACTAAAGATTCTGACAAGCAGAGGTGGTAGGACATGGATTGCAGGCAGAAGCGGCAGCATGAGCAACAGCCGGGAAGTAGGGAAGTCCAGAGCATCGTTGGAGAATAGAGAAAAGTGGTATTTGGTAAGACCAGAAAGGAGAAAATACATCAGGAAGGGCAGGGTAGGGCTTGACCAGGAAGTCCCTCCAATGTCACAGCTTTTGCACAATCAAATATGTGGACTCAGTTTGCATATGAATGCTTTGACCTGTTACTTCAGCCCTTCAGACACAACTTACTTGTCCTGCTCTATCAGTAGACAATTTCCAGCCCTCTTTTGGGGCACTGACATCTCTTCTAGGCCCCAGATCTGCACATCCACATTCTACAGGCCCTTCAGGCTTCATATGCCCATCCCTGAGCCCATCACCCAGCTTCCACAGGCCCTGCATCTTGGACTGCTCTGAGCCATGTCACAGCTGGGGTCGGTGGCAAGAGTGGCTATTTGAGGTGCTCACCCTTCCTGCCCATTGTCCAGATTAAAGCCTCATCTTTCTAACACACCATCCGAACAAGTGATTCCCCTGCTTACAGCGCACAAATGGCTTGCTGTTATTAAAGCCACACATGCTCCCCCATCTCCCAACACCACCTTCTCAGCCCTGTTATTCCCACTGTGGGAAGATATTCATTTGGGAGTTGAGTAATTTTGATCTACCACACCTAAGCTACCCATCAGCCCTGCCATTGAGCACAGACCAAGGCTGCAAACACTGCCTCTGTCTGACTACTCCCTGGGCGCTCCATCAACTGCTCTCCTCCAGCCACAGCCCCAATACCCCTGTCATTTTTTGTAGCCTGTGCTCTCTCAGGGGAATCAGGCCTTGTCCTTTCCTTTAAACATTGCTGGGTGTAGCCATCACTCACTATCTGGGGACCCAGTACAGGGCACTTCGTCTCTGTCTGCACCCAAGTCAGGGAGAGTGTCTCCGTCAGCTCAGGGACCACACCCAGCATCTCTGGGAGGAGGAGGAGGGTTTCTGGCTGGTTGGCAGCCACCACCTTCCAGATGTCTGGCTTCCACCATGAGCGTGACTTTGCCAGAGAACCCCTCCTGAAATGTAGATTCCCTGTGACAAGAAGCACTTCGTGTTTTCTCCATCCCCCAGTTTTCTTCCCAATCACCTGGGGTTACTGAGCCCTGGAGTCAGGCCTTGTCACCGGGCTCAGGTGCAGCTATCAGCAGCAGCTCAGACTCTAGATTCAGACAGGCCCTGTCCTAGGCACCGAGGATGCAGTGCTGAGCAGGACAGATTCAACACCCTGGGAGGGGGACCTCCAGCTATGGGCAGAGCAAGACAGTCCAGTACAGGGGAGCCAGGGGCTTCCCAGAGGAAGTGGTGTTTCAGCCAGGATCAGGAGGATGAGCAGAGGCAGGCAGGCCACATGAGGGGAAGAGGCTCCCAGCAGAGACACCAATTGTGCAAAGGCTGAGAGGAGAGAGGAGGTGAAAGTGTTCAGCAGAGTGAGCATCAGTGAAAATTCCAGGAATGGAGCCGCACGAAGCCTGTGTACGGCCAGAACTACTTTACCCAGGAGGAAGCCAAGGCTCAAGGAAGCAAATGGGATGCCTGTGTCACCAAGTAATGGGATCACAGAGCTGGAAGCCCATTGCCCTGGCCCACCTTGCCCTTCCTCTGTCCCCCAACTGATCATTTTCCCTCTTCTCCAGTAATTCCTCTTTCACCTACCACCTTGATGGCTGCCATAATTTCTCAATGTCCAGTCAAAGGAGTAATACTTATGGTACGGATTTAAGTAATAAAATACTTGCTGACCAAGCCAGTCAGATCCCGGGAGCTGGGTGAGGGTCTCCATTATTCCTGGAGCCTTCATTTCATGCTCAGTAGATGGTGACTGTGATGCTAAAATCTAGGACTTTCCCAGCCTGGCAGAGTTCTGTGCATGGAGCCTGGAACTGGGTAGAAGCTGCTTAATAAACCAGCAAAAAGAAAGAGCATCAAATCTCTGGGGACAATCACTCTCCTCCTAGGGAGTAGCCACCCGGAAACCCCATACCTGAGTTTCTCTTCCCTGACTTGGCTTTTGACCGGATCTGCTGTCATTTCTGCACAGAGATAACAATAACAATAGTTATAATAATCCCAATTTTGAGATCCTTCCTCTCAGCAGATCTTTGCCAGCATCAGCTGCACTCCGCCCACCTCCCCAGAGGGAGGGTTGCTAAGGGCAGTCTTAAGGGCAGGATATTCCATACCAACACACCCTGTGACTCTGAGAAGGTTCTTTCCCATTCTGGGCCTCAGTTTCACTATTTTCACAGCACAGATATTGAACTGGATATTTATAGGGGTGGGAAGAGTCAGTTACTTTAAGCCACTAATTTCTAAGAATGTTCAGGGAAAGTGTGTGAGCGTGTGTCTGCCTCGCTGACCTTTTCCCCCTCTCCTTTCCTCATCTCACAAAGCCACAGCTACAGTTACCTCCTGCTTTTCCTGCAAGATGCTATGCCTATTCTGGCCTCAGGGCCTTTGCACTCGCCGCTCCCTCTGCTTCTCTTTTTCTCAGATGTAACCTCCATTTCACTCAGGTCTCTGCTCAGATGTCCACTAAAATACCACCCACCTCAGCCTAACATTTTTTGACCCCTGAATTCATCCTCTCCAAGTTCATGTGTTGAAGCTCTAACCCCCAGTACCTCAGACTATGACTGTATCTGGAGATAGTGCCTTTAAAAAAAGTAATTACGTTAAAATGAGGCCATTAGGGTGAGCTATAATCAATCTGACTGGTGTCCTTATAAGAAAAAGAGATTAGGACACACAGAGAGACACCAGGAATGTATACACACAGATGAAAGACCACGTGAGAATGCAGCAAGAAGATGGTCATCTGCAAGCCAAGGAGAGACCTCAAAAAAACCAAACCTGAACTCTAAGCTTGCAGAAATTTGAGAAAATAGTGTTCTATTGCTTAAGCCACCTAGTCTGTAGAATTTTGTTAGGGCAACCAGAGTGAACTAACACACCTCCAACCCTGTCTTATTTTTCTCTTAGCACTTCTCAGCCCTGACATTATTTACACATTTGTTTACTGTTTGCCCCATTTCCACCACATATACTACAACAGAAACTCCACAAAGCCAGGGCCTTGGCCTGTTCTGGAGCCTCAGACTATAGGACAGTGCCTGGTACACAGTAGGTCATCAGTAAACAAGGAAGCTGGAGGCAAGACACCTGAGTTCAAGTTCTAACCCCTTCACTCCCTAGTAGTGTGACCTTGGACTGAATTCTTGACCTCCCTGAGTCCAATGTATCTCTTCTATAAAATGAACCTAATAATTGTGCCAAATTCAGAAGGGGGCGTGAAGCTATGGCAGATAAATGCAGGCAAATTGCCTAGCACAGTGCCTGGCACACAGTATATGCTCCAGAAATAAGAGCTATAATTGACACTGTTATCTTAACAGTAATAAATCCATTGATTCCCTCCACAAATACACACTGACACCTCTTCCGTTGCCAGATGCTGTAGACAGTGAAAATCAGACTTTGCTTCTTACCTAGAGCTGCTCACGGTTTAGTGGGGGTATTACCTACCAGGGGGTCAGTACTGAGGGGCCTTGGGCAGAGACAGAAATAGGCTCAGAGAGAAGCCTTTGCAGAGAAGGGGATGTGAGGACTGGGTCTTGAGGACTGAGTAAGAGCTCATCAGGCCAACAGGGAGGGCAGGACATTTAGGTAGAGGGAAGGTCAGGTGCAAAAACAGGGGTGGGCACTTGCCTGATGTGTACCTGGTTAATGTCCATGCTCTTGAGTGGCTGGTGTAGGACTGAGGATTTTGGATGGTGACCCAAGGACACCACACAGATTGGGAAGGGTTTCCAGCAAGGAGGAGCCCAGTGAGTTTTGTGAGGATTGCTCTGGGGCAGAGTGGAGGGCTGGCTGCAGGGGCTATGCTTGAGGGCGGAGATGCTGTCTGTCCACAGAACTAGGACACAAGAGGGGGCTTGGCCAGGGGACCAGGGAGGGGCCCAGTAGTGAGGATGGGCCCCAGGTTAGCTCAGGAGAAGCAGCCAGGATGGTGGCTTCAACGTGGAAATGTCTGAGCTACGGAATGGGTCTCCCCCACCAGGCAGATCTGGGCTGACAGATAGGGCTTGGTGGCCATGGGATCAGACAGCTGAGGGTGATCAATCTTCACAGTTCACATCATGTCACGAAGGAACATTCTGCCAAACAGAACCAGAGCAGGAAAACTGACTGGACTACAAAAGTTTCCTTCCACAATAAAGCCAAAGGGAAACATTTGTTTCCATGACACACTTACATTTTCAGGAGACCATGTGATCGTTTTTACGCTGGGAAGCCATGAGTGGAAAATTCCACCTGCCTCCTCCAGGCACTAAACAATAGAGGATGCTTCCGTCCTCAGTTTCCTGGTGCCTGAAATTCTACAATTTGAGCTTCATTCCTGTGGCTTGAGAATTTGTCCTTTGTTAAAATGTAAACAACCTCACAGACTCCATGTCTTCAACGCAGACTTGTTTTTATTAATTCAACAAATATTTATTGACTTCTTGCACTGTCTAGAGGCTTGGAATAAAGAGATTAATTAAGACTGGCCCAGGTCCATACCTTTGTTAAAAAATGATTAAAGAATACAATTTAGGTGATACACGCAGGCTTATTTACCACTTCACAGGAGGAAGAATAAGTAACAATAAAGAGAAAAACAGAAAATGAATAAGTAACCAGAAAAAAAGAAAAATAGAAAATAAATAAGGAATAAGTAAACAAGCATAGATCACAGAGTTGGTTTGAAATTTAGAGAGATTGGCTTGAAATTTAGATATTGCATTTCTGGTCAAGTAGAACATTTACAGAGATGCAAAAGTTATCTGAGTTTTGGTTCACCAATGTGGCACCCTGGGCAGGAGTAGCTCTATCTTGCGCCTAGAAATTGATTTCAACACCTTCAAGGAACTAGTGAGTTCTGTGTGTATGGGGAATGGGAGAGGAGGACAATAGGAACCCTGATCATAATGGCGTAGAAAATGATGGTGATGGGAGCAGGCAACGTGCCGTGGGAGCCCCCAGCAGAGGCGACTTATTTCATAGTTGCGAAAGGTGAAGCTTGAGCTGCAGTCCCTAGGATGAAAGGGGGTGGGGAGGGCGGGTGACGGCGTCTGTAACAGTTCTTTGCTGCCTCCTCTGCTTCTATCTCGCCTCCTCCCACCAAGCCCAACAGAATCTCCTTTGGAGAACTGCAGGGTGGGCCTTGATTGACTTGAGTTGGCAGCCTAACCCATCCTGCTCATATGTTATTGGTTCAGAGAAAGGCACATGACCCAGTTTAGACCAATGAAGGGCAAGATGTTTGCTTGGGTTTCTGGAAAAGAAGATCTTCCCCTCTCTTCCCAGAGAACTTCCAGAAGAAACCTGCATTTTTCTTCTGGCTCCATGGAGTGAGGTTGCAGGGAGCCAGAGACTAAGGCAATGCTGAAGGGGGCCAGAGAGCAGGGAAAGTCAAAGACATGAGCCTGGGGGGACTTGCTTCTACAGTTCTCAATAACTGAGCCAACAGATTCCCATGTTTGTCTAGCCCGTTGTTGTTACTTTAAAGTGAAAAGTTCTTACCTGGTGCAGGGCATTTCTGGAGGACAGAATTGGATAGAGCTGGAAAAGGAGCAGCCAGCAGGTGCCTGAACCTGGGGTGGGTTGGAGTGATGTTGGCCAATTCCCTTTCCTTTTGATTCTGTCTCCATGTACAGTTCTTATGAGTCATGATCTTTCTCCCGGAAAAATATCCCCTGACCCCTTACACTGCTTTGGCACCAGGACGGCAAGTCCCAGTCAGGCAGCCTGGGCGTTGGGAGTCCTGAGTTCTATCCTAACCCAGCCTGCTGCCTGACTATGGGGCTTGGGATAAGTCACACCCTCTTTCTGGGTCTCCTTTTGTGATTCATCTACCAGCCCCCAGACTGAGCTCCGCAAGGGAAGGGCAATGTCCAAGCTGCCCCAGAATCCAGGATGGGCCTGGCACAGAGTCGGTGTCAATGGGCTGTTGACTAATCAGTGTGGGAGCTTCATATTCCTGCCCTGACTTCCCAGGGTCAGGGCCATGAGTGATGATGACAGACACCAGCTGCTAGTCCCCGGTCCTCCCAGAGAGGCTCCTGGAGACCCCAGCCCCAAATGAGAGCAACAGGAAGAGATTTCACAGGAAGAGATCCAGCATGTTTGCTGCATGGCAGAGGCATCAGCTCACAAAGGACCTCTAGTGCTGTCGAAGGCTCACTGAGCCACAGACAGATTCTAGGCTGAGGAAAAAAACAAAAACAAACAAACAAAAAAAAAACGAAAGTTCACCATTCACTTACCAGCTGCTGCTGAACTGGATAATCAAGTTCCAAGAATTTCTCTTAAGTCTTCTCACCATCAGCAGTGATGAGGATCCCAGTCCAGGGAACAAGATGTGAGGATGGGATGGGGCAGTGGTGAAAATGGGGGAGCAAAAGAAGGAAGTGGTCCATGATGATATGATATAAATTCCAAACTAAGGATCTTGAACTTCACGCTGTAGTCCGTGTGCCCTGCCACAAACATGTGTGCCGGCATGCACATGCCTGAGGGGTTTTGGCCTAAGGCATAGGGAATTCTCCCTCTGTGTTAGTGTTACTCTTAAATCATGGAAAATGTTCATTATTTTATATTTCATATAAAAACAAGCATGGGCATATCATAGAGGGCAAAATTTGCACGGATCTGAAATATTAAATTGGAAAATTCAAAGAACCTGTGAGCTTGTGACTGGGGTCTAGATAAAGCACTGTCTGGATGCAAACTTTTTTGTGACTTTGGTGTCCCCATGTCCTGACGCCATTAACAGGAAGCTCCCAGTTCCCCTGTCCTAAACTTGTCAAAATCGAACCCGTCTCCTCCGAGTGTGGGGAACTCTGTCCGTGGTGCTGAAACAGAATTAAGCCCTTTCAATGGGTGACTTCAGACCTTAAAGTTTCTATTCCGCATCCATTTCTTGGAAGGTGATGATAAGGGGAGGCTCAGAGAAGACCCCAAAAAGTTGAGCAACCATGAGGGATATAGAGTGAATATTCCTTGCCACTTCCCCTTCAGTTCAGGGAGCAGAAACCTCAGGGCAAAATAGGGCTTGAGGGTAAGGAGGGGAGCTAGAGGAACAAGATTAGAACAATTATGTGTGGCATTAACGGTTCCAGAGAAAATATTTTTTGAGTTTGGAGACTCTTGTCCACTTTCTAAAAACTACTCAAGATTAAGGAAAATAGCCCCAGGGGCCTACCCTTTGTGTTTGTGTGTGTGCGTGCGTGCATATCTAACTGACTGTGCATATAATAGAGTCTTTATCTAATGATGTTTCATATTAAAACAACTGGCACCTCACAGTTCAATTACTCAAGAGGAGAAATCTAGGGCAAATATTTAGCTGGCATTTTATCTCAATTAAAAAATGTGCGCATCATAAGTTTTTCATCTCCACCCACAGTTTTGTGGTCATAGCCACCCATGTCGATATGCTAAGAAAATGAAGTTCTGCCATCCTTGTTGGGGGGTAGCTGCTTTCTTGGTGGATTTTTAGGGAAAAGTTTGAAAGGATTTCATAACCCCAGAGAACTGGAGAGTCCACAGCTTGGTGCATTTATCCTTCTGGCCTTACAGACAAAACCACAGGTTATAATTGCTGTCCAGCCCATCAGCACTGCAAGGAAGGTCCCCTCACCTCAGCCGCCCAAACTTCTCAGTCCCCAGCTGCTCTGACCCCCAGTCCCAGTCTTGCTGGGCCTGAGAGCTCTGGGAAGGTCCAGCCCAATGACATGGTGTTGGCCAACTTTGATGAGCAGTCAGACCCTCAGCTTCAGATGTCTGGATTGGAATCTGTGCTCCACTACTCACTCACTGTGGGATCATGTTTCACCTGCTGCTCTTCATTCATATCAAATGCCAACCCCCATGAGTTCCCAGGGTGGCTGCACACAGTCAGTGCCCTGTCACCCTCTTCCTGTCTCTGACATCACACCCATTGTTTATACATGTGACAGTCATTTGACCATGATTCTCCATTGACATTTTTCCCTGATTGGTCTAATGACATGAAATTTGCCCTCCTATTATCTTAATCAATTTAACTACCATTAGCACATGAGTTGTAGTCCTCACAAATATAATTGCTTTAGCCAGATTAGAATAATTCCTGCTATAATCGACACAAAAATTTGTTAACTGTATTTCTTTGCTTGCATCTGCATGCTTCTCCCAACTTGGACAAACCCACTCTTTTGCAAGGCATCCTGGGAAGATGTCTCATTCTTGTCTTTGCACAGTAACTAGATGTCCCAAGATGGACCTGAAAGAGCAATGGTGAGGAGAAAGGACAACGTGAGAAGAACAAGAGGGAGCCCAAATCGGCCAAGAACAGAGATGGAAGCAGCAAAGGAGACCAGATGACAGACTGGGGAGTATATGAGTCCAGAAGACAGGAAGAAACTGGCCTTCCACCAGGAGAGGAAAAATTCTGTTCCTAAGATGGTTAAGAATTCTGTTCTGAGCTGGCTGAGAATAGGTTTAGCTGTAAGAGAGAAAGGATTACTCAAAGAAGTCGGTTACCTCTTGGGAGTGAAGGAGTTGATGGGTAGGAGTGAGAGGTGGCTTGACAAGAATGGAGGACCTGAAAAGTCCTTAAAGGTGAGGAGAGTGGGAGCAGACTACAGCAAGGTCAGAGGAAGGATAGGTGATGCTGGAGCCAGCTTACATTGGCTCTTACTCCTTGGCTGTGTTGCCAGTATTCGCTAAGTGCAGCTTTCTCAGCGTCTTCCCTGCAGCTCAGAACAGGAGTTGAGAAAGCAGATGGCTGCATTGGGAAATGGCTAGGGTTTGGCAGGGCAGGGTGGCAAAAGGAGAATGCCAGCTGCCTGCAGGCAAAGTATTTCTGGGGGCAAGCCTCACTGGCTTTCAAGCTCTTTTTCTATCCTTGCATCAGGGAGAAGAAAGGGTGAAGGTAAGGATTGACAAGACCCCAGATGGGAGTTAGGGGACCTGGCTGTCATCCAATTTCTGCTGCCCATTTTATGTGTGAGTCACTACTCTCTGGACCTTCATTTCTCCCCCTGTTAATTCAGGACTTCTCAACCTGAACACTATTGATATTTGGATCCAGATAATTCCTTGTCGTGGGGATCTGTCCTATGCATCATAGGACATTTAGCAGCTTCCCTGGCCTGTATCCACTAAATGCCAGTGGTGCATAAACACCTCTGCTGTGAAACAAATATCTCTTGAGAAGTGTAGGAACTCTTCAATAGCTGATTAGAATAGTTTATATATGAGTAGTTATTTATTATAACTTCTCTTTTGTTTTCCCACCATGAAAAACATGGGTCAGAGGGTGATCTGGGTCTAGAATTGAGGCACCCTGCTTCCAAGGCCCAGGCTCTTTCCACACTACCAGCTTTGTGAAATTCCACCTTTTCTCAAGGCATCCTGGGAAGATGTCACATCCTTGTCTTTGCACAGTAATTAGATGTTCCTAAAATGGATCTAAAAGAGCAGAGGTGAGGAGAAAGACCAAGCCGAGAAAAACAAGAGGGAGCCCAAATCGGCCAAGAATGGAGATGAAGGCAGCAAAGGAGACCAGGTGATGGAGTGGGGATTATTTGAGCCAGGATCCATTCACGAGACAAGAGAGCACACCAGTCATTTGAACATGGAAAATTTAATATAAAAAAGTGTTAATTAGTGAAAGCGGGTTAACTTCTAAAAGGATTTAAAAAGGACTGAAGAACGCAGGAATAGCTAATGTAGGGGAAATGCACTCCCTCTAGCAACGACTAAGGGTGTGGCTGAAGCTGGTCTGTAAAAGTGGCTGCTAGGTGAGGAGAGCATGGCCTGAGGCTGCAGTGGAGCTGGTCCCTGATGGCCGCTGAGGTGAGTGTCACTGGACAGCTCTTACATGGAAAAAAAAAAAAATGGAAGGATGTCTGACACCAGAAAAGAGGTGTCTCCTGATACTATCACCCTGCAATATCCCTCCAGTGCCCTCAGTTGACAGATATTAACATTGCACCAGCTGTCAAAGAAGAAATGTTTACAGGGTCCACCTCCAGTATCACAAAGCAAGGCAAAGGGCAGACTTGGAGCTCCAAACAATGAAGTGACAACTGCCACAGTCCTTGCCTTTGGCTGATCGGCTTCCACATACACCTTCTACACACTTTTGAACTTCCATTCACAACAACGCAACTCTATGTTTCCACCTAACAAAACGGTTATCCTTTGTACAAATAAAAGTTCTGGCGCTTGCCTAAAACTGAGGAGATACATAGTTCCAATGTCACTATATCCATTGCTGGCTCTATGAATAATTCCTCAAATTCAGTACAGTCACACTGACTAATGTTTCCTAAAGAGTAAATGGGAAGGCTAACCTCCAATGATTTATATATCAATAATAATAGGAAGAAAAAAAGAGAAAAATAAATGGTTAACATATAGATATAAATTTATAAACATAACAAACAAGGCTACTGTGGCCCTCGTTTCTGTCATTGGTCATAAAGCCAAAACTTACATCTATGACTTTTTCTTCAACTACCCATTCCACATTTCCCCCACCCTCAACCACGACCTCAGCTAATTGGTGTTTTTCCCCAGGAAAAGTGAGCCAAAACTTCATTCCTGAGTGGTAAGAGTCCTCAATTATCCTGCTCTTGGGGGTTGCCAAAACTTTCCATAACCTTTACAATTGGAGACCAGGTAAATCCATGAGAATGAGCCTATGATGGCACTTCTTTTGTTATGAAATGAGTTCCTTGAGAAGAGACAATTCTGGGTAGAGTGCCGTGATGGTAATTGAGGCATTCTGTAAATCATGGGTGATAGCACAGACAGAAGCATTACAGTCAGGGACAGCAAATCCATATCCAGAAAATAATTCAATTCCAGTAAGAAAGAATCCCCCTTCATGAAGGAAGGAGTACAGTGAAATCAACCTGCCACCATGTAGATGGCTGGCCCATCCAGGGAATGGTGCCGTATTATGGACTCATGTTGGTCTTTTCTTTTGGAAGACTGACCACCCAGCAATGTTGGTAACCAAGACAGCCCTTTTTAAGGGGAAATTCATGTTTTTGAGCCCATGCATATCCCTCATCCCTGTCACTATGGTAACTTTATTCATGGGCCTTTGGACAAGCACAGGAATAGCTGGGTAAAGATGATGATAACCACAAAGTGTATCATAATGTTCACCTGATGATTGGAAGCCTCCATTAAAGTGAATTCCCTTTAGTGAGAATTCACATGGGACACAATTCAATCTGTGTGCATTCTGAAGAGTCCATCCACATACTTCTTCCCCAGAAGTCCTGGCCACCAGTCTTCCAATCCTGTTCCTTCCGTGATCATTCAGCCAAACCGTATCGTTAACAACAGCTCATAAATCATTGTAGATCCATACTGCTGGCCATCTCTAATCCAAAGTGGATAATTAAATATACTACTTAAAGTTCTACCCACTGCAAAGATTTTCCTTCTCCACTGTCCTTCAGGGTCACCTCTGATGGAATTATGTTGCTGCAGTGTTCTGTTTTGGGCGGTACTAGCATATTGTGTAGCACCATCCATAAACCATGAGTTTTTTATTTCTCAGTCAATTGGTCATGAGGAACTCCCCACGAAGCCATAGATATGTTTGAGAAATGGGAGGCAATGAAGCAGGAGTCAGAATCACTGACTCACATAACTTACTCATAACTTCCAGATTTGCCCAAGCATAGTCTCTTTTGCACTATTCCCATCTGATAGCAGATTGCTGCTTCACGAAGCTAAATTTATAGCTAGTTGTGTCAAGAGAATCCTAAATGGGACTCTCAGGCTGCATGGTCACCTTATGTCCCATAGTTAGGCATCCAGTCTCTACCACAGTCCAGTAGCAAGCTAGAAGCTGTGTCTCAGAAGAACAAGTGTTATCTGCATAAGAAGGAATAGATTTACTCTAAAATCCTAGAGGGTCTGTACTGTGATTCCCCTCTTGGGGGCTTGCTTGAGACTCTTAGTACAGCATCCCTACTCACTATGAAACATTTGAGAATCATTGGATCTACAAGATTATAAGGACCAAGTGGTAGAAAGACTTGTACTGAAGCCTTTACTTGCTGCAGAGCCTCCTCTATGCTCCCCACCCAAAACTGGCAGTCTAATGGGGGATTTTGTCAATGTGTCAAAGTAGCACACATAAATGTGACACGTTTCTTCCAAAATCCCAAAACCTACCAAATGCTGTGCTTTTTTTTTTTTTTTTTTTTTTTTTTTGAGGTAGGTAGTATAAGGCACAGAAACTTGACTTTCACCTTAGAGGGGATATCTCAACATGTTCTATACCATTGAGCCCTCAGAAACCTCACTAAGACAGCAGACCTCTGAAATTTTGTGGTATTTCTTTCCCACTCCCTCATTCAAACATGTGGTACTTCCTGTTCATCAGACGCAATCAGCTTGTCATCAGTGTAGTGCACCGATGTGATGCGTTGTATGTCAAGATGATGACGTTATCCGTGGGTCGTATGTTGGCAGAAAGCAAGAGAATTGACTTAGCTCTGAGGCAAGACTGTGAAGGTATACTCTTGGCCCTTCCAGGTAAAAGCAGACTGTTTTGGGTAGTCCTCATAAATTGATTTGGAGAAAAAGACAGTAGTTAGGTTAATGGCTATATACCAAGTGCTATACTGAGTTGCTCCAGTAAAGACTATAACTGGGACAGTAACTGCAATTAGAGCCGCCACCTGATGAACCACACAATAATCTAGTCATTCTCCAGAACCCATCCAACCCTCACACTGACTAAACAGGCAAGTTAAATGGGAATGAGATAGGATTTACCACCTCTGTACAGTCCAGGTTGATTGTTCCCTGAAATACCCCCAGAAATAGAGAAGTGCTTCTAGTTTACTATCGGGATAGAGAGAGAAGTTCGAGGAACTTCCATTTTTTCCCATAATTATTTTTATAATTGCCCTTACTTCATGAGTCAGAGACCCAAAGTGAGGATTCTTCCAGTTGCCAAATAAATCTACTCCAATTATACATTCAGGAACTACGGGAATGATCCGCTGGATACACTTGGGCTAAGTATCTCTCACCTGACTACAGTAGTTGTTTGTCACTATGACTGGTGGGCCACAGTGGCATTTTGCATCCCCAGAAATTATTATAAATTCAGATCATAAATTCTAATAATATCCAAAGGTCTGGGTACCTTCTTTTATCCAGTACAGTCATTCTAGTAAATGGCCACAAGGCCCTTGGGTGAAGGCTTCGGAGGGAGATTTATGGTACATACTGATAGCACTGGAGCAGGAAACTTCTTCAAAGGGCCTGGCCTCCTCTTCAATCAAAGGACCCTGATTTATGAATTGGCTTAGGTCTGTAAACTGATGAGAAGCCACAAATCTCTGGTGTGGTGACTCAACTCAGGTTTTGGCCACCAATCACAGAGGTTGGTTGGGTGGGTGGGTGGGTAGTTTTTCTGTTATATAGATCAAGCAATATTCTAGTAAGATGTCCATCTATTTCCTTCCTACTGATTCAGCAATCAACTAGTCACCACCAAATACCCCTATAAGCCAAGATATTTTGATTACTGGTACAATCCTGCTGTTCCTTATGGTCAGGGCACTTAGACCTTGTCTTTGGCTATAAGCACTGCCACTTAGTCTATACCTCTCCAGGATTTTATCGTCCCCACGGAATCAGGGAGCCCATGTGAATGACAATACATTCTTGGCACTACCTGGCCTACAAAGGTGAACATCCACAAAATATTTTAAGGACATAGGTTCTTACCTCACTAATATATTTCTCAATTCCTTAGTTAGAAAAGTTTCTTGTGGGGATTTCCATGGAACATAGTTTGGGGGAGGCTATGCAGGTCACATAAGGTAAATTCACTTCAACATCCTATATCCTTAAGCCTTTAGATTCCCTCTTTCGTATGATTCCATGGAAACTCCAGCCTCTTCACTCATTAAAAACAAGACGCCTTCGAGTCCAGTCAAGTAAACTGTTTAGAGCCTGCACAAGCTAACATGTTCAATCCTAAACACTCATGAACTCAGAATGATACAGTATTATCTTGCACCCTTAGAATCATTTCCCATATATGTTCCCCAAGATTATGTCAAATCTTGCCATTAGCAAAAATCTCGCCATTCTTCTATTGTGTAAACTATATAAACAATCTCCTCCTGGATTATTGTGTGAACCTAAACCCTTAGAGCAGGCTGGGATTCGACCCTCATTGTGGATATAATGACAACAAAAGGTGCTTTGGGTATGTCTTGAGAATGGTCATCGCTTCAAGACATCTGCCCCATATCATGTTATCACAGGGTTTTCAAACAAGGGAAAACTAGTCTCTTCAGATACAAGAGGGCAAGTTCTTTCCATTGGTAAAGGGAGCCTCGCAGTTACTTTCCATTTCATCTGAGTCCAATCAGATATCTCTACTCCAAGTTTCAGGACCCCATCATTTCCTAATTTATATCCAAACTCGACACGAGCAACTTGACAATGCTGTAAACTTAAGTGATATTTAAATTCTGTGACCCACACAATTAAATTTTATGTATTATTTTCATCACTATGTGCTCTATGGCTACATTAAATTAGAAATTCTTTTAAGGATGCCTTGGAAGCTCTGTGGTCCTCCAACCATGATTCTAGAGGAGACTTAAATGACCTAAACTTATTATTTTCTTTCTAGCAAGTGCTCCAACACATTCAAAAGTCCATTCCACACCACAGTCCTTGCAACCATAATCACCAATGTGATGGTCAAGCATAATAGTCATTTGGGCTCCCAAGACACTTGCCATCAGTTGGCATTGTATCAAAATCCACCACAGGATAATTACAATGCCACTAATGTCTTAGTAGCATCTCTTGTCCCATTGGCAGGGAACTCAGCACTGAGCTCAAGCCCACGGGCAACAAAACCAATCAAAATTCCATTTTTGAGGGTCTGTCTCCTGGGACCACACCTGCACCCAATTCTATATCAGTTAGCATCCAGTCAGGAGACAGAATTCATAACCCATAATTTGTACATGGAAAATTTAATATAAAGAATTGCTAACTAGCAAAGGGTTACTAAACAGGGGTAAAAGAGAATGCTAAGGGGCCCAAAAGCAGTAAGAAAGAAGCACCCAAGAGAAAGTGTTCTAAAAAACAAACAAACAAACAAACAAACAAACAAAACCAAAAGCAGCTACTATGTCTAGGCTGAAGGAGAATGCATAAAGAAGTAACTAAAGACGGAGGAGAAGGTCCTCCCCCAAGACTGAGAGTCAGACTTCTTCAATGAGGGCCTGATGAGCTCGAGAACATGCAGCCTCTCGTGGCTAAGAAATTTGCCAGAGATTGTGGGCTAGCACTGGTCCGTAGAAGCAGCCCTCTGGAGAGTGAAGCCTGGGGGTACATCTGGAGCTGGTTTACAACAGCCACTGAGTTTTGGCTCCTGTACTGAGTTTTTTCTTAAAAAAAAAAAAAAAAGGGAGGACCAGAACCTTGAAAAGTGCCTCCCTGTTATCACCTTACACTGTCCCTCTAACGCCCTCTACTGACAAAGCGTAACATTGCTCCAACTGGCAAAAGAGAACTGTTGATAGGGTCCAGCTCCAGTATCACAAAGCAGGGCAAAGAAGGGTGTATTTGGAGCTCAGAGATAATAAATCATAACTGGCATAGGAAAGAGTCAGACTTGGAAGGGACTGGTGGTCAAAACCTGAGTTGAGTCACCACACTGGAATGCACTGGAGCACTTACTAGAAAGAAAAAAGAGGCTAGAGGAGCAAGAGTTTCTCCGCCTTCTAGTGAGGAGGGGCAAGCATGGGCTGGAGTCCTGGGGCGAAAACTGGCCCCGGCGCTCTTCAGAGAGGGAATGCAGTCACATAATAAACATAGCTCAAGAAAGCCACATTGTTCAACTTTCAAATGAACAGGAAATAAAATTCCTGAATAAGCTCCCTCTTCCCACCCCTGGGAGTTAGTAGAAAGGAGTTGAGATGCATTTCATTTTTCTTGAAAAGGCTTTCTCAGTTCCTAGGTACCTGCTGACTCAGGCCACCTCCACCATCTGCAGATTCACCTGAAATTCAAACAATCATTCAACAGCATTTCTGACAAGCCTACTAGGTGCTGAACACTGAGTCTGGCAGGCTGTTTGACTGTGGGCCTGTCTAAGCCTGTCTACAGCTGTCTGTGATGAGCTCAGCTTGAGTGACTGTTGAGAGGGCAGACTGATTCACGAACAAAAAAGACATTGCAAGCAGTTAATGTTCAGGTTCAGATTTTCCAGTGTTTCTGTGACAATTCTAAGAGCAAAGTCTTTGGAGTCATGCGGCGGGGGTTTTAATCCTATCTTGGTTCTTTAAGCAATTCACCTCACCACTCTGAGCCTGTTTCCTTGTATATCAAATGGTTTTGGTAATATGTAATTTTCAGGATTGCTGGGAAGATTATAGACAATGTCTACATTAAATATTATACAGAGAGCTTCCAGGGTAGGTGTTCAGGCCCATCAGACCAAAGCCCAAACCACATCCAAGGTTTCACCAGACTCAGAAAGCAGATGCTTAGGCTAGCAGCCTGGCATCAATAAACCACATCAACCCCATTATCACTGATGTGGTTTTTTTTGTTTATTCTTTTTTTCTTACTACAGTTGACACACAATATTATCTTAGTTTCAGGTGTACAGCATAGTGATTAGACATTTACATAGCTTATGAAGTGATCACCCTGATAAGTCTAATACCCATCTGATGCCATATGTAGTTATTATAATATTATTTACATTCCCTGTGCTGTACTTTACCACCCCACTGTTGTCGCTGATGTTGAACCAATGGTACCCCAACGGAATGGGCTCCCTAAGAGCACCTGGTCCTACCTCCTCACTGGACAGATCAGGAGATTGAGCCCTAAAGAGAGCAGATGTTTGCTCCAGGCCACACAGCACGATGGTGGCCAAGCCAGCACTGAAACCCGACCTCATGGCATCAAGCCATTTGACCATCTGGAAGACTAAAAATAATGTGCTTAAGAGTATGGGCTTTGGAGGAAGACAGGCTGTTTGCATCCTGGCTCTATACTCTTCATTCATTCAACGAATATTCATTGAGTGTCTGGCATGTGCCAGGTGCCATGCTCAGTGCAGGGGACACAAGTGGACCAGAACCTGGCTCTCTCACAGTCCGGTGGGGGAGGCAGTGAACAAAGAATCAATAAATAGCAAGCTGATCATCCACTGTGAGAAGGCAACGAGGGATATACATGGGGTGGGGCCCTGAGAGTGACAGGGACAGTGGGGCAGGGAAGCCACCTCAGGGCAGTCAGGGAGGGCCTCTCAAGGAGGGCCATCTGAGCTGAGACCTAGACGCCAAGAAGGACCAGTCATGTAGAGACCGGTGAAAGGCATCCAAACAAAAAGCCCCACGTGATGAAGAGAAATAAGGCCAGAGTGAGAAAATGAGCGAGCAGGAGGGACACAGTCCAGAGAGGGCAAACACCATGTCAGACAAGGCCTCCAAGGTCATGGTCAGGAGCTCAGCTTTTACTCACAGAAGAGTAGTGGCTAGGTCACTGGAGGGTATGAGCAGGAGAGTGATGCTACCTGGCTTATGTTTTTTTTTTTCAAACAATTTCTTGGGCTGCTGCTGTTTGTAGAATACTTGGTCGCTCTGTAACCTTGGGCAAGTTGCTTACACTCTCTGTGCCTTGATTGCCTTGTCTACGAAGTGGGGATAATAGTACCTACTTCACAGGCTTCACTGGAGGCTGACATGACAACCCACACAGAGCATGAAGCTTTGCTGTTTTACATCGCCACATCCAAAGCGCTCATCCTCCACCAACAGGACATAGCTTGGCCTGAACCTGTAGAAAGCATAGGTCCTCCCAGTCCCATCGGCACAGCACAGCTCCCCACTGCCCTGGGAGCACCACACCCTGTGGGTCTTTCCTTCTCTCATTTCTCAGATGAGGCACTTTAGGCTCACTGAAGGTCAGGACCAGCCTCAGAACCCCCAAGAGGAGGAGGCCCTCAGAGTAAGCCTCAGACACCGGAGTCCCTGTTCTCTCTACTACATGGCAAGGCAGGCTCTGCCTATGCAATGACACCATTATTTCTGCACTGTCCTCAGCCATGGGGGTATGAATTAAGCTCCTATCCATTAGAGGTCAGCCAAGGGAGGTCAGCAGGAGCCCTGTGACAGGGAGCAACCAGAGCCTACTCTCAATTAGAACCTTGCAAATGGCCTTAGCATCCATCAAAGTCATGGCTCCATCTCCTGGGTGCCCAGGATATATAACATGTCCCAATCAGAGGCCAGCAGAGAGGCCGTGAGAAGTAATAATTGCCTTGGCAGGTTCCTACAGCCAGATTTATTATGACATAAAGAAACAAATTTAGCTCCTGGCAGTACCAGGCAGCCAGCCCATGCACGCTTATAGAAATCCTATTTGCCGGGGTGGGTTGGGGGTGGGAGGGGAGCGTCTCGCCTACTCCTGCCAGGTCCATGGCCCTGGGCAGAGCGAGGC
Organism: Rousettus aegyptiacus; assembly: GCF_014176215.1. Classification (NCBI taxonomy): domain Eukaryota; kingdom Metazoa; phylum Chordata; class Mammalia; order Chiroptera; family Pteropodidae; genus Rousettus; species Rousettus aegyptiacus. Next base: position 18,165,491 of record NW_023416284.1, on the reverse strand, counting down.
TGGACCATTCGTCTTCTTGTGCTCCCACCACTTCGTCCAAGAGGCGACAACCCCTGACACATATCACAGCACTTGAAAATCAGTGCCCAGGCCACAAGTTACCCATTTGGTGTTGCACCAAGGGATCCTCTGGCTTTTGACACCACCCACACCACCCATGGAGCAAGGTGGTTAAAGGCCCAGCCTTTGGAGTCAGCCTAAACACAGGTTCAAATTCAAGTCCGAGTTCTGCCATGTAATGGCTGTGACTTCGGGTTAGTAAACTGCCTCTCTGAGCCTCCAATTCCTCTGTCTAAATGAAGGGGGAATGATTCCCTACTTTAAAGAGCAGTTGTATGGATTAGGTAGGAGATAAAGGGTATAAGCGTCTAACACAGTGATAGGTGCTAAACGAAAGGCAATGGTAACCATCTTTTTCACCCAAGAACTACAATATCATGATATGAGACAGCATTTATGGAGGGACAATTACTGTGCTAGTTTTTTTAAAAACATTTTATCTCTAGAGTTCAGCAACCAATCCTACAAGTAGGTATTATGCTGGTTTTCTAGATTAGGAAACAGGGGGCTTAGGGCACTGAGCAAGGCCACCAACTGGTGGGATGCGGAGCTGGGGGCGGGCTCCTAGCGTGTTCATTCTGGGGCTGGTGCTCCTGCTCATATGCAGCCTACCTCCCCAGCTTCTGTATAAGGCCGCTAGTCCAACAGGCGGGCACAACCACACTCCCTCCTTCTTTCCCTCCTTCATGCCAACGCACCTCAAGCACCAGTTCCAAGACAAGCCCTTTGCTGGGCAATGGACACAAGATAAACAAAGAAACATTTCCTGTCCTGGAGGAACTCCATACCTGACAGGGCAGAGTAAAGCTGTATCCACCCTGCCCAGAACACAGATGTATCAGTTAGCTTTTGCTGCATAACAAATGAACCCAAAACATATTGATTTAAAAGAAACAATTTATTCTCTCTCACAGTTCTGGGGTTTGGTTAGGCAGTTTCTGCTAAACGTAATTATGCAGCAACACTCACCTGACATGTCAGCCATGCTGGAAGTCCCTAGATGGCCTTAGTCACAGGTCTGGACGTTGGTACTTGCTGTTCATGAGTCGCATTGGTTCTTCTCCAGGTGCCTTCACATCTGGTTGGCCAGACAGGCTTCCTCACATGGCAGCGTTCCAAGAGGGCAAGAGCTGCAATGCCCCTTGAGATTTAGGACTCCGAACTCACTTGATGTCACTTCTGCCACATTTTGTCAAAGCAAGTCACACTTTTTTGCTTGGCCAGTATGTGACATACATGTGTGACCCATCAGGTAAGGCTTAGCGGTCAGTTCAGAATGAGTGTGGGTGGGTCAGTCTATGCCCTAGCTAAGTAGGATCGTAACTGTCTAGTAAATTTATTCAGGTTAAAGGATGTTAAATTGTCAAGTCATTAGAATGGGTCATATCCTTTAACTAATGGAGAAACTGAGGCACAGAGTCAGCCAGTGTGTGAAGAGAATCAGTACATCATAGAGCCCATCTTTATATTAAAAATCTGACGCCCCAAAACGAGGAGTGTCTGCCCAAGATAACACAGCAAGTTTGCATGCGACAGAGCCAGCAGTGACTCGGGTCCCTACCAGCCAGCCCACTCTCCCTCCCACTCCACCTCCTGAGGAAGCCTGGGACTGGGAATAGCTGGGTCAGCAGGGGTGTGTCCCATCTCTGCTGTATGTTTGTAAACAGAGCCCTCTCAGCACACCTGGCACTTAATCACTACCTCGTCTGATCCTAATAGCATTGTCCCCATTTTACAGATGGGAAACTGAGGCCCAGGGAGGGATTCTGCCCAAAATCTTCCAGCTGGTGGGACCTATCTGCCTGACACCAAAACCTGAGCCTCCTATGCTGCCCACAAAGGAGCTCAACCCAGATCCAGGCCCCCAAGGCTGGGAGGCAGCTCTGTGGCCCTTGGGGGTCTCAGGAGAAAGCCCATCACCTGAGGAACTGCTTCAGAGGCTTGGGAGGAGGCAGCAATAACCAGAGTCCCTTGGAACCACCTCTGCAAGTGGAAAGACCCTGAGTGATGCTCTGGACCACATCCCATTTTATGGATGGAAAACCTGAGGCCAGACCAGCACCCAGGCCCCTAACTTCTAGTCCAGGGTCTTCCCATTGCACTGGGAGGCTGGGGCAGGTTGGCAGACCCCAGTCAGGCTGGTTGGAAACACACAAGGCCACTCTGTGGCATTCAGAGAGCACGTTTATTTACAAAGCACTTTACAAACATCAGCTTATGCCTCCCCACAGCCCCCTGCGAGGTAGGTCAGTAGTCATATCTACAGTTTACAGATGGGGAAATTGAGGCACGGAATGGGGTGTGGCCTGCCCCATTTTAAAGAGACCTTCCCACCCACCCATCAAAAAAATAATAAACAAAAAAGCATTGATCTTCCAACCCAAAATATACCTTCTTCTTCCAAACTCTAGAGGTTGTGGGCACCTGTGATTTAGTAGTGCCCTCCCCACAGTGGGCAGCCTGACCAGGCACCACAGGGCCCTCAACCCCAGGGGGTGTTGTCCAGCCTTGGTGTCACTGGCCCAGGCTGAGCAGGACCTGGCCAGTGTGGCCTGAAATTTATAGGAAGACAGGCCTGAGGTGACATCCTTCTGCAGAGGCAGGGAAGGGGCCCTATAAAGGACAGGTTAGGGATGAGCAGATCCTGGTTCAGGGAAGCTCAGAGCACACGTCAGGGAAGAAGTGGAAAGGGTCGTGAGCAAAATATCCTGGGGGCTGCAGGGGGCAGCGGGTGGAGGAGGGGGCTGCAGTTCCCCCTGGGGAGACCCAGTCTGATGTGCCCACTAGTAAATGAGGGCACAGCCCAGTCCCCCCAGGACCCTCAGGGGCTAGGCCAGATGGGATTCTAGATGTGAAGCCCTAACGCACTCTCCACCCACACTGAGTGGAACCTTGGCCTGGTACACACCCCACCAAGGGCTGGGAGACAGTCAAGGAGCTTGGGCCTAAGTCCCCCAGAGCAGGCAGTTCTGAGTCCCTGTCGCTCTGCCAGGCAGTGCCAGGACCCTCAGCACAGGTCTGCAGGACCCGATACAAGCGGGCTGGGCTGCAGTGTTGCTAAGCTCCTCCTTGGGCCCCAGCCTGCCCGTGGTACACGATGAAAGGCCCTGCCCGCAGTGGAAGGCGGCACCAAGTGGCCTACTGCCCGCTCCGGTGTTTTCCCCGTGGGGCTGTGGCTGAGCAGCGTTGGCGCAGATCTTCCTCATCAGTCCAGGATGGTGGGCCTGGCCCTGAGTACACCGTGGATGCTCCAGGCCAGGGGCCCCCGCTATCTTGACTCTAGCCCCTCCAGGTACTCCAGGGCCATATCATAGCAAAAGTGGTACTGATCCTGGGGAGAGGAAGAGGAGGAATCACAAGCCTGACCCTCTCTAGTACTGAGGAAGAGAGGGCAAGTACGAGATCTGGCCCATCTTTGGGGAGAAGGGAGTACTTGGGGGAAATGTTTTGGCATTACGGGACTAGAACCCAAGTCCCAATTGTGGGTGCCAGATAAGGAGGGAGAGTGGGTGCTGAGGGGCCTGGCTGGGCATGGACCAGGAAGTTGGAAGTGGCTGGGCACAGGGGACATGGCCCCTCACCAGAGTCTCCACCATATTGGGTTTGTAGTTCCTAAGTGTTTTGGCAGCAAAGAAAACATCCACCAGGTTGTGGCAGCGGATCATCTCCAGGACCGTGGCGCAGGCGCAGAAGGTGCCGCTGCGGCCGCCCCCGTTTCTAAGCAAGAGACACACAAGGTTTGGGACAGGGCTTGGGGGTGAGGGGCGGAACTCAAACGGAAAGGGCAGGGCCAGGGTCTTAGAGCCCCGAGGTGAGGGGAGGGGCCAGGGAACCCAGAGGGAGGGGCCAGGGAACCCAGAGGGAGGGGCCAGGGAACTCAGAAGGAAGGGCCGAGGAACCCAGAGGGAGGGTAACTGGAGAGCAGCAGCACAAGGTTAAGGGAGTGGAATCAGACGCTAAGACTGACAGCCAAAGCTGAAGCTATCTAGAAGACAGTGCCTTCAGGAGAAACAGCAGATTCGGAGGGAAAGAAGGCAAGACACACTCCAAGAGAAAGACAGTGAGACAGATAATAATAGAGCGGGGCAGCAGGGCAACAAGCAAAAGCTGGAGATCAGATGCAGAACGAACACTGAGTACACAGGTCACCCCCAGCAACACAGACACGGGTGTACACGCACACACTCCAAGTCAAACTGCAGCCTCTCACACAGACACCCCCTGTCCCCAGTCCCTCTCCCTCCTCTGTTCCCTGTAACTCAGGTGTAAGGTACCTCTTGGAAGATGAAGGATGGTCTAGGCCCTTGGCTCCCTTCCCCAGCAATCTCTCCCACCAGAACTGAAAGTCCCCAGGAGCCAGGCGCTGCCCGACTCAGCTCCCTACCCCTGCATCCAGCCCGCCCAGCCCGGCACTAGGAAGGGATAGTAAGTGCTGAAAGCATGAAAAAGTGGGGGACAAAGGAATGACTGCACTCAGACATGAGTGAATAAATGAGTTATGAATGGGGCATGTGAACGAATGAAGGAATGAATGAATGAAAAGTTATATGTGAGCAATCGTGAACAAAGACCGGAAATCCACTGGCTTAAAAAGTGTACTACCTTATCAATGGGGTAAACAATTATGACGGGACTCTAATTAAATCGGCAAAGTCAAACATCACACAAGAGGGTACTGGGTAGTTCAAGGTTGAGTCTACACTCTGAAAACTGACTGGGTTCCTACAGGAAGGGCAGGGTCAGGCCATCTGGGAGCTCAGGAGCTTCGGTGCCAGTCTTTGGACCTTTGCCCCTGACCCCAGGGCTCCCCAGCCCCTCCTCCCGCCCACGGCAGGACCCGCACTCACAGGCAGTGCACGACGGTGCGCCCGTCCCCGCTCTCTGCCTGCCACTTGTCCACCTCGGCCAGCAGGTGCAGGAAGGCCTTCTTGGAGTCAGGTGTGTCCCGGTACGCAGACCAGCGCAGGAACTGGAAGTGCCGCACCAGCAGGTGGCCCTCCTGCAGCTGGGGGCGCGGGCAGCCAGCCAGGGGGACGTGAGTGCCAGCGCTATAAGGCCCCTAGTGACCTCGAGAAGGTCATTACAGGCCACCCAAGCCGCCACCCAGATTCTCACCCCAGGGCTCCCAGATCACTCACTCGAGAGATGTTCTGCACCCGGAAGACACGGGCCACCAAGTCTTCATCCGCAGTGCCCGACACGAACTCCACCTCCATGTGGCCGTACTGCTGTCGGCCGGGCTCCGGCCAGTACTGCAGGCACGGCTGGGGGCCGGAGAGGACAGCTGAGCAAAGCCGGCTGGGCGGCTGCTGCTCACACCCACCCTGGACCTCCACACTCGCTCTAGGGCTGCCGTGCACTGTGGCCCACCCGCCCACTCCACATACACCTTCCCAGTGCCCCCCACTCTCCACCACTCACTCATCGGACTGCAGCATGCGCCTGTCCTAGTGCTCTGCACTGACACTCAGGTCACCTGAGACAAACTTCGCAGTGGGTACACTGACACTTACTGCCACGCCGCTATGCAGCTACACCTAACACACTCACGCACGAGCACACACGCCTCCACGAGGCTGCCTTCTTCCAGGGACAGACCGCTCCACCCATCTCAGCATCCCCAACCCCTGGTCTTTCTCACTACTTCTGCCCTCCAACATCAGCTCACAGAGGTGGGGTGTCCCTGATGCTGTGACACAGCTCAACACCAGCCCCAGGACCACTGCATGGAGTCAAGATCGTAAATGTGCCCCCTCCAGGCTGTAGAGGAGGCCCATACATGCACAGGTCCTCTGGGCTGGTCGGTCCCAGGCCCCAGCTTCTAGTCTCAACTCTTCCTTTCTCTGGGCCCCAGTTTCTCCAACTATGAAATGGCACCCAGACTCCTCCCAGACAATACCATGCTCCATCTGCTCCCCTCTCTGACCACACCCAAGGAGAGGCCACCACCTTCCTCTTTCTGCCTGGGATCCTGGCAACTCCATGCACTCAGGCTGCTTCCTCTCCATGATCACTCGTCCCCATCTCTTCACCTGCTTAACTCCACCCTTCCTACACATCTCAGCTCAGATATTACCTTCTCCAGGAAGCCCTCCCTGATACATTATCCCTCAGGCTCCTGTGTCCCTATGCCAGTTTCATGCTAACCCTTTCCCTCTGCTGTCACTGTTGTTTTGTGCCTGGACAGTGAGACCTGGGAGGGGCTGTGTGCTCTCCCTGTGTGTTCTCCCACTGCCCATTACAGGGAGTGGCCTGTAGTAAAAGGTGGCTGAATGAATGAGCAAATGAGTGACCTATGAATGATATGTGTGAGCCTCCTTCTGGGTCCCTCCCCTCCGCAAGAACAAGGGCAAGTCCTTGCCAGATGGTATCTCTCTACATCTCTGCCAAGAGGCTAGAGCCCATTGCCTTGCAGTCCTTTATATCGAGTGTCTGACTCATAAAGAGCCCAGGTAACAAGTCTTCTCTAGATAGTCATTAAGAGGTTGTCATACTCATTCTATAGCAAATCCTCCCAATCTCCTGGGACAGAGGGGACTGGGATGGAGGGGACTCAGAGATCTAGGGGATATGGTCATTGCAGGGCTGAAAGGGTGAGCATCTGCACCACCCAGGAGCTCCGGCTTTGGGAGCCCCAAAAGGAAATAGAGCAGACCTTCTAGCTGAAGTCACTGAACCAGCGTCTAGACCAGTCTAAGAAGTGACTGTCACCCTCATCACCTTCATCCCTGCCATACAGCTTGTGCTGATGTGCTAGACACAGTGCAGTGCTAAGCATCCTACATACATCTGGCATGATCCTGACAGTAACCCCACGAGAGAACAGGTGCTGTGATAGTTGCGATTTCACAGAGAAGGAAACTGAGGCTCAAAGGGGTCAATTAACTTATCCTAGATCAAACGATCAGGAAGTAAGGAGGCTTGAACTATACTCTGCCTCAAAAACCCCCATAATGGGGAGTTTAGCTGAGTGACTGAAAAAGCAGGGGCTCTGGAAGGAGGCAGCCCAGAGTAGGGGGGACAGCTCTGCCACTTCCCAGCCATGACCTTGGAGAAGGTGCTTCGCCTCTCTGGGTCTTAATTTTCTCACCTGAACCTCTAAGTACAAAGCAGAGCCCCGGCATACAGCAGGTACTCACTAAAGAGCAGCTATTGTTCTCCAATCTGACAACCTCATTTTACAGACGAGGAAACCGAGGCTCTGGGAGGGAGCATGATCCATCTAAGGTCACTCAACAAAAAGGTGGCAGAGCTGGGATCCCAGCCCCGACTTTCAGGACGTGCCCTTGAACACGCAGAGGCCCTGGGCAGCAGGCAGCCCAGCCCGACCGTCGGCCAGCGGGGCCCTCACCCAGGCGGAGTTGGACTGGTGCAGCTGGTTGAGCATGACGATGGAGGTGCACCCGTAGTCGTAGACCAGCCGCCAGAAGTCCGGCGTGGTGCTCTGCAGCGGGTGCAGCGTCACGATGAAGGCTGCGCTCCGTGTGTAGCTCTGTGGTGGAATCGGGACTCAGTGGGGCCCCGACACGGCCCGAGTCTCTGCCACAGGAGCGGCTGCCTCTGCTGGCCCATGTCAGAGGCTGGCCAGGACAGAGGCCTGAGTTGATGAGGTGAGCCCTCAGGCCTCTAGGGCCCGAGCCCATGGCTCCCAGGAACTAAACAGCAAAAGATTCTCAAATATATGGCAATGGGAGCTTGGGCCTGGTAGGCAGAGGCTAGCCGAGCTTGCTCCCTGCCTTTGCACCTACTATTCCTGTAGCCTAGAATGAATTTCCCAAGAGTCGACCTAGCTTTCTCCCTCACTTCTGTCTGGTCTTTGCTTAAATGTCACCTCCTCAAAGAGGCCTTCTACCTCCTCATCAAAAATAGCCACACTCATAGGTCCCCAAAACCCATATTAAATACTTCTGCCTGTTTTTTTTTTTATATAAATTTCTGGCATCTGACATTCCTTTGTATATTTGTTTAATGGCTGTCTTAACCCCTTCCCTAAATGCAAGGTTCAAAAAGGAGAGATCTCAGGATGTGGCCTGTCCCCATGGCCCATTCCCACCCAGGGTCAGGGATCCCAACATGACCCTCCCCAGCTCAGAGATCATCAGGACCCTCTGACAGCTTCCTGTCCACCCCCGTAGTGTGCAGATGAGCACACTGAGGCCACAAGTGGGCCAGGAGGAAGGTCCCAGATTCCTAAGTTCCCATGGAAAACTCTCCTGCACCCATGCCACCTCTGCAGGACCCTGGCCCCCCTGAGCACACCTACACTCACACATTCCACCAGAATGGGTGACAGTGACTGGTGGGCCCCTCTCCCATGGCTCCCTTTGGTGGCTGAGGCTGCTCACGCCCTTGCCTTCGGCTCATGCCAGGAGGCCCCGGGGAAGCAAATGTGGTGGCTTTCTCCCCTTAGAGAAACCCCACTGTCCCCTGCGCTGTCCTGCAAAGGTGCTCTGGCCAGGAACCAGGCCAAGAAAGGCACAGCTCCCTCACACCTGCTGAGGGGGAACCTCCCTCTCCACGTCTCTCATCTCCACGTGGAGAGACGTCCAGTGGTCGACACACCTGGCATTGACCGACCTTCATGCGCTCCTCCCGTGGAGAGTTTGGGACAAGGACTGCACATGCTCAGCTCGGCCCCTTCCTCTCTTTTTCCAGGCCCGCCTGTCCTCAGAAAGTGTGCATTCAACTGCTCCTGCCCCTGCCACGCATTAAGGCCTGTCCCTGATGGGGAGGGGACGGCCTGTACAGCCGTGTGCAGGACAAGCCTGCCTAAGGAGCAAAGGAGTAGCCAGTCCACTGAGCCATGTATTGGAAGTCACATTCTGCAGTTTTATCAGTTTTCTTTAAAAGGTAACATTTTGATCTCCAGCTTGTCTGTCTTCTACACCCATCTCTCAACTGGCGCCAATTTGGGAAAGGGATGGGGTGACTCTTTCTGGCTCAGATGGCGGCATCTTGCGAGTTATTCGTTGGGCCCTAAACCCCCTGCTCTGCTTTCAACACCCAGTGAAGGAGGTGGAGCCCCCTGACCTGGGAGCAGGAGAACAGGCTTCTAAATGGTTCCTGAACCCTCAGACCACGGCCAAGGTGGAACCAGGGAATGAGTCACTGTTCTAGGCCATGACCTAGAGCAGGCTCCAGCTCAATCACCCTAAGATGAGCTCCCCTCACTCCAGACATCTGGTCTCAAGTCCTGACCCAAAACCCTCCCCGACTCCCCAGCCTAAACCCTCGAACCACTCCTCTTGCCACAGGCTCTGCTGGGCCCAATGCTGCTGACAGCCCTCCACCTGCATTCTACCACCCGGACCCCTACTCAGGCCCACAGTAATACCTGAGGAGGAACACTGGCTTCGATGCCCTGAATGGAAGTTCTCTGGGGACAGGGAGGTCACCCCATGGGCCTGGTCCCCAGAAAGAGCAGAGGGTCCCCCGACTGGAGCCCTCAGCTGTGCTCCCTGGCTCCTGGACCTCCCCAAATGCTGCCGAGTCGGGGAGTCCCAGCGCCCAGCCCACGCCCGAGCCCTCACGTCAGTCAGGGCCGCGTTGATGTAGTTGTTGGGGTCCCCGTCAGTGGAGATGAGGAAGGGCAGGCAGCGGTCGGGCGGCAGGACGTCCATGCTGCGGTTCTTGTCTCGGTTCCGGGGCAGCAGGGCGATGCTGCACTCCTCCACGTCCAGCGGCGGCGTGACCGAGTTCAGCGTCTACAAGGGGCAGCGGAGGAACGGGGGCCACGTCAGCGCTTTCTGGGCCTCGTCACCGCCCCGGGACGGAAACTGGGCCAGGTCACTAACCCTAGTAACAGATGGAGATACCCAGGTCCAGAGAGAGGTGGAGAGAGCAGGGAGCCAGGCCCCCGTCTCCAGGCCACGCGGCGCCGGGACAGGGCTCTGGAGACTGGAATCTGCCTCCTGGCCACACGTTTATCCTTAGACAAGCTACTGTATCTCTCGGCCTCCTTTTTCCTCCACCGTAAAATGGGATATTAATATGCCTACCCCAGGGGTCGTTAGGAGAATGAAGTAAGGTAACGTCAAGCACCCGGCACTGAGCTTGGCACATGCAGGCCCTGAGACCCCATGTCTTCTACAAAGTGGGCTCCAGGGACCTGGCATAGGTAGTCATTTTCCTTGATCACGACCCTCTCTGAAGAGAACTCAAGTCCGAAACACCTGGCACTATAGCAAGCCAGGGACTCTGGACTCCTCCCCACCTTGTCTTCATGCCTCATGCTTCCTGACTCACGGGGTCTCAGTTTCATTCTCTTGTCCTTAGAGATCTCTAACAGGAACCCCCAGTCTCTCACAATCCCCAGAGCCCAACATCATTCTCCAGGAATCACAGGCAGCATTTTCTATGTCATCACTCTGTGCCAGCTCTAGAGCAGAAGGCACCCAACATGTACACCCAGGTGAACAGGGACCCTAGAGTGGAGAAGACATCTGGGGTCTCTGCCTGCCTAGTGACCACACTCTGGACCACTGGAAAAATACCCTTTTCCAGTCTTCTGACAGAAAAGATGACACAAGCCCAGCACTGCTAGGGTCCAGGTTGTGATTCTGAGAATGAAGTCAAAAACGAAAGAGAGCAGAACTAAAAATATAGAGAGACTATGTCTTGGCACCGTCATTTGAGCCCCTGGGTCCAGCCATTACTGAAGCTGTACCATCCTCAGACTTTTTACAATAACCATTAGGCTGGATTTTGTTACTTGCAACCAAAAAAATCCTGATGACTATAAACACTGCAAGGGAAATATTACTTATACTTCTTTTCTAGATGAGAAAACTGAGGCTTGGAGAGACATAGTGAGGCCACTCACAGCTCTTAATTAGGTAAGCCAGGATCTGAACCAAGGTTTATCAGACTTCAAAGCGTGGGCTCCTAACCACTTTGATGCCTTGTTTCCTCCACTGTCTCTAAGTCCTTTCTAGTAGCCCAATTCTGTTTCTCTAGCTAGGCTCTCACCAACTCCTACAGCACTGAGGACCTCCAATATACACATATACTCACTGACTTACGAACGGTACCCACACACCTACACACACCTACACACACACACACACACCTCACCTGAAATTCTTCCCGCAGCTGAGAGGAATTACTCTGAGGGTCAATGCGGATCATCTCCTTATAGGTGGCCTTGAATTCACTGACAGGGATGGTGGTCTCCCCACACAGGCAGGCCTCCAGGATTGCATCATGGATGAAGATATACTGCTCCTGGAACAGGAGGTGAGAATATAAGGAATTAGGAAGGGCCTGGAAGATAGAGGTCTTAGGGGTGGTGGCAGGGGGAAGCAAAGTCAAGGTTGAGGCAGGGCTGCTCTGAAGTGGAGTCAAGCCACATGCAACTACCGGTTGGCCCCAACCCTACTTGAAACATCCTTCGTGAGTACGTTTATCTCCTATTTCATTCCTATAACAACCCTATAGAGACTCTGACAGTGAGGGGACAGCCTAGGGTGCCACATCTAGTAAAGATACAAACCCAGGTCTGTCCTGACTGCAGAACCTATGACCTTGGCCTGCTATTTGACTTCACCCAGCGGAACAGAGCAAAGCTAAGTTTGGAAGATCCTGAGGGGCTGGCAGGCCAAGTTCAGAATGGGAAAAGAACAAGAGGGAATCTTAGGAAGGGAAAGAGCCTCAGGACGCCCTTCTGACACTAGCTTTGAGCTCCTGCATGGGGAACCCGAGTCCTGGAGGGAGGAGCAGAGAAAGGGATGCATCCCCTACCTCGGTCTGGATCATGTTGACCCGCCGGGAGCAGAGGGTCTTCACACAGTTGTAAATGTCCACGACGCCCTCACACTCGGCCATGTCCAGCATCACATCCAGAACGATGTAGCAACCTGTGCGGCCAGTGCCCGCACTGGGGAGAGAGCGGCACAGGCCAGGTCAGGGCCTCGGGGCAGGAGCAGGGGACCAGGAAAGAAGAGAACAGTGGCCCTGGGGCACCTGGCCATGTATACGCCACGCAGGGGAGGGAGACACATAGACACCCCCTCCCCAGGCAGGAGAGGAGGGAAAGGGCAGGGAGAACGCAGAGGTGAAGCTTAGCAACTTCAGCTGCGGTGGAAGGATAAAGGTGACGCTCAGAAATTAATCCAAGACTGTTCTTCCTACTGATTTACCCTCGAATCTCCTGCACATCCTTCAAAGCCCCACTCACTTGTACCCACTCACAATTCTTCCAGCAGATGGCATTCTCCCAGAGCGATTTGGGCAGGCTTTTATTGAAACGGCCTTCCTGCTATTTGTACATGATTGTCTCCCTAACCCAACTGGGAGCTCGTCAAGGGCTGGGCTGTGTCGGATCCGTCTCTGGGATCTTTGTACTCAGCACCAGATGGAGCAGAGTTGAGGGCAGGGGGAACGGACGATGGTACCAAGATCTCAAGCTTGAAAATGGTGGTATCAAAGTGTTGGTGAGGACGTACAGCACCTGGGTACCCCATAAACCGTGGCAGGGGCTTAAATTAGTACAACCAATTTGGAAAACTGTTTGGCACTATCTACTAAAGCTGAATGTGTGCACGGAAAGCAATTCCACTCCTATGTATATAACCCACCGAAAAGAGTGTGTACGTTGGCCAAAGACATGCAATAGAATGTCCTGAGCAGCACTATTCATATGGCTCAAAACTAGAAACCATCCAAATGCCTATCAAGAGCAGAAGAGATCAACATATTGTGGCTTATTTGTCCAGTGGAATATGATACAAAATGGATGGATCCTACAAACATAAGCTGAGAAAAAAAAGTCAGACACCAAAGAGCACCTGCTCTATGATTCGATTTACACGAAATTCAAAAACATGCAACATGATCCTGTGGTTTAGAAGTCAGGATAGTGATCGCTCTGGGAGGGACAAGGGGGGCCTCTGGGTGCTGTTAATGTTATGTTTCTTGATCTGTGTAGTGCAGGTTATTTCACAGTGTATTTGATTTGTGAAAATTCATAAAGTTATATATACATTTATTCTTTGTATATTTTGCTTTAAGTATATTAATCATCGATGAAGTTTTATTCTTAAAAAAACCCAGTATCTTAAAGAGGCCTAAAGAAATCAAAGAGAAGCTAGTTTGGGGGTGGCAGGGCAGGGAGGGGAATGAGTCTGCTTTGTGGAATTTGGGGAGCTATTAAGAAGCCAAGTAGAGGAGCCAGGACAAGACAGAGGCCAAGGACTTGTAGGCCGAGGAGACCTGCCGAAACCACAGGGTCAGAGGGGAAACTCTCCAGGGGCAGAGTTGGGGCAGGGACAGGCCAGGGCACTGGGGCCCCACTTAAGAGACAAGAGGAAGATGTGGAGCCAGGGAGGAAGCAAAGCAGAGAAAGGGCAACTGAGGTCATAGGACCCAACCAAGGCAGGAGTCAGAAAAGGAAGGAGTGAAGGTCAAAGCCACAGAGGGTGTGAAGGCCAAGGGGTAAGGAAAGACCCTGAGTTTGAAGAAGAGGCAAAGTCTCTCCCAGCACCTGGGCCAAACCTCGCACACAGGTGTGTGGTGTACACCTGCTGAACTCGATACTGCCCAGTGCTGCTAACCCCAACCTCTCCGTGTCTCCAGCACCCCCTCGCCATCCAGTCCAAGGGCCTCCTCATGGGGTTGCCAACCTCAGAGCCAAAGCTCAAAGGGTAAAGGATCCTTGGGGGTCATTCTCTCCTATCCTCCATCTCTAAGTAGGATGAACCCAAGCCCAGTCTCCTATAGGGACCTTGAACCAACCCGGCTCGTGGCCTCTTTCTCCAGAGCCCCACCTGCAGTGGATGACAATGGGCCCAGCATCAGGTGGAGTGGAGGCCTTCACGCGCCGGATGAAGGCCAGCAGCCCTGTGGCATGGTAGGGGACGCCGTGCTCCGGCCACGCCGTGAAGTGGAACTGGCGGACCTCGTGCCGGGCCGAGTAGCCTCTCTGGAGAGATAACAGTAACCACAGTCAGTCACTGCTGGCTTCTGTTAGACACTTGCTGTGTGCCAGGCACTCTGGTGAGCATCCCACAGCAGGATCTCAATTAATCTCAATAATAAACTTATGAGTGGGTGTTAATGTCTCCTCAAACAAGCAAGAAAGCTAGGGTCCACTGAGAAACCCCTTGTCCATGGTTAGTTATGTGAGACTTGGGCCAGGGCCTGCCTGATGCCTGTATCTGTGCTATAAAACACCTACCTCTGCCACCAAGGTGCTGTTAACCCTAGGAGATCATTTTGACTCTCTGGTCTTAGACTAATGGAGATACTAACTTTCCTCTGAGGATCTTACATAGGATCAAATGGAATCATGGACCAGAAGACTTGGCCAATCACTGGCCCTGTGGCCTTGCATGAGTGACATAACCACAGAGCCTCACTTGCCTTATCTGTAAGATGGGGTTAATAGTAAATGTCTAATCCCATAGAGCTTTCCAGGGCTGACACAGTATGTGTAATAGGGTCAGCGCAGTGTCCAGCAAAGACTATCTTCATTGTCTTCAGTGACTCAACGTCCCGCTGGAGTCACCAGCAAAGCTGGTTACCTTCCTGTCCTCCCAATGCTCCCAGCGGTGATCCGAGCAGCAGCCTTGCTGTGGGGGCAGCAGTGCCCTCCTCTCCCCTCCTGCTCCTGGGCTGGCACCTCCAGAGGGACCAGGTGACGGGAGACTCACCCGCTCCAAGGCAAATGTGCGCACGACATATTCGGCTAGAGTCTCCGTCTTCACCAGTGTGATCTTGATGTCCCCGTACATGTCCGAGTCCTCTGGCCAGTACCGTGAGCATTTTACCTGGAGTCCCCAAGGAGCAGGCTCAGTGGGCTCTTTGCTGCCCCCCTTAGCCTACCAGGCCCCCCTCACCGCACAGCCCCGCTTACCCTGCCCACCTCCACCAGCTTGGTAATCATGACAATGCTGGAACAGTGCTCCTGCCACACCAAGCGCCAGAAGTCGTAGACCATCTCAGGCTTCGGCCCTGGGGGCCCAGAGGGTGCTTGTCCCTGAGGCAAGGTCTCCACCCAGGGTCAACACCCCTGCCACCCAGCACTACCATCCCAACCCAGGAAGCTTCTGAACCCCAATGGAGACTTCATGCACACCCCCCACAAACTGCCAACTTATGCCAGGAAGGGCCTGGCTAGAGACCTCGGTCATCCTTAGTGGAACCCAGGAGGCAGAGCTGGAAATGCCATGACAGAAGTCTCCAGTTAAGACAAACAAATAGACAGTCAGGGAGAAAAGACACAGCCAGGGGGAACCCAGGTGGCCACCAAACAGAAAGACACAATCCACAGCCATGAGGACTGAGCGTGGCTAGCCTCTCTGCATGCACATCA
Organism: Rousettus aegyptiacus; assembly: GCF_014176215.1. Classification (NCBI taxonomy): domain Eukaryota; kingdom Metazoa; phylum Chordata; class Mammalia; order Chiroptera; family Pteropodidae; genus Rousettus; species Rousettus aegyptiacus. The sequence continues at coordinate 18,150,121 of NW_023416284.1, read as the reverse complement.
GAGCCAGACAGGTGGACAGGGAGCTACAGCTAGAATGGGCCTATCAGAGAGACACAAGCACAAGGAGGGGCAGAGACTGACAGCCAGGTTCCAGAAGACCCAGCCAGAGTGAGGCTTGCTCAGTCAGACAGACAGACAGACAGACAGACAGAGACAGAAGAGAGACAGGAAGTCAAGCAGCTGGGCGGGGAAGGCAGAAAGGTGGCAGACGGCATTCAGCGAACTAGGGGTACATGGGAGCACATGGGCAGAGGTGTCAGGTACCTTGAGTGGCTATGAAGTGGTTTGACCTGTGGTAACCCTGGAACAGGAGAAGAGGGCATAGTGAGACCCCAAGGAGCAGCCCCTCGCTCGCTCAGGCCTCCTCTGCCCTCTTCTCCCAGAAGCAGCGTACCCCCACCCCGAGAACTGCCTACCCTCTTCCCCAGGACCTCCTAACCAGGTGAGCCTCTCCTCCCAGTCCCCGAGCAAGAAGGGCAAACAGGTGGGACACCAGTGTCTTGGGTCTAAACCCATCTTTGCTGTGTGATGCCAGGGAGGACATGACTTTTTTATAGGCCTAGAGGGTTTCTCCATCCATAAATTGGGAACGATCATCCACAATCTGCTCACAACCCAGTTGTTGTTTGGAGACAAATAAAGTCCAAGGTGACCCTGCTCTGTCCCCAAAGCCCCAGAGGCCGTAAGCAACCCCAGACCCTAGGCTGGGTCTCATCCGCTATCCCAGCCCCATCCGGAGCAACCAGAATGGGCAGTGCCTCCTCCCCATGACCTGTCGCCCAGAGCTTGGGGGCCCAGATGAAGGCTTCAGGCTGGGAGCAAATGAGCACATGGGTTACTTGTGATTCTTAGATAAGCGTTTTTAAGTCCCTAAAATCAATAATAAAAATAATAAATTTTGAGACCCTGTATGGCCACGTACTGTGCTAAGCACTTTACCTACATTATCTCCCACAGAATAGAGGCCAAGAGCTACTTCATCCTCCATCCCAAGAGCCCTCAGACTGAGAAGAAAAGCTGGCCAGACCCCACTCCCACCTCAGGGCCACAGCCACCCTTAAGGTCCTGTGCACACATGATACCCAGGGCATCATGAAGGCAACACGAATTACAGGTAAAAAGTGCTGCAGGGCTGGTACAGGAGAAAAGCACCAAGCTCAGCCACTAGCCTCAAGTTCACAGTCTCTACACAGCTCCCTTAACGCCTCCAGCCCCAAGGAGCCCTGGAGTCAGACTGCCAGGGTTCAAAGCCAGGCTCTACCGAGCTTCTGCTAACTGTGTGCCCTTAGGCAAATCCCTTTACTTCTCTAGCCTCAATTTTCACACCTATAAAATGGGAATAATTGCGGTATTTACCTCCTCGAGCTGTTGTGATATAAGTCAAGGGTTTGGCACTGTGGCAAGCACAGTGTCTGTACTTAGTAAATGGTAGCTATTATTATGATTACTACTTCAAAGATCAAAGAGTATCCCTGAAGATCCAGTGTGGCTGTCAAGAATTCCTGGGGCAGAAGGTATTTTACTATAGAGGTTAAGGATCTTAGCCTTGGAGTCAAGTTAATCTGGGTTCCTGTCACAGCCTGTCAAGTAGTAACTGTGTGACTCTAGGTACTCAGAGGGTGCTTCTCAGCCTCTAATACGCACACATATCTCCTGGGGATGCAGTTAAAAGACAGATTCAGATGCAGAAGGTCTGGGGTGAGGCCTGGGACTGTGCATTTCCAACCAGCTCCCAGGTGGTTCCAATGTTGGGCCTCAAAACATTCTTGGAGTTGCCAGGCTCTCAGCCTCTCTCTCTAAGCCTCTGTTCTCCTCTGCGTATGAGGATAATAGTGAGACATATACCTCAGAAAGTCTGCTGTATACCTACATCTCATCCCTGTAAAAAAATAATCAAAACACTTTCAAAGATACCAATAAAGAAAAGCCTCCCAGACTCACTCAGCCCTCACTACTGGAACTTCTCCAAGTCTAATTCCCTACTGCTGTCCCCCTAGCCATTGCCTCTGCTTCAAGTCCTCAACAGAGCTGCTAGGCAACTGGAGTCAGAAGTGAGAGAGCCCAGCACAGGTGCTGCCAGTGCTCCCCCCCCTCCACCCCTAGAGCTGCTCAAGCTGGGGACAGGCTACTCCACCTAAAACGCATTTGCCTGAGAACGCCACATGAGCGCAAGAGTCTCTTCTGATTCATCCGTCTCTGTCCCTCCGGGGCCCAGCACAGTGCTAACACCCATATGCTATCAGCAGATATGCTTTTAAACAGATAACCTTCACTACCTGCATATTAATTTTTAATTGCACATCCGCGTTATTGTGCAATTATATTACATAGAGGACAGCGAAGTGGAAAGTTTAAAATGATCAGATTTAAAGGAAGACAACACCCACTTTAAGGAGCAGCATTAGAGAGCCCTGGTCCTCACACTCCAGAGCACCAGCATGTCCTAGGGAGCCTGCTCATGGGGCAGACACCTGGCCTTCCATGCAGCCAAGTGGGTGGAGCTAGAGGACTGACCACTTGCATGGCGGGCGTGACCCCCAGGGCATTCTGATGCTCCCCAAAAGGGAGAGAACCACAGTCTAGCGTTAGAGTTGAGGGCTCAGGCTAGGTTTGAGACCCAGCTCCATGCAGCCTTGAGCAAGTCATTTAACTTTTCTAAGCCTCAGTTTTCTCATCTGCCAAATGCGGGTCCCTAGCTCAGAGAGCGCGGTAAAGATGATGCGATGTGCCTAAGGTACAGGCACAGAGCGGGTGTTCAGCCAATAACACTCTTGGTAACTAGCATTTGACGCCAAATTAAGCCCAGGCTTCTTAGGGCATTTCTTAAGAGCCTGACAACAATGGACTGAATGGGTAGCGCTGCATGGAAACTGGGGTGTAAAGAAGTATAATGATCCATCTTCATCACCTCTCAATGAGGGCGCTAGGGCTGAATGTAGCCACTGCACTTCATGGGCCTAATAGTCCATTTAAATTTGGGAACCTTATAAACCAACTGCTTGAGAGCACTCAGAATAAGGGGGATGTCTAGGGGGCACGTCTGGGGCAACCGGCCACCTCTGGCAGATGCAGCTGCAGGAACCTTTCACTTCGTAGGTTAGGCATCTCTGTGTTGCCTGATAGTCTGACAATGAACTATTTTTATAATCATAAAAAAGCAAGAAGTATATTTCTAAAAGAAAAGGGAAGACAAAATACAAAATGTATCCATAAAATACCAAACAATCCCATCAGACATCAAATATTATGAAAAATTTTATATATATATATTATATATATATATTCAAATCAAATCAGAGAATCACCAGATAATCTGGGGTTTTTAAAATATTTTTTTAAGGCCCAAGGATGATACAGTTTTTTAATAGAATACCCAAAATGCTCCCCAAAATAAAACATTCAAATTAGGGCTAAATTGAGGACAAAGTGGTTGGGGTTGAGTTTCAAACAAACTGATCACGAAGGGATTTGAACACCTAGGAAAAGGTTTTAAGAGGACCGACCGGGGCTGTCCTCACTTCATTGAATATCCTGACCCGCACGTGGCAGAGACAGACACCCAGGGCAGCTCCCCCCACCCACCCGCACCACCTGGGGGCCCAGCAGAAGGTGTGGCTAGTGAGGGATGGGGACAAAGGTGACAGAGGTGGTGGCTGGTGCAGAATGGGGTCTGGGGAAGCACCCCAACACTGCTGCCCATCTCAAGGCAGTGGAGGATGTTGGGGAACTGCTTACAACGGGGATAGTGTCGAACCTTCACCCCTGGGCGGCCCCTGGCCAGGCTGCCGAAATGAACGGTTGGTGTTGGGCACACAAGAGAAGGGGAAGGGGGACAGAAACAGAGAGAGAGAGAGAGAGAGAGAGACAGCCAGAGACTGAGAGAGAGTCTGAGATACAGCTGGTCAGACAGACAAGAGGAGGAAGAGGAGGAGGGGAACGGGAGAGAGATACTTACTTCACGGTTTATCCGAATCTTAATGATTCCAGTGAGGGAACAGTACAAAGCAAAAGAGACAGATATTAGGCCAGAGGCAGATGGAAGTGGACGGAGCACAGGAGTGGCCAGAATGGGCGATGCGAGCAGGGGAGGCAGAGCAGAGACGGGTGGACAGGGCTGGGCCGAGGAGTGGGGAGTGGCATGTCCCTGCTGAGGCCCAGGGAGAAGCTGGCTGGGACCTTGAGGAGACCAAGGAAAGGCCCCAAAGCTGTCACCAAAGCTGCTTGAGTCTGAGAGGGCTGGGCCTGGCCCGTACCTCAGCCAGGGGAGATGGGAGGTGGGGGAGAAGGCAAGGAATTCTGGGAAAATGGGGCAGCGTGTCTAGCCCCAAGGAGGAGGTGAGGTAGAGGGACAAAAGAAGGTCATCTCCAGAATCCCCAGCTACCCCAGCTCCCAGATATGCGCCTTCCTCCTCCTACACACCTCAGGCCTTTGCTCAGGCTACTCCCTGCCTGAGGCATCCTTTCCTTTCCTCTCCAGCCACCCTATGTCAGCTTAAGCCCTCCTCTCCCCATGCAGCCTGCCACAGCTAACCCTGGTCCTACCGTTAACTTGCTGCATGACACCGGGCAAATCATTCCTCTTTTCTGGCCTGTGCTTTCCCATCTCATCTGAAATTATTCTGCTTGTACATTTGTTCATATGTCTCCCCAACTACAATTTATATGTTCAGGGAATGCAGGGACTGTGTCTGTCATATTCTCTGCTGTATCCCTGGTGCCTAGTCCAATGCCTGGCACATCGTGGGTACTCAAAATATATCTGATAATGAATAATGATTCGCTCCCAAACCTGGCTTGCTGCAGTGTGAAGGAGTCTGACCAGGGTCTTGTCGCACCCTCATCTTCACTTGGGGAGCAGACTCATCACCCCTTTTTCACATCCCAGCCTAGGCCTCCTGGCTGCCTGCCCTGTTGCTGGCCCCTCCTTCTGGCCCAGCCAGATCTAGCTGCTGCCATGATTGACAGGAGAGCTTCATGGTCATCAGCAAAGGCTTTAGAGACACAGGCTGAGATCTGAGTCCCTTTCTGAGCACTCACTAGCTGCACAACCTAGGATAAGTAGCTTCACCTGGAAACTGAGCCCCAGTTTCCTCACCCATAAGTGAGGTTATGATGCTAACTACTCCATTGGGTGGTTGTAGAGTTCATATAAAATTAAATATTTGGTATAAAGTGCTTAGCACAGTGCTTGGCACACAGTACATGTTGCATACAAATGAGTTATTATTCTTAAAGTACTACTCTGATCATGGTCAAAAATGCTTTTAACAACTCCCTGGTGCCCCTAGGAAAAAGCCCAATCTCCTTATTCTGCCTTTAGAGCCCTTCGCAATCCAGCCCTTGCCTACCTTAAGCCTCACTGCGTCATGGAATCCCGCCTCCAAGCCCCTTGGCCCCTCATGGAGAGGGGACCCTTTCTCACCACTAGGCCTAGCTGTCTGTCCTCTTCCCTTCATTCTGCCTCACTAAAGGCCCCCCATCTCTCAGGCTAATCCTAGAAGTCTGCAGGACACTTTCTTGATGGCTGCTGCTCCCTCGGTCCTCTCTTCCTCTGAGCTCCCAGCACTGACTCTAGGAGGTGAGGGTGCTCAGAACCCAGCCATCTGAACCCCCAATTTTCTCCTGGCGGGTTTCTGCCCTGCCTGCACAGTGAGCCTGGAGCGGGCAGGGCCAGGTCAGCAGAGGTGAAGGGCGAGGCACTCACGTCTATGTAGTTGGCATTAATGTAGTCGGCATCCGGGTCTCCCAGCATCGGGTGCAGCTTCACTCGGTGCCGATCATCTGCAAACACAGAGTGGGTGGGCAGGGGCCGAAATGGGGAGCCCAGAGCCAGGCCAGTGAAGGAAGGCTTCTTGGAGGCCAGACATGCAGGCAGGCAGGGAAGCCTGGGACCGACCAGTAAGCTTTAGGGACCAGGGAGGGCAGGACAGACCACTGGTTAGACTCTGGGCTGTGGTATCAAGAAGGCCTAAGGTCGTGTGCTGCTCAGGCAAGTATTAGCTGTGTGACCTCGAGCCTCAGTTTCCTTATCTGTAAAGTGGGGTTATATTATGTTCCACTTTACCAGATTATTGAGAGGAGTAAGTGAGATAATGGGTGTAATGCTCAGCATACAGCTGGGCATGTGGCAGACAGTAAATGGCTCACTCTGGCTGGTCCCCTTCCTGTTCCCTCCCACCCACTGCCCCAGACCCGAGGCCCTTCCCCAGAACTCACAAGTAGGCAGGGGCTCCTGCCGGCCACCTTTGGCCTTATCTTTCTTCTTCGTGGCGTCCCAGCCTTCAAAGAAGCTCTGCCAGAAGGAAAAATGGAAGTCAGTGGGAGAGAGAAACCCCTCCAATCATAACACCTGTATCCCCTCAACAGGATGCAGGTGGGACCCTGATAAGGGCCAGGTTCGGGGCTAAGCCTGGAGTCTGAGAAAAGTCACCATAATTCCCTTTATCAGCTTGGTTCAAAACCAAGCAGTGTCAGGGGAGAAAAAGGAGAAAAGAGGGGAAAAGAACAGAATTCAGAGACACTTTAGAATGAGAACGAGGTTTAGGTTAAATCTAGGTTTGTGTTAGGAAGAATTAAGATTAGAATAAGGGTGGTGTCCATATGGAGGTAGGATGGGATTCAAGTCAGATTTCAAACAGACCTTAGGATGAGAGTCAGGGTCAAAGTCAGACTGGGGGTTAGGTTAGAGGTCAGGGTCAGTGTTCATTTACATTGGGGAGAGGACAGGGGAATGATCAGGGTCCAGATGGAGATTGAGATAAGATTCGAGGTTAGATTTCAAGTAAGGGTAAGGATAAGAGTGAGAAACCAGGTCAATCTGAGATTAGGATCAAGGTAAAGGTCAAAACAATTAGGTTAAGTTGGGAACTAGCAGAGCAAGGGTCCATCAGGGCTGGATTGAAGGTCGGCAGGGTCTGAGCCCACAGTGAGGAACCAGGCGAGGCCCTGGCGAGGGCTCCTGGCTGGACTGGGGCCCTGCACCTCGTACTCCTGCTTGAAGCCGTAGCCCTCGGCCGTCTTCATCTGGTTGATATGCTGCAGGAGATCGGCCACACGCACTGCAGGATGCAGCTGCCCTGTGTGATATGGGGAGCCCTTCCGGCCGCACGGACGCCGCGGTGAGCCCCCCAGAAGACTGCTGGCCTCAGTGACCCCACCGCCACGCTGATCCCCTGCAGTTAGAGAAAGGGAGAGGGGTTCCTGACACACACAAGCCTCAGCCTGAGGAGCCTCAGATGGACTCAGGGGCCAAGGGAAACAGGGAGCATGGCCAACGTGGAGAATGGCTGGGTTGTTCACTGGAACCAAGCAGCCTAGCCGGGCCCACCCGTGTGACCCTGGGCAAGTCCGTGCCCTTCTGCATCTCGGTTTTCCCATCTGTAAAATGAGCGGGTCAGATCATGTGATCTCTGAGGGCCCTTCTGGCCCAGCCCTGCCTGCTGTGATCCTGTGGGCCCCTCGCTGCATCCCCACCGCTCCCCAGCCAGGGCCACCCCTCTGTGACTTCTCCATGCTGCCTGTAGTGGGCAGTGCTCAGCAGAGCCTGTGACAGCCCCCTCCTCTCTCCCCCACTTCCAGGGTACAATCTAGAACACTGGCAACTCCCAGCAATTACCCCCATTCAAAGTCAAGCGAATCCCAAAATTAACTGCTGCCTCCACCTCTGCAGACTAATACGAGGCACCTGAATAGAGGCCTTTCTCCTGCACAAGCGTTTCCACTGTCAGCCCATGCAGCGCCTCAGCCAACCAGGAAACAGGTAGAGAGTGCTCCCCCAAAGAACTAGCCCTTCCCAACTCCCCGACCCTTCTGGTCAGCGTCCCCAAGGACATCCCACTCTGGTTCCTGAGATCGGGTCCTGGAATTGAGAAAACAGCTCCACCCAGTACCACCTGCCTTCTTCGGACACTCACTCCCACACACTTACTTAACACATTTGTCCTCCTGTCCTGGGTAAGATGCAGGGGCTTATTCCAGGCCAGCCCTCCACATTTCTCATAGCTGTTCTCTGCCCAGGAACTCCCAGTGGGGCCTAGATGCCAGCCTCCTCCCTTCCCTCTTTCTTCAACACCGTTCTGTTTTTGCCTGGTGAACTCATACTCATCCTTCAGATCCCTACCAAAATGACCCTCCTTGACAAGCCTTCTCCGGTGTCTGGCCTCTAATTCCTACCCAAGACTAACTGACAGAATAAATGCATGAGCACCAGGACAGACCCCTGCACAGCTCAACTTCCCCAGACTCCCTTCAAATCAGGAGACCGCTGGGCCCTGCTTGTGCCCCCCCGCTCACCCTTCCTGTGCCACATTTTGAAAACTGGCTCCAGGTAGAAAGGCAATTTGAAGACAGGGCTGACCTCATTTGTTTCTCTTCTCTCAGGATTCGAAGTCCTGAGCTGCCTGTCCCCTAATGTCTGAAAACAATTATTTCACATCTTTTATCCAGATTTTTAGTTGCTTAGAGCAAAAAAGAGAGCAAGTCAAGCGCCAGTTACATCGTCGTGGTCAGATGCCCCAAACCCTTAATTTTACAGAGGAGGAAACTAGGTCCAAAGACAGGAGACTTGCCAAATGTAGTGGTTGCCAAAGTGTGTTCCAGAAAGTACTAGTCATGCCACATGACTAAGTGGTAGTCCATTGAAAGAAGAAGAGAAGGAAGACAAGGAGGCATTCTATGTTTTAAGGGAATCTATGAAATTCTGGTTTAAAAAAAAATTGGGTCTTTTCTCTGTAAGACCCCTTAGGGCTTCCAACATGGTAGTGTGCATTTTAAATCTCCAGGAGATGGGTACAGATAGCAATGTTTCACCACCGCCTTTCACCACAGAGAGCTTTGTTTCATGAAACATCCCCACGGGAACACAGTGCAATGTGGCAATTAAGAGACAGGCCCTGGAGTCAGACAAGCCTCAGATCAAATCCTAGCCCTGCCTGTGACTTTAGAGGTGTTACTTTCTCTAAATTTCTGTTTTTACATGTAGGATGAAGATAAAAACTATTACTCTCCAATATGATGTTGTAAATATTAAATAAGATACAGCATATGAAACACCCTGCCTAGCACCTGGCACACAGTGAGCACCTGCAGATGGTGGCTGGTGGCATGATCAGTAGCTTCCAGGGAAGGGAGAAAACCCGAGTCCCAGAAAGCCAGAGCAGCTGGCTGACAGAGGTAGCCTTTCTGTCTCCGTCCTCTCACCTGCAGGATCTTGGTCCAGGACCCAACTATTCTAGAGAGCATCTACAACAAACACAGGAACAAAGATGTCAAAGAAAAGGATTTCTCCTGGCTCAAGAACTCAGAGACAGAGGGGTCCTAGTGCTCTTTGTCGAAACCAAACTGGCAGCTCCATAAAGGGCTCTCCGGGTAGAGAAAGGGGCAAAGGAGGTGGCAGGGAACCCTCACAAGTGGCCATGAATCAGCTTGCAGCATCTGAAGACAAGAAAAACCCCCACTGGTTGAGATCCTGACAGGAAGCCGGAGGCAAATCTGGAGGCCTCCAGCTAAGCCCGAGAAAGACAAAAAATGTTCTACGAAGACCACCAGAAAATGGCAGGATGATGAACAATGATGTTGCCAAGAGGACCCTCTATATCCTAGGTCCAGAGAAGACAGGCCCCTGCAATCCTTGCCTATGAATTCCCATGGGACTTTATACACACACACACACACACACACACACACACACACACACACACACACATTCTGCCTCCAACTCCTATCCATGCACTAAGGACCAACTTGCTCACAGCTGGAAGCCACTAGAAGGGAAGGAGAGAGGAAAGAAGGTGAGAACCAGCCTTCAGCTTCAAGGTCAACACCCATGGGTTCTCCCAGGCTCTCCCCAGCTCCATTATGATTGTGCGATATCTTGTGCAAGTAACCACTAGACAACTGACATTTTGTGGAGAAGGCTGAGGCCCAGAGAAATAAACACTAAATCTGGAGTCAGAGAGACCCAAATTCAAATTCAAAGTCACTTGACCTCTCGGTGCCTGGCATGATCCTTAAGTCATTTAATCCTTGGAACAGCATCCCCCAACATTTTTGGCACCAGGGACCAGTGCTCCTATGAGAATCTAATGGCTGATGATCTGAGGTGGAGCTGAGGCAGTGATACTAGGGAGTGGCTGCAAATACAGATGAAGGCTCACCTCCTGCCATGCGGCCCCGTTCGTAACAGGCCATGGACGGGTACTGGTCCGCAGCCCAGGGGTTGGGGACCCCTGCCTTGGAATATCCCTATGATGTAGGTGCTGTTGTCATCCCCCCATCCAAATGAGGAAACTAGTTGCCTTAGTGGCAGCACTAGGATTCAAACTCGGGGCCAATCTGACTCTGAGGCCCTGTGGTCCACCCCGTTTTCTCTGTTTCTCTCTTTCTAACAAAGGGGCATTTGTGGTGATGAAAGAACCTAGCACTTATTTAACAAACCACTTGGCCAGAATCCACTGGCACCCACAGGGGTCGAGAGCTCCGAATGGCCAGGGCCCAGAAGGGTTTAAGGGTTTTCATAGGCAGGATTTCAGAGACAATGGGAGCACATACCAACATCTTGGGAACATCCCAGCTGGCTTCTTCGCAGCCAGCCTGCCACCATTTACTCAGTGCGATAAGTCCCTATTTTAAAATTTGCATACAGAGGATGCATCAAAATCAACACGGTTTTCTGTTCTAAGCCACAAAAATCTGGCCTACACTGTTTGGAAAAGAAAAGAAGAAAGTGGAGGCATGGAGCATGGAGAAACGGAGGGAGGGTTCTGAGACTCAGCTCCACTCTCCTGAAGGTACCTTGATTTTCCGAGCTGTCACATCTTTGCCCATGTCCTGCATCCCACCTTCAGCGCCCACTCCCCCCTCACCATCAGTCAAATCTTATCCATCTCACCTGAAACCCTGACCACCCCTGCCCAAAACTCTGACAACACTAATTGTCCCCACCATCCTCATGGCAATTAGCCTGGCGCTAACTTCCCTGGATCAGTCTTGGCTCCCCAACCAGTCAGTGAGTTCCTTGGGAACAGGGCCGGGGTTTCTTGCCTCTCTGTGTCTCTCAACATGACACGACAGCAAGATATGCACTCCCGCCACCCCCACCTCCCAATCTCCCCAACTCTCAACTGCGTTTTCAGCCCAAACAGGCCTGTCCACGTTTTCCTCATGTGCCCACCTCTGTGCATTTGCACATGCTGTTCCTCGTCCACGAATGCCTTTTCCTTCCCATCTCTGCCTGCCCAACTCCTGCCCATTCCTCAAGGCCTAGCATCATACAGCAGAAACAGCAATTTGCAGCTCCGAAAAACCTGACTTTAAATCCTGGCTATGCCACTTTCTACTGTTTGACCAAGACAAGTTACTCTGCTTCTTTGAGCTTCTGTTTCCTCATTTGTAACATGAAGAGCTGATAATAGTTACCAGGAATGGCTGATGGGGGGGGGGGGTCACAAAGAGAACATGATGAGTAAGTTCAAAGCGATGAATTTGAAAACTCAAATGAAAGGGACAAATTCCTAGACAAAATTAACTTACTAGAAGTGGCTTGAAAAAAATAGAAAGCTTCAATAGTCCTTTAATCCTTTAAATAAACTGAATTAAAAGTTTAAACTTTTTCCATAAAGAAAATAGAAAAAGATTGTTTTATAGGTGAATTTCACCACACTTTCATGGAGCCAAGTGTTCCAATCTTCCATGATAAGGAAAAACGGGAAAAGACCTCAATGCATTTCATAAGGCTAATGGAATTTTAATACTAGAAACCAAACAAAGATAGTACAAAACAGAAAAATTACAGGCCAGTCCCACTTGGGAACACAGCTTTAAAATCCTGAACAATACTGTAATTATACTGAATCTAAGAATACACAAAAAATATAATGCATCATGACCAAGTTGAACTTATCCCAGGACTTCAAGGTTATTTTAACATTAGAAAATCCAAAAATGTCACTGACCTCATTAATAAACTAAAAGGAAAAAAATATAACAATAAGGCAGAAAAAAAAGAATTTTATAAACTTAATGTCCATTTAAAATAAAACCTCTTAGCAAACTAAAAACCAAAGAAACTTTGTTAATCTGGTACAACAGTTCTACCAAAGCTAGAGCAAACTTCATTCTCAATGCTTAATATTAGAAGCATGCCTTTTAAAATCAGGAAAACAAGACAAGGATTCTTGCTCTAACCATTTCCTTCGACACAGTACTGGAGGTCCCGGCCAGTGCTATTCAGAAAGACAAGGGAAAAAAGGATAAGAAATGAGAAAGAAGAAGCAGAATTGTCAGTATTCACAGATCCTTTCATTGTACTCAAAAAATCTGAAAGATTCTACAGACAAATTAGAATTAATAAGAAAGTCGATCAAAAAGTATCTACATACATACAGAAATCAACTACATTTCTCTTTATGAGCAACGATTAGAAATGTGATATCTTAAAAGTACACCATTTGTGCTAGGAAAACTGGCTATCCACACAAAAGAATGAAGTTGGACCCTTATCTAACACCACATATAAAAATTAACTCAAAATGGATCAAAGACATAAAACTAGAAAACTCTCAGAAGAGAACATAGGGCAAAAGCTTCACGACATTGGACTTGGCGATGATGTCTCGGCTCTGACGGCGGCTTTCAGAGGTGTGCTGCCAAAGCGAGCACGGCTAGGACGCCAAAGGCACAGGCAACAGCAACGAAGAAGACACACTGGACTTCATGGAAATTTTAAAATTTTGTACATTGAAAGACGCTATCCACAAACTAAAAAGGCAACCCACAGAATGAGAGAAAATATCTGCAAATCATATATCTGATAAGGGATTAATATCTAGAATATATATAGAGAGAATATCGAAAACTCAACAACAAAAGAACAAACACCCTGAATCAAAAATAGGCAAAAGCCTTAACTAGACATTTCTCCAAAGAAGAACTACAAATGGCACATGCTCAGCATCACATCATTCGTCATTAGAGACACGTACATCAAAACTATGAGAGGCTGCTTCACACCAACATGAGGATGGCTGCTATCAAAACATGAGGAAATAACAAGTATTGGCAAGGATGGGAGAAATCAGAACCCTCGTATACTATTGGTGAGAATGTAAAATGGTATGGCCGCTGTGAAAAACATGGCACTTGCTCAAAAAAATTAAACATAGAATTACTATATGAGCCAGCAATTCCACTTGTAGGTATATATATACCAAAAAAAAAAAAAAAAACCTGAAAACAGAGCCTTGAAGAGATATTTGTATACCCAGCCAGGTTCATAGCAGCATTACTCACAATAGTTAAAACATGGAAGCAACCCAAGTGTCCATCAACAGATGAATGAGTAAGAAAAATGTGATATATAATACAACGAAATGTTATTCAGCCTTAAAAAGGAAGGAAATTTTGAAAGATGCTATAAGATGGAAGAACCTTGAGGACACTCTGCTAAGCGAAATGAGAAAACACAAATACTGTATGATTCCACTTATATGAGATCATTAGAGTAGTCAAAATCGTAGCGACAGAGGACAAAATGGTGGTTGCTAGAGGCTGGGAAGAAAGGGGAACGAGGAGTTATTGTTTAACGAGCACAGAGTTTCAGTTTTACAAGATGAAAAGAGCTACAGGGATGGACGGTGGTGATGGCCGCGCAACAATATGAATGTATTTAATACCACTGCACTGTATGGTCAAAATAGTTAAGATAGCAAATTTTATGTTACATGTTATTTTACAACACACACACAAAAAAACGTCCCTTTTGCAATAGAAATCAAAAATATAAGGGACATTGGGGTATAGCTAACAAAAAAGTACAAGATTTTATGGAGAAAATTATTGAAAGACATTCAAGATGTAAATAAATGGGGTGATGTGTGTGTGTGTGTGTGTGTGTGTATAATTCATAAATAGGAAGACAATTTCATAAGATGCCCATTTTCCCCAAATCAATCAATAGATTCAATACAAATCCATCCAACAAAGTTTTCCAAGGAGCTTGAAAAGATGATTCTAAAATTTATAAGACAGAGAATGAGGACAAATATAGCCAAAACATCCTTGATGGAGAACAAATGACTAGCCATTACAGATATCAAGACTTAAATAATTACAGAAATTAGACACTGTGGTCTTAGCACAGGAGTCACCGAATTGGCCAATGAAAGAAAACAAGGAGACAAAACACAATCCACATGTAAATAGAAATGTGACATATGTAAGGGTGGCACTGCACAGCAGTAGTGAAAATATGAACTAGAGTCACTGATGCTGGGACAGTTGGTTTTCCCTGTAGAAAAAATAAAATCCTTAATTCACATCACACACAAAAGTCAATTACAGATGAATAAAGATTTAAATATGAAATGAAAAATAGTAAAGGTTTTATAAAAAGAAGAAAATATTTTATGACCTTGAATAAGAAAGAATGCTTTAAGAAAACACACACACAAATAGAAATCTAAAAGGAAAAGATCGAAGAACTTGACTAAATTGAAATGAAAACATACTCATCCCAAGACACTATAAATGATCAAAGATGAGTCACAAATTGGGACAAGATATCTACAGTTCATTAGTCACAAATGATTATCATCCTAAATATATAAAGAACTTTTAAAAGCCACTAAGCAAGTCACAGAAAAACCCACAGAAAATTAGGTAAAAGACACGAACAGATATTTCATTGAAGAAGAAACCTGAATGGCCAATAATGATTTGAAAATATGTTCAACCTCCTTAGCAATCAGGGAAATGCAAATTAAGACTATAGAGAATCACCATTTTATACAAACAAGTTTGCCAAAAGTGAAGGAGCCTGGCAAATTTTGATCTTGATACAAAGCAACGGAAACTCTTATACACTGCTCCTGGGAGCAAACACAGGCAAAGCCACATTGGAAAACAATTTGACACTGTCTTGTAAATTGAACAAACACACACTCTATAACCCAGCGGTTCTACTTCTAGAATCTCCTGTGCAGGTGCATCTGGAGATTCATTTCAGAATGTTCACGGCAGCCTTGTTTGTAATAACAGGAAAACTGGAAACAAAGCAAACGCCCATGGATGGCAGAAAGAAATAAATTGCAGTATATTCAAACAATGGAAAACTATACATCAGAGAAAATAAATGAAGCACGGCGAAATATCCACCTGGGTAAATGTTAGAAACATGATGTGGAGCTGAAAAATAGAGCGTGATTTCATTTTTATAAAGCTCAAAAGCAAGCGAAATTCTACAATGCACTGTTTGAGGATGCATCCACACATGGTAAAACTGCCTCCAAAAAGGCAAGTTATAAACACAAATTCCAGGAGAACATTTACATCTAAGAGGGAGGTAGGGGGTATGGGAGAAGTTCTAATTCACCAGTGTTGTTCACCCGTGTTGGTCCTATCATTTTGACTCTTTGATCTTCATAAACATTATATTTTCTTTTGTACAAATCAGCACTAAACAGAATAAAAAAGATGTGTGATGAAGTGACTTAGGACAAGCTCCTAGTACATACAACAGACTCACGACACTCTTCTTGCGTGCCAGGCACAGCACTAATGATATAGACACATTATCTTATTTAGCCTTCAAGCAGCCCTAACGGCAGAGATTATCTTTATCCCCATTTTATATGTGAGGAAGCAGACAACCAGAGAGGTTAACTACAGGAATCTGAGATGCAAACCCAGTTCTGTATGACTCTAGAGCAATCCCTCTTAGCCACTGACTGGTCTTCTGCTTCTCCCAAAGCAGGTGCTCCATAAGCCAGAAGATTGCTCTGATCCTCTCTGATCACACAGCATCATGCCCTCCTCTGAGTCCCCGAAGCACTTCCTACAATTAACACACATAACTTCGAATTCCTCCTGTAGGAGTCTGTGTTTAAGTCCTCGATTTTCCTAAAGCTCTTCTAGCACAAGGTCATACCTGTGCCTTCTTTGCGTTTCCAGGGCCAGTGCTGTTACCCAGCAGGAGCATAATAGATGCCTCAATTTGGGTTCGGGTGTTACAGAACTCATCTGATGTGGGGCACCCCGGAGCCACAAGGAAGGGGCCTGAAGGCTGCACTCACCCCGGGGGCTATAGCCATGGGCGTCCATGAAGGAGAGGCCCAGCCGCTCGTCCTCCTGTAGGGTGCTCTGGTCCGTGAAGCTCCGGTCCACGGCACTCATCATGTGCGTCTTCTCCTGGCGGTAGTTGACAGTGGCCTTGGTCATGTTCACTGGTTTCCTGAAGGGGGTAGTGGACAGGAGATGTGGGTGCTGAGCTGGGCAGGATGGTGCCCAGAGGTGGATGGGGAAGCCCAGCAGTCAGGGGCTTGAGACCGAGAGCCATTCTAGAAGCATCTCTAGATGCTGAAAGGGTTCTACCTCCATCCTTCACTCACCAGAGCTGCTGCCTCTCCCAAAAAGGGACTGAGAAGGGACCCTGTTCTGAGGACTTTTGCTGAAAGCAAGGGATGGAGCAGCAGTGGCCTTGGGCTGGGACCTAGCCTCATGAGTTCAGGAAATGGGAGGAAAAGTCATTCTGGGCCTATTTTGGTGTCACAGCAGATAGTCATCCCACTCCAAACTAAGAGAATGCTTGTCCCTGCTGTAGCCCCATATCCATCCCCCTTCCCCCCTGTCCTCACCAGACACCTGCCTTAGGAGCTCCTTTTTCTCCTGCAGTGGGATATACCACACTCCTCCTTCCTGGCAGAGGGTCTGGCTAGTGCTGAGCCAGTACTCAGGAGTCCTCCCTGGAGCCCAGAATGAACCCCAACCATGGTTGCTTCTCACCCCCGGAGCCCCAGGATGGCCCCACCACTGGCCACACTAGACTTGTAAAGAGATCCACATAGGATCTGTACTCCCGCCCCTGCCCACCAGTCCATCCAGCAGCAGAGGGAAGTGAGAGGCCCCATCCCTCTGAGAGGGTAGAGCTTCTAGAAAGGCCCCTGAGCAAGCGCCCACACAGACCAGCGCTCCGGCTCAGCTTTACAGGGAACTTGGAGGTAAGTGGGAGGGAGAGCAGGGGATGGAGACACAGGAGGTTTAAGACATGACTGAGAGGCTAAGCAACAGGTAAAGGGTAAATGACTTGGGACCTGCTTGAGACTGGAGAAGAGCAAAAGCCCAATCACAGGGAAAGCTCGAGACAAGAAACCTGTTGCTTGCTCAGCCCTACAGCATGTAGAGTGTGGGGTAGACCTGAGAAAGAACTTCCAGGTTATGAAGGCTCAGGAACACCGATCATCATAGAGATGAAGAGGCAAATGAAGGGATCTTCCCAAACAGGCAAACTCCAATCAGTCTGTCCTGGCTCAAGAACTACCAGGAGAGAGGACAGGACGACCTCTGGTGCCCCGCCTGCCAGGACCACGATGTGCTTCCTGTGTTAAGAAGATGACTCTGTATCCACAATGGGGACCAATGCTGCTGTGTACTGAGGTGGGCACAGCCTTCCCAGTCTAGACAAGAGACGGCTCAGCCTCCTGCTCCCAGCCCCACCTACAGTCTCTGGGCAGAGCCAAAGACCCATTTGGGGACAGAGAAGAGAAGCCTCTGTGGCTGTGACCATGATCATCAACATAAGAAAGTGGAGGAAAAAGGAATGGAAGGAAAGGAAAGTGAGGAGAGGAAGAGAGGGGCAAGAGAACTAGGATACAGAGACGGGAGGAGGGAGGGGAGAGAGAGGAAAGGGACAATGAAAAGGAAAGATGAGGAAGGGACAGAAACAGGGACAGGTCAGACACCAGAACACCACAGGGAAGACAGGACCATGGACAGAAGACAGCCAGTCAAGCTGGCGGAGCAACTGGCCTAGAGGCAGCCTCCAGTGCTGCGCCACGGGGCTCTCTTCCCGCTCAGGCCTCTTGTCCTGCTTGGAAGAAGAACTACGAACACCAACCAACCAGACCCACAGAAGACAGAACCCAGGAGGGACACCAAACACGGCCGGCCTCCGGCCGATCTCAGGGCGAGATTGAGCAGATGGAATGCAGTACGGACACTCGGAAAAGTTCTGCATTTAGGTTCAAAACTTAACTGCACAGAAGAGAGGGAGGGAGAACTGCCCTGTCCGCAGCTCCCGTACAAGCTGAGCTGGAGGTTCCTCGTGAGTTGATGGGGGCGTGGTTGTCAGTATAACTAGTGTGACAGGGGGTGACATCAATGCAAGTGGAGGGTCCAGGGAGGAGGAGGTGAGACACCACATCCTCTGGGCTGGCCCAGGACTATCTGAGCCTGCTCTGTCTGTGAGGAGGGAGAACAAGCAAGGGTAGGGGGGAATGTTCTAGAAGGCTTGCAGAGTCAGAGAAGACAGAGGCCCAAGACAGAAGAGCATCAGGAGGCTGTGGAGTCAGATGGGGGTCTAGGTGGTCACCCCAGCTCTGTACTTCCTGTGACCTCTGATGGGTCCCTTAACCTCCCTGAGCCTCAGTTTTCTCATCAGGAAAATGGGATCATAGTTCCTACTTCACCTTGTTGTGAGGATTCTGTGTAAAGAACTGAGCCTAGAGGAAGTGCCCAGGAAATGGTGGGTCTGAAAAGCCTGGGGCCACTGGCCCAGAAGGGGCTCCTATGACCTGAATGCTATCTGTGCTGTGGGGAGAGCTGCCAGTGTGGGACAGGCCCGCCCCCACATGCACACACGCACACGCATGGGGACCTCACAGTGGGACCAATGTGAGACCTTCCGGGACATGGACTATGGTCTGACGTCAGGAAGTGGCCACCAGCAGGAATGGCTCTGGAACACAGGGGGCTGTCTCAGGGGGCGAGAGGACAGGAAGGCTCAGGGAAGGTGAGTGACTAGCCTGGGGTGACTCAGCAGAGCCAGGTCTGAACCAGAGGCTCTGACTACAAAGCCAGGGCTCGTGACCTCCAGGACAACACAGAGGGGAGAGTCAGAGCAGAGGAGGGAAGCTCGGTGACGGACGCGCCCGTGAGGAGGGGCTGGCACCAGGCCAGGCCCAGCCAAGGGGGTGAGGGCAGAGGCTCCCCAGGAGGGGCCGGGACCCACGGCCAGCGGAGCTACTTACGGGTAGTAGGAGTAGGCATAGTGGTCTCTCCTGGCAGCGTGCAAAGAGAACAGCACAGTCGGCCCCCTGGTCCTTCCACAAGGCCGGGCCTGGGGCAGTGCCCGGCTAGCAGGGAGGAGCCTGGTGCTTTCTGGGCTGGGGAGGGGGCTGGCCAGGGACTGGACAGGTCAGAAGGGGCCGCCTTGTCCCTAGGGCTGGCTGGGCTCAATCGCTGAGGACCAGGGTCTGAGGCCCCTTCTGGAACCTTCCCTAAGCCTGCTACTGGAGTGAGCAAAGCAGAGGGAAGGCGGAGCTCTCACAGATACATAGACACACACACGTTCCTCACACAAACTCACAAATACACACACAGACACATGCACAGACACACGTGTTTAAACACACACTTTGACACTCATATAGATACATACACAGACATATTCACACACACACATTGATGTGTACATTCACACTCGTGACACCCCCCACTCACACACTCACCCCTGCAGACAGCCCCCCACGCTCAGTCCCAATGCTGCTCAGACCTGCAGGCCCCTCTGCTCCTGAGGGGACAGCCCTTTGCATACACCTGTGCCTGGGAGGGCAAGAGAGGCTGGGGCAGGGAGTGGGCAGGGTGGAGAGGGCTCTAGCACAAACCTGGACCCATCCTCACTGTCCCCAGACGGCCCCTGGGTTTGGGGTCACCCTTTGTCAAGAGTCCAGACATGACTGCAGAGCACCCACAGGGAGGAGGCAGAGCAGGTCTGATCCCCACGTCACAGGGGGAGAGGCCGAGTCTCAGATAGTCACGGTCTGCACGGGACTCTCGGGGTCACAAGCGGAGTTCACAGCAGGGTCAGGGCCCTGACCCCAGAGCCAGCTCCCTCCTGAGGCTTCGTCCAGGCATACCCAGGGGCTTTCCACTCACCCACCCCCACATCACCTCATCAGCAGGAACCCCAAGGAATGGCCTTCCAGGAGGAAATCGTGCAGATTGGGCGAAAGGAAGGAGAGAGGAAGGTGGGGACTGAGGCCCAGCCAGGGCAGGAGATTGCCTCGAGGTCTCACCCAAGGAACAGAGGAAAGGGGCCAAGGCCCTGTGGCTAGTCGCAGAGGCCCTGAAGGAGAGGAGAGTGGCTGAAGGAATAGCATTCTTCTGGCCTCAGCTGAAATGTCTTCCCTGTCCGCTCCCCCACAATCACCAATTACTTTCTATCTCCCTTGACCCTCTCTCAGCCCCAATCCAGGCACCCTGCCTGTTCTTTTCACAATTTGCAATTACCCGTTTGTGCTTCTTCTAGTTTAATGACAGGCTCCTCACTAGCTACGAAGCACAAGAGGGCAGCACCCTTGTCCTTTCTGCCCAGGACAGGATCCGACACATTATAATCCTTCAATAAATAATTCATTAAGTTGGGTAATCAACCAAAGAGGGAAATAAAAGATCTCTCAGAGCTTCTATTTCCTCCTGCAAACAAGCGAAGTCAGGAATACCTCCCCCAGCTCCACCCCACTCCCCACCCACCCCGGGGGCTGCGGTGAGGTTCAGGCAACAGGAAACACAGGCTCAGCTCTTCCCTGATGGATGCACGGCCAATAAGAGAGAACTTTCTCTGCCCTCAAGGAGTGCTCCGTCCAGGAGTGAAAATAAACAGTGAGCAAAGCGCTGCAGGTAAACAAATGAAAAAGTGCAGGGAAAAGAAAGTGCTGCAAAGGGAAGGGCAGGGGTGGGGCGGGGCCTCTACAGGTGAGCGAGGGTATCTGAGCCGGCCTGGGGTCTGGGGTCTGGAGTGGGCCCCTCCGCTCCCCGCCCTGGAGTCCCCAGAGGCAGATGTGGCCAGTCTTATTGTCCACACAGCCCGGCGGGATGGAAAATCTGATCTCTCTTCTCTCAGCTGGCTCCTGACTACCTCCCATAATCCCCCCCATTCACCTCCTCCCTCCGAGGGGGGGTACACTAACTGGATAACTGCCCTCCCACAGCAGCTTCCTAATCTGTCCACTACATTTGTACCCCCAAGTTGATTTGAACACCCCTGTCCCTGCCAGAACTGCTTTGTCCCATGATACCCCATGATGCAGATTGGGGGCCCTCTGAGGAACAAAGTAGACCCTGAAGGCTAGGTAGAATGGGGGAGGGGAGTAGAAACATGCTGTAGACTAGGACCGAATGGCTTTCAGAAGAAAAGGGGCTCCTAGAGGGGGTTGCCTGAAGCGTTTACAGGGTAGCAGCTGTATAAATAGAGGGTTTCCTAAGTGAGGCCCTGGCAGCATCTCTGGCTCATCCTTTCCTAGGCCCAGTGTTCTCTCTGCAGGGGTGAGTGACATCCCCCACTTTGCCAATCCTCTCTCCTTGAGAGTAGATTTCTAGGGCCTCAAATACCATCTGCAATTCCCCCAACTCTGACTCCTCCCTACACTCCTCTCCATCTGTCCCACTTCCTAGCCCCCCAGAAGCAACTCCTAGGCCACCTGCAAGACAAGCCCTCTACTGGAGAGAAGGGCAGGGACTTGCCATTTACCGCATCTGAGTGCCAGCCAGCCATGGTGAGGCCTTTCACAACCCTGGGCATGAGGAATACAAGCTTCGAAGTCAGAATAGGCCCTGCCACTTATCAGATGAGTGACACGGGCAAGTCACTCAATTACAGTGTCTTCATCTGTGAAAAGGGAGTCAGACCTGTTTTGTGGGTCAGGATCTAAGAAGGAAATGTTCTCTGATGTATCCTGAGCGTCAGACAGTGCCTGGCACACAGTAGGTGCTCAAAAACTAACATCCTAATGGGTGATGTGTGTGAAGCTCCTGGCACATAGTAATTACTCAACAAGTGACAGTTAAAAATATGTTGTCTTATGAAGTTGTACAGGAGCTGGGGAAAGGAAAAATCAGAGCCTATCAACCTGGACAGGCCACCCCAACCCCATGCCTCTTCCTCACTGCCAGCATGCCCTACCCCCAGGCTTTCTGGAAGAGTCTCTCTCTCCTGCTGGTACCCTGGCCAGTTCTCCCTCATTTCCCTGGATTCTACTTATCTGCTCTCGGCAGCCTAGAGACCCAGCGCCAACTCATCCACGCATACCCAGCCTGGCAGCAGCAGGGGCTACAGAAGCCAGAGCCCAGGTGGGGAGAGGGCAGAGAGGGCTCTGCCTCTGCTTCCTTGAGTGACCTTGGGCAGGTCCATGACCCCTCTGAGCCTCAGCATCTCCATCCCTCAATTAAGGAGTTTGGATCACAGTGTCCTGGGGCTGCCTGGTAAGGAATGATGTGGTAGGAAGTGGGGGGGACGGGGGGAAGCAGAGGGGTCTCAGAAGCCCCCATCTGACTCCAAGGAAAGGCTCAGCCTTCAGCTGCTCCAATATACTGGGCTCCCCAGGAAGGTTTATTTGGTGTTTTGAAGACAGGTTCTGTTGCTCTAAAAAGATTTGAAACCCATTAAACTAAATGTCCTTGAACTACCTGGCAGCTCTCACTTAATGGGCTCTGAGCCTCCACATTCTAAATTCTGAGATTCTTAGACTCTCAAAACCTGAATTCCTTAAATTCCAATTTCTTAAACTCTGGATTTTAAGGCATGCTGAAATTCATGCTGCTCACTGCAAAATAGACTAGGAAATGCATCCCTCATAAACATAAGGCTGGACCTTTGAGGCCTGAGGGATGGTAAGGGCAGGAGGGAGGTCTTCTCTGAGTGATGGGCCCAGAAGGACTCCTCAGGGATCAATAGTAACAGTCAAGGGCAAGTTGAACCCAAAGGAGGGTGGGGCCCAGTTAGAGAAACAGCTCAATCTCCTTGGTTTAAAGGGGAGTGAGTACCACCCCCACTGCTCAAGGTCAACACCACGGCTCTCTGGTCAGGGCAGATAAGTTGGCAGAAGGTGTGCAGCGGGCTAGGGATTCAAAGTCAGGTCACTTCCACACCCTCCCCATTGAAATATCCCAGCAGGCACAGAAGGGTGGTGACCCCTTCCAGCACAGCTCCTTAGCAGCAAGTACCAAGTGCCCTTCCCTGAATAGTAGTACCTGGTACCAGCCAGACCTGGGCTCCAGCCAAGCTGCTCTGACCCAGCTACATTTGCAGAGTCTCTGGCTTCCCACCATCTAGCTTGGGTCCATCCACAGACCTGATGCCCAGGCTGGCAACACCTCCACACATCTGCCAGACAGCTGGCCCTACCAGCCCCCAACCAACCCTAGCAGTCCCCAGCCATGGCTCCTCTATGCCTACCAGGCCTCTGAGGGGTAGAAGCCACCGGTGGGCAAGGGCGCAGCCTCGCTCACCCCTTGCGGATGATGATGATGATGGCCCCCAAGAGGAGGATGAGGACAGCAAGTCCCCCTGCACAGATGCCCAGGATGAGCCCCATCTCCTCTGATCTCTGGGACACCTCCAGGGGCCGCTTGCTTTCCTTGCAGGCAGCTGGGGAAACAAAGCAGGACAAAGGATCAGAGGCGAGATAAGGACAACGTACTCCCTGCATGCAGGAGTCTGAGTCGCAAGGAATAAACCAGGCTGAGCAAAAACAGGTGCACAAAGACAATTGCCCGTCTCAACATGTGTCCGGCCTTTCAATCAGATCCATTTCCTCACCACGCCCCATGCCTTCTGCACCCCTGTGTCAGAGGCTTTACTTGACTCTTCCTATCAGGAATACCCCCCTCTCCTTTACTTTTTCAAATCCTCCCCATCCTACAATGGATGTGGGTTGGAGAATGCCTGGAGCCTTTAGATCCACCCTTTTGCCCCCCTGGGAGGAAATGGGGGAGAGAACTGTGTGCCTAGGAGATGGTCAGAGCATTTCAGGATGGGTAACCAACCACATTCCTTGTCTGGGAACAGGGACAATCCCTACGCTGCAGGGTCTGCCTGTTTCCACCTCTCCCAACACAGGACAGGAGGCAGACACAGAACCCAGGACAAGTGCCCAGCATCTATCACCCTCGTGGCCCAACCATAATAACTGTCCCTCCACAGCCAGTTCCAGGCCGCTGCCAAGGCCCCTTCTGTGACCACGAGGGAAGAGGGGATTGTCCCTGCTGCCCAGTCTGGAAAGAGGAGCCCTTGGGGTAGGCACATAGGAGCCAAAAAGGGAAAAGTTTTCTGATCCCAGGCCTGGTAGGCACTCTCCTCTGCTACCACTGCCCTGGGCGCTCAGGGTCAACCCCACAGAGCCTAGCAAGTGAGAAACCCGGCCCCAGAGGACTGAACCCAGACGAACTTACCTTTCCTGGCGATGCGGATGCAATTCAGCCGGGTTTCCTGGAGGCACAGATGGGGGTCTCAGCACTGCTGAAACCCGGATCTGACCCTCCCTGGGAGGGAACCTTGGACAGCTTGTCTTGGGCCAGGTCGGGGCTTGTGGGATGTGGACTTTAACTAAAGACATCCAACCCGGCAGGAGGGCCTGGGGGAACCAGGGAGGCAGGGTCCGAGAAGGGAGGGGTCTACAAATAGGACAATGCCCCAGGAAAGGGAAGTGATATCCAGGGGAACAGGGAAATAAAAGGGGCAGGGCCTCAGAAATAGGACTGGGTCTAGGTCCAGGGGCTTGGATGGGAAGGAGGAAGCCTGGGAAAAAGAGATCCAAAGGGGAGGAGCTTGGAGAGGGGCGGGCCTTCAGGGAGGAGGCGGGTCCTAGGCCTTGTCTGGTGAAAGCAGAAACCTAAGATGGACAACCTGAGAGAGAAGACCAAGGCCTCAGGGAAAGGGCAGAGACTAGACAGGGGGCTTGGGTAGAAAAGAGTCTGGTGGGAAAAAAAATAAGGCTCAAGAAGAGGGTAGCACTGGAGAAAAGGAGCCTGGGGTCAGGAGAATGGGGCTCAGAAGAGGGAGTGAAGCGCAGGGGAGAAGGAAGAGGCCATAAGAGGGCGGGGACCAATGGAGGGGGTGGGGTCAGGAGGGCGTGGAATGGGGTCTCTGGCCTCCGCAGCGATGCCCTACAAGGTGGCCCCAGCATGTCCCCAACTGGTCCCTCACCCCCTTCAGGTGACTTGTTGCCTGGAAGTAGATGAGGTAGGCCTTCCTGGGCTCGAGCGGTGGGTTCCAGAAGCCGCGGTAGGTCTGGTTGTCACCCACAGTGAAGGGCATGGCCTCAGGAAGACTGCTGGCCGCCAGTTCAGCCCCGAAGTAGTGCACCAGGCCGCGCGCCAGCGCCGCATCAAAGGTCAGCGGCACTGGGAAGCAGTCCTGGCCACCTGGCTCCCGCCGCAGCCTCCGCGGCCGCTCCTCCTCCACAATCACCTGGTACACACTGGTGAGGAAGGGAGGGCACAGTGACCACTGGAGTCCAGGGACAAGGAGAGCCATCTAGGGGCCAGGGGCATGGCCTTCAGGGCTAAGCTCTGCCTCTTACTAGCCGGACAACTCACTAACCTCCCTGGGCCTCGGTTTCATCCTCTAGAATGAGAGTTATCACAGGACTGCTCCATGAGGTAAATGTGAGGAAGGAGGCAAGTTTAGCAGGCAGCCAAAGCCTGTCAGCTGTTATTACTGTGACTAAGGCTGAAAGAATGTGGGCCCTGCTCCGGGGAACCAAGCCCTAAGTCCACCCTGACTCTGCAATGAGTCCTCCAGTGCCTGCCACAGGTCCTGACAGCCTCAGCTCCACCCTCCCCCCTCTGCCCCTCAACACAATGACTCCCTTCTGGGCCTCTTAAACTAGAGTTAGACAAGATGCATTCATTCATTCAGAAAGTGTTTACTGATCTCAGACGACGGGCCCTCTTGGGGATCTAGGCTTCCTGGAACTGACCTTCTGTTGGGGAGATGGTCCCTGAGCAAGCAAACAAGGACACACCAATCCTACATCCCAAATACCCTCCCAACACCCGAAGACAGCCCCGAGTCTGCCACTCTGTCTGAGCCTGCTGTCTCCCAGTCATAATGGCTGATTATGTTCCCTGGTCTGCATTTCCTTTGATTTGTGTCTCCTGGTCCCAACTTGCGTGTTTCTATTTATTTTTCTCACTTTATTGAATGGCCTTTTGCTGTGAGCGCCTCCAAATCCTCGGTGGAACAAAGCCAAGAGTAACTAAATGAATGCTGACGAATTTAAATATTTCCAGTCACAGCCTCGGTCACATCTTCGCATGTGACACCCCATACTAACAGCCTGTGCTCTGGGAAGTAGACATGCCTTTGTCTTGCTCTTCTAGCTGTTTCCTTTGGGCTTCCAAGTCATGGGACAATCACCCCCAGCATCCTGAGATTTGGGCCACAAAGGTTCTGTTCCCTGTCACTAGCATATTGCAAACACCAGCCCAGGTCTCTTTCAGCCTCCGTTTCCCAGACTGAGGTCAGGCCTCCCCGACCCCAGGTTCTACCAGGAGATGATAATAATCGACATTAGCCATGAACAAAGCACATCTTGATCTAGTTTGATTCTCATTATACACGTAAGGATAGAGAGCTTAGAGAAGCGAAGGGACATACCCCAGGTTGCGCAGCCAACATACCTCTCCCTCTCACCATGTCCCACCACCACCCCCCGCCTCTGCCCAGCATCGTCATCGTCAGCCTGGGACGCCGACCAGGCTGGCTCAAAGGACCCCTCCAAAGGACAAGGAAAGGAGAAGGTGCTGCTGGGTTTCCTAAATCCTCCCAGATTTAGATGTACCAGGACTCTGAGGATCCCGCAAAATGCCCCTCAGACGCCCTGACGTTTTCCTGGGTCTTCCCTGAGGGTCTGGGAATCAACCCAGGACAGGCTTTGCAGTGGCGAATACAGGGGACGCAAAGCAGGAGAGAAGAGTGGAGGAGGCGATGAGGAAGTGAGGGGTGTCTGGGGCGCCAGAGCAACCCAATACCTTCTTGAGGGGGCTTAATAGGTCCCTCCTATGCCCAAATACAGTTGTCACCTTCTCCCAGTGATGTACTCTTATGGAAGAAGAGAGTGGACCAGAGGAGTAGGGAGGCTCTATGACTTCATGAAAAAGTACAAGCTTTGCAGACAGACCTGGGTTCCAAATCCCAGCTCTATTACTTACCAGCTGTGTAGCCTTGGGGGCAAGTTGGGGCCCTAAGCCTGTTACCTGGTGTGTAAAATAAGGATACTAGTACCTACTCCACAGGTTTATATGAAGATAAATTACTCATGCAGGTAACCCTAGTATGATGTCTGGCTGACAGTATGTGCACATACCCCACAAACGCCCTCACACTGTCTCAAATATACACATTCACACCTCCACACCATGCATTATACACACATTACGTCTTTCTCTCACACACACACCAGCTTGTCTCTAGCATCTTCTCCCCAGAAGAGGAAGCCATCATGGTATCAGCAGTACCAGCTTCCTCTGGGGAAAAGGAAGTGGAGAAGCCATACTCTTGGTCCCTTCACAGAGATGGCCCTGTCCAGCTGGCTGCCCTAACCTTCTAGTAAGCCCATTCCTGGGCAGAACCCTCCAGGAAATAAGCTGGGAAGAAATAAGGCCCCAGAGTTCACTTCTCCAAGAAGTCTAAGGTAAGGCCCTCTGGAGAAACCTGGACAGTCACCTCTCCAGGCAGGACTCTGTCTGGAGTTCTCATGACAATCACCACCAGACAGCCATGACCTCAGAGGGAGTGACTACAGGCTTTTGACCTGTCCAGGATCACAGAACATCTTCCTCCAGACACTCTGAACCCTGAGTGGGGGACTGAAAGAAGACAAAGGTGAGCTGGCCTGGGTGGGGAAGGGCTCTGGGTCAGAGGAAGAGCCTCTTCCCTTTGGACCTGACCTCCCACCCCTACATCCAGGCTTTCCCACCTGATGGGCGCACCACGGCCCTGTGCCGGCCTCAGCAGCACGGTGATGGTGTTCTCAGACTCGCCCAGGGGAGACGGCATGTCAGCATAATCAAAGCTGGGAGCTGAGGAAGGGGACAGGGACGTAAGCACAGAGCCTGGCCACTGCACCAGGAAGGCCAGGCCTCCAGCCTCCTTGACCCCATCCTCGGATCTCTTCCCCTTCAGCCTTAGCCTTCTTGTTCCCTCTGATCTGAGCTTCTCTGACCTCGGCCCTCTAATTCTGCTGACCACACACAGTCTCCTGAACCCTCTGACTTAATCCTCCCTGACCTCTGACCTCAACCCCTAAATGGTACATTTATCTCAGATCTCAGCAAGGCCCTCTATAACCACCCCCCAGGGAGCCCCTCACTACTCCCTCTGCCCACAAAACCCTGGGATCTGGGCCTCCTCCAAAGGGGCCAAGCCCAAGATGGCATGGGGAGACTCACCTGAGATGTTGGTGGTGATCTCAGTGAGTGCTGCCTGGCCAAAGCCTTTTCCCGTGCGGGCTCGCACAGAGAACAAGTAGGTGGTGCCTGGGTGCAGATTGGAGAAGACGTGGTAGGTCTCATTGCGGAGCTTGGAGATGGTACGTCGTGGGCCTGGCACATTCACAGCTGGGTCTGACGACTCGATGCTCTGGTAGCTGATCTGAGGGCAGGATGGGCAGGCAGGCAGGCACAGGGATAGAGAAGGGCATCACTGGCCCTGTAGCCTCCTGCCCATCATGGTTCGGGTGAGCTAGGGATAAGGCTGGGCAAAGGGAAAGGCTCAGTGGGACTGTGGATGGCTGTTAGCCCAACCTCTGAGCACCTTCGCCTCTCCTGCCTTCGAGGTCCCTGTCCCCATAACCCACAGGGCACACAACTGGTCACAGTTGAAGAAACCACAACGATCACCTCTGTCCCCACCATAAGCCTCCCTTTCCAAGCTGTGTGCCCACCTTCCACCAGGGACCCCCACTATAACGGGGTCTAAACTTACCTCATACTGAGTGATGAGGCCATTGGGTTCCTGGGGCTCCTCCCACTTGAGGAAGATCATGTCCTCCAGTGGAGTGAAGGTCAGAGACTCCGCCGCAATCCCACCAGGCACTGCGAGAGAAAGGTAGCATGGGGCAGGGGAAAGCGGGCTTTGGAGTCAGATACCTGTGTTCAGATCCCAGCCTTGCCATTTCCTAGTTCATAACCTTGGACTACTCGACCTCTCCGAGACTGTTTCCTCATCTGTGCAGTGGGGGTGATAATAACCCCTCCCTAACCAGAATGAACTGATGTGATATACATAAAGCAGTTTCATTTGGTTCAATCTATTCCTGAATACTCAAAAAGGGTAGCTGACATTTTCATTACTGTGCAGGTGGCATTCAGAAAAGGAGAATGTTTGAATGCTCTTATTTTGATCCAGTTGAGTGGTTTTCAGAAAATATATACATTTGCCAGAGAAATGAAAACAATTGCATTAGACTGGCAGGATTATGAATGGAGATATTTTCTTGTCTAAAAATTTCTAATTGCACAAATAATATGTTCAATGTAAAAATCAAAATGAGCATAAAGAAAATTAACGGCACCTACAATTCTAGAGATTAAGACTGTTAACATTTCAGCATAAACACTTTCAGGCATGGCTTTGTTTTGCTTTGTGTTTTTGTTCTAATGTATCATCTTAACAGCAGCCAAAGGAATTTCTTCTAGGAAGAAAATGGTCTTTGTTTGGGAAAACACCTTAATAAACCACTGTGGGGAAACTGAAATCCTAAGGCAGGGGAAAGCAGATAGCATTCCGTGTAAAATGAGGTTACCAAGGCAACACCACCATCCATCCACCCGCCAAAATGATAAAATGAAAAAGACAATTCTAAAGGTTGGTGAGGATGCAGAGCAACTGAAATTTTCACACATTGCTAGTGGGAGTGTAAACTGATGCAACCATTTGAGAAAACTGGATATATCTATTTATTATGAACATACCCATCAGAAATGTGTGGATCTACTAAAAATAATAATCTACGTGGGTTTTTTTTTACAGCACAATTTAAAATAGCTGAACAATGGAAACAATCCCAATGCCCAAAAATAGTAAACAGGATAAATAAATATGGTATGGTCACATAATGGTCTATTCAGCAATGAGAATGAATTCTCTAGATCTGTACGTGCAACATGGCTGAATCTCTCAAGCATAAAGTTGAGAGAAAAAAAGCCAGTCTTTTACACGGTGTATAAAAAGAATACAGACTCTATGATTCCACTGATGTAAAGTTCAAAGCCAGGCAGATTTTAATGTGTGGTATTATGCGTTGAGATAACAATGACCCTTGGGAGGCCGTGAGTGGGAGAGTGAGCGAAGGGGGCTTCTGGGAGCTGGTGATGCTATTTCTTGGTCTAGATCTGGCTTATCCCAGTGTGCCCAATCTATGAGAATTCACTGAGCTGACCGCTTAAGATAAACATAATTCCTATGAGAATTATACTAACACTTCAATGAAAAGTAAAAAAAATATTAAACAATGAGCAATTTTATAGGAGGGAGAGGAAAAGAGAGGGGCAGAGAAAGAAGAAAGAAGGCCAAACGGCCCAAGTGAGGCCTGGGCAGAATGGAGCGAAACAGCCACAACGCTGTACCTTGGCAGAGGTGGTGGGAGGAGAAGCCGAGGTCAAAAACTTTTTAAGTCAGTGTGATCTAGAGTTGAATTTGAGATGGTTCGTGAAGGGTAGCAGACTATGTTGCCCCAAAATATGCCACTTGGGCATAAGGATTGTCTTGTGCTGAATTGAGAGGGAAATTTAGGAGAAGCAGACACATTAGGTCCTTGAATAAAATCCTTTCATTCAACATTGTTTTATTAAAATGTTGATTAAAAAAATTGATCCCCAGCTAGGACCACTGTCTGCATGGATTTTATACGTTCTCCCGACATGTCCGCATGGGTTTTCTCTGGGGACTCCAGTTTCCTCCCACATCCCAGAAATGTGCATGTGAGGTGAATTGGCATGTCTGAATCGTCCCCATCTGAGTGAGTGTGGCTATGTGAGTGGCCCTGCAAAGGAAGGGTGTCCTGCCCAGGGTGGGTTCTGCCTTGTGCCCTGAGCTGCCGGGACAGGCTCTGGCCACCCGTGACCCTGAACTGGAATAAGTGGGTTGGAAAAGAATTATCATACTTGTTTTTATTCATCATTCTGAAATATATGTACAGCTCACATTTATTTCAACGTTTAATATTAGAAGTGTTTGAGGTCTTGATTTAGAAGTTTGGCGATGTTTTTGTAACTGGAAGTACGCAGCAGGAACTTCTTTTTTATATCAATTAGCCTATGGTACAATTGGTTTTGTTATCTGTTTTTTCACTTAAAGTTGCAGTTTCCAAGAACCTTTGGATGATGTTAAGTGAGGACTTACTGTACAAGGAAAGTTCTCTGCCCTCCTCCTTTTTGCCTAAAAGTAGGACCCGCTCCCTACCAGGAAGGAAAAAAGTTAATCTTTCTGAGACAACTCTAGACCAGAAGAGTCTACATAAATTTTACTAACTAGTCCTTATCTACCATAAGTTTCCCCATATTTTTGCCTTCACATAATTTGCTGCCTCTAGACTCTCAAAGTCCTTTTCCTTCATCTTGTCACATCTCTAAAGATTCATTGTTCTTTTGTTAAGATGCCATAGTCCAAGTCCTAAATGTTAAGCCCAGGTCCTAAATACCCCTTTGAGCTACTCGTCACTGAGTACTCACTCCCATGGGTATGTACAATGGCACAGTAATAAACTTCCATGTTTTTCTCTTGTTAATCCGTCTTTTCATAATCTGATTTATAGGACCCCAGCCAATGAACCTAAGATGGGTAGAAGGAAAAAAAAGTTAAGTTTTTCCTTCTCTATATTTGCAATTCTTCGGGTTAAACCCCTCTAGTCTTCACTCACATCCCTAATAAATCCTCGCCTCATCAACACAGGACATAGGGCACACATGATGCCTTGGGTGAGCGGAGTTTAGTGAAAATTCAAGGAAGTAGCTGAATCTTGCATCTGGCCACTGCTGTGCAGAACAGAAAACTGCACATGTGGAGAGGTAAGAAAAACTGTCAACCAAGGAGCTCAAGGCACCAGGGGATTTGCAGGAATCTGGGGGAAGGCTTTGAACCTGTGCTGGCATCAGAGCGTAGCTGTTAAGAATGAAAACGCTAAACCTGGCTAAAACATGGCCAGGTTTGAAACCCAGCTCTGCTGCCCATCTACTAGCTATGTGACCTCATCTGTAAAACAGAGATAGTAACTGTAGCCTACCAGATAGGGTCGTCATGGAATTATATGCATAAATATATGAAAAGCATTCAGAATAATGCTTGACATGTAAGTGCTTACTAAGTAGAACACTGAACCCAACAACAACAGAAAATACACTTTTTTCAAGTATACAGGGAACATTTACCAAAATTTAACTTTATGTGGGCCAAAAAGTGAGGATCAAATTTCAAAGACCAGAATTAGAGTATATACTCCGACCACAGTGGAGTTAAGCTAGAAATCAATAATGAAAAGATAATTAGAAGAGTCACAATTGCTTAGAAATTAAGCAACATAATTCGAAATAACTCTTGGGTCAAAGAAAAAATCCTAACAGAAATTAGAAAATATTTTAAACTGAATGATAATGAAGATAGGATATATCAAAACTCATGGGATGTAGCTAAAGCAGGGCTTAAAGGGAAATTTAAAGCTTTAAATGCATACATTAGAAATGAAGAAAGGCTAAAAAATCAATGATCTAATAAGCTTCCATCTCCGAAAGCTAAAAGAACAGCCGACCAACTCCAAACAAAGTATAAAAAGGAAATAAAGAATAGAAAATAAATATGCAGTAAAGAAAATCAACTAAGCCAAAAGTTGTCGTTTTTGGAAAGGTTAATAAATTTTATATACCCTTAGCAAGAGTGAACAAGAAAACAGAAAACACAAATTACCAATGTCAGAAATGAAAAAGGGGATGTCACACAGACCCTACAGACGTTAAATGAATATAACAAGAGAACGTTATAGCCAACTTTATGTCAAGAAATTTGACAATTTAGGTGATATAAACAAATCCCTTAAAAAATATAGTACATCAAAACGGATACAAGTATAGAAAAGCTGGATATTCTAATATATATTTTAAAAATGAAAACTGCTATTAAAAAAACATTGCCACAAAGAAGACTCTGGGCCAAATGGCTTGCTTCCCTGCTGATTTCTTCCAAAATTTAAGGAGGAAATTATACCAACCAACCCAAAGGCTCCCAGAGAGTAAATATTAGCTATCATCACTTTGTTGTTATACAGTTGGTTTAATCCTAAGCAAAAATTTCAGTCCCAGACATGGTCATCTGGGGGAGGAATTAAGGCGCCAGGAATCTTACCGTCCTCGTCCGTCTGGAAGGTGAGCTCCTTGCCCTCCTTGCGCCCCTCGGGGTTAGTGAGGATGAGCCGCACGTGCACATTCCGGTAGGGCAGCAGGTTCTTGATGGTGTAGCGGCTGACGCCCCGCTCCATCTTCACACACTCCCGGACGGTCTGGTTGTGGCTGCTGCCCAGGGTGTAGTGATAACACAGGGACACGGTGTAGGTGTGGCAACGCGTCACATTGTAGCCCAGCGGTTCCCACTGCAGGGTCAGCTGGCGGGCCTGGATCTCAGCAAAAGCCAGGCCTTTGGGGGCCCTCATAGGCTCTGGGGAACCCAGGAAAGAGGGAGAAGAAGGTAGAGGAAATGGGAAGAGAAAAGGAAGAGAGATTAGAGAGAGAACATCAGTCGGCTGACTGAAATCATCCCTCCTTTGCCACCAAGAACTCGGGGGACCCCCTAGAATACTGAACATTGAACAGGGAGTAAAAGTTTGTGTTTTGGAGTCAGGCAGGGCCACATCTGAATCCTGGCTCTGCCACTTGCAGCTGACAACCACTGAGTCACTTTATCTCTCTGGGCCTTAGTTTCCTCAGCTGCAAAATGAAGTGATAATAGGCTCTACCTCATAGAATGACTGTGAGGTTTAATACATGCAAAGCATGTACAACAATGGCTAAAACGCTAAAGGCTCTCAAAAATGTTAGCTATAGTTTTGTTTTAATAACACAGTTCACTTCCTAATTCCTGTAGGCCAGTAGGAATCAACCTGTTGTTGTATTTTTCTTAATTGATTAATTCCAAAGTTGTTCTGAAACACACAATGCAATAATATAATACAGAGATCAGGATGATGGGGAAATGAGAGCCAAGTAGTTCAATAATGCTGGAGAATGTTAAGGAAACAGAAATGCATGCCATTAGGTCCCATGCTGGCTCTAAAGATAAGATTCAAATTGAGTGGTGAGTTCCCTGGTTGTCAAAGCAAAACAGGAAATACAATCTGTTATTTAAGGATAATAATAATAATGGCAGTTAATATTTATTGGGGCTTTGTATGTTGTTCTAGAGCCTTTAAAATGCTTTATCTCATTTAATCCATGTATAATCCAATAGACAAGTTCTATTATTAGCCCTGTCATAAAGATGTGGAAATGGAGGTACAGAGAGATTAAATAACTTGCCCGCAGTCACACAGACAGTAAGTGGTGAAGCTGGGATCCAGACCTGGACAGACTGGCTCCAGAATCCATGCTCTTAATCACTACTACCCTGCCTCCCTATAAGGAATTCACTGTCCAAAAAGAAATCACACCAATGCCACAGTAGAGACGGCTGCCCCAACACGAGGGAGGCACATTTACAGCCTCTTGATGATTCCGTGGAACCAGAAAGCTGTCCCCATTTTATAAATAAATGGAGGCTTCTGAAGCAAACCTAGGATGGAGCCCAGAGGCTCAGTCCCCAGTCCTACATCTGCACTGACCAGTCGTGTGATCTTAAGCACATCTCTGGGCCTCAATTTACTCACCTGTAGAATGAGGGAAGGAGCCAAGATTACTTGTAAGGATACTTTTCCCTCTTGTACCCTGACTCTGCGAAATGCAGTTTCATACCCTCAGGTTCTGTGCGCACCTGCAAAGTGTCCCCAGTTAAAGGATTTCAGGACATGCCTTAATAAGCAGGTGTGAAGGTACTGCTGCTTCACCTCTTAAGATGATTAAATACAACCCTATTATAGTTTTTTATATGATTGAATTGTTCAGAATGTACTTTACAAAGAAGATGCAAAGGGAAACATCAGCCCAAGCTGCTCTTTACTCAGAGCGCATGGGTAGCACAGCTTGAGAAGCTGGCCCCAAGTTTTTGTTTCCACCCAGGAGCTTTCCTTTCTTCCAAGCTACAGGCAAACGTCATGTCTTCAGTCACATATCGAGCCACCAAAGAGCTATTTCAACACCTGCAAAGAGCAAGGCCCACCTCTTGACTTCTTACAGAGTCTGGCTGCCTTCTCCCCACAAGCACAGCAGACCAGATCCCCATGCAACAGGGACATTAAAGAGCTGGCTCACACTGCTAACTGCAACCTGAGGGCTTGCTAGCTGCAAGACCACTTACCACACTTAAGTTTTCTCTCCTGTTCCTGGCCCGCATGGGTTTTCCTAATGTTTTTCCTATGTAATTTTGTTTTAATCCATCATTCTTACATGTCCGAAGTGGAGAAGGTGGATTTTGTCTATGTTCACTCTGCCATCTTGTTCAGAGGTCCTTGCCTATTCCCTGACTTTCTGGCTCTGGTCCTGACTGTCCCATGTGTACTGTCCCATGGTATCTATGGGAGCCAAAGTACCACTGCTTTCTTTGCACTAATGAGAGCAGATCTCGGTCCCTACAGCATTGCTCACGTCATGCCTACCCCTGGGGAATACGTGCCCCGCATTCCTCTCCATCCTTCCAGGCTTGGCCAAAATCCACTGCTTCCTCTGCCCTCCTGCAGCATTTAAAGAAGGGCATGAAAAGTCAAATGTAAACCGGTGACACAAGCTGGGTCGGGACTAAAATAAACAGGACGGTAAGCGTCCCACCAAAAAGGAGCTGCTGCCCCACTCTGGCAGTGTCGCCATGTGGGACTACAGGCTCAGGGCTGCCAGATCCTCCCATGTGTTAGGAGAAGGCAGAAATTCAGACTTCTATGTGAAACCTCCAGGCTTTTAAATAGTGGCAACCTGCTCGGGTTCTTTAAAACCACATTGCAGGGCACAAAACAGCAACTTCTAACTTGGAGGATGAAATTTCCACCCTCATACAGGGGTATCTCATTCTCCAACAGCTGTGTTAGCCCCATCTACCCCGCTAGACAGAGGGATCTTTAAAACAGAGAGCTCACTTATGTCTTCTCTCCTCACCCTGATCAAATCTGGGCAGATCCAGAGGCTCAAATAGTTTGTTGACTACAGACTGATATGTTGATTGAGGGGTGTGAATTCATAAGTCTCTCAGTGTTTCCAAAAACCATCTGGCACCCAGACACGCTCCCTTCAGCTGCCAGCACACACTGGCAAAACTGCACTGGGGGCCTCAGAGCCCCATTCCTCTCAATTCCATAGGGCTGCCGGCCACTCAGAGATCAAAGGTCAAAAGGCACATTAAACCAAAGAGCCTAACGGTTAACATCTGTTAAATTAGGCCAAAATGTGTTGAATTTAATAATGCTAATAAGGACACTACCACCATGAACTATTCAACTGTTTCTCATGGAAGGGACTCTGGAGTGGGGTCCAGTGCTCCAAACCTCAAGATCTATCTCCACCCCTCATTAGTTCTGTAATTTCAGGCAAGTCACTCAACCCCCTTTGAATATCAGTTTCCTTGACTGAAAAATAGAGATGACAACACCTACTTTGACGAGCAAATGTGAGAGTCACATGAGATGAGTCAAGTGGCCCAGCCTATAGACATTAATTAATAATTAATAATGTGTATACTCGGGTGAGATACTAGCAACAGCATAAAATAGTACAACCATTTTTTAAAGCAATATATGTCAGAACCCTCTCTTAAACTGCTCCTGACTATTTATCTTAAAAGAATAACTCAGGGAAGAACTAAAGCACTACAAGCACAAAGTTTTACAATGTAGTATTATTTATAATACTAGGAATCTAGAAACAAATAATCTGGCAATATGGAGACACTCGATGGACTTCTGTAGCCAATAAACATAATGATAAACAATGCATGTAACAACACCAAGCAAAGGAAGCAGAATGCAAATGCTTTCTTACATCGCAATGACAAGGGTGTAAAAATGTGCACTGCGGGCATATGGGCAGAGATTTGAAGGAGACAGAAAAACTAAAACAGCTGTTGGGCTAGGATGGTGAGGTTTAGCGTGATTTTTTCAAATGCCTTTCACTGACATTATATTATTGTTTTTGTGGTAAATAATATTGTGGAAGGGGAGCTTTAGAGGGATGAAGGAGATGACAACACAGATGGCCGACAACAAAACAAACACTGGGCTGAGGCGCCTCAGCAAGGAGGGGGTGGTGATGTCAACAAGAAGCATGTAATTCACAGGGGCAGGAGGAGTTGTTTGGGTCCTGTCTGGCTGGTCCCTGCCCGAGCTTCCATCCTGGCCAGCCTGTGTAAAGTGTTCAGCAGTGCTTGGCAACAAGTGGGCACTCAGCCCATGATGGCAGCTTCTTCTTCTTCTTCTTCTTCTTCTTCTTCTTCTTCTTCTTCTGCTGCTGCTGCTGCTGCTGCTGCTGCTGCTGCTGCTGCTGCTGCTGCTGCTGTTTCAAACAGTGGATTGGAAATCCAGACATTCAAACTTTGGTTCTGACTCTGCTATAGACTCACTCTGTGGATTTGGGCAAGTGACTAAATCTCCAAATCTCAGTTTACTCATCTGTAAAATGGGAACAATCAACAGCAATCACCAGGAAACCTGGGTTCTTCACCCACTGCATGAGCACAGGCAAGTGCCTTCCTTTCTCTGGGTTTCTATTTCCTCCTCAGTACACTAAGGAGAGTGAAACAGATATTCTCTATGGACCTCAAGCTCTGATTTATTTTATTCTAAGTACCTGACCAGAACTGGCTTTGAAGAGTCAAAAACACCATAATAATGACAGTCGTCATTTCCTGAGTTCTTACTGTATGTTAAGCACTATATTTCACATGCATTTAATACATTTATATGCAATTACCTGCATTTAACCCAAAATACTAGAGGGCCCCAGGGTTTAGGCCTCACAAGTTCTCTCTTTTCCATCTATATTTATTCTTTAAAATCTGAGGACTAAATCAGTAGTTCTTGGCCTTGGCATTATCGACATTTTGGATTAGATAATTCTTTGTTGTGGGGGGCTGTTTATTCTTTGTAGGATGTTTAGCAGCTTCCCCGGCTTCCTCCACCATTTGATGCCATTAGCACCCTATCCCATGACCCCCCTCCCCAGTTGTGACAAACAATATGTCTCCAAACACTACAAATGTCTCCTGAGAGACAAATAACCCTGGTTAAGAACCCCCAGCATAAAAGACCTCATCCAGTCTCATGGCTTTAAATATACCACGTCTACACTGACAACTTTCAAATTTATATTTGCAGCCCGAACCTCTTCTCTGAACACCACACTCATAAATCCATCCACCTGATGGATCTCTCCACTTGAACGTCTAATGGGCATTTCAAAGTCAACAGTTCTAACGCAGAACTCCTGATCTATGAACCTCCATCACACCTGCTCCTCCTGCAATCTTCTCTCTCACAGTATATGACAACTCCATCCTTCTGGCTGCTCAAGCAAAACACCTTGGAACCATCCTTGACTTCTATTTCCTCTCTCCAATTGCATATCCAATCCATTAGCAAATTCATTTAGCTCTACTTTAATAATAAACCCAGAATCTAAGCACTTTTTACCACCCTCACCCTTCCTCCCAGTACCCGGCCTCCACCATTTCTCAGCTGGACTGCTGTGGTAGCCTCCTCACTGGTCTCTCCTCTGGTCCCCTTGCCCTCCTAGAGTCTATTCTCCACAAAAGGGCCAGAATCATCTTTTTAAACAAAGTCGATATTGCTACTGCTCTCCAAACCCCACAATGGCTCCCCAGCTCACTCAAAACAAAATGGCCCTGAGTCCCATCTCCCCAGTATCATTGTGACCTCCTCTCCCGCCATCTCCCCTCAGTCACTAGACCACAATTACATTGGTCTCCTTGCTACTCCTCATACATGCCAAGCATCCTTCATGCTCCAGGCTTTTGAGTTTGCTGTTCGGTCAACCTGGAACGCTCCATCCCCCAGCAACGCCTCTAGTTTCCTGCATGGCTCAGCCCTCATTCCTTCATGTCTCTGCTCAAACATCAGTTTCTCAGTAAACCAGTCCCTTGAGCTTTCTTAAAATAACAATCCTTCTACCCCCACACTCCATTCCCCCTCCCTGCTTTAGTCTTCACACCACTTATCATTATCTGACAAACTATATATTTCACTTGTTTACTGTCTCCTCCCACTGGAACGTAAGCTCCGCATGCAGAAGAACTCATATACTAGCGGCCTTTGTCTTGGTCCCAGTTCTATTTCCCCAGCAACTAGAATAGTACCTGACACATAATAGGCACTCAGTAAACATTTACTGAATGAATAATAGTAAAGATTATTATTATTCCCATTTTATATAACAAAAAGACTAAAGTTCCAAAAGGCTAAGTAACCTGACCCAGAT
Source organism: Rousettus aegyptiacus (assembly GCF_014176215.1). Classification (NCBI taxonomy): domain Eukaryota; kingdom Metazoa; phylum Chordata; class Mammalia; order Chiroptera; family Pteropodidae; genus Rousettus; species Rousettus aegyptiacus. The sequence continues at coordinate 18,110,737 of NW_023416284.1, read as the reverse complement.
CCCTCAGCTAGAAAGTAATTCCCACTGGAACACTCAGACCCGCCATCCAAGGGTCTCCCCAAATGTGGCATTAAACTTGATTTTAGATGATTCTCAGATGAGTTTATAAAAACACTTAAGAATATCTACTATCAAAAAATAAATAACCTCGACCTAATCTAAAAAGTTAACTCAAAATGGATCATGAACTTAAGTGTAAAATGTAAAACTATAAAATTTTTAGAAAAAAAAATAAGAGAAATTCTTTGGGCTCTAGAGCTAGAGAAGGACTTCTTAAATTTGACACCAAAACTACAATTCATAAAAGAAATTTTTGATAAACTGGCCCTCATCAAAATTAAAAATGGTTGTTTTGTGAAAGACCAGTAAAGAGATAGAAAGACAAGTTAAAAGCTGGGAGAAAATATTTACAAACTACATACCCAACAGAAGACTGGTATCTAAAGTGTGTAAAGAACTCTCAAAACTCAACAGTGAAACATTAATAATCCAATTAGAAAATGAGCAAAAATATGCGCATTCATGGAAGAGGAATACAGATGGCAAACAGCACATGCAAAGATGTTCAACATCAATCACAAGGCGTTGAAGAAATGAAAATTAAGACCAGGATGGGATATTACTACGCACCTTGCAGAAGGGCTAAAATAATGAAAATAATGACCACACCAAATACTGGCAAGAATGCAGAAAACAGGATCACTCATACATTGCTGGTAAAAACAATACAGCCAATCTGCCAGTTTCTGATACAACTAAGTATGCAATTACTATATGAACCATCAACTGCAACCTTGGGCATTTATCTCAGAAAAATAAAAGTTTATATTCGTACAAAAATCTGTACAAAAATGTTCGTAGCAGCTTTACTTATAATAGCCAAAAACTGGAGCCCATCCGGATGTCCTTCAACGAGTGAGTGGTTAAACAAACTGTAGTATATCCACACCATGGAATACTACTCAGCAGTAAAAAGGAATGAACTACTGATATAAACAACTTAGATGAATCTCCAAGGAATTATGCTGAGCAAAAAAATACCAATAACAACAACAACAACAACAACTTCAGTGCCAAGACAATTCAGTGGAAAAGGAATAGTCTTTTAAATAAATAGTGCTGGGAAAATTGGACATCCACAGGCCAAAAAAAAAAAAAAAATGCAGTTGGACTCCCTACTTCACATCATATATAAAAATTAGCTCAAAATGGATCAAGAAGCTAAGTGTAAGAGCTAAAACTATAAAACTCTTAGAAAAAATGGATCGAGCAATTGTTTTGTTTTTAGATATGACCTTAAAAAAACAAACAATAAAAGGAAAATAGATAAATCGGGCCTCATCAAAATTTAAAAATTTTGTTTTTCAAAGGATGCCATCAAAAAATTAAAAGACAAACTACAAAATAGAAGAGAATATCTGAAAATACATTTGATAAGTAAATGTCTAGTATCCATAATACATAAAGACCTTTTACAACTGAATAACAAAAATACAAAAACCCAACTTAAAAATGAGTAAAAAAAATCAATAGACATTTCTACAGAGAAGACAAATGGCCAGTAAGCACATGAAAAAATGTTCAATCATTAACCATCTGGGAAATATAAATCAAAACCACAATGAGATACAACTTCACACCCACTAGGAGGACTATAATCAGGAAACAAATAATAATGAGTGTTGGTGAGAATGCAGAAGAATTAGAACCCTCATACAACAGCTGATAAGAACATAAAATGGTGCAGCTACTTTGGAAAACAGTCAAGCAGTTCCTCAAAGATTATACAAAATTACCACATGATATATATATGCTATATACATAGGAGAAATGAAAACATATATCAACACAAAAACCTGTACACACGTACTAGTGGAAATACTGTTCATAAAGGCCAAAAATTATAAACAACCCAAATGTCTATCAACTGATGAATGGATAAAAGAGTCGTGGTATGTCCATACAATGGAATAAAGTACTGATACAGGCCACAACATGGATAAGTCTTAAAAACACACTGAATGAAAGAAGCTCGTCACAAAAGACTATGTATTGTATGACTGCATTTATATGAAATATCCAGAAGTCAAACCTATAGAGACAGAAAGTAAATTAGTAGTGGCCTAGGATTGGACGTGTTAGAAGGAAATGGGGGTGGGGGGGAGGAGTGCTGCTAAAAGGTACAAGGTTTCCTTTTGAAGTGATAAAAATGTCCTAAAATTGATTATGGTGATGGTTGTACAACTCTGAGATTATACTAAAAACCACTGGATTATACACTCTAATTGGTTAATTGTATGAGAAATGACTTATATCTCAATAACATGGGTACCAAACTAAAAAGTCAATTCCAAAAAGTTACATACTATATGATTTCATTATTAACACAACATTTCTGAAGTGACGAAATTTAGAAATGAAGGACAGATTAGTGGTTATAAGGGGTTGGGGTGGAGGAAGGGATAAAGGTGACTATGGCTATGAAACAACACTAAGGATTCTTGAATTGATTGAACTGCTCAGTATATTGACTGTGGTGGTAAATACACAAACCTACACATGTGATAAACTACATAGAACTAAGTACACACACATACAAACAAAGGACAAGTGAAACTAGTGAAGTCTGAATAAGATCTTAGATTGTATCAATGGCAATATCTTGATTGTGGTATTATACTACAGTTTTGCAAAATGTTACCATTGCAGGAAACAGGGTAACCTGTATAGGGAATTCTCTTTTTATTTTGTTATAACTGCATATGAATCTAAAGTTATCCCAATAAAAATTCCAATTAAAAAAAATGCTGAAATCACAGAGTGAGAAAATTGTTCTGCTTTTAATTTCTCTTAGGATTAAACCAGAAAAGAAAAAAGGAGGCTCTTTTGTTGCAGGCATGTGTCATTGTTCCTAAGAGTTGCTTTACCCTTTTTTAACATGGTAGAGCAGACTTCAGGCTCAAATACCCAGACAAGACAAGAGAACCCAGGTAGAATGTAATAACACACTTTCATTTGATGTTTAGTTGTTCATTTATCTAGATGTTATAATATAGAATTAAGAATCATTTATCTAGATATTATAATAAAGAATTAAGAACAGATTCTGCAGCCAGCCAATCGAGGATTCCAATGCCATCTCTGCCACTTACTAGCTATGTGACTCTGGGCCAGTCACTTAACATCTCTGTACCTCGGTCACTTCATTTGTCAAACAAGTATGACAAGAGTACCTAGATCATGGTAGAGTTTTGAGTTTTAAATCAATGTGTGTGTGCGTGTGTGTGTACGCACACACACAAACATATCTTCTATCATCATCTTTACTACAACAAAGCTGAGGGAAAATCACAACGTTTTAGAAAGTTTTAGAAGCACGGATGCAGATACCTCTCGGAATATGCCCCTTTGCCCCTCAGTTATCCTGAGCCCACACCCGGGTGTCCAGCGGAGGAAGTAAGGCCAAGAGGCACCCACCTGCGCACTTCGTGCGGCTAACGAGGGGCGGCCCGGGGCGGCCAGTGCCGCCGTCACCCGGGCGCGTGAGCAACACACTGATCTCGTACTCCGTGTCGGGGTCCAGGTGCCACAGCTTGTAGGTCTGCAGGCTGACTGCGTGCACCTCCGCCCACGGGCCACGTGCCATCCGGTACTCTATCTCCTTGCGCACTATCGGCCCGTCGCCAATGATGGAGTTGGTGTTGAGCTGGATGATGAGGTAGGTGGGCCCAGCGCGCAGCAGCTGCGGGGGTGCGATGGGAGTGGGGGGCTCTGCGAGGCCATAGGGAAGAGGTGGAACCGACGGACGCCGCTGTGAGGCCTTGGCCCCCAGCTCGGCATTCCACCACACCCAAATCCCCAAGCGCCCTCCCTGTTCTCCCAGACCCCTGAAGAAACCCCCACCCAAGTCCTTGACCACACCGCATCTCCCACCCCACTGAATCTCCAGGACCTAAGGGGAGCCTCGCTGCGAAGGCTGACCCAGCCCTTAACTCTCAGCCTACACCCTCTCTCTCACTCCCCTCCAAATCCCCAAGTCCTCGCTTCCAGAGGCTGACTGCTTGATCATTCGGGACAACACCGGGTCGCTACAGCCGGACCTGGGCTGGCGGGGCTGACACCTCGACCCTGTCCCTCTGCAGGCCCGCCTCTCAGTCAGACCCCGAGCGCTGGATCAGACCAGTGGGGAGAGACGCTGCCCCTCCACAGGCCCCGCCCCCACTCAAATCTTGCCTGGATCAGACCCTGTCGGACACGCCCCTAGAATAGGCCCCGCCCCTGTTCAGGCCCCGCCCTCCAGGAGCGTGCCCCCGCTGACCCTTGACGATGAGCTCTGCGAAGTTGGAGACCCCCGCGCCGCGCGGGGCCTGGGACACGCAGCGGTACAGGTCCTGCTCCGCGCGACCCACGGAGGCCAGCGAGAAGGTGGCCATGAAGCGACGATGGCTGATGTGCCGCACGCCGGCCGCGGGCACCAACGCCCCGCTCTGCCTCTGCTCAAGGAGAGTGGGGACAACGTCAGGGACGCCAGTGAGAAAGGGTCCCAACCTCGCTCTGAACCTGGCGAGGGGAGTAGTAACTATGCTGGTCCCATTTAGCCATCCCTCCTACACTAGGGGCACATGAGTTCCTGAAACCGACTCCCCCACGGGAAGGAAAGGTGATCGCTCTGCCTTCAATAGAGAGTGTAGTTGAGGGATCCTGGAGCCGCGCTCTGTCCTGGGGCGATGGAGGCACCCAAAGGGCACAGCAGAGCCTAGGTACGTGCTTGGGTGCTGAAGGATGAAGGAAGGACTCAACACCCCTTAAGGGAGCCAGGGTCCACAAGAAGTACCCTCCTTACCTGCAGGAGGAAGCGCTCAGCCTCTGCCGCTCTGCCAGCCGCCATGCATTGGAACGAGGCATTCTGGCCCGCGTTGACCTCCACATCGCCCAGACGGGAGAAGTGCGGGGCCTTTGCTGCCATAACAGACCAGTGGCGTTAGCTGGGCCTGCACCCCTGCAAGAGCCAGTAGCCTCCTGCACCCCTTACCTTGCACCCCAGTGGGGCTGGGACTCACCGCAGGGGTAGCTGAGAAGCAAGATGTCATCTAGGCCTATGTAGCCCCTTCGGTCTGGGGAGATAAGGGCCTCAAACAGCACCTGGGGAGTCAGGAGGGTCCCTATCACACTTATGTCCCTCCATCCCTGCCTGGGGAGATGCCCACAAGAGCCCCCTTTCAGCTCTGCTCCAGACACATCCTCGACCAGCAGAGGTCAGCCCAGCTCACCATGATCCTCCCAAACAAGCCACAAGCCAGCTAGTTAGGGGGAGGGGGGGATGCGGGGAGGGGGGTGGTTAGCATCCAGAGCCAACAAGGTCAAGGACACAGGTACTATCCCAATCCTGAACAGTTCCCTTCAAGCAGCAAAACTTTCCCCAGCCAGACAAGGTTTCCAGGTCAGCACAGTTCCAACTTACCTTTGACCCGAGCTACAGACTATTTGTATTAAGAATGCTGAAACCAGACAACCAGAACTGAATAACCCAATGCTGACCACAAACTGACCCCTAACCTTGGCCACAGATAGATTCTTGATGCTGAACACAAATCATTTCCAACCTCAGCCACTTGCTTACTCTGACCTCAAACTGACACCCCTCTATCCCAGCCCCCAAGCATAGGCTGATGACAGACTGAGCCCAGCCCACCTGATATTCATTGGGCCAGAAGGTGCTCACAGCCAGCTCAGCCTGGTGCCACTGCCGGCCGTGGGATCCAGTCATATTCCAGACGGCGCTGCCCAGGGGACCCCCATTGACACGCACATAGATACCCAAGGTGCCTGGGCTGTGCCCATCCCGGCTATAGAGGAAGTAGCTGAACTGTACACAGTGAGTGTCATTCTCACTCAGGCTCTGGAAGATGACATGGGCCCGCTGGCCTGAGGCATGCTGGGAAGCATTGACCATCAAGTAGGAGCCTGGAAAGAGAGGAGGAAGAGTCAGGAGCTAAAGAGACCTTGGAGAACCAGGGTCAAGTGGGCACAGAGGAGGGGGCAGAAACAAAGGCATTTTGACCCACCATGACTCAGGGGTTCTAAGTTCTGGTCCCAGCTCTGATTCACTGGGTAAGTAAGTCCCTTCACTTCCCTGCGTCTGTTTTTCAAAGGAGAATTTTGGAGCAGCAAAAAGCACACAAATATAACTTTGTCAAAATCCTTTATGGCTCCTCACCACCTACAAACACAATCCAAGATCGGGCTGATCCAAGGTTGTCCTCATGTTCTGAGCTGTGTGTCCTTGGAGGCAGGGACTAGGTCATTCATCTCAGGAGTCAAGAGTCTGGCATAACATGCCCTCGAAGGCCACCTCTTCTGAAGGACCCCCTACAATCCCCTCTCTGGGCTTCTCTCCTGGCCTTTAGATCATTAATAAAGGTATATACGTCTCATCAGCCTGTAATGCCTCAGGGCTCCACTGTGTCCCCAGCGCAGGCTCTGAACCCAAGCTGAATGAATGCGTAAAACAGATTGAATGAAAGGACTATAACTTCCCTTCCAGCCTCTACCCCCAAATCTAACTTTTTGGGATACAATTCTCTTGATTTCCAACCTGGTGAAAGGCAACCCTGCCCCTTCCCCAGAGATCCAGTCTGTGTGCTGGCGTGAGGGTAGGGTTCGGGAGTGGGTTGGACTCCTCAGGACCAGCCTAGGGGATTATGGCTTCCCTTCCATGGGGAACAGGCCCCAGGAGCTGCCCACAGACACCCAGCACTGCCTCCTCCTGGGCCTGGCTGCCAGCCAACACAAGCTCATTCAGCTCCCTGCTGTGGGAGGACTTCCCAGGGACTTCGCTGGAAGGGATCTCATTCATCTCTGTGAGCCTGTGAAGGAGGCTCCTGACTCAGTCCTAGTGGGTATAGTAAACAAAACCCTCAGTCCCCATCCCACCTAGGAAGGGGCAGATCCCAACCCTGAATAGTCAGTCTCTCTTGGCCCACTCCTCCATCCTCCTCCCTCCTCTCCCTGTGAGCAGCTGTATGTTTTTCTCTCCCTTTCAATCTGACGGTTTTTGCCTCTTCCTCCTGCTCCCTCTGCCTCTCTCCTCTTTTCCCTGCATTTTTCTCACTCTGCATCCCTCCCCTCCTCTTTTATTTACTCCCTTCGCCCCTGTGGCTCTTCTTCCTCCTCTCTCCTGCTCTCTTTCTCTGAGCGTGAATCTCCCTCCTTCCTTTTCTCTCCACCCCCAACACTCTCCCCTAGAATGTGAGTGCCAAGAAAGTAAAGACTGTGTCTGTCTTGCTAACCACTGCATCTCCAGGATCCAAGACAAGGCCTAAGTTATATGGTAAATGTCTCTCTCTCCTCTCTCAGTGAATATGCCTCTGCTCGTGGATGAGAGAGGAGGAGGCAGAGCCCACACAGGGTGGTCAGGACTGTTAGAGGTGAATTCAAATCACCTTGTGTCTAAGTGCCAACCATGTATACCAGACTGAAGCTGGGCCTGGAGGTACGGAGACGGCCCACACAGTGTCCCTACCATGGGGGGCACCTTGACAGATCACTGTCACATGGGTCAGACTTCAATACCTCATAATACAAAGGTCAAACAAAGAGCTGATAGCCATGAGAACTGAGAGATGAAAGCCCTAGGGAGGGCACAGTGACACAGAAGGGGGAGGCGAGGAGGCATCCAGGACACAAGGCCAGTGGTAGAAGATGAGGGTCTGTAGGCCGCCCGTGCCCAGGTGGTGGAGAGCCTCTCTCCTGTTGGCTTCAGGTCCTGACCCCAGCACCTTTGCTGCCCCTCTCCCACACCCTTGACAGTAGGTGCCATCTTGGCCATGCTATGAGCTGAGCAGCTAGACCCTGGCCCACTACTATGATAGGGCAAAGGGGATGGGTCCACAGGCTGTTCAATGTTGGGGTACTCTCAGCACTATGCCTCTCTCACACTGTGCTATGCCCCTGACCCAGCCTTTATCAGTAATACAGTTGATAATTTGGCCTCTGCTTGTCTTTTCTTAACTCCAAGTTGATTCTGTACCCAGTGAAAAGGGGTGCTAGTAGTTGGGCCCCCTCAAATACCTCCAACAATAGCAACTAAAACTTAAATGAACTCCTACATGCTACCCACATGTTATATACGTCACAGGTATTATATAATAACCCTAAGAAATGGATTATTGTTCTCCCATTTTACAGTTAGGAAAATGGAAGATCAGAAAAATTAAGTGACTTGCCCAAGGTCATACAGCTGGTAAAGCGATAACACCAGGATTTGAAGCCCAGTCTTCATAATTCTGGAACCAGTGCTCTAGGGTCCACCATCGGAGTAGCCGGGCAGTACTAGAATCCATATAATTAATCTCCTAACTCCCAGTCTGGTGCTCACAATGCCAAAAGCGCCCCATACTGAAATAGGGGCAGGGCAACATGGAAATCGAGATGGATCCGGGACATACAGGAAAAAGATGGCAGAGGAAGGAAGGTTTTACATACACGCAGCCCCCCATGTTACTGTTCTATCAGCATCTTCAAGTCCTGGGAAACCAGGATTCAGAAGCTCTCAGGATGAAGAGAGCCCCCCAGAAGGTGGAGGATTTAGGAAGTCCTGGTGGGAGTAGGGGTGGATCCCGAGCTAAGCTGCCAGAGGAGTAATGGGAGGTGGGTTTTAATTTACAGCTTGTAAGGGTCTTTGAACCTGCACCCATTTTACAGGTAAAACTACCTGATATACACAATTGGACAGTATCCAGAGAGCTCCACATTCACAGTGTCATATATGTCATTACAGATGCCAAGTCAGATGAGGCCCAGAGAGGTTAAGTAATGTACCTGAGGTCACGCAGCAGGTGGGTAGAATGCCCCTGGAAGGAGTCAAAGGGGGAATGGTGATTGAGAATAAGCTCACCGTGGGGCAGGTCCGCAGGAGCCCGGGTACCAGGGTGGATCCGTACTTGCTCCCATTGGAAGTCATCGTACTGGGCTTGGCTGAACTCACAGGGCACTGCTGGGTCACTCGCCTCCTCGAAGGTGCAGCCGGCTGTGAGGGCAGGGCCTGGTTAATGCAGGCTAGGGCAGGGCTGCTGGCCAGGAGGGCTCCTGGAACTTCCTTCCAGGTGCCCTTACACTGTGCCCTCCTACCCAGGCCAACCAAGCCCTGCTCCCTCTCCTCAGGCCCTCCGCCCATGGCTCCCTCCAGCAAAACTCTCCCTCCTTTACCCTATCTGCCCACCATGGCCCTCTTTTCATTGTCTCCTCCCAATATCAGACTCCTCACACTAGCTACTCCCGCAGTAACCTCCAGGACACTCCACCCCTCAACCACCCATCAAAGACCTTCCTCAACAAAAACTAGTTACCATTACTATATCACTAAAGCCTCACAATGACTCGTGAGATTAGGGCTCTAATTATCCCCATTTTACAGATGAGGAAACCAAAGCCCAAAGAGGCTGAATGACTTCCTTAAAGTCACACAACTAGTTAGTGATAGAGGTGGGATTTGAACTGAGCTCTCTCGACTGCTAGTCAGTGTCCCATCATCTACCCCTCCATCTTCTGCATAGAAGATGGACAGCGAGCCCCGGCACTGGCGGAGTCATGAATGCCCTAAACCAGGTCTGAGGTATCTCCTTAAAATCAACAATGGCCACCGATCATCTCAGGTCTACGACAAGCCCTGAATGGTGCTAAATGCTCTAGGTGCAAAGTCTCATTCAGGCCTCACCTTCTGAGGTAGGTACCACTATTACTCCTATATGACAGATGAGCTTAAGAAATTCAGTCATTGTCCAAAGTCACCCGGCTTAGTTCTCTGCCTACAGAAATGTGACATGCAAAAACACAGTCATGTGTGGACTGGGCACACATATGACTAGAGGAAGCAAAGTCTCAAGATTTGGATCCAATATTTACAGTTTAAATGAGAAGAGGAGAAGGAAGAAGAGATTGAAATAGATGTGAGGTCTTCGATTGGTAATGAGGTCCATAAATCTTAGCTAGCTCATCAAAGCCCCGAGTCAGGCACCTAATAAACGCCACTGGTTCAGAAAGTAACTGCTCACTGGTCCCTGCACTCACTCCCAAACCTCAGCGTTTAGAGACCCATGGAGGGTGGTCCAAAGCATCTGAGACCAGGAAAATACCTGAATGAGTGGTGAGAAAGTAGTCACAAATTGTGCCAGCCCCTGTCCTGAGTACCTACAAGCCACTGGTACTTCTCCCCATTTGCCAGTGAGGTACCTGAGGCTCTAAGGGGTAAAGGGTTTGTCCACAGCTTAACGTGGTAGGTGATTGGGTGGGCTTTGGCATCAGACACACTTCGGATTAAATCCTGACTCTGCAGTTTGCCAACCCTTGTGACTAGGCAGGTCACTTCACCTTTCTGAGCCTCGGTTTCCCCATCCACACATGGGATTGTTGAGGATTCAGTGCAGGGGTGCACTGAATCCTGCACAATGCCTACACATGCAAGCACTCAGGAATTAGCAGCTCTTCACGTGTGCTACTTAAGTCTACGTGAGTAACAGAAGCATTTGAACCCATGTCAGTCAGTTGCCAAAGTTCACACTGCCCACCAGAAAAGCTTTCACTATGAGAAGGAGCTAATCTGAGTGGTTTCCTAGGCTCAAGAAGAGGAGGGAAGAGAAATAGGCAGTAATTGGGGAGTGACTGCCCCATGCCGAGCACAGGGATGGGCATCTGCAGATGCAGCGAGTGACACTTTAAGAGGCTCTTGTTTCATCTGTAGCAGGAACTTCTCTAGACTGTCATGTAGATCACGTGAAGTAGCGTCTGGAAACACACCCAGCAGAGCCAGGCACAAAAGGGCTCATCCTTTTTGGGGAGGTCTCTCTTTACTTTTCTTGGATCTCACCAGAGTGTAAAATCATGACGAGAAGTGGGCATGAGGCTGGCACTGAGTGGATGGGGGGAAATAATAGAAGCCGCTCTCCAGAGCGGGGGCAGGACCTGAACTGAGCTCTTTGCCTCTTTGTGTGAAAATCTCTGGTTGGCATAGTGGCTGTGGCCTGTAGGAGGTGGGTTTTAACCCCATCTGTTCTGGGAAGGCCTCAGCTCTCCCACTAGAAAATGATCCACACAGTGTAGCAGAGAGAGAGGACATGGCCAGTTGGGATGGTCAGGGAGGGCTTCCCAGAGGAAGTGATAGCTGACTTCATTCAGCCTGAGCTGAGTCTGCTCCTGAGAGTCTTAGCCAAGGCCTCCCTGGAGCAGAGGACTGCCAAAAAGGGAAGCCCAGGATTGAGAGCCCTGGCTGGGGCTCAGGCCCTTCCTGTTCCTTCGCAAGTAACAAGGCAGCTGCCCCAGATGTCTCACACATGGCCCTGGGGCGAGCCTGGGAGTGCCAGTTCCTTGGCTTCCTTCTGTCCATCCTGAGCCAGACCACATGAGCTGCCAGGACTCCCAGACTGACAGACCTGGTCAGAGAGACCCCAATACCATCTGACCTCAAAGTAGCCCCCAGCCTGACTGACACAAGTAAGTGACCCCCACCCAGACAGATAGACCTGAGCCAGAGCGGCCCCAAGCTGATCTTCCCCGGCCATAGTGGCCCCATTATCATCCAGAGGACTGCCAAACCATCTGACTTAAGCCAGATGACCAACAGACTGACTGACTAACCCCAGACCCACTGACCATGGCCAGAGTGATCCCTGACCTCTGCCAAATAATTCCTACAACTGACCCCAGCCAGGGTGACCTCCCTGGCTGACTAACCACATCCAGAGTGGCCCCCAGACAGAACGACTCCTGGTCCACGTCCATCCACAGCCCTGTGTCTCTGGGCAAGGCCCGTCCCAGCCACAGCCCTCATAGGGTAACATCTCTGGGGCCAGTCTTACCAAGGCGAGCCCCACCCTCATCTCCTCCCCAGCTCACCCTGGGTAGGGAACAATCAGCCCTCCTGGGCCCTGAGAAAAGCCTCATCACCTTCAGTCTGAAAGGCTCAGTAGCCAGGATCCCCAAAGCCAAGTCTCAACTCCTGTTAGAGACCAACCCCTGTTAGAGGCCAACAGCCTGGGGTAAAAAGCTAGATCAGACTTTGGGTTCAGAGCGAGAGTGGTATCCCTCTCAACTCCATCAACACAGATGTCAACACAGACATGTACACACACGTCAACACCACCACAAGGGCTGCCACTCGCCGCCATGACCACCTGTGCTGGTGAACCTTCATAGCAACTCAGAAGGTAAGTACTAGTATTGTTCCTGTTTAACAGAAGGAAACTGAGGCACAGAAATAATAGGTGGCTTGCCCAGAGCCATACCTTAAGCCCCAGAAGCTGGGACTTAAGCCACCTATTTTCATTCGAGGAGACTAGGCACAAACGAAATCAGGCCCTGGAATACTGCTGGCCACATGCGTTGATTCAGTGCCATTCATAGGACAATTCAGTGCAATAACAGTACAAAGCAGGTCCCAGGCTGGCACTATGAGAGGCATACACATGGTTAAGACTCCACCCTCCCCTCAGACCTCCTGGTATGAGTGAGGAGTAAGGGAATAAAATAAATGATAGGCCACAGGGACATCCAAGGGAGGAGGGTGGGTGCAGAGGAAGGCTTTCTGGAGGCGGGTGCACCTGAGCAGAGCCTGGAAGGATCGCTGTCATTCTGACCAGTAGAGATGGGTGGAAGGGCATTTGAGGCAAAGGGCCCAGGGAGGCAGAGGAAGGCAGTGCGTAAACACACAGTTCCTCCAGGGCACAGAGAGGAGCCCAGATTGGGGAAACAGTGGGAAATGAGACTGGGAGGGAGGAGGGTTGAGATTACATAAAAGAGGCCTTAAATGCCAGGATAGAGAGTTTGGCCTCCTTTTCAGTTGGGAAGCCACAGTAGGTGTTTGAGCCGGGAGCGCCTGGATTCAGATGAGACAAGTAATATAAACCATCAGGAGGGCAGATCACTTCTCCAGAGGGCACTATAGGATGAGGAGTGGGACAAGCCACCAAAGGGTTGAGAGGCAGGTGTCAGAAATTGGTAAGGAAAGGGGCCTCAAGTCCCCATGCTGGATGCAAGTAGCACACACTCCAATCTTACCCAGGGAGATGCACCACACACACATACACACACACACACTGGCCCACACTCAAATATTCTCTCTCACACACACACACACACACACACACTCACACACACTCCCTTCCCCCAGCCTAGTCTAAGCTTTGGGGACACAGTCTCAACTGGACTAGGGACAGGAAGAAAACCAGGCCCCACCCGGGGTACCCCATCTCTGCCAGGACCTCCCTGACAGGGTGGGATGAATCAAAGCAGGACCCCCAGCCTCAACTCAAACTGGCCCAGCTACATTCCTCAGCTAATCTCCCCAATCTGGCAGGCGGTTGCCTGAGCAACCGTCAGCCACAATTTGGGAAGGCAGGAGGATGGTTTATCCACATCCGGCTGGGCTCTGGATGGGGTGATGTAAGGGGCAAAGCAATCTCTGCAGTAGGAGTCAGAGTGTGGGAGAGAGTGCCCCTGATGTAAGCCGGGTATGAGGGTCTCTACCTTTCCTCGTGGATGTGTTTTCATATGGTGTGTGTGTGTGTGTGTGTGTGTGTGTGCGTGCGCGCGCGCGCATGTCTGTGAGAGTGATAGGCTGGTACCAACCTATAAGTACTCAACTGTGAGGCAGGAGACCTGGATCTAATTCTTGCTGATCCCCTAACTCCCTGTGTGACCTTGGGCAGGTGGCTTGCCCTCTCTGAATCCCTGCTTCCTCACGTATGAAATGAGAATGGAGAATCAGTTGACCTCTAAGCCTGCTACCACCTCCAGAATTCTGATTCCATTTGTATGAGTGTGCATGTGAGCAAGAATTACCTGAGGGCACAGAGAGAGGCCGTGCGGGAGAGGCGAGGGTGAGTATGGGCGTCTCAGGCCATGTGCTGTGAAGTTGTGGGTGCAGCGTAGGTATACATTTATGTGCAGAGGTATGTGAGCATATCCAGTGACAAGCACGTGCCTAAGGGAGAAGGTGAGTGTACGTGGCAGGGTAGAAGGAAGTTGTGCATGTGTGTTTGTGGGTGTGGATATGGGTGTGTGCGTGTGAGCACCACGAGAACGTGAGCACCAGACTTTCCTGGCCACCAGACAGGGAATCGTGCTCTGTGTCAGCTGCGGCTGCCAGCTGTTTTCTGAAGACCCTAGGTAAACAGAGTCTGTTTGCAAGGAGATTTTTGTTCCCTTTGGTTTGTCAATAAAACATCCAGTTCCCAAGGGTGGCCCCAGGAGAAACAAAGCTTCTCCCAAAAGATTACAAATTTAAGGGCTGGGATCACACCCAACCTCATGGACAGCCCCAACCCTGGGCTGGGGAACCCAAATACAATCCCAGTGACAACACAGGTCTATTTTATCATCCAAAGCCACGCCCCTATTCTAGGTAGCCCAGCCCTGGAACCGATATTGGCCTCACCCCTGGACATTCTTGCTCAACCCAGTCCTACCCCAGGTTCTCCACCCCAACTACCAATCTAACTCAGACCTAACAGCCACCTCCTCCCTTCCTGAGGTAAGGGACTGTCTCTATACCTTTGAACCCCATCCCTAAACCCTGTGTAGAGTAGATGGCCAACAGTGGATGAGCTATTGACCCCATGATCCCAGAGACTCTGACCCCAACAAACCCCACCCAAGCTCAAGGACCACATCTCTAGCCGAGAGACCTGACCCAGCCCACTTCACTGCTCTTCTTGTCCAGATCAATACATTAAGATTTTAGCCAGGGCTCTCCAAAAGCTGCAACCAGGGAGATCACCCAGAGCAGGCCGCAGGAAGAATTAGATGAGCTGGGACCCCTACAGGAGCCAACACTGAACCCAGCAATGCCAACATCCTTCCATTTCCACTGAGGATAGAAGGAAGCTAACTATATCAGGGCGAACTTAAGCCAGACCCATTGCCCATCTTTCTGATCAATATATATCCCCAAATCCCAAAGTCATGGGCGGGGCTGCCATATTGGCAGTATATGGGAAGGCACAGGGTAGAATCAGACTCCACACAGAGGCAAAGGGCTGAATGGGGCACCTGTGCTGTGTAGAGGTACAGTGGGCAAAGAGTACATAGACCCTTGCAGTGCAGACACCCTGTGTCATATAAAAACATAGTGCAGTGTGAAGATGTATACTTTCTAACTGTCCCGTGAAAGGCGAGGGCTAGGTAGCGCCACAGTGTGGTGTGCTGAGGACATAGGGCATAGTGCCACACTGTACAGAGGCAGAATGCAGTTATACAACACAGGGGAGCAGAGCACACGGTGTGCGCAGCCCCCCATACAGACACTTAGAACAGCACGTGGAACGGAACCGGTCAGTGCCATGATGCAGCACAGAGATGCCGCATCCATTGTGGGCATGACCCAGAACTTCACAAAGGCACAGCGCACCAGGGCAGTGCATTTAGTGGTACACTGGGCTGGCACCCAGTGCTAAGTGATAGGTGTATGTAGGAATGCCCAGGTGCTAAGTTCAAGCCTATACACACTTCTCCCCCTCCAGATGCTAGCGCAGGGCTAGGCACATAGCTGGCACTCCAAAAATTCTCACAGAAGTGACATGCCCGCTGTAGGTATATAGAACAGCCCAGAGACACAAGGACGAGAAGGATGTGGTGCAGTGCAGAAGGAACTGCTGGGTGCGGAAACCCAGTCCAGAATACAAGCTTGACACAGTCCCGAGGAGCAGAGTAGGTGTAGATGCGGGGGCAGGAAGTGGCACAAACGTGGAGTGCAGTGACGGTGCTGTGCGGAGCAGTAAATTCAATGCAAGGGCTCCGGGTCCTGCGATCCAGCGGAGTGCACACGACCCATGGGTGAGCAGGCGCAGTGCAGGGTTCAGGCCTGGGGCAGTAATGCCGTGCGGTGCACAGATGCAGCGCTGGGGACCGTGCAAAGATGCTGCCCATAAAAACCCAGGCCAGTCCCAAAGCGCACCAAGGTGGCCCCGAGCTGCAGTGTAAGTATAGATCCCCTGCACAGCGTGCAAGGAGGGGCGGAGGTGCATGCAGTGAGGACGTTCCATACAAAGATGTCGCTCAAGTGGGGCTGCCAAGAGAAACCTGGGAAAGACCACCATCTGACACTTCGATGGGCCGAGACCCCACAGCGGGCATATTACAGTAGCGGCGGTGCAGTGTGAAGGGCTGGGCCAGGCGCAGGCACGTGTCCGGGGCAGTGCAGTGAAGCGGTGGGACAGAAGTGCTATGTGAGGCAAAGACGCACTGTGCTGGTACAGGGCGATGGTAGAATGCAGAGGGGCTGTGCCGTCACTGCAATAATGCAGTGTAGTACAGAGATTCCATATGATGCAAGATGCAGCGTTGTGGTGGCATGCCATCTGTTGGCGCAGCACAGTGGTGCACTGCCAGGAGCTATGCCCAAATTCTAGGAGAGTCTACAAGCCCCACGCAACAGCAATGCATGATGGAGTAAGACGACACAGAAGAGAGCTGCAAAGACACAAATGGCAATACGACTGCAGGATGGAGGCACGAGTACAATGGGACCATGCAGAGACGGAGCCCGCAGACACCCAGGAGAGTCCACACAGCCAGTGCAATGCGAATCCCAGCACGGTCATGCAGTGCAGGGCTGAGATGCAGTGTAGTACAAGGACACGATGCAGTGGCCCAGTCCTGAGGTGCTGGGACCAGGAACCCCAGAGCGTGCACTCTCAGAGCAGTCCAGAGCCGTGATGCAGCTCAGTTATTAGCATAAGGCAAAGAAGAGGCTCACTGCGAAAGTATTGTAGGGAGGGCTGCACATGCGATGCTCTGGAGAGCAGGGGCCCAGACCCCTGGAAAGCACTGTGCCTGAGCTCCGTCAGGCTGAACTGGCTACCCCATGCGTTAGGAGCTGAGGCCTCGTTTGCCCCACGGGCTTCCCTCCACCCCATCCCCTATTCCCAACATCTTCCACCCCAGTGACTTTCCAAGGGCACAGCATTAAACTGCTGCCAACCACGGGACGGGTAGCCAAAACTGAGCACATTGTCCAGGTATTTATATATGAGCAGGGCCCCAGTGTGCTGGCAGGCAAATAATGGATTCAGATCCTGCTAAAAAGCTTTTGGACAATTAAAGCACATCCTCTGGCCCCCAGCCCAGGGCAGGGCAGTGTAGAGCAGGGCAGGGGAGAGACAGAGAGGAAGACCTATTGGATTAGGCCATGGTCTAGAGTGGGATGAACAGGGGGAGGATGTGAGAGGCAAGCCAGACGCAAGCAACCTGGCTGGTCACCCTCACCTTCCCTGCCCAATCACCCCTTCCAGGCCTGGACTTCATCAGAAGCCAAGAACACAATAATATCTAATATTGATACAGTGCTTACCATGGGCCAGAACCTGTTCTGAACCATATATGTATGTACACAAAATATATCATCACAGCATCCCATGCAGTATGTTCTATTATTATCCCGTCTCACAGACGAGAACACTAAAGGCCCAGAGAAGTCAAGTAACTTGCCCAACTGTTACATGGCTAGCAGTGTTGGAGCCAGAATTAGAACCCAGATGGCCTGGCTCCCAAGCCCAAACTCTTGACCACGACACTCGAGATAAAACACATATTTACATACAGGTACAACCACATACACACATGTAAACACACACGTACACATGTATACACATTCTGAGTAATGCATTTCACACTCTCAGCTAAGACCCACCTATCCTGTCTAGATAGGCTTCTGACACCTCCCAGTTGTCACTTCTTATCCACCAGCTGCCCCCATCCCCCTTCTCTCCATCCTCTTCTCTCCATCCCCATCTATCCCCCAACCCTCAGTTGTTCCCCCCAACACCACCTGACCGCTCATTCCCAGCTGTCCCCATCCCCCAGATATATCTTCATTGCTAGTGACCTCCCATCCCCGAGCTGTCACCAATCTCCAACTGTGATGTTCGTTACCTATAGAATACTCCCAATGACACCCCTTCCCAATTTCCCCATCCCACGCCCCACCCCCTCAACTTCTATAATTAACTCCAATCCCTCAGCGACGGAACCAAGCCCCCTTTGTCCTCATCTCTTCTGATTCACCGTGAGGTCCTGAGATCTGCGTCTTGCGAATCTGCCCAAGCCCCCTTGAGATATCCGGTAACAGCTTCTTTTGGGCGGTTTACCCTAGAGGTCTTCCCCTAGCCACTCCGCATGCAATGGCAGCCCCTGCCCAGGGCCAGCCAAGGGGACATACCAGCCGCCATCCACAACTGCCCTCCAGAGCCCCAGCTCCACCCTCCACCCCCACTGAGGCTTCCCTGTGTACCCAGAGGCTCACATCGATGCAAACACGGAGTGGGCACCTGCCATATACAAGGCACTTGGGGACAGTGGGGAAGGAGACAAAAAACAAGTGCCACACACTGTCATAGGTACGTTTGGGAGAACTCTGATCCATTGTGCCAGGAGGCCTTGGAAGGCTCCACTGGGGAAATGACATCACAGCCGGATTCTGAAGGCTGAGTAAGTGGCAGGCCCTGGGTGCTAAGGAAAACTGGAGGGCGTCCTCAGTAAGAGCCACAGCACGTACGAGGGTAGACAGGTGTGAAAGGGCCTGGCAGGTTCTGGGATCAACACTGGCCTGGTGGTCCTGGATCACAAGGTGGATAGGGAGGAGTGGGGTCGGGGTGGAGAGGCATAAGCATGAAAAACTGTCATGGAAAGTGGGGGCTGGGTCATGCAGGACCTCACCTGCCCTGTTAGGATTTGGGTTTTGTCCCCAGGGTGCTGGAGAACCTTCAGCTTGGGGCAATGGCATGGCAACATCTCATGTCTGCCTGACAGAAGTCATTCAGGTCTCAGGGCAATGGAAGCACTGGAAGGCTGATGGGAGAATGGAGACCGAGAAGGGGGCTATTGCAATAGTCCAGGCGAGAAATGATGGGGCTGGGGAGAAGGGGACATGGACTCAACCAAACCTTCTTCAAAGACTTCTGAGTGATGGTCCATCCAGACCCATTCACTCCCTGAGATGTCCAGGCCTCACTGAAGACACTGCATGCCTTCTAGACCAGCACTATCCATAGAACTTTCTGCCGTGATGGAATGTTCTCTGCCTGCACTGACCAATACAATAGCCGCTAGCAACATGTGACTCTTGAGGGCTTGAAATCTGGCTGATGAGACTAAGGGACTGAATTTTTATTTTAAGGAATTTTTACTAACTTAAATTTAATAACTACATGTGACTAAGTGGCCACCGTCCATCATTGTAGAAAAGTTCTATTAGACTGTGCAGCTCTAGACTGACTCACCATAGGGAAGGAGAGCCCCTGGGGCCTCCTTCTGAGGCTCTCAGCCTTGGGGTCTGCAGGGAGACTGGGAGGCAAGCCCCAGGGAAGGGGGTGTCACAAGTTGAGCTGGCACAGCTCTAGTCCACAGCTGGGCACAGTCACCAGGACACTTCCCATCCAAGAGATGCACACCCCTTTCCTGGAGATATACACACCTGAACACACAGACACCCCGAGCACAGGACAACCTATGGCCAGACTCAAACACCAATGTGTTTGTACACAGATAGCCCACACTCAGATATCCAGACACTTGGATACCCCACACCCAGACACCCAGGCACCTGGACAGCCCCACAGCTGGACATAACACAGAAACACTCCCACTCTTGAACACCCATTGACCTGAGGACTCCCAGACACCTGGATACACCCACCTACAGATCCACAAAAGCTAGAGTATCCTTAGGTTGGCACACTCTGATCCTCCACAAACTGACACTGGGAGCCCCACACCTAGATACTAAGACATCTACCCAAATAGCTCTGCATCCAAACTCCAGGAATTTAACATTTAGATACCCAGATACCCTAGCATCGGGCTCCCTGGAGATCAAAGCAGCTGGTTGCCTCCCTACTCCAAATTCAGATCCTGCCACACAAGGTAACCAAATAGCCAGATGCTCTGACAGGTCACACATATGTCCTGTGCCACAGGCTACATTCATACAACCACAATTATGCAGACACACACCCTCCACACTCTGACCGCCCAAAAGCCAGGACTGCACCTGCGCACACCTCCGCTGTCCTCACCCCACCTTCAGGGGTCGCCACAGGAAGCAGCTCCCCTCCCTTCCCTCAGGCTCACAAGCAGCCAGGACAGAGGCTGTGACCCCCACCCACCCACTCCAAGATCCAGGACTGAGGGAGAGTCTCCCTGTCCTGACGCATCGTCCCTCCCCCCTCCACAGACACTCACACTGACGGTTGGGACTCAATGCCTCTCACCAACTGCCGAGGCCTCCAGCACAAAGACCTATCCACTGACAGGCCTAGCCAGCTGCTGGGGGTGGGGTTGGAGGGCAGTGGGAGGCAGTGCAGGGAGCTGGGGGGAGGTGCTGGCAGGAAGAGACCTGGCCCCTTCCTTTTTGCCAGGGACTTAACATCCCCAACTCACAGCTCCCTCATGACACTGTCTATGTGGCCTTTTCACACACAACACCATCCCCCAGCAGAATTTTCCAGATTCCTGGAGGGAAGCCTATTTCTTTAATCTCCACTTTCAGTGGAATCAGTGCGCCCCCATCTGGCATCTCCAGCTCAGAACTTGACCCATTGGACTGCATTCTTTCAAGGCACATGTAGTTTACTCAGCACAAGTGGGCCAGGCTTTGTGCCCGGCACTAAGGATTCATAGGTGAACTAAATATTCAGTCCTTGTCCTCACAGAGCTCACAGTCAGTAAGAGAGAAAGGACCAATGAACTGTAATTACAATAATTACAATGCTGTAAAAAAAAAATCCAGTCGACCCCCACCTTCCCTTCCTAGGCTAGAACAGGGAATAACCAAAGAAGACTTCAGAGAGGAGATGATGTCTAAGCTGAGATTAAAGGAGGAGCAGGAGTTCACTTGGCAAAGAGGTGAAGTTAGAGAGTTCTGGGAAGAAAGCACAGCTTGTGCAAAGGCCTAGAGAAGAGACAGCAGGCAATGCGCATTTAGGGGATACTGATAAATGGGTCAGAGTGTCCAGAGCATAGGATGCAGAGACAGGGGCATGGAATGAGATGGGGTTGGGCAGGCAGACAGGGGCTAGAACAGACAACGAGGCAGGACTTAACCCTAAGGGGGAGGACTTAACCCTAAAGGCAATGAGGGAGCCTTCAGTGGGTTCCAAACCAGGATTTCAAAAGTGAGTTTTTGTTTTAAAAAGATCCCTAGCTGAAGACTTCCTGCAGGTGAGAGATGGATGAGGATGGAGAGAAGGGGACAGATGAGAAAGATGCTGAGAGTGTATAAGGGTAGAACGCATCAGGATGCAGACGAGGGCTTGGAGGAGGGAAGGGAGTTGAGGGAGGAAGAGGGCACAAGGGACCCCTGCAACTCTAGCTAACCCAGCCCTGCATGAATAGACCCCCCCCCCCCAACTCCAGCTTAGCTAATAAAAGCTTGGGAGGATGGCAGCCTGCCTTGAGCAAGCGGGGTACCCACCCTGGATTTTCCCTGACACCTGAACTGGGCAGGAGGCTGCCCCGGAGATAAACATCCCCACTCTCACCACTTCCTGTAGAGTCCCCTCCCCCAGCCTCAGAGAGAAGGGCCGGCTGCCCAGACAAGCCTTTATTGCCCAACCTGAAACCACTGGGCAGCCTCTCCCTCATTCCTGCTGTCCTCAACTCCAGGAACCAAAAGGACAAAATGAGCTAGAACACAGCAGAATAAATTACTGCCAGATTTACAGGGCTGAGAGACATCACATACCCACCCTAAGGGGGGGGAGAGGGAGGGAGAAATCAGGGATCTGTGTTGATTCTACCCAGACCAGGGGCCAGGGCAGATCCTGCACCTTCTACTATAGCCTTCTTAATTAAGCTCTAATGTAAGTAATAGCTACAAGGTTGTCGGGAATTTTAGAAGTGATCTGATCTGCCCAAGGTCACAAGGACAGCAAGTGGCAGAGGCAGAATTTGAACCCAGGCCCCTCAGCTTAAAAATCACAGTTTCTGGGGCTATGTAACAGCCCTCAAAACCATTTTTTGTTTCCTGGTGCTCACAGATATAGCTTTACTTTAGAATCTACCAAATACCATACACCATTATTATGAGACCGATGAGGAAACTGAGGCCTGAGGAATGGCAGTAACTTGCTCACAGTCTCACTCCCAAACCTCAGTTCTTGACAATTTCCCCTGCTGCCAGGAGCTGAGTCACATGAGGGTTCTTGGAATCAAGGTGAAGGTTGCAGGGGTGGGAGGGTCCGTATTGTACCCCTGGGGTTTGACCTCAGGACATGGTGGCTGCTATGGGACAGGAGAGGAGTTGGGGGAGGATAGGGAGAGAGGTCGCCCTGGCGTTCTCTCGGGCATGGGGAGGTCAATGCTAAAGCTGTGCCCTATGGCCGTGAGGCCTCAGGGCCAGTCCCCATGAGCCACCCGCAGGAGAGACCGCGGAAGCCCGGGCGCTGTGCTGCAGAGGCCAGAGAGAGGGCTGTCGGGCCACGAACTCGATCCAGGGCAGGCGGTTCTCAGAGGCCGGCGGCTCAGACGAGTCTCTCTTGGGAACCGAGGCGGCTTCCCGCGTGTGTCTCAGTGCTGATTCCTGCCCAAGGCGTCTCCCTGTTACTCAGCGCCCTGGGTACTAGGCTGGTGCTGCCCAACAGGTGGGGATGGGAGAGGCTGAGGCCCCCCAAAGGGGGTACTGCGCCCCCCCCCCCACGCCCCAGGGGAGGGGACGGGCGCAAATCCGCTGGAGGGGGCCAAAGTCTGGGATTCCAGATCTCAGAGTGGGATGTGGGGGTTTTCAGGGGTTGGGGGACACGGACACAGGCACACAAACACACAGCCGACAGATGGTCCACGGCACACAGGGACAGACACAGGCTCCAGATACACACGTCGATATGCGATCATATGTACAGCCACACACACACACACACACACACACACACACACACACACACACACACACGCCAAAATACGCCAGACTCCAAAACGCCCAGAGACAGCGCGATCACACAGCAAACGGACACGGAGACACACGTACACACTCTCACACACACGGCGGTCCGGGCCGGCGGGGAGGCCGCACAAAGTTGCGGAGTCGACCGAGGGAGCGTCCCGCGAGACCCCAAGGTCCGCGGCACCTCCTGCGAGCAACCGGAGGGGGCGCCGTCCCGCGGCGAAGAGCCAGGCCCCTGCCCGCGCCAGGACGTCGCAGCCCCTCCCGGGCCCGGCCCCCGCCCGGCTGCCCGGTGCCCAGAGGAGCGCCCGCCCGCCTGGCCCTGCCCGCGGCCTCCTGTGTCCGCCTCCCGCGCCCGGCCCTGCCCACGGCCCCTCGCGTCCGCCTCCCGCGCCCGGCCCTCCCCGCCAACCGCCCGGCGCCCCGCAGCCCCGGCGCCGCCTCGGATCAGCTGCCCGCCAGCGCCGCGCTGAACTTGCGAAACAACAAACAGCCCGACATGTCGGAGTCGGCGGCCGCGGGGCCCCCATTTCTCCCTCCCGAGCCTCCGGCCGGGCTGGACTGGGAAGGGGCGGTGGTGCCGCCGCGACAACTTATTCCAGGCCCGCTCGCCACACACGCACACACGCGGGACACACGCACACACACGCACACACACATATCCTGCCACCGCCCCCTCGGGCGGCCCCGAGCCCCGGGCACACACTCAACCACGGCCCAGGCGCGCAGCACACTCGCCACATTCCTGGACACGCAGCCAGTACTCACGGACACACACACTCACATCCGCTCCAGACACGCTCCTACACACGCATTCCCGGCACACTTGGCATTCACTCGGACCCACGCAGCCCCGGGCGGCGCACACCACCAACCCGAGACACTCCCACACGTACACATCGCGCGCACACAGCGCACGGACACACACGTTCCGGCCCCGTTCCCACGCCTTCACACACGTACACGGATCTCACAAGCATACACACCACACACGCGTTCCCTGATCCACACGCGGGTAGAATCCACAGAGCACTCCCGGCCACACACACAACAAACACACAACACATTCTCAGACACACAATAAACAGCACTCCACGCCACGGCATACAAAATGCAAACAAATGCAACACATAGCAGATAAAACTCCAGTCCACACAACCAAACTCAGATGTACACACAACAGACACACCATCTACTTGGCCGCACGAACACTACACACTGGCACACACACAGACTCTCCGCTCACACCTAATGACTCGATGCACACAACATTCACCCCAACGTACTTGTGGACACACAACACACGCATCACCTTTTCTTGAACACACAACTCATGGACACACGACATTCGCAGTCACAGAACACCCTGAGCACAGGATCGCACATCCAACATTCAGACACACACAGAGAGCAGGCTCGTAACGCCGGGTCACCCAACACTCACACTTTCTTCCCAGCTACGCCACGGGCCCGGGGACTCCGCACGGCAAGATTGGTCCGACCGACACGCGCTTACCTGCCGGAGTCTCGGTCTCAGGAGTGCAGAGCTGGAAGGTGAGCGCCAGGACGAGAGCCTGGGCGCGGGCCATGGTGCGCTGCCGCTTGCCCCGGGCCCGGCGCGGGGGCCGCCGCTGGAGCCCGAGCCGAGCCCAAGGCGAGCCAGAGCCCGAGCTAAGCAGCGCGGCGCGGAGCGGGACTGGCGCCGAGTCCAGAGCGGGAGCCCAAGCAAGCGGGGCGCTGACGTCAGACCCGATTGCGCTGTCCGTGGTCTTGCTGCGCCCCCTACTGGCATCCTCACGTGCTGCTGCCGGATCCGGTTTCCCGCTGCCCAGACGCTCCCATCCCCCACTCCTGCACCCTCCCTCCTCCCCAGCCCCCCACCTCGGGTCCCAAGCTGGGCCTGGACCCCCTCCCCCCGCCTCTGCACTGAGCTGTCACCAACATTCTCAGTTGAGTGAGCACGCTTACTGCTCATATCTAGCTCTCAAGAACAGAAACTCAAAGACACTCAGCCTCTCTGCCCCATTTGATGCTTGTATTTCCTCTACCTTGGTGACTCCAAATGCACATTAATACATATCTCCAAAGACAAGATGCTCATCACCTACTAAGAGCGGGTGGTTGGGTCTTTGGAAATGATAACTTTTAGAGTTGATCATAGTATTCCTTTCTTATTGTTTTAATGTCCATGGGATCTGTAGTGAAGCCCACCCCCTTTCATTTCTGATATTAGCAATTTGTATCTCTCTTCTTTTATTAGTTGGCCTAGCTAGAGGCTTATTGATTTACTGATCTTTTCCAAGAACCATCTTTTGCTTTGGTTGATTTTTCTCTATTGATTTCCCATTTTCCATTTGACTGATTTCTGCTCTAATTTTTATTGCTTTTTTTTCTGCTTCTTCGGATTTAATTTGCTCTTCTTTTTCTAGTTTCATAAAGTAGAAGTTTAGATGGTTAATTTTAGATCTTTTTTTCCTTTCTCCTACATCCATTCAGTGCTACAAATTCCCTATAAGCACTGTTTTCGCTGAATCCCACAAATTTTGATAAGTTGTGTTTTCAATTTCATTTCATTTTCACTTAGTTCAAAATATTTTTAAATTTCTCTTGAGACTTCTTCTTTGCCCTATGTGTCATTTCAAAGTGTGTTATTTAATCTCCAAGTATTTTGGGATTTTCCAGCTACCTTTCTGTTATTGATTTCTAATTTAATTGATTTCTAAGAGCAATGAGCATATGAATTCTGTTCTGAATTTGTTAAGCTGAGCTTTATGGCCCAGAATGTATTCTATCTTGTTGACTATTCCAAGTGAGCTTGAGAAGAATGTGTGCTCTGCTGTTGTTGGGTGAAGTACTCTATTTATGTCCATTATATCCAGTGGATTGACGATATTATAGAGCTCAACTGTGTCCTTGCTGATTTTCTGCCTGCTGGAAATATTCATTTCTGACAGAAAGGTGTTAAAGTCTTCAACTATGATAGTGGATTCACCTATGTCCCCTTGTAATGATGAACTTTTAGAAAGTCTTCTTTTTCATGTCATGAAGTTTGTCTCCCTTACAAACTCACATTGGTTCTAGTGTACCCTCTGGCTACACAGGTTAAGTATTATTTGGGCCTCTATCCTTATAAACCCTTGTACAATGACCACAAATGAGTTATCTATTACTAGGTAAGACCAGACACCTTCTATGTGCTTAACCCACATGAAATCATTTAATACTCACCATTATTTTTCCCATTACAAAGTTATGGAAATTGAGATACAGAGAAAGGAGTGACTTTTCCTAAGTTATGTATTACTATGCTGCAGCACCAAAATTTGAATCAAGGTCTTCTGTCTTGAATTGAATTGGGGCCGAACACCTGAAACAAATCAACAAATACTGAAAATTTGTACTATACAACAATTACTATAAGCCAAATTGGAAATATATAACAGACAAAATCCCTACCCTCATAGAGCTTACATTCCAGTGGTAAATCAAGAATAATAAACAATCAAAAAAAGCAAATTCTCTGGTCTATGAAACAGTGATCAACCACTGGCTCTTGTACATGAGACAGTGATATACCAGAAAAATGGAGGTGAGAAAGAGTGAAGGAGGAAGGAGATTCTGGCAGCTTTAAAGAGAGTATATGATGTATTCATTATTTGTCTCCACCTCTAGAACATGAGCTCCCTAAGGGCAAGGATGCTGTCTTGTATCCCAGTGCTTGGTATCTGGTATGTAGTAGTTAGTGCTTGATAAATATTGAATGGATGGATGAATGAATGAATGAATGAATACAGACATTGGCCTTGCCTTCATGAAGTTTATATTTTAGTGGAAGAGACTCATAGCAAATGTGCAGATAAATATATCATTATAATCTGAGATGTGTATTCTAAAGGAAATGGAGTGTTATGATAAATAATTGGAGGTGGGGGGGTCTACTTTAATTAAGGTGATCTCAGAGCAATTCTCTGAGGAAGCAACATGGTGACATTTAAGCTGACACCTGAAGCATGAGAAGGAGCTAGCCTCATGCAATCACTTGGGAGGAACACTGCAGCCAGAAAAGATAGTCCATGCAAAGGCAGGAACCGATGGGTCTGAGGAGCAGCGCGGCCAAGGTGGATGGAATGGAGTGGGTGGGCAGATAGAGAGATTGGCAGAATTTGCAGGTCATACAGGAAGCCATGAGATTTGGGGTTAAACCCTAAGAGCAGTGGGAAGCCACTGAAGCATTAAGCAGAATAAAAAGTTCTGTTCTCTCATTAAAAAAAAAAAAAAAAAAAGGGTCCCTCAAGCAGCTAAATGGAGAACAGGCTGTGAAGGTATAGACCAATGAGCAAATGGGTCTAACTAATGAGCAGCGGCATTAGTCAGAGCCTAGGAATTCAAGGTGTATCTAGGCATTCTCTGTGCACTGCCTCCTCTCCCAGCTGGCCCTATACTGAGGCTGACATAACTGAGATTGTCCTGGGTCTGGGGAGGCAGGGCGAAAGGCTCCTGGGTTCTAGATATTCTTCTCTCTTGTGAGCACTGATGAGTTCCAGGCTAAAGCAAGAAGGGACTGAAAAGATAGCAGGCAGGAACCAGAGGCAGAGAATTAAACAGAGCGACAAAAGGTGATGGAGAAGAAATGGAGATAGACAGATGCTGAACAGAGAAGAGACAGAAAGGACCACCCAGAAAGGAAACTCAAAGAGAGAAATGTGGTGAACGGCAAAAAACCCAAAATGCTGCTGTTTGCAGAAGACTCTTGCAGGAGCCTCGTGACGGTTTTACCTTGATTCCATGTTTTCTTGGATGTGGAAACCAAGGTTTAGAGAGCATAAGGCACTTGCTGAAGGTCACAAAGCTAGTAAGTGGTGGGTCCAGGACTCAAACCTAGACCTGACTGATTCCACACCCTTCCATTCTTTGTGCAGGGGAAGTCAATGGAGCAGAGACTGATGAAGGGAGAAAGAACACAATGAACAGGTGGACAGATGAGAAGAGAACATTCTGCTTCACTCGAAAAAGACTACAAACTTCTATAATCTTAGAGAAAAGAGGGAATAGAGAAGGAAAGTCCTGGTTTGGAATGACCCAGATCTAAGAAAAAGGAGACAGCACCACAAACAGGACCACGCCATGAGGAAATTCAATTACTTTCAACTCATGGAATATTTATGACACCTACCCTGTGTCAGGCCCCACATCAGGTGCCAGCATCATGGAGATGCCCCAAACATGGTTCTACTCTTGCCTGGAGGGGGAAACGGACACATGAATAAATAAGAGACTGAG
Organism: Rousettus aegyptiacus; assembly: GCF_014176215.1. Lineage (NCBI taxonomy): Eukaryota > Metazoa > Chordata > Mammalia > Chiroptera > Pteropodidae > Rousettus > Rousettus aegyptiacus. The sequence goes on along the minus strand of NW_023416284.1, from coordinate 18,082,530 downwards.
TCCTAAAGGCCATAACACCAGTCCAGAAAAAAAACAGAGGCACCAGGGGCTAATTCAGCCTGAAGGATTGGGAAACAACACCAAAGAAATTATATCTGAACCTGGAGTTTCCCCGATAGGCAAGGGTAGGAAGAGCATTTTAGGCAGAAGGAGCAGATTAAATAAAGGCACAGGGTATGGGAGTTTTGGGAAAGGTGGGTGCAGTTGGATTATAAACTATGCATGGTCCAACAGCAGGAGATAAAGACAGTGTGGGAGTCAGTGCAAAGGTCTTGAATGCAAGTTCAGGACATTGAACTTGAACCCCTAGATCAGTGACCTCGAACTTGCCCAAGGGGTACCCAGGCATTCCTCAAGTTGAGGGGGTTTGCCGCTGAATTAAAACCATTGTCATAGGTTTCTAATTTGCAAGATGAGAAATTAATTACAATAAATATATATATTTTTTGTTTTAAGGTATCTCTCCACACATTTTTCTGAAAACTTTAGTACACGTCACGAGTATGAGTGAAGGATAGAATTAGTATAGAATCATAGTTTTGCTTACAATTTTGAGTTTAATATATCAATTGTTCATGGTGTTCTACAAAGAATTGTAGCTTCTGGTTCTCCCTAAATATTGGAGAGTCACTGAAGGACTTCAAGCCAGGGAAAAACAAAATCTGGTCTTTCCGTTAGGGAAAAAGTCATTCTGGAGGCCTGAAAAAGAAGGAATTGGGGAGGAAGAAAGAAAGAAGAGGATCTCAGTTAAGAAGAAGGCTGTTGACACACTTCAAATAAGAGCTGATGGCCTGGACCAAAAGTGAAGGCTATCAGGATAAATGAGGGATTAAGTCCAGCCCCAAGGAGGAAGGCCTGCTGGGTGATTTTCTAGGCTTCCTGGCCTGGCTACCCAGGGACCTCAGAGAAAATAACATAGATATTTGTAGAGAAAACAATGTCAACAGCTCAATGTCACCTAGGAAGTCTTCCAACAGAAGTTGACTTGTGTATGTGTCACCATGAAAATAGAAAACAAGCAAGATAGTGTAGTGTGTGTGTGTGTGCGCACGCACGCATGTGCATGCGTGCACACACACACGCGCACATGCACATGAGGATACACACATCCAGTGTGGGATTAAGTCTTTCTCCCATCACGGGACACCAACTTTCTCTACAATAAAAACAAAAACTTTCTGAACACATACTATGAGCCAGACCCTGGTCTGGGTTTTTTTCGTGTGATATTTCTCATTTAATCTTCACAATAACCCCCTAAAAATATTCATCAAATGCTTTCATGTGCCAAGCATTCTTGAGCTAAGTGCTTTAAGTTAAGTGAATATTTCACTTGATCCTCACAGCCTTGAAACCGACACTATTATTTCCCTCATTTTCGAGGATAAGGAAATGGAGACCCAGAGAGACAAATTTTGTCCAAACCAAATGGCTGGAAAGTGGCAGAGCCAGGATTCATATCTACATTTGCTAGAATCCAGCACCTGATCCTTCAACACAGCACTTTGCTTTCTTCTCTTTCTCAGAGGAAAGGTTCTAAGCTGGCAAGCTTTGGGTGGATAAAACCCAGAGAAAGAAACTTCCTTATCCTGGGAAGCTCTGGCTCCATGTTTCTCACAGCCTGTTCCCTGGGCCACCTGCATCATAATATTCTTGAGAGCTTGTAAGAAATATACATTCTAGGACCCCTTCCCAAGGTTCTAGTTCAGTAGGTCTGAGATGGAACTTCAGTTTGAGATGGTTTTTATGCATATTGGAGATATATTGAGTCACAGGACTGGCTCCAACAGCACCTCCTCCAAGAGTCCCTACCCCGACCTCATTCCAGAGTGCCTCTCTCCTTGACTCCAGTGCCCTCTGTCATGCTATAACATTCATCTGACGTTTTAGTTATGCTCCTGTCTTCATGCCACCAAAAATATGATCTAGTGTTTTTACTGGGCTACATCTGTTTTACAAAGCACTTCATCCCACTTAATCCCCTTCTACCCTGTGATCATTTGGGGAGGGGGCCCTCCTTGTGATCCCTCCCCTACATCTGAACACACTTAGCATTTTACAAGATGCTCTCACGTCCACAATAACATTATTCTGTTGTTCTACGTAGTTCTCACAACGCTCCTGAAGGAGGTATTTTGCAGATGAGAAAACAGACTCAAAGTTTCAGTCACTTTCCCAAGGTGGCCAAGCAAGGAAGCGAGTGGCAGGGGCTGGGATGTGAACCTAAATCTTCTAACTCTAAACCCAGTACTCTAGCCTCCACATCAGTTTACGCGCACTCTACTCAGTGGAGGAAAGTACGCTCTGCCTCACTATACTATCAGAAGAAAGTGGGAATTAAATGAGGCGATGTCTTAAAGGGCCTTAAATGCCTCAATAAATGGTAGGAAGGCGAAACCGAGGCACGGGGAGGGAAAACGTCTTCCTCCAAATCAAACACCAAGTTGCAGGCCGTAGACACAGCTTTAGGTCAGTCTCAGACTCTCCTTGTTAGGAGATCAACTTCGGCGGGCTGGAAATCTCCGCGACTCCCGCGCAGCCCTCCGCCGCCCATCACTGGCTCCCCGCGCAGTCTCACCTGGCGCCACCGCGCGGGCAGCAGAGGAAGGGGAACTCCTTTCTCGCGCTCCCTTTCGAAGGAGCAAGGGGCTTGGTCACGCGGCGGAGAGGGAGGCGGGCAGCAGGCGCGCGGTCGCGGGGAGATGACGTATCCCCGGCGTCCCACACTGAGTTGACTGGAGCGAGCATGTGGGTCAGCTGTGCTCTGCGCGGGTCGCGAACCCCGGCCCGTCTGCGGCCGGGGCTGCTGCTCTCTGCGGGCCGCCGCCCGCCTGCGGCCGCCTCCTACTCCGCTTCTGCCGAGCCCTCCCAGGTCCAGGCGCTGGTCTACGGGCACCACGGGCACCCAGCCAAGGTCGTCGAGTAAGAGACGGCGCCGAAACGGGGCAATGGGGTCTAGGGTTCCTGGAGGGTTTAAGGCGGGTTGTGGAGAAAGGGGACTGGGAAGGAAGGGACCGGGTCCGAGGAAGAAAGCAGAGAATAATGGGAGCGAAACTGAAGCCCAGGGCACGTTTGGTAACTCAGAAAGTACGTACTTCCAAGAAGTTGAAGACCTGAGAGGCACAATTATAACCGTAATAATGACGGCCGTTTTTTTGATGGACTACTGTGTCAAGACAGTCCCCGTGTAAATGAGTGCATTCATTTAATCGTCACGACCTTTGGGGGGTAGGTACTTGATTTAACCCTATTTTGCAGATGAGAAAACTGAGGCATAAGAGAGGTGAAATTGCTTGCCCAAAGTTACACAGCCAGTAAGTGGCGGAGTCAGGATTTGAATCCAGAATCCAGGTCTGACTGACTGATCTGCCTGAGGTCGTACCTTCTATTATGGGGTGATGTGGAGGGGTGGATTTCAGAACACTTTTGCATCCATTCGGATCTTTCCGTTCTCAGTAAAGTAGGTCAGAGATCATTGTTTCCATTTTACAAAGGACAAGGGACTTGTCTGAAGTGCTATAGCCAGTAAAGATTGGGACTGGGACGGGAATCCATGTCTTCTGACTCCTGTTCTCATGCAATTTCCTCTCCACTGTGCTGTTTATGTGCCTTTAATTAGTTAAAAAGCGCTCCTGTTTTGAAGCCAATAGAGACCTATGGTCAAGTACAGACAGTCTCTTAGTAGCTGTTTTATCTTGAATAAGTCATTCAAGCCCTCTGAGCCCTCATTACTTTTATAATTATGTCCTCCTAGAATTCTGTCATATCTTAATGATTTTTGCATGTGGCTGATAAAAACAGTATGTGAATTGTCAACCGTTATAAATCTGCACATAAGTAGCTACAGACATACCTCGTTTTTATTGCTCTTTGCTTTATCACGCTTTACGGATCTTGGGTATCTTACAAATTGAAGGCAAGACCCTATACTAGCAAAAAGATTATGACTGGCTTTATTGCTATACTCACTTTATTGAGGTGGTCTGGAACCGAACCCGTAATATCTCCAAGGTATGCCTATATAGCCATCAAACGGGCTAGTGGGGACACCGAAGCGAAGCTAAGTTGAAAGCATGGATCTGGAAATCAGAAGACCTGGGGTCAAATCCTTGCCCTTCCTGTCCTAGCTGTGTGTGCGTTCGGCAAGCCACTGAGGATCTTTTAACCTTGGTTTCATCATCTTTAAAATTAAGACAGTACCCTACTGGATTTTGTTAACCAATGTCACCATAGAAATAAATAATTTTAAAAAATAAAAATAATAAATAATAAAATTAAGACAATAACAGTCATACCTCATAGTGCCTATCAGCTGAGATCAATCTAATGCTCTCCACCAAAAATACCTGCATATTCTCCTGCAGTCCATTATTTACAACTCTTTGATTCCCAGCAAATAGTTTATTTTCCAGAGGATAGGCAAATGGAATTATTTTCATGATTAAAGTACAGGCTAGAGTGCTTGCTTCGGTGGGTAGCACATATATTAAATTGGAATAATACAGAGAAGATTAGCATGGTCCCTGCACAAGGATGGCACACAAATTCATGAAGCAGTCCATATTTTTACTTAAAAAAAAAAAAAAAAGACAATCTGGATGTTTTGACAGCCCGAGGGGATAAACCTCAGATAAAATCAAGGTCTTGCATTCCGCCTAGCCACACTCACCATTAGAACATTGAAACCAAAAGAATTTTGAGAAGACTCATCAGTCAATAAGCCCCAAATTGTATGTTGCTCATAAGTAATAAATCACCAGGAGGACTTCTACAATGAACTGGTAAAGCTCTGATAAACACTTCTTTCCCAGGAGTGCAGCCCAGATAGGAACAATGTAGTGCCTCTTCACAGGCTTATGATTTAGGTGTCTAGTGCAGGACCTGCCACAAACCAGGTTCTCCAAAATGTCACTAAATCTGTATCTGACTTCAGTAAGAAGTGTACCTTTTATTGAGTTCTGTGATGGTGGAGAGGGTGTCTGATGTTCAGGGACCCTGAGGCAAGGCCTGGGAAGCTTAGGCAGTTGAGTGTATTTGCCTCCTGATCACCTCCTATTGAGAAGCCAGAGAAACTGGAACAGACTGGTTACAAATGCCACTTAGGGAGGAAAGACACCCGTCTTGTTCTCCTTATGTGGAACCCTAGTAATTTCCCAGTTCAAAACAGGATACTTTCATGAAGTGTTGTATTCAACCTTGACTTCACACCTCAGTCATCTATGGCACTTGTAGAAACTACATTTTCCCAACCACCACCCTCTAAAACACATATAGGTCTAGGGTGGTCCTGAAATCTGAATTCTTTAAACTCTCCAGATGACTCTGATGCCCAGACCAGGGTTGAAAACCATTGCCCTGTCAGGCAGGCAGTCTTCTCCCTTTGCTCCAGAATTGCAGTTTTCCCTTCTGACCCAGATTCAGGCGGCTTGATTTGTTCATGTATGGACTGAGGCCAGAGACTGGGATTCTCTTCTTTGTAGTCGTGTCTTAGGACATTTAGAGTAACCACAGTGTCACAGAAAGAATCAGGTGTCCTTTAAACATCCTCGTAACTGGGTATGTAGCTCAGGTTACAGCACATAGGGCCATGGAACTACCCAGAGACCAAGTAGAGCTTGGACTTCAAACGGGAGTGAATCGTGACATTGGCACTGTGGGCCAGAGTTCTGGGAACGGCAGGGAGGGGACGAGGAACAGCCCGCTCAGGTCTGAGGACTTGGAGAACTTCTCAGAACAAAGCCTCCAGGGATCTTCTGTTCTCATGTCAACATTGTGAGTGTCCCTCTCTTCAGGCCTGTTGGCCCTCAAACATTCCAGCTGTTCCCTCCTCTAAGCCTTTTCCCCTCATCTCTTAGAGTTTCTTTTCCCCAAAAAAATGGACTCGCCTATATACATGTTCCTATTTCATTTAAAAAGTTAATTGCTGATCTAAAGAAAGTAAAAATGTACAGGAGAAAACGACAACATGGGAGAGTGACAAACATTCTAGAAATTTCAGAGGTTCCCATGGCCATTGCCCCTTGTGCAAAGTTCCAAATTCTCTATCAAATAATTCCTAGTTACTCCAATGTCTTTCTCTTTCCTTTTGTTCCTGAAAGTCCCCTTTCGGAATTTTGCATTCTCTAAGGTCTTGTGGTAAAAGCAGCTTTCATTTGTCGTATACTTACTATGTGGCAGGCATTGGGCTAAGTTCTCCACATATGTTACGGAATTTAAAACTCACAATAACCCAATTTGGTCATGGATATACCCATCTTATAGACAAGGGAACCGAGGTTCAAGAAGCTTGAAAGTCATTTGTCCAAGTAGGCTCTACCTCTTTTTTAAAGAAAGTATTTTACTGATTTGCCAAATGACATCATTCAGAAATTTAAGGCCTGTATATTTCTTTGGCATCTACACACCCTCAAACTGCACTCATGGGCTTATAGCCTCCAGTTGCCTCCAGCTCTTCATTCTGGAGTTTTGTTTTCTCTTTGTCCATTTGATTCTCAAATTAACTTCTTCCTTTTTGATTCTACGCACAGAGTAGATGCTCTGCTCATTTCGATTAACTTTTAAATGTTTATTGAAACCATCCAAACTAGGAAATATTCTAACATAGTTTTTGTAGAACATTAAAAGAGTAATTATATATATTCAGATATTTTCCAAAGGGGAGTGGCAGTCTCTCTCTCTCCTGAACTCCAGTACGGTTTATCTGTACCTTCCTTTAGTGATTTTCTATGTCTTTATCTTTCCATTAGATCAAGATCACCCAACTAGGATGTCCCTTTATTAAAAGTCCTCGATATAGACATAGACCCAAGTAAATAATGATAATCGCCCCAAATATTTTTTGAGAATGAAGTGGAAGATAAAACTAGGAATAGGACAGGTCAGAAGAGAAGGTGAGATTATAGGTCGGTCAGGTGACCCCAAGTCTCTACTCTTCATAGGAAGGGCAGCCCCTTCCCACCCTCCCACCCCCGGGGAAGATGGTAAGAAAGAATACTGTTCTCTGTCTCCCCTTTTCAGGATCCCGAAGCTTTCATAAAAGAGCATCCTGGTCATCATGGCTTTCTCACCTGCCTGCTGCTAACATAAAATGAAATGAAGCTGGGAAGTCCTTGGGCACATACCCATTCTCTTAGGCAGATGGAATTTGGGGGAGCAGGTGGTGGGGAGCCAAGCTGTGTAGTAGTGAGTTCTCACTGCAGGGCACTGTTTATTCTCAAGGGATTTCTTTTTACTGTTGATGTCAGTGTTTAAAACCAAAACTCGATGCTGGTGACTTGATTTTAAACTAGAATTTTAGTACTTTGAAAAAAAAAATAGCTTTCTGTTTGGCACTGTGTTAAAAACTGAGATTTTATTTGTTCATCTTGTTTCTTAGCGCTCTTTATTGTTGTCAGCAAATGAAAGAGGAAGGAAGAGAATTCATTGATTTAGTAAGTTAGCCAGCATTTATTCTTTGAGGGCCTACTAAGTGCTAGGCACAGAGGAATCAAAGACGAATAATCTATGGTCTTTGCCTTTGGGTAATTCACACTCTGGGCCAGGAGACAGGTCACTGTAGTCCAGCGGGTTAAGTGGCAGAATATGTTCAGAGTGCTATAGACACCCAGAAGAAGGGTACCTAACCTCCTTGGGGTGGAAGAGAATGCCTCCTGTGAAGGCCTGAGGTCTAAGTTTAGTCCCCAAAATATCATGTGGGCAGTGTATGAGGAGAGAAAGAGTAGAAATGTTCCAAGCAGAAGAACCTGCATGCGCAAAAACCCAGAGGGAAGAGAAAATGTGTGTCCGATTAACAGATATTAAGTGCCTACTTAATATATGTTATTTAAGATATCTTCTGAAACTAGCCTGAGGTTACAGGATTCAAACTCAAGCCAGATTCCACATTCCATAACGTTTGCACATGACCTTTCCTCTGGACTTCCTACTAGGCTGTGGGGTTTATGGCCAAGCCCTTTCGCCCTTTCACCCTCGTTTCTTCTTGCCTCCTGGGTGGAACTTGGCAGGCACACCTCCAAGGAACTGCAGTCAAAACAATAGACAGGGTTTTCCTTCTGAGTCCAGAGTGTTTGGAAGGAATGCCGCCACCTAGTGCAATTCCAAACTATTATGGTTGCCCAGCCCTCTCCAAGTGGCTCCTGCAGTTCTCCGACATGCTTCCAGGCTTTTCCCACCCTGGATGGGGTAGGAGGGTCCTCATTTTCAGAGAAGGAAAAGCAAAGATGACACGAGGTTAGTCTGTGGCTCAGGACATATCACCGGGGACTAACCTGGGTTCTAGTCCCAACTCTACTCACTATTACAGTGAGGAAATCACTCCAGTCTCCATTGTTTTTAGTTATTCTTTGACAAGGAAGGCGGGGGAGGGGGGGTGACCAAGGTCAGTAGTGGTAAATGGAAACATTCATGCTGTCCCCCACCCCTGTCTTCTGTGTCAGTGACAAACCTTCATAGCTCCCTTTTCTGTATACCTCAAAACCTTGGTCTACAGCCATGCCACCCTGAATGTCCCCAATCTCGTCTGATCTTGGAAACTAAGCAGGATCAGGTCTGATTAATACTTGAATGGGAGACCACTTTGGAATACCAAGTGCTATAGGCGTTTAAAAAATAATTTTTTTTAATTTAAAAAAATTAAAAACCTACACACCTCTTCACACCATTCTCCCCAAACAATACTTTTTCCTGCCAAGACAAGGTGAGGCCTCAAGAGGTTTTTCTAAATACTGTAGTCGTGGAAATTGCTGTGAAACATGAATCTTCTTTGATCCAACAATTGTCCAGCTCCGACAAGTCTATGAAACCAAAGGAAGCACTGGACAGCCTGCTTGCTGGTTACTCTTGCAGCCTCCAAGGAGTAATGCTGTGGCTAGAAATCTGGGGTCCTGGGCACAAAATCTCACTAAGGGGCCCCTTTGCTCTTGGTTGGTTACATAATCAGCAGCTGGCCAGGCAGGAGCTACATGGTCATCTTCATACCTGTCAAAGAGACAAAAGTAACTGAAGGCAGGGAGTCTGCCTCCTGCTGTGGTCCAGTCTCGCTTTCTGGAGTAACAAGGAGAGTTAGGCCTCAGCAAACTAAGCAACAGAGACTGCGACTCCCTTCCAGCAAATATGTCAGCAGATGTAGAATATGATGGGGCTTGCAAGCTTTCTGGTAATCTAAATTGAGGGAAAGTAGGAGATTGAGAGAAAGTAGGAAGAAGGTATCTTTACCAACCCTGCATAGAAACTTCCAGAAGTCGCCATAAGTCTCTTGATTCCCTTCCATTGAAAATGATTGCGCAAAAAGTCCTGGGTGATAGGAGTGCAAGATTACTTTGAGGCAGGGAAGCCAGAAGAAGTGCATGGAGGCAAATGGGTGCACCTAGCACACCAAGGGACATGGAACAGAAGAGCTTCAAAGGGCCCAGGACTCCCTTAGAACCCTGTGAACTGAGGCCATCAACATCCCCTGCTGTGGAGCAAGCTGTTAAAAGCTCTGAGCTGAAGAACTTCTTCCCAGTTGTGCCCTGCTTATTAATTATCGATCAAATCTTAGAACAGTGTACCCAGCACACCAGGCAATTCACTAAGTCACAGAAAGCTGCTTGTTTGTGACCCTGGGGGTTGCAGACAGACTAGGGAGAGCCACATGAGATATCGGTTATCTTCACCCAGTGCCCTATGATGGATCACACATCTTCGGCTCTGTAAGGAGCAGATGAGAAAGTTTCTGTGGTTCGTGACTGTCTCTCTCCTGCTCAAAATGATATTGACCAATTTGAGGTGACCGAGTAGAAGATGCAAGATAAGTACAAATGGTTGCTAATTAAATGCAGAAGGCGGGAAAGATATCTTAGCAGCGTTGGCTAGTGCCCACTTTACATAGCAAATATAGCTGAGCCAGTCCCCAGAGTATTGGCCTCTTTTTTTTCCCCTCTCAAAAGGCTCTTTCTTCTGCCTGCTTTTGTCTCCCTTGTAGTTCATATGGCTTCACAGGTGTGCAGCCGCAGCCTCAAAGGAGCCATTGTGACCTTATCCAGCCTGGGATCTGTTGAGTGGAGATAGTGGCATCCCTCCGAGTTGCATGGCGCCATTACACAGACAGGGGAAGGCCCTGACCATCCTGGAGAAGCGGCTTGAGATCTAGCCAGGTTGTGTTTAGGTGCCTCATTTGTGCTCCACACAAATACCAGTTCCTTTGGTGAGTTAAAAAAAAAAAAAAAAAAAAAAAAAGGAAGAAAGAAATTGCTATCATTACACCAGAGGTCCAACTCCTGGAATTCAGACTCGTCCGTTTTCCTTCCTGTCTCTGCAGAATGGTATCCTTGACGACGCTGTTAGAACTCTGCAGGGACAGCAGTGTCTGTGGTATTGATGGCATTCCACAGGGCAGGCTGGGGCTGGTCTCCCTCGTGAGACCCAGCTGGACCAACACACCTCCCCCTAGGAGAGCAGCATGTGTCAGGCCTGCCTGCCATCCTCACCCACCTGTGTTTGCAGCTTCAACTTTCCATCTCGTAGACCCTGTTCCTGCCCCACTCTCCTTCTGCCCCATTTCTGGGAATTTCAACTGGTACAGGAAAGCTAGGCCACCCAGAAGACAAAGAGGAGAGAACTGGGAGCAGGTCGTAGGCCAGTGCAGTGCTCCTCAAGCTGCTGTCTGGGGGCAGGCAGTTACCTGGTGTGCTATGAAAACTATTCCCAGCTGGGTTAACTCTGTAAGCGCTGGTTTGCACAAAGCCACATAAATTTCTTTAATAAGATTCAGGCTCTGATGTACAGTCTGATTCTTATAAAGGGGGTTTAGTAGGCAGCATTGCCAAATGTGTTGGACCCCAGGGAATACCTAATAATATTTCTCAGGACGAGAATTCCACAAACAGCCGAGGGATGCTAGCTTGGTGTTCAATAGGCTGAGCTTCAGAGCCAAGCTTCAGGTCAAGTCTTGCCACTTACTAACAATTTAACCTTGGGCAAGTTAACTTCTCTGAGCTTCAGTTTCCCATCTGTAAATTAGGGAGATAACACCCTCCAGATCGGTGTTTTAAGGACTAAATAGCTTCCGATCTATAAAATGTTAAGCACAATGCCTGAAGCTTAGTAACCTGTCAACATTAGTTGTCATTTAATTGTACAGCCATCATCTAAAATATGTTTACCAACTACCCTAGACTCCACCTACACACAGCTGACTCACAGCTCTGTATGTCAGAGCGCCCTCTGCTCTGTACCCGACTGCAGGCCACCTGCTTCAAGCTTCCAACCCACTCCAAACCACTCTTCCATTTTCCTCATCTCGCCATCCAGTTGCCCAAGCCAGAAGCCCAGGAGCCATCAAAGGCTTTCCATTTCTCCCACATGGAGTTGGTCACCAAGTGACATCAATGCCGCTTCTTATTTAAGAGACTCAAGGTTATCCAAACCTCTCCATTCCCACTGCTCCGATCCAGCCCACACCTGTTGCCTGGCCTACTGTCAGGTCAGATTCTTTGCCGTTCCCTCTGGCAGGAAAGCCTCCCAAACTTTCTCAGCCCACTCAGTGAACCGTTTATCCTTTGAGCCTCAACTAAGGTATCGCTTCTTCCAAAGCCCTCTGCTCACCATTTGTTTAGCACCACAAACCCACCTCTGAGGTAGCACATCCCCCATGTGTGAGTCACCACACCATCGAGCTCCCAAGCAGATTTATTTTTTCATATTTAAACCCTTTGGCACACTACCTGACAATCATTAAATATTTGTTGAATTAAATTTAATTTCAGTGACTCAATGATTCCTTTCAGAAGTATAGCCAGCTAATTATTTCAAAGGCTTCCTTGGGTAGTCCTACCGTCCATAACAACTGCCATTTCTTCAGCATCTACTATGTATCAGGTACTCTAGCAAATGCTTTACGTACATTAACTCATTTAATCCAATGAACTAGGTTCTAGTGTTATCCACATTTTACAGACAAGCATTTTGAGGTTTAGTTGGTAAATGACCAAGGCAGGATTCAAACCCAGGATGGCCTGTTTCACTCCAAACCCGTGCTCTACCCTTCACCTATGAACCGAGATCTACCTGTATTCTCATCTTGTCCATGATTATCTAGATTTTTAAGAAGTGAAATTTTATTGCAAATTTGATCTGCACTTTCCTGTGAGGAAAAGAGCCATGAGTTTTTGCTAACACCAAACTCTTTTAAGGATAATCTCCACTTTTATTTGCACCGATCCTTCAGGGATATGTTCCTGAACAGCCCAGAACCAGGAAGGGCAAGTGTGGCCGCAATAGCAAAATTCCTATGGTTCGAGCCTGTCCCCTGGTTCCCTAAATGACTGGCATTTTTATGCCACATTTTTTCTCTAGAGAAGAAAGTTGGATAATTTAAATATTTCTTTAGGAAACATGAAGCTTTGTTTTGGTCCCAGGCACTGTACTAATTAAGATTAAAAGTTCTCTGCTCTCCATGAGCTCACAATTTAATTGGGAGACCACACATTTTCAAAAGCTAGGAGGTCAGTAAAAAGAGTACTGAACTGAGTCTAAAAGACCTGGATCCAAATTCAATTCCAAAATCCAAAAAGCTCTGAAAACTGGCAGTTGTTTTTTTTGTTTGTTTGTTTTGGTTGTTTTTTTTTTTTATGTCTTGGAGGCAAAACCTGATCTCTAACATGAAGTTTTTATATGCCCATTATTCATCCCACTTAGTGTGAACATTCATGTTTTGCTGCAAAATAATGTGTCTGGTCACAGAATGCTTCCCCAGCCACCATGGGGGGCGGGGGGGATGTGTAGATAATACATGTTTCTTCACTCTGAAGTACATCTCACCCCAATAGTTTTAGAAAAAGAATGTGAACTCATGCTTCATTGTGATGAACCTGATTAAGATGGTCCTAAATGGTATGGTCACCCCTTCTGTGTAATGGGAACACTCGAGATGGAGCACACAATTTTTTTTAGAGCCAAGAGGAAAGTCAAAAGATGTCTTAGAGGTCTACAATCAGGCTACCCTGAAGAAGCCCAATCCCATCGGATCTTGAAAGCTAAGCAGGGTCGGGCCTGGTTAGTACTTGGATGGGAGACTGCCTATGAAGACTAGGTGCTGTAGGCATAAAAGAAAAGAAAAGAAAGAAAGAAAAAATAAGGGATTGTAACCTGACAAGGTCCTTGCAATCTGTGAAGTCAACCAAAGGCTGCCTCACCTAAAAAAAATAAATAAAAATAAAAGATGTCCTAGGGAAAGTAAAATTTGAGCCAGTACTTAAAGGGTAAATTGAATTTCTCACTTTATGGAGAAGTTATAGAAAAGAAATTCTGAGCTGAGGCAAGAGCATATGGAAAATGTGCAGGGAAAAAAAATGTCTTTAAGTAGCTTAAGTGCATGGACTTTGTCAGCTTATAGAAAAATTCTGATTATCTGTCAAAATGCGAGAGAGGAGCAGTACAGATAATACAAAGAGGCCACTAGTCCACAGTCCTTGTACTCTGAGCAGGATTTTTCTCTGGAATGCAGACTTACACACATGCATTCACAGAAAAAAAAAAAATCTCTGTCTGATGGATGCCTCCCTGCTTAGCCTACAGGGGAAGCTGGGGAGCTGCTGACCCCTCCTCCTACCCAGGGCAGTCCAGCAAGGATCAAGCCTACACACCTCTGCTGGCTGGTACTCACCTTGCTGCCCTCTGCTTGGTCTGGGGTGAGCCACTAACCATCTGGCCTCTCCAGCATCAGATTGCCAGGTTCACATCAGATCAGCCAGTTACTATTTTTGGTGGCCTTGAGCAAGTTATTTACCTCTTTTGTGCCTTTGTTCCTCAGGTATAAAATCAGAATAATAGAAAGCCAGTATGGAAAGCACTTAGCAGAATGCCTCACAATCACTCAATATATATTATACAAAGACTTGCCCTCCTCCAGCTATATATAAAAACATACATTCCTTAATATTTACCTAAAAAGAAAAAAAAAAAAAAGTCCTTTATTCTCTCTGCCCTGGTCATCAACTTTTTCCTGGTTAACTATTTTCTGTAGAGTTTCTATCTTGTTTTTGTTTTTGTTTTTGTTTTGTTTGTAGCTGTTTCTCAATCATGGTGAGGCATGGCCTCCCTCACCTTGGTCATGATCTGGTACAGGATTCCCAGATTGGGGTCCCCAAATCCCCAGGGGTCATTGTAGGCAGTCGGGGGGTTCCCAGCCTAATTTCAGGATACTGATATAGAGGAAGGCAAATAAGAGTGCTGACTTTGAAAGTAGAGAAACCCTGCCACTGACCAGTTATCTCACCCTGCATACATTTCATAGTCTCCAGGAGCCTGCCTCTATTTCTTACTGCTAGAATGGGAATGTTAATACTTTGACCACAGGAATGTTGCATCTTAGATCATGTATTTAAAGCCCTTAACATAGGACTTGATGTGCAATAAACACCTCATAAAAACCTGCCACCATTATTACTATTAGTAGAGAGATGTCTTGAAAATCACACTTTTAGCCCAAAATGGAGCCTTGGGTATAATTAAAAGGTCAGATTTCTGTGGGAAGTGGGTGGAATTACATCGGTTTAGTGTGATGACACTGTTGCCTAATGTTGTGCCTTTGGTAAGTAAAAATAAAGAGAATTATTACTTAATAAGTATAAATAAAAATGAAGAGAATTATTACTTAATAAGTATAAATAAAAATGAAGAGAATTATTACTTAATAAGTACACTCGGGCAGAGAAAAGCATTGCCAGCATGAGTCTGAGGGGTGTGGAGAAAGACAGGAAAGGAATTTGGTAATAAAGTCATGAGGCCCCACCAGTGTAGTACACTGATCAGGCTTTCTGGTTGGAAAGACTTCTTTTTTAAAGAACAAAAGTCACACATGGATCTTGTCACTGGACCTCCATAAGAAGGCCTGCCACAGGTCTTACCCATTAACCAAAATTCCAGTGGATAAAGACGTTAGTCCCATGGTGTCTAGAGCCCACCACAAGCAAAGTGAGTTATCACATGGACTCAAAATGAGAGAGGCTCTTGGGATTGAACAAGTGCGGACCATCCCTATCAACCCCCATTTACAGATGGGGAAACAGAGGCCCAGAGTGAGGAAGAAACTTGCCCAAGGTGACACAGTTGTCACATGGTAGGGCTTCACATCTAAGACAGCTCTCTACCCTTTCCGGTGCCCTTTCTGACAGACCAGGGCCCACATCTGGAAGGGACATCACTCCAGGGGGTAAACCACAGTCACCCAGGGAGTTCTTTTTGAACCACAACGGCCCTCTCTCTACTTCCTTCGCCCCCTCTGCAACAGAAGTGTCTCCTCTTCCCCGTGTGTATTGTAAGAAGGAAAATAAGGGGAGAACACATGAGCGAGCCTGGGATTTCCTAGTTATGCCTGTTCCTGAGAAGTTCCAGGGATGCCCCTATCTGGAGATCTAGTTACACAGGTCAGAGCTGGGGCCTGAGAATCTGTATCAGTCAGCATACCTGGTGATTCTGATAAGCAAGCAAGTTTTAGAAAACACAAGGCTAATTCAGGCCAGAAGAAGTTTTTAAATATTTTTCTGCCCTAGAGTGGGCAGTGGGGTTGAGAGGTCACTAGGGATTTTCTACTTGTAGTTAATGACAGAGTTAACTTGTATCCTGTGCTGATTCTTTACAGCACCTTACCCTTTTCTAGCAGAACCCGAATTCCTGGGCACACAGTGGTAGCTCAAAAGTACTGCTGCCTGACCTACTTTGGAGAGATGATTTGAGCAAAAGATACCCTGTCTAGCCTGGGTGACATTAACATCTCTCTTTGGCTTTGTGCTTAGACTGAAGAACCTGGAGCTAACTGCTGTGGGCGGATCAGATGTCCATGTGAAGATGCTGGCGGCCCCTATCAATCCATCTGACATAAATATGATCCAAGGTAACCTTGGTTTCTGTGGCTTATGTTAATTGGCTTTTTTGCTTAGCCGCCACCTCATTTTCATTCCTCTTCAGGTGTGGGTGTGAAATCTCTGTGATTAGCAACAGCTGTTCTCCAGATGCTCAGTCTGCAGACTGTGAGCCCCCTCTGGCCTCCCCTCTCTGGACTGTGAGGTTTTTCGAGAGTTAGAAATATTGCAGTGGGGAGTAAACCAACCGCAGTGAAGTGCCTGGGATGTGCTGGGCTCATTTCATGCACTGTCTTATCTAATCATCCTAATAACCATAAACACAGAAGAGTATTATCCCTTTAGTTTCTTTGTAAAGAAACTCAGAGAGGTTGGTTAGTAACACAGCTGCTCCAAGGCAGAACCCAGGTTGGACTTAGATCTGACTCCAAAGTCCGTGCTTTCACCGCCCACGTTTCATTGGATGACCCCCTGTGCTCTTCTCCCTTAGGGAATTATGGCCTCCTTCCCAAGCTACCTGCCATTGGAGGAAATGAAGGCGTTGGACAGGTGGTCGCGGTGGGCAGCAATGTGACTAGGGTGAAGCCGGGAGATTGGGTGATTCCAGGAAATGTCAGTTTGGGTGAGTTTCTCCAGGTGTCTGCAGCCTTTCATTGTTCTAGACCCTATTTTACCCCCACCATAAACATTTGCTAATTGGCTCGGTGTAACTAACAAGTAAGCAATATGGAGTTTATTGTTAAGTCCACATACCTACTCCCATGAGAGATTCTGGTGCTTTTGCTCAGGATGATGTACCTTCTCTCTCACCTCCTTGGGCTGGTGTTGATCAGAGCTGTAATTCTCTGAATCCCTATATCCCTAAATCCCTGTGGTAAGGAACAAAACAAAGACAGCTCCCACCCTCCAAGAGGTTAAAATCTTATTGAAGAAATCTCCAAACCAGTAACTTAAATAAAAGGAGTCCTAAAGAAAGCAAAGAGCACTTCTGGCTACTCTGTGTGCATATGTGTGCGCGCGTGCGCACATGAAAAAGAGAGCGAGAGCGAGCGAGAGCGAGCGCGAGCGAGCGAGAAAGAAATACAGACACAGAGACAGAGGGAAGAAGTCTTAGGGAAAGGTCAGGGTTTCCTGGAGGAGGCTCATTGGACCAGAACTCTGATAGATGAATTTTGTTAAGTGGAAATGAGCCTATAATCACTTGTTTCCTTTGGAGGAAACAAATGAGCAAAGACACAAAGGTGAGTTCGGGAAATGGAAATGGAGGATGTGCACATGGGAGAGGACTGCATAAATGATAAAGGTAGTGAGGCCACATGGGGGAAGTCCCTGCAAAAGCCAAACTAAGAGTTAGGGTCTTCTTTCATATGTAGTGAGGAGTCATTGGTGAGTTTTGTTGTTTAACACTTGATGGTTTTGGAGGCACAAATATTATACAAATGGATCCTGACGGCAGCCACAGGAGAGAAGCAGGGCGGACATTATTCTTCTCTTTTGGACATGTGATTAAAAAAGAAGCCATCGGCCAAACTTAAACAGCAAACTGAAAGAGCGCTCACTGGATTCTCGTTCCCTGTTTTTCCCACTGCACCTTATTGTTAGGACCCCTTGGGTTATAACTCGCTGAGTCAACTCAAACTTGCTTTACAAAAAAAGTTAATTGGTTTGTGGAACTGGGAAGTACAAGAAATGGAAAGCTTCAGGCAGAGCTGGATCCAGGAACCCCAATGTTATCAGAGCTCTGTCTTTTTCTTGTTCTTACTAGTTCTCAGATGAAATCTCCCCACATAGTGAAATAGTAACAGAAACAAATATTTAGTGACCATTCTCTTTGCATCAGGCAAAGAGTAAGTACTTTACATATATTAACTCAATTATACCCACAACATGAAGAAGATACTCTTATTATACCCATTTTGCAGATGAAACAACAATGAACATAAAGGATTAAGCAACTCACCTGAGGATACCCAGCCAATAAATGGTAGAGCTGAGATTTGAACACATTCTGCTATATACCTGGCACAGATGATCACTAGCAACCTGAGGTTTACATCCTAAGAACAACTAAATGAGCATATCCTCTGCAATTCGTTCAGGATAACTGTATTCATTGCCCAGAGGGCTCTGACCAACCCTGCCTGAGTCCTTTCCCATCCATCCATGAACCAATTGCCAGGAAGATGGGGTTGGGCCACTCCAGTTGCCTAGTTGAGTCTCTTGCCCACCCCTGTAGTACAGAAGGTAGGGCCTTGAGGTTACTAGCCCCAGAGGTTAGGAAGGAGTAGTTCTAGAAAGAAAAAGGTATCAGGTGGGAAAAATAGTAACAGAAGTCTACTAGAAGCTCTTCGCTTCTCTGACATCAGGAAAGCTGCCAAGAACAGCTTCACCCTCCCCTACAGCCACCTGACAGTGAAAGAGCCTAACTGTGTGAGCGAATTGAGAGCTGCAAGGATTCACTGGATACTGACTGGTGCTTCCAGCCAGCCCCTATGCTGAGTGAAGGGCATCCATGATGGGTCAGACACAGTCTCTGCCTACAAAGCGCTCTTGGCTGAGAATGGAAAAGCAACACTTAGTACAATGCAATATAATAAGTGCTATGATCACAGCATGGACACAAAGGCAAGAGTCCCCTATCTCAGGAAGCATTAGGAAAGGCTTCCCAGAGAAATGATGCTCGAACTTCATCTGGAAGACAGTAGAAGTGCAGCCAATTGTCTGGTTGAGGAAGGCCTTCCCAGGCAGGAAGTACAGCATGTGAAAAGCTCTGGCAATGGGGAAGGCATGGCACTGTCAGAACTTCAGGTAGTTCAGTGTGGCCGAGTCAGAGGAGGGATGGGGTAGAAGCGAGATGAGGCTGGAATCATAGTCTGGGGCCCAGTCAGTGCAAGGAATGTTCTGAAAGGGCAGAGGGTGGAGACAGGAAGCCAGTAAGGAGGTAGCTAAACAGTTCAGGCTTCAGATGATGGGCGTCTGGACAAGACAGTTTCATAGGACTAGAGAAGATGGTGGATTTAAGATCTAAAGTAACAGGACTTGGTAAATAAATTTGGAGAGAAGACTAAAGGACAGATCTGCCAGATGTATGGGTAATTGCATGGATGGTGGTGGTGGTATTAGCTAGACTAAGGATTTCTCCCTGGAGAAAAGGTGAGTCTTTTAAACCAGGTGCCAGTCAGAGAGGATGAGGACTTGATAATTGCCAGGACTATAATTAACTTAGTTTATCTAGTAAACATTTAGAGAGCATCTGCAATGTGTTGGGCTCTAACATACAGCAGTGAACAGACATGACAGTCTAGTAAAGACTGCAGTTCAATAAAAGTGGCAATCATTAAGCAGATAAGTCCTCAGCTGGCTAGATCTTGGTCATTTTTCATGGTACTGAGGTGCCCAGCTGTTGCTGTGCCCATGACCAGCTTTTTGTCACATGCAACCAACCAGCCCCAGGGGAGACTGGACCAGAGAATGTGCCAACTGACTTTCTCGTAAGAAATATGCAAAACCCTCCTGAGGCAGCACAGGGTAGGAGAAAGAACACTAGCCCGAAAATCAGATGCAGGTGCTCCTTCCACCCTCCCTGTATGACCTTGTTTAAATCACAACTACTTCGAGCCTCAGTTTTCTCATCTCTAAAATGGAGCCAAGTCAACTTCATATACCTCAACCAACTCTTAGCAGCTCAACTGAGGGAATACATGCAGCGATCTTTGCAAACACTAAATTTCTGTATGCAATAGATTAGGGGTTGGCAAACATTTTCTTAAAGGGCCAATTAGTAAATATTTTAGACGTTGCAGGTTATACTGCCTCTATTCAACTCTGCTGTTATAAGTGCATAAAAAGTGAGCATGACTATGTTCCAATAAAATATATTTACAAAAACCAAATCTGGTGAGCCAGATTTGGCCCATGAGCTGTGGTTTGCTGATGATGAAGATGGTTATGGGTCAGTTGCACATGCATGAGAAATAGCAGTCCTCAGAGCTAGGGCATGGGACTTAAAACCAGTAAAGGGAACGAAGGGGTGTTACATACCTACTAAGTACTAGGCACAGTGATAGTCTGTACAAATACCATCGCGTTTAATCTTCACACTATGACATGAGTGTTATTCTTTGCATTTCATAGACCAGGAAACATAAAAATCAAAAAAGAGGAAGTGAGAATTTGAAGTCACACCACTACTGGATTTCAGAGCTGAGTTTTTAAGCAGGCGTCTCCAAATGCAAAGTCTAAGAGTTTCTATTTTAAAGCCATGAAAGCCTTTGGGGCTGACCGTGGGCACTGCCCCCATCCCATCCAGGCCCTCTCGAGAAGGGGAGTAGGGATTGCCAAGTCTCAGAAACTCATGTCAAGGGCTGAGTTCCCATTGTTGTGCCATCTAGGGGAATTAGAAGATATGCTTGATTTCATGCATAAAAGCCGTACTAAGCATTTGCCCAGAGTAGAGTACATTAAGCGTTAGCTAAGATGAAGGGGGTGGTGATTATGAAGAGGATGATGACGATTGAAAACTAGGCTGAGTGAAGCCCAGAGAACGCAAAGGCCCTCCTGGGTTCCAAAGGATTCCTTCAGTTTTTCAGCCTCTTATTTTCTCAGCCAAAGATATGCTCTGGGATTGACACGGCCTTTAATAAAGAGTATTCCTGCCTTCTGTCTCAAATTCCTGGTCGCTAAAGCCCACATTGTTTCTCCCCTCCTGCAGCACAATTTGTAGTCGCCTGGGCTGCCCTCTACTCCCTGTATCTGGGCCACGTAGTACCAAGGTACTGTTAGAATCCCAGCAACTGGATAGTGAGTGCACACTCAAGAGCTTTGGAAGTATAGGCCAAGGGTCCTGAGACATCACAGACACTGAGCTGGCAAAGCTCCAAGGTGACCTGGCAAATGCATGGCAGAGCCAGGGCTTAAATAAGTGCTTGTCTGATTCCAAGGACTGTCCTCTTCGTCTCTGCTTTTTATGGGATCCTGCTTACATGGGCAAGGACCCCTCATTCAATTCTTATCAACCCCTGTTGATTCTGTTTTCAAAAGATAACTCAATTCCATCGCCTTCTTGTCATTCCCACCACCAATGTCCTGGTCTAGACAATCGTCATCTCACATCACAGTCCCTGCAAAAGCCTCGCGAGTCGGCCTCCCTATATCCATTCCTCACCACCCCACCATCTTTTCCACACAGCAACTGTGTGATCTTAAAGCATAAATCCGACCTCATCAGACTTATCTTAAAGCTTCTTAGAACCTTCCCATTCACTAAAATAAAATTCATTCTCCATGCCATGACCCTAAGCCCTATGTTTTGTAGACTGCATGTTGTAACCTATTAGCTAAATCAATCTAGTGAGTTGTAAACAGCATTTCTTTTTTATGAAAATCAAGCAATAGAATAAAGAATAAGAAGATAACAGTAAATATTATCCCATGAAAATTTGGGTTCAAAGAGAGAGAGAGAGAGAGAGAGAGAGGTGTGTGTGTGTGTGTGTGTGTGTGTGTGTGTGTGTGTGTGTTCCAAGTTACAACATAACTCATGGTCAAGATCATGAAATTCTATATAGCACTCATCTAGCCTATGATATATCAACCCATCTCAAATCACTCTTCCCATCACTCTCTGCCCTCCAGTGTGTTTTCTTCCAGTTCCATTCTTATATCTGTCCTGCCTCAGAGTCTCTGAATATGCTTTGTTCCCTGCCTAGAATGTTCTTTGAGTGGCTAGCAACTCTAGTCTTCCTTAACTCTTAACCTGTTACCTCCTCAGAGAAGGTGTCCCTGATTCCCATCTAAAGCAATTCTCTCCACTGTTTCTGTATCTCTTTATAATTTATGATTATTGTTTGCTTGTTTGTTATTCATTCATTCTACTCCATTAGAATGAAAGCTCCATGAAAGTGAGGAATTGTCTGTGTTGTTCAGGTGCCTGGCTCACAGTGGGTGTGGGATGGGTATCTGAAGATGGAAGGGAGGCAGCCCCGATTAGCCAGGTAGCTTTCGTCAAGTCACTTCCTCAGTTTCCCACCCCGTTGAATGAAGAGGTTAAACTCAATAGTCTTAAGGGCCTTCTCAGTACTGACATTTTACAATTCTTTTGTCTAGAACTAAAATGTGTGCTGGGGGTTAATAACCATTTCTTTCCAGTTTACAGGATGTTTTCATTTCCCTGATTTCATTTAACTTGTACAGCAGCCCTCAAAGGCCAGTCAGACTCTTCTTGCCAATGCCATTCACATAGTAGGGTAACCAAAACTCAGTGACTTAGGGATTTGCTCAAACTAACAGGTCCCAAACCTAGGCCTTCAACTTCTACTTTCTAGCTTTTTTCCATAATCTCACCCCAAGTCAACCTGCCCTAGGTGAGAAGAAAGAGAACCAAGTAGGAAAATGGGGGCTTTCTCAGCCTCCCCTGCCCTGGTGGTCATGTTACTCTCACCCTCAGAGTCCAGTAGTTTGAGATCCTTAGCCATCTGCTGGGTGACGTTAGCTAAATTTAACAGTAACAAACATGGCAATGACAAAATCTACCTTACGTAATTATCATGAGGACTCAAAGGCATTCAAAAAGACTTCAAGATTTTCCTTTCTCTCTAAGAATTATTTGAAGTCTGCTGTCCTAGATGCCCATTTACTGAGGAGGGTGGACTGGGGTTGAATGCGGAGAGGGGTCCTTCCTCACTGCCCTAGACTCATCCTGACTCAGGAACCTGGCGGACCGAGGCTGTGTTCAGTGAGGAAGCACTGATCAGAATTCCAAGTGACATCCCTCTTCATACTGCTGCCACCCTGAGTGTCAATCCCTGCACGGCCTACAGGATGTTGATGGACTTCGAGCAGCTGCAGCCAGGTAGGAAGCTGCAGGTGAGAGGAGCGGGCCAGGGTCTCCTGACTGGGGTGTGACCCAAATTCTGGTCCTGAGGTCCTGGTCCCTTAGCAACCTAATGGAGAGGAAGACGGGCCCCCTAACCTGGATGAGTGTGTTGTTGTTACTTTTGCTTAGAAAGATGTTAGGTTGGTTCCTAGAAAACATGCTGAAACCTCATGAGGAATACACTCTGAAAACCGCTGAAGGACCACATTCCTAGAGCTTGGGATGGAATTCTATCATTCAGCAAAAACGTATCGCGCTGTGCTAAGCACTGGGGATACAAAGCCAGACAAGATAGACACAGTCCCTGTGTTTTCAGTAAAATGCTGAACTTAGTGTTAGTAATTCCACTCAGCATTTCTACAGCACTTTCCAGTTTACATAAGTGCCTTTACACACATTACCCCACTGAAGGCATTAAATCGTCAGGGCAGTGCAGTGAAGTTGGTAGCATTGCTCCCAAGCTCAAGCCCCAGGCTTACAACCTCGGTCTGAACTCCAGCTTCACCTTTCACTAGCTGTGTGAGCTGACCTCTCAAATCATTAGGTTTTTCATCCATAAATGGAGAATAAAGAGTTTGAAGGTTAGCTGAAACACTGCACAGGGCTCGGCATACAGTGCAATAAGTGCTTTCATTATTCCTCCTTTTTATAAATGAGAAAACCAAGGTCCAGAGAGGTAAATTATTTGCGTGAGATTTGTTAGCCAGGAAATGACAAAGCCAGGTGTTATATTTGGGGTTTCCTGAAAGCAGAGCCCGAGACTGAGGAGGTGATCCCAGGAAACAAGAGTGAGGGAATGGGGAGAGCAAAACTGGGAAAGAGAAGCCAGTGAAAGCTGTTACTGCTGCATGTGACAGGAACTCAGTCCTGTGTTGGGGGGGGGGGAGGGTAGGGGAGCCTAACAACCCTCCCAGAGCCCACCTCAGAATTGACCTCCAAAAGATGGGAAATTACCCACAGACTGTCATGCCCCATTGTGGGCATATGTGCAAGCTGGTAGGGCCATGAAAGTCACCCGGTCTAGCTTTGTCATGCTCAGGAAACTGAGGCTGAGAGATGTTGGAATGTGATAAACTTTGGTGGCTGCTGCTGCCCAAGGCTAGCTGAAGTCCAGTCCCAGCTTCCTGCCAAGAGAAATGCAGGTTCTCACAGCTGTAGCAGAGCAGTCCTAGCAAACTTAAGTGGAAAAACCAGCAGTGTGACCAGGGACTTCTCTCAAGTCCTAGTGCAGTAGACACTTTGGTCATCTGTGTCTCATCCCTTTAGGCCACCCCTGATCTGGGCCACCGCTGTGGTGGGCACAACAGCATTCTGACACCACCCCACCTCAGATGCCCACAGTGCATCTCTCCACTTTTCTGCCTTGGGGCTGGTGTGACATGGACTAGATTGGTGTTAAACTTATGGTCTCGACCCACTGTGAGAATTGTACTTTACACATGTTGATATTCGGTACATAGACAAAGCAAAGTTTCACTGAACAATATTTACCCTTACTATTTGTGATGCACTCTACTATTTTGTATTCTATGTTCCTCAATTTTAACTGAAAAAATAAAATACTGCATTCGTTTCATAACCCACTAATGAATGACAACCTGTATGCTGACCCCAGCTAAGAAGAATGGGCATTCTTCTTCCAGGAAGTCCTCCATTTCTAGCACCGGATCCTGCTGCCTTTTAAAACCCATACAGCGTTTCAGAGGTAACAAGAGTACCTTCTTGGACATGACAGCACTGACTCTAATCAGGAGCATCCTGATTGGTGCTCATAAGACTCCTATTTTATAGAGAGGAAACTGCGGTTCAAAAGATCACGACTTACCCCATCTCATTCAATTACAGTTAGTGGTGAAGCTGGGGCCCACACTGAAGTCCATCTCATTCTAGAGCATGCATTTTTCCCAACATGCCACATTGCCTCCCCATTGACTAATTCCAAAGCTAGGTCTTGGCTCAGACCACAAACTTTTTATAGGACCCTATTTCAGGGGCTGCCAATTTCTCCATTATGACTTCAATCCCAATTCAAGGCATGTCACTTTTATTAAGCAATACGGAGGGGAAATAAGGCATGGCCATCCCCTCAAGAAGCTGCAAGCTCTTGGTACAAATGGACCTATATACAACCAAGTATAAGATGAAGCAGACCATGTATATTAATAAAGAAGCCTGCAGAGTCTGTGGGAGCACAGAGGGAAGAATCTGGGAAGGCTTCATGAAGGGAGCCACATTTGAGCTGTGCTTCAAAGGATATATAGAATTTAAAACAAAGGGAGAGAGAAAGGGAAAAGCATTGCAAACCAACGAAATAACCTAAGCAGAGACTTGAGGACATAAAAATTGGAGGAGGATGATAAAGGATATGTAATTATTTACACAGCAGATTCTAAATTTCATCCAGTGTAGACTGAGGTGCCGAATCTAAGGAGGCACCATGGGTGTTGTGGAAGTTTGGGGTCATTGGGAGAAACGTGAGCAACACTCCAAGTCTAAGAAGGCTCAGCAGCCAAGTTCTGGATCTCCTTTGAACCTGAGCACTCCATCTCTTGCCTTATATAATAGGATCTCAGGTTGGAAGGCCTTTTCTTATTACAGGTCTCCAGGGCTTGACTTTGGTCTCTTCCTGGATCCACAGGGGATTCTGTCATCCAGAATGCAGCCAACAGTGGAGTGGGGCAAGCAGTCATCCAGATCGCCGCAGCCCTGGGCCTGAGGACCATCAATGTGGTCCGAGACAGGTGCGTGGGGAGGCGGAATCCCAAATCTGGAGTTGGGCCTTTCCACCTCACAACCTGCATTTCCACCAGATGGCGCCCTTGCATAAGCTGGCCTCTGAGCAGGCTGCCTCTTGCACGCGGAAGAGCCAGCCACAAGAAATGAAGTCCAGGTGGCTTTTGGCTATAGGATTTGTGGATCTTTGAAATGCAAAAGGAGAGCAGGAAGAAGGTGGAGATGGTCATTATTGAACACTAGGAGTTTTTGAAACTCTTGACTTGTGATAACCCCATGTTTTCAAAACCACAATTCATATTTGGGAATGTTATAAGCTGTGTTATTCTTTCTGTGAACTGTCTAACCAAGGGCCCTTTTCCCTTGCATTTTGTATGGTACTTTGAAGTGCAGTAAATACAGATTGAAGGAGACAGGACAGGTTTGTCAACTTTGTTTCACAGATGAGGAAACTGAAGTTTCAGAGAAAGGAAGCAATTTGCTCAGGGAGACATAGTAGGTCAGTAACAGACTGTTTCCTGACTTGTACTCTTTTCCTCATATCATCTAGTTTCCTTGAACCTCACTGTCCACATGTGTGGCCATGTCTGTCATGAAAGTCCAGTCTTAGCAGGAGAACTGATACTTGCTTCAGTTCTCTATCCCCTCAGTTGTGCTAACAAAATTATTGTTTGCCTTGGCCAAAGAGGCCTCAAGCCACTCCTGGATAGAGTGTATTTGCACAACACTCTGAAGAGCCTCTTGATAAGAGAGAGGAGGGAAAGGATGTGAGTTTGTCATTTTAGTAGAAAAAAATCAGGAAGTGAAATGACTTCTCCCTGGGCACAGATAGTTTCTAGCATCCTTGAGCTGGCAAGAACTACAGAAATCACCCAGCCTAACACAATGCAATATATATATGCCTTACTGTTAAAATATACACCTGATACTTACTGGATTTTGTTAGCCAATGTCACCAAAAAATAATTTTTTTTTTTAAAGAAAGAAAGAAATCACCCAGTCTAGCTCTCTCATACCAGTGAGAAAACCAAGGCCAAGAGATGCTGGAGTATGATTAAACTGGGTGGCCAGCCCCAGCTCAAAGCTTGGCTTAAACCTGATCCCAGCTTCCCACAAAGAGAAATTCACCTCACGTCTGTAGCAGAGTCCAAGGAACCTTCAGTGGAGAAAGTGAGCAGATGTGACCAAAAATTGTGTTTGGTTTCCAGACCTGATATCCATAGGCTGACTGACAGACTGAAGAACCTGGGGGCTGAGTATGTAATCACAGAAGAAGAGCTAAGAAACCATGAGATGAAAAACTTCTTTAAGGTACCTAGAATGAGGGATGTTGCACCTCCATTCCATGCTTACCTCCCTTACGAAAGTTGCCTTGAACTAGAAAAGCTGGGGACTGGCTTTGTTCCTCTTCACATCCTCCCTTCGTCTCTTCATGAAAGAATAAAGCCCATCCCTTAGCCAGGGGACAGCACGCATCAAGTGCCCAGATGCTGTAAGAGAGGCAGGAGAGAAGATGGGTTAGAAAACCCTGTATGACTGATGTTTTTGAATATCTGTGGTGAGCCACATTTCCCCACATAGCAGATGTGAATTGAATCTCAGAGCTGGGAGAGGGCCTGAGGAAACTGAGGCACAAAGAGGGAAGAGAAAGAA
The DNA here is from genome assembly GCF_014176215.1 of Rousettus aegyptiacus. Taxonomy (NCBI): domain Eukaryota; kingdom Metazoa; phylum Chordata; class Mammalia; order Chiroptera; family Pteropodidae; genus Rousettus; species Rousettus aegyptiacus. Next base: position 18,055,434 of record NW_023416284.1, on the reverse strand, counting down.
AGAAGTAATATTTCCTAGGCACATACCTTATATCTGAGAATCCCACAAAAGCTCTACAAAGTAGATGCCATCTGTTTCATAGACGAGGAAACCAAAACTCAGAGAATATAAAGGAGTTGACCAAGACCACACAGTTGTAAGTGGTAGCGTCAGGGCTAGCCCCAGGTCTCTCCAAACTCATAGCCTCTTAACCTTCCATAACCTCTAAGTGACCAGAACCTGGTAAGTGACCAAACCACATCTCGCCCCCTTTTCACTGAACTCTGGAGGGACCAAACTCACCCACTAGAGAGCACACACCTCTTAAGACCATTTCCGAAGCAATAGATCAGCACATCTAATATAAACTGAATTCTAAGTGCTGAAAAGAGATGCAGTCAGGGAAATGAAGTCCTTCCAAACAAACCGTAGGTGCCCTTTGTCTATTCTTTCCCAGAGGAGGTGACTTTTGGACAAAATCCCTAAACAGATATTAGGATTGGGTTGGTAAAGAAAAGGCCCTTCCCAAGAAGAGAAAAAAGAGTTTGAATGCATGGACATGTGTTTTCTCTACTCCCTCCTTCTTGGGGCAGGGAAATGCTGTTTGAAGCAGCTTCAAAGCCCACATGGAACTCCCTCACTGCAGTTTCCTTACTTTTCAGGATGTGCCCCGGCCCCGGCTTGCTCTCAACTGCGTCGGTGGGAAAAGCTCCACAGAGCTGCTGCGGCACTTAGCGTAAGTCACCTGGCCCTGCAAGTCCAGTTCACCAGCGTCCTCCAGGCCTTTAGGTGGGGGGACCATCAAGTGACCATTCCCAATGACCAAGGTGAGCCAAGGCCAGGTCAGCATGACCCCAAGTAGGAAACTGGGACCACAATCATGTCTTAGTTATCTGGACACTTCCTTTCTCAACCACCTTCTTTATTGGTGATGGAGAGGCCCATCCGGCTTTGTTTTTCCAAGGGACCCCGGAAGTAGACTGGGAGGCTCTCTGTGATAGGGGAGTGGTAAGCATTCATAACCTAGGGGCACCTTAAAAAGTCACTAAGTCCTAGCTTATTAGCTTTTAAATTTTTTATTAGTTTTTAAAAATAGACTCTAATTTTAGAGATAATATTGTGCTTAATACAAAACATTTTCGAAAGCATATTAAAGTACAAAGGAAAAATTAAGCACAAAAATTACCTATCATCCCACCACTGAGGGGGAGAAGCTCTACTGACAGTGTTAACAGTGCATCCCTTTCCTTTTTTTTTTCTTTTATTATAAACTTCTCAAGCTGAAGAACAGCCAAAAGGATACTTCCCAGCTAAAGCAGGAATCTCTTAAACACCATCCATTGACACATATTTGCTAGCACTTACTTGCTACTGGATTCAGAATTGGCTGAAACACTGAGGGAACCCTCTAGAACTCACAGAGTAGTGGGAAGATGGGTCCTGTGCTCGAAGAGCTGTGATAACACTCGCTGAGCGTTACGGTACACTTGACTTTGTGCAGAGTACTTGACATACTCCTCCCATAACCACCTAGGCGAGGCCTACTGTTCCCATCCCTGTTTGTACATGGCTAGGAGGGTGATTACCTACCTACCCAAGGTCTAGGAAGCAGCAGAGCCAGGCTTGACCCTGAGGTATTGTGAGCAAACCTCTCCAGTCCTACTCCAGGTAACCCCCAAGGCAGATTGCAATCCCGTGTCACCTGGAGGAGGAAACCTTGCCCAGAGGTTACAGCGTAGGCATTGGAGTCCAAAAGGCTGGGTTCCAGTCCCAGCTCTGCTACTTCCTAGCTGCGGACCTATGAAAAGTTAGGCAATACATGAAAAACTAACCAGGCCTCAGTCTCTTCGCCTGTCAAATGGGGGGATATAAACCCTTTCTACCTCAGACATTTAGTCTGAGGGACACTGAGGTGATGTACTAATCACTATACAAATGAGGGATAGGCTTCAGTTTTCTCATCTGCAAAATAAGGGTAATAAAATGCTCCCTGGGGGTTACTCGGAGGCTTCACTAAGCCAATGTATGTGCAGTGCTCGGGCCTGTGCCTGGCACATAGTAAATGCCCAGTAAATGTTATTGATTCTGATTAGACAAAACACAGTGGGAGTACAGGAAAGAAGGACTCCATACCTCCAGGAGCTACTTTCTAGAACAAGTAGCAGTTGAAGGGAACTTAAGACCAAAGCCTCAGGGACAAAGAGTTACCTGCCTTGCACAGCCACTTCTTCCATTTTGTAGTTTACAAAGTCTCCCTTGTGTTATCCCAAAGTGAGCCTCACTCATCTCTGATCAACAAACTCCAGAAAGAGCCAGGTAGTAGAGAGGGGAACACAGGGTGAGTCAAGCATGTGAAGTGCTAGCTTGTTAGCCTTTAAAAATTATATGATCCTCTCTCCTGTTTGATTGCTGGGGTGGCTATGAGTTTCAGGCAGCAGATCCTGGCAAGGCCCCTGCTGCAGCAAGAGGACAATCGCCATCATTCTCTAGACCAGCCTCACCATTCCTTAGCCTATAGCTGTTTCATCTCACTCATCCTTCGCACGAGCATGTGAGGAAGACAGGCGATCTGGCCCTGTGTCAATGCCATGCCCATAGTTGCATACCTGTGAGTAGAGTAGAGCTGACTAAACTCGGGTCTTGAGCTTTTCTCAGTAGAGCACGCTTCGTTGCAGCCGCTCATCAAAGCCTGACTGGGTGGTGAAATCAGTGGGTCCCAATCCTGCCCAAACATGTAGGTTATCTGGAGGAAGGTTGTTTTTAATATAGATCCTTCCCTCCTGGTTCATTAAATCCAGGGCCAGGCCTACGAATCCATATTTTTGGACCCTTCCCAGGGATTCTGAAAGCAAGTTTAGGCTCCAGGATTCCAATAGAAGCATGGTGGCAGGTTCCAGAAGGGCTCTGAATCTGCCTGCACCCACCCTGACCTCTCTGATTCTTCAGGCCCGGAGGAACTATGGTGACCTACGGGGGGATGGCCAAGCAGCCTGTCATCGCTTCTGTGGTAAGCTGGTGGGGAAGGCAGGCCTGGAGATGGCCCCAGATACCACAGTTGTCTCAGCGCAGGCAATGCCCCTGTCACTGGGGGAGGACTGTGCACCTTAAGTGGTATCTGAAGTTCTTGCCCTCAGAGCCAGTATGTCCTTCCTGTATCCGCAGAGCCTGCTCATTTTTAAGGATCTCAAACTTCGGGGCTTTTGGTTGTCCCAGTGGAAGAACGATCACAGTCGAGGTGAGTGGATGGTGGCACCATTGCCAAGGGTTGCACAAGAGGCCAGTGCCTACTGCGGAAGTGACCAGCTACTCTGAGCCTGAAGAGGTGATCAGACCCCCATCCCCACAACAGGGTGAAAGAAAACAGCCTCTAACTCTAGCTAGTCTGTGAATACTTATTGGACTGAAGTGGGCTAGTCCTTGTGAGCACAGCGTTGAGCAATGCAGACCCCGCCCTGAGTAAAGAGAACAAACTCTGGAGCCAGCTTGCCTGTGTTCCAATCCTGCTTCTACCATTTCTGGTTAGAGGTTCTGCCTAACCTAGCTGTGGGACCTGGACAAGTTACCTAACCCTGCCCCCCTAAGGTAAATGTCATAATAGTTCAAACTACTGTTGGCCCTATTTGACAAAAGAAGAAACTGAGGTTCAGAGTGGTTAAGTAGCTGGCTCAAAGTCACCCCACCTAGGGAATAGTGCAGCCAGAACATGAACAGCCAGTTTCTCTGACTCCAGAACCTGAGCCAGTACACTGCTCTTCCTCTCCTGGAGGACTGGTTCCCCAGGGAGTGACCCCCACCAAGCTAAGACCGAAGAATAACAGAGTTATCAAAGTGAAGAAGAGGAAAAGGGTGGTGTGAATGGGGTGTTTCAGGCAGAAAAAAATAGCACGTGCCAAAGCCCATCAGAGTGGGAAGCCAGACAGATTGGTTGTGACCTTTTTAAGGAGTTCAGACTATCATAAAGACAAGAGCCATTAAAGTGTTTTAAGCAGGGAGATATAATTAGATTCAAATGTTGAATGAATTGATGTCTATGAAAAAATACTTCCCAGCTGATGCCTTCACTTCTCATCTTCCTGTACCATATTGGGTCCTTAGTGGAAGGGGATGTTGGTGGCCTCAACTTGTAGGATTCTAAGTGCACCAGCCTTAAGCCCTCAGGGAAAGGTCCTTTCCCAGCAAAGCTCATCTGTTCCACATCAACTGGTGTACCAGGCACACCCATCTCCCTCCCTGTGCCTCTTCTGGCTTCCCTACCTTGAAATAATCCTGCCCCTCCCACCCCATTCAGGACTCCGGGTTGCACCCCAGTCAGGTTCTGTGGGTCTGAGCCATTGTAGCCACTATTCTGCCTGCCTGTCGGCTCCTAGGGCCACTCCCCATGTTCCTCTGTCCCCACCCTGGCCTTGCTGTCCTGAGCACAGGTGGAGACCAGGCTGCCTCCACAGCCGCCCTATCTGTGGCCAAGCCCTGGGCTCTCAAGGCTTTCCTGGAGCTCAGCACCAGCTCCTGCCAGCGAGGCTGACACAGGTGCCATTCTGCCAAGCCCTGCTGCTCCCCTGTCTAACTTCCTCTGACCTCCCACAGACCATTTGGAGGAACTGATCCTCACTCTGTGCCACTTCGTCCGCCAAGGCCAGCTCACAGCCCCCGCCTGCTCCGAGGTCCCACTGCAGGACCACCATCATGCCTTGGAAACCTCAATGCATCCCTTCACATCATCAAAGCAGATTTTCATCATGTGATAATAATCCCAGAGGAGCCAGAGCAAAGTATGGGGGGAGGGAGACAAGTCAGCAGGACAGGTGTTGTCTCCTCAGTCAAGGCCCTCAACCTTCCCCAGGCTGCTCCTCTCCTCACTGTCGGTTCCCACTAGAAGAGCTGTGAAGCCAGCCAAGGCTTTCCCCAGGGCCAGCCTCTGGAGATCTAATAAAGTCTGAACTTCTTAAACACAAAAGACAAAAACCAGTAGAAGTCATCCCTGTCGAAAAGAACCATCACTGGACACCTATCATCTCCCAGGACTAAGAAGTCCCCTTTCTTGCCTGTCCTCCATTCCTCCCTAGCAATCATTTCCTGATAGCCTGAAGGCAAAGCAGGGGTGGGCCTGGCAGGTACAAAAGCCAGTGAGACACAATTTCTGCCCTCAAGCTGCCCAAGCCCACAGAGGAGAATCTTCTGAAAAAGGAAGGTTTGACTCATTCCAAGTGATGCGCAACGCCGTCTGAGGCAGGAGGAGGATCCGCCATGCGTGGGATTGAGTGCCATGCCGAGAAACCAAGGAAATGTGGTCTCAGGAGGCAGGACCACCCCATCGAACATCCATTCTAACTGGGGAGGCAGATGTTACACCTGTGGCTCTAAACCTGAAGTCATTTTACCCCTGGGGGACATTTCATAATGTCTGGAGACATTTTTGACTGCATAATGGAGAGGGTGCTACTGGGATCTAGTGGGTAGAGGTCAGTGATGCTGCTAAAACACCCTACAATGTACAGAGCAGCCTCCCTCAACAGAATTATCCAGCCCAAAATGCCATAGTGCCACTGATGAGGGACCCTGCATTAAACCCATAATCCCACAATAGTGATCAGTGTGCTAAAGAAGACATGTGTGAGGTGTCATGAGAGTGTAACTGAGGTCTTGACCTAGGCTTGGGGTCAGGGTGCCTTAGGCGAAGCTTCCTGAGATGAAGCTTAGAAGTGCGCCCTTTAAAATAGTTTTATTCAAAGAGAAGAGTTGAACGGTATGTGACTTTTTATTTGCTTTCTGATCCACTCACCCAAAGTAGAAAACCAGAGACTTTGGGATGTCTCCTTTATCACCTGGCCTTCTGTCCCTTAGCCCAAGGGTCTCATTCAGGGAATACTTATTAGGTGCCTCATGTGTGCTTGAGACTAAGGATCCCCAGGAGAGATGCAGGCTGGCCCCCTAGCTCCTTAGCCTACTGCAGGGGATAGACTTTTACAATATACTAATGACAGATACAAAGGGGTTCACAGGGTGGAGGGCACAGTGCAGCTTTACCTGAGAGTTTAAGGAAGGCTTCTCTGAGGAAACGTGATCACAGCATATCTTGAAGGCCTAGCAGGAGAAGGCATACCAAGCAAAGGCAGCAGCACGTGTGAGCATTTGGAGACCCAGGAGAGCCTGGCAGTTGGGGAACTGCCAACAGGCAAGTGTAGCCACTGCCTAAGACGTGGGGAAAATGTGAGGACTGAAGTGGAAACAGTAGGCAGGGGTCAGAGCAAAGGGTCACAAAGTCAAGACTTAACGTTTGAGACCTGGGTTGGCGCTCGGATGTCAGTGGAGTGATGCGGAAACACTGGCTTGGAAGGCCAGAGTACACTCAGGTTTACTTGCACACCAGCATGTACACAGGCTCCCAGCATGATTGATCCTCTTGCCTTTGGGAGCACCTTGTGTGTCCTCTGGAGAAAGGACTTGGCTTCAGCCTGGAGCTGGGGAAGGTCTGCAGGTGCCCTCTGGATAAGATTTGCCACCTTGTACACCTGGGTACAGGATCAGCCCCAGCTCACCCAAGTCCCTCCCATCCCCCTGTCCTCTATTCTCAAGGTTGGTGAGACAGAGGATTTGTACAGATGGCCAATGTGGGCAAGTGAAAAAAGCCTGAGGAAGTGGGTGGCTGCCCAAAAGCCACTGGAATGAAAGATAAGATTAGGCTCTTGGGGGACAGTCCACAGTGTTGGGCTCAGTGGGAGTGATGAGTGTGCAGCCATGGAGAAAGAGCAGGCAGGCCCTTGTTACAGACTCTGAGGAGGCACACGGGAGGGAGGAAGGTTCATGACCCCATGGTCAGAGACCTCGTGGAAGACCCTGCAGAATGTCCTAAGAACAGTATCTCTAGAGGCCTGGGAAGTGACATTGGAGCTGAGCTTTAAGGGATAATTATTGTTTTCTCAGGGAAGGGAGACAAGCCTTACAGATTAAAGCAAAGTTACAGAGGCAGTACGTTTATGTTTGAATCTTCTCATTTTCCCCAAATATCCATTTTCTTCCTAAGAATGAAGACTAATGACTTTTAGATGGGCACATGGTAAGCTGGAATAAACAGTTTTCCCTGCCACCCTTGCAGTAGATCTCCCTTGTGATGTAAGCAGAAGTGTTAGGTATCATTTCTTAGGAACCTCTTTAAAATATAGCTGGAATCTATCCGTATTTTTTCTTCCCCATCCACCATCCTCCTAGCTGGGATACAGACATGATTCCTGGAATTTGCATAGCCATGCAAATGTGTTAAAAATGGATCCCTGACACCCAAAAGCCCTGACTGCCCACCTTGGTTGGGGCTTGAGAAATAAGTTCTACTTAAAAAAATAAACTTCTGTGATATTTAACCCCCTAATATTTAGGCTTTCTCTGAACCTAATCATAACTGATAACATCCTATAATTTAAACTGAAATCAAGTCAATCAACATGAAACTGAAAAAGTGAATTGTGGTAGTTTGTGATTCCCACCTAAGGAATGTGGACTTTATCCTGTTGACAATACGAACAAAAGATTTCTGAGCCAGATCAAAACTGTGCTTTGGAAAAATCCCTCTGGCGCTAGGTTGGGAGTTAATTTGGATAAGGGAAGCACTAAAGAAAGAGATAAAATCAGAAATTCTTAGGCTTCTAAATTTCAGATAAGTAAATTCTCCCTAGATGTCTAAGATCAATGTAGGGATTACCAACATTTAAGAAGCCATGGAGGGAAGGAGACTGAGCAAACAACATCAAAAGAGAATCTGACTTAAAAATGGATCATACTTCACAAGTACAGGAGATTGTTTTGTTTTTAATTTCAGGCTGAATAATCTCTTCGTGGGGTTGGGACAGGTCTTTTGGCCCACTAAGTAAACGAAGTCCTTTTTATGGTTAAAGGAGGAGGAACCTTTGGCTACAAAACTAAAAAAAGACAAACGGGCTTTACCTCCTAAACTAAAGCTTGGGCACACCGGAAGGCCTGAGGCTAAGTGACTTTAGCTCTCCCTGATGTCTTCTGGGAAGCATCCACTCTACACTACCTACAGCCACTACTGTAATATTGATGACTGCACCTTGGGAGATGAGATAATTAATTATACCTGCTTTCCTAAGGGAAAGACTGAGGCCCAGAAAAAAAAAAAGTTTCTTGCATCTTCATTTAATTTTTACAATTTCCCTATATCACTAAGATTTTAATAGCGCCACTTCATCTGCTCAAGATCACAGCAGGCAGCAAAGCTGGCACTAGACGCCAGGTCCCCTGATCCTGTCTGGTCACCATACCAGTCCCAATTCTTTTGCGCACCCCCCTCCAGTTGGCCTTGAGCTTCCTTTTTTCCCAAGACTCCTTGATTTTGTTCAATGATAATTAAATGTCAATCAGAAGAGAGTTCAGGTTTCCCTGAGTTTATGTCTCATGGCGAGGCATGAAAAAAAAGGGCAGGGGCAGGGGCGATTAGGAGGCCACTGAAGTAGTCCAGATAATTTATTCAGTGAGTAAATATTTTGAACACCCATTATTTGAAAAGCAGTGTCATAAGTGCTAGGGATATAGCTGGAGACAAAAAATATGGCCCCTGATACTGGAGAATTCACATTTTAGTGGTGGAGAAAGACAGGGAAGAAGTGAATAAAGAAATTATGGCATATGATAACTGCTGTGAAAAAAAAATACAGTGTTATAGTGATGGGGTACTTGAGAAAAGGTAGACAAGGAAGGTCTGAGGCCTGAATAAAAAGGAGCCAGCTATATTCCAGTCAGGAGCAGCATGTTTATAAGCCCTAATGTGTGAACAATATGGCAAGGCCTGAACTAGCTTATTAAGTGGGAGTGGAGAAAAGTAAATAGGTCCATGAATATTTAGAAGGAAAAATCAAAGGGCAAACTGAATGTGGTGGTAGAAGGTTGAACTTCATCACCTTGCTGGTTGGCGGTGCCACTCCCAGAGTTAAGAACTGCGAGCAGAGCAGGTTTTGGAAACAGGCATTTTCCCTCCATAGGGCTCTTTCCTATCTGTACAATAGACTGAGCAGATTATATAATAACCAAGGTTAGTTCTAGTTCTTAAGAATGTTATGTTCTTCACACTTTACTAAATTCCAAATGGATTAAAGATTGCAATAGGAATATAAGCCCTGAAAGTAACAGAATGAACCATGGGAGGTGTGTTTTCTTAAAAAACAAACAAACAAACAAACAAAAAAAACCTCAGTGAGGAAGGCCTTTCGAACTACAGTACAGAACCAGGCAAAATCAAAAGTCAACAAACTGGGAAGAAATATTTGCAACTCATTTGACAAAGAACTGATTTCCCTTTTATATTGTGAACTCTGAATCAATAAGAAAAATGGGCAAGAGATATAAACAGGAACAGAAAGTAAAATATAAGTGTTTCTTAAACATATGAAGTAAGGCTCACTTAAGTCAAGATCATTTCAATTTACATTACCCAAGATACCATTTTTCAGGGATCAGGTTGACAAAGATCATAAAGTCTGATAACACCACCTTGCTAAAGAAATGGAGAAATAGGTACCTATGGAGAATCGAGCAATATCTATCAAAACTCCATTTGCTCACACCCTTTGACCCAACTAACTATCTTCTAGGAATAGATTCTACATATATGTGTGTACAAAGTTACTCATTGCAGCAGTTATAACAAAAGTTTAAATTTACCTCAGTGTCCTTAACTATTATACTCATTAAATTGCTGTTTATAAAATAGTATATTAAAAGCCATAAAAATAGTCCTGAGGAAGCTCCTTTTGTACTCATAGAGTGATTTTAAAAATATATTAAGTGCAGAACTGTATGTATAGTACACTACCATTTCCTTTATATGTATGAAAAAACCTATGAAAGGACATTTAAGAAACTGACTACATTGATTGCCTCTGAGGGAAACTAGGCAGCCAGGGGAGAAATGGGAAGGTTAATGAATTACTCTCTCGAAATTTAATTTTAAAAATAAAAACAGCAAAGAAAACTCCTTGTGGTTCTATGTAAATTGGGTTAGTGAGAAGGGAACCGATATTTGAGCTCCTACCACGTTCCAGATGCTATTCCAAGCTCTTCCACATACACTACCCATTTAGTTCCTGGTGGTCCATTGAGGTGGCATATATTATTCTAATTTTACAAATTAGAAAGTAGGTTTAAATGGTCAAGTAATTTAGTCAGTGTCAAGCTTAATCTCCCTCCAAAGCTCCAGCCTTCTCCACTTTCCACGCTACTTCTACTGAAACACTGTCCTATATTTAACATGTTATTATTGGGCACTTTGCGATGTGCTGGGAACAGTACTACGTGCTTTACGTACCTATTCTCATAATTCTCGACAACTCCGGATGGTTCAAATTACTATCCCCCTTTTACAGGAAAGACAAACAAGGCACAGGGAAGTGGCGCCTAACAAGCCCAAGGTCACGGACACATAAACGGTCAGAAGCCAAGTTTATTTCCAGAGTTCCTGCTTTAAAGTCGCAACGACTCAAGGTTCAAAGGACAAAAGCAAGAACGCTCGCTAGGCGGAGGGAAACTCGAGCACTTCCGCGTGGAGGGGCGAAGCCAGAGGCTGCGGTAGGCGGTGCAGACCCGTCACGGCGAGCTCGCGAGAGGACGTGCCCGGGTAAAGGGGGGCGGCGGCCCCGTGCCGCTTGTACCACCTGTCGATCACTTAGTCCCGCCCCACGCCAGCGCGCCCCCTGGCAAGCCCCGCCTCCACTCCTGGCAAGGCGGGAAGCGAACGCGCGCTCTCTCCCGTTACCCTCCGCCTGCGGGAAGGGCGGGGGAAGCGGGAGGTGCGCGCTCGCGAGCTGCGTGCTCGCGTACGTCGCCGGGGTTCGGCTGCGTCGGTCCCGCCACCCGCCCGTTGCCGCCGCCGTCCCCGCGCTCTCGCTTCGCCGGCCGCCGCCTAAAGGGGCTGGGGCCTGGCCAAGCTGCCGCCGCCGTTGCCGGAATGCCGCGGGTGTACATCGGCCGCCTGAGCTACCAGGCCCGGGAGCGCGATGTGGAGCGCTTCTTTAAGGGCTACGGGAAGATCCTGGAGGTGGATCTGAAGAACGGGTGAGGAGGGCAGAAGAGGGGCCGCCCGGGTGGAAACAGGGCCCTGGCGGTGGCAGGGAGGCCGCGGGAACGGGAGAGGGATGCCTGCCTTCCGCGGAGCTGCTACCGGCCTGCTCCGGCTCCGCCATAGTCGCGGCGCCTCGGGGGCGCGGGTAGGCCCCGGCTCCCACTGCGCCTGCGCGGGTCGGGGTAGTGGAGGGATAATGGGAGCGATGGTGAGCCTCGGAGTGGGACGGGGAGACGGAAAACCCCAGTGGGATTGGGGTTCGGGGCAGGAGTGTACACCTCCAGGGAGCCAGAAAGGCCTGGATTTTTCCTCGCTGGGCTCCGAGACTGAGGCCCAGTTCGTCGCTGGCTAGAGACCGACCTTTCCCGCTCTTGTGGGCTGCTGGAAATAAACAGGCAGGATTTCCTGCTCCTGTTTTACCTCTTCCTCAGTCTGATGGATCAGACGGCCACAACGCATCTTTCCCAGGGAGAAGAGCCCTGGAGGGAGGCCCTGTTTAAACTTGCCATGTGCCACACTTTTTTGGGCGGGAGACTCCGATTTGAGTAGTCTAGTGACAGTTTCGAAAGTATCGTCTTGCCGTACTGAAGGCCTTCACTGTTCCCTCTACAAGGGTAAATTAAAGTTACCTCGTTATCTTTAAGACTGCGTACAGAGTTTTCGGGCTGTGGTTTCCGTTCTCCAGCTTGCCGAAAAATTGCTTTATCGTTGTAAAATTTGTTGGATAATAGTGGCTACCCTGGCTAGAACCTGCCTCAGCTAGCCAATGTAGATGGAGACGCACAGCCCAAAATTGCTAATTTACTGCCTCTCTGGATATGGTCTGTTGTATTCCTAATCTACTTTGGCAAAGCAGGGCCGCTGGGGCTACGTGTTTCAGAGAAAACAGGTGAGGAGTTAGGCCTGAAGAAGCTGCAAAAATTTTAGGTAGGATTTAGACATGGATATAAAAATTAAAAGGAGTAGAGGGAATATTTCAGGGTAGTGAATCTTGGGTATTAGAGAAACCCTCGGCTTATGTGTGTGTTTGTTTTAAAGACTTGCTTTGTAACAGGGCTGATATGGCCACAGTTCACTCCCTAGTGTAATACTAGCAACTAACACTTGAGAAATTAATGTAATAAGATTCCTTAATGCAAGTTGCACATTTGGGGAAAAAAAATTGGTAGCTACTGTATGTATACTCAAATTGTTGACTGGATTTTAAAAATCATTTTAAATTGATCATTAGGAAGAATCATCTTCTTACTAAGGAAAATGTCCTCAGATTGAATACTGACAGTAAAATACAGAAATTTTTCATTTTGTACGTTGAGCTTTCAGTTCTTAAGGAATTTATTAAAGTGGATTTTGGTATTATCGTGATGCATACATATCTGAGAGATGAAGTTAAAACTCCCTGTTTTCTTCAGAGCTCAAGTAAATTGACAGAATAAATTTTATAGGAAAAGCTTGCATTTTGAAGCCAGACAGACCTGGGTCAAATCTTAGCTTCACCACTTAACTCTGCAGGCAAGTTACTTCGTGGATTCTTAAGTTTCCTTAAGGAAGGTTAGAGATAATTGTGAAGCATTTGGCTCATAGCTGTAAATGATAGCCATGATCAAAAGGATATGACCATGATCTTTAGGAGGCATCTTAGCTTCTAAGTATTTGATAATGTGAAGCATATTTGGTGAGGTCCGTTTTCTAAAGTTACTCAAATGATAGCAGGAAATGGTGATGATACTGTTGAGGAAAAAGGCTAAGTGAACAAATATATTGATGACCCACCAACAGATGCCTACTACTGTGCTAAGTGAATTGGGGAGGAGGCAGAAAAGAATTCCACTCTTGAGTAAATTAAGTGTTTATGGTTATAACGTGCACTTTGAGTTAAATGCTTGCTCTCACTATAAAACAAGTAAAACTTGGAATGGTTTATTTGAAATGGGCTTTGAGGAATCAGTTGACTGGGGCTTGAAGAAAGAGAAGTGTCAGGGAATAGTAAATGTGTCATAACTAGTGATGAGGTGGTCCAATGAGGAATAATTTTAAATAATAAATTAGTTTGGATTAAGTCTCATTAAGGATCTAAAATTTTAACATATAAACCAGAAGCAACAACCATAAGACTTTATACTAAAAACTCAAAATCATGGATAGGAAGTCAAAGGCTCGGGGAGGGGGGGCGGAATTGAGTAACCCCAGAAATGATGAGATAAGAGGAAGGATAGATACTTCCAGGGCCCTAAATATTTCGGTCTCTTTCGGGGAAACTGTTCTTACAGTTGTGCTGCTAGACCATAGCATGCATGAAACCTGATTGAAAGTCAAGGTCGAAATGAAGAATGGGAAGTCACTTAAGGGATTCGAAGGCAGGTGTGATCAGTCACCAAGGGGGCACACCCGGCAGCATTCAGGAATCATTGCAGAGGAAAATTACTTCTGTGCAAAAGACCAATGGTATAGATGTATTTCAAGCAAGAATTGTCTGGGCTAGATGGCAGAAGTGCAGAGAAGTCAGAAAAGAAGGAGTTAGATCCACAAGGAAAAGATGGCATAATAGCAACGTGTGTAAGCTTATAGTCCTGGAAATTAAGAAAGATAGTTGGTCTCCCTGAGTATTTTTTAAGATATATGGACTGTGATTATCAGTAATTGAAACAAAAGCAGATTTTGGGTGGATAGGACTTTGAAGAATTGCTAGAGTTCAAATTTGTAGACGGGAGATACAGCAGTAGACAGATATGTTAAGCTGAAGGGTAGTGAGTAAAGTTCAGAACCAATTAAATAGGCGTCAAAGTACTGGTATGGTGGAAAGTCAACCAAACAGGGACGTGGATGAGCTCTCCAAATGAGATTTCAGTGTCCAGGAGAGGATTTTATGAGCCCTTTTAGGATTTGTAGAAGAGGTATGTGTGATAGTAGTTCATTATACTAGGCAGTTGTAATCTAGATTGTCTTTTAGCAAACTCCGAAAAAAGATAACTCCCTTAAGGACCACAAACGTGATGCAAATCTTCCCGGACCATAGAGATCACTCCGAATCCCCTTAGGGTCTCCTGTATTCATATCTGCCACACCAGCTCTGGCAAGAGCCATGGTGGGACAAGGGGTCAAGAAAGCAACAAACAATATTAATGGCCTGTTTCCATCCTTCCAACTCTATGGTAATTATTGCTGCCTTTGATTATTTGTGAATTCTGTGGGTTTCCGCCTCCCCCAACCCCCTGTAAAGTTGTCTTCATGTAAAGTGTAGAAGGTTTTGTTAATGTAGTAGTTTCTCTTGCCACAAAATTTGTGGTTTTGGTCATGGATCTTTATATCTTAATCGTTCCTTATTCTAGCTAATGAATAAAACGCATTCTCAGATTTTTTTACTTGCCTAGCAGCTGGACAGGTAAACCCCCAGATCATTGAGGTGTTTGTTTGTTTTAGTTTATTAAAGGCATGAATTAAAACTCCAAGGAAGTTTGACTATAAATTTCAGAACCTGTATTTCATTTTACAGTGCAATTATAAATAGCCAGAATTTTCAGGGGGATGTCCTGGTCTGTTTAATTGGATTTTCACAATATCTGCGTGTTACTAGGACGTTTTTATTTTCATCCTTGTTAAAAATTCCTTCAAATAGAAGGTGCCTTACTTAATTTTTTAAATATGTTGACTCTTTCAGTGAGTCAAGTTGTCCTATTTGTCCCTAATCACTGTAGGGCATTGTTAGATACTAAGATGAATCTCCACGGACCCCAGACCTACACAGGCATTTTCTCTTGACTGAACCCTTGATGTGAGCTTGTATTTTTCTTTTCTTTTAAAGGGGGAATAAAGGAAATATAATTAATGTTCCAGGTTATTGGTTTCTAGTTAATTGAACCACGAGTTTGTTCTTAATCATGTGGTAGGAGATTACCTTCACCCACCACCAAAAGGTAGATAAATGCTTTATTGTTTTTTTATGGTAATGCTACAACTAATGAGTGACAAGAATAACAAAAGAAAAAACTCCCTTTAAGGACCCCACCACCTTTTTGTTCTTGGTTTGCCTTCAAAAGCAATGTCACATTTAAACCCACAGGGTTCCAGGCTGTGAATCTGTGTTAAGAAAAGGAGTTTGGTTCTGAATTAATTTTATTATTATCTAAGAAGAGATTTGAACAGTTTTAAAGGAGCATGAGAATAACTCTTTATACATAGTTAAAATTAACATTGCAAAAACAGCACGTATGCCAATTGTTAAAATTTTTACCTGTTTATTATAAAAATTTTTAATATAGAGGGGAAAAAATAGTCATCCAGAGATGACACTGTCTGCATTTTAAGACTTTACCTTTGCCTTTTCTCTCTCTCAATCTCTCATACATGTGCACATACAACATACACACAACATACACATGTACATACACGCAGGCACTTCATATTCTTCCCCCTTTACAAACTTGAGATCATACTATACATTCTATTTTGTAGCCTTTCTATTTCTACCAACAGCCTGATCCTTTCCTTTGTCATTAAGTATTCTATAACTTGATTATTAATGGCTACATAGTACTCCCACATAGAAATGCTATTTAATGTACATAATTATAACCATGTTGCAGGACATTAGGTTATCTTTGGTTCTTCACTGTTTTATGCACATACACCACTGTGGTGATTATCCTTTATGTAAAAGTTATCTTGAAGCCTTAAGACTCATCCATTTAGCCTACCAAGTATAACAGATTCAAGAACTTTTTAACAAAATAACTTTTGACTGATTAGAAAATAAGTATAAGTTTGTTATAGATGATTTAGACAATACCAAAAAACATAAAGTATGAAAGAAGTATCATTAAAAATCTTTTTAACATAGGCATAATCTTACTGCAGTTTTATGTCCCACTTTTTCTACTTATCTCATGTATTTTTTTTTTTATTAAAATCTTTCTTACACATGTCATTTTAATGGCTGCATAAAATCCATTATATGGCTGTAACATGATTTACCCAACCATTTCTTCTAGGTTGTCTAAATTTTTGCTGTTAAAAATAACCCTGTGGTGGATATCATATACATTAGCATTTTTATCATTTTTTAGGACAGATACTGTGAAGTAAAATTTATATATCACAGCAAGAATGAACATTTCCAAGGCTGTTAGTTGTCAGTGTCTATGCATGTAGCCATATAACTGTCCTGGCAGCTTCATCATGTTAAGCATTCATATTGTTTAAAATCTTTGCTAATTTAACAGATGAAATGGTCTCATGTATTTTAACCAAGAACTTTTTCTTAAACAAATAAGAAATAATGAGAAATAGGACTATGGATTAAGTAACAGTCTATCATTGTTTTATTAATAGTATGACTATTAACAAATGTCACCAAGTTTCTTTGGTACTGAATGAAGTGTCTTGATGGAGTCAGCCTACCTCCAGAAAGTTTTGTTAATAAGTATGTTACTTTATGTTTCCTAAGATCTGGGTAATTTTTAAATTTTATGTTATTTTGATAAATAAGTGCCAAGAGACAATACCGTCATACTGCAATTTGACCAAATGTTAATAGCATAAATTGCCCTGGCTGGAGAACTTCTGCTCCTTGGTCTGAATTTCCCAGTCACTTTGTTATATGAATGAACATTATCTGTAATTATTCGGCCTAGTCATTTTAAACCCCTATTCCTTAGTTTAATGCCCTACTCCTCCCTTCCTCATTGAAGTATTATATGTATAAAAGGGCCATGTGAAGTATTTGTCTCTTTTCAAGAGACAGGCACAGGGTGTAGACTAGGTAAAATACAGCTTGGATTTCCAGTATTTTGGGGTGCCTCTAGGTGACCTAAATAGAAAATTGTATTTTGAGCTCCTCAGAAGAAAGGGCTCCAAGCATCTGACAGTATACTAGTGGAGGTAGTATTTAGGAATTTGTAAGCTGACAATGAAATTTTTAAAACTTTAGAAAATATTAGCAGTGTGCATTTGTATGATTTATCTTTCATATAAATATATCAAAGCTATCAAAGGTACATCAAGCTATCAGATATATCTTTCATACAGTAGTACATCAAGCACTACAAATAAGTATTGTCTCTTGCTCATACTGATGGGGAAACTGAGGCATGGGGCGATAAAGTGACTGGCCCAAGGTTACAAAATTAGTTATTTACACTTCTAGAAATAAGATCTTTCTTATTCATATAACAGATAGAGCATGACAGTGTTAATCAAAGCTTCTCTCATGCTATTTCTTTCCATATGGTTCATTCCTGCCTGTCCTTTTGGGACTTGTCTCCAAGGATGAGAAGGTGGTTCAGGTTCCACAGCCTGTTTGGTCTTTAGTCTCTTAGCAGAGGCTTCCAACAAGCCAAATTACTGCCAAAAGTATGGCAGTCTTTAACTACTATGCTGTACACCTGAAACTAATATAAAATAATATTTGTCAACTGTAATTGAAAAATAAATGGTTGTGTTCTTACATACTAACAACAGTATATCTGAAAAAAATTAAAAATTCCATCATCAAAAAAAAAAAAGTACGACAGGTGGTACGTTTTGTGATTCTCCTTCTCAGACTACTTTTCACAGAGCTGTATGGTGGTATTAGCTTTGTCTTGGCTTAGTGAAGTAGGATTCGTGGGAGTAAATGCCCTCTGTCCTATTAGCATTGCTGGGACTTCCTGGTCTTGGAGTGTCCTGAAGGTGAGGGATCAGATGGTGCTCTGAATTTGCATGCCTGCATGTTTAGGACATGCCCTACATGAAGTCTAGAGCTCTCTGAACTGCAAACGATACCTGGGGAAGCACTCAAGGATACCTGGTATTCCTCCACCAAGTCTCGCAACCATGTCTTTAGCCCCAGATCCCAGAAAGAGGGGAGGGGGCCTTCTAAAACAACCCTCCAACCTAGAGAAAGAGGGGAGTCTGTAGGGAGGGAGGTTTGAATTCAGCCTTCAGGAATGAAAGAAACAAGCAGGAGTCAGGAACCACAGACCAGTAACACTAACTCTGAGAAAAGTTATCTCCTGTGCATGAAATGAAGCCATCCATTAATGTTAAAAAAATTTTATTAGAATACTAAATGGCCAATGTCGAGGGAAGGCTATCTTCAAGAAATAGCATAGACATCTTTAATCAAAAATAAAAATAAAACAACTGACTGCAGCCCAGGGACTGTGGGGGCAGTTATGAGGGACATGAGAGCAGCCAGAATGGTCCCAGAGGCATAACCTCTAAGTGGCTTTAACACCTGTCACCCTGCCCATTGTGTTTTAGAGGTGAGTAGGAACTGATTTTCTTTGTAGCTTTGGTGTGGAGTCAGGTAGTGCTAGCTGCTGAGTGTAAACCTTTATTTCATTAAGTATAAGTAACATACAGTAATTCTATCTTCTGTCCCAAGAGTTTTACTCTAAATTGGCTATATGACTTTCATCTTGAGTTTTTTAAAATTGTGTTTAATTGTGATTGAATTTTTATGAACTTCAATGAATTATTAGGGAGTAGTTGATCCCCTTTTTTCGTGAGACCTTTTAACGTCATTTACTCCCTTAATATTGATAAGTGTCCAAAAAGTGGAATGGACACAATAGGATTGTTTGCTCCCCTTTTAAGGAAAGCAGCCATGCTGACTTTAAAATGTCAAGATAATAACAGTTATAACAGGAGATGCTGGCTGTGATAATTTCATCCACAGACTATTTGAAAGTATGTTGCTTCTGAGGGTACTCTCATTTCATAGGATAGAAATATAGTGGCAGCCTAGTAAAAGGGAAATCACTTAGCAATGTCAGTTCATTTTTAAAACAATTTTGAATTGTTGAAACAAATTGGCTGATAGGTGCATAGGACAGTTACGAAGTGTGACTAAATTTGAATTTGATACATATTCCTCTCTGCCTCCTACTATTCTGGAGGAATTTTGTTTTTTCGCTTAGTTTTTGGGATGATGATTGTTTCTATTCTATTTTCCTCATCCCAGCATGCGAATATTCTGTTAGAGATGAGCTAGTATTTTATTAATGATTTGTTACCTTTCTCTGTTTTCCTAGACTAAATGTTAAAATTTTGTTAGCTAATGTGTAGGCTTGGTTCCGTTAGTAGCTTAGAGAATAAATGCTGATAACTTGCTAGTATTAGTACACATCAGATGCAGAAATGGTATTTCTTGTCACTTAAAGTTTCTCATGAGATACTAATATGTGTCCACAGCACATAATTTG
This sequence comes from Rousettus aegyptiacus, assembly GCF_014176215.1. Lineage (NCBI taxonomy): Eukaryota > Metazoa > Chordata > Mammalia > Chiroptera > Pteropodidae > Rousettus > Rousettus aegyptiacus. Next base: position 18,036,207 of record NW_023416284.1, on the reverse strand, counting down.
ATGATTTTCTCTGCTCTTGGCACTTGTGTTTCTCGAACTGTTTAGTTCCGTAGACCGCTTTCTATTGCTGTGTAGGAGACAGTAGAACATGGTGATGGAGTGTTGATTTTAGGTTAGGACCAGGGTTTGAAGAATCTCAGGTGTTAAGTAGCCGTGGCATATTACTTAACTACTCTTAAGTCTTTTTTTCTTTATGAGATTATAGTAAGCCTTGGAGTTGTGAAAGTTATTACAAAGGAATTTGCAGAAGGAAAGAGTCCTGGTGGACTATAGTAATATTAATAATAGTTTGCAATTAAATTGGATCTTAAGTGCTTATCTGCAAAGACTTTTTTGGTTGCTGCTGTAATCCTTGTTTAGTTGGAAGTCTGTAAACCTTATAGTATTCTTTGATTTCTGGTCCATTTTTCCCCACCATTCATGCTATATTTATATTTTTTGGTCCCAATCATCATTCCTTACAAAACTAGTTAAATACATTCTTAAATATTAAATATTGTCAGTATCCATTCACATCTACCACCTCTAGGCCCACTTTATTGTCATCTATGCTGGACTAATTTTTGCTGAGCCTAAAGCCAAAGACATTCTAGGGGTTGAAATGGGACCTCCAGAATGGGGATTGCAGAGAATAATGTTATTTTTCCTCTATTCTTCTAGTCTGTTATGTTCTGAACCCACACATGTTTTCGGAAGGACCAGATGGCTGACACTGGCTAATGGGAACCAAAAGACAAGAGTGAAAATAACCTGGTTGTCACATATCCCAAGCTTAGAGGTGCTTCACCCTGCCCCAAGATAAATTTCTTTTTCTCTGGAGACTTTACCCCACTGTGTTAGAAAACTTTAATACAACCTGGCTTATCTGAGGTTAGATTATCAAGTCAAATAACAGCCTTTGTTGAGTGGAAAGGATGGTACTCAGGACTGTGGGAGAGAAGCATCTGCCTTTATTATGGCAGTGTAACTTTGTGGTTAAGAGCTTGGGTTTTAGAGTCAGATGGATCTGGGTTCACATAGTATACTACTTATGAGCTCCTTGACAATGAGCTTAGCTTCTCCAAGCCTCAGCCTTCTCTTTTGTAAAATAGGAATGGTAGTAGTAGTAGTAGCAGCCATAGTAGTTGTGGTAGTAGTATACTCTGCACCTATGATATGAGGAATGAATGAAACATTATGAATAATTATTTACTACGTGCAAGGCACTGTGCTAAGTATTAACGAGCTCATAATCAAATGAAAAAATAAGCACAAAGAAAAACAAACACGGCTTGAAAGGCCATAAAACATTTTTATGTAAAACATAAAATTGAATAGAAGTGCTGAAGCTAAAGAAAAATGCTAAAATGATTGGAGTTGGGCAAGTTTCTGAGACTCACGAAAGAGTAAATGGAAGAAGATTGATATGATTCACCATGTGTAATCGAGGCATTCCAGGTTTAGAGAATGACATAAACAAAAATATTTAGGAGTCACAGATCTCTGAGCAAAGGAATGATAGCAGCTTACCTTCCTTGCTACATGTAAAGAGACAAGTTGACTAAATAAAAATAGCCATATCCTAGAATTAAATTAAGTAAGTTGATAAAACAGGAAGAGATAGCCCTGAGGGCCCAACAGAGTGAGAAAATTGTAGAACTAGGCAATAGATTGAACAGGCAACCAGAGAAGAATAATGAGAGGTAATTACAAGGTTATTGAGAACCAATGAGATGATTAGGAATCCAGAAGAGAGAAATCATGAGGTAGGTTTTCTTCTTTGAAGGTGGGGAAAGATCAAGTGCAGACTGAGCTGTGGCCAACGTTTGCAGACCAGGAATCCACACTAGCTCTAATCAGAGAGCTCTTGGTGTGCGGGAACTGCCAGTTTGCCGACGTGAAAAGAGCCCCAGACTGGGTATTGGTGAGCCCTGAAGTCGCACCCCAGCTCTGCTACTCAGTGAGCACGGGTAAGTCATCCGCCTTCTCCGGGTGGCCTTGATGGCCCTCCCTCTTCTGAGGCTAAAGAAAGGGAGGCCAGAATGCCCAGAGCAGCCTCCTTCCTGTCTCAAGATAGGAAAAGATTTCAGGAACCCACTTCACGTAGTAGGAGCTTCTAGTTGTGGGTTATAAACACTCCTCTGTTACCAGGAAGGTCAGATTGCAACCATAATCAGTGACCCAGAGAAGTGAATGTGACATGGGTTAATTCTACTTAAGGGCCTGATCACTGCTTCCCTGGAATGTTGCGGACCTTTGGAATTAGGGGCAGTTACAGGTCTCGCTCATAAGCTTTTCTCTGAGTTGGCCTCACCTGAGCACTCGAGAGAGTTGGTTGCAGAAGTGTCTTTCTGAAGTTTTCCAAGCACTTTATGCAGACAGCCAGAATTACTGTATTTTCTTAACATCCTGTCAATATGTCCTAACTTTTTTCACCTCGTAACACAAAGTTGGCAGAAGCATAGGACCAACCTGAGTGCTTTGAAAGAAAGCTGTTTGATTCCTGTTCACTGAATGCCATTTCTTTCAGGGTAGATTTAAGGACTCTGCCCTTAATGTACAGTGCTATTGACCCTAGTTTGAGGGTTCAAGCCAACCCGTGGGTTAACTTCAACAGATGAAAATTTTTCCTTGGCTACAGCAACATCCCTAATCCTGACCAGCCATGGAGAGGTTCGGTTCTTACAAGGAAAATGAGTGAATGTGGGAATGGCTCACCACATTGGGAAAACAAAACTCACATCCTGCTGATGGTTGGCTGAGGACTGTCATGTCCACATACAAAGAAAAGCATGTGGCACAGTTTTAGGACAAAGGTGAGCAGAGATCCACTGTGGAAAGGGGCACATTCTTCTCATAGAGAGAACATTCAAGGCATGCCCCTCAGTAAGCAGTATTGGTGGGTGACCGCAGGCACACGCATGGAGGCTTGCTTTTCCCTTGCTCCCCATATCCACTCCCTGTCAGTTAGCTGGTATTGAGCACCCCCTTAGTCACGCCCTGCCCAGTTAGCCACTGATCAGCATATCTCCGGAGCAAGTCATGTTCATCATTTTCAGACAGGACTTACTTATCTCCAGTCTCCCTCTTCAGAGATGACGTTTGGAGGACAGCTGACCCTAAGTCATTCCAGAAGGGGAGAGATAACTACATCCTCTTTAGTAAAACAGTGGTATTTGGAACCATTGGTGAAGATTATTAGAATCAGGGAAAGCCTATTTAACAACAGCACAAGCTCAGAGGATAATTCTTCTTGGGTAAATTCTGCTAAAATTGAAGTCTTGAGGTAACTTTAGTTTAAATAACATGTCATTACAATTCTAGCATTTTTGTGTTCTGACTGATAGCCTGAGCAGTACATTAGATATTGAATGAGGAAAACCATAGCATTGTCAATGGTGGAGGAATGGACTAAAGCAGGGGTCCTTCCTGGTCGTTGGCTTGTTAGGAACTGAGCCGCATAGCTCCTACGAGGTGAGTGGCAGGAGTGAGCGAAGCTTCATCTGTATCTGCAGCCGCTCCCCAGCACTAGCATCACTGCCCAGCTCCACCTCAGGTCATCAGATAGTAGATTCTCATAGGAGCACCTGTCCCTGGTGCCAAAAAAGTTGGGAACCACTGGACTTAAGTTTAGAATAGCCCACATCATTCAGTGTGGCTTTGTTTGTGGTGTCCAGATACCTGTCTATACTTGGTAAGAATGATGGTGCCCACATTTTTTAGGGAGAAAATGGCAGGAACTCCCCTCCTATCATTTTTTGACTAAATTTGTCAGGATAAAATGTAACCCAGAGGAAAAGAGTTTGAAAAAAGGAAGCTGAGAAATGTTGAAGGAGGTTTTCTTGTAATTGAAAATCAGTGTACATTTATTAGGCCATTCTTTGTTCTTTCACATAGGCATAGGGGAGAAAGTTTGAGAGATGTGATCGATATCTGGGAGTCTAATAAGAGGAGGAATATTGGAGGGTTTTGTTTGTTTGTTTTTGTTTTTATCAGTCACATAGAGGGATTTCTTAATTCGTCTTAGATTCATTCTCCAGAATTCCTTCACCTTCATTCTCATAGGCGAATTACTGAAAGAAGGTCTTTGTTTTTAACAACAGAAGAGTTAGGGTATCTGTGGCTAGAATTAAGAAACGTATCTGTTGGACTGTGTTTGTGAGGTTTATTCACAGATCACACCAGAGAAATGCGAACATGTATACACACATGCTGATACATACAGCGTGTGCACATACGTGTGTGTGTTTATATCCCCTTTTCCTTTGACAAAGGGTTCAAAAGGAGAGTACTTTTGGGGAGCAGAGATTAGTTTTGTGTTGCTTTCTGTGAAACACAAAGGGATATTAAGATGGATTTGGAAAGGTTATCTGATGTTAGTTACCAGGGAGCACTTTACCTTCTTGAAGGCACTACTAATTTAGAGATAGTGAAAATATTTAAGTAAAATTAAAGTAGGGACCTATACAGTGGTTTTTAAAGGTATTTTATAAGATGATAAAAAATAAATTTATCCCTGTTCATCTGTCACTTATATACCTCTAGTGCTACCATGTTAGTTTATATTATCCCATCATTAAACCAGAGAAGGACTCACTTATCTGTCATACTTCTGCTGTTAGGAGAAACTGTAGCTATGTGTAGTATAGCTCCTTCATGTCATGGATAAATTAGACCCAGGGAAATAAAATTATTTAAATGTGCTTTTCAGAGTTGCTTTATAGGAGAACAAGGACTAGAACCCAGGCCAGCTCTTGTTGCTCCAGTCTTACTAGTTACAGTGTGCCTCAGTTTCCTCATCTGTAAAACAGGGATAATAGTGCTTGACTCTTGAGTATTGTAAATATTAAATGAGATAACATTGTCTAGTATATGGAGATTATTTAATAAATGTTAAGTAACATTTTATTGTTATTATATCTAGTCTTTCTGCTTTATTTGGGGGACCCTTTCATTCTGTTGAATGAAATAATTCTTTGAGTGAAGCACATCTAAATAAACAATAATATAGTAGAAGCAACCACACTTTGCTGTCAGAACAGGAGTCCCTATCAGGTATGGTCTGCGGTGAAGGAGGATATTTCATTGAATCTTCCAAACCCACCCAACATGTCAGTGGCAAAGAGAGGTGACAGGTGCCTAATTTACCCTTGGACTGGACTTTGACATTAAAATGTTCCAAATAGATTTTGAGGCTTTTACAGAGTCGTAGCCAGAATTTTCCTGTGAAATCAATTTGATCTCAAGTTAACTATTTCAATAAGTGACTTGGATAGCCCCAAAATGTAGCTGCTAAGTGACCTACCTGTTTACTTTTTAGAAGTAAATGTTAAGGAAGGACTTAGGGGCCATTACCCTCTAATAACACAAATTGGCCCCCTACAAGTCAGGGAAGAATTTTATTGGGAAGGTGTGTTTCAGTGTTCGTTTTTGGTTTTAGGTCGTTGTGCCTTCACTTAGTAGATTGTTTTTATTTTCCCTTAGAGGTTAGGGTGAGTTCTTCATGTGAGCCTTGGAACAGAATGAGCACGCACAGGACGATCTTTGAGTCTGACATCCGCATCACTTGTTATTAACAGAAGTTTGGCATTCTATTTCAGACAACTTACAAAACTTAGGGTCTTATATTGTCTGACCCCCAGGGAGTTATAACCCTAATTATTTTTATGAAAACTGTTTAGATGTCCCTGTGATTTATTTATTTAATCTTAAGGAGTCAGCGTTTTCCTTCTGATATCACATTAAATGAGTTAGGGTCATTGAGTGGCGCCAGGCCAGTATGTAACTCTGAGGGGCGTGGAGGCCATTCCATCATCCCCGTGTTGAATGTTTTCTCATCTCTCTCTGTGTGGCATCGGGTTTTCATACGATGCCAAGAGCAGTGATGCTGTGGGCAAAGCAGACCTGTGACCAGTGTTGACAACTAAATTAAGGAAGGTACTTTTATGCGGAAGGTCTTTGTTATCTATTTGCAAATAAACCTAAGTGGAAGATGGTTAGATTTGATTTTTTTTATTTGCTTTTTAAGTTTTTCCTCTAAAAATGATAGTATAGCTTTCTTTATGACTTATTCCAAAAAGGTAAAAGTAGCTGCAGTATATTATCTACTAGAGATTTTTAGTGACTAAAGCACTTTTTTACATAGAAAGTCAATAATCTGGAGAAGTTTAACTTGCTTTGTCAAATATGACATCGTGTTCCCAGTCATTCTTATTAAGCTACTTAGCACTTCCAGCCTTTGGAAGCATGGAACTGTTTTAAAGACTTCATAGCCAATAAATTGAGCCAGGTGGCTTCTGAATTGTATTACTGCAAAACATTTCCTATTAAACAATTAATTGTGTTTGTCTGTGTTACATTCTTTGTAACAGTTAAGATTCAGTGATGCTTAATGTTTGAATACCATTCATAGACATTTCAGCATAAAGAACCCTCTGAAGTTGTTAGCTATACATTGTCACCTGAGAGACTCTTATTGGAAAGGAATTCTTAGTAAAGGCAGAATCCTACAAGTCTGAGTTATCTCACTAAACATGTTTCTGAGTATAGTATAGCATTACATGCTAAATAAAGAAATGAATCGTTTTGGTCAGGTTGGATGAACTTGTGGCAAGCCTTGTAGCCTGTTTTTAGTTTCCAGTATGTTCAAATACAGAAGAACGCTAGTCAGTGTTTGCCTGTGTATACAACTGTGTTAGAGTTTAAAGACTTTGCTAGTAACTTTCCATTGTGATCAAGTATGATCATTTAGATGATTTTGAATGTAGGCAGCTAGACTTTTCACAGCCATTTTAGACCAAGCTACAAGTTTATTGATAACATAGTTTATAGGTTATTTGTTTAACCTTACTTATAAATACCTTAAAATTTTATACTTTTGTTTTATAAGTTGTTCTGAAACAGGCATTAATAGGCTTGGGGGTAGGGTGTTTTCTTTTGGGTATGTGTTAAACTACCAAATGTCTTCACTGAGAGATTTTTAGCAATAGTATGTATAGAGGTTTGCACAGTGGTGTGTATGTTTTAAAGAACTCCAGCCTACCTAAAACCTCATAGAAATGAATTTGGAATATCATGAAGTGAATAGTTCCAAATATTTTTCACTGATAATATCTAGAACATTAAATTCACTTGTGACTAATTTGTTAGGTAGAGGAACAGGAACTTTAAAAAAAAAATCTTTTCACCAAGGAGGTGTGAGATACTGTGATTATTTTTTAACCTGGTATGTTTTTCCAAACATGATTTAACAGTTAAGACACAGTACCTGAATTTAGGTCTAATTGATGAGTTTTATGTGATTTGAAAGAGCAAACAGTCAATCTTGTAGAATTATATATTTCGATCTTATACCAAGGTGGAGATCTTTGCAGTTGTCACCAGTTACTTGGGGAACAAAAGAAGTGGTCTCTTTGTTTAGCCAGCCTCTTACTAGAAAGATGGGCGTGTACCTTTATAAGTCTCCCTATCTTCTTGTAGTGCCTACTGGTACAAAGAAAAGTGGGTTCAGCTAAAGGAAAGAGAAAGCTGATCCTTAGTTTGCAAACCCCACCTAACCTTTGCTAAGCATGAACCTCATTGCTTTTTCTTTAATGTTAGTGAAGCTGGATGTCAAAATGGTGCCAACCAGGATTTTGTTTGCTCTCTTCTAGATATGGGTTTGTGGAGTTTGATGATCTGCGTGATGCAGATGATGCTGTTTATGAACTGAATGGCAAAGACCTTTGTGGTGAGCGAGTAATTGTTGAGCATGCCCGCGGCCCACGTCGAGATGGCAGTTACGGTTCTGGACGCAGTAAGCATTTAAAGGGCATTTGTATCAATGACATGCCTTTGTTATTAAATGTTAATTTTTAAAAGTAATTAATATTATATTGAAATGTATTGATACTTAAGCCATTTGTTTTAAAAATTATGTATCTTTTTAAATGTAAAACTGCAAATAAACATCTTTGATAATGTTCAATTTTAATTAATGACAAATTTCTTGTTTTAATACTTTATAATGTTTAATGATATGTGTTTGTGTTGTTTTGTTTTTCTCTGTAATGCAATTGTTTAACATAGATTTAACAAAGACCTCAATGTTTTAATTAAAAGAATCCTTTGAGGCTAAGATGACTGCCTGTTCCATTTGCTGACCTTGGGTTACCTTTCCATGCGTGGCTCTTTGAACCATTGTGGCCCTTGGCTGACCAAAAACAGGAAGCCATGTGACGACCGCAACCTTTCCCCATTAGACCTGGGTGGTGAGGATCCCAAGGGTTAGACACAGATGAGATTAAACTGAAATAGGTGCCTGAAAATCTTTTTTTTTTTTTCATATAAAATATTCACAAAAACTTTAATCACTGTGAGTAACACCAGTAACTGATTTAGTAATTTGGTTACTTATTTCTAAATTGTTAATAGTTTTTAATTTATGCATGTTAATTTTAAACAGACATTAATGACAATATATACTTACAACTTTGTAAATTGAATTAAATTTTCATATTAGTTGATTGCTTTTTTAAAAAACAATATAGTTTATAATTAATTAAGGGTGGGATAGAGTTAAAATATATGTGGGTGGGGATAAATGGTATACTTAAGGGGAATATGTGTTATGTCGTGTTTTCCTTTTCTTCCATTGAAGTAATCTTACCTATTTGAACCTTCCAAAGGTGGATATGGTTATAGAAGAAGTGGCCGAGATAAATATGGCCCTCCTACTCGCACAGAATACAGACTTATTGTGGAAAATTTGTCAAGTCGGTGCAGCTGGCAAGACCTAAAGGTTTGGGCTCCATTAACCTCCTGGGATAAGGTTGGGCAGGAGGAGTTAAAGTTGGAAAAGAGGTAGTTTTGTGCAGGCACAGGCAGACACGGGATGTAATAGCATTATATGTTTGGGAGCTTTCCCAAAACATTTAGAAGGTCTTTAATTAAAGATTCCGTAGGAGTACAGGAGATATCAGAATCACACTACTGCTCTACGTTATCACTTTAAGGACAACCTATGTTATATGAAATTTTCTTCCATAGAGAATTATAAAGAGACGCCAATGTAATTTCTCATTAATTAAAGGAAAAATTTCAACCACCAGTGTTTTCCTGCAACAGTAATTGTAATACGCAAGTTTATGTCAGCTTCCAGTGTAGATCCTCATTGGTAAAAATGACTGACCTGTTTTTTCATAGATTATGTATCTCAAAAGAGTTTTAATGTCAAAAATTAAGACCCAGTGCTATATTGACCATCCAGTATACTAATCCCAGCTCGTTCTTTGAGAACAGTGTTGGGTTTTAATCTCAATAGGGAAGAAAAACTTATTGAGTAAGTGTCTTAACGGGGATGTCTTTAGGGAGACCAAGGTAAAGGATATTCACGATTTCCGATCTTGCTTCTCAATTTCAGTCCATCATTAAATCATCTCTAGCAAAATTAGTATACAAGATTAGCAAAAAGTAGTTAGGAATCCTTTATATTCATATACTTTTAACTTATCAAAAACACTTTTTTATATTTTTCTCCATTTTTAAATGTGCTTCCAACAGTTTTTAAATAAAACAGAGATGAGATCCAGAAAGGGTTAATTCGCACAGTTGGTCTTAGCAAAAGAGCTGGGACAAGGACATAATCTGGTGTTTTTTCTAGTACATTGTGTTGGTTGTCAGCCTTATAGCAGGTCCTGAGTGTCTGCCAGAAAGATGGCACTCACTGAAGGGATGACTCCAGTATTCTGAGAGTTAAGGGTTGAACGTTTTGGGTAGAAACTGAAAGGGCTTTCAGTTTTTTGGTTCTGTGGAGCCTAGCCAACGTCCTCAGTTAGTTTTATCCTTCTGTACCTTTGGTAGTTTCACTCTTAGGAAAAGAGCGTCATAAAGCTGATTTCCTAGTAAATCCGGGCAGCCTTAAGAGCAGGCTCTGGAGCTCGCCTGCCTGGATTGAATCCCAGCTCTGTCATTTAGCAGTTATTTTATTTTAGCAAATTACTTTCCTCTTGTGCTTCATACTCCTCAGCTACGAAATGGGACTAATACTCATTTCTACTCAAGGTTATCGTGAGAATCTAATGCGTTTTTACTTATAAAAAACCTATAATGGTTTCTGGCGTAATAAATGCTAGCTATTAATCAAGGCAATGCAAAAATAAAACAAATTGAAGGGATAGTGTTACTTTTTAACACTATCAGTGATGATGACATTGAGATGAAATTTGTATAGTAGTATACCTCTGGTGTCATTGAGAATTGGTAGTTTAACCCAGTGTGGGGCAGTACAGTCGTGCGCTGCATAACAACATTTTGGTCAGTTGATGGACCGCATGTATGACAGTAGTATTCCGTATACCTAGTTATGAGGTACGTGGTACCACCTAGGCTTGTCTGAGCACACTCCTTGATGTTCCCATGATGCAATTGCCTAACAACACATTTCTCCTGTTGTGAAGCACAGTGTGACTGTATTAAGAATCCAGCCTCTGTCGTCTGGCTGCTTATATTCAGACCCCAGCTCATTCACTTAATATTTGAATGGCCTTGAGCAGTTTAGTTAACATCTATATATTTTTTTTTCTTCTGTAAAATGAGGGTAATGGTTGTATCTACCCAGTGTGGCTGTACTTAAGTCTAAATTAATTATATCATACCTATCATACAATAAATACTCAATATGTTAACTGCCGCTGTTATTAATTGGGAAGTATGACAGTATAGAACAAAAGTAGTGACATTTTTCAGGCCTATTACCAGATGTCACGTATCTCTTCTTACACGCATAACTTTAGTTAAAAGTCCCAGTCTTAGCATAACTTAATAGCTTCCTCATTCACTCTCACATGTATCCTAGTTTGCTTGGTAAGTTAGCTTCCTGCCTTTTACCCAGACCCCCACTTCTGCAAATAATTCAGTTGAAGTATAGTAGTTTTGTATAAAGATGTTCATTGCTGTATTATTAATAATAGCAAAAGACTACATATAACCTAAAAGTCCCAACTCTTGGGAAATGCTCGGGAAAAGTATTGGGCACTCTAATTATGATTGTGTATATTAAGACATGTAAACATTTTATGATTCAGTGAGCAAAGAAATAGTATCATGGCATATGGTCAAGGTTTATAACTACAAAATATGGAGAGAAAAATAACAAATGACCTGCTACTTGATATTCATATATCCATTCCACAAATATCAAGCACATATTCTATATAAAGAAATGTGGGGACAATGTATGTCCATAAGTTCCCAAAGACAGAGCAAAGGCTTAGAGTAGTAAAGGGACATGGGTGGTGGTCATACCATTTTGAAGCCAGACCTGGAAAATACTTTTCTGCGGCCTTTTTGTCTTCCATTTGTTTACACGTTACCTAGATAATTGTCAGTTTCTATACATGTTTTCAAACAAGGATTTATAATGAAATGTAAGTCTTAAATGTAGTGATAAGAGCTTCTAAAGCTTCTATACACAAGGAACGTGCCACTATAAAATTTAGAAAATGATAATTAACTAATTAACTATTGAAAAGAGCAGTTAAATGTTTGTTAATTATCTGTACCACATGCCTAATGCCTGATGCTTTAAAGAACCTCAGTAAATGATTGGTATATAGATGGGTAGCATTCCTTCTTAAAGGAAAGGAAAAAAAAAAACATGGCTTTAGTGATTGGATTAACTGCTTTAACGCAGTTTGTCTTAACCTATTTGGTGATTTTTTTTTATTCTTTAGGATTATATGCGGCAGGCAGGGGAAGTAACGTATGCAGATGCTCACAAGGGACGCAAAAATGAAGGAGTGATTGAATTCGTGTCTTATTCGGATATGAAAAGAGCTTTGGAAAAGTTAGATGGAACTGAAGTCAATGGCAGAAAAATCAGATTAGTCGAAGACAAGCCTGGTTCTAGACGACGCCGGTCCTACTCCAGGAGCCGGAGTCACTCGAGGTACTGTTGTTGATGGCTTTATGTGTTGGAGCTCACTAAATTCATTAATGAGTACCTAGTAATCCATTTTCGTTCTCCTGTTAAATTCTCAGTAACATGGTTACATCTGGTTCAAATTCAACTTTGGACTGAACAATTATTTGTAAAGCTCTCAGAACTCTTATGTCATGAGTACAAATAGAAGTAAAGTCCTTTCTCTGAGAACAGGTATCAGTGACCTTCTTTCACATCTCTTAGGTACCCCAGATTATACCCTCATTGGGGGCAGCATGGCTACTAGTCCTGTAGTTACTCTCCCAGATGCTCCTGCTGCTCTCTCCCTCATCCTCTCATATACTGATTTTGTCTTATTTGGCAGCTGCTCTGCAAATGGGCCAGGAGCAAGTCAGACATGGTCCGTGCCCTTATGTAACTCAGTCTAGCGTAGAAGACAGGCATCAAGCAAATAATTACCGTTGTGTCAAGTATGTCAAAGGAAATGTACATGGCACAACCAATCTGGAGAGCTGGCAAAGGCTTTCCCAGGGACATGCCCTCACTCCCTAGAAGCTGATCTCTAACAGATAAGTTGGAGAAGGTGGGCTGAGAGAGGATACGTGCCTTTCTAGTAGGGAGAACAGCATTTTTTTTTTTTTTTTTTTGAACCCCTGGGGCCAGGAGAGTTTCCCAGAGTGCAGAGCAGGAAGCGGAGGAGAGGAGCTTGAGGGGAGAAGGACCGGATCCTGCTGAGCCACAGGCCATGTTAGGACTTGAGAGCAGTGGGAAATCATTAGAGACTTCTGAGTTTTCAGGTTTTATTTTGTCTTTTGACTTTTTATTACGGAAATTTTCAAATATGTAAAGCATTAAAGAAAATAGATTAATGAACCCTGAATTCTCTCCTTATTCCTGTCACCCACCCAGCTTCAGTACTTTTTCTTTTGCCTGTCTTATTTCTTCACCCCCCACTTGCTGCATTGTTTTAAGGCAAGTCTAGACATCCTGTCATTCTACCCGGAAATACTTCAGTAAAATCACAGTGCCATATCCCAGCTACCAAATTTATATTTAATTTCCCCAATTGTCCCAAATATGTATTTTTGCAGTTTGTTCATATTAGGATCCCAGCTAGGTCTACATGTTGCAACCAGATGACCTATATTAATCACTGATATATCCTCCTTCACCCTCTTTATTTTCCATGCATTTAGTTGCTGAAAAAAATGGTTATCTGTTTTGAAGATTCTCCCATACTTGAGATCTTCCTGGTGGCATCCTTGCAGTGGTGTTCTTTATCCTATCCCCCATACTGATCCTTTATTCTGTCTTCCGTATTTCCTATAAACTGATAGTTAGATCTTGAGGCATTTAGGTAAGGCCAGGTGCACTTAATAAGTAGTGCTTTGTACTTCCTGTTGCATCACCTATGTGGCGTCTGATGTCCCGCTTTGGGTGATGAAGCATGCATCAGTGTGTTCAGGAGTTGTCAAGCAATCCATTATAAAGTTCTGCATCAACATTCTACCTAATAGTTTTAGCATCTATTAATAATGATTACCTAGAGCCATTCATTGGCAGTTGCAAAATGACTTTCTAATTTTATCATTCTTTCTGCATTTAAAGGCTATAATTCTATAAAGGATGGTTTTCCTCATTCATTCTTTTGTCATCCTCAAATAGAGTTTTTATAGGAAATACAAAATAAAAGTTCGATACCTTTTATTTACCAACTTTCAGATTATTAAATGTGCCCTAGCAACCCAAAAGTTGGTGATGAAGGTGGTTATATCATTTTGAATGAATTCTTGGATGTTTATATATTTAATATTTCATCTGTTACAGTTGTAATTTTTTATGCTCAAATTGTTCTGTCTTTGGTTGTTGAGAGCCCTTCAAGTTGGTTCCTATTTCAGTATTTTGGTTTTGTTTGATTTTTATGTGAATGTGCTTTACTAAATATTTCCCCAAACTTTATTGCAATCATTTTCAAACATAAAGACTAGTTCGTGAACACCCATACACCCTCTTTTTAGCTTCAACAGTTAGCATTTTACCTTCTGCCTTTTTCTGTGTGTGTGTGTGTGTGTGTGCGCGCGCACGCGTGTGCGTGTGTGTTTATACACACATCCTATACATTTATTTTGCTGTCACATTTGAAGGGAAGCTGTAGAAATTATGGCACTTTACCCACAAATACTTTAATATGTATCTCCAAGAATGAGGATATTGACATTTCTATTTTCCGACCTAAGAACATTAATAGGGATTCTGTAAGGTCCTCTAATGTCTAGGTCATATTCCAGTTTCCTCAGTTATTCCATGAATATCTTTATAGCTGCATTTTTTTCCTGACAAGGATCATCCAATCCAGTCATACATTACAAGGGGCTGTTAGGTCTCCTTAGTCTTAAGCAGTTGCCATACCCACTTGCCCCTGTTGTACTTACTTTTCTTAGTTTTGTTTGTTTGTTTTTAATACTTTCCTACATTCTGAATGTATCTTGTTTCCTCTTGATAGCATCGAGCTTGTACACTATTGGAAGTTAAATCCAGAGATTTGTGAATTTGATACACTGAACATTTTTAGCAAGAGTCCTTTTATAGATAATGGTGCCCAGGAATCTTTGAAAGTTTTCCTCTTTCTGTCATGAAATAGTCTAGGCCCATCTCGTACATTTCCCTCCTTACACCTGGGATCAGTCATTTTCCCCAAGGAGCCCTGGTTGCTTTCGGTAGGAAATGATATGAATACACAGTTTTGGCTTCTTAAAGATTTCCGTAACCTTGGAGTATATTTTTAAAATCGCTTTCTGGTCACAGTAAGTTAAATAGATAGGTAAGGGGCAAAAGTGTATGCAGGAAGACTAGCTAGGAGGCTGTCATGGTACCAGGAGAGAGATGGTGGTGGCTTGCTCAGGGGACAGCAGCAGAGGTGGATAGACTGGAGAAGATTAAAAGGCAGAATCATCAGAATGTAAGAGGATGAAGGAGAGAGAAGAGTCCAGGGTGGCTATGGTTTGTGATATGAGGAACTGGGTAAGTAACAGTGGCATCAGTGGAAATAAGGAAGGAACCTAGCAAAAAGAGCAGATCTTGGGGTGGAAGGTGAGTTCAGGATTAGAGATGCTAAGAGTTTCAGGTTAGCTGTCCAGGTGGAATGTTCGTGAGAGATTAGATCGGTGTGCCTAGACCACAGGAAAGAGTTCTCTTTCAACTTTGTGCCTGAACACAGCTAGTGCAATACATATTTTTTTATTAAAAAGATGTCTTAGTTGACTATTCAGCTAGCCTTTTATCAACAAGTCTTGTTTTTAAAAAAATTTTTTTTCTCCTAGGTCTCGCTCTCGAAGCAGACATTCTCGTAAGAGCAGAAGCCGAAGTGGCAGCAGCAAAAGCAGTCATTCAAAGAGTAGATCTCGGTCCAGGTAGGTCTCCGTGGTTAAGTGGAGGCGGAGGGCAGGGAACACTCGTACCATTTGCCACACTGATTTCAATCATGTTACCAATCCGCCCTCACCTCAGTTTTTCCTGCTCTGGACTGGAATCACGGGGGTTCAGAAAGCTGTCATGGGCCATACGGAATGTTGGGGGGCACAGCGCCACACCGTTCGGTCTTTCCATCTCACAATTAGCATCAGGTATGAAGTTGCACGTGACTTGGACATTGCTGTGTCTCCTCAGGTCGGGCTCCCATTCTCGGAGCAAGAGTCGCAGCCGCAGCCAAAGCCGGAGTCGGAGCAAGAAGGCAAAAAGCCGCAGCCCCAGCAAGGATGACAAGAGCCGCAGCCGCAGCCGCAGCGCAGACAAGCACCGCAGCAAGAGTAAAGACCAAGCCGAAGAGAAGATCCAGAACAGTGACAACACCGAGAAGTCCAAGAGCCGGAGTCCCAGTCGGCATAAAAGCAAGAGTAAAAGCAGAAGCAGGAGCCAGGAGAGGCGGGTGGAGGAGGAGAAGCGAGGGAGCAGGAGCAGGAGCAAGGAGAAGAGTCGGAGTCAGGAGAAAGGCCTCCACAAGAGCAGGAGCAGGAGCAAGGGAGGCAGCAGGAGCCGCAGCAGGAGTCGCAGCAAAAGCAAGGACAAGAGGAAGGGCAGGAAGAGAAGCCGGGAGGAGAGTCGCAGTCGCAGCCGCAGCCGCAGCCGCAGCAAGAGCCAGAGAAGCAGAAAACGCAGCGGCAAGCGAGACAGCAAGTCGGGCAGCAGCAGCAAGAAGAAGAAGAAGGAAGATGCCGACCGCTCCCAGTCCAGGTCACCGTCCCGCTCGATGTCAAAGGAGCGGGAACGTGCCAAGTCTGAATCCAGCCAGAGGGAAGGCCGAGGGGAGGGCGAGGATGCTGGCACCAATCAGGAGGCCCGGTCCCGGTCAAGGTCCAATTCCAAATCAAAACCAAACCTTCCATCAGAATCACGCTCCAGATCAAAGTCCGCTTCAAAAACCCGATCTCGGTCCAAGTCTAGATCCAGGTCTGCATCCAGATCGCCCTCCCGGTCTAGATCTAGGTCACACTCAAGGTCCTAACAAGCTACGACCACAGCTGGAACTACCCGAGAAGTTTTGTACATGTTTGGTAGCCGTAGCACAAGTGATTGAAGTAGAACATATGTCACTGCTGTACATTTTTAACTCCCCTAATGGTGTGTCTACAATTGTTAAATCTAAGTGCTTCCTCTCCGTAAAGCCTCCTGGCGCCAGGCCTTCCTGCTCGACTGAAACAATCTTCTCTCTGAAAACCCCTTTACTCATGGCCCACAGTAGAATATCCAAAATGCCTTGGCTTTCAGGCCTGGCCTTTCCTACAAGGAGCTCAGAACCTGGACGGCTCTAAGGCGGGAATGATGACATAGGTAGGTATGGTGAGTTCAACCATTTTTGCCCTTGAATTGATGCCCTTTGATGTATGCCATTTAGTGAAAGTGCTAAGTCTTAAGTTTCCTACCACTTTGGTTTCATATTTTTGGACTTAACAAAGTTGTGAATAGCACAGTCAAGGAAAATTGATACCTGCAGTAACCCATAGGAAATAAACTGTAGAGTTCCATATTCTGGTATTGTGATTATATTGTTTTATATTAAAAAAGAAAATAAAAGAATTTTTTTTAATTTTATTTTTCCCCGTCTTGCAAAGTATAGTGACCCCTGTTTCCATTAAATTTGAATAAAGACTATTTTTGCTTGACAAAATTTCATGGTCCTTGAATCAGAGTTGCATTTCCTGATCTCTTCAAACCTCTTTTCTTAGCATAAAAGTTCAGCTTGTAATGGCTGTTTTGTTCCATGAGATCACCTGTGTACTTTCCTCGCCCAACAGGTTTTATTCACCCAGTAGAATAAAGGCAAGTTTCTTGGAAATTTATAGTCCTTCCTCTCTTAAGAAGCTTATGGCCAAGCTGATGAAATGAACCGGTTTGAGAACTTGGGGCATCAGCAGGTGTGAGTTCTTCATGAACATAGAGTTCTTCTGTGCTGTGTGAACTTCTTGCCATGAATATGAAGTAGCACACCCCATCACTGTAGGGTGGGCTAATCGGAAACCAGGCAGAAAAACTGCTTGGCTGACTTTGTTCCTCTCGTTCTCTCTGTATTACCAGTCTGGCCAAGCTCTGTTGGAGGTACCAGAGATAATAGTATTCCAGCCTGATCTCTGACCTTGAGGGATTGTTGAGAGGCATCAAGGCAGGGAGGATGCCTTCATTACATGCTGGGGCAAGCTTGGGAAGAAAGGCACTTTCCATACTGCTGCCTGTGAATGTATCGGGCTGTTACTAGATTTTAAATATTTCCTGTCACCTTCTATAGACCATATCCCATAGGACACACCGGAAAGGCAGATCTCAAGTGTTTCTTGCCCTCCTGGAGTTTGTGATCTGGTTGCAAATGATAAACACCACTAGGATGAAGTAGGCACTCAGAGAAGGGAATTGTGACTTCACCTGGGTTCACAGGCATCCTGGGGAGACAGCACTCAGGCTGAACCTTTGCAGATGGGTGTGTGAGGCATTTCTACTAAAAGAGACGTCTTCTGTGAGCAAAGCCATACAGTTGGGAAAGCACAGGGCAGGGTGCCCAGGGAATATGGAGTTTGATAATGGGGAGTAAGAGAAACCAGTCTGGCAAGATGAATTGGGCCAGAGAGGGCTTTAAATACTAGTAGAAGGAATTTGGCCTTTGTCCTGTCTAGCGTTGGGGAACAGAAAATATTTGAACAAGAGGATGTGGGTGGTGGAGCTGTGCTGCCAGATCGATAGGACAGTCCCGGGAGAGCTCGGGTGCAGGAGGCCAGCGCTCCGGGGAACACAGTAATCGCAGTGCTATGGGGCCTGAATGAAGACAGCAACCTGAGGTGACGGAAGAGAGAAGACCAGCCCATAACCCGGGGAAAGGAGCTGTCTGAAGTCACCCCAGACGGCAAAGCCTTTTGGAGGAATTGGGAAGATGAAGGTAAGTTCAGTTTTGAAAACGGACTCTCAGGAACAGACTGGACAGCCAATCCCGAGAACCTTGCTCTGTCCCCCTAGAGCTTCCCCTCCTTTCGGGTGTCGTAATGACAAGGTAGTGACACCAACCCGTACGTCTCCTGCTGCCTCGGGTCTTGTGTTCAGCTCCAGTAGGTGGTGAAGAACCCAACATTCCCTAATTTTATCTCTGTAAGGGTGAGGACATTGGGGGTTTTTTTTATTCTTTCACAATTAAAATTTTTTAAGCCCAATTTTTTGAAGATTCATGTTAATTTCACTATCTCTGACAGCAATTCTCTATTTTTCCAAATTCTCTTCCAAGTTTTGTTCCTATTTATATTCTAAACATAGTTATGTTATTTTTCATGTAATATTAAACTCATTTAACGTCATGAGCATTGGAAAATTTTCACTTTAAATGTTTAAGGCACATTAATTCTAATCAGTGAATTTATTGGCACATGCAACCTTCACGAAAATTACACGTATACGTAGAAGGGATTTGCTGTAATTTTTTTTACTGCAATTTTTAAATCCATTTATATTAGATTTTGAGATTTTTTTTTAGAAAGCAAGAGGAAGATTTGGAAATGTACCTGTTGAGTTCCAAACATGCGCCAGAGATTACTACTTCCATGTACATTTTTCATCTTGTTCTCACATCACCAACCTCAATTACAGGTGAATAGACTGCAGCTCATGTTCGCCAACTTGCAACAATATTAGTTTAATATATGTGAGTGCCTTCTGCAGGCCAAGCCCTATCTAAAGCACTAGGAATAGCATATGAACAAGACCGACAGAGCCCTCCTGGAAATTTTAAGACGTTGCTTGGCCCATGATGGTACCAATACTGAGTGCCTCCTATGGGCCAGATACTTGGCCAGTGTTCACTGCCTTTGGTAATCACTGTAAGGGATTCCCCTGCCACCCTTTAGCATAAAAAGGTTTCAAAATATAGTGCTTGTTCTAGACTGCACTGTTGTCCCTTGACAACAGATTGAGCCCGAGGATGGCAGTAATATTAGGCTAAAGTTAGGTAATGCCTGCCCCACCCACCTACACTCCCATGGGAGAAAGACCATGGGAAACAGAGAGGAAGGGTCTAAGTCTGATTCAATCACCTACCTGCATCTACTATGAGCTAGGGGCTTTCATGGATATTACATTTTGTTGTTATATTTTAAAAGGAGAAGACCAGTTCGGACAGGTGAAGTGTTTTGCCCAATGTAGCACAGCTAGTGACAAAGCTAAGGATAATTTCTAGATTTTCTTGGTTCTCGTAAAAATTTCACTTGTGATAGGAAGACATTTGCTCAAAGTCACAGAAGCTAGTATTTGAACTCAGGTTCAAGTCAAGCAGCGTTTCTACAAAACAATCTGCTTTTCTTAAGCACAAAGTTCTAAGTGGCTGTAGGACCATGCCACTAGCCCATTGCCGTGAATAAATTTCAATGGCTCCATATTTTGATAAAGACTCAAAGTCCTGCTTGAGAGTGTTGCTTTGTCCAAGCACAGGTCATCATTCCACATCCTAGGTGCCAACGACTGAAGAGAAGGAAGACGGCTCATTTTAGCTACTGCAGTGGGAAACTGCATTAATGCCCACAAAAATACACATGATAGGGAATTTTCCAAAAAAGAAGCAGCCAAAAAAATACAACGGTCCACTACAATTCACCTCTTCAGATGCTTAAAGTTTACTACACACCTATCCATACTTAACCTTCCTCTCTCTCCCATAAGAGTGGAAGACAAACATAAGAACAAAGAACAAGAGTAATGAATAGAAAACAGGAACAAATGTAGATACTAAACTGTCAGCAATTATATCAAAAGTCAGTGATCTGAAAGACAAAGATTTAGTCAATTAAAACAAGACCCAGCTCTACGCTGTCTAAAAGAAACTCATTTTAAATAGACATTAAAAGTAAAGAGATAAAAATGTATTAACACTAATCAAAAGCTGTAGTAGCTATATTAATTTCAGACAAAGCAGACTTCAGAGCAAGGAAAATTATCGGACAAAGAGGCATTGCATAATGATAAAGAGATCAATTCTTTTTATAAAGGTATAAAAAATTCTTAATGTGTATGCACCAAAGAACAAAGCGCCAAATACATAAAGCAAAAACTGATATAACTGCTAGAAGAAAGAAGCATCTATTACAATTGAAGACTTCGACATCCCTCTATCAGTAATTGAGAGAGCTGTTGTATTGGAAATCCCAGCTAATGCAATAAGACAAGAAAAGGAAATAAAAGGTATACAGAGTAGGAAAGAAGAAATAAAACTACTTGTAAATGATATGATTGACTGTAGAAAATCCCAAAGAATTGACTGAAAAACTGAAACTAAAGCAATTATGGCAAGTTTTTTGAATACAAGATGCATATACAAAAGTCAATTGCTTTCCTACGTACAGCAATGAACAATTAGAATTCAAAATGTAAGCAATACCATTTACATTTGTACACTCCTCCCCATGAAATAGTTATAAAATCTAACAAAATATGTACGAGATCTCTGGTGAAAGAAACCGAAGTTCTAAATAAATGGAGAGAGAGTCTATGTTCATGGATAGGAATACTCAGTGTTGTCAAAATGTCAGTTGTTTCCAGCTTGAGCCATAGATTTAATGCAGTCTGAATCAAAATCCCAGCAAGTTATTCTGTGGCTATCAACGAACCGATTTTAAAGTTTTCATGAAAAGGCAAAGAACCCGAAATAGCCAACTCAGTATTGAAGTAGAACAAAGTCAGAAGACTGATACAACCCAACTTCAAGGCTTACTATCATCTTTGTTAAGCATGACAGAGTTGTACTAGCTAAAGAACAGTCAAGATATATCAATGGAGCATAACAGAGAGACCCACACAAATATAGTCAACTGATCTTTGGCAAAGGAACAAATACAGTTCAATACAGAAAGGACAGTCTTTTCAACAAATGGTCCCAGAACAAGTAAATATCTACAAGGAAGAAAACTAATCTGGACATAAATCTTACACCTTTCACAAAAATTACCTCAAAATGATCATAGACCTAAATGTAAAACAAAACTGCTACAGGATAACCTAGGAGAAAATCTACGTGACCTTGGGTTTGGCAATGACTTTTTAGATATAACACCAGTAGCACAATCCATGAAAGAAAAATTGATAAGCTGGACTTTTATTAAAATTAGAAACTTCTGCCCCATGTAAGGCACTGTTAAAACAGTGAAAAGACAAGTGACAAACTGGGAGAAAATATTTGCAAAATACATTTCCAACAGGACTTCTATTCAAAATATACAAAGAACTCTTAAAACTCAACAATAAGAAAACAACCCAATTTAAAAATAGAGAAAAGATCTGAGCAGACACCTCACCAAAGAAGATATACAGATGGTGAATAAGCATATGAAAAGATGCTCAACATCACATGTCATCAGAGAATTGCAAATTAAAAACAAACAAAAACCTTGAGATGCCGCTACACACCTATTAGAATGGCCAAAATCCACAACACTGAGGACATTGAATGCTGACAAGGATGTGGAACAATAGGAACTTGTTCGTTACTGGTGGGAATGAAAATGGTACAGCCACTTTGGAAGGCAGTTTGGCAGTTTCTTACAAAGCTAAACATACTTTAACCATTTAGCAATTATGTTCCTTGATATTTACCCTATTAACTCATGTTCAAACAAAAATCTGTACCCAGATGCTTATAGCAGCTTTATACATAATTGTCAGAACTTGAAAGCAACCAAGATGTCCTTCAAGAGGTGAATGGATAAATTGTGGTACAACCATACAATGAGTGTTACTTAGTTGTACGAGGAAATGAGTTATCTAGCCACTAACAAACGTGAAGGAGACTTGAATACATATTGCTAAATGAAAAGCCAATGTGAAAATGCTACATACTGCGAGATTTCAACTATATGATATGACATTCTGGGAAGACAAAACTGGAGACACTAAAAAGATCGGGGGTTCAGGAGAGGGAGGGAGGGACGAGGTGGGGCACATGGGATTTTTAAGGCAGCAAAGTTGTTCTGTGTGGTATGTGGCATAATGCATTTGTCGAAACCCAAGAATGTACAACATAACATAAACTATGGACTTTAGGTAATAATGTTGTGTATCAGTTTATCAACTGTAACAAATGTACCACATCAGTGCAAGTTAATACCAATAGGGGAGGAGGTGAAGGGGGCATATGGGAACTCAGTACTTCCCACTAGATTTTTCTATAAACCTATAAAATCTATTTTTTTTTAAATGCAAGGAGTCGACCTAATGTCTCCCCAGTATCTGAAAAAATCAGGTAATTTCCACTTTTCTAGCCCTTTTAGTAATCCCATCTTGATATTCTGCAACCTATACACAAAATTAAGGGTCAGCAAACAACAAACAGCCTGTGGGCAAAGTGCAGCCTGCCTTCTATTTTTCTGTGGCCCTTGCGCTAAGGACAATTTTTACATTCTTAAATGGTTGAAAAAAAACAAAAGAATATTTTATGATACATGAAAATTACAGAAAATCCATATTTCCATGGCACAGCCATGCTCATTTGTTTGTGAATTGCCTAGGGCAACAGAGTCGAGTCACTGCCACAAAAATTGAATAGCTCTCAAATTCTAAAGTATTTACTTTGTGGCTCTTTTGGGGCATGGGGGAGTAGGAGGGCAGGATTTTTATAGTTTAGTGTGGCTCTTTACAGAAAAAGCTTGCTAACTCCAGTACTAAATGGTAAAATTATAGTCTATAGATAATAATGAGGAAAAAGAAAAGAGAAAAAATTTTCAAATATATAAAGGGATGCATGACATATCCAAAAAGTAAATACAGGTAGAGGCTACAGTTCTATTTTATTATAACCAGTCAGAAGCCCTGGGCTGATTTTATTCCTTCCTCCATGGGTGAATTTTAATGACATACAGAAATAATAATACCACAGTGAAACAGATTTTTAACAAGAAGTTTCTGCAGGCCACCTGTTACCAAGCTACAGAATAATCACTATGTTCTTAGTGCATAGGGACTTCTTTTTACTCTCAGTGGAAGGAGGAGGACTTGTAGGAACAATGGACAAGAATGCAGGTGATTCCGGAGGGCCAGCCAGCAGGTGATATTACGGTCGGGCTTCTGGCGGCAGATGCCCACTGGTCAGTAGAGGGAGGATCTAGTTCCCTCGGCTTCTGTGAAAGGGGCACAATACTGCTGCCCCCCACTTAAAGATACTCAATATTAGGCAGCTCCTCCCAAAACAGAGGCAGGAGGCTGGGAGGAGGGCAGTCACACATTGACGAATATCTGCTATACATTTGCAAAATCTGGTGTCACGACCAGAGGAGGGTTCAAAGATGGATCAGAGAAGAACCAGATATGGAACTTGCCTTCAAGAAGCTTCGGCTTTATTTTTAATGCTAAAATCCAAATAAACTTAAATTAATCCATGCTCAGTAAAGGAACGCCAGCTATACAAGGCAAAAATCCCCGGATTAGAAATGCAGTATGCTTCATTTCACCACCAATATGCCAGGGAGTTGAAGAGAAGCAAACCCAGTGCACGCATCTGTCGGTGAAGACCCACCGGAAGTGTGCAGACCATGCTGGGCACCAAATGGCATGCACACAGATGTCCTTAGCAGCCTTATGAGTCAGCCGCAAACTAGAAACAACCCAAAAGTCTTTTCATCAGAGCATGGATCAGTTGTGGCGCATTTCCATAACAGAGCACTACGCAGATGAACAAGCTACAGCCACATGAAGCTATATGGGTAAATCTGGACAAACATAAAGAAGCCAGATGCAAAGGAGCACAAACTTTAACTCTCTATATAAAACAGACCAAACTAAGATGTCGCTGTTTTTTTAAAACTGCAGTTTTAGAGCAGTTTTAGAGGTCAGACTAGCGTGTCTTTTTGGACAGAGGGAGGCGGTGGTCATTGGGAAGGGGGAGGCAGGGCCCTCGGGGGTGCGGGCCGGGTTGCTTCTCGCCTAGTGGGGATTAGATGGGGCTTCGTGAAAGTGCACTAAACTGGACATTCAGGTTTTACGCACTTTCCTGGAGGCGTGTTATATTCACAATGAAAGAGTTTTACCAAAAGACAAGTGGAAACTTAATCAGATCCATTGGAATCAAATTCCTTTTCTCATAAGATAAAGCACCTTATCCTTGAGTCACACTTTCCAGGAACCCCTGGTGTTTCTGAGAGTCTACTGAGAACCTTGGCATATTCCCACAGTAATGCAAACTGGAACAACCATAAGGTATCGCATTATACTTGGTATTTATTATGAAACCCTGTGCAGCCCAACCGATTCCAAATGGTGTCCATACATCACCCACAACAAGAGGAAGGAACAGCTGGCGCTCCCACTCAGGGGCATTCACCCTGAGGCGACAACTCAAACTAAGAAAAGAGCTCCAAGTGCACAGGTACGTGGCCATTATTCATTACAGGAAAAACAGCGAGGACAACAAGACATTCACTGAACCCAGTCTCCTAAGGGCCCTCAGGGGCCATTCTGTGCCCAGCAGATTGATGTGTAATTCTCACCCCACCCCACCCGTTCCTGAATTTATTCCTTTGAAAAACTCTACAAAGGTTTAGATGTTCAGGATCACTTAGTGAATCACCTTTATTGAGAAGACTCAAATTACGTGAAATGAAGACTTACGACCACACACAACAGTGACCAGGATGTGGTGGTGTTTTTGTCATATAGCTATTACCATAAGTTGGCCGTAGACGTTTTCAATGAACTTTAGGTCACCATGTTGCCGCTCGAGCGTGTCTTCGCAAGAGATTTGAAAAGTCTCTTGGAGCATCTGTGCTGGACCCAATAACGTCACTGACGCATGGCGAAAGCTCCCAGCCACGGGTGTCTTAGCTGGCATCCTGCGAAGGTGCTCTGCCAGGACCTGCGACTATCTGAGGACATTTTCTCCTCATTCTTTTAGCTATCTCTTCTTACTGGAATATGAAGAGGGACATAAGGTTCCTGGAAAATCCCAGTAGGAGGCCAAGTGAATGATCTAATACTGACAAGTCACAGTGGAAGGGGTTTATGCATGTCAAGTTACCTGCTCCTCATGACACCCTGGAAAGGTCAGTGTGTTGTCCACGTTTACAAATGAGGAAATGAGAGATTCTAGGAAGAGTGCAGCTCTCACTACCTTCTTGCTCTGTGACCTGAGACAAGTTACTTAAACTCCCTTGGACATTTGATCAGAGTAATGGTCTGGAGTAATTTCACCCCTGAACCTGGAAACAGGAAATATAGCTCAGTACCTGCTTTACCTGCAAGAGATGAGGTCAATGGCTTCATATGGGGCCCGGTTTAAAGCACTGAGTGAGTGGTTCCCTTGGCCTTAAGAGTCTTTCCTGCCCCTTCAAAGCTCACCTCACACCAGCTCCTCCACTGGGGCTGCCTCCTCTGCACCCCTTCCCTGTTTGGAGCCTTGACACTGGGGAGGGAGGCACCCTACTGAAGATGCCCAGTGTGGCCTGCCCAGTCCTCAGTCTCCTCGCCTGTAAATAAGCAGCAAAGTTGCGCTGACGCCGACGTCCCCTGGTCCGGCTGCTCTCGGCATCCCCAGCATTTGAAGTGAAGGAAGCAGGAAAGGGAGCTTGTAAGGGAGCTCCCTGGGCCTCCTGTCCGCTTGCAGTGGTGAAATAGCCGTCACAAACGTCAAAGGACATGCGGCCTGCCTGATTAAAAAAAATAATAAAAACAGTAAACTTCTACAGATCTGGGCTGGATGCCCAAGCTAGGCACCGGGAGGGGCACGGCAGAGCCCGGGGCAAGTCATCCAGGGCCAGAGTTTGGGTTTAGGTCAGGTAGTCCCGGAGCCCAGCTCAACTCTGGAGGTTACCATTTGATTTCTCTGAGCCTCAGTTTCCTGTCTGCAGGGCAGAGGCGGGGACAGTGCTGCCCTCTCTGGGCCGTTAGGAGAATTACAGGGGCCATGCTCGAGTAGCGCCACTCAGGGGTCAATCTAACTCCACTCTCCAGCCCTACGTCCTCACCCGGCTTCATTTTATACGGTTTAGCTAGTTTTGTGACCTCCCTCTCCGTCTCCCCACTTCGACTCCCCCAAAACAGAATCTTTTTTGTTATAGGCAACCTGCCAGGGAGCGCATCCATGAGGTCCGAAGGCCGGTAACCCCTGGTTCCGGACAGGGCCCCGAGGCCCTTGGGGTACACATGCGGCCCAGGATCCCCGAGTGGGAGGGTCAGCAGAGAGGCGGGATTGGGCCTGCGCTTCTCTGCTGCAAACGCGGCGGCTCCATAAGCTGGGAAAAGAGAGGCGGGCGGGTGGGGGCTCCGGGGACAACCCCGGCCTCTGCGCGGGAGAAAATCCGTGGGTGCAGGTGCAAGGATTCGCCGCCAGGTGGCGCCAAGGCCGGCTCTGGCAGCAGCCCCGCCTGCCTGCGGCGTCATGGCTTTTCCTAGCCCACCGGCTCCGCGTCTCCATCGCTGTATCTCTAGTGTACTTCCTGCTGCCTCTTGCTTTGGGCCTGGGTACCAGGTTCTCGGCACAGCTCGGAGGCAGGAGGTTACCCCCTAAAACTGCAGTCCTGCCTGCCTCACCGAGATAGGGAAGGGAGAATTGGGTGACTTGACCCATCATTAGGCTGTGTGACTTTGGTCCTGCCAATCACCCTTTCTGGGCCTCCTGACTTTGTCTTTACTGTTTACAAAGCACTTTATTCTGATCTCTGGAAGCTGGATTTGATCCCATGTTATAAACAGACCTGCGACCAGTGCAGGGTTGCATCGTGGGGGTGAGAGAAACTGACCCATGTGATCTGAGAGCCTGAGAGCTGCTCTCTGCAGGACCCAGTGAGCGATAGGTAGTTGGGCAGTCTGCACCCGCATGGACCTCACTGAAGCTCAGTTCCACATGTGTGACAAGGGGTGACAGCAGCACCTCACACTTGGGGTGGTCCCGCACATCTAAGAAAGTAACAGGTCTAAAGAGCCTGGTAGCCAGGACAGCTCGGAGAGACAATGACATCTCTACTATCCTCCCTCAGCCTAGGGACTCAGGTAGGAGGCTGGCTTTGTCCTGTCCCCCTAGGAGGGTCTTGTGTCCTTGACCTTCCTAGTGTCACCCAGGCTCTGCATCTTTCTCTTCTCTGGACTTTGGAAAGCAATGGAGAGGGGGACTCATTCCCCCCTCAAGGCTTTGCTTGTGGCCCGAGACACCCAGTGAGAAGCCCAGTGGCCTAGCTCAGAGCTTCCATGAGGTGGGAGGAGATGAATTTTGCGTTCATGGAATCCTCTGAGGGTCTGGGTCTCAGATGGGACCTTGTGACAGTGGGAAAGTTGTTTGACCCTGAAACCCAGCAGGAGTGCCACTAGCTGGGTCACCTGGTCAAGCCACTGTACTTCTTTGGGTACTGGTTTCCGTCCCTATAAAATGCAGCACTGGAACTGGGGTTCTGGATTTTACTTGCCAATCACTTATTGAAAGAGCACAGCAGTCCTTCCTATGAGGAACAAATTGAGAGGCAGAAGCTGAGAGAGAGTGTTGTGATGTATCCAAGGTCACCCAGGAATGACTGAGCAGCATAATCGAAACTGGGACTCAGAGCCATGCTCTCCCCTCTGAACCTGAGTCTGAATTCTCAGTTGAAGTGTGGTCTAGCTTGGGGAGCCATGGTGGCACAGGGCTGTGTCCTGAGTGCTCCTGAGGCAGTCCTGAGACTGCGATAGCTTTAGAAACCCCCAGGGTTTGTGCAGGAAATTCAGGGCAGCCTGGCTGCAGCCAGCCTGGTTCTTCCTAAAGTGGAGATGAGATGAGAGACAATGAATTTCCAGACCCATGCTATTCTGTGGCCTCGGGTGGGACAGTGACATGCAGGAGATGACAGCTGCTCCCTCCCACTGTGGCTTCTAGAGAGGACATGGAGCCTCCAGTATGCAGGGACCTCAAGGTCATTGTATCCAATTCCCTGCCTCCACAGAGAAGCTTGGGGGAGAAATGCTGACCACCCTGCTCCCCAGGGAACAGCCCGTACAAACCCCTCCTTCAGATGTGGAGTCCAGAGTCAGGAGGAAATCAGTGTCTCAATACTGAGGCCACTGCTGCCCACACATCTGCCTGTCCTCAGGGCCAAACCAAGCAGGCCTGGTGGACATCCCTCTGCAGAGTGGGAGGGGAAGCAATCAATCTGGCTGTGTATCTGTGGGCAGGTCTCTGCCTCTCTGAGTCAGTTTTCTCATGTGAACACTGGGCATGACATTGACTTCCTAACGCTCTCAAGAGAATGAAAAGGGGTTAACATCTAGGAAAGGGGACCTTCTCTCCCCCACCTCAACTGACCCCAGGGAAGGTTCCAATAGCCCCCAACACCGCCCTCTCTGCCTGAAACCCTGTGGTCACAGGAGGGAGCAGCTGTGTCATGGGCATTACTTTGTGCCACATACCAGATGTGTGTGCTCTTATTTAATCTTCACACTGGAAGGTAAGAATTAGGCCTCCCTTTTTCACAGAGAAACTGAGACACAGAGAACGGAGTCCTTTCTCTCCTGCTGTCTGGGTGCAGCCAAGGGGTGGAAATTAGGAAGAGACCCTGGGGTTGGGGAGACACAGGCCAGTCCAGGGCCGGTTGTGGGTAGGTATTGTCCCTGGCACAGGGTTCCAGGAGCAAGACAGACTCAGTCCTGCGCCTCAGAGCTCATGGCAGGAAGGGCAGGAACACAGACAGGAACCAGACTCACTTCCCAAAAGGTGACCTCAGTTCGCCTGTGTGCAGTGCTGCTCAGGGGAGGCTCCTGTGCGGGTGTGTAAGTGGCAGGGTGGAGGAGAGGCTGACCTGGTTCGGGGGCTCAGACAAGGCCCAGAGAAAGTCTGAAGGATGAGTAGGAGCCAAGGGTACAGATACGGGGCCGGAAACAAGTTCAGTTATCCAGGAGTGGAGAGGGATGGGGGCCAGTTTGTGGAGATGAGAATGGACTTTAAACTCCATTTGAACCACCCTGGGAAGTCATTGAGGGTGTTCAGCACGGAGTAGGGGGTGGGTTCAGATTCGGTGTAGAGATGTTTGGTGCCCCTCTGCACAGCCAGCAGCAGGACAGCCCCCTGTCCTAGGGAGAAGGCGGCTAATTCCGGATCAAAAGAGCAGGGCCCACTGGACTTAATAAATTCAACGGAAGGAGGAGAGGAAGGAGTCTACAGTGACCTCTGGTGTAGTTAGTCTGGGGGACGCACTTTCACAGAGTGGGCAATGGGGGAGGAGCGGGATAGGGGGACACTAATGGGCCAGCATCACTGGGCCCAGGGTGACTTCCGGGGAGGTGTCTGCCAATAGCGAGGCTGGGCTTGTGGGCCCAGGCTGGAGGAGCCCCAACACTAGAGAGGAGAGAGGGCCAGGGAGGGAGAAAGCTTGAAGGGGCAGGCAGGAGAGGCAAGTGGTAAACGCCAGGGCAGGCGGAGTGGCAAGGACAAGGACTGGTCTCCACAGTTGCTGTCGCCGGGAAGATCGGGGAGCGCAGAAGACCTGCGCTGGGTGGACCGCTGAGGGAGGGTGGAGGCCGGGATGTGCGTGCAGGGTGGATGACGTGCAGGGTGGATGAGGGGGTCTCGAGTGAGGCGATGGCGGGAGGCAGCAGGAAGAAGGAGGCCGCCCCTCAGTGGAGGGCGAGCAACAGCCCAGGCTCGGAGCCGAGCGTGTTCTCGACTCAGCTCAGGCCGCTGGAGGTTTCGGTACCACGTGGGCTGCAGGAAGGCGACTGCGGTCTCACTCTTGGACCGCAGGGGTGCAGCCCCACCTCCTGTGGCCTCAGAACGCTGGTATGTCCAGAGTAGGTCCACCGCAGGAGGCTACGCTCCCAGGGGCGGCCGCGGTCATTCCCGAGGGCGCCTGGTCCCCAGGGGCTGGGAGAGGAGCTGACGCCGTCCCCAGGCCCCTTGGCCGAGCCAGAGAGCTGGAGCCTGTGTTCGAGGCCTAGCTGTGCCGTGCGGCTCCAGGACCCCGCTTGGCCACGCGGTGGGAGGTGGGGTGGCCCAGGCTGGCGACTTCCTCCACTTCCCCCTCCCGGCCCCGGGCGTACAGCCGGGTCTCATTACCTCCCATCCTCCCCGCTTCGCGCCCCGCGTGCCGGGGGGGTCTCCGCGGCTGGGGGAGGGGTGGATTTTAATCAATCCCAGGCCGGAAATTCCTCCCGAGGGGCCCGGCCGGGCTGCGGGAGTGAGGGGGCCCCCGGCGCAGAACCTGGCAATCCGCCCGCACCCCCTTCCTCTGAGCCCGCCCCCCCTTCCCACCCCGCATCATGGAAACTGGGCCTCCAGCCGACCCCCGCGCTCCGCTCCACATTCTTGCCTTTGGGGGCGGGCGGGGCACGACGACCGCTCAGCGCCCTCTTCCTGCTTTGGGACAAGCACTGCGCCCCCCACCCCCACAACTCCAGATTGGGCGCACCTTCTTAGGGGGTTAGGAAGCGGGGCAGGACCCGCGACACCCCGTTCGATTCCCTCAGCTCTGAGGAACGGGCTCCCCTTTATTAACAGCCCCCTCCACACACACACACTTGTTGTGATTACTCTTCGTTGGGCGCTCGCGGGGAGATCCAGGGCTGAGCCGGGGTTGAGAGCCCCGTCCTCACTGCCGGAGTTTCGCCCTTCAGCATCTTGCTTATCAGACACCATCGTGCCCATTTTACAGGTGAAGGCTGTGAGGTTCGGACAGAGGAAGGGCTGGTGGAGCAGGAGCTCGGGCCGCCTCGCCGGGCAGCTCCCCGGACCGCGCTGAGAACCAGTGGGCGCCGGGACTGGGCGGCTCTGAGAGGCGCGGGAGGGAGTGCGGCCTTCGAGTCTTGTCCGCTGCGGAGTTGGGCAGGGGTCTATCTCTCTGGGTCTCAGTTTCCCCACCTGGGAAGAGAGCGCCCTCCCGGGACTTTGCGATCTGCGTAAGCGGGGGGCGAGGGCCCCCGATCCTCCGAGTCACCTGGCGCGCACACAGCGCTTACCTGCGACCCTCAGACCTGAGTTGCCGCTTTCTTCTAGCCGCGGACCCTGGCAGGGCGCTGGCCAGATTGTTCCCCGGACTCCCGGAGGGCGGGGCCGGGGCGGTGTGGGGCGGGGCCGGGCGGGGGCGGGACCCGGGGCCCAGATTCCGTGGAGACCGCGGTGCGCGGACTCAGACCCGGACCCACTCAGGCGCTGCGGTGCCAGGTGAGCAAACACAGGGTCCCAGGGTTCGTCCCCCACTTTCCTCAACTTTTTGTTTGGGCCCTCCTTCCGGAAAGGCCCCTCGGGGGTTGGCGGGAGCTGGGTCTCCCTTTCCCCCCCGGACCGGAGTGTGGACAAGGGCGGAGGCGGGATCCCAGAGTGCCGGGGACATGGTTCTGAGCAACTTCTCGCGCGCTGGGACCTTCGGACTTGTCTCCAAGTTTCCGCCTCCCTGGGGTCCCCAGCGTCGACTCACGCCCTCCAGAGCCTCGGGGTCTCTGAGCATGTCCCCTTCTCTCTGTACGCCTCCGCCTCCTTTCCCGCAGGGATGCGCGGTGGTTCAGGGGTGACCCTTCTGCAGCTGAGACTGAGGCGCCAGGACTGGCCTGGGGCAGGGTGGTCACTTCTCCCTTTCAGGGCTGGCGAAAGGGCTCCACACTCAGAGACAACGGGCCTTGCCTCCTGCCAGGACGCTCCCGTGATGTGCGGAGAAGTGCCCGGCGCAGGGCTAGGTCCGGGGGCTCGGAGTCGGATCCTGGGGGAGCCCCCGCCTTGTGTGGCGGTGTGACTCCAGCAGGCTCCTCTCTGGGCCGCAGTTGCCATCTGTGAAAAGCAGGCTGT
The DNA here is from genome assembly GCF_014176215.1 of Rousettus aegyptiacus. Lineage (NCBI taxonomy): Eukaryota > Metazoa > Chordata > Mammalia > Chiroptera > Pteropodidae > Rousettus > Rousettus aegyptiacus. Next base: position 18,004,069 of record NW_023416284.1, on the reverse strand, counting down.
GGACGCGGTGGACGCTGCGGCTCCTTGCTAGGCCCTGGGCTTTCAGCTCTCCTGTCGGAGGCAGGGATGGGTGTTCTGCTTTCAGCTTTGGGGGTGCAGATAGGGAGTGGGTAGGGTAGCAAGGCCTCCTCCCTGGGGCCTGGGGGTCGGTTCCAGCGCTGAAGCTGTTTAGAAACCAAATTGGGGTTGTGAGGACGTATCCCTGGACCGCGAGGTCCTAACCCTCCTCTCCTGCGGCCCGGGGCGCCTGGGCGGGGAGTCTGTTTCCTCTCTCTCTCTCACACACACACACACACACCCCTCCCCTTCCGTGGGGAACCACACCGCACGCTGCCCTGTTCCTTCTGCTCCGGCCCGGATCCAGTCCCCAGGATGCAGGCCGGGCCGGACCAGCAGCCAGAAGGGGCTTCAGCCTTAGCCGGGCGGCCGGAGGCGCAGGGGCGGTGCTGCTCCGGCCGGACGCTGGCCACTGAGGCCTGGGGCGGAGGAGGCCGGAAAGGAGGCCAGGCGGCGGGAAAGGGGGATGAATCATTCCGAGCAGCTGGAATTGGAAACGCTGCAACCCAGGAACAGCTTTGTCCTGGCCGACGGGAGAGCCAGGAGGGGAGTCCGCCCGCCACGGCCCTGCGCCCGGCTCCGCAGACCCCTGCCTCCTGCGCTCCACAGCCCGGCAGCTGGGGGAGAGGGCAGCCTCTTCTTTGGAGTTAAAAGAAATCGCGGGCAAAGTCTGCCGCTGGTCGTGGTGAGAGCGTCTTCCTGGAGTCTTGCTCAAGTCTCTCCTGCTGCAGCTTCAGTGCTGACTGAGGAGGTCTGGAAGGAGGGGGCGGGCAGGAAGAGGCTGGAGTCAGTGACACCCCCTCCTTCCTACGATGCGGTATATAAAGCGCAGTAAGGGGACGTGGGGCCCGCGAGCCACCTCAGCGGGCCCGCGCGGTCTGCGCGCCCCCCTCCCTCCTTTACTACTGTGCAGCCACGTGCGGGGGTGAGGTCGCGCCCGGGAGGGACTTACCTTGGAGACGCCACTGCGGGGGAGCCCCACACCTTCCGAGGCCGGGACCCCGCGGGCTGGCGAAGAGGGCGCTGGCGGCCGGAGCCCCGCAGCGGAGGATACGCCAGGGAGCAGGCGGCGCCCCCCGCCCCCTCCGCCCGCTGGCCGGGCCAACTCGGGATTCTGCCGCGCGGCCCTGGCTCGGAGCGCCGCTGCGGAAAACCGGAGTGGGGGCGGCTCCCTGCCTGGCAGCCCGGGAAAATCCGGGGGTGGCCGCCAGGGATCTCCAAGCGTCCTGGGCAAGGCGGTCCGAGCTTCCCTCCCGGATTTGGGCCCCCAACCTGGCGCTCCGACCCTAGGCCCGTCGGTCTAGTCCCTGCCTCTGTCTTCTCTCCGCAGAGCGCCCAGACGACGGCGAGATGACAGCCGGGAGCCCTGGAGACTGCGGCGAGGTGCGGAGGAGCCCCGAGGGCCGCGTCTCGCGCCTGGGCCGCCGCCTGGGCCGCCGCCGGCGCCCGCGCTCCCCGCCCGAGCCTCTGCGGGTGCGGGCGCGGCTGCGGCTGCGCTCGCCGTCGGGGGCGTTCGCGGCGCTGGGGGCGCTCGTGGTACTGGTGGGCATGGGCATCGCAGTGGCCGGCTACTGGCCGCACCGCACCGGCGCCCCAGGGCCCCGCTCTGCCAACTCCAGCGCGCCGCCCGTGAGCGAGCTGCGACGCGAGGGTCGCGGCGCGGGCCGGGCTCACGGACCGCACGAGCGGCTGCGGCTCCTTGGGCCGGTGGTCATGGGCGTCGGCCTGTTCGTGTTCATCTGCGCCAACACGCTGCTCTACGAGAACCGCGACTTGGAAACGCGACGGCTTCGCCAGGGGGTGCTGCGGGCTCAGGCGCTCCGGCCCCCCGACGGCCCGGGCTGGGATTGCGCTCTCCTTCCCAGCCCGGGCCCCAGGACTCCCCGAGCCATAGGCTGTGCAGAACCAGAAAGTTGGGACCTGTCCCCGCGTCGGGGTACCTCACCTGTCCCATCCGTGCGGAGTCTGCGTTCAGAGCCCGCTAATCCTCGCTTGGGGTTACCTGCCCTGCTCAACAGTTACCCGCTGAAGGGCCCGGGGCTGCCCCCACCCTGGGGTCCACGGACCCAGACTGGCCATGTGATTATCACCGTGCAGCCCTCTGGTTCCTGCATCGAACACTCCAAGTCTCTGGATCTGGGCCTTGGAGAGCTCCTGCTTGGGGCCCCAGCAGCTCGGGACTGTGCTCACCGAAGCTGGCCACGACTGGACCGCCTCAGTCTGGGCGGTTATGCCAAGTTGGGAGGAGGAGGAGACTTAGGGGCCCGGGTTTGAGGAGCTGAGGACAGCCTACTATGAGGCTGCAGCATGGACCATGGTAACTGGACCAGGAGTCCCAATGTCTAGTAGATGTTTCGGTCACATCCCAGACTGGGGAATGGATGTTCTGGCCCCAGCAGCTGCTAAGGCATCCTGAGAAGTGGCAGAGAAATGCCAACTGCACAAAGATTCAATAAGCTGGAGAGAATGTGTTTTCATGTGGAGTCTGGAGACCAGCCTGATTCGGCCTCAGGAATTCCTTCAGCCTCCGAAGTGGCCTTAGCCCTGGAAAGGTACCTGAGGGGGCTGGAGGTCCAGGCCAGAGTGATTGGGAGATGCATCTGGTGTCTTGGCAAACCCAAAGTGGTGGGCAAGGACACCCCTAGTACTTGGAAGGTAGGTTGATATGTTATAAGCTGTGACAGGCTCCCTCCACGGTGGCACTGGTGATGGGGGTTTGGGCTTCCAGGAAGATGGACAATGGGGTAGAGCTGAGACCCTTCACTGCCATCTGGGATGGGGACTGAGCCTTTAACTCCTACCACCTCAACCCGTTTCTTCCCTCAGTCATGCAGGGTACATCCCACTAGGGCTACACTACTGCCAATGCCTTGATGCTGAGGGTCTGGGCCCTCCCCACACAGGTTTGAGAAGCCCCTTCTCTCCTCTTCATGGTCTATGCTGCAAAACCTTCCAGTTGGCAAAAACACACTACTTCTCAGAAATCCTTTTATACAATGTTGAAGCTGCATTTTGCCCAACATGGGTAGCTTTAGAAAATGGCTTGAATTTGGGTCTCCCCCATCCGTGTCTAATTTTTCCCAAATTGCTGGAAGGGGACCTTAAAAGTCGATCAATCCTCAGATTCAGTCTTTTTTTTTTTTTTTTAAGTTTATTGAAAAATGCAGTACAAGAAGCAAGACCAAACACATATCTAAACACTACAGTCACTTCTCTTACTACAAAAGGCCAAACAGCAGACCTAATTATTGCCTATTTAACCTAAGGATTTTGCCAATTTGATTCTGCTGCCATAGTTCCTATTTTGTCAAGAAATGTAAACAACTACTTGATATGATTCATAATTTTTAAAAATTTTACAAAGCTCCTTCATTTTTGTCACCAAAATAATACAATTCAGAGAGATTTATAAAACAACCAGCCTGGGACTGAGCTCCTGGGCAGATATTTCCTATGAGCAATACTTGGCGTTGGTCAGGCCAGAGCTCTGGTTCCATTTCCCAAGTGGGACTGTTGTTCCCTCGCCCTCAGCTGCCCTGCAGAACACGGTGTGGGCCTCGGGGGGCGGGGGCAGGGATGTCCGACAGGTCTCTGCAGCTAGGCTGTGTGGGCCCTCAGCTTATAAATGCAGGTCCAGCTTGGTGGGTGGGTGGGTGGCTGATATCTCATGTGGCTTGGAGGAAGTCTTTCTCAAGTGAAATAAAATTGTAGCGAGAGTTGTTACTGTGGTGTGTCTGAGTCACTTTAGGAAAACTGCCAAGTCCCCTCTTCATCTCCACCTGGACAGAGTCTGTTTTTCTTCACACACACACATACACACACACACATTCTGCAGGAAGAAAAAAACCTAAAGTATTGCCAAACCCCAAGATCTGTTACCAGAGATGAAGAAAAGGAGAAGAGGCTTGGAAGGACACCCCTCTTGCTAGCTTGTCCAAATCATGGCTGGAAAGGCATTCGGTCTGCCAGATTTCTATAATGCATATGCTGTGCACTCTTCCTTTCCTCCATCCTCTTCATTCCATAGGTTTTAGCTTTCAGACCCACCTTAGCTTTCAGCAGGACAGTGGGCCACTGGGAAGGGAGCTCACACTGCATGCTGGTTTGATGTGAGCTGGACTTCTAACCTCACCACCACTCCTGGCAACACAGCCCAGGCTTGGGCACCACCCAGAAACCCCCGTCGTTTCAGACCCTATGCCGACAGGCTTTAAGTCTGTTCCTGAGACAGGACAATCTCTCCAAGCCCGTTACACGTCCCACCTGAGCTCTTCCTGGCCCTCCCTAGAGAGAGCTGTCTTTTAATAACAACCTCACATAACTACTAAAAGAAAAATTCACACCCCTGAAATCAGTTCAGACCGACCAAGTTGGTTAAACAAAACTCAGCCAATGGAGACTGGACCCATGCTGCTGGCCCCCGCTGTGGAGAGCAGAGGCATCATCCGACTTCTCTCTTGCTCACTGCCCTCGAGCCCCCATCATGAGACAGACCCAGCGTCTAGCTCATGAATTCATTTCCATTCTAGAATTAGGATTCTAAGAACTTCCAGGCAGATCTGTTTGTGGGAAGCAAGCTAGAAGATTAGAGAAGCCCTACTGAATAAAAATGCCCCCAAAATCTGTACCAAGAATGGTGGAGTTGTGGATATCAGGCCTCATTTTCAAAACCAAAACAAAACAAAAATTACACCCAAACTCACCATAAAAACCAGGCCCACAAAACCCGACAGACCTCAGACGGTAAGTGGGGTCTTGCGGGCAGGGTGGCCTCTAAAAGCCAACGCCCTTTCTCCAGAAGGGTATTTGCAGGCAGGTGCTGGTGGGGAGAAGACAGGTCAAGCAACATAACCCCCTCTCTGAGCCACATTCCCCCATCGTCCCAGGGTTAAGGAAGACGCCCAGGGATAGCCACCTGGGAATACGTCTCAGCAGGACCTGACTGAGGTAAACCCCACCATCCCCCTATGTGTAGTGCACATTCCCAGAACTAGAAAACCTTTCAAAAACCTCATTTGCTTTCTTTGCCCAAATCTTCACTCAGAATGTGCCATTAGTGCTTCTGGCCAAAAAGTGCCTATTTTTCTGCTGAGTTTTGATCTCCTGAGATGGGAGGTGGGAGGAGCACTTAGCAGAGCCACTGCTTCTGATGAGGTAAAAGGGGAGGGAGGGCAGGAAGGTGAAGGCCACGAATCTGTTCAAACATTTACAGTATCAGATATATCTGAAGCAACTTCTTATGTCTTTGATCTAAAGAAGCTCCAAAAAGAAAGAACTGGAGGGAAGAACGAAAAGCAATACTACATTCTTAGCAGAGGTCTCTGCCTCACCAAAACCACCCTCCACAAAGGGGCAGGGACATTTTCCTGGGGTCTGTGGATTAGGGCAGCCACCCTGCCTGACAGTCTGGTAACGTCAAGTCATTGGCTTGAAAAAGGGCTTTTTTTTTTTTTTTTTTAAGTTTCTGCTGTCATCCAAAGGGTATAAAACTAGGAGAGGAGCAGGACAGCCCCACTAAGCTGGCTTTGGCCCCCAACACAGCTGACAGAGTCTTTAGAGAATTTCCTAAAGAATTCTGTGGACCCTGTCAGTATCAGGGTTGGAAATAAAAGGGGAGAGGCTAGGTTAAAGGGGTTACAAACCACCCCATAAAAAACCAAAAAGCTCTTTAAAAACAGTCCATAGAGTGAAAAGTTGAACAATTTCTGATATCACGATATAGAAAAAGGTATTCAAAAGGATCAGTGATATCTAGAAGACTCTGTTGATAGAAACTCCAAATAGAAAATGAAATTAATTTTCTGGTGGTTTAGATAATCTTGGAAGTCTGAAGTCTGATTATTGCAGGTTAGCTTCTTTATCATTTTGCTGGTTTTCTCTTGGATGGGAGATAGGCAGGGAGTCGGGGGTAAATAGTTCCTAGAGAAAAGAGAAGCAAAGTTTTTAAATCCTGACAAGGGGTCTGTTACCCAGTCCCATTGCCAAGTTCTGTGGCCCCAAGTGACAATCAGGACCTGAGTGGTTTTACAGGATCTAGTCTTGCCTGGTAATTGATGCCTTCTTAAAATCATTTATAAACTACTTTTAGGCATGAATTTATTGGATCCCTGTCTCTCAGAAAAAGCAGCTACCCTGCTTCCAGCTGTCTAGTTTGCTCACAGAACTTAAGCCATTTCTTTCCTGTCCTCTAATCCCCCCATTCCCAGACAGCCTGGTCCCGTTTCCCTGGGTTTTGCTCTCTTCTGGCCCTCCTCTGTGACAGTAGAGAGCAAAGCAGCAGAGAGAAGAGGGTGAAGACAAGGTGGAGAAACAGGAGGCTGCTGGAAGATTCAGGAGGTGGGTGGGGTTACATCCACCCACCCATCACGGCACCGCTAAGGGCAGGAGGACACAAGGAGACCAAGCTGCTCTCGTTGAAACCAAATACTTAATAACCTCCTGTGTTGTCCTCAGCAGTCTCTCCTCGGATTTCACGGTATCGAGCCCCAAAGGTGGGTAATTTTTGGGGTGGGGAGAGGCTACCAGAGGGGCCAGAGTTCCTGCCTAATGTTCTCTGAGGCTGGGACAGTGAGCACCCTCCACCCCAGCAAGAATAGCCCCTACCTGAGCTCATTCCTCAGAGATTTCAGTCTCCTGATGAACAACCACCTTGGTCACTGACATGTCTGGGTGTTGCTCCTTTGCTTCCTTGATAGCCTGCACAAGGACCTGAAAAAGACAGAAAGGAGACCCATCAGGCAGAGAGCAGCCTGGCTGATGAAGGAAGGCAGGGGTCATAGGACAGCATTTCTCTGGCAAATTCAATTCTATCTGCAGTACCAGGGCAGCATTTAGGCTAAGCAAGCTGATAATGACCTTGTCCACTCTATCCTGAATAGGGAGGTTCCTGGACTGAAAACAGAGACAGGGAAGGTTAGAGTTGTCGTCAAGGAATCAGTGAAAGACTTCAGGGGTAATGGCTGCACCTGCCTCAGTGGGTCTGGGAGGATTCACTCATAAGTGAGTCTAAAGGACAAAGCAAAATTTGTGCTCAGCATAGGGTAACCAGGAAGTTCAGAATAGGGGAGGAAAATAAAGAGGCATGCTACAAAAAGGAAGAGATGTTTCTGGCTAAAGTAGGGAGAAGAAAAGAAGGAAGAGTGGGAGGGCCTATTATATGTCACACACTGGCCTAACCACATTACTTATTAATATATATTTAATCTCCACAACGCAATGAATGAGGGTAGTATTGCTACTTCCGTTTTATAGACAAGAAAACTGAGGTTCCGTGGTTAAATAAAGTGCTTACTGTTTCATAGCGGGTAAGTAATGCAACAGGGTTTTAACTTAAGTCCATCAGATTTTCTTTCCTCTTTACCATACTGTCTTTCAGGGTTTTCTGTTTATTCGTTTGTTTGTTTTTGTGGAGGGGAACTCTGTTTAGCACCTGGAGGAGTTTTGATCATTTCTGAAAAGCTAGAGAAAGCAAAGGGGAAGAACAATGATGCCACTGTTCCCCGTGGGCAGCAAGTCTGAGACTAGCTCGGAGTACCCTGAGGCGGTAGAGCCCAACGCAGCCTTCAGAGGCTGGCGGCACGGGGATTCTTAGGGACAGGGCCCCCTATCAAAAAGGACTCTAGTTAGATCTGATCAGCTGATTGTTGACCCCGGCTCTTATAAACTACCTGTAGGAGGGACACGGAGGGACAGGAGAAGAATGGAAATCCGTTTAGGTCCTCACTCCATGAAAGCCATTCTTGGAACCACCATCTCTCATCCTCACTGACCCTTTTTGTCCGACTCATCTGCTCATGCTTCAAAGCCCAGCCCAAGCCTGGGTTACTCTGGCCTTCACCTGTCTCTCTGTGAAAGCATCACTCTACTCCTGAATAGTCCTTCTTAAAGTGCCTCCCTCCCCACATCCAGAGTGCACCATATCTTATCCCTTCTGTGGATTCCTCAGTACCTAGAACCGTGAGGCTCACTGGAGCACCTCTCTGAGCTAGCAAGTGTGCTTGTCTCTTTGTCATAATAACCCTGAAAGAAACCTATGATTATCTTTATTTTAAAGATGGTGAAACTATATCTGAGAGTAGTAAAAAAACTAGTTCAGGGGCATACAGCCAGTACACTGTAGAGTCAGGATTCAACCCAGGTCTGTCTCACTCCAAACCCCAAACACCTTCCCATCCCACTGCTCTTGCTGTCCGGCGCAGATTGAGCACATACCATGGGCTCAAATCACACTAGACTGAGGAGGTGGGTGCAGAGTGATAATGCAGCAAGATCCACTGAGCTGGGGCAAACAGGCTGCAAGGCTTCTCACTTGGGCTTTGCAGGCCTGTTGCTAGGACCCTGAGCCCAGTATTCTTAGCTGTAAGTCTCAACCCTGCTACCAAGGGAACTGCCAGCACTGCAGCTCAGTTTTTCTTTCTTTTTTTTTTTTTTAAGGCACTCAGCATATCAGCATAAAAGCCACAGAATTATTGCTCCAGCGCTCCTGTCAATGATTCCAGAAGCATTTGCATGCAGTGTCTTCCACCCCCTCTTCTCTGCAGCTCCACTGTTCTAACCTCAACAGGCAGAGAATTGGGAACATTAATCCTGACCTTATTATTTGCTAATTGCTTGTAACACACAATTAGCATCTAATTAACATAAAAACACAGAATTTTAGCACTCAGAAGGGCCCAGAAATTATCTAGATCAACCTACTCTTTTAGGAGAGGTAAAAAAATTCATAGGTAAAGTGATTTGCTCAAGGTCACAGTCAGTGATGGATCTAGGACAGAAATCAAGTCAAGTCTATCTCCCCGAGTTGTCTCCTCACCCCCACTGAGGGTGGAGATCATACTTTCCTTTTGTTTTATTATCATCTACTGTCTCGAGCACAGAATTAGGTACACGAGATCCCCCGAAGAGCAAGAGCTCTATTTACTTGGAGCCCATGATGTGCCACATGTACATCCATATCTCACTTGATTCTCACAACCTTGAGAGGAAGATGCTAAAATGCCCATCTTACAGATGAGGAGATGGAGATCTAGGGAGTTAAGAGCTAGAACATGATAAGACCCAGGATGTGCACTTTTTGAGTCTAAAATCTATGTTCCTTCTATTCTACTTGCTTCCCCAACCAGCGGCCCCAATCCCACCAGCCTGTACAGTCTGATTTCCTTTGTCCTTCTTCCAGAGTAAGAGCTAGAGCAGAAGAGGGGGCTCTTTGGAGATGAAGCTGGCAGAGGTGTCTTTTGCATGCAATCCATCTTCCTAACCAGGGACCTCTACCATGCCCAGAACCTCCTCAGCATTCCCACCTGATCATGGTCAATATCGGCATCTCCTGTGATCACAATTCTCTTTTCAATCCGGGTCTCTGAAATGCCACCTTTTACAGTCTGAAACCAAAGGAAGGTGATCATATGAGAAAGGAAGAAAACAGAAACAGTGAGAAATTATTTTGAAGGCTCTACACCAAATTTTAATCTGCGGTTGGGTATTGGATAGAACAGCTTTCTCACCCACTTGTCCAAAATCTTGACTGGATTTGCTAAACAAGCAAACCTCTATCCCCTTGGATTGCTAAAGTCTTTAATGAGTTAAACAGAAAGTCACAATTCTCTATTTCTTTTTTTTCCCTTTTTGTTCCTCCCAATACCACAGAAATTCAGCGAGTAAACAAAACAGACAGGTATTTTGTTTTTTCTCTTTTCCCGTATATTTTGACAATGTTCAGGAGGAAAAAAAATAAAAAAATAAAAAGACTGAACAAAAATGTTATGCACATTGAAATTTGGCTCTTTATTTTAAAGCATTTTCCTATTATTGATGTCAAAAGATCCTCAAATAATCCCCTCAGGATGAGTAGGTTTCTCTACTTGACAAATGAAGAAAACCAAGGTCTAGATACATTATGTAACTGGTTTCCAGTCATCTGTGTGTTGATGACAGAGTTTGGCCAGAAATCTATATTTCTTACTTAAAAGAAAATGACTTTTTCTCTAGTGTTACAGCAGCAGATTTGTCCTTCATTTTCTGGGAGTAGTTCTAATTTTAGATATGTTGTCCCTTTGGGCCCCATAGACAATATTCTAATAATTCCAATATTTCAGCATCTGTAGTACTCATGGCCTTGATCCTGGACATGACTTTTGTCTTGGAAAATATGATTACATAATAATACCAACAACATCTGCCCTTAAACTAACTTTTTAAACTTATCTCCATAGCCAGATAGGAGACTTGCTGACCAGAGAGATAGATGGATTTGTAAAGAGAACAACCACATGTGACTTCCTAAGACTATTAAGTAGGCAGGGATACTCTCAGGGTTTCCCCAGGTTTATTGGGAGAGGCGAGCAGCACAGCCTTTATAGCTAGGACATTTGGAATACTTTGGCTCAGTAGGGACGGAGGAGAAAACCCTTGTTTATGAACTGGGGTCCTTCCTATAGAGAGACAGCAAGCTTGACATGACACTGGATTCTAGAAGGAAATTCTGACTGGTCTGTTACCTTGGTAATCTGAGTTGTGGTGGT